>NC_136071.1:961128259-962467425 GCF_964261635.1 Lissotriton helveticus | reverse complement strand
ACGTCACAAACAGAATGTGAGTGATATTAGAACAGACCAACGAAAAGGAATGCTCCATGGCCCCTCTCGAAATGTATATGGATGCATGTTTTTAATAAATTTTTCTGACTACAAGAGCCTGGAAAATAGCTAAATAAGACAAGCCGGACCAAAACAATTGGATTAATATACACACAAAGCTAAATCACATGCATAAAATTGGATTATCACAATGAAAATCTACTCAGGGGGGCTTGTCAGATGGGGCTAAACACCAACACTCATGCTGACTATTGTAATGTGTGAGATTCCATGTTCCAAAATACTTCTGCAGACTTTACCACAGTGTAACAAAAAGCCACCCTTAAAGACCTGTTAGCTTAACCTTATGCTTTTCATAAGAAATGTTAGACTACTGCATTTGTCAAACCATTTCATAATAAACAGATTTAATCTATGGCATCAGACATCATTTTTCGATAGGAAATTGGAAACACTCATCTACAGGCTTGACAACAGTGGAATAACAAGCCACCCGTAAAAGCCTTTCAATTCCATTGCCTTTGTTTTAAGGTTCCAAGATTACCAGATCCTGGGCATCTAACATGGCATAAATTGTTTATCCCCATAACGAACTTGAGGCCTAGGCTTTCCAATATGGCATAAAGTGCAATTTAAGCACTCTTTTGTAGTGAAAGAACACATCTCCTGCCCAGTCATATCCTGTATTGAAGATAACCAACATTTAGGCAGGGCCAAAGCTCCTCTCTCAGTAGTGTTTCTTGTAACTCTTTTATGTTAATTACATGAGGTAATGAGACAGCTGTGCTGTCAAGCCAGCTCTAAAAAGAGACTCCTTATAAAGTTACATCGGTCTATGGACGGAGCCTGAACTCACCGGTACCTGTGCGAGGAGGTGATGGGGAGGCCGAGGGAGCCCCTCGGCCGCTGTAGCCCTGGCTTCCGCTCTCCTCTCTTCGGACGGGGCAGTCCTGGGGGGGGGGAACGGACGGGAAAAACAGCACGGGCACACGGACAGCGGGGAGGGGTGGGGGGGCGGGAAGGGGAGGTCCTGGGGGGGGGGCTATGGACGGAGCCTGAACTCACCGGTACCTGTGCGATTTATTTATCTTTGTTCACGGCGGCAATCGTAAGGGTGCACTGAAAAAGTTATTTGATCTGCTCGGTGTTTTGTTTAATCCAGTATTTAATGCATCTTGTCTTTAGGATGCGATATGTAGATGGACGAAATGTATGCATTTGTATAGTGCTTTGTCCACAGGCAGAGGAGTACTGTATTAGGATAACAGGCGAAGGCGAAGGAGGGATTGGAGGAGCGTTGCTGCTGCAGTCACTCACCGTGGGGGTGTGATGCAGTAAGGGCTGCCATACCCCACGACAAACTGGATATCCTGACGTTGGCATGATGAGTATGCTTGTCTGTATTTAGGCTGAGCCGGAAAGGTGGTGTCTATTGATCAAGAGACAGACAGCAGATGCGTTTAATGCAATGCAAGAATGTTGGGAATATTGTCGGAGAAGAGGAGGCTTTGGAACTGCAGAACCAAGTTCGAGTCCCGGTGACATTCAACATCCTGTGATGGTAGAGCACAATTTCCTCTGTCAGATAGATATATTAATGGGACTTTGACATCGAGACGGTGGAGTGGCCATATAGGGGCATTCCCCTTTAAAGTGAATTGACCCTGTGAAATAAAACATGCACGTGGGCTCCTTGATACTCCAACCCTGTGGTTACTTTGCTTCCTCTGACCTTCATCCCCGTCTGTCCGTCGTGTTTTGCATGCGGCACTTAATTATTGCAGCAACTGTGTAATGATGCGATTACGCCGTATTGATCCAAAAAAGGTTTAATGCAGGGACAGGCGAAAGCCTGGCGGCACAGCTTCCACTCCAGGACGCAAAACATTTTAACTAAGATACACAACAAACTGTGAGGGTGTGCTCCTTTAAAGTGAGGTACACACAGGCACTTCTGCTTTTTGCGCACACGTGCATTTACAGCTTGGGTATGCCCTGGTTGTCTGCACCTATGCATCTCGAGCAGTGAAGCACGCATTGGAGCACAGATGGCGGCAATATACTGATATGCAGTATGCTGCTGCTGTCATATATGGTGTTTGCAGACTCAATCATACCCGGGGTGGTGGTTGGGAGGGGGGAAGGGGGGCTAACAGGGCTATGACCCAAGTCCCCGTTATGCCAATACAGCACCAAAAAGGACAGGGTTGCACGAGGTATGATGGGTGAGATTGAAAGTAAAAATGAGGAGGGACGCTCCCCTTTCCTATAGTCTGCCTGCGAAGGCAATGAGAGACACAGGAGAGGGAATGATAGGAAAGGCGAGCGAAATAGACAAAGAGATGAACATAGGATTGTCCAATACAGTTAATAGATTTGTTAGAGAAGCATCTAAGAGAGAAAGTGGTAATTTGGCAAAGGCATAGTGATCAGGGTGAGAAGAATGCTAGCTAGAGGAGAGAGAACGCAGGGGAGAGAGGTGAGACAAAGGATGGGAGGGACGGAATTATGGTAATATGAGTGACAAAATAGGATGGAGCCTGAACTCACCGGTACCTGTGCGAGGAGGTGATGGGGAGGCCGAGGGAGCCCCTCGGCCGCTGTAGCCCTGGCTTCCGCTCTCCTCTCTTCGGACGGGGCACTCCTGGGGGGGGCGGGGGGGGGAACGGACGGGAAAAACAGCACGGGCACACGGACAGCGGGGAGGGGTGGGGGAGCGGGAAGGGGCAGTCCTGGGGGGGGCTATGGACGGAGCCTGAACTCACCGGTACCATCACTTACCAGAAACTCCGAAATAGGGTTGACGAAAACAACGGGACATAGGGCAAACGGAGACGACAGGAGAGAAAAGGGGCGGATGACGGAAAAAGGGGGCGGGACTTAAAAACGCATGGGAACGCCCCCGATTCGCGTCCTAACGGGGGAAAGAGTGAGGGGTGGGGGGGGGCGGGAAGGGGCAGTCCTGGGGGGGGGGCTATGGACGGAGCCTGAACTCACAGGTACCATCACTTACCAGAAACTCCGAAATAGGGTTGACGAAAACAACGGGACATAGGGCAAACGGAGACGCAGGAGAGAAAAGGGGCGGATGACGGAAAAAGGGGGCGGGACTTAAAAAAACGCACGGGAACGCCCCCGATTCGCGTCCTAACGGGGGAAAGAGTGACGGACAACAATGTCTTCCAATGGCTAGCCTCCATTTATGCTAGCCAATGGTAGACTAAGGCGGGACATTGCCACATAGTGTAGATCAACAGATTTCGCCTGCGCGAACGCTGCTGCGCAGCGGACGCCAGGTGAAACCTAAAAAGAAGTCAGTAACATAACGTGTATTTGGTAAGGGCACATTCACCACAACGGGTATCTTGGCGCTGAATATCAGATGTTTATTGTTACCCAACTCAATGGTACTCATTTTACTGACCTCTGAAGGATGAATGGCAGGATTTGAACCTGTGACCATGAGGTCAAACACAGGCCCCTACAGTGGGCACATTAGTCCACTAAGCTACCAGACCCTGGCTTTTATAAAAAGTGCATGTCTGCAGGTCATGTCACCAATTCCAATTCCTATCCCTTTTTGCATCATTTTACTCATTCAACAACATCTCTGGCAGGTGCATGTTACTGTATAGATTACCAAGCCTTCTCTGATTACTCCTTTTTTACTATATGCACACAGAACATAGCCATATGGCCATAACCATATGCCATACGCCATAGCATAGCCATACAACTGCGTTTTTTCTCTGAAATTGGGCTGCGCCAGTATGCCTGTAAGGTGACAGTGCGCTTTAGAAATATAATAATAATAATAATAATAATAATAATAATAATACATTTGGCTGTGCTTATGAACAGGTTGGTGGTATGTGAGTGCCTTTATGTTCAGTCTATTAAAAGTGAAATTTGCACATCCACCTCTCATACACCTTTACCGATTACACCACCAGGTGCTGTGTCCAACAATATGATAACCACAGCTCAGTGGTCATCACACATGACATGAAAACACTTCCCACATAGTCTCAAATCAAAAACAACACTCTTCCAACCCACATCCTGTATGATGTAGCTTGCTATACATATGGGTATGCGCTTCGGCAGCCAACATAGGGCCAGTAAGCATTTTACAAATCCTACAATATAAGAACAACCAACATCTTTTTTTCAAGTATTTCCTTTCATACTTTACAAAAACGAATGCTATTGTGAAGAAAATTACGTTGAAGAAGAAAGACATCTGTTAACCTATAAAAGAGAATTCTCATTAAATGATGCGGAATGTAGGTGGTGCCATTTTCCTATCGCAGACATCACTTCAACCGTAGCGTATGCCCTGAAGATGCACGAAAATGCATTTCACTGTGAAATGTTCGCTTCCAAAGACTAATAAACGCTATTAAGTTGATCAGCACAGAAGCTATGCATGCAAAATCTAGAACCTGTATGTTTGCAGAAACGTATTTTGATTTGTACTAGCATGCCTCTCTGGTGCACATGGGGTAGAGTTCAAATGCACTTACAGCTGTTTGAAAATGCTGCTCACATTGTTGAACTTTATGCAAAGTTATGAATAAAGGTGAGCAAGTTTAGTTCACCTAAATGTGAATACTGTGGTTGTAGTGCCAAATTCTCTCCCTCACTAATTGCAAATCACCTATAATTGTCTGTTTAAACAAAGGCAAAATATGTTACCACACCATTATTTGCAAACATGAACTGATATTTGAAATAAATAATCAGCTGGTAGCAAAAACAAAGGGATACAACAAACATATTTGAGGCACGAACTATTTTATTTGTGAAGAAGAAAGTTAAAATGAATCTAGTGAAAAAACTCTACTAATTCACACTCTGGTGAAAAGCTAAATATGGGGATTCATCGATCCAATATATGGAAAAGAAGTTATAAAAAAAGAATCACCCAGTCCTATTCCTGATAAATCATTTCAAGATCAGAATCAACTTTTGCAATGACAAAACAAGCAAATCTACTATGGTTCTACAGTTGGGAAGCAAGCCACTTGTGGAAGCCAATATTTAGGTCTTTGGATAATTTAAATTGTGTTTTTTCCATTTCGGCCCCTGATTGACACCAGGCAGCATTAGCTTTAATTATCAAGAGATTCAACCCTCTAAAACAGAACACTTAGAGGCTGATTACGATCTTGGCGGACAGGGTTACTCAGTCACAAACGTGACGGATTTCCAATCAGGCAAATTACAATTCCATTACATCCAATGGAATTTGTAATACAGCGGACGGGATATCCGTCACGTTTGTGACGGAGTATCCCATCTGCCAAGAACGTAATCAGGCTGTAACAGCCAAAAGCTCGAATACCAAACGCAAATTTGGCTCATCGTCGAAAGCAGAAATAAAGAATTGGCCAACTTTTACATGTTCACCTCTGATAAAATCCTCTGAATTCATCTTAGACTCTCACGTGAACATAAATATGCATATCGAGCATGCCCCAAAATCTACAAGCTACAAGTGCCACCTGTTGAAGAAATTAGAACTACTTCTCGCGCTGAATAAAAAAAAAAATCTGTATTTGTACTGCGCGAACTACTCACCCTTACAGGTCTCAAGGCGCTGGGGGCCGTCGTGAAAATTAAGTGAGCTATTGCCCAGTCACATGGTGCTGAGCTGCTGCCGGAGCCGAGGATCGAACCGTGAGCCCTGTGCTCCAAAGTCAGCTGCCCTGGCCGCTGCAGCACACCTCTCCAGAGAACGACTTCTGTAAAACTATCCAAGCTGTAGTCATTACTCTAACCAACTCTGAAAATGCCATCCTTGCAGCCCAGGGAAAACTATGCAGATTCCTCTGACAGCATCCCTTAAGTTAGCTGATTGACTCAGCAACTTTTCCCACAATTCTCTATTCCTTAAGAACCTAATTGGCCAGAATCAATCTCAAACTAGTATGAATCGCCTTCAAGGTACTGTAGACTCTGAACCGTTCTACCTTGCCAGTCCTCTTCCAGTACCTGGTGGATGCAGGGGACTGAAAAGCAAATCATCCCTAACACTAGAAACTCCTAAGTGTAAATAGAGAAATAATTACCAACTGCTGCTAAATAAATGAGCAATCACTGGATAAACTATTTCCCAATACGTCAGCAATATCTGGAATATCTCATCTTCCCCACCTTCACCATGGTACTTTTCAAAACAAGCTAAATACAATCACATGCTGCAAATATCTTAGTGACCCTTGCTGGTTACTTCTACTGTCCTAAGGCTTTCTCTTTCCCTCTATAAATTCCTCCTATTGCCTACTTTAAGATAGATAATTAAGTTTCAAACATACATTTTTTCCTGATGTGTTCATTCTAAAAGTGCATTTTATGATTGCTGACCATAGTTTCTTGTAAAGTGCACCATACGCGTATGTTTTTTTAGCACTCTTTATAGGAACTAAAAACCTTCATAACTAAAATATTGAGGTTTTATTGGAAAAAAATGAAAGCACACAAGTATAAAACTCTGATTATGTACATCTTCAAATTATGAACGTTATTCAAGTAAACAGCAATGTCTGGAGTGCTCAATAAGAAAATAGATTTTATTTCAATCATTCTTTCTCTCTGCTTTTTAAATTTTAATCTGGGAAGAATTATTTTGTCATGTTTAACGTGTTCCTGGAACAATGACCTGGTGATTGATACCATACAAAATGTAGGCTACTATTACAATACCCTTTGGGAAAAATGTCTGTTGCTTTTTATCTTCGTGTAAAAACGTATCCTGTGGGGTACACTGTGTCTGGGTCAGACTCAGAATTGGTGCTCATTAAAATTAATGGCTTAAATTATTTTGTAATGCAAAAAAGTTACAGTGATCCTCATCTTCTGGCGCTCCAGGAAAGTGAAGAGAATCTGGAAAGAAATAATGGACTTGAAAGAATTGTTCTTATTTTATACAACAGCATTTCAAAATGATCTGGCGGGTGCCACAGCAGGAGAGCGGGAGACTATTGACAAGCTGTCTAAGGGAGAATACAAGAGAATGTAAGAGACTTCCGAGCACAGATACAGGCAGAAAAGCGCATTGATGTGTTCTTGAAAATCTATAGTTCAACTCTGAAGCAATGGATTACCCCCAAACCCTCCCTGCACGCAATAGATTTGGACTATTACAGAAACTTCATAGGTATTTTTGAAGGCAATGTTGAGAATTTGTGCACAAGCAATGAGAACTGCAATTCTATGATATTAGTTCAAAACAACTTTTTTTAAAATATAATAGAAAAAAGTATCAAGTACAACCTATACAGAGTAAAAATCCCAAAATGAAAATTCACAAAATAAATTGTGGTAGCAGAGGGAGTGATACATTTGAGAGGAAATTAAGACGAAAAAGTGTACGAGCGACTTTTCCAAAACAAGATGCTGCCCGTAAAGCACATAACACCACGCTCAACAGAAATTAGATTTTTGTCAACATTGGATAACAGAATGCCTCTCTACAAACCCACCAATAGATATACATTATCAAAATAATATCTATGACAATGGGGCTTTGCGGGGGGTGGCCGACCGGAGGGAGGCTCGCCCCCCCGGGGAGTTTGGGGCCCCGGGAGGAAGGGTGGGGGGAAGGATTAGGAGGGACACCGGAAGGGACTTTGGGCTGGTTGGGCTTGCTGGTGGGTTTTGGGCTCCTTTTGGGCTCTAGGGGTTGAAAAGCGGCCATTTTGGGTCACTGTGCACCATTTCGTGGGACAGTGACCCAGCAGCCGGGGGGCTTAGTCGAGCGTTGTTCTTTTAGGGACGGTTTTGCGGTTATAAGGGTCGTTGGTGATAGCGGTAGTGTTTGGGGGCAATAGCGAGAAGTTTTGGAGGGTCTGTGACAGGTGGTGTGCGACGGGCCGAGGTTGGAGGTTGTGAGGCGGCGGGCTGACGGCGGAGGTACCTGTGGCCTGATGTCGGCGGAGGCGATGGCGGATCCCCGGGTTCGAGAGGCGTTGCGCCTTCTAGGCGAGGCGGGCAGGACTGACCTCCTGCGCAGCGATGTCCGGGTAAGGCCACCGCGGCGCGCTGCAGATGGCGCCGCGGCGGCAGTGGCGGCTTGTGAGCCTCCGCGTTCGCGTGCGCGACAGGGGGAGGGGGCGGGAGCTGCGAGAGGCGCGGCGCGAGGTGGCGGTCGGCGGGCGGCTGGGGCGCCGAAGAGGGGAGGGGGACCGGGTCTGAGGCGCGGCGGCCGGAAGAAGGCGCCGCTGAAATTTGTTGAAGGTGCGGAGGGCCTGGGGGGGGCGGGGGGAGGCGGGGGGGTGCCTGGGGGGGTGACGGGGAATGCGGTGGGGGGGAAAGGCCCTGACGGGGGAGAGGGGAGTGGAAGGGAAGTCCACGTGGCGAGCCAGAGAACCAGGTTTGGGGGGGCGGCGGGGGAAAAGGGGGCCGGGCACCGAGAGGAAGCGGAGGGGGGGTGCACGAGTTTGGGGAAGATGCAGGGGGGCGGGGGGATGGCAGGAAGGGGAGGATGGGGGGGTGCCTGGGAGGGTGGACAGCAGAGCGATGGAGGAGGGGGGGACAGGGGGGCAGGGAGGGGCGGGGGGGAATCGCCGCTACTGATCGAGGAGTCAGAGGAGGGGGAGGGGGCGGGAGTAGGGGGTGAGGGGGGGTCTTCAGCCGATGAGGACTTAGTTCCTCCCAGTATCAGGGGCTCGCCGTGGGGTGGGGGGAGGGGTGTGGGGCAGGGAGGGGGTGCGAGGGGGGGCGGAGGGGGGCGGATCTGGGGGTCGGGGATGCCACGGGGGTCGGGGGCGGAGGGAGGATGGGGGAGGGTGCGGGGGGATTTCGGTGGGGGGGCCACGGGGTAGGGGGGTTTGTGGGGGGTAGCGGGAGGGGACGCTGGGATGTGGGGAGTGTGGGGGTACAGGGGGGGGCACGTGGAACAGACAGGGAGAGGCGGGGAGTTGGGGGTGGGGGGGCGTCCAGCACTGCGAGGAGGACATTCTGCGGCAGGGGGGAGAGGCGGATGGGGAGGCGTCGGAGATCGTTTTGCCTCGGCATGCTGGACTTCCCCGTTTTTCTCTTGGCAGGAGCAGTGGGGCAGGGGCTCGGGTGAGCAGCATGCGGCTCCACCCCGCCGAGTGGATGGGCCGGCTCTGCCTAGTACGGGCGGTCGCGCTCCAACGAGGGACCATGTGCATACGGAAGGCGGATGGCTGGGTCATAGGCCTCCAACGCCCCCCTCCCGATGGGTCGATCCGGCCGCCGGGGGACGGGGATGGAGCAACAATGTGGAAGGTTACTCTGATTACCAACCGGAGGGTGGGAGGAGAGTGAGTGTGGATTTAGGAACATTGATGACGTTGTGCAGGGATAAAGCGGGCTTAAGCAGGGTGTCCACAGGAGGGGTTTTGGTAGACGGCGAAGGGGGTGGAGAGATGGAGTCGGAAGAGGAGGGGGAACTGCGTGAGGGCGGGGGGAGGCCAGTAATGTTGTTGGCAGTGTTTTACAGGTATGCCCCCGGCAAGTGGTGCCGCGAGTGACGGCCCCCCCAGCGGAACTGGTTAGGCGGCGGGATCCGGTGAGGACGCCAGCCTTGACGCCAGGTAAGACCAGTACGGGGTCGGGGAGTGGCTTGGGCGCGCCTCATGGAGGCAAGGCGTGTGGGGGTGTGGATGGCGGTTGCCAAGTGTCGGTGGGGACGGATGCTGTGGGAGGGGATGAGGTATGACTGGTGAAGGGTAGGTATGTAATAGATGCCGGGGTGTGTACGGAAGCGGATGGCGCGGCGTCGGTGAGTACGGGGACGGGCGTGGCGTCCGGCGGGTCGGCGGCGGCGGGTGCCGGGGCGAAGGAGAGCTGTGAGGTACCAGTCAAGAAGCTGCCGTATAGGGGGGTAGCAAAGCCACTGGGGGCACATTTGTCGATGGCGACTAGGGAAAAGATCTGGAAGGGGGAGTATGTGGAGATTTTGAAGTTGCTCCACCGGGAATTGATGGCCAAAGAAGGATCGAAGGAGGAAGAGCAGGAATTGGCGAGGCGGCCGAAGGTGCCGGTGACCATCGAGAATTGGACGGCGGCTTTCTTGATATATGCGAGCGTGTACTGTGAGAAGTACCCCGACAGGGCGGTCGCGCTGTTCAAATACATGGATGTGGTACGGCGGGCGCAAGTGACCTACGGGGGCAATGCTTGGTCGCATTACGATGAGGAGTTCCGGGCGCGCATGGCGTCGGACCCGGAGGCTAAGTGGGGGGAGTTGGATGCGGACCTGTACCAACAGACGATGAGTGGGGCAAAATTCGGCCGCACTATCTACACGGCCAGTGGGCTGCCACTGGCTCCGCCCCCCTTTTTGGCCCGCCCCACCCGTGGGGGGGTGGGGACAGAGGGAGCCGGGAGCAGTCACAGCGTTGGGGCCTGCTGGGATTTCAACAGGGGTTCCTGTCTCCGGCAGGTGTGCCGTTTTCGGCACGAGTGCTCCGCTTGCGGGAGACGCCACCCAGAGGCGCGCTGTTGGGGGCTTGGGGGAGGCCCGGCACAGGGTCAGTACCTGGCTCCCGTGCCCAGCAGGGGGAGGGGAGGAGGAAGGGGGGGAGCGAGTACCCTGGGAAAAGGCTCGTACACCGGTTAGGCTGGATCGACTGGAACCGTTTTTAGAGGCGTATCCGCGGGCGGACGATGCGACGGTGCTGCGTCGGGGTTTCAGGGATGGTTTCCGGTTGGGGTACGAGGGTCCGCGGATCGCTCGATGGGCAGAGAACCTGAAGTCCGTGAACGCACACAAGGGTATCGTCCGGGAGAAGCTCTTTAAGGAAGTGAAGGAGGGGAGGATGGTGGGACCTTTCGAGGAGGCGCCGTTGCCAGATTTGATCATTTCACCCATTGGAGTGGTCCCAAAGAAAGAGCAAGGTCAATTCCGCCTGATTCAGCATCTCTCATGGCCGGAGGGCGCGTCGGTGAACGACTTTATCTCAGCGGAATTGGCGTCGGTGTCGTACTCGTCCGTGGACGTCGCAAGGAAGTTGGTGACGACGGCAGGGCGGGGGGCGCTCATGGCAAAATGCGATGTAAAATCGGCATTTAGGTTGCTGCCGGTTCACCCAGCTGATCATCAGCTGCTGGGGATCCAGCTTGATGGGCTCATTTTTGTCAACAGAGCGCTTCCAATGGGGTGCTCCGTGTCGTGTGCCTTGTTCGAGCGATTCAGCTCTTTCTTGCAGTGGGCTTTTTCCTGGCGCACAGGCTCTGAGGCGATAACGCATTACCTGGACGACTTCTTCCTGGTGGGTCGGCCCGGTTCAACGGACTGCCAGCAGCATCTGGACAGTTTTACGGACCTGATGGGTTACCTGGGGGTTCCTTTGGCGCCAGAGAAGACGCAAGGGCCCAGCACGGTGCTATCGTTCCTCGGGATAGAGCTCGACTCGGCGGCCATGGAAGCACGCCTACCGGAGGACAAGCGGGCGGTGATGGTGGACTTGGTGAAGGACATGTTGGCCAGGCGAAAGGTGTTGGTGCGAGAGGTGCAGGTGTTGCTGGGGCATTTGAACTTCGCGTGCCGCGTGGTGCGAGCGGGGCGGATCTTTTGTTGGCGGTCGGGGATGGCCTTGTCCGGTTTGTCGCTGCCCCATCATCATGTGCGACTATCGGCGGGCGCGAGAGAAGATCTGAGCATGTGGTCGGCTTTTTTGGAGCGTTTTAACGGTGTGCCCATGGCGCACCCGGAGGACTGGGAGTGGGACGTGACGATGTCATCGGACGCAGCGGGAGTTGGAGGCTTTGGACTCTACTGGGCGGGCAGGTGGTGCGCGGAGCAATGGCCGGAGCGGTGGCAGGCAGGGGGTAGGAGCATCGCTTTCTTGGAATTGTTCCCGTTGGTGGTGGCTGTGACAGTGTGGGCGCGGGAGTTGGCGCACAGGCGTGTGTTGTTCAAGGTGGACAATATGTCGGTGGTGCAGGTGGTGAACCGGCAGTCTGCAAGGGAGCCCCAAGTGCTAAAGCTGATGCGCGTTTTCGTTTTGAGGTGTTTGGAACACAATATCTTGTTTCGGGCACAACATGTGCCGGGAGTGGACAATGACATTGCGGACGCTTTGTCTCGTTCACAGTGGCAGAGGCTCCATGGGCTAGCCACGGAGGCGGCGGCGGTCAAGACGAAGGTGCCGGAGGAGATGTGGTTGGTGGGAGAGCGCGGGTCGTTCAGTTGGTGAGGTCGTCCCTGGCAGCGTCCACGTGGAGGAGCTACGAGCAGGCCTGGCTGGAGTTTCTGCGTTTTGGAGCGGTAAGGCAGCGGGGCAAGTGGCGTCGGGAGGAGCAGGTGGTGCGATTCATGCTGGGGTTAATGGACAAAGGTCTGGCGAGAGTGACGATTGCGGGAAAACTGGCAGGTTTGGCGTTAATGGGCAAGCTCTGGTGGGGTTATGCCCCCTCGGCGGGAGAATTGGGAGGGCGTCTTCTGGAGGGTTGGGAGAGAGAGAGAGGGGCTCGGGCGCGGAGGAGACGGCCAATTACGGAGGCAATGTTGGAAGGACTGATGGGCCGTTTACCGGTAGTGTGCAGGGATCGGGAGGAGACGGTGCGGTTTTCCACATTGATGTCGTGGATGTATTTCGGAGCCTTTCGGGTGTCGGAGTTGGTGGGTTTGAAGGGGCGTCTGGGTCTGACGTGGGGGGAAGTGGAGTTCCGAGGCCGGGAGGTTGCATTGCGGCTTCGACGGTCCAAGACTGATCAGCGAGGGAGGGGTACTTGGGTGTTGCTGGGTCCTGGGGGAACGGAGGCGGTGTGTCCGGTGGCGTGGGGGAGATGGCTGGCGGATGGAGGGGTGCAGGATGGGGCGGAGGTGTTCGGCAGGAGAGAGGCGGGACGTGTGATGGCTGCGCAGTTGCTGTGGGTCCTGCGGCACGCCCTGCGGTCTATGGGTGAGGATCCAAAAGACTTCGGGACGCATTCATTTCGCATCGGGGCGGCGACGGAGGCGGCGCGAAAAGGTTGGGGGAAGGAAGAGATAAAACAGTTGGGGCGCTGGAAATCAGACGTTTGTTATAAGACGTATGTCAGGTTGCGAGGGGTAGTGGTGGAGTAGACTGGAGTTTGGACTTGCTGCTTACATATGTCTCTTTGCAGGTGCGGTGGCGGGGCCTACGGCGGCAGCAGTGTCGATATACGTGGTGGGCCATTCTTTTGTAAAGAGAGCGGAGAGGGCTGAGTGGGGAAAATACAGGATACACAACTACACGAGAGGTAACAAGGGTCTTGTCAAATTCTTTGGGCTTGGTACCAGATTGTGGTGCTCAAAAAACCGAGATGCTAAATAGTCATCAAACAATAAAAGATACATAGGAGAGGTGAGAGAGTAAACTGCAGATGATGGTCTACAGGGAAAGTGGAAAGAAACCCATCAGCCCACCAGTTGGCAGAACTTCATCATCTGGGTCATGTCACAATTGCCGCTTCATTCAACCTCAATATGTGTAGTAGAGGTCTACTGAAAACGGAATGTGAAAAAGGTTTGTCAACCAGACAAAAGAGTGTAATAAAGGGCTGAAAAACAGGGTTTGGTTGCAGTGCTCAAAATGTGAAAACAAACTTTAATGTGAATTAAAAATGCCTGTAATGATGTCTACAGAATTTTTTTTATTATGGACGACCATCAAGACGGCATGTTTAAAAGCAGAGTGGATATAGTATGAAAAAATACTATACATCAAGAATATTAATTGGTCGACATGTTTCAGCCCATCAGGGCTTTCATCAGGACCTATAGTACACACTACCGCAACACTTACCACTGTTAGTGATAAAGCATATAGAGACCTACCAGTGGTGTAGTCTGTTATTTCGCAGCCTCTCCTATGTAACCAAAACACAAACAAGAAAAATATACACAAAACAAAACAATTCATCAATAATTATTTTGACAATTGTGTGACTTTTGTAGTGTTTAACATCAAGTGAATTTAACTTGGGAGCATGTTTGTACTCACCCAACACTGTAGGGAGGACAAGCCTCACCTCACCTGGCACTCGCTCAGGAAAAGGGAGGCCACGCACTGAGTAGACAGGGGTTAAAAAATGCAAAACAAGTCTACATCAGTTATCAACTAAGAAATATGTATCTCACACTGTGCACACAGATGGACAGAGACTATGGTCAATAGTAACACATGAGAGAAATTCTCCAGCATTCATGTGTCCGTTATGTATAAGAGTATTTAAGGAACTCAAACTAGAATTGTATCTCAGGAGTCCCTTTTGCTAAGTTACCAATAACAAGTTAGGAGTATTTTGAAGATCCTTTGTCATGTATGAGAGTGTTAGAAAACACCCTAGTTTCAAAGTGGAGAAGCGTGGCTCAGTGGTTAGAGGCGGCAGACCCGGAAGCTGAGATCGGCCGTGGACCAGGGTTCGATTTCCCGCCTCGGCGGGTCTCAGGCTCAAAAATTCCACAGACTCGACAATTCTCGCTCCGGTGCCTACTCGACTCACGGGGTCACACTCTGCGACTCTGGACAATAGCTTGCTTAATCTCCACTACGGCCCCTCGTGGCGGGATGCCTGGCTTTCACCTTGTGGATACCCTGCCGGGGTGTCTCACAGGGGAATACCAGGACGGGTTCCCTAAGCAAGCGCCTTGATACCTTCGGGTGATACGTGCGCTATATAAGTCGCAATACACAAAGTAGGTTTTAACTGTAATCAGTAAAAAATTGCTGAGTGCGCTCGCGGCTCTGAGAATAGCATATGGCTCCGCCTAAGTTGGAAAATGCTCGTAGCGCGCGATCTCAGCACCTAGTTTAGAAGAGCAGCACAGCGGGACTCACCTCTCCGTCGTTGCCTCGGTCAAAGGACTGAGCCGAGGGGGAGGTATTGGAACCGCGTATTGCTTCCGCCTAAAAGGGGTTCTTACGGACCTGAAAGGAAGCTGCAAAACCCGATGTGCGCATTGGGTGTTGAGTAGTCGTATTAGCGTCTTCGTGACGGGCCGAGTCATACTATTCTGTAATGTATGTATGCTCGTGATTGGAAGAGAAAACCGGAAAAGGAAATGAATCTCCGCAACCCGACCAAAACATAATTGCAAGCGTCTTTTTTATGGCGCGATGACACGTAAAATGTTGGCTGATTTCCCTATGAACCATTTAAGGACGTGGGGAATATCTATTGGAAGCACACACAAGGCAAGCAAGCATTTATTAATGAGCCCGTTGTGCATATATTTAATCCGCAATGTACCGGCGTCTTCGTGCACATGCGCGTCAGTGAGGTCTTGTCAGTGTAGATGGAAGCGGCCAAGTATTTGTTCATTTCCTCATTTGTATCCACCCATTTAATAAACATGGATGTAACTCATTATGATATCTGGTAGCAGCGTCTGAATACAATGCGCGTTCAGAAAACACCAGACTTATTGATCAAGCTATGGCACTTATCCGCTCAGAATGATAAAAATCAAAACATCTATGAATTATATATGGTTCGTATCCCCCTGTTAATTCAGGCAGTGATAGGATCCAGGGTGAAAACATTGCATTGATATCAGGGACTATGGTTGATGTGAAAAAGATAGTATCTGGGGTAGACCATACTATGACCATATATACTTTTTGTGATAACAGTATATTGTATCTTTTCAGCAGTTGGTCAGTAGTGTGGGTCAGCCAAAATCCGCTATAGCTGTAACCATGGTATAGCATCATTAAGCCCCCCTACATCACATTTAAGTTTGAAAACCCATTTCTGCTCTTTTCTCAATAGGAATTGAGAGATGTCACTTATATGTGGTGGTATGTATGGTTGTTCCAATATCACCCATTGTAAATCGTCTGCAGAGTGTTTCATGGTTAGAAAATGATTAGTCAGCCGTGTCGCTTGTCTATTGCATCGGATGGTACTCTTATGTTCCTGTATCCTCAACTTGATTTTTCTGGTGGTCATCCCTATATATCGAAGAGTGCATGGACACGTTATTTGATAGATCACTCTTTCACTATTGCAGTTTGTGTGATGTGTCAGCTGCCAAGGGCGCGCAGTCCCTATGTCTACAGATAGTGTCTTCTGCGTCTGAGGACACACCGAACAACTGCCACAGGGATAGTGGCCCTGTACAGGGGGGAGGTTCCACAGTCTTGGTGCAATGTCATGACTAGTATTTGATGGTCTTGTATGGACTAATTCATCTTTTAGATTAGTACTTCTCTTGAAAGAGAAAAGAGGCAGAGGGATGTTGTCTCCTGCACTGTTTAGTATGCGCCACTTTTGTCTAATGATTTTTTGAATCTTAGTTGACAAAGTACAAAAAGTGGTCACACATGCCAGTCTACTCAAAGGAGGTTTCTCAACCGGAGGTGCAAGAAGTGCCTCCCGATGGTTATTCAATGCTCTTTTGCACGAATTCTTGATCAGGGTACTGGGATACAAGCGTTGTGCAAGTTTCGTGGATAGATCTCTCGATTGATCACGAAAGTCTAGTTTCTCTGAACAGTTTCTACGGACCCTGAGAAACTGTCCGAAAGGAAGATTTTCTCGTAATGAACGAGGATGGTGACTGTCAAACCTCAACAACGAATTGCGTGACATGGGTTTTCGATATAACCGGCTGGATAGAGCGCCTTCTCTAGGAATGATCAAGAGGTCTAAGAAAGGGAGTTCGGTTTTGCTATACTCCACAGTGAATCTCAAAAAAGGATTCTGGTCATTCAGCCATGTTTGGAAGGTTAGAATTGACTCGCTATCCCCGCGCCAGATCACCAGAATGTCATCTATGTACCTCCTCCACAACAACAAGTGATGGAAGTATGGGTTGTTGTGGTTGAGGACACAGTGAGTCTCGAAATGATGGACATATAGATTCGCCAGACTCGGCGCGAATTTACTGCCCATTGATGTCCCCGAAATCTGTAGATACAGGGAATTTTCAAAGCCAAAAAAGTTTTCGGTCATCGCAATTCTGGCCAACTCCATAATAAATGGAATTGGTGTGATACTGTCAAGTGTGGTAGTTTCCAGTAATGTCTGTATAGTTTGCAAGGTTTCCACTTGGGGTATACAGGTATATAATGACTCTACGTCAAAGCTGACAAGATAGTCCAGATTAGTATCGAACTCAGTGTCAGCTAATAGACGTAAAACGTCCTTTGTGTCTTGCAAAAAAGTTGGCATGGTTTTGACCAGGGGTGAAAGAAACACATCCACAAAAGAAGACAATGGTTCCAAAAGAGAACCGATGCCCGAGATGATCGGACGTCCCGGAGGTGGTCTAGCCACCTTATGAATCTTGGGCAGCGTGTAAAAGTACGGAGTGACTGGATGAAGAGTAACAAGGAATCTCGCTTCTTGTGCTGTTATCCAGCCCTCCGCACTTGCCTCTTCGACTAGAGACTTAATCTCAGTTGAGAGTCTTGGGGTAGGATCCGTGCTCAATAGTGAGTAGGATTCGGCGTTGTTCAATTGTCTCAAGCACTCAGCTCGATATAAGGTCATGTCCTGTATGACGATCGCACCCCCCTTGTCGGCTGGTTTGATCATGATGCTCTTATCTTTGGATAGAGTATCTAGTGCTTGTCTCTCCTGCTTGGATAGATTCTGGAAAGTATCATGTCGGGAGAAATCCAGTGTCTTCATTTCATGAAGCACTGCTGTTTCAAAGGCACCAACTCTTGATGGCACTTGTTGTAAAAGGGGCATAAAAAGAGATTGAGTCTTTAGACCTGTATTCGTGTCCTGTGTAGATTGCGGAACATCTTTCTCTTTATCTTTAAAGAAAAAGTGCAATCTCACATTTCGAAAGAATCTTTCCATTTCACTGCGAAGTTGGAAGGCATCGCCACTGTTAGTAGGTACAAACCCGAGACCTTTATTGAGTACTCGATTTTCTAAAGGGGACAGGTTGCGAGTACTTAGATTCACAACCAAGTTCTTCACTGGTGTTTAACGTGGAGTCTACTGGCCTCGTTTGTTGCGGTTTGGCGGTGCTTCTTGCTCGTCTTCCCATTGGACCTGGGTTTGTCCTCTCCGTCTCCCTCTGTTCCAGGAACCTTAACCTGGAATTGGATGAGCAGTTGTTTAGGTGTCATTGGAGGGCAAAGGGGGCATGCGTTGGCACGAGTTGGTGCCGGTTTTGAATAATGTTGTGCGGGGTGGGGGGGGTGTGCCCGGATGTGTTGGTCATTCACCTGGGGGAAAACGATCTGGTGCAGTGTAAGGGACTGGCGCTGGTGAAACAAATGAGGAGGGATTTACTGGAGATCAAGAGGCAGTGGGCAGGGTGTTACTTCATCTGGTCTGACTTTATACCCAGGAGATGTTGGAGGGGGCGGAGAGACCAGGGGCTATTGACAGGACTAGGAGGAAGATTAACAGGGAGATGAGGACCTTTTGTGAGAAGGAAGGGGTGGGTAGAATGGAGCACCCGGAACTGAAGTATGGGGCGGTCTGCTTTTTCATGGAGGATGGGGTGCATTTGTCAAGATATGGGATGGAGCTTTATATTGTACAGCTGAAGGAGGCGTTAGACCGGGCAATAGGGGTGCAAAGGTATCCGAAAGTGCAGGGGTCCTAAGGGGGGGGGTCGAAAGCAGTAGGGGGCTTTCGAGTGGTGCTTTTCCCTAGTTAAATGGGGGGGGGTAGGATAGGAGGAAGGAGTTTTACTGGTTGAAGGGGAGGGAGTGTACATATGGCAGATGTTAAAACAGTGAGGCAGGCGTTTGGGTAAATGATAATGATGTTTATGCTGTTGGCGGGGAACTGTTTAGGGGTGGGGGTGGGGGGTTTGGTCAGGTATATGTATAATTAGTTAGGCCTAGTTTTGTATGGCAAAGGCCAAGGTTGGGGTATGTTTTCAGGATGCACCTGTTTCCCAATAAAAGCGGCCTTTATCACACCTTACATCTGTGTCCGGTCGGTCCTTCCCCTCCCCGTCTCCCGATGGGCCCCAATGGGGCTTTGCGGGGGGTGGCCGACCGGAGGGAGGCTCGCCCCCCCCGGGAGTTTGGGGCCCCGGGAGGAAGGGTGGGGGGAAGGATTAGGAGGGACACCGGAAGGGACTTTGGGCTGGTTGGGCTTGCTGGTGGGTTTTGGGCTCCTTTTGGGCTCTAGGGGTTGAAAAGCGGCCATTTTGGGTCACTGTGCACCATTTCGTGGGACAGTGACCCAGCAGCCGGGGGGCTTAGTCGAGCGTTGTCCCACCCGCCCTCCCTTAGGATAGGTTTTTTGTTGGAAAGGGTTGGGGGGATTAGGTCCGGGGGTTCTTGTTTTCTGGGTTGGAAAAGGGTTTTTGTTGGTCGCAGGTGCTTTCTGTGTTAGGTTTGGGAAGTGTTGTCGCTGGGGGCAGGTGCTGGAATGTTTATGTCTGATGGCGCTTTTTCCTAGTTAAATGGGGGGGGGTAGGATAGGAGGAAGGAGTTTTACTGGTTGAAGGGGAGGGAGTGTACATATGGCAGATGTTAAAACAGTGAGGCAGGCGTTTGGGTAAATGATAATGATGTTTATGCTGTTGGCGGGGAACGGGGTGGGGGTGGGGGGTTTGGTCAGGTATATGTATAATTAGTTAGGCCTAGTTTTGTACGGCAAAGGCCAAGGTTGGGGTATGTTTTCAGGATGCACCTGTTTCCCAATAAAAGCGGCCTTTATCACACCTTACATCTGTGTCCGGTCGGTCCTTCCCCTCCCCGTCTCCCGATGGGCCCCAACAATAGATTATGTCGACAAAAGAAAACTTCTCAGTCAACCAACATCTTAGATTAATCTCCAAGCACAACTGAGCAAGTGGTTTAGCAGTAATGTGAAATTGTGAGACTTTAAAACCAAATACGAAATGAAATGAATGTTACACAAACGGATCAAGGCATCATTACAGATTCCTTTACAAATAGCACTTAAGTTAAACCATAGGGTTTGGGGATTACAAATTGTTCAGGGTAAAAAAAGCAGTCATTTTATCGGTTCATGTGTCACCAGGAAAAACCCAGTAAAACATGAACAGGGAAAATTGCTCAGAGTACGGCAAAATATGTGCCATCGGTTCACAAATAATACAAGAATTCATGTTTCATGTAGGAGAGACTTATGAAATGTCCTGATAGGAACATTTGTGAAAAAAACTTCTTTACATATCTTCAACCTTCCATAGTCCTACCTATTTCTTTCTCCCCACTGCAGTGCTTGCTATATAGCGGACAGTGGGAATAATTTGGGGCTAGTTCCCAGATAATATTCATACCATTATTCCACAACACCAAAGAAACTCTTTCACTGTACAGGGCTAACAATGTAATTCAGGGTGGGCCGGGGTAAGAATTGGTATTACCATAGCCCCTTTCGACCAGAGTTGAGTGAAAGAATATTTAGTCTGTGGAGGGGTCTTCAGCCATTGGATCTACTTCTCCCCCCCCTTTGAACAGATATTTTGTGCTGTTGTCTAGCATGTCTTGTCAATTCCTGAGACATTTTGGACCTGCTTGTTAGAAGGTAAAACCTCCTTACTCTTGGCTGATCTTTTTAAAATCTCATCTTCAAGAAGGCTTCTTTTTTCTTTCTCTTCGCTTATTTTCTATCTTTCTCTCCTAATTTCTTTACTTTTTAATTAATATAATCACTCATCTTTCTTTCATCTTTTATCTTTATCTCCTAATTTTCTTTTTCCATCTTTCCTATTTTTCTTTCCTCTGTTTTTTCCTTCTCTTTAACCCCTCATGCATAGCGAATTTGTGCACTGTGTGGGTGATTTACATAGTGGGCTTCCGATTCGGACGGCCCCCGGCCGTCATCAGCACACGCTCACTCATGAGCATGCAAGGGGTAAGCTACTTTTTTTCCAACCTCTTTCCTTGATTCGTTCAAGGACAGTACATGGCATCTGTTAGGCAAAATATTTTAAGATCAGAGAGCAGAGTTACTGGTAGGTATGAAGGTTAGTGGGAAGTGGTCAAACACTGAAACTTAACTTGTTGAGACCTGTATAATAGGTGTTTTTCGCAAGGCTCACATGTCAAAAAAGAGCTAGGCTAAGATTGAAAAAAATATGAACTACAAAAATGAGTACCATATTGCCATCCTAGCTGAAACAATAGGAGCAGACTAAGTCTCCTTTCAACACAGTCCTTTTTACCCTGAATTGTCACTCACTGATAAAATTGGCAATGGAACTTACCTGGGATGAAATTCTACAAGAACAGGGGATGACATGAAATGCAAACTGGAAAGAGCAAGGGTGTTTGGGATCTAAGAAAGTATCTGCTGACTTGGAGGGGTGAGTGCAGAAGGGTAACGTGAGGCTTGACGCTCTGCTCTTACGCTGTCATGGTAGCACATAAAACACTTTGGGCTGCTGTAAAATCTTGTATATGGGGTTACTGGATTCGCTTTTATGGTGGAATGTGCCTTTCATTCTAGCTTAGAATGTATCTGGGTGAACTGTAGAGTTCTCTGAAAAAGAGAGCTGAGTGTCTCTTGGAAGGTGGTTGGAGTTTTCCTGTCTTGGGAATAAACATTTTACCTCCTACCAGCTTGACAGCATGTTATTTAAGGATTTACAAAATGTGCACATCTTTGCGAACCTTTGAGAGCTTGGGAGTCAGTGCAGTGATAAACTGTGCTTCCCATTTTGGCTTCCTTTGCCCCAGCAAGAGTAGGTGGAATCTGGGGCCTTTTAAAGATGGTGGTTTCTGGTCTAGTCGCCAGTCTTACTTGCTCTTAAATGTCCTTCCTCATTCATGGGGTGTATTTGTTCAGCAGTAGGTATTATCCCTGCCTATAAAAAGTGCATGACTACTGCCCATGTCACCATTTCCAATACTTGCCCTTTTGGCATCCATTTACACATTCATTATCATCTCCGTCTGGCACTTGCCACTGTAAGGTTTACTGGGCCTTCGCAGATTACTCCTTGCTTTTGGTGTACACAAACTGAGCATCTCACTTCCTCTAATGCCTGGTTGATGTTATATACCTGCATTTATGTTTAGTTCTGATTACAACTGTAACTTACTCATCTGACTCTCATATAACCTTACCCATCACACCACCAGGCAGTGTGTTCCATAACATGGAAACGCACCTCAGTGATCATTGGGCATAATATGAAAACACTTTGTATGTAGACTCAAAATCAAAACACTCCTAAACACACACCCTACATAGTGTAGTTTGCTATCGGTGTGGGTAAGTGAATCAGTGTCCCACATCTACCAATATTTCTGCAAACCATAACACTCACTTAACGTTTGCTTAATGAATAAACATTAGTTTGCTAGGTCCTTGATACTGTAAGCCAAAGGAAAATAATGTAAAATGTGTTTGTGTCCTAAGATACCATACAATAAGCTAGACCACACCAGGAGCAAACAAATGTTCGTTCAATTTCCTAGTACATAAGCAGAAAAAAATATAGCAAATTTGAATTTCTTATTTTTATACCTAGTAGACATTTTTGTATAATGGACGCATTGCTCAGTTGGTACAGGAAGGCCTATTTATAATTACTAAAACTGTATTAGATTCTAAATGCGATGGGGACAGAAGAATTTGCATTTAAATGTATATGTTTAACTTAAAAAACTAAATATCAGGTAAGGTAGTTTCACATTTATTTATTTGTATTTATGGATTTTACAACAAGTTATGCAAATAATTATTAACCAAGTTAGAAAATGCATCTAGACACCAAGGTCCTTCATAATTATGCACAAGAGATGGAGAAAACTGAAGATCTGGCTTCTTAGATGGGATGCTAAAATGCTGTGATCACGAAAACTTCCTGATGAAGAGTGACTGACTTCCTAACTTGAAGGACAGACATAGCATCTGTATCACTCTATTTGGGCTATATTTTAGATGTGTCACTCTATGGTCCTAAAAAAATGCCAGTGAATCAGGACAGCCACGGGTAATTATTGGTCCTCAGAGTAAGACACTTAATTATGCTGGTTAAGAAATATGCTTGTGTTAGGAGAAAGGGTTTAGTGTCAATAATTCAAAGACGTTTCCATGACATAAGGAGTCATACCCTCAGTCAAGCTCTACCACTCTTGATGTTTGAGTGGCAAAGGCTGTCCCTTGGACGCCCACTCCACCACAGATGTACCTGAGCTATTTGAAGGAAAAGCTTTCCAAACAGGGATATCTTCTCCCTCTAGTGGTGCATTTAATCTCTTCATTCGTTTCTGCATTTACCTAATTGGAAGGCATGCATCTGTTTTAATGCGCCCTTCTTCCGGAAGCGTTGAAAAGGAGACTTGTTCCCAGGCTGGGACTTTTATAAACCCAACTGCTTGCCATCCATTTTGTTCTCAAACTTGAGAAACACAAGGCATGACTTCCATATTTCTAGAGGTTCGAAACTTCCTATTCAAAAAGTATAATTTGAACTCTAGATATTTAATATGCACATCCACAATCCTTTTAAAAGCACTTTTAGTACTCGTGTTAAGTGAGTTCTGAACCTCCGGTTAAAAAAAAGTTATTATACATGTGTGCTCTTTGTAGCATACTGTCTATATTACCTCTACAGAGTGATATACTAATAAAGACAAATCAGCCAAGTGCAATGTCCATTGAAATTCGGCATATTAGGCAATTATACTGGGGCAGTCATCTGGGTGAAATCTGTATGAGAATGATTCCCTCGCATACAAGAGTTGCACGAGATGGCATGTTCTCTGCATTTTTCATACACTTTGGTTGCTAGAGCAACACGTGTGGCTGTGTCACACATACAGCTGCGCAGCTTCTCAGATAACTTTTATGTTAAGACCAGTCATCTTGGAGGGAAAAGGGAAAACATACACAAAGGGGCAGAAACAACAAACGTATAAAGAACAAGAAAACCAGTAATTGGGAATTATACAAGACTTCAGTTATATAAAAAAAAGCCCAAGCCCAAATATATTATTATGTACAAATATATAAAAGTCTGTGAGGTAGTGAAAGGCATTGTAAATTACAGTGTGAAAGGCAGGACTTCATTTTCATGCAGCCTGCCATTTTTTTGCTGCAGGTTTTGCAGTAGATTTCATCAAAGGGGACCTCAATCTTTCACTGTAAAATGATTTGGACTATTTTATAGAATCATAAATTAAACTAGACATGGTGGGGCTTCCTCCTCCCTCTTGTGCTTCTAGTGTTCACCCTCTTCCAGAGACAGCAGAAGCCACAGTTGAGAGGAAGGAAAAAAACGTTGCTGCACCTTACACTAATTCTGTCAAACTGCTGGAGTGAATGAGCAGGTGCACCCCGCAACTACAAGAGGGGGCGCCCTTAGTCGTTCCAAGGGCTGGAGCCCTAGCTTGCACGGGAAGTGGTGACATGGGAGGGTCACCCAGCGACGTCATCAAGAGGCGCAAATGGAACCTCAGGAGATACTTAAGCAAGCACACCAGGGGGAGGCTGAGACTTCATCCTCCTTCCAGTATATAGCCACAGAAACTATACATAACAAGCAACGTCACACAACCCCGCTGATCACTGCACGAAAACAACTCAACTCTGTTACAAAAACATGACTCGCTGCAAGCACACTGAGATCAGTCACCAGAGCTCCTCCCAACCAGACAATTTCACTTCCTAAAAGTCGTCACGCTGCCCTTCGCCAGGGCTCCAGCAGCCGAAAGGCAACCAGTGTACGTGAGCGGAAGAGGAAGAGAAAGCCCAACTCTGAGAAGTGTGGTTTGGGTTTCATCAGAACTGAGGTTGAGAGGGTCGGGCCCTGAGTATCAGACACACTTTATTTGCACCAGTGATCCCATGATGATCAAAGGACCTCGACAGCTGTCACACACATGTTGCCTTGGAACAAAGATCAAGGGCATGTTTTTTTTTTATACCAGTGAAGCTAAAACTTGTCCGTCTACCTCTTCAGGAACAATCATCTCACGTGTCTCATCTACTTCTGTTTCCAACCAAAGAAGTCTGATTTACAACTGCAAAGCTCCAACATGTAAGTTCAACATTTGACTATAATAGCTCCAGTCATGCTGTAACATCTGTTGATTGTGGAGCACTTTCTATGGTCACGGCATTCCGTGGTGACTTCCAGTATCCAGATTAGATACTACTGGGAGTACCTTGCCCCATGTGTATATCAGACTACCATTTCCTGAATACCTATGTTTGAGTAGGTTTTCTAGGAAGCTGGTAAAACTTAGCAGTGGAGTGGTTAGCAGAGAAATCTTCTTATAAAGCAGGGGCATTTCAGAGCTGTAATTGGGCCAAAGAGAAACAGTACACTTTATTTTTACAAATAAAACAACGTTATTTTTAAATTTGAGTCAAATTAAATGAAAATGATTTGCTCACAATCACATATTGTGTTGCTCATGTGATTGAGCTTCGATTAAAACCAGGTCTCATCTCCGAGATGAAGTTTGATTTACATATTTTACTTATCTAATATTTTACATGTAGAATCATATGATGACCACTCCCCTAATGCTGAAGAAAATGCATGTAGTTCAGCGCCTCATCAGGAGCCGTTTGGTCATAATTAAGCACCAGTACCGGTCTTCTCTCAACTACACCAGTGAAATAACCAGAACCCATCCATTCTACATGATATGATCTCTAACACTACGGAACCCTGACATCACACAAGACTAGACATAGCTCAGTGCCACAGGGTGCAATGCACTGGAAAATCTATGACCTTTTGCAAGGACAACCATAGGAGGCTCATCATATATCATCACTGGGTAACGCTAACGTGCAGGCAATGTGTTTTGGTACATTGTTATGCGAATAATACTTTGCCATAATTCTTTTGCACAGATTTGTCTTGTTTCGCAGCCGCAAAAATCAATGTATATAATTTGTCTATGAAAACAAAATACAAACATTGATTTTGCAGCTCAAGATCACCACTTAGAGATACAAATAAGAAAACCGCAAACTAGAACACACGTACAGTAGGTAACAGTGAGCCCAGGATTAGCTCGGTGGAAATTAGCACCACCCAGGCATTTTATGTATCCCACACTCGGGCCTCCAATAGCCAGCAGGGGTGTAGCCAAAGATGATGCCCTGTCCCATGCAGAATGTGATGAGGGGTCCCCGAGTCTCCTATGTCTCACAGATTTTTCACTAGCCTTGTACTGAATGGGAGACACTGATGGGTGAGGGTCCCCTTAGGGATTGGGGGGCCTTCACTGCAGGGGCTCACCGCTGCTTGGGAGGTATACTAGAGAACATGCTCTCTCTACATCAAGTGTAGCTCCTCTTGGAGAGAGGTGCATTGCTTCTTTCTAAAGTGAAAAATAAGGACTGTGGGCAGGCAGTGGTTGTTACTGCGCCCATGAAGTCCAGCGTAGATGGAAAATGTTGCTTTACCAAAGTGGATGAAATGACTCCCATTAAAAGTGATTTTGCAGAAGGCATAGTTAAATCTGCTCAGTCGCTGGTGCTTCAGAATTCTGGTGCAGGATGTTCCATGTACAGGGTGTTGTGCATCAGGAATGGGTAGTACAACCGCTTTTCCAGCCATTGCAGGTAAGAGCTGCGGGGAGGGTTCAAGAGATGGTGCGAAGAGGTGCGGACAAACGGAGACCTCGCAGGCAAGGGTCAGTTCAAGTGGTGGTTGCGGGGCAGGAAATGGAGTGGATTTTGGAACTGACGTAATGAAACTCGAGGGGTCCTCCCTGCAAGACACGTGGAGGGCCCCCCTCTGGGCTCAATCAGGAGCTCTGCAACCAGAGTGCTGTACGGAGGGGGCCACCGCACCGCGGGGGCCGCGGGGCCTGTGTTACGTCCCAATTGGAAGCAGAGAGGAAGGGTAGAGTGCTTGTTAAGAGGACAGAGCTCTGCCTGTGGTTGGGGTCGTGGGAGAGCGAGAGATAGGGGACTGCTGCTAAGTGAACCTGGCCGGCCGAACAAGACCCCCCGGAGGCCGGTTTCAGTCCGCAGGAGGCCGGTTTCAGTCTCCGGAAGTGGTGTGTCAGGCACCCGGCCTTGTGGGCCGCCGTCCGCGCAATGCGTGAGAAACGGCAACCAAAACAATGCCGAACCACAATCCCCAGAGGGCTATGGGGCACCTAGCGTGTGACGTCAGACGCGCAGATCAGGAAATTTAAACCCAGAGCCCGGCAGGAACAGTGCCGATAATTTTGCTGAGAGCGAGTGAAGTCGAGGAGCGGCTTTCGTCTGGATACCGAGGCTATCGTGAGTAGACTTCTGTGTGTGTGGTCGCCGGCTGGTGACACACGGACCCGCGCTCCGCGAGGCTACGGGTGAGCCCGTTTTTTATGCATACACGGCTGTGTATGAATCGAGTGACTATTGGAGACCTGTGTTTGTTTTCCCCGTTTTCACGGAGAGAAAAGCGGCGGCTTTCTCATGCGGGGAAAACGGTGATTGAACCGGATATTTGGAGCCTTTCAACTTGACATTTAATCCAATGGTGTGAATTGGATGTGTTGCATAGATGTTTAGTGGTGACATAAACACCCCTGTTTTTTCCCAAGAGAAAGCATTACAAGTATCTGGATATTAATGTACATATGCACGAACTAAGTCAAAATTGTACATAAGCAAATTGTGAATACTGAGGTACACCTAGACTTAAAGGTGACTGGAACCTTTAACTCATTACAAAGACGTTGATTTGAAGACAACCTGTTTTTTTGCTTTGTATTACAATACAGGAGAGACCAAAGGGGGGTACCTGAGTAAGATGGACGAAATGGCTTACAGCAGAGCGTTCACATTAAGTGGTAGGTGTGGTGTAGGATTAACTTAAGCTCTGTAGCCAACTGTTGTAAAGTCTTATGTTTATTCTTTTGTTCTTTAGAAACAATCCTCGCCATTGATAGGACCTCACCTCCCTCTCCTGTAGATCAAGCCTATGTATTTTCCTTTATAGGTATGCTATTGATACGTTATAAAGAACTAGGTGATCAGTGTTAGTTGTGCTAATTGCCTGATAAGATAGGGAGGGGTGTAATTCTAAACCTCTTGTTCTTATCGTTACAGATCTCCCTCCCCACTGTTCCCTTCCTTCCCCGCGCTCACGGGATCATCCTGGTGGTCTGTGATATTTATTATCGGGCCGCGGGGTGGTCGTGGGGGTGTGGAGTAAGGACGTTCAACGCAGCCCCGAGGAGTAAAGTGTGGAACCTGACATGGTGGTGCGATGACGCGGCCCCGCAGCAACGTGCAATGTTGCCCGTTTTACTTTTTTTTTAGCCTTTATGGCGAATGCACACATCATGCGCATGTCTGTACTTGCGCACCATTTACATATACCTTGGCGCCTGCCACCTTTAACAGAGTAAGACTAGGAGACATCAGAAAAGACGTCAGAGAAACACATACCACTGCTGCCCTTTCATCTTCCCCGGCAGGTGCCCGCAGCTGGTGCAGCCCGTGATCGCTGGATCTGCAGCCTCCATCCGCCTGATTGGCCCGACCGCAGTGTGTGGATGGGGGCCCGTGGCCACAGCGGACGGGCAGGACAGGTTACACGACCGGGAGAGGATTTTAATAACATCGCTCACCCCCTACATATGACAAAGCCCCTTACGCCCCCCCTGGGAGAGCCAAGATAGACATCAGCTTTTTGTCGAGCATGAAAGCTGGGTGGAGACCTGGGGATTTGTTTTAACACCCCTCCAGCTGATGAAACGGATGGACTGTGGTGCCCAGTACAGGAGCATGGAAGCATTTAGACCAGGGATCATGTGTGTGTAGCAGTGGTGAAAGGAGGTGCAAATACTGAAGATGCTCCTCCTTTTGACTGTCTGGCTCCTTTACCCCTCTTGTTCTTCCTCCGTTGGGTCGGCTCCCTGGTTTTCTTTGGACTTGGCTCTCGTGACTTTTGGACTGGAACTCGTGTGCGCCCTGCCATTTTGGGACCCTCTCCTGTTGTCGCTCTTGTCCTGGGTGCATCTTGCCATGTTGAGATGGTTTCCATCGATGCTAACGACCCGGGTCCCCCATTTTTGTGGATTCTTGTCCTTTCCTTTGGTCCATTGGATTCCATCCTGCTGACCTTCAGTCATTTCTCTTTTGCTGGACTGCCTTGTCTCTTTCTCCCCCTCAGGTCCCCCTCTCTCCTCTCACCAATCTCAGGCTCCGACTCTTCTCCCCCACATACTGCTCTCTACCCCTTTTTATTTTTATTTTTATTTTTAAATTTTTAATTTTATTTTTATTTCTCTTTTCACTCTGTAAATATGTGATATATACTTGTCCAAGCCGAATCGCTGGTAAAATTTAATCCTGAGAAAATCTACTATTTGTATATATATGTATATATAGATAACTCTAAACACTAGTATATGTAGTAGACCTTTGTACTCACTACCATTCCTATGTGATTATTAGAGTATATCCATTTGTATATCTTCCTTGAGTGACTTTACAACTTGTACATTTGCAATTTTTTCTATTTGTATATCATTCCCTTTGTGACTTTACAACTTGTAAATTTGCAATTATTTTTCCTGTTTGTATCTTTTATGTAACTCATGTAATACTAAGTCCTTATGTATCGCAACTGCTCCTTTTGTAAAGCGCACTGACACCTTTGGGAAATTTTCGCGCTATAGAAAATCGCATTAAATAAATAATGTCAAAGCGCCTGGCTACGCAGAGAGACACGTGAGGTAGGCCTCATGTGTACCTACACCTCTTCATCATGGTTTTTGCAATGGCAGCACCGTGGCACTTTGAGCAGGGCCCACAGTATGTATGATTCATCTTCCTGACATAAGCAGCAGGTTCTATATTGGGTGGAAGTGTAGTTGTCTTTATTTTTTGAGCGGAGCCTTTCTCTTCTCTGTGTCTTTTAAGGAGCAGAGAGCAGCCGCGGCCCGTGGAGGGAGTTACGGTGGGGCAGGGAGGCGGGGAGGGAGAGGGGGAGGGGCAGGGTGTAGGGTGCTAAAAACTGGAATATGGATAATTGCAGGTAAGTAAACAATTTAATTAATAAAACGAATTTCGTAACGCGCACTGCATCGCAAAATGCGATGCAGTGCGCGTTACGAAATTTGTTTTATTAATTAAATTGTTTACTTACCAGCAATTATCCATATGCCGGTTTTTAGTACCCTCCACCCTGCCCCTCCCCCTCCCCTTGCGATGCAGTGCGCGTTACGAAATTCGTTTTATTAATTAAATTGTTTACTTACCTGCAATTATCCATATTCCAGTTTTTAGCACCCTCCACCCTGCCCCTCCCCCTCCCCGCCTCCCTGCCCCGCCGTAACTCCCTCCACGGGCCGCGGCTGGCAGAGAGGCAGCTTTCTTTACTTCACCGGCGCATGTGAAGGGCCAGAGCTGGAGTCAGCCGCGGCCCGTGGAGAGAGTTACGGTGGGGCAGGGAGGCGGGGAGGAGGAGGGGCAGGATGGAGGGTGCTAAAAACTGGAATATGGATAATTGCAGGTAAGTAAACAATTTAATTAATAAAACGAATTTCGTAACGCGCACCGCGGCCTGTGGAGGGAGTTACGGTGGGGCACGGAGGCGGGGAGGGGGAGGGTGCTAAAAACTGGAATATGGATAATTGCAGGTAAGTAAACAATTTAATTAATAAAACGAATTTCGTAACGCGCACCGTGGCCTGTGGAGGGAGTTACGGTGGGGCAGGGAGGCGGCGAGGGGGAGGGGCAGGGTGGAGGGTGCTAAAAACTGGAATATGGATAATTGCAGGTAAGTAAACAATTGAATTAATAAAACGAATTTCGTAACGCGCACTGCATCGCAAAATACAATGCAGTGCGCGTTACGAAATTCGTTTTATTAATTAAATTGTTTACTTACCTGCAATTATCCAAATGCCGGTTTTTAGCACCCTCCACCCTGCCCCTCCCCGCCACACTGCCCCACCGTAACTCCCTCCACGGGCCGCGGCTGGCTGGAGTGCATGGGATTTCTTTGTACAGGGAGGGACGGTCTTCCGACGAGAAATGGTTGCATCTGTTGCAGAATTTGTCTTTAGCCGGTGCTCCATTTGATACTGCACTAGTCTCTTCATTCTAGAACCTGTAGTCATGTTAACCCGTTAAAACGTCCAGACTCCAAGTCCCAGAATGCAAGGTAAAAATTTGGACTGAAGCAACTAGTTCTGCAAGTCTCTGGAAAACATCAATGTGTGCACCTTGTTGGTTATTCTGAAGGAAGCAATTCTAGGTAATTAAGGGACTGCTTGTAGTTGGAGTCGCGGATTTAGAGATGTTTTGTGAGGGGAGGACTTCCTTGGGGTAAATGGGGGCTGCATTTTTATTTTTTATTAGGGCTACTTGAAGTTCCCAGTCCAGCCTTGCGAGCGGATACTTCCCATGTGCAGTCCTTTGCGCAGCGTCAAACCACTATGGCTAATACAAACGTCACTGACCTTTTAGCTCGCGTGATTAAAAAAATAAGAATTTGCAAGGCGGTCCGCTACGCAAACGTGCACACGTCTAATCAGAGTCCATGATGGATATAACTTAGTTAAATATTACCATTTCAAACAGGATTACACCCTAAATGCATGATATCTCCTATGCACTTTTAAAATTCAGTTTCCTTCATATAGAATAGCGTGGGTGTACGTCAGAGCAGATTTATAATCACTCGAGGGTGCTGCAGGGAGAAAAAGGCGGAGTGTTTTGATTTTTCGATCACAGATGAATCTTGGAACACGATCGCTGCCTCCGGATTCCAAATGAAAATGAATGAGGTGACAAGTGCTTAACTAAGAGGAGACAATTTATTACAATTTATGGGTGAAACTGATCCTCCTTGCCGTGGATTTTTTCGGTGGGATTTCATTTGAGACATGGCAGAGTCACTTTCAAGGAGGAGACAGTCATCCCTGACACATGAAGACATTAGTACTTTCCCACAGCTCAAAACTCTGCCATGTTATTACAGAGACAACTATCATTAAAGACTGACAGCGCAGAAAGAAGATTTTTAAAAAAAAAATCAATACTGCGCTCTCTCAGCGCTGTGGCAAAGTGTTTTTGTGAAGACAAAGACATCTGTGGTGCTCTCTACGGCCTTCTTTTTGGTGTTACACATACACTATTGTAATTTCAATAACCTATATAAATATATCAAGCCTCCTACAGCAGTTTCTCGACTTAGGGTGAGGTTATATAACACTGTACCAGAGCTATGACATTTTGCAAAGATATTTGCACTGACAGGCCAGAGCAAAATGGAGATTTGCAGTGAGAGCCATGTAAAAACATTTTTTTGGCACCAAAGGGTTGGGGTAAAAAAATTGTTTTTGGACCAGTCTGTGGGAGTGAATGTTTCATGACCTCCTCGTCCATCTTCTGGATGCAGTCCTTACACATGAGATTCTTCTCCTTTCTGGCAGAACCAATTCCCTAGCTGCAACCAAAAAAGTTCTGTGTTAGACCTGGCATGCATGGGTGATTTCTCGTGTCTTTTTGCCTCTGCCTCCTTCATTTTTGCTGTGGGCTGAATTTTGTTTTTGCTGGTCTAGATGCTTTGGGCACTTTGCTGGGTTGTGTATTGACTGTCTGGTTTCAGAGTGATAGGGGCTGGGAATGTGCATTCACTGTAGACAGCCACTGGCGGGTGGGGTGAGTGTTGAGGTGTTTCCTGCCTTTCTTGGGTTGGCCTGCAGTGGCTGCTTCTGCCAAGGATAGGTCAATGACTGAATAGTGCTGTGTATCCTGCTTGAACAAGATCTCCAATTGCTTACTGTAGAGCTTGCCTCCTGTTCTGAAGTTCTGCAATGAAGCCGTGGGCACTGCTCGCGAAGTGCACACCACACCGCCCCGACTTTTACTGCAGTCCCGACACTGAACTGTATCGATTCTCACACAGTCACCGAGGCTGCTGCCTGCACCGGAGCCGGGGATACCCCTCATGTTGCTCACAACCCACCGCCCAGATCCACACGGCAGCCCCGACCTCACAACGCTTTGTCAACGCAGAGCCGATACCTGACTTGGGTGACCTCCCAAATCTATCGTTAGGAACCATCTCCTTGCCTCCAACGTTGGCATTACCTCCCGGCAACAGTAAGGAACCAATGCATCACCTCCCCGGCAACAGTAAGGAACCGACGCCTCACCTCCCCTTCCTCGCAGTAAGGAACCAATGCCTCGCCTCATCTCCTCTGTGGTCGTAAGGAACTGCTGCCACATGGCGATAATGATGCATCACCTCCCTGTCGCAAAGCACCATCTTTGTTTTCATCATTTGCCAAGGTACTGTTCTTGGGGGTCCGTGCAACTCCGTGCCCGGCCGGCGCACCAAACGGTCGGCGCCGTGCTTTGGTATTTTTATCTGTCATGCATCTTTGTAGCCCCAGGTGAAGCTATTTGTTGCTACAAGCTTTTTTTCTGTGAATAACCTATTAATCTTGACATATCTTGGTATGTGTACTGTGGATCTTTGTCATTTGGTCTTGTTTTGATTTCGATGTTTTGTTTTAGATAAAGATTTCCTTTTTTTTGTTTTTAAATTGGAGTGGTGTCCCTTTGTACGGTTTTCACTGCGTTACTGAATGATTGCACAAATGCCTTACACATTACCTCTAAGACCGACTACTCGTGCCAAGCTACCCAGGGGCTGAGCAGGGATTGTCTTAGGGCATAACTCCCTTACCCTTACTAGAAAGAAGGGTCCCTACTTGGACAAAGGTGCAAACTATTGCCAACTAGAGACCCCATTTATAGCATTCCACCAAGATGATCCAAGTTACCCAGGAGTCACCACAAAAGGCAGGAACTAACAAACCACTTCCTGTAACAGACCATGCCAAAGGACAGCAGTAAAACAGGAAACCGTCAACCACCATGCCCGGGCGGGAGGGCGGGGCTTAGGTCTGCATTCAAGAAGGATCAGTTTAAGATGCTTACAAGAAATTCTTTTTAATATCTAAGTCTACAGCAATTTCAAAATATAAATTATCTAAAGCCCTAAATAGTGGCACTGTATAATCAAATGTTGAATGAATAATTTCACTATACAGCAAATCTAACGCAGAACTGGACATAACTCAACAGATCAAAGCAATTCTACACAAGTGTATACTTAATAAAGTTCAAATTTATGTAACAAATTGAATTATAGATAAAGGTACACATTAAAATTCACATAAGAGTAAAAGCGACTGACACGGACACGCTTTTCTACAGATCTTATATCATGAAACACTTTTGCAATGGCCCATTTCACATATTGATTAAAAGGAAAAACGTAATTGGCACTACAATGGGGGATAATAACTACTTAAAATAACCTTTATTATAAGAAATCTATTGGGAAACCTTGGTTTAGACACCTCACTGTCTTAATAACATGTACGGCTTTCCAAAGGCTGAGCCCCACCAGATATAGTTATAATCTACTACTGTTGTCATTACTAAATCTTCAATAATACTCTTGGATGGTAGTAAATGGTTCTAGCCTTCTAACTGCACACAGTGGGGTGGTTTTCTTCAAAATGGGGTGCAATTAAATGGTCCACTAACAACTGCAGAGGGCTCAGAGGACCAGAGAGTGGCCTGTGTAATAGTGGCTTACCATGTCCTATCACAATTCTTTAAGTTTGACAGGTTGAACAAACTTGTAACAAGTATTTGCTTAGGAGAGAGTAAGTGGTGCCTATTGAAAAGATAAAGACCACCCATATAGGCTGAACTTGGGATGTATTCCTATTTATCTCCAGTAGTGTTTCCACCCCATTTGAAGGAGGAACACTCCCCATAAATGATGGTGCAATAGTGCACATGGGGTAGACAACCTCCCATATTTCAGTGGGGGTGTATGAAAAGTGATTCATTCACTAGTAAAAATATTTCATTGGTGAGAAAAGAATGACAGAATAGTGTTCTCTGCCACACTACCCATGGTATATTTTCTGCCCTGAGGACATACAGCAGTAGTAAGCAGTGGCAGCTGGTGACATTTGAAAGTAGTGGGGCATAAAAGTTAGGGATGACTTAGAAATATTGAGCGAGCACTAAATTTGCCTTTACTTTTGCCATGTCATTATTTTGAATAAAGTGTGCCCCCATCACACCCATATGCACAGAATCACAATTACAACTGGAACATGTAACCACTGCCCTGTGCACTCTGTAGAGAGGCACAGGATTGGATGGCCATCTAGATTTCTTGGTCACGTAAGACGCTAGAAGAAGGACATGCAAGTAGCATTCTAGAGAGCTCCCGCAGCACCTGCCGGAGGTTAATTAAACTCCCATAAAGTTATAGGTAGAAGCATAGCCTATAAACCCGCCGATTACCTGAAATAATGATGAAGATGAGTAAGTGACATTAACTTACCCAATGTGTCAAAGCGATCTTTCACGTTATCGCTATGACTAAGGTCATGATGAAAGTCCACCAATCTTTAGAGACACCCATGGACTGAAACATGTCGACCAATGAAATCATCATTATATACGGTGCGATGGACCATTCACACATCCACCAGAGCACCACACACTGTTTTCAATCTTACCCCATCCTGACAAATAAAACAAGAGTACAGGATAGGAGGTACGTTTCATTTATAACTTTTTACCGCTAACACTATCGAAATCATGACTGTCAAAGAACCAGATGGTCTCCCACCAGGTGGAGGAAGGTTTACTGCCTGGAAAATGGGAAACTCAGGCGGAAAAGGACCCAATGATAAAACCAATCACCTAACCTTCTCAGGCAGAGAACCAAGCTGTACCGCTGCCCACGGCTTAGAGTGAATGAGGGTCTTTGTACAACACTTATAGACCCTGGCTTTTTCAAGATACGTGGTTCATTCTCTTTTGATTATAAATCATCAAGATTTCTAAACACCTTTTTCACTCGCTGACAGGCACTGTGAGAAACTCACAATGCACTCAGCCTCAGATCTCTCAAGTGGTGTGACTCAGTTCACAGTATGCACTGTACAAGAGTAATATGATACATGAAAAAATACAGAAACCACATCGTTAAAATAGCTAACACTTTTAGGGAATGCAACTATACAAGATTAACACATGCAATGTAAACAGGAACTAAATCACTGACCTGAACATTTTTAAGTTACAATCAAATATTACAAATGTTGACATTTACTTACCTCAATGCAGCTGCACACGGGGCGCCCTTGGTTTGCGATCTCTTCCTGTAGTGCCCTCATTCCAGTACCATTGCACTCTCTGTTCTTATGGCTCATCGCACAGCATGGACTGGGACACCCAGGTCACTTAAGATCCCTCTAGCCTGCTTTGTGTTATGTGCTGTTTTGCTTTTTATCTTGCATCGTGTAACAATAGGGCACTTTTATCTGTAGTAACTTTTACATATTTTATTGATATAGCAGGTAATGTAGGTTTCTTTTTAGCAGAAGCTATGTCATCAAGTCTAACCGTAATTTGACATCACTTGAAGACCTCAGCAGAAAATATCATGTGAAGTTGCTTCAGATGAGGCCATCAGATTAAGAAGATTTCATATGCCAGTTCTGATACCCCATGTAATTTGGCGAGTGGTGGCTGGGTTGGGTGAGTGGCATCTTTTGGGCATGCTGGTTGCTGATTTCTTTTTCCTGGTGTGCTCCTGGTGGAGTGGAAAGCATGGACTGGAAAATGTGGGAAGCTGTGGGACTCAGTAATATGTCAGAGGAGAAATGTACCTGAACAGGGAAGGCTCTCAAACAGCAAGAATCGTTGATTGATGGGGTGTGGTCATGGCTTTATGGTGCTACTGAAAATAGCCTTTTTGATCATGCTATATATTTTATGATGCTGCATGGAGAAAGAAATTAGTTGATATTGTCAAGCATGTTTTAATTTAAAGGACCATGCTGACATCAAGAACATGGTACTGCTTTTTGAGGGGTCACTTCTCTGTTTAGTACAGTGGTAGTTTTGTAAAGCGCCCCATGTCACTACGGCCACTTCAAAGCGCTGATACAGTGTGAGAATGGCAGCGCTAGCATCCTGTTATGTGGTGATGTTTTTTGACTCATGTTGTGCTTTGGTCTGCCGGAGGAGGGGAAAGGTTACAGGTATTGTGCAAATAATGTCGTCCTCTCTGAAGTGTGTTTGTCTAAGGTCTGGTGTGCCATTTATTCTGGCTGGGTTACTCAGATGCTCATAAACACTGGCAACAAAACCTGCAGCTCCTCCCCCACTCCTTCCTGCCCCCCCAAACTCCCACCTCCAGCAATGTTGAATATATCAACTTTAGAGCACAGCACCAATTCTCAACTAGGGTAATGTAAAGGAACCTCCTTTGCGTCCAAGTGCTATGTACCTTTTGTGCATCTTGTTCAGTAGGATTGTCCCAAGCGCCATGCACAAACAAGCTTTAGAACAGTGGTGTCTGAGCCAGGCCCTACTGCTGATCCAGAACACTAAAACCTGAGGCACAACACACTGCTGCTCCAGAGTACATGGACCCCATATATGTCCTTCACAGCACACACTTCACACAAGGAGGCACTGCACAGGCTCATGTTTGTACAAGGTCTCTCTGGTGCTGGTTGGCCGTGAATGGTCATAATAATTTTAATGTTAGCCACACCAGGCATGCTGAGGACATGTGGTCGCCTTCGGTACTCACCCTTAGAGGCAGGCAGACAGACCCCATGACCCACCCACAGCATTTCTTCTTCCCATAGATCTGAATTAATGATTGCGTGAAATAAAAACCGTACATAGCTCCTTTAAAGCAAAGTGCGTCGCCTCAATCAGTCAGTCATTTGTTAAGCGCACTTCATACCCGTGAGGGTCTCAAGGCACTGGGGGGGGAGGTGGGGGCCGCTACTGATGGAACAGTCAGTTCTTTAGTGTCCTCCTGAAGGTCAGCAGGTCTTGGGTCTGTCGTAGGCTCAGTGGGAGGGTATTCCATGTCTTGGCGGCGAGGTGGGAGAAGGATCTCCCGCCGGTGGTTGTTCTTCGGATGCGCGGGACGGTGGCAAATTAGAGGTCGGCGGAGCGTAGCTGGTGGATGGGGGTGTAGAAGGAGAGCCGTCTGTTGAGTAGGCTGGGCCGGTCTTGTGGAGTGCCTTGTGTGCGTGGATGAGGAGCTTGAAGGAACTCCTCTTGTTGACGGGGAGCCAGTGCAGGTTTCTCAGGTGGGGGGTGATGTGGCCGTGTCGTGGTACATCAAGGATCAGTCGTGCCGAGGCGTTTTGGATGTGTTGTAGTCGATTGATGAGCTTGGTCGAGGCTCCTGCGTAGAGGGCATTTCTGTAGTCGAGTCTGCTGCTGAGGAGGGCCTGGGTGACTGTCTTTCTTGTATTTGTCGGGATCCATCTGTAGATATTGCGGAGCATGCGGAGGGTGTTGAAACCGGAGGAGGAGACGGCGTTGGCTTGCTTGGTCATTGAGAGCATTGAGCCGAGGATGATTCCCAGGTTGCGTGCGTGGTCAGTGGGGGTCGGTGCTGCCCCCAGTGATGTTGGCCACTAGGAGTCGTACCAGGCTGACGGGTTGGAGCCGAGAATGAGGACCTCCGTCTTGTCCGAGTTCAGCTTCAGACGGCTGATCTTCATCCAGTTGGCGACAGCCTTCATTCCTTCATGGAGGTTGGCTTTGGCGGTAATGGGGTCCTTGGTGAGGGAGTGTCATCGGCGTAGGAGATTATGCTGAGGTCGTGCTGTCGAGTGACGTGTGCAAGCGGGGCCATGTAAATGTTGTACAGTGTCGGGCTGAGGGAGGATCCTTGGGGTACGCCGCAGAATATCTCAGAGGCTTCGGAACGGAACGGGGAGGCGGACGCTCTGGGTTCTGCCAGAGAGGAAGGAGGTGGTCCATTCCAGAGCCTTGTCTCGTATTCCTGCGGCGTGGAGGCGTGCGCGTAGTGTGCGTGGCAGATGGTATCGAAGGTGGCGGAGAGGTCTAGGAGGATGAGTGCTGCAGTCTCCCCGTTGTCTAGCAGGGTCCTGATGTTGTCGGTGGTGGCGATGAGGGCTGTCTCGGTGCTGTGGTTGCTGCGGAACCCTGACTTCGAAGGGTCCAGGATTCTGTTCTCTTTGAGGTATCGGGTTAGCTGTCTGTTAACGATTTTCTCGATGACCTTGGCCGGGAAGGGGAGCAGAGAGATGGGTCGGAAGTTCTTGAGGTCTCTTGGGTATGTCTTGGGTTTTTTGAGTAGGGCGTTGATCTCGGTGTGTTTCCAGCTCTCTGGGAAGATCGCGGTCTCAAGGGAGAGATTGATGACGTTGCGTAGGTGGGGTGCGATGGAGCTGCTTGCTTTGTTGAAGACGTGGTGCTGGAATGGGTCTGACGGAGAGCTGGAGTGGAGCCATTTATGCTGAAGCAGCAGTGCACACGGTTCGGAAAAGGGCATTTACCTGGGCTTCTCTATAAGTGAGTTGGTGCAGATGTTGACAGAGACATTGTCCCGTTGCCAGCAGTCCTTCGGCTGTAAAACACCTAAGTAGGTAGTGGGTAGTGACGAGAAGCACTCTGTTGGAAAACAAGCAATTACTGTATCATGTAAATACCAATAGAAATATTATTAAAAATAAAAAAAAATGTACGAGGACGTCATACTGTGGCTCTGATTGTGTGTCCTAGAGCAGAACCCGATTAAAACCCTAACCAATCCAGGAGCTTCCACATTCCATTCATCAGTGTGAAAAATAACATTTTAATAAATTCATTTTTTACCATTTTATTTTTCACGTTTTCTTCAGCAGTGTGGGGGGGAGGGGCAATGCTCCTCTGCTCCTTTGGAGGAACCGTGGCTGGCAGTAAGTACACTAGGAGAATTTCTGAAGAACATACATAGCTTTCCAAAGGCTCTCCTGGGGATTGTGTGAATCCTGTTGGCGCTAATTTAAGATTTCTAGTTTTCTGAAATTCGAAAAAATGGTTGTGAATTTGCACCTGTAGCTACCTTTTTTTGATAGATGGTGTCTTTTCCTGAGATGTAATCTCATTGTTTGACGTGGAACTAGTAGGATCAAATAGGATATTGATATTCTTGCCCTGTTTTGGTGACACTTTGCATCTAATAATGATGTTTTCGCTTATCTTTTGTTCCATGGACATCTATAATTAAACTAAACTCTTAACTGACGGACAATAATAAAAGAATACACAGTTATACTTTTAATACACCACAAAACAGGCTTCAAGTAGGTTCCGGCTTCTGCATAGGCATGACTTCCAGATACCTATTTGGAAGACTAGGATCATACATTTAGTGGGTGAAGAGCCTATGGTGCCCACAGATGTGTAACCATTAGGTAACAGATTTCCAATCCATGCAGGTTTCAAATCCATGCAGGGTCAACTCAGATGTTAAAATACATGCAAAGGCGCATGGGGCAATACATCCATCAGCTGAATACCAAAAAAAACACTTTAATGTGTGTTGTATGCTGGATAATATGTAAATATAAATAAAATATACTTAACCTTCGTCATCATCATTATTTCTATGCTATTATGATTATAATTATTATTATTAGTAGTAGTAGTAATAAAGTATTATGTCAGACCAAGCACCAATTGTATGCCCCATTTTTAGGGGAAAACTCACAATTGGTGCTGTTGGACATTATGGGGGTCCAATTAATTTTGCACCTTTCTGACCTGTACGTATAACTAAGGTCACCAATTACACCACAACAAATGGTTTGGAATATTTAAATTATGGTTAAGAAAATGGCCCAAACACCTCCTTTATTTGAGGGTGTGCATGGGGTGGATAGCTCATCGTGGAAAAAAGTTTTCCGAGTGGGGGAAAAACAGGAAATCGATACATGCAAATGAAATTCACCCTGTACCATAAAAACCTAAGTCAGTAAAAACTGACCACATACGGACAATCAGTAGGAGAATATACAGGAAAAACAAGCATCCAGACAAAAAGGTAAGACTTTCATAGATTTCTGAGCAAATTCCTAAGATAATTGAGAATCACAAACAAAGAAGAAGGTCTACAAAATGTAGATTTAGCCCTTATTTTATGTAGACACATGGGTGAAAGGTGTTAGGCTCTCCTTCTAGCGTTATAGAGCCTGAGCGGTATAGTCAGTCCTATTAGGTAAACCATCATCATACGAGGATACACAGAGTCACAGTGGCTTAAGTGTGCATCTCTAAAGCATAGACATCTACATGCAATGGTTATGCCTACCGACCTTTAAGATACTTCATGATTTCTTAAAGCCCTCTCAATTCACCCATCGAACACCAATAACTTTCATTTACAACTCCTTGAAGTTGCACCTTCATGTAACATAGCCAATCGTACTACTCTTCACTTGCTGAATTATACACCAGTCAATGATGGAATAGTCGGAACTTTTAGTAGTAAATGTTTTTATTGAAGAAATCAACACAGTTCAGGCATCAACAATCACGATCACTTGTCAAATAAAGCTTTTAATAAATCCCCCCCCCCACCCACCCACCTTACGAAAGTGCTGCAATGTAATATCAGTGGCAGATCGTGTGGGATAAAAATACCAATGACATAACGTATATGTATGAGCTTCTCTTCCAAGAATAGAACCTTCAGAACTTGTAAAGAATAATATGTGCCAAGATTGGAAGTGAAGGAGCTGGGCCCTGGTGTAGGTGATCACGGCATAAGTGCTGCAGCCAATCGCAAGATCGAATGGTCTCTCCATCACTACCGTCTCTCATACTTGCTCACTTGCTCATGCTATTCCAGTGCTTTTGCACAGAAACCCACTTTTCCCTGCTACCTCTCCCTCTCCTCAGAAATTAAAGGCCTATTTGGCTGAAGGCATGTGCTAAGCAACTGCCTTATTCAGGCTTACAATTAGAAAAAGTAACAGGTAAATGTTCTCAAATAAATTCATAAATATTGAAAAAGGACAAAACAGTCTAGGTTCGCAAGAGCCCCGTTTACTAGAGGGTTTCTTACCTTGCATTGCAACCTTCGGCAGAATTCCTTTCCGAGCCTAAAAATACTTTTATTTAGAATCCACAGAGAACGGTGTACGTCGCCCGCTTTGTTCTCTCAATGAAGGCTTCTGCTTTATTAGTTCTAGGTTTGAAGCACATATCTACTTTTGACTGATCAGCGAATTACTAATCAATCAGTGCTACACAAAGACATAACGCCAAGGCCTAATGTATTTTCTGGATGCATCAGGTAGACCAATTACTTTAACATTCAATAACCTTAAATTCTTGAAATGCCTGCCAGAGAATTAACCTGACGCTGAAAGCTAAAACCTCAGCCTGTTGTTAATTTGCAGACGACCTTTGGAAAAAGCTTTCATAAAGAGGATTTCTTTGTTTCAGATGTCTGCATTTGAATGGCTGCTGGCGAGACTTGTATTATGGGGTCATTATTTTGTATCGGGTGCTGTAGACTTTGGAGCCCAAGCATCCTTCACAGCAGACATTTCAGACTAGGGCCCACACTATGAGGTGCCTGGAGTAAGCCATATTATTTACCTGCCCTGGAATTACAGATATCAGGACTCCTGGTAATTCCAGGGATTGGGAAGTAACAGGAGTACACATTTTGGGGAATATGTGACAACCGGTGTTTCAGCACAGATTCTTTTTATTTTCCCCTCCACACTAAATCTCTGTGTAAAAAACACAGCTTGCAATTCTGATGTGCAGTGCAAGCCCCTGCAGTAAAAGAATAAGTACCTAGGTCCAAAGATTTGCTCAGAAGCCTGTGGCCAGAGCTGCTGATCAATAGCGCAACGCAAAATGATGAGGGCCCCCTGAATGGTGGGACACCCCTATACTGCAGGAGCCTGCTCGATAAAGCAGAGTGGCTTTCCCAAGCATTTGACTATTTCTTATTCCATGCCATTGCATGCATTCTGGAAGGCATGCAATGGGATGGCTTAGAGGGTGAAGGGGGCCCCTTCAAAACAAGAAACTCAAGGGGCCCACCGCACCAGGGAGACTACTTGGGCCTCCATTATGCCCCTGCTACTGAATATTAATGTACCAACTGCTAAGGCTGCATAACCCCTTTATGCCTCTTGAACCAACCACCAGGGCTTCCTTCCCCTTGATCTCACTCTTGCAGGGTCCTGCTTTCTCCCCTTTGTCGTAGTTTTTCTTTCTCTTCCTTCTTCTTTCCCCCTTGTGTGTTTTCCTTTCTCCGGCTCTGGGTCAAAGTCTGATGAGGAAAATAGGATTCGGTCCTCAAAATTGAGTGATAGTGGGCCCCAAATGCATAAATCAGCTCAAATTAAGCACTGCTGATCTGCCGGATAGCTCCCATTACCAGCCCGTCAGAGTTTTCAGGCCACTTGTAATGAATGCCTATGTCGCAGTAAGAGACATTGTGGCTAATTGACAAAAAAAGGTTTGAAATATACTCCTGTATGCTCATATTATTCTTGAATTTCTGCTTCTTTTGACATTTTTAAAATACTCCAAATTTATAACTAGAGTGCTGCGACTGCCACCGCTATCCAGGAGTACTTGCATCTGTAATTATTTACACATAGAGAAATGTAACATGTATACAAGTGTGCATGCACCAATATGCCCAAGCGCCTTTGGTAATTGTTTTTTGATTTCCCCAAGATCTGAATATTTGCATTGTAGAGAAATCTAGATCTTACATTTCAAATGACTTTGGGAGTGCCCTTCTGTTAGAAATGGTATTCCCGGTTGGATGGGTTATACACCCAGGCCAGGCAGGCACCACCACTCTTGTCAGGGTAAGCTAGATATACACTAAAAGATAACCTGTGCTCACCCTCTAGTAGCTTGGCACAGAGCAGTCAGGCTTATCTAAAGAGGCAATGTGTAAAGTATTTGTGCAACACACAGCAGCACAATGAATACACCACAGAAATACTCTACACAGGTTCAGAAAAATAGAGAATATTTATCTGATCAAATAAGATGAAAAACAACAAAAATCCAATTAGTAGAGGTGGAGTTGAAATCTCCTTTTATGCTGGTTTGTATGGTAAAGGAATGACTTGGAAATTATCATACACCCCTCTTATGAAAGTGCCAATACACACCAACGGCCTTGCTGCCTGTTCCAGGATCCAAAATGCAGTGCTTTCCACGTGGGTAGCTCCCAGCAGCAGGAACGGTGAGCAAAATATACTTCAATCATCTGGTTTATTCAATGACACCGATTGTTTGCTTTCTGATTGCACTCACAATTAATCACAGAAGACGTGCTCTTTATGAATATTTACTTGAGCAATTGACCATTTTGTAGAGCATGTTTAGGTTTCCAAACTTTCCAGAATGGGAGGGTACACATCACAAGGGTGGACTCGAAAAAAAATCACCTCCTACAAATTAAGCCCCAAAAAGCAGTAAACAATGTGTTATCTTTCTGCTTTTGAAGTACTTTTTGGGGTTCATTCGAAATGGGCTTACCTCATATTCTGATAAGGCACTGGTCAATATTAATCACGTCATCTTGTCCCTCAGAGACTTTATAAAAATGCCACCCCCTGATTAGGAGAAATAGACGAACTTTTAAAAGCAGAGGAGGGGTGTTCACTAGAACATTCAATTAATCTTTACCTGTGTTTCCCATGACATTTTTTAGAGCAGTATTGCAGTTATTTTAACTCCCCTGGTGTCAACATTATTGAACAAAGTTTGCAGACTAGAAAGTGGGTTACACATTTGTGGAGATTATGGGACATGATGCAGCCCTGTGGATTGAAGAGGTCTGGAGGAGGAGTTTTAGGCTGGAAATTGTCTGGACAAATAAACAGACACCATTCACTAGCCAGGAGCGACTGCTTAGGGAACTGTTTTCTACCTTACTCAGCCTGGTCTGAAATTGAAGGTAGGGGTTTAAGATGACCCTGGATTTTCATGTACCCTATCTAATCACAAGGCGAGTTATGGATGGCCTGATAGAAGCCTTCTGCTGATCATAATGTATCTTCCATCTGGAAAGGCAGCAGGTATTTAGGAAAGGGACCCAGAGGAAGGAGATTGAGATTAGTGGGAATTCTCCTACAGTTTAGCCACAGACTAGTTGATCATACTCCGCTCCAAGCCGCAGTTTCGGCTTCTCGTTTTGCCGGCATGACTACAAGACCAGATCTGCTGTGCTTCATCCTTCTCTGTTGCAAATGGTGTGATCAGTGAAATTGAGGTCTGGAAGGTGGTAAATTGTCTTGTTGGACTCCTGATGAGAAATGTAGATTTTCCTAGTTATTATGACGGAAAGTCTTAATTTTATTAAAGACACGGAGGCGAGTATTATGCTTTCTTATCTTGCATTTTATTAAACAGCAGCCAAGATAAGTGTAAAACTACAGTTCCCAGAGGGCCAGGCAACAACTGGGCCATGGGAACGAGAAAAAACGAGATAACAGTAACCAATCAGAGGACACCTAATAGATAAGAGCCCACACAGACTGCGCAGCTTCCTCTTTTCGCTGAGAGACAGTCAGATAACAATAGAGAATAAAGGAAATATAGCCATAACCAGAAAGAACGCCAAAGTCCAGGAGCAGAAGTCCTTAATCAGTGGAATCCATAGCCAAAGTCCAAGGAAAGGATCCGAAGGAGTTGGAAGAACCAGAGGAGACATCCAAGCAGGAGATGAACGGAACCGCTGGAGAGTAGATCTTTTATGAAGCAGGTGGCAAGGCCGGATTCGCTGTAGGGAGGGAGAACACATGTTAGTAGTGTAGCGGCGGGATAATACTCGCCTCCGTGTCTTTAATAAAATTAAGACTTTCCGTCATAATAACTAGGAAAATCTACATTTTATGGCAAGACCGGAGGCTCCTATTATGCTTGTTCAAAGCAAATTAACAACATCAGAAGCAACAGAATGAATAGGCTTACAATAAAACATGCGGAAAATACTGTCATTGGACCAATCTGCTGATCTCAGTATGTCCTCTAAACGGGAGCCAGCTCAAAAGGCCTTAGAAGCCATGGCTCCCCGAGCCGAATGTGCTCCGAAAACAGAGACATCAATACCGGCAAGGGACATAACCCAGCGAACCCACCTGGCAAGAGTAGGGGAGGAAACAGGAAGGTGAGGTTTACGAAATGAAATGAGGAGTTGAGAACAAGAGGGCGTTCTGAGATCAGCGGTCTTATGTTCATACATTTTCAAACACTGTCCCACACAAAGTTGGGGTTGATCGGGAAAATAGGGATAAAAAACAGAGTCTAAGTTAGTCTTCGTGCGTCTGCGAATCTGGAACAGCACACCTGTAGGGGAAAAATGGCGAGAAGAAACATCCAAGGCTCTAACATCAGAAACCCTTTTGATAGACACCAAGCAAAGCAACATAGTAAGTTTGGCTGACAACATTTTGAGAGACAAAGCAGAATTAGAGGGCCAATCCAAGAACAATTTAAGTACAACAGAAACATCCCACAAAAAGGTATACTTAGCCAACGGTGGTTTGGAGCATCGAACACCCTTGAGGAGGCGACAAATCAGAGGATGAGCCCCAACGGGCTTATCATCAATGTGGGCATGATGAAGGGAGATAGCAGAGCGATAAAGGTTAATAGTCCGATAGGCCTTCCCAGCGCTGGCCTGAGAAGCTAAGAAGTTGATAACAGAACTTAGAGAGGTTGAAAAGGGATCGAGAGACCTTTCCAGACACCAGCTTGCCCAAAGAGACCAGGCGGATTTGTAGGCTTTGGAAGTGCCCGGGGCCCAGGCCTGGTTGCTAAAGTGAGCAGCCTCTTGTGAAATGAGGATGTGAGGAGGGGGAGGCCGGAAACTTTCCAGACCGACAGAGTGAGGGAGTGGTCCAGGATCAAGCTGTGACGCTCGCCTAGAGGGTTGAGAAGAAGATCGTCGAAGGATGGCAGAAGTACAGGAAAATCCATTGCCATCTCCAGAAGAACAGGGAACCAAATTTGGGCTTGCCAGAAAGGAACCACCAGTACCAGCGAGGATTCCTGGCGACGAATTTGCGCCAGCACTCTGTTGATCATGAGGAAAGGAGGAAAGGCATAATGGAGTTGACGAGACCAAACTTGGAGGAAAGCATCCGTGGCAAGAGCCAAGGGGTCTGGTCTCCAGCTGTAAAACTGGGGCAATTGGGAATTGAGGCGAGAAGCAAAGAGATCGATAGAAAAGGGACCCCATAAAGTTGAAAGAGAAAGGAAGACGGAGGGACAAAGCCTCCAGTCGCTGGAGTCGCGCAGGAACCGCGAGTGCCAGTCTGCTACTGAATTGAGGTTGCCCGGAAGGTATTCCGCTGTCAAGGAGAGATGATGGGCCAGACAATATTCCCACAGACTTTTCGCTAAGTCTGCCAGAGGTTTGGACTTTGTGCCGCCGAGATGATTTATGTAGCGAACCGCAGAAACATTGTCCATGCGTAAGAGTATGGAACAGCGGATCCTGTCTTTGGAAAGACTTTTGATTGCAAAGGAGCCAGCAAGCATCTCTAAACAATTTATGTGCAGTCTGGACTCCTCTCTTGACCATGCTCCTCCAGTCGAGATTGGACCACATCGGGCGCCCCAACCCGATAGACTGGCATCGGATTCTAACACAAGATCTGGGGATGTGGCGAAGATAGTGCGCCCGTTCCACGCATCTAAATGTTCTATCCACCATTGCAATTCTGTGCGGGACTCTTGGTCTAGAGCGATGACGTCTGAGTAGGCCAGACCTTGGCGAAGATGCCTGATCTTCAAGCGTTGAAGGGCCGGTAGTGCAGGGGGCCCGGAAATATTGCCTGAATAGAAGAAGAAAGAAGACCGACAATCCTGGCCAGAGATCTGAGGGAGATGACAGAAAGATGTAGCACCGAGGCGATTTCCGCTTTGATTTTGGAAATCTTGGAAAGGGGAAGGCGTAACGACGCCGCCACCGAATCCACTAGGAAGCCCAGAAATTCCATGTTCTGAGAAGGGACCAGAGAAGATTTCTCGAGGTTTACCAGAAAACCTAAGTCCAAAAGAAGACACTGAGTGGTCTGAAGATCTGTGAGGAGACCCTGCTTGTCTGAATTCAGGAGTAGGATATCGTCCAAGTAGATTATGAGACGGATACCAAGAGAGCGAAGAAAGGCGACCACTGGCTTCAGCAGTTTCGTGAAGCACCATGGTGCCGAGGAGAGACCAAAAGGGAGAGATGTGAAACAGTAGGTCATACCTGACCACTGGAATTGGAGAAACTTCCAGTGAGACTGGTGGATAGGAACTGTGAGATAGGCGTCTTGGAGATCCAAGCGAACCATCCAATCGTGGGGCCGAAGGGTGTCCCTCAGATGAAGGATCGTCTCCATTTTGAAATGACGATACACCACAAAGTGGTTGAACCATTTCAGGTTTATGACAGTGCGTAACTTCTTGTTCTTCTTTTGAACTAGAAAAATGGAGCTTAAAAAGCCTGTAGAGTCGTAAGGAAAAATTTGAATGGCTTGTTTTTGTAAGAGAGATTCTATCTCGTTGGAAATGAGATTTGCCATGTGCAGAGAGAACACGGGAGGAGGAGGGGAAAAAGTCTGGACAGGAGGAGAGTAAAACTCTATAAGATAGCCTTGAACCGTGGAGAGGACCCACGGGTCTGCACTTATGGAATGCCATTTTGGTAGAAACTGTTTCAATCGACCCCCTACAGGAGGGAAAGAAGACAGGCTTACCTGGTTGATTGGAGTTGGAGTTGCGATAACCTTGACGCCCTCGGCCGCGGAAACCACGGCCTCGCTGTGGATAAAATCGCGGCTTGTATTCTTGGGAGTTGTCGTAAGAACTCTTGGAGCCTTGATTGTAGGGACGGCCGGAAGAGCGACCCCTGCCTCGTCCGGCCCGGCCAAAAACCCGAGGGGCGAAAGTCTTTTTGATAGATTGCTGAGCCTTGTCAAGAGAAGCGAAGGTAGAGACAAATCGGCTGATGTCGCACACCAAATTCTCCCCAAAGAGAAGACCATTCGCCTTCGAGCCGGGGTCCATAGGAGCAAGGTTGGCCAGCTTGGGATCCAATTTGATCAAAAGGCCCTTACGTCTTTCGTGGGTAATGGCTGCATTGGCATTGCCCAGAAGGCAAAAAGCACGTTGGACCCACATGGAAATGTCCTCGGCTGAAAGATCAGAACCGTCAAGACGGGCAGACTCTGCCATGTCGAAGATACGGGCTAAGGGACCCACAATGTCCAATAACTTGTCTTGACACGTGGACCATGCCTTGTCAACCCCACGACGAGGGTCCTTGCCAAATTTAGAAAAGAATGTAAGGAGAGGTTGGTCGATGGAAGGGACGAGGGTGATTTTATCAGGAAGGGCGGGTTTAGGACACTCAGACTTCAACCTGGAACGCACAGTCGCCTCAAGAGGGAGACGAAGGCGGGCGGAAATGTATTCACCAACATGGTGAGAGGGTAGCCATTCGGTCGAGTTTGGATGACGAATGGAGGACGGGTCAAACATAGGGAGACCCTCCGAGTCAAACACTGGCTCGAAGTTAAAGGAATCACATTTGGGAAGTTTAGGGGGGGGGGGGGGTCAGTGACGTCAAAGATATCAAATAGATCGTCAGCATCAGGCATATCATCATCTGTGTCCAAGATGGTGGAAAGCAGTAATTTTTTTGTAGGAGACTCTGTGTGCTTGGATTTTTGCTTCTTTTTGCCCTCGGAACCGACAAACCCCTCCTTAGTAGGAGGCCTGGGAGGCACTGCGTCCTCGTCCATAAGCGAGTGAGACTCGCTAACCATAGCTGACTTTTTCGATTTTTGCACAGAAGCAGAGTGTTCCACCTTGCGTTTTCTGCTATCCCCCGCAGAATGGGCCAAAACCTTGGACAACATGCTGACCATGGAATTTTCCATATTTTTTTACAGTCTTTTCATAGACACTTCCATTGCCTGTTCAACAGAAGTATTGATAAATCTGTGAAGGTCCTGCTTGAGAGACCCATTATCCATAGAAGAGGAATTTTCCTCAGAAGAACTTTCATTTTCCATTGCAGCCAGAGCAGGGTAGTGAAGGGTTAATAAATGTGAAAAATACACGGGGCGTGAACAGGGCAAGAGCAGGGGCGGGCCGACTCTGAAGCAGCGAGGAGACCGGGCCGAAGGCAGGCAGGCAGCCGGCTCCGAGAATGCGAGTGAAAGTGGCCGAGGAAACTGAAAGCGGAGCAAACGTGGAGAGCGGGAAGTCGGAAAGCAGGCTCCGGCGCCGGTGAGGCAGGCGAGCTCCAAAGCGGCAAGAACCTTCGCGAACAAGCGCGAAGACCGCGGAGCGGGAGAGACCACTGCAGGGGCGGGGAAGGGGGAGGGAAACAAGCGTGAAGCAAGCGGAACAACTGAAATGGAAGGAAGCGCACAAAGCGCTAGTCAAAGCAGCGCAATAGCGCGTGAATATTAGAGCATAAACCAGCAAGGAATATTAAGCATTAAACATGTACATGCATAAATAAACATGAAACATAGCGAGCATAGATAAGAGAACACTTATCTGACTGCGAGCAGCAAGAAAAGAGGAAGCTGCGCAGTCAGTGTGGGCTCTTATCTATTAGGTGTCCTCTGATTGGTTACTGTTATCTCGTTTTTTCTCGTTCCCATGGCCCAGTTGTTGCCTGGCCCTCTGGGAACTGTAGTTTTACACTTATCTTGGCTGCTGTTTAATAAAATGCAAGATAAGAAAGCATAATAGGAGCCTCCGGTCTTGCCATAAAATTCATTTTGTCCATGGTTTTGAAATGGACGAATGACCGCGGAAGAAGGAGACTTCATGTGTCCAACATCCCATGCAGCAAAGAGCTCCTCCTAGACCATTACACCCAGCAGTCCTCGTTCCGGGTTTATCTAACTATAAATGATCGCACATACAATTCTAAAATAAGTGTTACACTCAAAAAGATGTATTTGCTTTTTGAATTAAACTGCACAATATTGAACACACCAATATCACTCAAGGACTTTTCTAGGTGGATGTATTCTTCTATTTTGTACGTGTCACACTCCTACCAGTGAGTGAATCGGACTCACATGTTAACAGTTGAATAGTGACTTTGCTCATGTACTACTTTTACACAGACGCCTTATTTCTCTTAGACTTGTTTTGACCTCCCAGGATGGTCTTTGTATCCTCTTCACCGTCTCTGCATGTTGTGCTCGGAGAACCAGCAGCTGAAATGATTACGTTTTGTAAAGTGTATATTAAACATGCTAGAAAAAGAAAAGAAAATGTCTGTTTCTTAACTTCCATCTCCCCCTTTCTCATTCTACACTGCCTACTAAACTCTGCGCTAAAAATTAAATCAGTTAAAAACTGTAATTTAATTAAATGTGCTTCGGGTCATCGTTTGTAAAGCTGTGCATTAGATAAAACCTACGTTGAATGCAACATATGGAGAGAGCATAGAAGGCTTTTCACTAAACAATGATCACGGCCAGTAAGGCTGCACTGGACAGAGACTTTGTCGCAGGCAATCTGCATCTTTATAGCCTTGTGACAACAGTCCTCCCGCCTGGCACAAATGAAAAACCTATCAGCCCGCTCTTTGTTTTAGCAGATTTTTCTAGTAGCTCATTAGTTTTGCATGTGGTTCTGGACAGTCGCTCCCTCATTCATCAATGCTTGAAAGACCAGGCATTTTTTGCACACTACATAACTACACACATTTAAACATGCAAGTAAAAAGTAATAAGGTGAGAGAATCATTTAACTGTTTATCTGGTATGGGGGTTCTGCTAACATGCGAAACAGTACTGCCAAACAGTGATATTGAATTATTTGTCTTTTTGTTGTAGTAAAATACTTAGGATTAGAAAACCTGACATTAATGTCATTCGTTGTTGGTTTTGGAAAGCATTTATTGAGCTGTACACAGTAACCCACAGTAATCTAGCTTTACAATATAATATAGGGCACTGCAGAGCATAATTGAGCAAAATGTACATGTGTAAATCACGAGCCATAATGACTCAGTAGATGATACATTTATGACATTTATTCAAATACTTGTTTTGCATATCAGACTACTGGTAAGGAGTAAGAGCTACCAGAAGGACCATGCAATGTGTCCTACACTAATTCAGATATGAAATGGAGGACATCAAAGATCCAAAGTCTTTTTGTGAAGCAACAAAACTTTGATAAGAAATATGACACAAACGTGAAGGCAAAAGGATGTAAGGATTAAAAGGTAGGGTTAAAAATAACGAATTGGAAAAAGACATTCAATGTATAGGTAAGTCTAACACCAAAAAATGAGATAGTACATAAGTACCTTCTATGCCTTTGACTCGCATTTACTAGGCCAGGACTGATATTCGCTAATGACTAAACAAGGATGGGTAGGAGTTTGTAGCTTTTTTACGTTTAGACTTTAAATCTATTCTGGAGATCAAAAATCTTTAGTGGGCCAAGTCTGGAAGCTGTTGCCAACAATGGCTTCATGAGATCAGATACACAGGTTAAGTGGTGCAGCTGTAAACTTGAACTTGTCACATGAAAATCTCCGTGTAGGAAAAACCAAAAAGATAAAGCTGTCAAGTTTGTAGGCTTTGCAGATTATCCAAATCTTCCAAAGGTGCATAAAAGTTCTTTGAGCGATATTTCCATGAAGACAAGTGGTCAGATCCTCAGGACTGATTCCCCTGATAGAAATTAGCTTTCCAAGTTTGCCCAACTCTGCTTTCAGGTTCACAAGGAAATATTCTGTTTCAGTGCTTAATTTGAGCTAGTGGTTATAGGCAAGGTCTTATTTTTGCTCAACAGACTTTGAACCAAAGCAAGAGAGAGAAAAAACAAACGAGGAAAGGAAGGGGGAAGAGATAAATGAGTACACAGTGACAAAGCGAGAAAGCAGTGATGAAAAAGGACCGGCAAGAGAGAAATGGATGCATTGAGCATGGAGGTACATTCAAGAGGCACGAGGTGGAATCCATACTATGCAGTCTTGGTATTCAGCACTTATACATTACATAGCACAGACCACAGGCTTCTGAACAAATGTTTTGGGCCCGGAACTTAATCTTTAACATTTTAAGCACTGGTCTGCTCCAGTTGGTCTACTGAAGTCCACAGAGGCCATTGAGAGCTTCTTCAGCACCACCAGGAGCTTCTAAACTCTCCAGCCTCAACAGGAAAGATCTGCAGCAGGTCGAAGACTCAGCATAGTATCCTACACAGACGACACCCAGCTCATCCTCTCCCTCACCACGGACCCGCACACCACCAGACTCAGCTTCCAGGAAGGAATGAAGGACATTGCACCCTGGATGAGCAGCAGCTGCCTGAAGCTCAGCTCGGAGAAGACAGAAGCCTTTCTCCTCGGACTCTGCCCCTCTGCATGGGACAACACCTGGTGGCCTCCACCCGCAAGGACCACGCCGGGCACCTCGGCATCATACTCAACTCCTCCCTCACTATGAACCGATAAATCAACGCCATCGCCTCTACCTGTTTCAACACCCTCCGCAAGACCTTCAAATGGATCACCCCGAATCCAGAAAGACCGTCACCCACGCACTCATAACCAGCAGACTGGTCTATGGAAACACCCTCTACGCCGGAATCAGCAAATCCCTGCTTCACAAGGTCCAGATCATTCAGAACACCGCATCCAGACTCGTCCTCGGCATCCCTCAACATGAAAACATCACCCAACACCTGCGACACCTGCACTTGCTCCCCGTCGAGAAGAGAGTAACCTTCAAGATACTCACCCACACCTACAAATGCCTCCACAACACCGGACCCTAATATCTCAACGAAAGAATCTCCTTCCTTGTACCCAAGAGAAACCTCTGATCCACTTACCTCACCAAAACCCGCACATCCGCAGAGCAAGGAAGGGTGGAAGAACCTTCTCCTACATCGCTGCAAAGACCTAGAATGAGCTCCTGATCAACATCAGATGCGCCCCCACTCTGCACACCTTTAGGAAGAGCCTCAAGACATGGCTCTTCAACTGACCCGGAGCTGAAACCCCCCCACCCCTCCCCAAGAAACTGGATACCCTCACGGGCGAGTAGCATGCTTCCCAATTCCCTGATTGATTGATTGAAGCCATTTCGATATAGGCAATGCTTCTCAGAATAGCTTCCTGTTCAAATGCCTTTCACACCTAATCTTACTTTTAAAATGCTACCTGAGTTGAGGTCTTCAGACAAGGGGCAAATACAAGTGTTGCGAATTCTTTGCTATAGTAAGACTAAAATCTATGTAAGAGCAAGTTTCTTTGAAATATTATGATGCAGCAAAGTTCTAGAAATTGTGGTTTAAATTATAATACAATTAGATATGTAAACTACTAATTCAGTGAAGGCAACCTTGGCACAGAATCACATGCTCATGGAGGTCGAATAGCTCAGTGGGTTAACAGTCAACAAGAAAACTATGAATTCCCAAGGACTCAAAAGTGCTGCTATGTCATGGAAAGAAGGGCCGAACAAGATTGGAGCATAAAGTGGCTGCAATCAGTGACTAATTTGTAAAAAATACAAAAATATAAAGTGCCAGGGCCCAAAGTTTTTCTTAGGAGCCCTTTTCAAGCATTGCGAAATGCTAGAGTTGCCAAATTCCACTCCTGCCTACTGTCGTTTCACCTTCATGCCTTTCTCTTCCACCACCGTACTCCTCCTGTTCTTTTCAGTTTCTTTCTCATCCTGCCTTTCTCCTGGTCACTGTTTTCCTACCTTTCTCTCACTTGTTCTTTCTCCCTTCTCTGCCTCAGTCACTCTAGCATCCTTTCAATATCTATAAAAAATAAGTCTTGGCGTCCAAAACTGAATGCCGGTGCCCACCACCTGCAAGCACAAATAAAGCCACCAGTCGCACCGCCTCACTGGGTGGTATATGGGTTTTGAACTCTCATTACAAAGGTTTACTTTCTACTGCATTCCCAGATAGGACACAGCTTCTTAGTATACAAGGCTCAGTATACAGGGGTTCTGGATGGATGGAGAAAACAACTCATTAACATAATTCAAAACTAGGACAAGACGTACTAGCGCAAAGAGGGGCTGTTTCGAAAAAGTTGTGCCATAGGACAAATTCTGCAGCCACATTGGCTTGTGCAAGTGTTTAGATCAAAACCAATTTAAAGTCATAGGGCTCTACTGTTTTCTGGTGTGTAACATAGCAGAATATCAAAATTTTAAAACATGCACATCATCGAAAAACCATAGCGTCTAAACAGTAGCGCAATTTGTGAAAGATTTGTGAGCTGGGGCCAAGGATTTATCTAGCATTTACTAGGTCGCGGAGTAAGGCATTGAAAATTTACATTCCCATCGCTGGGAGCTGTGTGGTAGTATTAAGTCCACGAGGGATTTCTTATCCAACCACAGCCTATTTTTGAATAGGTCGAAAGGAAGTGGTAAGATCTATGACTAAGGCACCATGCATAAACCAGCACTGACAAAGCTAATAGCTCTAGTAACTATTACTAATGAAATGACAGACTTGACATGTCCAGCACTAAAACTATATAACAATTGTTGATTGTGTACATGTTTTTTACTGTGTTCATCTTGGAGGAATGACAATTGCTTGATTGTGAATTGTGGGACCAATTCTAGGTTTTAATGTATTAGTAATGTATACAATAAAATAGAAAGACACAGTCTTTTTTAATGAATATACATGGCTTTTTATTATTATTTGTTCAATATGACAGTTGTTTTGCTATGATACTCGACATACACGTGTTGTTTACCAATTGCTTTTTGTTCATCAACTATTGCCATTGTTTCAGTCTTGAGCTGATATATTGTGATTACACATAGAATACTTACTTATTCGCTTCCACGAGGGAAACTTATTATTACTCATCTTGATGAATGCGAATATTTGCATATTCATGCACTTTTAATAAACATTTCTGAAAAGGGAGCCCCTCTCTGTTCCTGGTCGTGATGCCCTGTCCCTTTTCTTTACAAAGGGTAACTCTCTTGAGTTTTTTGTTGCTTAATGTGAAACCTTACATCATTTATTTATCAGCCATTTAAGTTGTGTAGCCAACGTTGTTCACACCATACAATATGTTATGACAGGCTCGTGTCTGCCTTTCACTTATAATTCTGTGCCATTTAATACAGTGTGACACTGGGGGATTAAAACGGGCAGTGTTAAACACCAGCTGGCTCCCTTGCTTCGCCTCCTCGTGGTCACAATCTGAAGGGCACTTTCACGCCCATACACACTTGTTGGTTGCAGGTCTGTACATCAGAAGGAAACCTTCACACGGTTGATAATTGTTAATTCTAGCCCCTGACTGTCCATTTCCTTTCTTTCTCCCAAACTCTTCTCTGTGTGAAGAATAAACAGATAAATATAGCTTTACTCGGGTATTAAGTCCCTGCCCAGGGCCTCTAATTACAGTTTGCAATGAAGATGTTTGTTTGTTTTTAAAGTTAAAAATAAACGCTGCCCAAGCCTGAGGCTGCTAGGCAGATCGTAATCTCTTACAATATTTACAAGGTTAAATGTCAATTAGAAGGAATGCAAATGCTAACGCGGGATTACTGGTTACTAATTATCTTACCAAATCCCAAACTATGTCGACTGAATCGTTGGTACCTGTCTTGGAGTAAAAGGTAATCTCGCAATAAGTCAATCAATTTAAGAACTTACACCACTCTAAATGACCACTGACCAAATTTAAGTTTTAAAGTTTTAATATAAAGTCAAAGATAACTGAAGATACAAACTTCTCAAAATGAGATTCAAAAGGTAAATCGGTATCACTATGAACATGAACTTCTTGAATAATCTAAGTCTGAAGAACAAAATAATAAGTACAAGCTCAAAGACCATAAGGGTTGTCAAAATAGATATAAGTTGCAATCTCAAAGTCATTACAGAAAAGAAAATTAAGGTTAGTCTGTCCCTACACTATTTTAAATGACATCCCTACTTAGCAAGATCTTAACCCTCTAGGTGTCAGCCGTGGTGACTTCCTAAGAAGATCACGCACTTCTCTTTGTCTCTTCTCTGATAATGGGTCTCTCCTGATCAGTGTATCTGCCTACCCATCCGCTTCCTTAGGCTCCCAAAATCATCTGCTCTGTTCTCCTCCCGGGTCGCTTTCCCTAATACCAAATCACATTTCCAATAGAAACGCCCCTTGGGACACCCCTCACGTGGTACATCTTTACGCGGCAAACTCCATGATGGTACTCTTGAAGACCCTCGTTATAGTTGACCTTGGTTCCCAGGCTTCTTCTTCAGTGCGCTGATACCCCCTGAAATTCCTGGAAACTCCTACAGGCCTGCGCAAGGCGCCACTGAACAAAGTCCCTTTCATTCGAGCTGATTAGGACCCTCGCACCTGCATACAGCTCGTCCTGCAGTGGGCCTCAAATTCCAGACTCCACCATATCTTTAGTCATAAAACACTCTCAAAGCTCTGTGCTGGACACCTCGCGACCTCTTCTCTAACGAGCACATGACGATTTACACGACATGACATTATCTCCTCTGGCCTACTTGATTTACATGCAGCAGGTCCCTGCACTCTTAAAACGTTAACTTGATTTAAACAGTAAACATTCTTAACTAGCATACGTTTCTAAAATAACACATCTATAAAGCATATACTTTTAACCCTAAGTTCAATAGTACATTTTGGAAGAACCATGTCAACCTTATCTCACATTAATTTAGCAGCACGTTCAGGTTTGCTGTGAATTGCCCTAAGGCCTACACATAATACTGGATTTTCAAAGTTACATTTAATTCGGACATGATTCTTTTAACATGAGAACATGAGGTTTTCACATATATTCCAACATTTCTACATTAATCTCACACCGTTATAATTATAGTTACTCTACTTAACATTCTATACATTTCACTACTGAATATAAAACACTCTGTATATTTCACTCCTGGATATAAAACACTCGTGTGCAAAACATGTTTAAACTAACTACGTGCTTGTAAATATGGCGTACTTATACATTTTTTCAAACTTGTGCTCTCTCAATCCCCCCTTTGATGACCTTCAGGGGTCATCATCACCAAGACACTAAAAATGTAGAACCTTTAAAGTGAAGACAGGGCAGTTCCACCTCTTTTCATACTCTCTAATGCTTTCAGACTCTTATATTGAGTGTCCTGCATCGCTGTCAACTCTTCTTCCTGTTTCTTCATAGCTCTCCGTAACCTATTTGCTCTATAACATTGATACAAACGCACCAATCCCCACAAAGTGATTACACAAATCACAATTATGATGATGGGTTTCAATATGTACCAAACGATACCCTTTCCTAAGTTGGCAAACCAACTTCCAACTTTACCCATTCCATGACCTACTTTTTCCCACACATTTACCTTTGCTAGGTCCTCAATTTCGTAGTGTATGGCAGTGATGTTTTGTATATACTTCTCTAGAGGTTTTGAATTGTCTGGAATGTAAGTACAGCATTCCTGGACCTTCAAGGCCTTACAGACTCCTCCCTCTTTTGCTAGCAGAACATCTAAAGCAAGTCGGTTCTGAAGAACCATTGCCCTAATCGATTGCATCTCACCTTCTATCAGCATCAATGATCTTGCAGTACTAGCAGATAGCCTATCTACGACTGTAGCTAACCTCCTAATCTTGATGTCATTCATTATCAATCCTAAGAAAGGGAATGCAGCACCTAGTACATCTCCAACTACCTCTGCTGCACCCAGCCCTCGTTTCCATCTAGTTGATATTTCTTTCTTAGGCGTGTCTAAATTCTCAACATGATATATTTTAGGAAAGACAACAGCCAGATAGCATGATCCGTACCAATTATCTGGTAACTTCACATAGGCATATCTTCCACATACAAAATATACATTTGGTATTGCTTGCATCCCTTTCATAAAGTTCTTAGAGTAATACTCCAATTGAAAGGCATGTTCACAATGGACTTGACCTACATAAAAGTTTTCATAATATGAGTAACTCCTGTGAATGCACAGTTTTCCCCGTTTATCCCTATCCAAAGCAATTGGACCAATACTACCTTTTCTTTGATGTGCCCTTTCCTCCTTGGTCCAATCTGTTTCCCATTGTCCTGATGCTTTCAAAATCTTCTGCCTCCTATATCTAGTATCTACCTGTGCTATAAACTTTTTCTCAACTTCTGATATTTGACAAGTCAGATTGTTCCTTCGAGCATGTGAAGTATCTAACGTTTTCCATGGAATAAACCATTTGTGTAATCTGTCTTCGCTTTTGTAGTAGTCCCATTTGTTCAAATGCTTGAAATTCGGGACCTCTGGCAATGTCGAGTCGAAATTCGAGAAATAATACTCGAACCCTTCTCGTCCATAAAACATGCTCAACAATAAACTGCACGTTATTCCATATGTCAACGGAAGATGATGGTATCTGATACCCTCCTCCACTGAAGCTGGTAATTGCATACAAACGTAACAATCCTTTACTTCCATGGCATCAACATATTCATAAAGCAATTTAGCATAAGCATTTGACTTGTAATTTCCCTGTGACTCGTCGGTGTGAAGCCTTTTTATTTCTGCATCTAACAATGCTTTGTCTTTCTCATTGATGTTTCCCTTCTCTTTAATAATGGTAGTTTTCGGTGTTGATACTCCCTTATCCTCCTTAACTGCGGTTTCATCCCCTTCGTGTCCCGCTAGGAATGAAACAGTTACCACTAAAATTATAAGAGAAACCACTACCCCTAAAAGTGTAACAGCTATACATTTTGCCCTGCGGTTCGGGTTGCCAGCCTCCATGTTCTCAAACAGTTTAGTTCTTGACTTTCTTCCAGCATTCACTTCTTCTCCTTTTCAAACAAAGTCTTTCTCTCCTGCAATGTCTTTCGTTGAACACTTGGAAGCTTGACAATTTGTTTCCGCAAAACAGTTCAAAGTCCAGTAGAAAATAGACAACCCTAGCCCTTCTCCATCCACTAAAATGAAACCCCTATCACTTTTCTTCTTCCACTCGGCGCTAGGTTATCTTGCAACAAGTTTTTACAATTTCTTTTCAACAGTCTTATTTTCGTCTGAAGTTATGTATGACTCAAGGAGTGACACTACGTCTTCATAAATGTCCATCCGAAGTATCATTCCCTCAGGTTCTGGGCAGTTCGTACCACAACATGGAAAGTCAACTTTTTCTAGGATTATTCTCCTTATTTCGCTCAAGACAAGTGGACGGACAAAATTGAGAGTTAGCGTTTTTTCAATTTCCACTCCTGGTACTATCAGTTCTACATCCACAATTACAAAGGGGTCCGTTCTAATCAAGATCACTTTCTTCACCTTTCCAGTTCTGCGCCCCTTTGAAGACATTCACAATATGGTATTAATCCACAACAATAAGTGCTCCTAGCATTTCTACTATTCGCTCAAGCATTTCCAAACGAAGAAGAGTTCCCTCCAATATTGGATATCGTGAACAGCAAACTGGAAACTCAACTGTCTCTAAAATCAATTTTCTTATTCCACTCAGGAGAGCAGGATGAACGATGTTGAGTGTCAGCAACCTTTCGGTCTCCGCTCCTGGCAGTAGAAACCTTATTTGCACTGTGATGATCGGGTCAGTTCTGATCAGTTCCACTTCCCTGATCCTCCCTGTTCTGTGTCTCCCAGACATCTGCAACGAGGTAGGTCCAGTCGGGAGTAGAGTATCTTCTACTAGGCACTCGCACCCTCCTTGATCTTCTAAGACCCTCCTCGGCTTGATCCTGGATATCTTCTTTTGGATCTGAGTCTTCGGATATAGGAGTAAGCGTTTCTTCCTGGGCCGACCTCAAACTTAGCCTTCTTCTCCTTGTTGGCCAAGTGGCAGCTCCAAGCCTTATTCTCCTATTTCTTGTCCTCTCACTTGGTTCTTGGTCGCTCCGATACGGATCTGAGTCTGAGTCGTATTCACTTCTGCTCTCTCCTTCAGTTGCGTCTTCTGTCTCACTGCCGTCCTGCCTTTGCTCTTCTTCTGAATCCGTTGCGTTCCCAACTTCTTCTGACACCCCCTCAGCTGCCTCAATCCCTTCTTGCGACTCTTCTTCCACTTCAGGGCTTTCGTCTGGGATAGGAGCTGTTCCTTCTAGAGGTGCTGGAACTCTTCGAGTATGGGAAGCATGGATCCAATTTGGCAGCCCCCCGCACTTCACCGCGGTGTTCGTTATCAGGATTACCTGAAAGGGCCCACGCCAGCGAACATCTAGGCAGTTCTTCCGGACGTGTTTTTTAACTAAGACCCAGTCCCCTGGGTTCAGGTCATGACACAGGTTCCTCGCTGCTGGAACTTCAACTGCATGCACCTGAAGGGACACAGAATGGATGGCGTCAGACAGTCCTTTACAATAATCCAAGATCAGATCATCTGTAATATTCAATAGAGCAGTAGTTGGAACTGTAGGAAGTCTCATGGCCCTCCCCATCAGGATCTCGTGGGGAGAAAGACCTGTCCTCCTGTCAGGGGTGCTGCGCATGCTCATGAGCACTAGAGGAAGAGCATCTGGCCAACTCAAGGATGTGGATGCCACTACTTTAGCCAATCTATTCTTCAAAGTGCCATTCACTTGTTCCACAATTCCTGAAGCTTCTGGTCGATAACTACAATGCAGCTTTTGATCGATATTCAATGTGGAGCACAACATCTTCACTATTTCGCTGTTAAAATGTTTTCCTCTGTCAGATTCCAAAGAGGCAGGCACCCCGAAGCGCGGTATCAACTCCCTGAGCAACAATTTAGCCACTGTGAGTGTATCGCACCTACGTGTAGGGTACGCTTCAACCCATCTGGAAAATACGCATACAATCACCAACACATACCGAAGGCGATTGACTCTTGGCATTTCGATGAAATCTAGTTGCATTCTATTGAAAGGCCCCCCCGACCTCCCAATGTGACTCAGTGTGACTGGTGTTCGTTTGCCTACGTTCAGCTGTTGGCAAGTAACACATCGCTTACATACTGATTCTGCTGCTATTCTGAATTTCGGGCAATACCAAGTCTGCCTAAAAACTCTCATCATAGCATCCCTTCCTAGATGTACTGGACCATGTATTTCTCTCGCCATGGGATTAGCTAATTCTTCAGGTAACACAGCTCTCCCATCTGCTGAAACCCAAAAATCCATTTCACTTCGCACACAACCTGCTATTTCCCATGCCTTTTTCTCTGTTTCAGGTGCGTTCTCCTGCATTATTCTTAAATCCTCCCAAGTGTCTACAGTTTCTAACATCATACTTAATTCAGTCTTTTCTTCTGCACCTTCTATTTCCACCTTTGAGAAAGAATAACTTTGTTCCGCACAATAGCGTGCGACTTCATCAGCGTATCTATTACCTTGTGACACAAAATCTGTATTTTTAGTATGTGCTACACACTTTACTACCGCGATGTCAACAGGACCTTGTAATGCTTCTATCAGCAATCGCACAAATTCTCCATTTCGAATGGGCGAACCAGAGGAGGTCATGTAACCCCTCTGAGACCACAACTGCCCGAAATCATGAACCACACCGAAACCATATTGGCTGTCCGTGTAGATGGTGACTCTCTTTCCATTTCCTGCTATGCAGGCACGAGTTAGGGCAATAATCTCTGCTACCTGTGCGGAATGTACTCCTTCCAGGCAAGCGGCTTCCACAACTCCAGTAATGGTACAAACAGCATAAGCTGCTCTCAACCGACCAGTATCGTCTCTTAAACATGAGCCATCTACAAAGTAAATTTCATCGGGGTCAGACAACGGCTCATCCACAATATCTGGTCTGGGTTTCGTGCATAGTTCAGTCACATCAAGGCAATCGTGGTCTTCACATCCTTCGCCTTCTATTACAGTAGGTAATGGCATTAAAGTAGCAGGATTCAAGACAGAGCATCTCCTGAGAGTCACGTTCTCTGCGGCAAGTATAACTTGCTCGTAGCGCGTGAGCCTACTATTGGTCAGATGCTGCGTCTTCGTCCTGGTCATTAGCAATTCAACTGAATGTGGTACATACACCACTACTGGATGTCCCATCACAATACTCTCGCTCCTTTCAATGCTGACACCCGTTGCAGCAACGGATTTGAGACATCCGGGCAACGCTGCGGCTACTGGATCTAATGTAGCCGAAAAATATGCAACTGGTCTACGGGCATTTCCGTGGGTCTGTGCCAAGACTGACAAAGCACATCCCTCTCTCTCACAGCAATAGAGTGAAAATGACTTTTCGTAATCTGGCATTCCCAGAGCCGGAGCACGACATAAATCGTCTCTCAGCTGTAAAAACGCCACCAGACATTCTTCATCCCATGGTACCGGATCACTCACCTCCTTGTGCGTCAGTTTCTGTAAGGGCTTTGCTTTCAGTGAAAAGTTAACTATCCACTGTCGGCAGTAACCCACCATTCCTAGGAACATTCTAACTTCTCTCTGTGTTGTAGGCGCATTCATTTTCATTATCGCCTCAATCCTCTCTGGGGACACCTTACGTTTCCCTTTTTCTAACCTGTGCCCTAGATACTGTACTTCTGTCAAACAATACTGCAACTTGCTCGGAGATACCTTATGTCCATTTTCAGCTAAATGATTCAGTAAGGCAATTGAATCTACTTTACAAGCTTCCTCTGTTTCTGACGCAACAAGTAGGTCATCTATGTACTGTACCAGAACCGAGTTCTGTGGCAGTACTAGATTCTCAAGATTCTTCTTCAGCAACTGATTAAAGATGGATGGGCTATCTGTGAATCCTTGTGGGATTCGACACCATGTTAAAACGCGATCTTCCATTTTAAAAGCAAAAAGATACCTGCTCTCTTCATCCAATGGGATTGAAAAGAAAGCCTGACAAAGATCTATCACTGTGAACCATTCTGCTTGACATGGTATTTGAAACAATATCACTGATGGATTCGGTACCACGGGACAACATGAAACGACTATGTTGTTAATCTTTCGTAAATCCTGTACTATCCTGAATTTCCCACTAGGTTTCTGCAAACCCATAATCGGGGAGTTACAAGGACTACCCACGATTTCTTTCAGTATTCCCTGCTGTATCATTGACTCGATCACAGGTTTTATTCCCGCAATCGTTTCCTGGGACAATTTGTATTGAGGCGTTCTTGGAAACTCAACATTTGGTTTTACCAATATTTTTACCGGTTCTACCCCCTTAATCAATCCTATTTCTTCTCCTGTGAAATCCCATACCTCTGACGCCACTGCATCTCGTAGGTCTTGGGGAAGATCTTCTATTGTCAGAGTAGGATATAGTTCTACACAAGATTTGGAATTGGCCACCTTAAAAGTAGCATCTTCGTCGGTAGTCTGTACCTCCACTCCTTGCGGGGTGCAGTATATGGTGCAGTTCAATTTGCATAACAAATCCCTTCCTAACAGACATACCGGACTCGAGTCACAAACCACAAACTGATGTTCGTTCATGTGGTTTCCAATTTTCACAGACACTGGTTCTGTCAAGGGACTAGTCATTCTTTTATTTGCGACTCCTACCACTTGAATTGTTTCCCCTGACATTGGCAAGTCTGGAACTACCGCTGATCTCAGAGTCGAACGAGTAGCCCCAGTGTCCACTAAGAACGTAGTGGGACACCCTGCCACTTCTGCCTCAACAAATGGCCCTCTCTGATCCACTTCTAGAACTGCCCCGAGGGTACAGTCCTCTTCACTGCTCACCCGTTGTCCTGTCAATGGATCAATGTAATAACATTTTTCTTCCTCGATAAACAGAGGCATTTGTTTAAAGACCTTTCCTCCAGCTGCTATCTTCGGTGGCTGTGGGAATTGGGCCCGTGGAGCCGAAGTCCCCCCTTTTGCCACCTTACTGCTCGGAACTGTCACCTTTTGCACTGGGTCTTCTTGGACCTGCTCTTCTACTTCTAGCTCTCCATTTTCAGGGTTAAAGGGGCACTCGCGTCGCCAATGCCCCACCTGATGACACTGATGACACTTTGTCGTTTTCTTTAAAGTGGCAAAGTCTATCCTAGGTCTCTGCCCTTCCTCATTGTCCTTATTCTGACCGTTTGGCTTTCGTCCCATCCCCTGTTTCTGCTGGCCACCTTTCCCAGCGGACTGCATTTGCACCACCATCAATTTCTCCTTTAGATTCTTGGCTTTAGAATCTATCTCGTCACTGCAGTACCTCGCATAACGTAAAATCTCATCTAGTGGTTTGTTCTGCCAACAGATTAAATGTTGCTGTATCATCAAACAAATATCAGGTCTCAACCCCAAGACAAACTTTGACACAAACTGCCCTATATCTTTGGGATCCATTACATCTAGTCCACTGTATTGCTTGAATGTTTTCAATAATCTTTCATAAAACTCGTGAACTGTCTCCTTGGGTTCCTGCCTTGTTCGGTCTATTTTTACCCAATCTATATCCTGTGGTGGTACCTTATCTTTCAGCCATGCTATTACCCTTTCATACTTTCGCATGACAATCTCAGACGGTCCATTAGTCCGAGCATCCCTCACTGGTTCAGTATTTGGCCATTCAACACTAGTCTTGCACGGGGTCCACAAATCAGATGGGACCACGATGTCAAACAACGTGTTCAAATCTATCCACAGTACTTTCGAGATTTTGACAAACCTCTCTACCTGTTTATACCATTCGACTGGATTGTCCCGCAACTTCGGAAACGAGTTGGTAAATGCAGCTAAATCTCCTCTACTCCAGGGCACATGTACATAATTTCCGTTTGATATTTCTCGCAAAGGGAATGCCTCCATCTGCATTACCCTTCCCTCAGGGGTCATCACATTTGTACTTCGCCTAACTGTGCCCTTTTTCGACCACCTTTCTTCCCATTTATCCAGTTCCCTCCACACTCTTATCCCTGTTACCAGCTCTCTTATGTGTGTTTTTAATCCAGTAGTTCTCTTCTCATCTAGATCTTGGTCTGCATACTGTAATCTGTGGTTACTCTGTAATGCCCTTGTCCTAGACAAATCCACGGCATACCTGTCTGCCAAATCAGTCAATTTCTCATGAAACGCTCTAGCTTTCCTAGTAATATCCTTTGCCATGAACAATAACTCATCCTGTTCATACAATTCTATCCTTTCCAAAGGCAATGTTCCATCTATTATCTCATCAACATCTGATTTTAAACTGGTAACATCAAGCCTTTTTGCCTTAATTTCAGCTTTCAAGACACTCAATTTAGCTCCTCCATCCGCATCTCTCCCATCCCAGCTCCGAGATCTACGTTTGGGTATTGGTGAATTATAGGGAGTCCTCCCCTGTTCCCATCTCTCTAAGTCCCATGCCTTTCCATCTTCTCGGGGTGGGTGGTGAAACACTCCTTCATGCCTCCTAGCCTCCCTCTCCCCATCCTGGCTAGTTTCACGGGATGCAGGGTAAGATGTTCCATTACTCCCTCTTTCTTCCCTACTTCCCTGTGATTCCTGATTACTCGAGGCGTGGCGGGACCTATCGCTGTTCTCCTTTCTCCAATGTTGAACGTCTTCCCCAAGTGTATGATGAAGGCACCTAAACCTATTCTGAAAAGCCCGTACCGCCTCATCTCCTCCTTTCCCCCAGAGACGGGACATTTCCTCACATTCTACAATCCTAGTATTTTGTTCCGGCTGTTCTCTCTGATTTGTAGGACATGCATCCCCTCTATTCTCTTGACTTTGGCCTTCCCGGCCCTGACTGCTTTCGCTGGCCCCACAATGAGATACTGTCCCGTTACCCCTGCTTTCCCACTCTGGTTCTGTTCTTGTCCTGTTATTTGGAGATACTACGGACCCGTCCCATTCCCTCAAATCAGCTCTTAACTCTGAAAAAGATCTTGACCGTGGTCCCCTTAGATCCATTGGTCCTCTCGGACCTCCCTGTTCTGAATTGGGACCGACAGTTGTGTCTAATGGGGTGTTCCATGTTACCGAACCTGGCAATTGTTTCCATGCATTTGTCACATTATTCCTCCTTTCCATCTCAATCCTTTCCCTATCCAATTGCCTTTGTTGTTCCCCTCTATCTCTCTCAGAATTATAGATCGAAACTATGGGTCCTATGGTAACAGGCACTTGAAGAGCGTCTGGCAATCCCACAGACTCAACCCTTTCTGTGGTTGGCGTTTTCTGCACCACAAACCTTCCCACTACACTCTGTACAGTGTTGTTTGGAGGTGTTTCTCCACTTTTGATAGGTGTCCATTCCGATATAGGGAGTGGTGTATATCCCTCTATGTCATTTCCATCTTCCCTTGCGAGCCCTCTATCTTCTATTAACCCCACTCTCGGAGGTGGTCTATCCATTAACAATCTGTTTATCAGATTGTCCTCCGACTCGCTTTCCTCGTCTTCTTCCATGAGGTTTCCTCCTCCTGACACCTCCCTCATCGGATACATTTTCTCCACCTCAATAGTCTGTACTCTCCAACGCTTTTCCTCCTCATCCCATTTGGAATCTCGCACTGCCCTTACCGATCGCGTCAGTCTTTGTTGACGCCTGTTCAAATTTCGGTCGTGTGCAGCCTTAATCCATGCATTAAGAGCCTCAAACTGTGTTGGTCTGGGCGAGGGTTTCAATGAGGACATGGTTGCTTTTAGCCGATGTAACACCTCTAATTTAAACGTCCCGTACCTCGGGAACTGCATTTCCTCATTCCCTTCCGTAAGCTTATTCCAAGCCCCAATCCACAATATCGTATGCAGCCCCACATTCGTTGCCATGTAATGAGCTGGTGTACCCTCCGGCGGTGCCTCTTCCCCGTAATAATGTTCACTTCGTTTACGTTTAAAAATCCCTTTCAAACACTTAAAACACTTCATGATTTCTCTTTTCTCCGCGTTTATTTACTTCCTGATGACAATCCACCAATCTCAGCGCCGTTCTCACTAACTGGCCTATCCGTACGCGACTTTCCTCCGACGTCACTCTAGCCGCCCAACCAGAGCGCGGCTTTAGCTAACGTCACACCAACCGCTCAATCACAGCGCGGCTCTAGCCGACGTCACCCGTCCCCCTTCGCAGCAGTTCCCCTCCTTTCTCAGCTCGTCTCCTCGGTCATGCACGCATCCCATTCATACTCTGAAAAATGATTACTTCCGTCCAAGCGATCACCTTTCTTGACTGTACGCCCACAGTCTTTCTGTAGTTGTCACCTTAACTTGGCAAGATGTCTTTCCGTTTACTTCCAGACAATCGCCTTCTCCGATAGGTTACTCACACGCAGTAACTTTCGACCAGCGTCCGTTACTCATACATTCACTCTTACACTCCCCCTATCTTGGATCCACGGCGGTCAATGGTACCTCGTGACCTCCGTACTATGGTCGACAACTACCCTGGATGTTCGATACACCCAAAACCACTTAAGCTCTGGCCTGAACTTAAGATTTCACCAGTTCACCCGTTTACCAGGTTACCAGTTTACCAGGTTGCGCGCGCTCACAACCTTCTCTCATTCACACTACAGGCATTCAACTCCGCAAGACATTACAATACAAATACAACACAAAACACCGCAATCTGTTCACGCATGACCCTTTTTATACTCACTCTCCGATACTGCTGCTTTTCTCGCACCGTCTGCACCTTTCGGCACACGATTCTTCCGCTGCTCGTCTCTCGACGTCTCGGGCCTTGGGGTAAACTAACCTCTCTAGATTACCTTCCTCAAGAAGATAACCATCCTCACTCTGCTACCAACTGCTAACGCGGGATTACTGGTTACTAATTATCTTACCAAATCCCAAACTATGTCGACTGAATCGTTGGTACCTGTCTTGGAGTAAAAGGTAATCTCGCAATAAGTCAATCAATTTAAGAACTTACACCACTCTAAATGACCACTGACCAAATTTAAGTTTTAAAGTTTTAATATAAAGTCAAAGATAACTGAAGATACAAACTTCTCAAAATGAGATTCAAAAGGTAAATCGGTATCACTATGAACATGAACTTCTTGAATAATCTAAGTCTGAAGAACAAAATAATAAGTACAAGCTCAAAGACCATAAGGGTTGTCAAAATAGATATAAGTTGCAATCTCAAAGTCATTACAGAAAAGAAAATTAAGGTTAGTCTGTCCCTACACTATTTTAAATGACATCCCTACTTAGCAAGATCTTAACCCTCTAGGTGTCAGCCGTGGTGACTTCCTAAGAAGATCACGCACTTCTCTTTGTCTCTTCTCTGATAATGGGTCTCTCCTGATCAGTCTATCTGCCTACCCATCCGCTTCCTTAGGCTCCCAAAATCATCTGCTCTGTTCTCCTCCCGGGTCGCTTTCCCTAATACCAAATCACATTTCCAATAGAAACGCCCCTTGGGACGCCCCTCACGTGGTACATCTTTACGCGGCAAACTCCATGATGGTACTCTTGAAGACCCTCGTTATAGTTGACCTTGGTTCCCAGGCTTCTTCTTCAGTGCGCTGATACCCCCTGAAATTCCTGGAAACTCCTACAGGCCTGCGCAAGGCGCCACTGAACAAAGTCCCTTTCATTCGAGCTGATTAGGACCCTCGCACCTGCATACAGCTCGTCCTGCAGTGGGCCTCAAATTCCAGACTCCACCATATCTTTAGTCATAAAACACTCTCAAAGCTCTGTGCTGGACACCTCGCGACCTCTTCTCTAACGAGCACATGACGATTTACACGACATGACATTATCTCCTCTGGCCTACTTGATTTACATGCAGCAGGTCCCTGCACTCTTAAAACGTTAACTTGATTTAAACAGTAAACATTCTTAACTAGCATACGTTTCTAAAATAACACATCTATAAAGCATATACTTTTAACCCTAAGTTCAATAGTACATTTTGGAAGAACCATGTCAACCTTATCTCACATTAATTTAGCAGCACGTTCAGGTTTGCTGTGAATTGCCCTAAGGCCTACACATAATACTGGATTTTCAAAGTTACATTTAATTCGGACATGATTCTTTTAACATGAGAACATGAGGTTTTCACATATATTCCTACATTTCTACATTAATCTCACACCGTTATAATTATAGTTACTCTACTTAACATTCTATACATTTCACTACTGAATATAAAACACTCTGTATATTTCACTCCTGGATATAAAACACTCGTGTGCAAAACATGTTTAAACTAACTACGTGCTTGTAAATATGGCGTACTTATACATTTTTTCAAACTTGTGCTCTCTCACAAAGGAAAACAGACTGATGTTTTTCAGTATTGAAACTGCAAAGAATGAAATTAAGCATTTTTTAAATGGCCATGTCTGGTACAAGTTGTGTTAAATGTACCAGTTTCTCATCGTTTTCAGGAACAAAATGAAATTGTTTTTTGTTCTGGCCGCATCCAGCCAGGATCTTTATCTCTCGCAAGGTTTTTCTGAACTGATGTTTACAAGGCAGATTTCTTTTTGCAAATATGTACACTTTTCAAACGTTCTACTTTTCCCCGGCCCAGGATTATTTTTACTTCGTCCCACGCTGATGATGTTGGTGAAGCGGTGTCTCCAAGGGATTTAACAAAGAAGCCACATACTCTATTTTTTAGGTCTAGAAAATATGGCACAGTGTATTTAGGATTTCAGAAGTTTCATGTGGATTTTAAAAAGGGTACATTTTTTTTTAGAAATGTATTTTTTTTTATTAAACTTGCCTGCCCTGAAGATGTAATTCATTTGTAATGTTTACTGTTCTGGTGGTTTAAGTGCAATTTTGGCTGTTGCTTAGTTCTCTTTATGAAGCTAGCAGTTGTTTTGCACTGATCTTAGTTAGGCAGCCCAACTACTTTGCTTTTATGTGATTTCACTTTTTCTGCCCCACTTTGACTTTGATAGCAAGGACTGGGCCCAAAATGTTGACATCTGCTAGAGCTTAACCCTCTGTTCCATGCTAAATCCTTCTCAGTGATGCACCTTGGAAATGTGTATTAGGAGTCAAGGAGCAAGTTAGACATATCAAACTTAACTTCCTTAATAGTTTAAGTTCAGTCAATGATGAAAGTTGTATTGTCATTTTCAAAACTTTATTTCTCGTTAAGAGATTAGTAAAGATCTTTCTTTATTTTTGGTCTTTATTCACTTAGTCCATCTGCCAAATAGGTTTACAGAAATCTCATTGAAAGAAATAGTTAGAACAAAGCATCAAATAATAAGATTGCATTAACCGTGTCTCACAAAGGAATACATTCCCTATTCTGTAAATTAGGTGCGGAGGTTTAGATTCTAAGAACCCATAAAGAATTTGAATTCAATGGAAGAGAGTGAAATTAAAGTAGCAGAACGCTTCAAAGTCAAATTAGAGTAGCACAACTCCCCATAAAGAGCAGTTCACAAGACTCAGCCGAGTCTTGATAAATCCAACTAGATCAGCAGTAGCAAACTGGCAAATCAAATAGCAAAGAGAGTCTAAGAGAACAGCAGCATCAGTAGCCACAACCGTTAAAGAGAAGGGAAAGTGTTTCTTCATCAAATACCTAGGAACCCGCACTAATATGAAAGTCAAGAAAACATGAAGAAAAAATTGTAGCAGGGTTCCCTCTCCACGAGCCAATCATGAGCCAGAGTTCTTCTACAAGCAGGTTCAGCTCCTCCATTCCCATGGAAATGCATGCGCTTAAAACTTTTTATCTAATGGTTAGCTACAGACAGTCTTGCATAATGAGATTCTAGAAACATCAGGCGCAGTTTCCATAGGCTTCAAAAACAGATTGACCTTCAACATATACATTTGTTTCACTGCAAGAACAATGAACTACTAATTAAAAAGTAAAATCCATGTTCGGTAATTCATTCTTTTTCTCTATGTATCAGTCATTATTGTTTAAATGCACACATTATTCTATTCAAGCTGTGTATGAAACATAAGAAAGTTCATGACATTCAGAAATAAAAATGTTGCTTAATAAAGTAATAGATTTTGTTAAACCAAAAGATTCTGAAGTTATGACAACATCTCTAAGCATGTCATTCTAGGGTCAAGCTTCTAAATCATGCTGTGCTCATTTCAGTAATATTGAGTTTGCTTTTAGCTGGAAAAGCTTGTTTCATCGCCTTTCTATGGCCTATATGAATAACAAGGACTGTCTACTGTGAGTTAGCACATTTCACAGGTATATGGCACATTTAGCTTACTAGGTTAATTCATTTTTCTTTCTAATCAATTGACTCTATTAACTTTAAGACCAATCAGTAATGGTGTTAGAGAATTCTTCAACCCAAAGATGTAATGTTTTCTGCAAGAGGGTCTCTGTTATTTTATGCTAAATTCTAATTTACAGTTAGTACTACTGAAACCTTCATTGCGTCACCATTTGGAAAAAGAGAATACACCTGCCTCATTTATACACAGGTCTCTGGTTGTCCAAGTGGTTTTGTATTAGTTGCTATTGCTCCGAAGACGGTGCAGTATCCAAGGTCAATCGTGCCGCTGCATTCTGCATTATATGCAGCTTTGATTGAGTTGTCTTGAAGCCCTCAAGATATAACACACTGCAGTAGTCAATCCTAGAGGAGACAAGGGCTAAAGCAACTTGGTTATGAGCTGGGCGAGACGTATACAGAAATACAGAAATACTTTCCTCGGAATTCTGATAATCCAGAAGCAAGGTCTTACAGTGCAATTCAATGGCAGTTGAGTGACAAGTCTCTATCCAGGATTACACATACATTTTTCACTGAGTTTGTTGGAATAGATAAAGTTCCCAACATATTGATTCACCAGTATCTGTTCCAAATAGTAGGTTGGCTTTCAAAGGGCAGCACCTCTGTCTTATCACCATTGAGCTTTACATGGTTCATGCCCTTCCACCTAGCCACAGCACTCATGCAGTTGTTGAAGTTGGATGCAATGGCATCAGTGTCTTTCAAAATAGACACAATTATCTGACTGTCATCAGCATGCGACACAGTCTGCATCCCAAAAAAGCATATAGGCTTAGCAAGAGGAGAGACATAAAGGTTAAACAGCGTGGGCCTGAGGGAAGAACCCTGTGGGACCCCACGTGGCAGGGAAAATAGATCAGATTTAAACTGATTCCTCATCACTATCTGGGATCTGTCTGTGAGAATAGAAGCGATCAGTTTAAGAGCCACATCATAAAGTCCCAATTCCTGTAAGTGGGGATGGCAAGATGGTGTCCAAGGCTGCTGATAGATCCAAAAGAATCAGAGCTGTGGCCTGCCCTGCAAAGGCTAAGCATCTGATGCTGTCTGCTGCAGATACCAAAGCTGTTTCTGTTCCATGATTACTTCTGAAACCGAACAGCGAAACATCCATCAGGCCCTGTTCTTCACATAGGCAATCAGATACTGGTTAAGATATTTCTCCAGGACCTTGACTGGGATTGAAAGTTAGGAAATAGGGTGATAGTTCTTGCAGGCATTGGGGTCAAGATTAGGGTTCTTAAGTAGAGGTCTGACCACTACCTCCTTCCACAGATATGTGTAGCAGACTGAAGTGATAGCTTTATTCATGATTGATGTTAAAGGTCAACCTACTGTAGCAACTGCAAATTATAAGTTTTGAAGGGAACGAGGCTCAAGAGGAGATCCTTATTTGATGTTAAGGAGATGCTGTCCATTAAATCAAGTGTCAAAGAATGGAAACATGCGAGCATCCTCGTGTGTTTCTCCTCATTCCCCATAGTTTAAGTGGCTTGCATGCAGCAGGGTGCTTAGTCGGGTGGGGGCAATGACTTCCATATTAGGAGAGTCAAATTCTTTATAGATTTTTGTAATTTTCAGTTGGTAGAATTCTGCTAGCTTATTGCAGAACTCTTGTGAACCTCTATTTCCGAGGAGGCGGGAAGAGCCGAGTGCTGCTGGATAAGTTTAAAAGGTGCTTTTGAGGAGTTGGTAGATTTAATTTTGTTCATGCAATAAATATGCTTTCCTCTCTAATGGCTAATGGTCACTGGTAGAAAAGGAGCTTCTGTTGGAGAGATGCTGGTTGGAGAAATGATTGATAAGCATTTCACATACAGTGAACCAGGAATCAGTTGGCAGAATTTCACATAATAATACTTCGGTTTCCTATAAAATTACATAAGCTTAACATTAAAGCTGATGCTTCATTTTGGTTCTCACCTTTGCCTACATTTAACTTTGGCCTGAAGGAGGCCTAACCCCATTTGGCGGGAGTTTATTAAGTACAGAATTCCATTGGGCAATGGGACACAGGTCAAGTGCATCTGACATTGGTGGACATGAAATTTAGGAACACATTGAAGTGAAAGAATGACAATTTTGAGGCTGTGGATGAAGAGAAACATTTCCAGCTTTTGATGACCATGTCCTTGACCTGGTCTCAAGCTGCCCAAAAAAAAAATTATACAAAAAAGGATGGGTGTTTCTAAGTTTAAGGTTACATGGTCATCATAGCTTGAAATGTTCTGTAACCGATAATTAACTATCATTTGTACATTACCACTAATATTTATGTTTGCCAATAAGGGTCTTTCGATTTGACTGTCCTCACTTAATTTCATTCTTCTAGACTGGCTTACAGTTTGCATAGATGGTTACTTTCAAAACAGCTGAAAAGGTATGGGAATTTTTATTGTTTACTGCAACAGTTTGTTACATTTAAACTATTTCTGCATCTCTGGTTTAATGCTGTTGTGTAAATAAAAATGGTATAAAGTAATACATTCTCTTTTGGATTGATCCAAGTGAAGCAGATACATATGTGAAAGTGCTTTCTTGTGTTTTGAAAGCTCCTGCATCAGATTTCAGGTAGTGCTAACTTTTTTGACAGATCTAGTTGGGAGGGAAAACTCTCTCACATAGTGACAATGTGTCCCAGCTGATACGTTGTCTATGTCCCCGGTACTGATTTTTATGCTCATGGCGAACATGGACCATGCGTGTGTGCCATGAATTAGACCTGTCTCACCGATTGCCTTCACTCGGCTAATCTAAACTTAGGCAGGTGCTTTTCTTACAATATAGCTAGACTCTGGAACATCCTTCCCTTACATCTTCACTCAGAGTCTGGCCTCCTTCCTTTCTGGAAGCTCCCCAAAACATGGTTGTTCCAAAATGCCACACTATAAACTATCTGCTTCTTCCTTGTCTTTGCTGCTAGCACTGGGATGTCTCAGGGTAGCTAGGCGCTCAATAAATACTGTTAAAATTAAATTGCAGTCTTGATGCACTGGCAAGGGTGCCCAAAGTGCTACCCTCATAGTAATGAAAGGCTTTGCCTCTGCCAGGAGTTAAGTAGCAGAAGCATAGTAGTGGCAGCATACCATGTAGTGATCAGTAGAGGTGAACAGGCCTTTTTACCTGTGTCACTGGATTGAAGCCTACAGACTCACTCGTGTAATGTTCCGCTGCATTGTGCTGAACTCACCCTTGCCCTACATCAAGTTAGTATGTAGCGCTGTGCAGCGCTTGTGTATTGCATGCATGTTCTTGGTCTATGTGTGCCTGTGAATGGTACAATACATGCAAGATTCTGGGTTTCATTTTGGGAGACCCGGGACTGACTGGAAGAGTATGAGGAGGAGGAGGTAGAGGCATCCCCTATACTGTATAGTGGATTACCGCATTCCTGTGCACTGGGTGGGACATACACTGGAGGAAGAAGTTCCAGGCTCTTCAGTATACTTCACAGGGTGCTCTTCGATTCAGGGATAGGTCACTGGAAAGAGGAAACCCCGGTCATGCCATCCATGAAGGACATGGTAAGACTGATCAGAGTGCTAGAAGATCCTGGGGGATCTGGTTCTACTGCATAGCGCTTCAGTTGCTAGAACACTTATGACTTGTATTAGAGTCGGAGTGGAACACTTAAGACTATGAGTACTAGTGGGGCCTAACTTGAATGTTGCCTATAGTGAATAAGGAATAACCACTATGGCTAGTGAGGGTGAATAATAACCTTGGTACCGGCCTCTTAAACACTAGAGCCCTGATCTCAGGAGGTGTATTGTTTGTGTATGTAGTATTTCACATTGGTTTCCTATATTAATACTGCCTTTGTCATAAAAGAAAGTATATGACTGGACAATCTGATAAGGGATCATAAAGAGTAGGACTGGGGCTATTGGGTAACCTTTCAAAGCGCATATCACTGTAGCTGACATCCAGGTATAAGCCCCTAGTCATTCCCATGGCCTGTGGTTTGGGGCTATTAGATTTGGAGTTGCTCCACCTATGACAGATTGCTTTCTGGGGGAAGTGCAGGGAGTGGACAATTCAAAAGAAAGCAGCTCCCAACACAAACTTCAAAGACTCAGACCCTAACTCATATTTGGTATCTGGAAATGGATTATAAGAAGGGGAGCTCAGGCCCCTAAACTTGGCAACTGTCAAGCAGTCATTATACCTGTGTGTGGATGAAAAGCTCTGCAAGACTTCTGCCTCTGCCCAGGGCTGGAACCTAAGGCCTGGGATTCTCCCAGCTGGGTGACAGGACATAACCCAGAAACATCCAGACCAACTGCCTCAGGAGCCTGGAGCACCAGTACGTGTCTGCTTGCCAAGACCAGTTTGTCTTCTGAGGAAGAGACAAACAATGGAGGGAGCGAAGTCCAGTAGGGGATCCTGCTAAGTGGATACCTGTAGCAAGGTGTGAAGAGATGGCTGCTGCACCGATTTGGCCTTCGCTTGTGTGTAGGTTCAAGTCGGCAACCCCGTATGCCAGAGGGCGCCGTTGTGAAGTTACCCATGGTCAGCATCACTGCCGTGCCGATTGGAGTGAAGTCAATGACCGTGTATGCCAGGTGAGGTTGCAGTGAATATTACTGCTGTGGCTATCGAGCCGCCGCCTGTCCAGAATAGGGTCGGTCACCCATATGTCAGGTGGGTCCATCGGAAAGGGAAAGGATTGCAGCCTGGTTTAGGTCAATATCGTGAGGAGAATTAGCTGTGGTGATCCATGTGGGCCAGAGCCCCAATAGATGCTTGGAACCTGAGCAACTACCCCTACCAGTGGGATGGATCAGAGAAACTTAACATCTCACAGGAAGAAGCACCGTGGTCGCCCAACCGCTGCCCCTGCAGAGCTGTGAACGCTACTCACCAGCAGCAGCCGCTGCCACGCCCCGAGGAAACTCCGGTCATGCCATCCACGCAGGACAGGATAAGACAGATCCGAGAGCTGGAAGGTCAAGGGGCTCTTGTTCTACTGCATAGCGCTTCAGTGGCTATAACATTTATGACTCTGTGACCTGCCTATTGAATACTAGAGCCCTGACCTCAGAGGGGTGTATTGTTTGTGTATGTAGTATTTCACTTTGGTATCATATATAAATACTACCTTTGTCATAAAAGAAAGTATTTGACTGGCCAATCGTTTATTGAGGCTAATGAGCATATTTCAAGTTGTAAGCCTGTTTTCACCTGCTGCATCTACCTTCCCCCTAGAAGCCTTGGACTGCTCGACCCATGGTACCACAGAGTCAGCCACTGAAGGGGTACTTGACCCAGTTGCTCATGTTCTACTGTAGGTCGAGGCCAGAGACATAGGGAGTAAAAGGGTTCAGCTCCCAGGGTTGAGTCCAGTAGCTCCTACTTGCCCTGTGGCCCCTGAAAGGGGTTCTGACTGAGTTTATAAATTAGGGACCCTCTTCTGTAATTTTCACAAATATTTGTTTCTTTAGAAACAATGGAAGCTGCTTAAACCGTCATTACATATTAGGTCAACCTTTCTGGTATTAGGGGCTCTGACCTGTCACTGAGAATTATATTTTAAGTTTGGTGGACCTTTGTTCCAAGTGACATGACTTGCCACTCTTATTTTGAGTGGAACTATATGGTGAACAATGCCATGGTCACTAGTACCAGATGTTCTTGTTTAATGGATCGTGTGGCTGTGCCAAGAGATTACGGAATAGCCACTCTTATTTAGTGGTACAATGATCTACATGGCCACCTGGGGAGCTCATCATTTTGGAGGTCCACCATTGCCATTGGTGTTAAGATGAAATAGACAAAGCTGACCTCATTAAGCACGTCTACAAACGCATTAACCACAGTGACATGGCTGATTCAGATCTCAGAGAACACATTTGATGAACTCATCTCACATGATTAAACAATAGCACACAAGCCGCACATCCACAAATTAGGTAACAACTTGACTGTCATCTAGAGTTTATAACATTCACCCCCACAACATTCTGCGACTCTCTTTTTACCCAACTAAAACTCACATGCACTCAGGCATCTCCTTTTACTTTATCCACCAGCCCCAGCTACTACAAATATTTCACCCCAGAGCTTTCACTTACACATTCACCAACTCACCCTACCTCAGAGACATCATACTTGCAGAGGAGCCCAACACGTAGGCAATCTACACCATGACAGATTCCTAAATGTACTTCAGCTACCTCGCTCCACGTCAATGCACTCGCCCAGATCATAGGCAACATAATAAAGCTCGTCTTCACCGACCTTCCTACAAGACCATTCTCTCCCACTAGTCTGATTGGCCCATAGTGGGAAGCAGTCAGTGGCAGGCGACAACCCTCACCACTGGAGAGGCGTAGAGGGGGCCGAAAGACAAACACGGTGGGGGCCAAAAAGGTCATTTAAAAAACTAAAACTTACTTACCCATTTTTCCTCTCCTCCATGTATTCTTCTTTCTTCTGCCATCAGCAGGACGGCACCTCCTGGAGCCTCAGGCAACCCCCTTCTGCAAATCTTGATGCTGCTCTCATGCTGCAGATGAGCAGTGCCAGGATTGGTTGGGGCAGGCTGCCTCGACACTCTAGCCACCCAGCTGTCTCAAACGGCTAGGTGAAGATGTTTACACTGCACAAGTCAGGCTGGCCGTTGCAAGATAGCCGGCCAAAGTGACTTGTGCAGTGTGAACTGGTGGAGTGAGCATCACACCGCTACTGCCAGTCAGCAGCAATGACCCACCCACAAACACAGCTAGCGCTGGGAGCAGTGAAAAATAAAATGATAATTCTTTTTATTACCGTTTTATTTTTCACTTTTATTGGGATGGTGGTAGGGGAAGCGATGCTCCTCCGCCTTAATGGGGTGGCTTCTGCTGGAAGCAGTGAGGATCAAGCTTATCATCATCATCAAGATCCCTTTCGCCTCTTGTATGGTGAAAACATGTGATATGACCTTTGCACTATAATAATAATAAATGTCTCGAACTATGTTTATCACCACACTTACTCCATGTGTGGACTGCCTCCATCAAGTCACAAAATCTAGGCCTGTGCAAGTTTCAATGGGCCACCTGGATAAGTATATACCTTACCGTATTTGGCGGAAGAGTCGTGAAAATGCAGATTTAGATATTTATTACTATAGTGCAAAGGTCAAATATTATGAGCACAGGAGAGGATGTGGAACTGGACCATATTCTGAATCGACCCTGCTGCACACTATTGACGAATGCAATAGAATTGGAATCGGATTCCCCTCAAATCCGTTATCAGGCTTTATAACTGATACCCGTGAAACAATATAATGGCATAAACTATATGTACAGATGCAAATACAGTGATATCCTGTTTATTATCATTGCTGATGGATGGGAGAGGCAGCATGATCCACTCGAGATGGCCTGGTACGACACATAACAATGTTAATAAATAACATATCACACTCGGCACATCAGCATATATTCATTTATTTATTTATTTAATGCGATGTTATATAGCGCGAACTTTACCCGAAGGTGTAATCTGTACACAAACACACATGTGTCTGTTTACAGAAATCCCAGTTCCCCATCTGCCAGAAAGAGAATTCTGTCTTTTTCAAAACTTCCTGGTGTAATTCAAAATGCCAAGAAGGAAACATCTGCCCAGATGCACGTTTTCGAGGCAAGTTTCCTTAATTTGTTCCATCCCGAGGAATGTTCTGCACCACACAGCCGCACATATTTCTAGCCTGCCAATATTCCTAGCTCTCGAGAACTTGCACTAACAAGGGCCCAGCAGTTCTCTGTCCTGAAGTTAACTTTTCTAGAAGGACTTTTATGTTTGTTCTCAAAACCTAAATGTGCAATAGAGCTCTTTCATGATGAGTGAAGCATGTTACTTTTTGCCATATCTATGTTTCTGAGACTTTCTCTCTTTCGAAACTTGGTACAAAATGAAAGTAGGGTGAAATGTGAGAAGCAGGACATAAGGAACATGGAATTAGGCAGGCGGGGGAGCGCTCATGCATTCCTACATTTCGTAATGTCAAGAACAATATTTTTCTGCAGAAAGTGAAGTCTTACATGCCCACTGATTAGTGAAGGACAGTGTGCCAGAAAAATATTGGAAAGAAAAGCACTGGGGGAGGGAGAGGCACGTTGAGAGGAAGCCGCACCACATTGAACCCCCACAACACCGCCACAGGGAAACCCACCGCCACATGGAAAACCACCAACACCGCCACATGGAACCGCCACAACACTGCCACATGGAAAACCCACAACACCGCCACATGGAAAACCCACAACACCGCCACATGGAAAACTGTAAAATTCAGGTTTAAATGAGGATATAGAGGCAAAAACCCACAACACCGCTACATGGAAAACCCACTGCCAGATTGGAAAACCTCCAATACAACCACATGGTCACCCACAATACCGCCACATGGAAAACCCACAACACCGCCACATGGAAAACCCACAGTACAACCACACTGAATATCCACAACGCCGCCACATGGACATTCTCCGCCACATGGAAAACCCCTAATACAACTACAAGGACACCCACAATACTGCCACATGGAAAACCCACAACACCCCCACATGGAAAACTCCCCATACGGCCACATGGGCACCCACAACACCACCACATGGAAAACCCACAACACCGCCACATGGAAAACCCACAGTACAACCACACGGAATACCCACATCGCCGCCACATGGAATCCCTCCGCCACATGGAAAACCCCCAATACAACCACATGGACACCCACAATACCGCCACATGGAAAACCCACAACACCGCGACATGTAAAACTGTAAAATTCAGGGTTAAATGAGGATATAGAGGCAAAAACCCACAACACCGCTACATGGAAAACCCACTGCCACATGGAAAACCTCTAATACAACCACATGGTCACCCACAACACCGCCACATGGATAACCCACAACACAGCCACATGGAAAACCCACAGTACCACCACACGGAATATCCACAATGCCGCCACATGGACACCCTCCGCCACATGGAAAACCCCTAATACAACCACAGGGACACCCACAATACTGCCACTTGGAAAACCCACAACACCCCCACATGGAAAACCCACAACTCCACCACAAGGAAAACCCATGGCCGCATGGAAAACCCGCAACCTATACGGACAGCATCAACATAAATCAGGTGGTGGGGTGCAAATCTGCCCCTAGCCCCTCCACTGTGCCACCACTAATAGGAAATGCAGTTTGCACTCAGTGAAACCCAACAGCATCAAGAAACGAAGGACCCGGCGAATGTTGTCTTATACAAAACTGAATTATGCAAATTCACATGCCCATACTCAGCACTCATCCAAAGGACTTCATTTCCTCATCCTTTTGCAATGCATGCTTGTTTTTGCCCCTTCACCATCAGTATGCGGCTCTAGTTCTGTACAAAAAGCTGCAAGCCCTGCGTCGGAAACACCAACCACACACAGGTCAGATGAACAAATCAATACCCTCAACAGAATCAGCAAAACAGCTGCGTAGTGGGAACGACCGCCACTGCAGGAGGTGACAGTAGCCATTAACCAGAGAGAAGAGAACTGCTTTGATAAATATTAAATGCCTCATAATCCCAATGAAGCTGTAAAGAGCGGACAAAAACACCACAGCTTTTGGACTTTGAAGGTTGGGGGACGTTTCTCAAATTGAGCACTGAAAGAGCTAATTACTTTTGGGCTGATGGTGTCTTACCACCATAGATGGAGGAACACAGCTGCCACTGGGACTTTAAAAGATGTGCGGCTTTTCACTAGAAACATAGAACCATTTCTTCACATCTCCACAGTATACGAGTCTCGGCAATGACACGGAACATCCTGTGATTCTGGGCAAATCACTTAATCTCCCCATGCCTATCAAAAATGAATGTGTCCTCATGTAACTGCTACTGGTGGTATGTAAAGCGCTCTGATACCCCATACCGGGTCAAGTTCGCGCTTTATAAAACTCCGTAAAAAAAAACTGAACACAGCACATGATATTTCACACAGCACTTTAATAACACAACAAAAAGGGGTGGAAGACAACAATCACAAGTCAAGGTACAGAAGCAATTTTTTTAATTTGCATCTGGCGAGCTGACCTAGTCTATGGATGGCAGAATTGTCTCTTCGTAGTTGAACAATAGCTTATTTCAGTGATACTGATGTTTGCACTAAGCACTGTAAATAGGGGCTGTTAATATTATTCATCGTAATGTTATTCAATCTGCTGACCTCGCAAGCACTGAATGCGGATTTAGCTCTGCAGGGTTTCAAACATGACCTGCAGGTTACAGCAGATGTCTGCAGTGTTTCATCCAGGTGTGTCCAATGTAGGCCACTACCAGTTTTAGATTTTCTGGATAACTGCTTCCTGTGGCAAATAAGCCATATTTAATTTAGTTATCGGAAACACAAATTATTTATCTATCCTGAACATCTGAAATGGATTCATCCCTTAATGATCTACAAAGGACAACTCTGGTTCACTCATTGCCAGCTTTACTACCAATGGTAAATAGCCGTGTATGCGTTAGTAAGACATCTAGGTACGTTTAAGGCAGGCATGGCTTATAGTTCAACAAATGGCAGAACATGTTCTGCCACATCTGCCACGCAAAAGAGTATCTTGATGTCACAAGCTCATTTAGTGACACATTCATTGTTTTCCGAAAATGATAGAAAATCTTCATATGTTGTTTCACCTTCTTATAACATTCTCTTTTCCTGCTAGAGTTCTTATTGAGTTTAATATACAAATGCCTAAAGAGAGCTCGTTACAGGACGTAGATTAGAGTTGGGTTATAGAAACCTAGTATATTTGTAGTCTCTGATTTTTTTTAAAAATCATTTCACATGGCTTAAGTTTTAAACTGCATTGTTTCCTTCTTTATGTTCTTTGAAAAGTGTGCCTATACCCAACCACTGTAGCAGGGCTGTAGAAAACTATTAAATCAATTAATAAATATAAACGCGATTTTCATAGCACTATTTATGCCATAACGACCGAAGTGAACACATGTTTCTTAAAGAACATTGCACTGCTAGTTGATCTTAACCCATCTTTGAAAAATCCAACAAGTCTTTTTCTACAAGCTAAACAAACAAGCCACCTACAGGAATTATTGCTTCAATGCTAACGACCATTTTTCACTCAGCGTTTAAGTCGTGCTCGTTCTCCTCAATTTGGAAGAAAGCATCAGTTCTTCCTCTTTTAAAGAAATGTTCCCTGGGTCCTTGGGATACCAACAGCTACCACCACATCTCCTGCCTAACTCTGCCAGCAAAGATTGCTGAAAAAACTATGAAAAAACAACTTGTCGAGCACATTCAGTCCAACAATCTCCTGATTTGTACTCAATTTGGCTTCTACTGTGGCCACAATACAGAGACGGCACTGATTAAGGCTACCAAGAAGATCAGGCTGTCGCTCGACTGGCAGCTCTCATTCTACTTGATCTATCAGAAACCGTTGCTATGGTTAATCATGGGCTGATGATGGATCGACCAGCCATAACCCGGGATCTCTTGCACAGCCTGGGATCTCCTTAAGTTCTTTCTCCTCGGCAGAGGATATGCTGTCTGGCTAGGCAAATTTGTTTTACAGCCTTTTTCCCTCCCTTGAGTGGTCTCTCAGGGGATCTTCGCTTAGTCTGATGCTCTTCATTGTGTATGTCAAACCTCTGCCTGACCTAATAAAATCCTTTAATTCTCCCTTACATCCTACGTAGACAACACCCAAATTGTCGTCTCCCTGGGCAACTGCGAGACCAGCACAAGGCCTGGATTTTGTGACTACATGCAGACAGTGAACACATGGATGAATAATAATTGCTTAAAACTCAATTCAGGAAAGACCGAAGTTTTACTGTTCAGAGCCCAAACCTCTTTTTGGACTCCAACTTAGTGGCCCCAGGAAATGGGCTCCCTTCATATGCCAGTTAGTAAAACCTGTAAACTGGGAATTGTATTCATCGATGGACTGAGCTATATCAACAAAGACAATTAAGTGACTTCTTCTTCCGCTTCTTTACCTTCAGGACAATAAAAAAAGATTCCAGCGAACCTCCAGAAAACCACTGTTCCATCACGAGTAATGGCAAAATTAGGTCAATGCAATGGTCAATTTCTCACCGCACACCAATACTTACTAAACAAACTGCACACTCTGCAAAACGATGCAGGCAGACTTCTACTGAAGATTCCAAAATATCATTCAGTATCCAAATGTATTAAAGAAAACTACACAGGCACCCCATCAGACAGAGAATCACATTTAGAGCACTCCGCATCGCCTCCAAAACACTACATGACTTAGGCTCCAATTTTTTACAACACTGCTTTAAATGGTACACTCCAGGCAGGGACCCACGCTCAGCTTCAGCCAGATTTGTAGTTGTCCCCAGTTTCAGGCGGTCTGATAGGGAAGGCAGAAGTTTTATGCTGGGGGAAACCTAAAGCTTGGAATGCTATGTCATTGTACATCAAGGAGTCACCCAATCCTCTAGTGTTCATAAAAGCAGTGAAAACCTGGTTGTTCAATACTATGTAGCCTCTTATTTTCCTCACCCCGTGTTTTTCTGCATTGCCATTGAAGCTAGCGCCAAGACAACCTCAGGTAATCGATTGCTTTAAAAAACGAATTAACATACCATTAACAGGAACCCTACACATCAAGCTGGCCATCTATTACAATATAAACATTTATGAACCATTGGCTGCATGTGAAATAGACCATTTTGCCATCCTATCTGACGTGCACATCTTCCTCCATTTTGCCATCCTATCTGACGTGCACATCTTCCTCCAATAAGAGTTTACAGGTTTTACTAACTGGCATATGAAGGGAGCCCATTTCCTTAGTGGAGAAGTGTGGCTCAGGGGTTAGAGGCAGCAGACCCGGAAGCTGAGATCGGTCCTGGACCAGGGTTCAATTCCCTGCCTCGGCGGGTCTTGGGCTAAAAATTCCACGGACTTGATAATTCTCGCCCGGTGCCTCCTCGACTCTCAGGTGCACACTCTGCAACTCTGGGCAATAGCTTGCTTAATCTCCACAACGGCCCCTCGCGGCGGGATGCCTGACTTTCACCTTGTGGATACCCTGATATCTCACAGGGGAATACCAGGACGGGTTCCCTAAGCAAGCGCCGGGACACCCACTGCGGGTAGCTGTGCGCTATATAAGCTCAACTACATTTACATTTAAAGAAGATCACATCTGGTAAAGTGGCAATTGATTATCGACCATGAAAACACATTTTCGCAGCAGACCTGGGTAATAACATCCTGAGCAACATTAATTCTAACAGGATATCTCATTTGTCCTCCACTCCATCATCTCTTTTTAACTTCACAAAGTGTAGAACCATCCCCTAAAAAGAAGAGACATTCCCTGGTTTTTATCGGAACTAATAAAAGGAAAGCTGGAGTTATGCCACATGGAACGTACAGGGCTAAGGGCCAGACTCCAAGGCTACATGTGCTTTTAAATCCAAGGTATATTATTATCTACAAAATAAAAGCAAAGGAAAGCTATTTCCCTCAAGGTTACAAACAGCTCCCAGCCACACTAAAGAACTCTTTTCTACTATTATAGAGCTGCAAACCCACTTCCACTCAAAATATTATCACAGCTGCCCCTCAAATCTGTGCAAACATAACCATGTTGTTTCTGATTCAATGACCACCACTAGAGTGCAGATAGGTGCTCAAGTTATTACCAAGGCAGCTGGTGTTGATTTCCTTCGCTCTCTGGAAAGAGATGCAAAGTGCATGTGTAAACTTGCACCTAAGTTGGGCTAATATTTTATTCGAGTTTTAACTGCTTCCTAATCATTGACACTGTACCTCAAAATAAGTGGGCAGTAGTAAAGCCTCTTCTAAAGGAAACCCTTGTTAGATCTAGCAGAACGAAATAATTTACATCTATCTCTCTCATTCTGTATCAGTCGAAACTGATGGACAAGTGGATTTTCCAGCAGTTAAATGAGTTTGCGGAATCCCAAGATATACTGGACCCCTGTCAAGTTGGCTTGAGACAGGAGATGAGCACAAGTCTGACAGAGTTATCGGTATTGGGTGACTTGCATTGAATGATGGACAGAAGGCCAGAAGCATGAGTGCTCCCTGACTTCTATGCAGTCTTCGATACCATCAACCCAGTAGTGGGTCGCATCAACGGGGAGCGGGGAGGCTCACACACGCGCATGCAAAATAAAATTGAAACATTTTACGCAACACGACGTCCTCTTCCAGTCCTTTTCTCTCCACTGGAACTGGCAACAGCAACCCCCTTGACCAATCAGGGTGCTGCTCTCATGCATCATGAGAGCAGCGCCCTGATTGGAGGGAACAGCCTCACTCTGTGCTCCACAGCACTGTTGAGGTTATGGCTTGCTCTATCCTAGCTGACTTAAGACAGCTGGGTTAGAGCTGTTTAAAGTGTGAATGTGTAGCTGGGCGTCTCAAGACGACCGGCCAAAAAGACATGTGCCCTTTAAATAGCGCCATACAAGCCCACTCTCCTCCCTGCTGAGCGACATTCTGCTGTGATTGAGCAGCAGTCCCACCCCTACACACTCTTTGGGATGGGGAAGAAAAATAAAATGGTAATAAATTACCATTTTATTATTCAGGGGTGGGGGGGGGGTTTAAGTGGGACAACCCCCCTCCGCTCCAATGGAGAAGTCGCCCCTTTATCAACCATAACTTATACTTACTAGACTAAGAGGCTGTGGCATTAAATGGGTCACTCTGGCCTGGGTTAAACAGAGACGTTTTAAGGCATGGGCACAGTGGACTATGGCCCAGGGCCCCTGCCATTCAGGAGGCCCCCCGATAGAGCCAGCTCTGTTCTGCATAGTTTCTTGAATAATTTTAAACATGATTTTAAATACCGTTTTCCTTAAATGTGTTTTTAATGTGTGTGATTTGTGAGAATACAATACAGACATTTTATGTGTTTATGTTTCATGCAACATCCATCAAAAATGTTTCTTTTAGATCAAAACAGGACCTCATATATGAGAAATGGGAGGGGGGTTCACAGAGATTCTTCGCACTAATATTAGTGAGTTGCTGCTGTGTTAAAATATTGAAAACACACGTCACTGTTCTTTAATATTAGATGTAAACACATTTAGAATTTGCACCATTGTGCCTGAGCACTGTCAGTGACCTGGCCAAAGAGGCCCTGAAATGTGACTAATGCCCTGAAATGGATGACATTGGATCATAAATTAAAGACTCTTCTGAACAGGGGGCCCCAAAATACGATTGGCCCAGGGCCCCCAAACGCCTTAAGATGTCCATGGGGTTAAAGACTTTTTGAGCAAATTACAGCAAATAATTATGCTTAAACCTTATCCATCACAATGGAGATCAAGTGATGGTGGTGTGCCTCAAGGGTCCATCATGTCCCCTCTGCTTTAAATACGAGACCCTGGCCTCTCTTGTAATATCAGACGCCGGCTACACTCAGTAGATCTATGATGATCTCTCACCCTAGCCATTTTCTCTGGGAAACGGCCACTACAACGAAGCCGTTTCCACGAAATCCTTAACCACGCATGCAGTACAACGCATGCGTGGTTACCACAAAAGCCTTTACCACGCATACCTTTACTACGAGGTTTGTAGTAAAGGCATATGTGGTAAAGGTAAAAAGTAAAAAAAGGGGGGCTTGGGGGGGTCTCCCCCCCAAAAAAAACTCACCTTAAGTCACGTCGGGATATGCTGAAAATCAGCGTCGTTTAAGAGAAATCGGAAAATAAACTTCTGCTTTCTCTTAACGACGTATGACGTCACCACGCAAGTATTTGAGGTAAAGGTTATGCGTGGAAAACGAATTCCGTTGTAACGCATGCGTGGTAAAGGCATGCGTTGCAACGGAATTCGTTGTAACGTCATACATTAATTTTCTCACTCTTTGCATACTGATTGTATGTTGGTAATTCAAAATTCTGTTAGACAAAAAATTAAGGACACCGGTGATTACTGCACTAATCCAATACCGTTTAGATTATGGCAATTAAAGATTCCTAAATACACCGAAGGGTCTAATTGCTGAACTGTAGCTTGTTCAGAATGTAGCAGCTCATCTGATTTGTAACCTTAAGAAATACGACTGTGTTTTGTCTGCTCTCAAAGCTGGCTAAATGTGCACAAATGCATTACCTTCAACTCTCCGAGTATAGTGTACAAGTAAATGTTTATAAACATATTTCCCAGCAACAAAATCCTCTTTATTTGTCCCACATAGGTCTTTGCTCTACGAGAACACATTTCTGCTTTAAGTACCAAGATTTTGAACAGTCACTCACTTTCAGCACATTTCTTTCTCTGTCACCATGGCAAAACTCTGGAACGCGTATCCAATCCATTTGAGAAATCAACAGTCACTTCTCTGTTTCAGGAAATCCTTAAAAGCCTTCCTGTTCAGTATTTAATCATTTCCTATATTTCTACATCTTTGAACTATAGTCACTATTTAATTGTTCAATGCTAGATCGCCAAGAACGTTCAGTAGCCATGCACTAAACAAATACCCGATAACATAACATTTGGTTCAGTGTGCATTAATGTGTGTGACTCATCTACATTGCAATCCAAGAGCAGCACCAAAATATGTTGTGATCCAAATAAGTCCTAAACGTGTACAGAGTTACAGAGGCTTGCACCCCAAAGTTAGCAATGAATGTTTTTGAGCAGCAAAGCACCAGAACAGGACTCCACATATTGGTACAAGTTGGTTAAACTGAACAAGCACTGATAATTGCATTTAAATGTGCTGCTGGACATTGCTTGGGCTCCAGAAGCACATGCTAACGCGGGATTACTGGTTACTAATTATCTTACCAAATCCCATTTCCTGTCGACTGAATCGTTGGTACCTGTCTTGAGTAAAAGGTAATCTCTCAGTAAACAATCAATTTAAGAACTTACACCACTCTAAATGACCACTGACCAAAATAAAGTTTTAAAGTTTTAATATAAAGTCAAAGATAACTGAAGATACAAACTTCTCAAAATGAGATTCAAGAGGTAGATCGGTATCACTATGAACATGAACTTTTTGAATAGTCTGAGTCTGAAAAACAGAATAATAAGTACAACTTCTAATAACATGAGCGTTGCCAAAATGAATACAAGTTGCAACCTCAAAGTCATTACAGAAAAGAAAATTAAGGTTAGTCTGTCCCTACACTATACTAAATGACATCCCTACTTAACAAGATCTTTACCCTCTAGGTGTCAGCCGTGGTGATTTCCTAAGAAGATCACGCACTTCTCTTTGTCTCTTCTCTGATAATGGGTCTCTCCTGATCAGCCTATCTGCCTACCCATCCGCTTCCTTAGGCTCCCAAAATCATCTGCTCTGCTCTCCTCCCGGGTCTCTTTCCCTAATACCAAATCACATTTCCAATAGAAACGCCCCTTGGGACGCCCCTCACGTGGTACATCTTTCCGCGGCAAACTCCATGATGGTACTCTTGAAGACCCTCGTTATAGTTGACCTTGGTTCCCAGGCTTCTTCTTCAGTGCGCTGATACCCCCTGAAATTCCTGGAAACTCCTACAGGCCTGCGCAAGGCGCCACTGAACAAAGTCCCTTTCATTCGAGCTGATTAGGACCCTCGCACCTGCATACAGCTCGTCCTGCAGTGGGCCTCAAATTCCAGACTTCACCATATCTTAGGCCATAAAACACTCTCAGAGCTCCATACTGGACACCTCACGACCTCTCCTCTAACGAGCACATGACGATTTAAACTACATGACATTATCTGTTCTGGCCTACTTGATTTACATGCAGCAGGTTCCTGCACTCTTAAAACGTTAACTTGATTTAAACAGCAAACATTCTTAACTAGCATACGTTTCTAAAATAACACATCTATAAAGCATATACTTTTAACCCTAAGTTCAATAGTACATTTTGAAAGAACCATGTCAACCTTGTCTCACATTATTTTAGCAGCACGTTTAGATTTGCTTGTGAATTGCCATGAGGCCTACACAAAATACTGGGTTTTAGAGTTACATTCAACTCTTACATTATTCCTTTAACATGAGAACGTGAGGTTTTCATATTCATCCCAAACATTTCTACATTAATCTCACACAGTTATGATTATTGTTACTCTACTTAAACATTCTATGCATTTCACCACTGAATATAAGACACTCGGTGTATTTCACTTCTGAATATAAACACTCTGGTGCAAAGTACATGTTAACTAACTACGTGCTTGTAAATATGGCGTACTTATACATTTTTTTCAAACTTGTGCTCTCTCAGTCCCCCCTTTGATGACCTTTAGGGGTCATCATTACCATGACACTAAAATGTAGAACCTTTAAAGTGAAGACAGGGCAGTACCACTTCTTTTCATACTCTCTAATGCTTTCAGACTCTTATATTGAGTGTCCTGCATCGCTGTCAACTCTTCTTCCTGTTTCTTCATAGCTCTCTGTAACCTATTTGCTCTATACCATTGATACAAACGCACCAATCCCCACAAAGTGATTACACAAATCACTACTATGATGATGGGCTTCAATATGTACCAAACGATACCTTTTCCTAAGTTGGCAAACCAACTTCCAACTTTACCCATTCCATGGCCTACTTTTTCCCACACATTTACCTTTGCCAGGTCCTCAATTTCGTAGTGTATGGCAGTGATGTTTTGTATATACTTCTCTAGAGGCTTTGAATTGTCTGGAATGTAAGTACAACATTCCTGGACCTTCAAGGCCCTACAGACTCCTCCCTCTTTTGCTAACAGAACATCTAAAGCAAGTCGGTTCTGAAGAACCATTGCCCTAATCGATTGCATCTCCCCTTCTATCAGCATCAAGGATCTTGCAGTACTGGCAGATAGTCTATCTACGACTGTAGCTAACCTCCTGATCTTAATGTCATTCATTATCAATCCTAAGAAAGGGAATGCAGCACCTATTACATCTCCAACTACTTCTGCTGCACCCAGCCCTCGCTTCCATCTAGTTGATATTTCTTTCTTAGGCGTGTCTAAATTCTCAACATGGTATATTTTAGGGAAGACAACAGCCAGATAGCATGATCCGTACCAATTATCTGGTAACTTCACATAGGCATATCTTCCACATACAAAATATACATTTGGTATTGCTTGCATCCCTTTCATGAAGTTCTTAGAGTAGTACTCCAATTGAAAAGCATGTTCGCAATTGACTTGTCCTACATAAACGTTTTCATAGTAGGAGTAACTCCTGTGAATGCACAGTTTCCCCCGTTTCTCCTTATCCAAAGCAATTGGACCAATACTTCCTTTTCGTTGTTGTGCCCTTTCCTCCTTGGTCCAATCTGTTTCTCCTTGTCCTGATGCCTTCAATACCTTCTGCTTCCTGTATCTAGTATCTACCTGTGCTATAAACTTTTTCTCAACTTCTGATATTTGACAAGTCAGATTGTTTATTCGAGCATGTGAAGTATCTAACGTTCTCCATGGAATAAACCATTTGTGTAACCTGTCTTCGCTTTTGTAGTAGTCCCATTTGTTCAAATGCTTGAAATTCGGAACCTCTGGCAATGTCGAGTCGAAATTCGAGAAGTAATACTCAAATCCGTCTCGTCCATAAAACATACTTAACAATAAACTGCACGTTATCCCATATGTCAATGGGAGATGATGGTATTTGATACCCTCCTCCACCGAAATTGGTAATTGCATACAGACATAACAGTCCTTTACTTCCATGGCATCAACATATTCATAAAGCAACTTAGCATAAGCATTTGACTTGTAATTCCCCTGTGACTCATCCATGTGTAACCTTTTTACTTCTGCATCTAACAACGCTTTGTCTTTCTCATTGATGTTTCCCTTCTCCTTAATAATGGTAGTTCTCGGTGTTGACACTCCCTTATCCTCCTTAACTGTGGTTCCATCCCCTTCGTGTCCCGCTAGGAATGAAACAGTTACCACTAAAATTATAAGAGAAACCACTACTCCAAAAAATGTAACAGCTATACATTTTGCTCTGCGGTTCGGGTTGCCAGCCTCCATGTTCTCAAACAGTGTAGTTTTCGACTATCTTCCAGCATTCACTTCCTCTTCTTTTCAAACAAAGTCTTTCTCTCTTGCAATGTCTTTCTTGGAACACTTGGAAGCTTGACAATTTATTTCCGCAAAACAATTCAAAGTCCAGTAGAAAATAGACAACCCTAGCCCTTCTCCATCCACTAAAATGAAACCCCTATCACTTTTCTTCTTCCACTCGGCGCTAGGTTATCTTGCAACAAGTTTACAATTTCTTTGCAACAGTCTTATTTTCGTCTGAAGTTATGTATGGTTCAAGGAGTGACACTACATCCTCATAGATGTCCATACGAAGAAACATTCCCTCAAGTTCTGGGCAATTCTTGCAACAACACGGGAATTCAACTGTCTCTAGGATTATTCTCCTTATTTCACTCTGGACCAGGGGACGAACAAAATGAAGAGTTAATGTCTTTTCAATCTCCACTCCTGGTACTATCAGTTCTACATCCACAGTTACAAAGGGGTCCGTTCTAATCAAGATCACTTTCTTCACCTTTCCAGTTCTGCGCCCCTTTGAAGACATTCACAATATGGTATTAGTCCACAACAATAAGCGCTCCTAACATTTCTACTACTCGCTCAAGCATTTCCAAACGAAGAAGAGTTCCCTCCAATATTGGATATCGTGAACAGCAAACTGGAAACTCAACTGTCTCTAAAAGCAATTTTCTTATTCCACTCAGGAGAGCAGGATGAACGATGTTGAGTGTCAGCAACCTTTCGGTCTCCGCTCCTGGCAGTAGAAACTTTATTTGCACTGTGATGATCGGGTCAGTTCTGATCAGTTCCACTTCCCTGATCCTCCCTGTTCTGTGTCTCCCAGACATCTGCAACGAGGTAGGTCCAGTCGGGAGTAGAGTATCTTCTGCTAGGCACTCGCACCCTACTTGATCTTCTAAGACCCTCCTCGGCTTGATCCTGGATATCTTCTTCTGGATCTGAGTCTTCGGATATAGGAGTGAGCGTTTCTTCCTGGGCCGACCTCAAACTTAGCCTTCTTCTTCTTGCTGGCCAAGTGGCAGCTCCAAGCCTTATTCTCCTATTCCTTGTCCTCCCACTTGGTTCTTGGTCGCTCCGATACGGATCTGAGTCTGAGTCGTATTCACTTCTGCTCTCTCCTTCAGTTGCGTCTTCTGTCTCACTGCCGTCCTGCCTTCGCTCTTCTTCTGAATCCGATGCGTTCCCAACTTCTTCCGACACCTCCTCAGCTGCCTCAATCCCTCCTTGCGACTCTTCTTCCACTTCCGGGCTTTCGTCTGGGATGGGAGCTGTTCCTTCTAGAGGTGCTGGAACTCTTCGAGTATGGGATGCATGGATCCAATTTGGCAGCCCCCCGCACTTCACCGCGGTGTTCGTGATCAGGATTACCTGAAAGGGCCCACGCCAGCGAACATCTAGGCAGTTCTTCCGGACGTGTTTTTTAACCAGGACCCAGTCCCCTGGGTTCAGGTCATGACACAGGTTCCTCGCTGCTGGAACTTCAGCCGCATGCACCTGAAGGGACACAGAATGGATGGCGTCAGACAGTCCTTTACAATAATCCAAGATCAGATCATCTGTAATATTCAATAGAGCAGTAGTTGGAACTGTAGGAAGTCTCATGGCCCTCCCCATCAGGATCTCGTGGGGAGAGAGACCTGTCCTCCTATCAGGTGTGCTGCGCATGCTCATGAGCACCAATGGAAGAGCATCTGGCCAACTCAAGGATGTGGATGCCACTACTTTAGCCAATCTATTCTTCAAAGTGCCATTCACTTGTTCCACAATTCCTGAAGCTTCTGGTCGATAACTACAATGCAGCTTTTGATCGATATTCAGTGTGGAGCACAACATCTTCACTATTTCGCTGTTAAAATGTTTTCCTCTGTCCGATTCCAAAGAGGCAGGCACCCCGAAGCGCGGTATCAACTCCCTGAGCAACAATTTAGCCACTGTGAGTGTATCGCACCTACGTGTAGGGTACGCTTCAACCCATCTGGAAAATACGCATACAATCACCAACACATACCGAAGGCGATTGACTCTTGGCATCTCGATGAAGTCTAGTTGCATTCTATTGAAAGGCCCCCCCGACCTTCCAATGTGACTCAGTGTGACTGGTGTTCGTTTGCCTACGTTCAGTTGTTGGCAGGTAACACATCGCTTACATACTGATTCTGCTGCTATTCTGAATTTCGGGCAATACCAAGTCTGCCTAAAAACTCTCATCATAGCATCCCTTCCTAGATGTACTGGACCATGTATTTCTCTCGCCATGGGATTAGCTAATTCTTCAGGTAACACAGCTCTCCCATCTGCTGAAACCCAAAAATCCATTTCACTTCGCACACAGCCTGCTATTTCCCATGCCTTTTTCTCTGTTTCAGGTGCGTTCTCCTGCATTATCCTTAAATCCTCCCAAGTGTCTACAGTTTCTAACATCATACTTAATTCAGTCTTTTCTTCTGCACCTTCTATTTCCACCTTTGAGAAAGAATAACTTTGTTCCGCACAATAGCGTGCGACTTCATCAGCATATCTATTACCTTGTGACACAAAATCTGTATTCTTAGTATGAGCTACACACTTCACCACTGCAATGTCGACAGGACCTTGTAATGCTTCTATCAGCAATCGCACAAATTCTCCATTTCGAATGGGCGAACCAGAGGAGGTCATGTAACCCCTCTGAGACCACAACTGCCCGAAATCATGAACCACACCGAAACCATATTGGCTGTCCGTGTAGATGGTGACTCTCTTTCCATTTCCTGCTATGCAGGCACGAGTTAGGGCAATAATCTCTGCTACCTGTGCGGAATGTACTCCTTCCAGGCAAGCGGCCTCTACAACTCCAGCAATGGTACAAACAGCATAAGCTGCTCTCAACCGACCAGTATCGTCTCTTAAACATGAGCCATCAACAAAGTAAATTTCATCGGGGTCAGACAATGGCTCATCCACAATATCTGGTCTAGGTTTCGTGCATAGTTCAGTCACATCAAGGCAATCGTGGTCTTCACATCCTTCGCCTTCTATTACCGAAGGTAATGGCATCAAAGTAGCAGGATTCAAGACAGAGCATCTCCTGAGAGTCACGTTTTCTGCGGCAAGTATAACTTGCTCATAACGCGTGAGCCTGCTATTGGTCAGATGCTGCGTCTTCGTCCTGGTCATTAGCAATTCAACTGAATGTGGTACATACACCACCACTGGATGTCCCATCACAATACTCTCACTCCTTTCAATGCTGACACCCGTTGCAGCAACGGATTTGAGACATCCGGGCAACGCTGCGGCTACTGGATCTAATGTAGCCGAAAAATATGCAACTGGTCTACGGGCATTACCGTGGGTCTGTGCCAAGACTGACAAAGCACATCCCTCTCTCTCACAGCAATAGAGTGAAAACGACTTTTCATAATCTGGCATTCCCAGAGCCGGAGCACGACATAAATCGTCTCTCAGCTGTAAAAACGCCACCAGACATTCTTCATCCCATGGTACCGGATCACTCACCTCCTTGTGCGTCAGTTTCTGTAAGGGCTTTGCTTTCAGTGAAAAGTTAACTATCCACTGTCGGCAGTAACCCACCATTCCTAAGAACATTCTAACTTCTCTCTGTGTTGTAGGCGCATTCATTTTCATTATCGCCTCAATCCTCTCTGGGGACACCTTACGTTTCCCTTTTTCTAACCTGTGCCCTAGATACTGTACTTCTGTCAGACAATACTGTAACTTGCTCGGAGATACCTTATGTCCATTTTCAGCTAAATGATTCAGTAAGGCAATTGAATCTACTTTACAAGCTTCCTCTGTTTCTGACGCAACAAGTAGGTCATCTATGTACTGTACCAGAACCGAGTTCTGTGGCAGTACTAGATTCTCAAGATTCTTTTTCAACAACTGATTAAAGATGGATGGACTGTCTGTGAATCCTTGTGGGATTCGACACCATGTTAAAACGCGATCTTCCATTTTAAACGCAAAAAGGTACCTGCTCTCTTCATCCAATGGGATTGAAAAGAAAGCCTGACAAAGATCTATCACTGTGAACCATTCTGCTTGACATGGTATTTGAAACAATATTACTGATGGATTCGGTACCACGGGACAACATGAAACGACTATGTTGTTAATTTTTCGTAAATCCTGAACTATCCTAAACTTCCCGCTAGGTTTCTGCAAACCCATAATCGGGGAGTTACAAGGACTGCCCACGATTTCCTTCAGTATTCCCTGCTGTATCATTGACTCGATCACAGGCTTTATTCCCGCAATCGTTTCCTGGGACAATTTGTATTGAGGCGTTCTTGGAAACTCAACATTTTGTTTTACCAGAATTTTTACCGGTTCTACCCCTTTAATCAATCCTATATCTTCTCCTGTGAAATCCCACACCTCTGACGCCACTGCATCTCTTAAGTCTTGTGGAAGATCTTCTACAGTCAGAGTAGGATATAGTTCTACACAGAATTTTGAATTGGCCACCTTAAAGGTAGCATCATCGTCGGTAGTCTGTACCTCCACTCCTTGTGGGGTGCAGTATATGGTGCAATTCAATTTGCATAACAAATCCCTACCTAACAGACATACCGGACTCGAGTCACAAACCACAAACTGATGTTCGTTCATGTGGTTTCCAATTTTCACAGACACTGGTTCTGTCAAGGGACTAGTCATTCTTTTATTTGCGACTCCTACCACTTGAATTGTTTCCCCTGACATTGGCAAGTCTGGAACTACCGCTGATCTCAGAGTCGAACGAGTAGCCCCAGTGTCCACTAAGAACGTAGTGGGACACCCTGCCACTTCTGCCTCAACAAATGGCCCTCTCTGATCCACTTCTAGAACTGCCCCGAGGGTACAGTCCTCTTCACTGCTCACCCGTTGTCCTGTCAATGGATCAATGTAATAACATTTTTCTTCCTCGATAAACAGAGGCATTTGTTTAAAGACCTTTCCTCCAGCTGTTATCTTCGGTGGCTGTGGGAATTGGGCCCGTGGAGCCGAAGTCCCCCCTTTGGCCACCTTACTGCTTGGGACTGTCACTTTTTGCACTGGGTCTTCTTGGACCTGCTCTTCTACTTCTTGCTCTCCGTTTTCAGGGTTAAAGGGACACTCGCGTCGCCAATGCCCCACCTGGTGACACAGATGACACTTTGTCGTTTTCTTTAAAGTGGCAAAGTCTATCCTAGGTCTCTGCCCTTCTTCATTATCTTTGTTCTGACCATTTGGTTTTCGTCCCATCCCCTGCTTCTGCTGGCCACCCTTCCCAGCGGACTGCATTTGCACCACCATCAATTTCTCCTTTAGATTCTTGGCTTTAGAATCTATCTCGTCACTGCAGTACCTCGCATATCGTAAAATCTCATCTAGTGGTTTGTTCTGCCAACAGATTAAATGTTGCTGTATCATCAAACAAATATCAGGTCTCAACCCCAAGACAAACTTTGACACGAACTGCCCTATGTCTTTGGGATCCATTACATCTAGTCCACTGTATTGCTTGAATGTTTTCAACAATCTTTCATAAAACTCGTGAACTGTCTCCTTGGGTTCCTGCCTTGTTCGGTCTATTTTTAACCAATCTATATCCTGTGGTGGTACCTTATCTTTCAGCCATGCTATTACCCTTTCATACTTTCGCATGACAATCTCAGATGGTCCATTTGTTCGAACATCCCTCAATGGTTCAGCATTTGGCCATTCGACACTAGTCTTGCACGGGGTCCACAAATCAGATGGGACCACGATGTCAAACAACGTGTTCAAATCTATCCACAATACTTTCGAAATTTTAACAAACCTCTCTACCTGCTTATACCACTCGACTGGATTGTCCCGCAACTTCGGAAATGAGTTGGTAAATGCGGCTAAGTCTCCTCTACTCCAGGGCACATGTACATAATTTCCATTTGATATTTCTCGCAAAGGGAATGCCTCCATATGCATTGCCCTTCCCTCAGGAGTCAATACATTTGTACTTCTCCTAACCGTGCCCTTTTTCGACCACCTTTCTTCCCATTTATCCAGTTCTCTCCACACTCTTATCCCTTTTACCAGCTCTCTTATGTGTGTTTTTAATCCAGTAGTTCTCTTCTCATCTAGATCTTGGTCTGCGTACTGTAATCTGTGGTTGCTCTGCAATGCTCTTGTCCTAGACAAATCCACGGCATACTTGTCTGCCAAATCAGTCAGTTTTTCATGAAACGCTCTAGCTTTCCTAGTAATATCCTTTGCCATGAACAATAACTCATCCTGTTCGTACAATTCTATCCTTTCCAAAGGCAATGTTCCATCTATTATCTCATCAACATCTGATTTTAAACTGGTAACATGAAGCCTTTTTGCCTTTATTTCAGCTTTCAAGACACTCAATTTAGCTCCTCCATCCGCATCTCTCCCATCCCAGCTCCGAGATCTACGTTTAGGTATTGGTGAATTATAGGGAGTCCTCCCCTGTTCCCATCTCTCTAAGTCCCATGCCTTTCCATCTTCTCGGGGTGGGTGGTGAAACACTCCTTCATGCCTCCCAGCCTCTCTCTCTCCATCCTGGCTAGTTTCACGGGATAGAGGGTAAGAGGTTCTATTACTCCCTCTCTCTTCCCTACTTCCCTGTGATTCCTGATTATTCGAGGCGTGGCGGGACCTATCGCTGTTCTCCTTTCTCCAATGTTGAACGTCTTCCCCAAGTGTATGATGAAGGCACCTAAACCTATTCTGAAAAGCCCGTACCGCCTCATCTCCTCCGTTCCCCCAGAGACGGGACATTTCCTCATATTCTACAATCTTAGTATTTTGTTCCGGCTGTTCTCTCTGATTTGTAGGACATGCATCCCCTCTATTCTCTTGACTTTGGCCTTCCCGGCTCTGACTGCTTTCGCTGGCCCCACAATGAGATACTGTCCCGTTTCCCCTGCTTTCCCACTCTGGTTCCGTTCTTGTCCTGTTACTCGGAGATACTATGGACCCGTCCCATTCCCTCAAATCAGCTCTTAACTCTGAAAAAGATCTTGGCCGTGGTCCCCTTAGATCCATTGGTCCTCTCGGACCTCCCTGTTCTGAATTGGGACCGACAGTTGTGTCTAATGGGGTGTTCCACGTTACCGAACCTGGTAATTGTTTCCATGCATTCGTCACATTATTCCTCCTTTCCATCTCAATCCTTTCCCTATCCAATTGCCTTTGTTGTTCCCCTCTATCTCTCTCAGAATTATAGATCGAAACTATGGGTCCTATGGTAACAGGCACTTGGAGAGCGTCTGGCAATCCCACAGACTCAACCCTTTCTGTGGTTGGCGTTTTCCGCACCACAAACCTTCCCACTACACTCTGTACAGTGTTGTTTGGAGGTGTTTCTCCGCCTTTGCTAGGTGTCCATTCCGATATAGGGAGTGGTGTATATCCCTCTATCTCATTCCCGTCTTCCCTTGCGAGCCCTCTATCTTCTATTAACTCCACTCTCGGAGGTGGTCTATCCATTAACAATCTGTTTATCAGATTGTCCTCCGACTCGCTTTCCTCGTCTTCTTCCATGAGGTTTCCTCCTCCTGACACCTCCCTCATCGGATACATCTTCTCCACCTCAATAGTCTGTACCCTCCAACGCTTTTCCTCCTCATCCCATTTGGAATCTCGCACTGCCCTTACCGATCGCGTCAGCCTTTGTTGACGCCTGTTCAAATTTCGGTCGTGTGCAGCCTTAATCCATGCATTAAGTGCCTCAAACTGTGTTGGTCTAGGTGAGGGTTTCAATGAGGACATGGTTGCTTTTAGCCGATGTAACACCTCTAACTTAAACTTTCCATACTTCGGGAACTGCATTTCCTCATTTCCTTCCGTAAGCTTATTCCAAGCCCCAATCCACAATATCGTATGCAGCCCCACATTCGTTGCCATATAATGAGCTGGCGTACCCTCTGGGGGAGCCTCTTCCCCGTAATAATGTTCACTTCGTTTACGTTTAAAAATCCCTTTCAAACACTTAAAACACTTCATGATTTCTCTTTTCTCCGCGTTTGTTTACTTCTTGATGATATTCCACCAATCTCAGCGCCGTTCTCACTAACTGGCCTATCCGTACGCGACTTTCCTCCGACGTCACTCTAGCCGCCCAACCAGAGCGCGGCTCTAGCTAACGTCACACCAACCGCTCAATCACAGCGCGGCTCTAGCCGACGTCACCCGTCCCCCTTCGCAGCAGTTCCCCTCCTTTCTCAGCTCGTCTCCTCGGTCATGCACGCATCCCATTCATACTCTGAAAAATGATTACTTCCGTCCAAGCGATCACCTTTCTTTGACTGTACGCCCACAGTCTTTCTGTAGTTGTCACCCTAACTTGGCGAAATGTCTTTCCGTTTACTTCCAGACAATCGCCTTCTCCGATAGGTTACTCACACGCAGTAACTTTCGACCAGCGTCCGTTACTCATACACTCACTCTTACACTCCCCCTATCTTGGATCCACGGCGGTCAATGGTACCTCGTGACCTCCGTACTATGGTCGACAACTACCCTGGATGTTCGATACACCCAAAACCACTTAAGCTCTGGCCTGAACTTAAGATTTCACCAGTACACCCGTTTACCAGGTTACCAGTTTACCAGGTTGCGCGCGCTCACAACCTTCTCTCTTTCACACTACAGGCATTCAACTCCGCAAGACATTACAATACAAATACAACACAAAACACCGCAATCTGTTCACGCATGACCCTTTTTATACTCACTCTCCGATACTGCTGCTTTTCTCGCACCGTCTGCACCTTTCGGCACACGATTCTTCCGCTGCTCGTCTCTCGACGCCTCGGGCCTTGGGGTAAACTAACCTCTCTAGATTACCTTCCTCAAGAAGATAACCATCCTCACTCTGCTACCAACTGCTAACGCGGGATTACTGGTTACTAATTATCTTACCAAATCCCATTTCCTGTCGACTGAATCGTTGGTACCTGTCTTGAGTAAAAGGTAATCTCTCAGTAAACAATCAATTTAAGAACTTACACCACTCTAAATGACCACTGACCAAAATAAAGTTTTAAAGTTTTAATATAAAGTCAAAGATAACTGAAGATACAAACTTCTCAAAATGAGATTCAAGAGGTAGATCGGTATCACTATGAACATGAACTTTTTGAATAGTCTGAGTCTGAAAAACAGAATAATAAGTACAACTTCTAATAACATGAGCGTTGCCAAAATGAATACAAGTTGCAACCTCAAAGTCATTACAGAAAAGAAAATTAAGGTTAGTCTGTCCCTACACTATACTAAATGACATCCCTACTTAACAAGATCTTTACCCTCTAGGTGTCAGCCGTGGTGATTTCCTAAGAAGATCACGCACTTCTCTTTGTCTCTTCTCTGATAATGGGTCTCTCCTGATCAGCCTATCTGCCTACCCATCCGCTTCCTTAGGCTCCCAAAATCATCTGCTCTGCTCTCCTCCCGGGTCTCTTTCCCTAATACCAAATCACATTTCCAATAGAAACGCCCCTTGGGACGCCCCTCACGTGGTACATCTTTCCGCGGCAAACTCCATGATGGTACTCTTGAAGACCCTCGTTATAGTTGACCTTGGTTCCCAGGCTTCTTCTTCAGTGCGCTGATACCCCCTGAAATTCCTGGAAACTCCTACAGGCCTGCGCAAGGCGCCACTGAACAAAGTCCCTTTCATTCGAGCTGATTAGGACCCTCGCACCTGCATACAGCTCGTCCTGCAGTGGGCCTCAAATTCCAGACTTCACCATATCTTAGGCCATAAAACACTCTCAGAGCTCCATACTGGACACCTCACGACCTCTCCTCTAACGAGCACATGACGATTTAAACTACATGACATTATCTGTTCTGGCCTACTTGATTTACATGCAGCAGGTTCCTGCACTCTTAAAACGTTAACTTGATTTAAACAGCAAACATTCTTAACTAGCATACGTTTCTAAAATAACACATCTATAAAGCATATACTTTTAACCCTAAGTTCAATAGTACATTTTGAAAGAACCATGTCAACCTTGTCTCACATTATTTTAGCAGCACGTTTAGATTTGCTTGTGAATTGCCATGAGGCCTACACAAAATACTGGGTTTTAGAGTTACATTCAACTCTTACATTATTCCTTTAACATGAGAACGTGAGGTTTTCATATTCATCCCAAACATTTCTACATTAATCTCACACAGTTATGATTATTGTTACTCTACTTAAACATTCTATGCATTTCACCACTGAATATAAGACACTCGGTGTATTTCACTTCTGAATATAAACACTCTGGTGCAAAGTACATGTTAACTAACTACGTGCTTGTAAATATGGCGTACTTATACATTTTTTTCAAACTTGTGCTCTCTCACACATTCAGATCATATGGAGGCCCAGGAGCTCAGTTATATGTGCCATGGTGGGCAGGAACTGTTCTAAAAATTGACAAAGATGTCCTCGGAGTGTAGAGGGGGTTCGTTTCAAGCTAATTCATACCGCTATCGTAATTAAAGCCCGCAGGGAACAGACAACAGGGTGAAAGAACCTAGTACTCTCAGTGATGTGGGAACAGAACAAAGGTTGTGTAGCGTGACTTTAAGTCTAGTTCCACTTAAGTTTAGATAATCAACCAATGGATGAACATCACCGGAACTGGTGAGAAAGAGGCATGATTTTCTGTTTTAACATATTCATAAGTTAGCACAATTCAAATAAGAAAAATGTTATTAAAATAAATGCAATTAGTGGTTATTAGGTGCAGATAACGCTTGTCGCCCTGGTATGAAGATAGGTCCAGTACTACTTGGAAGAGGTAGAGGGTAATAACGTTTGTTTCTCACCCACTGCTGGCTTTACTGCTTATATGAGAATAGACTGACAAGGCCATTGCGCGCTGTTGTTCGTGGCATGTGGCGGTTATTGGTCCTAAAGCTGGAGGTGGTAATGACAGAAGGCGGGTTCAACTTGGATGGATTACAGTGGCTGTTAGTAGCACCTCACCGATCAACAGTCCCACAGATTCAGGATCCCAGTGAAACCTCAAATTTGATAAGGGAGTGATAAAGGCCGCACCTATGAAACTCAATGTCATAATGACTGCGAGAGCCATCAACATAGAAAAAAGACTATTTAGCATCAATTCATTTACAATGAAGCCACTTCTACAAAGAATAAAGAATCTCAAAGTCTGTACTCTAATACCTTCAATTACATATTATGTCATCAGATACACATGCCCTGGCACCTCTGTACACACTGCCCACCTCATTAACAGGCAATGGGACTGGCACACCTTTACTTCTCTTTGTGTTCTCTTTCAGACTCAATGAATACGCTATAATACGGCATACAATTAAACGCGATTTCATTGCAGTTGCCGAACGAGTTAAACAGAATCTATTTTAGTTCCATGGGCGGTGGTGTTTAAGCACTAGCCAGCAGGCCCAATAAAGGATATTTTTATTTCGCGGACATGTTTGTTTTATATGGGAATACAGTGGTGATGTCCCAACACTGCTGCTGGCAAAACAATATAGTTAAAATGCCGCATGCCAGCACCCTTACGACATTGGCCTCCGTGGCAAATTTAATAACTTATTTCCTTTCTTTTGTTCTGCTGTATTTTTCTTTGCAACATTCCATGTGTTACTAGTATTAGAACACAACGTTTTAAAAGGCGATTCATTTTCTGCGTAGTCATACAGGAAGAAAGGAAGTAGCCAAGTATTGCTTTCCTGATGGTTTCCTTGCATATTGTTGATTTATGGTGTGCATTATTCACTATGAACACGTTTTACGGTTTAATTTGGGTTTAACAGGCTGCTCCATTGTGAGGGAGCTTGGCAATTCCGAACAGAGGTCAGAGGGAAAAGCAGTTCTTCGCTACTGACAACATCAATTAATTCAAAGAATATGTAAAAAACTCAAAGCCCATCCAACTCCGGGGTCATAAGAGAAGGACTGGCATTGCAGTTGAATTTTACAAAATGCATATTTGTCTAAGAGTTTTAGGCTGCTATGAGTATTATGCACTGTGAAGATTGGTTTTCCTTACAACTGTGATAAACAAATATCCTCTTTGGTGAGAATTCTCCACACAGAGGTTTATTTAACCACACACAGACAACCACATACACACCCCCACCCACCCACCCACCCACACACACACACACACACACACACACACACACGCACACACACACACACACACAGAATTTGCATTATTTCGAGTTTATACAGCTTAAAGTTGGTCCAACTGAGCACCAAACACAATGCACGTGTTTTTTTAGGCACGGGGATATTAAAAATCACAGAGTTCTGAGAAGACACCGGGACTCGAACCTGGTTTCCCTGTTCCAAAGTTGTCAGCTCTGGGAGGCACGTTTTGTCGCTTGGAGTGAACACAGCTCAATTTATCACCATTGAATAATCCAGATCCACCACCCTGGGTTTATTGCACAGTTTTCTTCGTTTCCTGCAGCTTTCAGGCCATAGAGTGTTTTAGCTTGCATTCCTGCAAGGTTCAATCTCTGTGCACACATATGCTGATGATCCTCAGCCCTGCTTTACACTTTCTGTGTCTCTTATCAAGCAACGAAAGAAAGTGAACGCAATGCCTTGGAAATTTTTTGTTGATTGCATGCTCCAAAGAGAGACAACGTCAGAAATATTTGTGACCAGGAATATTCCATTTAAAAAAATCATTATTATACGGCCAGCCTCTTGAGCCTTACTCCTCTAGTCAAGGTCTACAACTAAAAATGATCCTCACCTACAACTTCGAGTTGAGGCCCCCTGGCGAGTCCATGAATCTTTTCTGCTCTATGTTAAAGACCTCACAGTCTCCCTTGGAGTCCCTGGGTGGAGGTTTGCCTGCCAACACACACCATGAGGTGGGGATTCATATGCACATGGCCTACCAGTTATAGATGAATTAGTGACTATTCAACAATTACCCTCTTGTATTTGGTGTTACAGAAGCAGTCTTGGCACTTTGTCTCAACTACAAATGTGTATTGGGCAGAGAGAAACTTTTGAAAAAGGAGCAAGTCAGCTGTTCCTATGCATATAGGATTATGGTGAATAAATTTGAAGTTGTTTTCCTACTAATTGGGGTTGTGTCTGACTTTTTATTTGATGTGAATTTGAGAGGGTTTAATATCATTTTGTGGATTACCAGTCTTGTATTTTGGTGATCAGAAACTTCACATACTTGCTGGTCGATGATAAGAAAACTGCTATTGCATGAATCTCAGGCGCAAACTTCCAAAAAGTAAAAGTGGTATCATGCCTAGGCTTCTGCAAAGTCCACACTGATTCCCTCTCAAAACATTGAGAATCCACAAAGGATGTAAAACAGCAGCTAGATGCTGCCTAAATCAGGAACTCAAACCATATAAAACCGGCTCCGAAAGAACTCAACTAGATCCCAGTACAAAAAAAACAAAATTCACAGTATTTTCCACTTTTAAATACCGAAGAAGAAAAGAATACCTACATCCAAAAACTAATCTTCCAATACACTCACATTCAGAAACTCAAGTCAAGAAGGGCAAGACTGATCATTCCATCCAGAAACAGGGAAGGAAAAGAAGAAGCAAAAATAATTCCTGTTCACCTGAGAACCCCTTGGTCCCTACTTCATGGCATTGTCCAGCTCAACATGTTTCAAAACAGTGCTTGTCCCAAGTGAATCTGCATGGGCTGTATTTGTCTGTGATTGACTATGGCAGCATGAAATAATCAAAAGAAGAATGACGCCTACCCTTTTGTATTGAGCATGAGAACGGTTCCAGTTTCATTGAGTGCCCCCCAAAAAAAGCCTTGTGGCAACATAGTCAACACTGTACTAATAAATTAGTACATGAATTAAATATATATTGTATACACACTTTATCTCTATTATTGTGGTTAAGAACGTGTATTGTTTAAAGTTTTACCACAACAGCACCTATTTGTGGCATCCAGGACTCTTGTTCTGCTCAGTCTTTGAGCCTTCATTTTCATTCTTCAGAAAATAATTACTGCTGTCTTGGCACTAATACCTGTAGAATTAAGTTTTGTTGGGACAACACAGCCTCTTGCATTTTCTCAGATTATTTTGCCAAAATCTTTGAGTGGGTTTCCGATTCACAAACGGAGGTATGGTATTTTGTGAGCTGTAATTTGACTCGTATTCATTCACCATTGAAGTGGTTTCCAGCACTCATAGACCAGCCACAATCATGTCAATCATTCTGTAAGCTTTGGGGACATCTGATGGCCGATTAGCACCCTTCCATAAAATTTCACATTTAAATTTTATTAAACCATATCAGATTGTAATGTGAAATAAGTGTAGTATTTCTGGGAGAGTGCTTAGCAGCCCCTTGTGTTTTTTTTATATACTTCAACTAGTGATCAACAGGCATGAAGCTGTGTGGCTTAAGCACCTTCTCTCTACTCTGACAAAATGAAGGTTTGAATCATGTACTGCTTAGCAAATTTTGCTGCAAATGTTTTTTCTTGTGTATTGAGCAGCGGGTAGCCTATTTTTCTCCACTAGCAACCACGCACAATATTAAAAAATTTAAAACAAATCCAACTTTAATAGTAATTTAAATGAAAAATGAAATGTCGGTGTCAGAAGAAGTTCTAGTGATCCATAGGTGGAAAATATACTGGCCTTTCGAGCCTAGGCATTGTACCAAGAATCATTGCGTGTGGCTCAAAGAATCGAAATGAGACCCTTGCAGTTAATGCTCAGCCTCACTGCTTCATATCCATTGTTCCATAGGATCCAAAGTTCCTTAGGGGATTGTATACAGATGAGAAGATGTGCAAAATGTACTGTGGGCACTTACGCAAGCTAGATAGCTACTGTATAATACTCACAACTAGGATCACATGGGCTAAGTAAAATCACTACTTTTTTACATGGTTTTTGCTTAATTAAGCCTGAATGTATCTGCTTGTAGAGGCTGAAGCAGATTTTCTGATGCTTTCCTCATTGCTATCTCACACTGACACACTAAGCATGTGCTCATTGTTGCGCTGCTGTGCCCTAGGAGTTAAATTAACATAAAAACCAAGACTATACTATTGACATGACAATTGCCACACTGTAGCCAAAGTTCCAATGAGCCAATAGTCAATGCCGTTGCAGGTCCTTGTATCAGTTTTTAGCCTCTCCATGATGGTTCTGTGTTTAAGCCAATATGAAGTCAGACGAATGTAAAATAACTTGCTCTGCTGTTTGTTTACCCAGACTAAATCATTTCACAGAGCAGGTAAACTACTGAGGTAAGCCACTTTAAAACACTACAATGTGTGAATGATGGATGAAGTGGAAGGGGTACAGAAGACCTTTCTCGTTGCCCTGTAGAATGAAACATCTTACAGACTCATTACACGTGACAATTGTTAAGGAGTGTGAAGATTGCACCACCAAGGCTAGCAATACTAGGGCTCCACTTAACTCTATTGGTCAGATTTAATGGTGCTTTTGGGTTGAAACACAAGAAACCACTTGGAAAGAGCAATTATTGGGGACATTTGGTAATTACGTCTCATTCCTCCAGTAATTTCTTATTTTTCCACTGAGTTTTATCCAAAGATTTCCGCTATTTCTCAATTGTTTATGTATCCCTGTGTGGAGCAATCAAATATCAACCTTCCAAAGATTCCGCTCTCTCTAATGCTGGTGTAGTGTTCCAAAGACCAAGAGCATCTAAATAGGTTTAATCTTGAAAACCTGCTAACCGTTTCAATTGGAGGGGTTATATTCCAAGAAGGAAGGAGTCAGAAATGATACAGGGTTCGCTCACCTTCCCAAACATTTAACCACCTATCCATGCCATCACCTGCTCGAAGTTTAGCCAGAAAAAAGCACTTGTGGCAAATCCAGAGACTGTACAAGTTTTAGTGTTTTATCGCGCAATATTAAGTGTTTAAAAAGTCATCTTTCATGGGGACCCATGAAATATTAAACAGATTGCACAGGTCCCTTTGAAATTTCGGTTTCATCATTATAATCTCATGCCACTGGCCTCCTGGAGTCCCTTCACTGGCTTCCAATCAGGAAACGCATTAAGTTTAAGGCCCTTACCATGGCGTTTAAAGATCTGCATGGCATTGGGGCTCTCTATTTGCGGAAGAGAGTTGTCTTCCACCATCCAACCAGAGCCTTACGTTCGGCTGCCATGTCACTGGCGAGGATCCCTGTAATCAGGCGTGCACGGACTGGGGTCCAATCCTTTCACGCGCCTGGAACGATCTGCCGCTTGCTCTGAGAAAGAGCGAGAATTTGGCATCTTTCAGGAAAGATCTTAAAACGTGGCTGTTCGGCCTTTAATCTGCCCCTCGTTGGATGAGTTATGCTGTGTTTGATCTGTCAGTGCCGGGACACTCTGCTAGAGTAGCTGAGCGCTTAATAAAACCTATCATAACATAACATAACATAACATATAATGAGAGCTCAAACCACTCTGCAAAGCTCCACCATTTACAACTGTTTAATAAGCATTCTATTCATGAAAAATGGCTGAAAAAATAAACATAAGCTCTTCATCAACTAATCACAGCTCTCTAAACCTTTATCCTTCAATGCCTGCCTGATATTTTTGTAACAAAAAATTCTCAAGAACTACTGAATGGATTTACACCAAAACACAAGCAAAGTTATAAATATATTTACAGATGCTCAAAGTGTAATGTGCTATTCATAACCCTGTTCTTGAACGTGGGATGGGTTCATGGTTCACGAGATGTGAAACCTTCAGTGCCTCATGATTACTGATTCCTCCCTCAAAATGTATGCTAACATATAGATTACCCTTAACAGATTGGCGTGTATTGGTTTTCCTGCGCCATAGTTCACAACCATATCCAGAGCACAGGGGTTCAACTCTGTTCATTGAGTTAACAGAACAATAATTTGGTCTTTGGAGCATAGCCCCACCCGTTTTTCCCTGTAAAAGCACTAACCTGGAATATGTGACAAATTAAACAGTGTTTTCCCAAATCAGTCAAACTGTGATACGGACAATGAATTTGACCTCTCCACTGTAGTAGAAAACATGTGCAATAGGTTTCCTTTGCCCTCATTTATTTCCACTGGCCTGCCATATGAGAGCGTGAGGGACAGCATGTGTGTTGTGTACTTTGATTATCACCTGCAATAGTGATTCTTCAACTTTAAAATGTTGTACATCAGCCTGAAGACATCCATCAAAATACAACCACATTTGGGTCGCAGTGCATTTTGTGCATCACTTTCTCAGCACTATATTTGAGTGAACTGTGAGCCGCATAATCCAGACACCATTAATGCTTTCATGGGTATCCCTTTCCTTTGAAGCCAGTGAAACAGACCTCTTGTAGTACGCTTTTCAAATGCGGGTGCCAAGATTAAATTTTAATATGCATAATAAAAGACATTCTCTGCAAAGACATGAAGTAGCTGAGAAGTCAAGTTGTCATAGTCTGGCGCCTGCGATGCTGATGTAAAACAGCCTTACAAGCACGAGAGATTTATATCCAACCATTTACACGGTTAAACAGAAACCCATACATTTGGCAGCATTTCTGGAAAGGGGAATGTTTTGTCTGTAAAACCGTTATATGTGATTTGCTTCACAATAGGAGAAGCATCCCAGCTGCTCTGAACAAAGAAGAGAGGATCATGGGAGTTTGGCGCGGTGGCTGCTGTCGTCATCAACATTCGAACAAATATCTTCAGACAAACCTTAGAACTGGATGAAACAGATAGTGACCCACATTGATCACCTTCAGAGGTGCCTCCCAGTCATAACACAAAGAACAAACACCACGAGGGACGCTGCTGAAAACCCACACAGAATGATCTCATGACGTTGCACACAAAAAGTCTAGTTTGTCCGTATTAGGTGAAAAACAACTATTACAGATGCGAGGTGGGGCCCCTGATGATAATAACAAAATCCTTAGTGCAACAAAGGGTCACTTTGTTCAGGATGACAAATCAGGGACAGCTCAGAGTAACATTTGGAGGGCAGAAGGAACTCAGACTGCCTCTTGTAGGTTCACGGGTTGTTCTGGTGGAAAAATAGGACAAGGTCACAATAAAAAGACGCTAAAGGCCACTGTTGTAGAAGCTGAAACACCCTTCCATCGTGCTAACATGAATCCAGCCAAATTCCCCCCACCATTCTGTAAGGAATTCAACCCACCTATCTTCACTCCAATGCCCCCTCTCCTGTCCTCTTTTCCCCGTCTTCAAAGAACTCTTCCCTTAACTTAAAAGGGCCTACTGGTCCTGCATTTCCCCTCTACCCCACAGAACTATACTGTGTTTTGAATTTTTGACAGTTAACCGTTTAATGAGTCCCAAACTCTAACGTTACTTTCTGTTTTTACCCGCCTTTTCTAGCCTGCTCTAATATGGGAAACAGCCTTTACAACAAGGTTTTTACCTCGTTGTGCCTTTACCACGCATTTTTTTGCGTGCATGTTTTACAGCGAATATGTATTTAAAAGGCATGCCAATACCATGCATTTAAGGTAAGTTGGGGCGGGTGTGGGGTCTCCCCCCACAAATACATTGTTTTTAAATCTAAAAAAAATGTGTGGTATTGGCATGTGTTTTAAATACATATTCGCAGTAAAAACATGCGCGCGAAAAAATGTGTGTCAAAAGCATGCAAAGTAATTGCATGCATTGTACCATCATACACCCCTCTAATATGTATGTTCACATTACTTCCCTTGAGCCTTTCCTACATCACCAGTTCTCTTTGCACTTGTGTGGTAAAGGCTGGTCCAATCCTGCTGTAGTCATAGGGTAGATGCGCTACAGAAGACACGACATGAATAATTACACACAGCAGGCCACACTGTTGTCAGAAGGCATAATAAAGCAAACAACAAGAGAAAGATTCATTAACATCATTGACTTTAAACAGCTGTTTCCCTGCATAACAGCAATATAAGAACACTTTGTCTTCTATTTGTCCTAGCATGATGTCAGAAATATCGCATTTAATCAAGTTAAACAAACACTAACCATAAAATACAATAAACAAATATTTAGAGTCATGTACGACAATACCATATGGAAATAAATCAGAGCTTTTTACTGTAGCACCAACAAAGTCCATAAACATTTAATACCGGTATACAGGCGGCCATCATGGCAAGCGAAATGGAGGCATGTGCTAAGAATTACGAGAAGGTCTGTGCTACCATTGATTACACTATTACATCAGTAGCAAAGAGTATAAAAAGAGTTGCACATCCTAAAAAAGAGAATTTTGGATGGTAGTATTTTAGAAAATCTCAAAGAGCAGTATGGTGCTCAAAGCACTGAAAAAACATCCTGACACCTAAGTTGTTTTGTGTAGTTCCAACACTATTGAAGGACCACAATAGTACAGTATACAAAGGAGGTTGGAGTACACCCAACTGTATTTCAAAGTGACAGTACAGACAACCAAAAGTCTGATGCTGGTTGGTGTTGAGCTTCATAAACCCTTTGTATTCTTCTTCCATGGATAATACAAAGATGTACATGGTGTCACAATGCTTTGCATACATGAGGCGCACAGCCTGTAGTGTTACAAAGTTGTAAGGAAGAAGATGAACAGCCGACACCTGTTTTGTCCAAACTGGACTGGACTTTATCACTGCTGGAAGAGTGAATGGGTTTTATTCCACATGGAAGCTAAATTGTGGTTCAAGTTGATAGACTGTGCAACTGAGCAACAGGCTTAGAAATAAAGTACTTTCAGTGGACTTCAGGTTTCATGCAATTTGAAGTGTCATTCGAGGATTACTATGATTGACAGAAGCCTACATAAAAGGAGTGTGAGTTTAACATGTAGGAGGAGGGTCAGATTTATACTACAGCTACAGAGGGTTGTATGATGTGAAACATAGCAGTTATGACTCAAAAATCTATTTTCCATTATGTCTGTTATTCGAAGCTAGTTCTGTAAAAGAGCTGCCAGATTCATAATAAAGTAAATTGACAGCAGTAGAGACCATGCCTGAATGAAAAGGGGGGGCCCTCGGCCCCCCTGCACGCATGGCGGCGCGGCGACCGTCGCCCCCCCTTTCACCATGGTTGTCTCTCGACGGTGGGGGCGGGCCCTCGGGGGCGCGACCCACCGCCGATTGGCCGGCGGCCTCCCTGACCCGGATGCAAAGTAGAAGGTCCGGGTCAGGGGGGGCGGGCTGCAGGAGGGGCGGGTCGGGGGGCGTGCCCCCCCCGCCTGGCCCCTCGGGAATAAGAGGTGGGGAGCGCCCAGGAGACCCCCTTGTCCCTGGACGCTCCCTCACTGAACAGTGTGCCCCGCGCTCGGGGCTTCTTTGTTTATTGATTTTTTCCCTTTGTTTTACAGGCGGGAAAACGGACCCCGAGATTGGCAGCGCGGAGCACCGTGGACGCGAGGCGACAGCGTGTGATCTTATTTTTTGTCTTTTAGGAGGCCAACCGCGTCGAGCTAAGAGCCAGCCGCGAGATTATCGGCCCAGCAACGTCGGGGCAGCCGCCGGGGAGATCAGCGTCGTCGGGACAGCCGCCGGGAAGATCAGCGTCTGCAAGGGACGCGAGCCGGCAGCAAAGGCGGCGGGAGCAGAGGCGTTTTTTCCCAGGGTTGGGTTGTATTACTAAAGCGGCGCGCACGGCGACCGCTTAAGGTATTGGGGAACGAGGGTAGGGGAAAGACTGTGGCCCGACTGTGGCCCGTGTGCTCCCTGTGTCATTTGCTCACGCGAAGGCTCCTAGAGCATTCTTGGTGTGTTTTCCTTCGTTAAGCAAGTTAAGCAGGGTCGACCAGGGCAGCACCTGGATGGGAGACCCCATTTAAGGAGTGATTTTTAACAAATGTGTATGAATTTATAATAAATAGGTGCGGGGGGCGCGCAGAATTGTTTTACAATTATAAATGAAAGTGAATTAAGGTTTATAGATCTTTGAATGCTGCTTGATTTGTATTATTGAAACTGCTTTTAATTGCAAGCCTCCAGTGTTTTTAAAACGAGGGTTCTGTTTTCCCTACAATCAGCCCACCTTTTTTATTACGTGCTGGTGATACGTATCTCTATTGCAGACATTTAACGACATTAAGGGTGCAATAGGTCGTTTTTAGGAGGGATATTGTGGTGATTTGTGCTGATTGTGCTGATATTACTTTTTTGTGGTGCACAGCAACAAGGCGGTTAACAGGGGGGTTCAATTGTCTCCTTGTACTCACACTTGGTTTCCCTAAATCTGCCCTTGTTTCATTACACTGTGCTAATACATGTCTCAATTCCAGGCAATTTAACGAGATTTTGGGGTGCGAGTCTCTAGCGGACAGGACCTAAGGCCATTCAGCACGCAACGTGGTGTGGACGGGGACCGCTGATCATTACCGCCGGCGAGGACGCAGGACTGGTCGGTAAGAGGGGTACGGGGGGCTGGCATTCATCGCTCCTGGTGGCCGCCGGGTGGGTCTACATTAGGTTTACTCACCCCTTACATAAGCGGACAAGCCGCTAGTGTTGCGGTCGCCGTTGCATGGTGTTGAAAGCCCCCTGGTGACCCTCCATCAAAAAGGTACACATAGTTGACCTGTTGTGATATTAAGAGAGTAGGCCGCGGTTGTTTGGGGTGGTATCATGCCAGGTCCGCGGGGTGGAAAAAGTGGGTCCAACATGGAGGCTATGATGCGGGCCATGATGCGGGAGATGAGTGAAATTAAGCAGCAGCTAGGGAAAGTTAATGAGCTGGAAGCACGGTTGAATGAGAGGCATGGTGATGCCCCGGGCCCATCGGGCAGGCCTATCCGCCAGAGGGTGCCACCAGTGCCAAGGGGGGAATTTGTCACCCCACCTAGTAAGTCTAAGTCCAAAAGACCCAGGTATGCTGCCCCCGCCCCAGGGCCAGTAGAGCCGGTACCGGCCGTGCCGCCGGCGGCCGTTCCACCCCCGCATATACCTATGCCTACACCCCTTGCCCCCGTGGCGCCGGTGCCTGTAGGTCAACCAGTAGACGCTGGGTCTGCTCCCCCACCGGTGCCCACAATCCCGGGTACAGGCTCGCCACACCCGGCACCCGCCTTGCCTGCTGCGCCGGTACCACCGGGCATAACCCCAGTGGTACCTGTTGTCCCGGGTGGGAATTTAGACTAAATGCCACCTGAACTGTTGTCCCAGATAACGGCCTTGATGCCATGGCTCCAAAAAGGGGGAGCTTTCCCGAACTCTGCAGACCATGCAGCAGAGGCGGCGAAGTTTGTAGAGAAAATCAAATCAGCAGCGGTTGCCGACAGTGTTGCATTGCCAGTATCTTCTCCCCTTGCAGGTCCAAGTCTTCCTCAACTGGACGGAGCTAATGGGCAGCCGCCCCCGGTGCCCGCACTTGGTAAGGAAGTGGCATTGCCACTCTTGGGGGACGGTGTTTTACCTTCCAGGAGTGAGAATTTGGCTCAGCATGTGTCGTTAGCCGTGAAGGAGATGATTTGGGCAGACAAATACGTTTATATCTATTCTTTGTTGTTAGATAATAGGGAAATGGAGCAAGCGAAAACACTGAAAGAGTGGATGCTCCCAAGCGAATGGAGGGTGCAGTGTGCTAGATTTAGGGTTGAGGAAACTCTCAACAACTGGATGAAAGCTTGGGCTGTATTCACTGCTATTAAAGCTGAGCGACCTCCAGATTTACAGGCACCATTGGCATGCTACTCGAGCAGGATTGTGGGATGGAGTGAGCAGTATTCTGGGGAGGCATGGAAAGGGTATGATGTCAATTTCAGGAAGGCATTGGAATTTAATAGAACATTGGCATGGGACACGGTGGACTCCATGTCTTGGCATAAACAGTTCTCGGATACTGCACCCCCCCCCCAGTTCTCCGGTTCAGTCAAGGTGTTCTCTGCTAGACCTCAAAAGCCCTTTCGGCCCCCCCAAACGAGTGAGGTGCCTGGGAAGTTTAGGACCAGTGGGCCAGACAAAAAAGGAGTATGTTGGGATTTTAATAGGCGCACCTGCACAAGGGCCGCGTGTAAGTTTAGACATGCATGTTCCTCCTGTGGTCACCCCTCTCATCCAGAAACTGCCTGTAGGTCCAAGCAGGGAAACACAGGTCAGAGGGGTAGGGGAAAGCCACTATAAGACAAACAGGTTAGGCCCCCCCACTCCAGTGGATGTGGTGGCAATGATCCCATGGTTGAACAGATACCCGGACCACACATCGGCCACCCTACTCCAAGAAGGTTTTTCTAAAGGCTTTAGGATCCCGGCAGCGGGATACACAGGCAGCGCGCACTGTAGAAACCAATTGTCAGTCAAGCACAATCCGGCTGTGGTGGCCGCCAAACTTGACAAGGAGCTATCGTTAGGCAGGATAGCTGGCCCTTTTACTGAAGTGCCAGTACCCAATTTTGTGTGTTCCCCATTAGGAGTTGTCCCCAAAAAAGAGAAAGGGCAATTCAGATTGATCCACAACCTGTCAGCACCTAGGGGGACGTCACTGAATGATGCCATTGATGAGGGTATCTGTAGTGTTAAATACGCCTCTTTTGATCAGGCTGTTAACTTATTACAGGCCACGGGACCCGGGGCGCAGATGGCGAAATCAGACATAGAATCAGGCTTTCGCCTCCTCCCGGTCCATCCAGCGGATCAGCATCTTTTAGGCTTCACCTTTGGGGATATGTTCTACATGGACAAATGCATGCCCATGGGTTGTTCTATATCTTGCGCTTACTTCGAGATGTTTAGCTCTTTTCTTGAATGGGCCATGAGACAAGTGACGGGCCATCAGCGGGTCATGCATTATTTAGATGATTTCCTCTTCCTGGGTGAGGCGGGATCTCAGGAGTGTGCACTGGCATTGCAGGAATTTTGCGTGCTCATGCGGGCTTTTGGAGTCCCGCTTGCGCCCGGGAAGACGGTTGGCCCGACCACCTGCTTAGAATTCCTAGGCATTGAGATTGACTCAATGGAAGGATGTTTTAGATTACCTAGGGACAAGGTGGACAAATTCAAAACAGCGCTACATTTATGCCTCCGGAAGGAGAAGGTCACTCTGCAGCAACTACAGGAGGTGGTAGGGCAATTGAATTTGGCACTGAGGATCATCCCCATGGCTCGCCCTTTCTCTCGCTCCATTGCTCAAGCAATGAAAGGGCTGAGGGAGAAGCACCACCGCACTCGGCTATCGTCTGAAATTCGCCAGGATATGCTTATATGGATGGCATTCCTGGAGGATTTTAACGGCAGGGTGGTCTGGCCTGGCCCGCTCACAACATCAGCAGAGTTGGGCCTGTGGACTGATGCTGCCGGTAGTGTGGGCTTTGGCGCCATCCTAGGGAACAGGTGCGTCGCTCAACAGTGGCCGGAGGTATGGAGGACATGGGGTCTGACCACCAATATTGGCTTCCTGGAACTCTTCCCAATATGGGTGGCATTGGTGGTCTGGCCCGAACACCTATGTAATCAATCAGTGGTGTTTTGGTCAGACAACATGACGGTGGTGGAATGTATCAACCAGCAGGGAGCACGATGTCCTTTCATACTCCGTCTGATCAAAGAAACTGTTTTGCAGTGCCTTAAATTGAATGTCGTTTTTAAGGCCAAACATGTCCCTGGTGTTCTGAACAATGCAGCTGACTCCCTCTCTCGCTTAAAAATGCAGGTTTTCAGGGAGCATCTTCCTACAGCAGACCCCTCACCAGCGCACTTCCCAGCAGTACTTTGGCAGATTGGTGCCCCAGATTACAGGACCTCGTGGTCGCTAGCCTAGCCCCCAGGACCAGGACGGCTTATGAAGGGGCGTTTTTGTCTTACTGTACTTTCTTGGGGCAGCAATGCGAGGTGCTATGGGCGCGGGAGGATGGCTTTGCGGCCTACCTAGAATGGATGCATAAGGAGGGGCGCTCGGTGGCAGCGGCAAACAGACATAGGGCAGCGGTGTCATTCTACGCTCAAGCTAGGGGCTTGCGTGATCCCACTAATACCTTTATGGTACGTAAGGCTTTGAGGGGTTGGCGCCGTATTCAAGGCCACCATAAGGATAAGAGAAAGCCCATAGGATTAGCACGGCTGACAGCGTTACTGGGCGCGCTGAACGCGGTTTGTAGCTCGGAGTGGGAGGTACTTCTTTTTAAGGCTGCATTCTCCTTGGCATTTTATGGGGCGCTGAGAATTAGCGAACTTGTGGCAGGTTCCAAGTCAGACCTACTGGGCGGCTTGCAAAGGGCTAGTGTGACGATAAGGGAGGACACCATGTGGGTGACGATTCAGAAATCAAAGACCGACCAGGAGTCTAGGGGCCACACCATAGTCCTCCAACGGGCCCCTGCTAACCCTTGCTGCCCAGTGAGGCACGTAGAATTATTCCACAGGCAGCTGGTGGGCACAGCGGGCAGGGCACTGCTCTGTCATGCTGACGGTAACCCCTTGACCAGGTACCAATTTAGGAGGGTGTTGGAGATGGTGGTCAGGAAAGCAGGTCTTGACCCTAAAGAGTTTGGCTCTCATTCCTTTAGGATTGGGGCAGCAACGGAGGCAGTGGCGGGGGGCCTCCCAGTGGAGAGAGTGAGGGCAATTGGGAGATGGTCTTCTGCATGTTACAAACGTTATGTACGAATTGACATGCTATGATTACAGGGCACTCACGCTTGGTTTGTCTCCGCTCTCTTACAGTTTCTCAGACCTGTTACGCAGGGGAGGAATTTGTCGTCGGGCACCGACAACATACATCAGCACGGAGCTGCAGCCAGGACACAATGAAGAAAAGTGTTTGGATTGTGGGTCACTCTTATGTAAGACGAGCAGAATGTGTTTTTATGTCAGGTGACAGGGGGAAAAGGGCGGCGCAACTGGGGTTGGACATCACGTTCTTCGGGAGAGGGGGGCTGTGTCTCAACCAGTTTAGGGGCTTCTTCCAGGGGCTTTTAGCGCGCCGGCAATCTCCCCCGTCAGTGGTGATACTTCACCTTGGGGAGAATGATTTGGCCACACTGGGAAGGCGCATTCTGATCGAGGAGATTATCTCAACGGCGGGGTGGATGGCCAGGACCTGCCCGGGTTGCACACTAGTATGGTCGCAACTCATACCTCGATTACAGTGGCGGGGGGGGACTCGGTCAGGGCGTTGAATCACTCGGTAAAGAGGATCAACTCACGATTGGATAGGTTGTTTCGAGCCCCCCTGTTACAGTCAATACCTCACGGGTGTATTTGGGACGACAGGTATTACTTGAGGGACGGAGTTCACTTAAATGAGGAAGGGAATGTCCTGTGGTCTGACAATATCTGGGCCTGGCTAGAGGGATTTGCGAGTAGGAGGGTTTCTTAGGAATGGGGGTAGAGGGGGGAGGCCAGATCGTCGGTTAACAATGCTGGCCTGTGGCGGTAAGGTCATTATCGGTGAGCACATATTTGAGGTCTGAGGGGGTGGGCATCATCCTATGGAGGTTCCCGCCCAGGGGGAGGGGCCTGCGGGCCACTCCTAGAACTCCAGGGGCAAGGTAATTCATGCTGCAAAGGAGCGCGGGTAGGAGTAGTTCACGCTTTCCTTAGGCTGGTAGCCACCCCGCGCGCATATACTCATGACGTCACCAGCTGGCGCAGAGTAAGGGCCCTCCTTCAGTGGGTAAATGGAGTTCAGGGCGTAGACCGGGCAATTCCCGGGGTAACACTGCGCATGCGCACATCTCAGGGGGAGGCGCAGCTTGTAGGACCTGACACCGGTAGTGACCCTGCCATATGGCCAGAAATGTACAAAAATCAAGGCGAGGATGTTTTTAGACTCGGTTAGGAAACAACATGTATTAGAGTTTTGTTAAGGTCAGGCTCTCAAACTTGTTGATAATAATTGTGTATTTAATGTCCTGCTGATTTTTGTATAAATTGTTGATTATGCAATTAAAACCTTTTTTAATTTCATACTTTAATAAATACGGCCGGGCGACTAGCGCCCGCCTTCCAAAAGTGAAAATGTCTCGTGTCCACGTTCCTGGGTGTTGGGTGCCGGTTTGGGGGGGAGGCGGCAGCTAGTCGCTGACCATGTGTGAAAAGTCAACTATACTATAGGAAGATGTTACAGTAGGCGCAGGATATGATGGTAGGTCCGACGGAATTGTGGAGCTGACGCTTGGTCCACAAAGTCAAAGTAAACTTTATTTACAAATAGGGAATGATTTAGTTGGTGACTCAAGTGAGAAATCTGGTGTGTATTAGAGAAACACACCTACTGAGGACTCGTACAACCAAGATATCCCGGTATCCGATGCAAATCAATCACTTACAACAAGAATATAATTAACCAGGCATCCCAACAGATTATAATCCTCCTTGTGCAATGTAAGAGTAGGAGACAAAGGATGGAACTGTCTACAGATGGAAATCTACTATCCAACCGGAGAACCACCTGGAAAACCATCCCTCTCTGCGAATCTTCTCAGAAAGACTTGGCAGCAGAGATCAACTTAACATGTGGGAGAAAGTCTTGGCAGTACCTTACATTAAGGCATCTTGGCGGAATAAAATATCTGGGAGGTGAGTTTCCACAGCAGAATCATTTTAAGCCTGTGCATATGCATTGTTTTCCCTTTAAATAGATTGTAAACTCTATGCAACCATATATGGAGAAATGTTTGGGATGCAAAATGCTAAATCGTACAAAAAATGTGTTAGGCCTGGGTGGTGGGACCCACTGCGAACTGCATTGATATTAAATCTTCGCCTCTAAAGGGTATGCTTGCTCGGTCGCACTGACAAGAGAATCTTAATAACATGCCATCTCAAATATTTGCTGTTCTTTGAACCGCAAAGCTAACAGGGGATCACGTTTACACAGAGACATGAGAGTGCGGGGCCTTCAGCAAATACTGGCATGTGGCAGCGATTAAAAAGGTTAAACTGTCTTTGGGGAGACAGAGTGTGCTTGAGAAGCGAAGCAACCGCAGCGGCACATATACCTTCTCATCTTAAGAAGGAAAGGTCTGCAGAAACAAAGCCACTGTAATGCACCCTTTCATTTCCCAAGATCACAAAAAACAACAATCATAAAACACAGCTCATGCAAAAGGACGGAAAGCTGAGCCTACCTCTTCGAGTCCATTATCGTCTTTCTTCAGAGCTGTAAGAAGAAAAAACAATCACCAGTTAGTATGGTATGCATTTCAATGCATAAAGAAAGGCCACCAGAGACAAACAGAGAATGGAAACACGTCTTAAGCATTAAAGCATTTATAAAATAAATCAAGAGCGAGAGAGACGCACAACTTATATATACAAATGTACTGAACTTTATTTAACTGAAAGCAAACAGAAATCAACGAAGAGATGACAGCAGTAGGAAACAATTGAAGATCGGATACAAAGCTGTGCTAAAAAGGAGAAGGGGTGGTGGAGGCATTGAAGCTCTCTTTAGACCTGTGGCCGGAAAGAGCTGGGAGTTTCCTTAAAGGTGACTCTAATAATCAAATTAAATCGCAAATGGTGAGCGTAACAGTAGGGTATTTGCATTTATAAATGGTAGAGAAAAATCAAATTTGGAATATATCTAGAGGTGAAAAATAGATTTGTAAAGCACACGTTTATAGGCAATCTGTGTTTTACTGTTATCAATCGGTCTTGTAGTTTTGTTAGATGGAGCAGGCCCTAAAGGGTAAAAGTGCTGCACTGGGAAGCATAAGTTGGAGTAGCAGAGCAGTAAACATTAAAAGGGATGTGAAAAAGTAGATTATTAGTTGGGGTTGATTGCAGGCCACCATAAGTAATACCACTATTCTTGTTAGGTCTAGAAAAGGTTTCAAAAATGTAAACCTGAGATCAACCCCTGACACCAATGCTGCAGAGCAGACAACCTTAACTTAAGAAAATATGTAAATCATTGAGAAGTACCAAAACAACTAAAAAGCAAAAAACACAACACAATAAAATCCCACTGCAATCTATACAAATAGAGAATACATTAATAAACAAATTGACACCAAAACAGTAACAATCCAATGAGGGGAACGGGAGATACACATTTTTAAAGCTTTAAATAAAAAATTATGCCAAAAAGCATTAAGCGTTACCTTCGGTTATCTGGTTGCCCTTGACAGGTAACTAGGTGGGATTTAAAACTAATCGCAACAATCAATCAACCAATCAGACATTTGTAGAGCACACTACTCACCCGCAAGGGTCTCAAGGTGCTAAGGGGGGGGGGGGGGGTGCTACTGCACGAACAGTCAGGTCTTGAGAAGCCTTCTGAAGGCCTTTAGGTCCTCGTTCTGTTGCAGGTGGATGGGAAGGGTGTTCCATGTCTTGGCGGCGAGGTGGGAGAAAGATCTGCCACCGGTGGGCGTTCGGTGGATGCGTGGAACTGTGGCGAGGGCAAGGTCAGCTGAGCGGAGCGGTCAGTTTGGGGTGTCACGTGACACGTATGTTGAGGTATGCTGGTCCGGCGTTGTGGAGTGCTTTGTGAGCGTGGGTGAGGAGCTTGTAGGTGATCCTCTTGTTGACGAGGAGCCAGTGCAGGTCTCTCAGGTGGGCAGTGATGTGGCTGTGGCGGGGGATGTTGAGGATGAGGCGTGCAGAGCCGTTCTGTATGCGTTAAAGTCTTTTCTGGAGTTTGACGGTGGTTCCCGCATAGAGGGCGTAGCCATAGTTTAGCCTGCTGCTGACGAGGGCCTGGGTGACCGTCTTTCTTGCTCTTGTGGGGATCCTTCTGTAGATCTTGCTGAGCATGAGGGTGTTGAAGCAGGAGGAGGAGACGGTGTTGACTTGCTGGGTCATTCAGAGTGAAGAGTCCAGGATGACCCCTAGGTTGCGTGCGTGGTCTGTGGGGGTTGGTGCAGCTCCTAGCGCAGTCGGCCACCAGGAGTCGAACCAGGCGGAAGAGGTGGAGCAGAGGATGAGGACCTCCGTCTTGTCTGAGTTCAATTTCAGGTGGCTGGTTTTTATCCATCCAGCAATGGCCTTTATTCCTTCGTGGAGGTTGGTTTTGGCAGTTGAGGGGTCCTTGATGAGAGAGAGGATCAGCTGGGTGTCGTCGGCGTATGAGATGATTGTGAGGTCATGTCAACGGACGATGTTGGGGAGCGGTGCCATGTAGACGTTAAAAAGGGTCGGGCAGGTGATCTTGGTGGCTTTGGATTGGAAAGGGGGAGGCGGACTCTTTGGGTTCTTTCGGTGAAGAAAGAGGTGATCCAGTCCAGGGCTTTGTCGCGGATCCCTGCATCGTGGAAGCGCATGCGTAGGGTGTGGTGGCAGATGGTGTCAAAGGTGACTGAGAGGTCCAGGAGGATGAGGGCCGCGGTTTCGCCGTTGTCCAGCAGGACCCCGATGTCATCGGTGGCAGCGATGAGGGCGGTTTCGGTGCTAAGGTTGTTGCGGAGTCCGGATTGGGATGAGTCCAGGATGTTATTCTCCTCGAGGAAGCGGGTCTGTTGCCTGTTGACAGTTTTCTCGATGACTTTCGCCAGGAACGGGAGCAGGAAGATGGGCCCGAAGTTCTTGAGGTCCTTTGAGTCTGCCTTTGGTTTCTTGAGTAGGGCATTGATCTTGGCGTGTTTCCAGCTCTCCGGGAAGGTGGCGGTCTCGAAGGAGCTGTTGATGATCTTCCGGAGTTGGGGTGAGATGATGGAGTTCGCTTTGTTGAAGATGTGGTGGGGGTAGGGGTCGGATGGTGAGTCAGAGTGGATGGTGTTCATGATTTTGATGGTGTCGTTGTTGACGTGGTTCCAGGAGAGCAGGAGGCCAGTGCAGTTGGGGGGGTGGTGGGTCTGAGGTGTCGGCGGGTGACGGGTGGGCCTGGGTGTAGAAGCGGTCACGAATGTCTGCTATCTTGCGGTGGAAGAAGGTGGCCAGTGAGTCGCAAAGGTCTTGGGATGGCGGGATGACGTTGGAGCTGGAGCTGGGGTTGATGAGTTCTTTCAGGATGTTGAAGAGCTCTTTGCTGTTGGGTGAGTTGTTGTTGATGCGCTCCTTGAAGGAGGCCCTTTTGGCTGAACGGATGAGTTGGTGGTGCTTGCGGCTGGTGTTCTTGAGGGCTGCGTGGTTGTCCGGTGTCTGTTCCTGGCGCCACTTCTTTTCGAGTCTTTGGCAAATCTTCTTGGATGCCTGGAGGTCGGTGGTGAACCAGATGGCCCTCCTGACGGTGCGTCAGATTGTGGGCTCAATACAGAAACCAGGTTTATTCTGGTCGGAAGCTTTACCTTATGACTCAGTCTCTGAAATGGAAGTCAAAAATCTGAAGTGGGGCAAGGCAGTAGTCTATGGTCAAGATGGTCTCCAAGAAGCAGAGTTGTGGTTGGATGAGGTCCTGGTGAAGCCCCTGACTTATGGCAGGAAATCTCTGAGCAAGAGAAATATCAAATGTATGTCCAAGGAAGGCCTTTTGTGGGCCAGATACTTTTGGCGCCTTCTCCTGGTAAAGATTTCTATGTTCGGACTTTGTCCCTTTTTTGGAGCCAAGATTCCTTTAGCAGAGCAAGGCTGTAAGCTGTAGCTGAACGGGACTCCATGAGGAATACCTTCTTCCACAACATCCAGCTGAAATTTGTTGCTGTGGAAAAGCTCTGAGTGGGAGTATCCTGAGTCTTTGGCCCAGTGGCAACACACTTCCATCGGCTTGCCTTGGCAAGTTGGTCTCAGGCCTCTGAAGGACTTGTAAGCACAAAGGTTTCAAAGTCCCTGGTTTTTCAGGATGTTAGGAGGAGTACACTTGACACAGCCAAGGGTCCCAAGACCTCAGGAACAGTATGTGTGGGTCAAGACTCACACCAGGAGATGCCACAAGAAGGGCCCTGGGTAGATCCAGTTGGCTTTTCAGGATAAAGGGCTTACAGCAGCTTGTTGTGCTCCTGTAACTTAACATGAGGTCAGCCAACTGACCCTCGAAGTCCACTTCTTTGTCTTGGGTACAGATGGAAGCTGGTCCAGCACTTCAGGTCTCCTCACAAGCCTCAACAGTAGGTGCAATCCTTCTTTTGTCTTCGACAGTGATGGAGCGAGACAGAAAACAAAATTTTGTTTAAACTCGCAAAGTCACATTTCCATAACATGAATAAAATTATTAATGATTTGTGATATGTCGTACTAATACAACTTAGATTAAACTTTACACGTGGGGGGACTAACATGTGTGCTCATAAACGTGCATATTTGTTGCATCTTTTTGTTCGTGCAAAATAATAAAATAATTTATTGTTTTCGTTTTTGTCATTGCTAACTGCTGCAAACTTAAAATAAGCATGTGCTTGTTTTGCTTTTCCTTGTCTGTGTGATGTCATTTCTACTATTCTAGGTGCATATGGGTCTCATAGAAAAACGGAGACTGGTAAATATAAACGCTGCTTTATTTGTTTGCAATGGCTAGGTAACATTTTGATTAATCGGGTGGGTTAATTAATTAGTAAACCATGGGGTGGATACAGAATCTACATTATTTCTTACATTAATACTTTTCTTGTGTTTGTTTTATACTAGAAAACATAAGTTGCCTGCTTTTGGGCCTAGTTATTTGAGCCGCAGAAAAAGAGCTGATCTATAATTCTGCAGAAAGTCACGAGACGCCCATTCTGAATTAAAACGTTTATTGAAGCTGCATTCACAAAGCAAAAACTGATGAGCTGACATCATTCTGTCGGACATGGCCAAGGTCGAAAGTGAACTTTTTGTCAGTCCTTAACTTGGCATCCGCGGAAGTTGTACTGAAAGACTATGGAAGCTGCGAGGATGACTTAATACAAAGTTGCAATCGCAGGAAGCTTCTGGCTTCACGTGGAAGAGACAATGGTCTTTGTAAGACATGATTTTGTGGAACTTTTTAAGAATCTGGTGACATGTCACTTGTCACTCTCAGCCAATGGGACGTCGAGGATTTCTGAAAACTTTCCTTTGCTAGTTTAGTTAGCGTAGAAAGGTATAAAAAGTCATGCCCTTAGGGTTGGGCTGGCTGCTGCTTTCTGACTTTCCGATGAGGGTGATGTGCTGCTGGACTTTGCGTGGAGCACGTAAGAATCCTCAAAGATCTTTACTTTAATTTCTGTCTATTTAGCTCAGTTAGGGAAATAGGTTTTAGAAATGCTAAACTTTATATAATTTCTTTACATTGATTCAATTGCTTAAATTGTAATTTTCTCTTATTTCTTACCATCATGCTTGCTTTATTGCAAATAAATTTCATTTATAAAACTTACAACATATATACCATAATTTAGAAAATAAAATCTTACTTTTGACAAACAAGCTGGTCTTGATTATTTAGAAGTATAGGTTACCATTAGCTAGATCACGTCACCTATGGTGGTCGTTTAAATGGTTGGGTTTTATTCTAATGACAATATTCTTTTTGCAAATGTATAAATATGTATATAGAGTGTAGATAATGTGTATATAGATTTATTCTGACCACCTGATTCAGTAGGCCCAAAATATATCAGGTTCATAAATGGGTCCATATTTAGTATAGAATTTTGTTTATAGGTTATGTAGTTGGGTAGCATAGTTTATGATATATTTTCTATAGCCCGCTGGATCAATTCTCTGGTAGCAGAAATTGATGGTTGCTAAGAGGTAACCAAGGTAATATGTTGGTTGCTAAGAGTTACGTCATGGTATGGAAATAGGATCGATGTTTTAACACATGTTAAGTTCGTTTTTCGTGCCTATCTGTAAGCTATACCGGTATAGATTGTGTGGCGAGAAATTAGTCACGCAAGCCATCTGTTCAGTTTGTAGTGATATCGCCGAGTATCACAAGAGGTATCGCCGTGTACCATAGTGTTGTCGCCGAGCAGCACAGTTTTAGGGCTAGGTCTGAATCTTGTATAGTGAGGATTTTCTAAGAAATCAAAGCAGCATGAGAATAGGGACAAAGCGCCTTCCATAAAACTCACTGTGATGAGAGTATTAGTTATTTCCGAGCTTGAGTGAAGGGTAAAATTAACGTCGGTGCATGATTATCTATAAACAGGTTAGAGTCCTGTACGGGTACATGTTTCATATCTATAAACAGGTGAGAGCCCTGTACGGATAACGTCGTTGTTTTGCTAACGGTGCATGAATTCTATAAACAGGTGAGAGTCCTGTACGGATTTCATGTGTGTTTGAATTTAGGGAATTTTCCGTGTAAAAGTGCGAGTTTGAATTGTATTTTATGTTCAAGTGGAACTCTTAGAACTTTCACTTCGCGGTGGGTTCAGAGCAAAGCGAGTTCATAATTATACGTGTTAGAAGGGTGGGGTAAGGTTACTCTACTGACAATTGAATATTATCCTTAGTGTGAATAGCGCCGTCTATTCCGAAGTGTGGATACTTGAATGTATGTAAACTATCCTAATTAGTGAAACGAACAGATGTTGTCTTTATAGTCATTGTTAAGAATTAATTTACACTGAAATTACACTGAAAAGTGTCCTTAAAATGGCGCTGTGAAAAGATTTTGTGAAGGAGGGGTAAGCGCCTGGAGTGAGAAGCGAGAAACCGCAGCTGCTGTGTACGTCACAGAGCCGCGCTGGGATTGGGTGACCTACGTCACAAGCTGTATTCTGATTGGCTCCTGAGTCTCTGACGGCCTGTGAGCTGATTGGTCCTTCGGAAAATCTCCAAATTTATTGGTCGAGCTGAAAAGTGACGCAGCTCAACTGCCATTGGCCTATTGGTGTGTTTCGCGCACGGATTGGTTGTTTTGCGGAACATCCCGGAAATATTTTACGAACGATTTTGTGAATTAAATTTAACTTTTAAAGATGAGTTATCATTTTAAACATGTTGAGAAAAAGACAACATTATTTCAGAAATTTAAGAATTTATTTTCACCTGACAAGAAAATCGAAACGCGAGGTGGTAAACTACTTCATAAGTATAAAACACCTGCAGCGTACATGGAAGGTGAATACGGATATCATACTGTCTTATGGTTCGACAGTTGGAAACGTTATACTAAAAACGACGGTGTTTTAGCTTGGCCTGATGATGGTTCATTTAATGTAAGAGTTTTAAGAAATTTACGAGAGAAAATGAATGCTCTTGTTCCAAAACCGAGACCAACTCAATTTGAAGCTTTAGTTGAGTGGGAAGACGAGATGTATCAGTTACAAAGAGAAGCTAGTGGAATTAAAAGACCTTCTAAAAATCCATCATGGAAAAGAGAAACTCATGAAGATAGATTGCGAATGTGGAGACAGGGAAACATGAGTGAAGGATTATATTTAATTCATGAAATGGTAATGGGTTCTCCTACAGGAAAATCTATGGAAAGTGAATCTGAGGATGCGGTTATGGAAGAAATATATACAACTGCTAGAAAGAAACAGCCTAATCAGCCTTTGAGACCTCCTAGATCATGGTCTACTCCGGTGGTTTCTACTGAAACTTCACCGAGTGCACCTCCAATTAGTGAAGCTCCTAAACTTTATCCAAATAATAGTGAAATCACTGAAACTCCTAGAAGATCAGAATTTGAGAATGCTCGAAATGAAGGCAGACATTTTTCAATGACTCCAAGAGCAAGGGAACCTCCAAAAGATTATGCAAGAGAGACAAGAAATGTTGAGGATGTTGATTATAATGAATATTTAAGGTCTAAAGAAGAATTAATTAAAAGAATGACAAAAGGCATGGAAGCTGTCACAGTTCCAGTAACAATAGGTCCTGTTCAGCCTGTATTTGATCAAAGAGATACAAACAAAAATGGATTAACTATTCCTTTAAATACAGAAACTCAAAAGGCTACTGAAAAATTTTATTCAGACTTGACTGAATTAAACACTTCTAGATCGAGAATGCCTGATTTAACCTTTAATGAGGATTTATCTCCAAAAACACCAATGGGTGCTATGTCAGATGTAGGAAGTCCTGAAGTCAGGGTAACCACACCAAAACTTGATGTGGCCAAATTAAAAGCGAATATAGAAGAATTAATAATTGGAACAATTGGTCCAGATAGTTTAAATTACTATCGGGATGATGAACTACTATTCATTTGCAAAAGTATTCAGTGGAAAACGAAAAATAAATATGATCAATTAGAGGATCTAGCTGCAGAACTTGAAATCGATGTAAGTAAACAAAAGAATTTTGCAAAGCATTACAGATTAGACTTTTCAGAAAGTGACATTGAGAGTTTGAACTCAATGGGAAGAATAGTTCACATTAAAGATTTGATTGTCTATATCAAAAAGCTAGGAGAACTGAACAAATGGAGAGTGAAATGGACCAAAAGGAAGGAAGATGAAAGATTAGAAAAATTGTCAAAACAATTTCCAATGAGGGAAGTTGCAGGTGGAGGATATGTTCATGTCCCATGGTCAAGACAAGACATTCTGTTATTCACAAATGACTTTCCAAAATTGAGGGAGAAACCAGTTGAGTGGTACAGGCAAGTCGATAGATTTATTAAGGTGTCAAAAGTTCTGTGGATTGATTTGGATGGATTTTTTGACATTGTAGTTCCATCTGATCTTTGGACAGAATGTAAAATATCTATTAGTTGGCCAAAAGCAGAACCTGAACGAATCAAAGAAACAGGTGCCCCAAATCCACTTGTAATGGATTTCTATGAGAAAGTAATTGTTTGGATGAAAAACAAAATTCCACCCAAAGAAGTTGATTGGGTTAAAATAGAAAGAACAGAACAGGAAACAAAAGAATCAGTTCATTCTTTTTATGAAAGACTATTGTTAATCTTTAAACAATACAGTGGTTATGAAAAATTAGATGAAAAAGACATGAGTCATTTTATCTATAGATTTGTTTATGGACTAAAACCTGAAATTGGAGAAATGATCAGAACTAGTATTGTCGGATGGCAAGCACTATCTGTAGATGATATACTAAGAAAAGCAAAATATTGTAGTGATGAATTAGAAGTAAAACAGAAGAAGCTGAAGGAGAAAGCCATGTGGGCTCAGGTAAAGGTGGCTGAGCAACAGATTGCCAGCATGGGAAATAAGAACACTAATTTTGTTCAAACTGGAAATACAAACCAGATACAAGGAAAGTTTAAAGGTAATAATTTCCCAAAGAAATTTAGCCCAAAGATAGAAGAACTGAAACAAAGATTACCTTGTTTTAATTGTGGCGAAATTGGACATTGGAGGGACGAGTGTCCTCATCCTCCTAGAAACTCAAAGAATCCCTTATTGAATCCACAGATGCAGAATGGTGTTAACCTGCAGCAACAGCTACAGATGCAACAGGGGTTAAATGAATTTAATATTCAGCGACAGTTACAACAACAGCAACAACAACAGGTGAATAATCGTCAAGACCAATTGCCACAACCACCTTTTCCGAATTGTGGGGGAGTTCAAAAATATAATCCAAACGTGGGATTTCAGGGATGTGAACAGGTAATAAAACCACAAAAACAGCAAAAGCAGCAAAAGGTTCAAATGCAAAATGCTTCACAACAATTTTTATTAACAGAAAGTCAAGACAGTGATTCTGATGATTATTGCTGACGGTGCCCGAGAGAGGAGGAAGAGTGTGTTGTTGGAGCCACTCTTGAGGTTGACCAGTCTGGTCCTTATGTAAACGGGAAAGTTAATGATGTAGATATCACTTTTCTAGTGGACACTGGTGCTACCCGTTCTACTGTTAGATCAGTAGAAATTGAAAACCTACCTCTCTCTGGGGATACCATCCAAGTTGTGGGAGTAAGTAATCAGCAAATTAAAACAGACTTAACTGATCCAGTACCAGTTGAAATTGGAAATTACAGAGACAAACACAGATTTGTGGTTTGTAACAGTAGTCCAGTAAATCTATTAGGTAGAGACATCCTATGTAAAATGAATTGCAGAATATATTGTTCTCCTGAAGGAGTTGAATTACAAACAATGGAGGAAGATGGTTTGTACAGAATGACAATGATGATGATGGAAGCAGAAGAAACAAAATTGTTTCCTGTATTTGAAGAAAAGGATTTACCTGAAGAGCTAAAGGAAACAGTGAAATCTAAAATATGGGATTTTACTGGGAATGAAATGGGTCTGATGAAAAACGTAGATCCTGTTAAAATTGCATTGAAACAGGGAATAGAATTTCCAAACACTCCACAGTATAAAATGAAAACAGAGACAATTGAAGGTATTACACCTATAATTGAGAAGTTAATCAAGCAAGGTGTATTAAAGGAAATGAAGAGTAGCTCTTGTAATTCACCAATTATGGGAGTTAAAAAGTCTAACGGAACATTTAGGATCGTACAAGATTTGAGAAAGGTTAATCAAATTGTCATTCCATGTTGTCCTGTGGTTCCAAATCCAGCAGTAATTCTATTTCAGATTCCACATGATGCTGAATGGTACACAGTTATTGACCTTTGCAATGCGTTCTTTACTGTTCCCTTACACCCAGACAGTTATGAAATTTTTGCTTTCAGATTCCAAGGTAAGACCCTTGGATGGACAAGAATCCCTCAGGGCTATACTGAAAGTCCTTCAATCTTTAATGAACTATTAAAAAGATCATTAGAAGATTTAGACTTACCAGGTAGGTCTACGCTGGTGCAGTATATTGATGATTTGTTAATAGCTGCAAAGACAAGAGAAAATTGTGTAACAGACACAATAATTCTGTTAAATCGCCTTGCAGAAGAAGGACATAAAGTGTCCCCAGCAAAACTACAGTTTTGCAAACAAGAAGTAAAATATCTTGGTCATAGAATTGCAAAAGGAAAAAGACAAGTAACAATAGAGAGAATAAAAATGATTCAAGCAATGTTACCGCCAAGAACACAAAGACAGGTCAGAATGTTCCTGGGAATGGTAGGTTACTGTCGACAATGGATAAGTGGATTTTCAGTAATTGCAAAACCACTACAAAAACTGACCAAATCAGATGTAAAAGATCCAATTATTCTCAATGATGCTGAGATGGAATCTTTTGAGAACCTGAAAAAGAGCTTATGCCAAGCTCCTGCTTTGGGTATGCCAAATTATGAGAAAGATTTTGAACTGTATTGCAGTGAGAGAGAAGGATGTGCATTATCTGTGTTAATTCAGAGACATGGAAATTTAAAGAAACCTATTGCATACTTCTCTGCAGTTCTTGATCCAATTGCAAAGGCATTACCAGGTTGTTTAAAAGCAGTTGCAGCTACAAGTATCAGCCTTGAACAAAGTGAAGGAATCATTATGGGATTTCCTGTGAAAGTTTTTGTGCCTCATTCAGTTGAAATATTACTGACAAGAGGTAAGACTCAACATTTAACAAGTAGCAGATTGACAAAGTATGAGAAAATCATACTGGGAGCAGATAATGTTTCGATTTCAAGATGTTTGAATCTGAATCCTTCTACATTACTGCCTGATTCTGAAATTGTTGATGATATTGAAACTGAACATGAATGTTTAGATGTCATGGAATTCTGCACTAAACCAAGAAAAGACATCAAAGACAGACCTTTGTCTGAATCGGATTTTGTCTACTTTGTAGATGGCTCATGCTTAAGATCCGAAGGAGGTGTCTTGAAAGCTTCATACTCAGTTTGTACAGTCGAAGATGTTGAAGAAGCATCATGTCTTGAAGGAGTTCGTTCAGCACAAGTGGCTGAATTGATTGCTTTAATTCGTGCATGTGAAATATCAAAAGATATAAGAGTTACCATCATTACTGATAGTCAGTATGGGTACGGAGTTGTGCATGATTATGGACAACTCTGGTCACAGAGAGGATACATGACATCAACAGGATCGCCAATTAAAAATGCAGTTTTCATTAGAAGATTAATTGAAGCAATACAATTACCAAAAGAAATTGCCATAGTCAAATGTGCAGCGCACACTAGAGGAACTGATTATATTTCCAAGGGAAATGCCTTCGCAGACGAAACAGCAAAGTACTGCGCAAGGAAAAATTATTCATACAATCGGGAGAGGAGTAAAGAAACTGATTCAAATTCATTAATGCTAACAACTGTTGTAGAAACATGGCATGAGATTAGGGATTTACAAAATGAAGCAGATGATGAAGAAAAAGACCTATGGTTAAGATCAGATTGTAGACCACGTGAAGAAGATGGAGTGTGGGTTTACAAAGATGGCAGAATAGTCTTACCAAATTGCTTGATTGCTGACATGGCCAGATTATATCATGGTCCTGCACATTTAGGAAGAGATTCTATGGTCAGACTTTTTAGAGAAACATGGTTCAATACAAAATTTAGAACCATTGCAGAATCTTTTTGTCAAAGGTGTTTGTCATGCCAACAAATGAATCCAAACAGAAAATCAGTGGTGGGGACAGGAATAATTGGTCGAGAGGGTGGTCCCTTTACCAGGTTACAAATAGATTTCATTGAAATGCCCTTACACAACTGTTTGAAATATGTACTTGTAATTGTATGCTTATTCTCAAGGTGGGTAGAGGCTTTCCCTACAAGACATTGTGATTCAATTACAGTAGCAAAACTAATGCTCAGAGAAATCATCCCAAGGTACGGTTTTCCAGTCACTATTGAGAGTGATGGAGGAAGCCATTTTGATAACAAACTGTTGAAGTTAATTTGTGAAGCTTTGAGCATTGAGCAGAAAATACACTGTGCATACAGACCAGAGGCATCAGGTGTAGTCGAACAAATAAATGGAACTATCAAAAACAGAATTGGAAAAATGTGTCTAGAAACAGGAGTTAAGTGGACTGATGCTCTTCCACTTGTTTTGATGTCATTAAGAAGTACACCAGATAAAAAGACAGGTCTGAGTCCTCATGAAATTATAATGGGAAGAGTTATGAGGCAAGCTTTTGTACCTGTAGGTAAACTGTTGAGCATAAATGACAGTGCAATTTTGGATTACTGTAAAAGGTTATCTGATATGGTAACTTCTGTGTCTAATCAGGTGGGAACTGAAGCTCAATCAAATGACAAAGTTTTGACACATGATCTGAGACCTGGAGACTGGGTCAGAACGAAAGTACATCGGAGAAGGAATTGTCTATCTCCTAGATGGCAGAAACCTAGGCAGATAATTTTGATCACTACTAATGCTGTAAAGTGCAGAGGATTGAAACGCTGGATTCATCCAAGTCATACTATTCCAGTACCAACTCCTGAGAGTTCTGATGTTGAAAGTGATACCACAGATGATTCTGATTCTGAAGCAGAAGACAGAACAGAAGGTGAAGTAATTCCAGATTCTGAAGATCGACAAGAAAGTCGACATCTGGAAACTGTGCCAGTGAATGGAAATCTGACAAGAAAAGACTTAGAAATAATTGAAATAGATTCTGAAGGTGAAGAGAATCTGTTAAAAGGAAAGATAACTGAGGATTCAGTTGTCTCTATTGAAGACAAAGAAGCTGAACCAAAGGAAGTTTCAGACCAGGAGAGTATCGAAAGGCAGAGAACAAGCTCTGAAGTAAGGAACAAAAATCCGAAATCTGGGAAGCTAGAGGTAATTGAAGAAGAAGAGGAGAACGAATTACCGAGTACCAGTGATGGAAGACAAAGTGAAGTTCCTGAAGGAGTGAAATTGCCGAATAGAGAAGTTCCTGAGTCAATTGAAATTTCAGACTACGAAACTGAAGAAAGTGACGTGGAAGGTGGAAGTGAAAACGGAAAGAAAAGGACTTGGAAGTCAGAATCAAATAATTCTGAACCAAAGAAGAAGTACGTGAGAAAAGCAGACTACTGGCCTGGTGGAAGATTGAGAGTCAGATTGATCAAAAAGCCAATAGAACAAGTTGAAGAAATAAGTAGTCAAAAAAGTCCAGGAAAAGAAGTTGGAGTTGGAAGAAAAATTGAAGTGATATCAAGAAAAGGGAAGAGAATAATTAGACCAAACCAGAAATATAAGTCTCCTGAGTGGACTTACTTAGTAATTCCACCTGTTATTGACATATATGATAGTAGTGAAGAAGAAAACGAAATCCAAGAAATTAGTGACAATGATTGAAGTACAAAATTATTAAATTGGCAAAAGGCTGAAGAAATCTTGTTAGTTGACACAAGGTCGAAGAAAAACTGTTTAGTTTAAGAAAACTTATGTATGACATAAGGTCGAAGAAATCTTGTTTAGGGTTATAAAAGAAAAATATATTTTAAAAGGGGGGTATATATATAAATTTTAAAATTTATTTTTATTTTTGAGGCTAAAACTAACCTAAAAATGCCTTACGTTAAGGAGAGCACTTCAAAATGTTCTGTTTTTAAAAGATGCTGTAAGATGACTCTGGTGTGTCTGCTCATTTTAGTTCTGCTCTGGTTAGTACTAGCTGTGATTATCCCTTTAGAAATGAATAGAGAATTACACAAAGTTAACATAACAAGCAAAGCTCTGGTTAGCCAAACTAAACATAGTGCATCTGCAAAAGTAATTGATCATCAGCCTAACATCCATCAAGATAAATCAATAGGTGATTTTTCAAGCAATACATTCACAAAGCTATTGAGTGAATATGTAAAGGTAATGGATGCAAAGGACTGTTATGTCTGTGTTAAGTTACCTGCTTCTGTTTCTGAGGGAGTAACATATAATATGCTTCCTCTCACTTATGCTGTTACATGTAGTGTATTAACTAGTTTATTTTATCAAACTGGACGTTTAGAATATTACTATTCAAATTATGATGAGATTTTTGCTAATGTTAAGATTGATAATGCTTTAAATAAGCATAAGAAAGCAAAACAATTGAGAGAATATTTCCTTGTTACTAACGAACTCACTTATGAGTATGCTTACAAGAATAATCTAACATGTAAATTAAGTGCTGAAGGAAAGAAATTTTTGAATATGGTTGAGGAGAGAAGAGCAATTTATAAGAGAAATGAATTAGTCAAGCAGACTAAGTCATCCTTCTGGCAAAAAGAGGATGAGAAATTAAATGGCAAAATGCTTGAAAATATTGCAATTCACATAGACAAACCAGTTAGTGGAAAACTTTGCATTAGAAGAGATAATACACTTTTTGATAATTATTTTGTAGGTGCAAGCAACTGTGAAGATACTTATCAGATTATGGGAGGTTGGGGATTTAAAGGTGGAAAAGATCCTATATTTCCTGGAATTTATTTTGTTTGTGGTGACAAAGCTTACTATAACCTTCCTGACCACTGGTATGGAACTTGTTATGTGGGAATTGTTTTTCCTAAAGTGTTTCATGTTGACAGAGATTCAGAAGGATTGTTTAAAATTCATAATTATGTAAATAGAGCTAAAAGAGAAACTTTTACTGAAGTTCTGGGAGATATTTTTCAAGCTGTAATTCCTTTTGTTGGTATAACCCTAAATGCAGGGAGAATCAGAAAATTGTCCACTATAGTTGATAGATTATCAACAGACACTGCTGATGGATTTCAATTAGTGAACGTTGAAGTTATTGCAATTAGATCCATGGTAATTCAAGATCGCCTTGCTTTAGACATACTCCTAGCAAAAGAGGGAGGAGTCTGTGGCATTTTACATGTCCAACATTGCTGTACATATATACCTGATGAAAGTAAGAATATTGAAATGTATATTAAGAATATTACACAAATGCATTCAGAGATAATTCCTTTAGAAGAAGAAGATTTTACAGGGAAACTTTCAAAAAGGTTTCAAGCAATTAAAAACTGGTTTCATAATATCGGAAGTTCAATTCTTGGCAAGATTTTGGCACCTTTGATTATAATAGTATTCATTTTTATTTTGACTAAAGTAGGTTGTTTGTTACATAAAAGAAAGAAACAGTTAAAGGAAAAGAAGAGAATTTATAAACTGAGAAAAGAAGAGGAAAGGGAGATCGAGTTACAGGAGTTACATAGAGAGCGTCATGTTAATTGCAAAGATTATGCTGAAACAGATTTTTAGGTTTACTAAAATAATTGAATTTGAATCGATTTCTTAAAAATTTAATTTGCCAAAATTTTGAATGCTGGTGTGGTGATTTGTTAATCACCAGATGAGGGAGTTGATGGAGCGAGACAGAAAACAAAATTTTGTTTAAACTCGCAAAGTCACATTTCCATAACATGAATAAAATTATTAATGATTTGTGATATGTCGTACTAATACAACTTAGATTAAACTTTACACGTGGGGGGACTAACATGTGTGCTCATAAACGTGCATATTTGTTGCATCTTTTTGTTCGTGCAAAATAATAAAATAATTTATTGTTTTCGTTTTTGTCATTGCTAACTGCTGCAAACTTAAAATAAGCATGTGCTTGTTTTGCTTTTCCTTGTCTGTGTGATGTCATTTCTACTATTCTAGGTGCATATGGGTCTCATAGAAAAACGGAGACTGGTAAATATAAACGCTGCTTTATTTGTTTGCAATGGCTAGGTAACATTTTGATTAATCGGGTGGGTTAATTAATTAGTAAACCATGGGGTGGATACAGAATCTACATTATTTCTTACATTAATACTTTTCTTGTGTTTGTTTTATACTAGAAAACATAAGTTGCCTGCTTTTGGGCCTAGTTATTTGAGCCGCAGAAAAAGAGCTGATCTATAATTCTGCAGAAAGTCACGAGACGCCCATTCTGAATTAAAACGTTTATTGAAGCTGCATTCACAAAGCAAAAACTGATGAGCTGACATCATTCTGTCGGACATGGCCAAGGTCGAAAGTGAACTTTTTGTCAGTCCTTAACTTGGCATCCGCGGAAGTTGTACTGAAAGACTATGGAAGCTGCGAGGATGACTTAATACAAAGTTGCAATCGCAGGAAGCTTCTGGCTTCACGTGGAAGAGACAATGGTCTTTGTAAGACATGATTTTGTGGAACTTTTTAAGAATCTGGTGACATGTCACTTGTCACTCTCAGCCAATGGGACGTCGAGGATTTCTGAAAACTTTCCTTTGCTAGTTTAGTTAGCGTAGAAAGGTATAAAAAGTCATGCCCTTAGGGTTGGGCTGGCTGCTGCTTTCTGACTTTCCGATGAGGGTGATGTGCTGCTGGACTTTGCGTGGAGCACGTAAGAATCCTCAAAGATCTTTACTTTAATTTCTGTCTATTTAGCTCAGTTAGGGAAATAGGTTTTAGAAATGCTAAACTTTATATAATTTCTTTAAATTGATTCAATTGCTTAAATTGTAATTTTCTCTTATTTCTTACCATCATGCTTGCTTTATTGCAAATAAATTTCATTTATAAAACTTACAACATATATACCATAATTTAGAAAATAAAATCTTACTTTTGACAAACAAGCTGGTCTTGATTATTTAGAAGTATAGGTTACCATTAGCTAGATCACGTCACCTATGGTGGTCGTTTAAATGGTTGGGTTTTATTCTAATGACAATATTCTTTTTGCAAATGTATAAATATGTATATAGAGTGTAGATAATGTGTATATAGATTTATTCTGACCACCTGATTCAGTAGGCCCAAAATATATCAGGTTCATAAATGGGTCCATATTTAGTATAGAATTTTGTTTATAGGTTATGTAGTTGGGTAGCATAGTTTATGATATATTTTCTATAGCCCGCTGGATCAACAGGTTCGGTAGTGCTCTGAAGAGGGGAGCCATTGGTGCCACATTTATGTCTGACAACAATAGGAAAACAGTCCTCATTGATTGCCCTACCGATTTGTGTGTGTACCGATCCTGTGTGTCCTACTACAAACAATTCCACAGTGCCCCCATGCGAAATACATCTAGCATGACAGAATCATTATTCCGATGTATCTGTAGAGGTGCAGCCAAGAAAATTAGCAAACCCTCCTCTGTGGTCACTCAAAATCAGTTTTGGGGGCATCTCCTCTACCACTAGGATAGGTGCCTGGCTGACTAGAGGTACAAAGGAGGGGTAGGCCCAGGTGTTAGCCACATTTGCCTGTTACAGGTTAGGCCCCTTTGAAGTTAATTACGTTCCTGGGCACTGCTCAAATGGCAATTCTGTCAGAGGAGCAGAATACCTCCCCGCACAGTGAAGACCTTTCCCACAGCTCTGGGTGCAAGTTCCCAACTCATCAAAGGGCTCATGTATGACAGTTGCTAGCTTACAAAAATGGGATCTTAGAGGCTTTAGGCAGGTAAAAGGTGGCTTTTTAAAAGTACCTTTTGTATCGTATTTAGTACAAATCTAACTTTACCAGTGAATTTGGCTCGTAATAAATGTTTTAAGAAGTCCAAGAATTAACTTATTAATGGTTTTGTAAGCTGAGATAACATTATTAATTTTAATATTGTGTTCCAATGCTTTCCTAAGGAACAGATAACCCTGCTACAGTGAAAATAGCTTTTAGGGCTTTGCAGCTGTAAGGGCATGTTTAATCATAAAACATTTACATGTTCTACTTTTAAAAAGTAGAGTGCCTTATGGCCATATACATTCTGTCCTACGTAGGGGTGACTTATTTATATTCAAAAGGAGGGTCTAGAGGATGGTCACAAAATGTTTCTTTTTTTTGACAGGTCAAACCTGCAGTTTTAGAACTGTACACACAGGCCGCAGTGGTAGACCTGGAGTCATGTTTTGCACTGTAACTAATGGTGGCGGGATGTGTGCTGAAGTTCACTAGTGACATTTAACTTACAGGCCCTAGGTACCCTTTGTACAATACACTGGAAACTTATAGGGATGTTAAATAGACCATTTAGGAATATAGCCAATTTTGACATGTTTTAGGAGTCTGAGCACATGCCTGGTTAGCAGAGTCCCAGTACAGCGAGTGAACAAGTATTTGCAATGCAATAGGTCTGGCATTTGCGAGAGTTTAAACTATTGGCATTGCAAATGACAATCCTTTTTATTTATGTTTTAAAAAAATGACACATTAATAAAAATGCATTATCTTTTACAATGCCAATAGCTCAAACTCTCGCAAATGCCAGACCTATTGCATTGCAAATGCTTGTAACAATACCCATGCTGCGCTTACACTTTAATGGCAGACACAACTTTTTTCTTTAGACCTGGCCTGTGTAAGGAAAGGTTTGCAGCTGCCATTAAACCGAAAGCACGGTATGGGGCACTTTTACAAAAAAAAAGCATTTTTTTGTCAAGTTGACCAACAAAAGTTTCTTTTTTTGTAAAAGCGCCACCATACCATGCTTTTACTTTAATGGAGACCGCGCACCTTAGTTTACATGAGCCGCATCTAAAGTAAAAGGTGTGGCCGCCATTAAAGTGAAAGCGTGTTATGGGGCGCTTTTGGAAAAAATAAAGCATTTGTTTGTCAAGTTAGCCCTATTTTAATAAAAATGTAAAGGCGGGTGCCGTGCTGAAACCATAGCATGGCCCCCGGGGGCAAAGGGGGCACCCTTGAAGGAAAGCACTTTGTGCCTGCAATAGGGGAAAATCATTAAAGAAAATAGTGCTCACAGACTGTAGATTAAACAGACTGTGTAACAACACAAGTAAAAAGTCCAGTCCTTATGGGAGGTTACAAATGAAGACAAGGCAGTACTATGGAGGGACTACTAAGCCTTTTCATCAATCAAAAGCAACCAATTCAAACCAACAGTAACAGGAGCCAATTGAAAGTATGGGCGGAAAATGGGTGGAGCTTCAAGTCCATACCTGACTACAACATGCCCCGCAGAGCAGTACATGCGCTGGCCAGGCTCAACCTCAAACAGCAGCATCAGTGCAACAAAATGGGGTTGATAATGTAAAAAGAGGCATTTTCCTACAGGGAGGAAATGACTCAGAAGGTGGGGACCGCTGAAGGGAGAAGTGCTAGGGGAAGGTTCCACAAACTCTTTTGCGATTGGAGGGGAGTTGGGAAGGAGACCCCATCTATAGTAGAGCCAACAAAAAGATAAGAAATATATCTTATGAAAAGCACTTCTACAAAGAACCATTCACATCAAGGTCATAAGTGGAGAGTGGTCCTGGTCAGTGTTTGCCTGAAGAGATGCAGTGTTTTCCATGCTTTATTGTATAATGAGGTAAACACTGCACAGGCACTTTAGAAACTATTCAAAAACTCGGTTGGTCCTCTGTCCATATGTGAACTATGTGTCAGACTGACCAAAACACATGTGCTCTCCACCAGGCGGTGTTGCACACCTTCATTCAATAAACTGAATCCGTCCTCTAGTCAGACCACTTTATTCTTAAGTGCTTCCATCTGGCCTATCAGACTTCAGCAGGGACCAATGATCTGTGGTCCGTGGCATAAGGGCAGCAAGACTTGGAGTGGTGGAGAAGTGGCTGACTAACCACTCTTCTGTGTCTGATACACCAGAGTTCAAGGTGGCAAAGGAGGCTTGTTTCCATATTTATCCTTTCACACACGCCACCTCAAATGACCACATTGATCAGGGGCATCACAGGAGAGAATCTACAGTGGAGGCAATGTTAGGATCGGAGTTATCTGGCTCAACACACATATTCCTTTATAGTGTCACACCTGGTGGCAGTGGTTCCGAATAGATATGCAGCAGTGGACAAGCTGAGCCACGCCAACCAGAATTCAGCAAATGTTGTGGGTCCCAGATGCTTCAAAGGTTTGAGAAGGGAAATACATTTGATTCCATATCTTTCTAAACGCTGCTTCCTTTGTAACTACATGTTGTGTCATAGATATGATACCTTATGTGACAGGAGATTTTAGGCTAGTATACTACGACTTAACACTGAAGCAATGCTTTAAGAGCAGGCTTGATATCAATGCCGCTGACATGCCAGTAATCCACCAAAACACAATGTGCCATTTGTATCCCAATACAAGTCTCTTTCTATTGCTCATTGGCTGCAATTTATCCACTGAATTAACTTTATAACAAATCACCTAAATGTTAATCAGTCAATGTGACATTAATGTTTTGATTTGAAAATTATGGGGGTTTGTTGTTTTTCATTGAATTTGTCTGGTTTTGCCATTTGTCTTGGTTGTGCTTTATGCAAATAAATAAGCAAACTAATGTACCCATTTTACCATCTGTAGATCTACTTTCGGATACATTTTAAATATTTAATGGTGGTGCTTTTAATTTATAAGTACTGTTCATAAATCTTTGTTTCTCCTGAATATCTCCAAACTATTGGAAAAGCATATTAATGACCAGCTTGTTAAATTCATTGAGACACACAATCTTTTGCATGACTCTCAGTCTGGATTTCGTGCAGGCTTTTCTACGGAGTCCACACTACTAGGCGTTATGGATAATATTCGTCGTCAAGTAGATAGAGGTGAAACTGTGGCACTTATTCTTCTCGATTTAAGTGCCGCATTTGACACTGTTTCTCACCCTATCCTCTTGAAAACTCTTCACTCATGCGGCGTTACGGGCCTGGCCGTAAAGTGGCTATCCAGTTTTTTGACTAACAGGACCTTCCAGGTTTTCTCTGCTTCCTCCAAATCTGAGGTTCATGGGTCTCATTATGGGGTTCCTCAGGGCTCAATATTGAGCCCCATACTTTTCAATATTTATGTCAGCCCTCTAGCTGCCATTGCAGAACAAGCGGGGCTCACGGTGTATTCCTACGCCGATGACACCCAGCTTATTTACTCTCTCTCAACTAACTCAAACAGTAACACTTTGTCGCTGAGATCTGGGTTGACTAGCATTGCAGACTGGATGCATAACAACAAACTGAAACTAAACAGTGATAAAACTGAGCTTCTGCTCTTTGGCAAAGATAAAACCCTCTGGGGCCCCCAACATTGGCCCTCCCAGATGGGGCTACCACCGACTCCTGTACAATCTGTCCGTAATCTTGGTTTCATGGTTGATGACCAACTAACCATGAGGCAACAAGCTGGCAAGGTAGCCTCTGTTTGCTTTGTCATACTGAAATGGCTGAAAAAAATACTGTGGATGCTTCCTCTGCCCACTCAAAGAACGGTAGTCCAAGCCTTCATTACATCTAGGCTCGATTACGGTAACGTTCTGTACTTAGGAGCGGGAAAGGAGGTGTTACACAGGCTACAGGTAGTCCAAAATGCTGCCGTCAGAATGCTCTGCAATCTCCCAGCAAGAACATCTGTCTCAGCTGCTCTACGCGATCTTCACTGGTTGAAGATTGAGAATTGTATTAAGTTCAAAACTCTCTGCTACATGCATAGGATCAATGCAGGAGTTGCACCACACTATCTTCTGGCGTTAGTGCATCAATATCGTCCCTCGAGATCCCTTCAATCGGCAAATCAACACAACTTTCAAATTCCGAGGATCAAAAGAACTAGAATGGGGGGACGTTCCTTCTCCTATTTGGCCCCAGTACTTTGGAACTCAATGCCTTTCCCGCTGCGTACCGAATCACAGTACCAGACGTTACGCAAGGACTTAAAAACCTGGCTTTTCAACCAATAGACCACATCCACTAGTTATCTCTTCCTCTTTTCTTTCTCTCATACTTTAGCATTCATAGCGCCGGGAAAGCTTCAGGTAGCTGCTGCGCTGTATAAAATTAACTAATAATAATAATAATAATAATTCTTATGCGATCTTGGTAGAAAAATTGCCAAATGCCACTGACATTAATGAACATTATATATTTCAGCTCATCATCATTCCTTGCTTTCCACTGTTTACAATGTATGCTGTGCAGTCTCTCCCCTTTACTTGTTCAGTGATCTGCATTTTCTTGCCAGCTATCTTTGAAGGGAGCATTTATTGTGAAGTTCTATACATAAAGAGAAGACCCTTTTGCCAGGAAAAAAAGCAATATGCTCTAATGTCGCCGCCACCTACTGTTAGCAACTATTAGAAAGCGAAGAGACAACATGGCATATTTATTCACCTGTTCCATATCCTTTAGAATACTTATTAGGATATACTTTTTTGCCAGTCTGCTAACTATAGGAGAGTTCTTGTAGTATTTTGTATTAGTTTTATTACTCTGTCTAGACAACAATGTAATTATCGAAGAGCCATGATGGGGACTTTAATTACTACTAAGGGAATTTTCCATAGTCAACTTTTTAAATTCAACGAAGGGTTTTAAATGCTACCTTGCTCAATACACAGTGTACAGTTAATTCAGAACTTTGAGCTCAATCACTTTCTTTCTTTTTTGACCTACTATCATTTTGGCTACTCCGTTTTTTGCTATACCACATGACTTCATTTACCTTTTTGATAGACAATTTGTATATAAGGTTGCAAAAGCCTGCTATGCTGCTGAAGAAAGCAGAGTGGATTGCATTTTTCTAAAAACGATGCCACTTATCGGCCTATCCTAAAATAGCATTAAGCAGGCTCACAGCTTTGCTGTGCTGTTTTAATTTTACTCGATATGGAATAAATTGTAAGTTGCCAAATTCTCCTTAGAACAAACTCGACAGACACTTCTGAGCTACATAAGAGGGGGAAAGAACACAGAGAAGAGAGAAGGCCCCGCAACTGAGCCCAGGGGACACCAACAAGCAGGGCAATTGATGGAGAATGAGATGAACATCAGGAAATAGGGGAAAATGGTCAGAGAAGTGTGAGGAGAAACAAGAGCTATGGCAGAGATTCAAAGTGGGAATTTTTTCAGACAAGTGTGAAGACATAAACAGTACTAAAGGTAGGGTCAGGCAGAAGGTGAACGGAGGACAGTTGTTCTGGTGCACTGAAGTGATAATGTTGGCGAGGGAATGGTATATAAAGAGTTTTACAATGACTCAACCCTGAACATCATAACCAATCTAGCTCCTGTTACCCAAAAGTCCATCACAGATAATCATTTGCTCATCTGTACACAAAATAAAGTAGTGCTGGAAAAAGAACATCAAGAGTGTTGGATCAAATGTGAAGAGAACTAAAATAGAAAATGAATGTGCTCAGTCCGCTAAAAACAGAAAACTCAAAAAGATCTCATTCAAATCACCAAAGCAAACTTCATTAAGAACCATAGCAACTCCAGTCATCCTAAACATTTCTTCCAGAACATAAGTCACTACATTCACAGAGTAAGGCCTTTGTAATAGTCTAAGTATAAATATTTAGTCAACTCTCTAACTAGCTAGACTGACAGTGGCAGCCGAAAATACAACTCGAGCTGTGACCTGCCTATTTTGTATGTACTCATCACCTCATCACTGTGGGTGATAGAGGTCGGTGTCTCACTGTTTCAAGTATTCCTAGATTAAGTTGACCTGAGCCCTTACCACAATGACAGCATACAACTGTAAGTGCCTGTATAAATGTCTGAGTGTACATATAATAACAGAGTTTATTGATCTATAGAATAGCGCCTCCATCCACATCATAACAGAGTTTATTGATCTATAGAATAGCTCCTCCATCCACATCAATAACTAACTTTCCACACATATGAAAGTAGTGAGGAAATACATTTGCAACACATATCCAAATTCTGAACAGCTATGCAAGATATAAATATCACGTCAAACTAACGTGAGTAGTTTAAATAAAGTAAAACCTTTAATTAACTTATATGGCATTGTTACTCTTCATTTATTTATTTATTTATTTAGGAGATTTATTAAGCGCGCAAATACCCGTGGGTGTCCACTAAGCTGTCCATGAAACTGATTACTGATTAAAAAGCCATGTTTTTATCTGTTTGCGAAAAGAGAGAAGAGAGGTGCAGGTCTTAATTTGGCACGGAAGGCTATTCCAAAGTTTGGTGGCAGTTACTATGAAAGACCTGTCACCCCATGAGACTTTCTTAGTCCTTGGGACCTGTACAAGACCTGTACAAGACATGCAGTAGATGAACGGAGGGATCTTACCGGGGTATAGGGGCAAAAGGCATCTTTTGGGAAAGCAGGTCCTAGGGAATGAATTGCTTTATAGGCAATACAGAGTGCCTTAAATTTAGTTATTTTTCTTATTGGCAACCAGTGAAGCTGTTTAATAGTGCTGGAAATAGGTATGAACTTAGGAGTCCCAGTGATCAGTCTGGCCGCGGCATTCTGCACCGACTGTAGTTTGTTGAGGACTCTTTCCTGAGCATTCACAAAGAGCCCATTGCAATAATCGATGCGGGACATCACTAATGTACTGACCAAAGTCCTGGCCACACTCATGGGAAGATAAGGAAGAAGTTTCTTGATCATTCTCATAGTGTAGAATGAGGATGACACCACCGCGATTGGCACGGTACATAAGGGAGAGTTTACTGTCCAGTACAACCCCCAGATTTCTTGCCTTGGCCACTGGGGACAGAGGTGGTCCGAGAGCTGCAGGCCACCAAGTGGGTGACCAGGCTGGGGAGAGATTACCAAACAACATGACCTCCGTTTTATCGGAGTTAAGCTTAAGGCAATTTGTGGACATCCAGTCACTTATTGCAAGCATTCCTAAATTAAAATTGCAAGCCACTTTGTCTCTGTTTTTGTTAATAGCCAACACAATCTGAGTGTCGTCTACATAGGATGTCATCGCCAGGTGATGGGATTTAATGACCCTCGCCAAGCCCGACACATAGATGTTAAATAGTGTCGGACTTAGCGAGGATCCCTGGGGGACACCACAGGGGAGAGTAAAAGAAAGGAGGAAAGAAAATCCCTAGCACCATGTGTAATCCCCACCGCTGAGACACAGTCGATCAAGATGGAGTAATCGACCGTGTCGAATGCGGCGGACAGGTCCAACAAATAAGCACTGCTGATCCCCCCCCCCCCGTCGATTGTCATCCTAATTTCATCCGTGGCTTTAATAAGCGCGGTTTCCGTCTCGTGCACCTTTCGGAATCCAAATTGCGAATTATCCAGACAGCTGTTATGATTGATATAATCTGAAATTTGGATATTCATGATCTTTTCAACAATTTTGGCAGGGAAAGGGAGGCAGGCTATAGGTCTGTAGCTGGCAGCTTTAGAGGGATCTAAAGAGCATTTCTTAATGAGAGGTTTAATAGTCGCTTTCTTCCAGATGGAGGGGAAGACATTTGAGGAGAACATGATGTTAAATATCTCAGTGAGTTTGGGACCTATAATGTCAGGGAACATCTTGAGAATGGAAGGGGGGCATGGGTCTTCCGGCGAGCCGGAGTTAGTAGTGCAGAGTAGGTGCGATACCAGTTCTGGCGGGACCTGAGTAAAATTCTGAAAGGAAGGAGGTAAGATAGAGTCGAGCGAGGTAAAGCCTGACCAGGCCAAGTCATTATGGTCCTTAGGTGAAGGAGATGGGTGTGCAATACTAATTGTGTGTGCCTTAAATTGGGTATAAATGTCAGTAACTTTACTTTGAAATGGCCCGCCAAGGAATCACAAAGGTCTTGAGTAGCTATGATGGGGATGGATGTAGCTTGGCCAGAGAGACGCGTAACTACCTGAAAAAGTTGTTTGACAGAATCGTGCGTGAGGTTGATTTGGGCACTGTAAAATGTACTTTTTTCCATGGAAGCGAGGTCAGTAGTAATGATTGGGATGCAAGAGTATCAATGCTTTTCCAAGCTCTAAAATTATTGGAGGATGAAAGGTTATTAGTTGGGGAGGGACTGTCTTTTAGTAAAATATCAAAAAGAATTGCAAAGTGGTCGGTCCACGTCAAGGGGAGAACATCTCCTATCCTGAGCGATCTATGACTAGAAAAAAGACCATCCAAAAGGTGGCCCGCAATGCGGGTGGGACCAGAGACTAATTGTGGGAGTCCTATTACTTCTAACTCTGATAAGAGGGCTACAGTGTCGGGATTGTCTAAAGCCTCTAGGTGAAAATTAAGATCACCCAGTATAGTGTACTGATTTTCGCCTGCTAATGGCTCGAGTAGAACTTCCAGATTAGTAAGAAATGCACCCCGGGGTCCTAGGGGGCGGTAGATAAGAGTGCCTTTGAATGGGGTAGCGTGAGGAGTGGCGATTGTAAAAGTGGTTGCTTCACATGTAGTGGTAGGGACAGATTCCATTCGTACTATTAGATTATTACGATATATAATGGCCAGGCCACCTCCCTTTTTCAGGGGTGCTCTGTCCATTCTGATGTTCGTGAATCCCTCAGGGGTTGCAGTGACAAAATCAGGTCCACAAGAGAGATCACCCCAGGTTTCAGTTAGGAAAAGAAGATCGAGATTGTGGTCCTCAATAAAACTCAATATTTCGTATTTATGCTTGGGCAAAGAACGTGCATTTATTAATGCCGCCATAAGAGGTTTAGGCAGTGGCCCCTTACTATAGGGTATGTCTGTCGGTAAGCGACGATAATTATTAGTCACGAAGGAGCAATTAGGGCAGACATAAGGGAGGGAATATGGCTGGTGGCCAGTCAATACGAGGGCAGGAGTGAAATAATGTATTTAGTGAATGAAGTTGCTTTGAGTCGTAGATCAAATTCATCTCTGGGCTGTTTTTCAGGAAACTGGCAGAGGGGGTGGCCCTAGGCTCGGTCCAGGTGCGGACGGGCACAGACGGGCTTGCCCGCGCGCCATCGGTGCGCCCGCTGCGCACGTCCGCTGGGCGTTGTGGGAGGCATGATGATTAAATACCGAAGGGGCGGCCGACTAGCCTGCTAACCTTCGTGGTGGTGCAGCTTCAGACTGGAAGTATGAAACTTGCCGGCGAGTGTCTGATCGAAGCTTCCCTCCACTCAAACTGAATAACAGTGGTGGACCGGGGAAGTCGAGGAAGTGAGTGCACAATATTAAAATAAAATTACAATGTGGCGCAAATAATAACAGTTTTAACAGTTTTAAAATGCAGCTTTTTAAATCAAGCTTTTTAAATCAAGAACCAGGAGCCCTTTCCCACTCCTGCGTGTATCGGCTTATGCCCAGAATAGCGTTCTCCAGAACGCGAAGCGGAAATCAGCTGATTAAATACCGAAGGGGCGGCCGACTAGCCTGCTAACCTTCGTGGTGGTGCAGCTTCAGACCGGAAGTATGAAACTTGCCGGTGAGTGTCTGATCGAAGCTTCCCTCCACTCAAACTGAATAACAGTAGTGGACCGGGGAAGTCGAGGAAGTGAGTGCACAATATTAAAATAAAATTACAATGCGGCGCAAATAATAACAGTTTTAACAGTTTTAAAATGCAGCTTTTTAAATCAAGCTTTTTAAATCAAGAACCAGGAGCCCTTTCCCACTCCTGCGTGTATCGGCTTATGCCCAGAATAGCGTTCTCCACTTCATTGTTCTACATAAATGCATAAAACGAGGAGGTTCCCTAAAACAGTAGTTGATAAAATGATTACGAGACTATCATGTCATAAATAAATACGTTTCATGTCATATGAAGGACAATTCAGTTCTGCTTTCGTTTCTAGTTGTCTTAATGAACTTAACCAAGCAATTTATCAGTGCACTTCACTCTTGGGTTTGCAACGTAAATATAAATAGTTTGTTAATTTAGTTAAATAACCACCGCTTTTACAATCTTGTTCTGTGTATGCTGTCAAATATGGTTGAGTGTCCATGCACATTTGGAAAATATCATCCTTTTAACACCTCCTGTATTTACTTAAAAAGTCAGTTTGTTCTATTTTCACTGCACAGTCAAGCGAAAGCAATATAGCTTGTCTGAACAGTTTCAGCACTCCGCCCATCATCTGGTTGTGTTTGCTTTGTTTTCTTGGCTTAGCCATTTGGTTCCTGTAGCCTGTCTCTGAGTCACATGACAGGGAGTACTGGCAGCTGGGTTTTGTGTACTCCTCCTAGACAGCCAAACACAATGGGGAGCTTAGGTGTGACTGGATCGCCATCACTGGCAGGATGGGAGGGAGGAGTTGGGCCAAGCCCACTTACACTTGAATAGGCTGTGTCCTGCTTCCAAACAAAGGGCTGCATAGTTAGTCTGGAGCCAGGCCCAGGGAGGCATGGCACCCAACCACTTCAACGCATACCTCTATAAGCTTCTCCCCACTTACAAGGCACAACTGGATAGAAACACTGGACCTCAGACCCCAAACTCTTCAGTACACTTCCAAACCTGGAGATATTCTGCAAGGAAGAAGGACTGCTGTGCAGCTGAAAGGAGTGCCACTCTGCTGAACTGCTGCTCTGAAGGACTGCAGCTTTGCTCTGCTGACCCTCTTACCAGGGTGAGAGGACTGTACCTGCATCTCTTGAACCCAGAGTGACTCTAAGGGCTAGATGGCTGGCCTCCTGATCTGAAGCCTCAGGGACACAACAGGCTTCCAACAACCTTGCACCTGCACATGGACTCTGCCATCTGTGGGTCTACCATGCCATGTGGTGACACCCCAGTCTTGGACCTTTGGTAGTGGGCTTAAAGTAGTCTGCTAGCCTCTGTGGATCCAGTGGAGCCAATGGATCTCCTCTGCTGCATTCCAGAAACCCGAGCAGAATTGACGCATTTCACGGCTGCGTGGACTGGACCTATCGCAATAACCCCCATCACAGCCCATAGGAGGGAAACTTATTATTGAGAGCCCTCTCTAACTTTGGAAACACACAACATCAGAGAATTCAATGGATATGCTTTGTAAAGAGATACTTGAAGCTCTTGGGGAAGAATGTAAGAAATTATCAACAAAGATGCACCATTACCTGGCTGGAAATGTCAGACAAGAATACGAAAGGCAAGCACCTGGCCACATTGATATACATGGTATAGACATTACTGCTTTTATATGGAAATCCAAAAAAAAAGTGGTTTCCTTTCCAGGAAGCAAGGATCCACTCTGTAAACGCAACTGGTATTGCATCTTAAACTTTGGCATCTATAAATGTCCTGATATAGGTGGAAGTGACGAACCGTACTCCATGAAGAGCAACATGGACATTTTTATATGTGTCTCGTGGCTAGACTGTCGCTGATGAGAATAACTAATTCATTTAAGTAGTATTTTGATGTTAGTTTTAGGAGACAATCTAGAAGTACATAAAGTATCATTGTGACATATGGATGTGTTTCAGTATGAGTGGATGTGTTAAATAGGTTATAAAAAAATATGTTCCTTGCCTTTTTATGTAAATTGAAATGCGAAAAAAAACTATATTTCATCAGAAAGAATAAATTATCAGATTTTTGTGATTTAGTCTATTTTATTTACAGTGTAAGAGTAGGTTCTTCTGGGGAAATAAGTCATAATTGGGGGATTGTCTGCAAGATGTATGTCCTGTTTCTCCATAAAAGGAAGAACAGCATAGAGATTGTAGATTTCTTAGTTGTGCTTTGTTCTCCCAGACCTATGCTATAAGAGAGGGGTGGCTTTGTTTTTTTTGTAGAAGTATAGTGGGCGGGTAAAGCACAGACCTGTCTGAAAATGGTACTCCTTTGACCAGCTCAAGCAAATGTCATACTAATTTGAAATCCGTGCTGATATCTCTGGTATCACTGCAAGAGTTTGTTCTTGTTTGTCAGAGTGGCACTTGCACATTGCATTCTTCCCAATACATAACCAACTCAACTAATGTGGAGTCCAGTTCAGATGTCTGGCTACAAATGGGTAAGTCAAGCACAGCAGACTGGGTAAGCTTATCACACAGTCCTTGAACCTGTTAGTATTTAAGCTTGTAGCCTCGAATCATAACCCTGATGGTTGATGTCTGGTCCTAGGGTTTACTGTATGGTTGGTCTTACAGCTAAGTTTATTTCCTCACATGGACAATTCCTTTTGGCTACTGCTGACTTCTGGAAATGGGTCTAGCAGACAGAGGAGAAACAGGACTTGGTGATCAGTCTGCTGCATACGATGAAGCGAGCAGGATGGCATGGCAGCGTCTTTTGTAACATCTTCTATTCACTTGCCGGCTTTAGAGGGTATGGCTGGAGCCCACTGTGGTATTGTCCAGAAAATCACCCAGGTTCAGGATAGTCATTGACAGCAGCAGGCAGCACTTATTGCTGTGCCTTTCCTTACCATTATTTCCATAGGTCAAATGTCATGTTCTGTTTGTTTTGTGGATAGTAGTTTTGCACTAAAACAATGTTCTTCACTCCAGCTTTTTCAATTTAGCCATCATTATCCAATTTTGTAATCCTTCTTTTCTGTAGGAAATTCATTGGTAGGTAATACAGCGAAAGGCCACAGTTTTAATGTGAACCTTATTTGAGCTCCCACACAGCTCAAATGTGTGAGGAAAAATGATTTCTGCAAGAAAACCCTTAGCTCGACTTTGGCATCTTTGGCAGCTTGAACTGACCACACTAGAGCTTAAAAAACGTAATGATCTGTACACATTGTACTTAAAAGAAAGAAGTGTTATAAGAAAAATAAAACAAAATTGAAGAAAAGAGGTGATGGAGCAGGGCTTTCGCAAAACAAAACCTGCTCGGATTGAACTCCTCATTGTGCATGTTAATCATTAAAATATTAACTGGGCGTTACTAAACTGGCTGAGTTTATGCAGAGCATGCGTAAATGAGAACGCACTAAAGAAAAGGTTTTGGGTAGGCCGCAAAGATACACACGTCTAATGCAAAAAAAAAAAAAATCTAATGACTAAAGGTTGTGAGTTCAATAATTAAAGCAGTAATGATGGGACCCCCTCAAAATGTGGAATACGGCCAGGGAATAGAGGGGAAGAGATAACATACAACTAGAGAAAAGTGTTCCCTCATTGGCCACAATTATTCATTACACGTATGCATCACATTCTTCATGTTAAAGGTGACAGATACACAACAAACTTTTTTTATTTTCTTCAAAAGATATATGAAGTTTTTAATCTTTTATTCTTAGCATTGCTTTCAAATTTATACTTTCATTTAAGTTAGAATTCATAAGAGACACATAATCACAAAATCAACACATCAGAAATAATTGCATAATTCATGCAAGAAAAAAAGAGAAAATAGTTTTTTACATTGCATTAACAAAAACTAATCATGAGAAAAACAATTAAATAACAATACATATGCCCCTGATAACACACAACCAATCACAACATCCTCACCCATTCATACTAACATTGCATACACATGCACTACGTGTGAGAAAGGAATCTGGGTACTAATCAGCAGGGAGCCCCCTGCTAATTAACAGGTCTCAAAACTAAGTATGAGACCCCGCACTCTGGTCGACGCGTGTTTCGGCGGCACACGGCCACCTTCCTCAGGACCTTTTCCAGGTAGTCAGAGACCCAAAAGAAACCATGGGACAATAAAAACCATGGGTTCTGTTTAATTTTCAAACGGCAATGTCGTGAACATGAGCCACGGAAGAGATAACTCTCAGTATAACCAATGTCACTTAAGGGTCGTGTATGACACTCTGTATATAAAGACCCCAACAATTTAGATCTGTGCACAAAGTGCAGGGTCAAAGAGAACTCCCACATGGACTGGTGGTTCCCTTAAGTGAAATACAAGTGAAAGAAGCATCGGGGGTTCGTGGGATTATAACCACGCACGTGATTTCAAGTTGGATATAAGAATTAAACTTGGCTCTTTGGGACTTGCGACATCGTTTTCCCATTACTTTTGGACAATTGTAGAGACTTCCACATTTCATATATAGACATTGGTTATACTGAGAGTTATCTCTTCCATGGCTCATGTTCACGACATTGCCGTTTGAAAATTAAACAGAACCCATGGTTTTTATTGTCCCCTGGTTTCTTTTGGGTCTCTGACTACCTGGAAAAGGTCCTGAGGAAGGTGGCCGTGTGCCGCCGAAACGCGCGTCGACCAGAGTGCGGGGTCTCATACTTAGTTTTGAGACCTGTTAATTAGCAGGGGGCTCCCTGCTGATTAGTACAAAGATTCCTTTCTCACACGTAGTGCATGTGTATGCAATGTTAGTATGAATGGGTGAGGATGTTGTGATCGGTGGTGTGTTATCAGGGGCATATGTATTGTTATTTAATTGTTTTTCTCATGATAAGTTTTTGTTAATGAAATGTAAAAAACTATTTTCTCTTTTTTTCTTGTATGAATTATGCAATTATTTCTGATGTGTTAATTTTGTGATTATGTGTCTCTTATGAATTCTAACTTAAATGAAAATATAAATTTGAAAGTAATGCTAAGAATAAAAGATTAAAAACTTCATATATCTTTTGAAGAAAATAAAAAAAGTTTGTTGTGTATCTGTCACCTTTAACGTGAAGAATGTGATGCATCCGTGTAATGAATAATTGTGGCCAATGAGGGAACACTTTTCTCTAGTTGTGAGTTCAATAATTACATTAATGCTTTGGAATTTAATGCATGTTGTATTTGTTTTCCCTAGAAAATGGCTTTTCTTTCCTGGAGAGAAAGGCCTCAGAAAAATATAGTTTAGAAGTATTTAACTTCGATGCAAAAAGGGGAGAATACTAAACAGCTTTTCTGAGTGTCTCTGGGGATGGCCAACGTTGCGTGGAGGAAACAATGGACGACAGAATGCAAGTTTCCTCTGGAAGCGGACGCAAGAAGATTGTTAATTCAAATGTTGCAAACCAATTAATAGAATATGTGATTAGGTCGCGGAAGGAGTGAAAGCAAGTAGATCTCTCCTGTAACTAGATGACATATTGAGTATGAACAATAGCGGTTCAGATAAGAAAGACGTGTCCGGAGTGGTGTGACTGAGACACCCCTTGTTTAAGACAATTACATTTTTTTATTTAGTAGGGTGGATAGAGTAGGGGATGGACTTGGATGAATTTAGAGTATATTAACCCCTGGAAAGTAGGTGGTTGGGGCGGCGTTTTCCTAACTTTGCGAGAGGAGAGAGCTGTGATGCTGTTTCCTATTCTTGTGGCTGGCTGATGTTCCTGCTGTTTCCTGACTCTAGACTCTGCATTTCAAACTCCTCCTTTAAGTGCCTTGCTTACTCTCATGGCCAGAGGGTAGCTTTCTAAATTTTGAATCTTGTGTGATAGGAATGAAAATATGAATTTGCCTACATTTTTTGCAAATGAATTATCTCTCTTTTGTCTCTCTACTTATCCACTCACTCATTGCGCTGTCTAAGAGATGTATTTTAAACTAATACAATTCAATGTTCTCTTTTGTGATTAACTGTGATTCGAGCTGTATTGTACTTGATGAGCAACACATTAACTTAGATAAAGACTATTATTAATGAAATTGAGTCTGTTATTATTACAAACCTGCTAATATTACATGATTTATAATTCAGTATATTATTTGCCAATCCCTGCCCTCTTAGAAAAATTCATTGTTTAGGAAAGACCAGAGATAATGGAAAAATTGGAAAGTCTGGTAAACTCATGCAGTGTGGAAGGAACTGACAGGTAATGAATTGGGTCCAGGATATGAAGTATTTATAAGTTCCTGAAACGCTGTATCACAGGAAAAGTAGTTAAAACGCAATTCAAAAATGGATAACTCCCCATTGTAAACTAATGCAGGAAGGGAATGCCTTGAAACTCAAGAAAAGTTAAAAATAGGCAATATGTCCAAATGTCTGGGCACCTCAAAATGCCAACTAGGAGTGCAAGAGTCTGGATTTAAAATGGTGCTTGGCTTGAGTCAGTTTGGATTTGCACTTAGAAATATTTTAGTAATAATATTGTCGAAACCATAGTCTGCAAAGAGGTCATACTCAGGCAAGGACTTAAAGTTGAAGCCCACACTGAATACTGTTTATCAAGTAGACAAAAAAGCTCCATTTGGGTAAGGGGAAGTAAGGCTGGGCAAGAGGCGCGTGCAGCTGGTAGGAGGCAGCTGTCAGCCCCATTGAAAACTTCCACAGTAGGATAGTAGGATTTTGTCTCTATTTTAGAAGCCCCACAGTTAGAGTTCTGGGGTTGTATGTGACAAAGGCACATGGTAGTAGTTGTGTAGTTGGCTTGGCTTCAACGTTGACCTCAGGGAACAGTTTTAATGGAAAAACAAAAGCTCAAAGTAGGGAAAATTGGTTCAGATGTGCAACAAGGTTGCAACCTTTGCAGATGGATAGTCCTCATCTCCCCAGTCTTTTAAAACGCACAAAACAAAGAAATAAGGGAGCTATTCTCCCACAAATCAGATAAATGTATAAAAACAAGCTGTTTACTTCAAAATCAATTATTAAAATTTTTTTGCAAGTTGACTTCCTCTTAAGGAAGTTAAATTATCCCATTTCATTTGGATTGTGCAGTAGTGGGGTCCTCATTATTGGTGCAAGTCTTGCATAATGTTACTAGCTCTGGGCACCAGTTAACTTTGATCCATTTAACTGGGCAGCAGTCACATTTTCTCCTGAAGCTCAATAACCCTCTTTGACTTCAGGATTTCCAGATGCAGGTTCATCAAGAAGGCAGATGCTGTCTGAACTAGACTTGGTTCTTTCTAGTACCCCTACTGGTCACTGTAAAACATGGCTCTCCAAGTTCTAGAAATCAGGTCCTCGAATGTAGAAAGAAAAGGAGAGGTAGCAGGAACTCTTCCAGGGTCCGCTAGCAAATGTTCAGCGCATTTTAGTGACAAAGCATGGAGGGATAACTTCTTCTTTTAGGAACGTTGTCAATAGCCATTTGGTCATGGATGGGAAATTAATAGCGGTTCAAGCATGCCATTGTCAGCTGATCGGCATCCAAACCTAAATCGTCTTCTGTGCTACCTACTCTCCCATTTAGCTATACTATAATGTGCTTTGTACGCCTTGCGGTGCAGCAGCTTTCCCAAACCTCTTGTCAAATTAAAGTCCAAAATAGCCGAGGATGGCTTTAAGCATAAGCACCTTCACACAGCACAACCCAATTTATTTTCACCTACTTCATAGGTACTCCTGATGCAGCAAAGCTCCCTAACAACCTCAAACTCATCTCACTTAACCCAGGAGCAACTCATTTCTACTCATTGGTGGGGCCCATAGCACCGTGAGTCACACTTTCACACACCACACTGCCCCTGAATCATTGAAAAGGAAGGTGAGCTGCTGGATAGCGGGGTACATCATTAACTTAAATTCTATATTCTATACATTATATACATTTCAGAAATCATTCAACTATTATAAGGAAAACAAAACATCAAGGTACTCCGCTATTTGGTCGATGGATCAACTAGTAGAAGTCAGTTGATGACGATTAAGACCAGCTCAATCACAGTAAATTAGAAAGCATGTTACCAATCTGTCATAGGTAGATGACAGGACCGCATTGAACAGACTGACTGTTCTTAATCTCTGCTTAATCTCCTCAATGACTCCCTTCCAATATAAAATCGCTGCAATCAATCATTTTCTTTTCCCCATCAAAATTAAAGTCCAAAATGTTTCAAAGTCTCTTGCACCATAAAATCGTTCAAACCAACAGCATGTTGTGGTGCTAAATGAAATCCATGGAACCAACCAACACCCTCTTTTGCGCAAGCTCTTTTATACCCTTTCTTACTAACTATCTAACTCAAATTTGAATTTTTTAGGGTCCGTAATCATTTCTTATTGGTCCATTTGAGAGGTGGTGATGATCACCTCATGTCCTCCTTGTTCAAACCAGTTCGAAATTTTGCCCTGTCATTCCCAAGGTTTTCCCATGATTTAAAATTCAAAATTTGTACTTGTCGTTCACTCCTTGTATGTTTTGTACATAATAAAGTATTGTTGGCTTCCTTTCCCAGGCTTTTTAAATGCAGGCAACCTTTGGCACATTTCCCGTTCATAGGCCAAGCTGACTTGATATTTCTCGCTCGGAGCATAGGCCATTCATTCACACTTCTCATGTGCACATTGCACATGCGTGGGGGCCATTTTTCAGAGTCCACTTTCATTGTTTCACTTAATCAGCCATTTTCAGTCTAGGCCTCGCAGGCCTCAATGGGAACTAATGCGAAAATAAACACAACAGAAATTAGATATGGAATTTTAACCTTTCTGTTTACCTCCCACTATTCTAATTTTTCCCGGTTAAATGTTACCTAGCAAAAGCACACATATAAGGGTCATTTTACTCACCATCTGCATTCTTTATTGCCACAAAAATCATCTAACATAAGCACAAATACACACGTTTATTCAGTTAAATCTGCAATACCACAGCTCGTTTTTATTAGTATACTTATTTCTGCAAAACAGCAATTAGTTTTCCCATGTGTTTGTGTCGACTTTACGTGCATTTTGTTGATTAGTTTACATGCTTCACTCTATTAGTATTATTATGGTTATAGGAGACTAACTTTACAAGGGGTACACAAAATGTTTGTCTCTCCCCTGCTCCATCACCCCCAACAACTTCCTTTAGCACTATCATAATACACCCTGCACTGCAAAGAACTGGGCCATGTGCAATAACAATACAAAGATGTTTATAAATGTTCTACATACATCCACCTGCTAGGAAGCACCCATACATTTCTACTAAAGTTAAATGCCCTAATAAGGTTTTTCTGTGCTATTGTGGGGCTGTTCAAGTTAGAAGATCAACCTTCCATAGTAGATACCTATTTCAATAACTCCGATTCTGGGTATGTCCATGGGGACCTTTGCCTCTGATGTTGTGAACCTTCTGAGTCAACAGACATGACACTGCATCCTACTTGGAAACAAATCTAACAACTTCTAGTCGGATTTTGTGTGCACACATATGCCCCGTGTTATCATTATTACACTATCTTGTCATTCAAACTGGCGTGGCTCTGCTGCTTGCACCAAGATGTCAACCTTAATGTTTAGTACTCCTGGCAGCATACCCAGTACCCACTAAATGGACTTTTGTATTTGTATGCAACCAACAAGACAAATAACGTGTTCTGAGCTAAATATGCCTGGAAACTCCCCTGTGAGGGTCAGGGTTGACTTGCCGAGTGGATCTGGAATAGCTGCATAGGTGTGAAGCATAATGGTGACCTTGTAGAGTTCAGACTAAGGATGCTGTCCTTTGCCCTAACACCATATTGTGAGACATTACTGATGAGCATTATTTTTCTTCAGGGCCCTCTCTTCCTGCGTTATCTCTGGAAACTGCCACATGCAGTGCACAAAACGGAGCAGCGCCAATGTGCATTTTGCAACCGGTCTCAATAGAAGAGAATGGGAGCTGATCTATTCCATTGTCATATCACATCACAACACTCATTTCAGGAGTGTATTTGTGTGGTTCCTGCCTTAAAGGAACTAGGCATCTTGCACCGTGGTCAAATGTACACTACACATCCATTCTTATACTCTTCAAAACATGAGCAGATCATTACATGGTCCAATCATAAAATTGTAGCTCAATATAAAAGAACATGAGCACCCCTGTTATCCAAGCTCGATTGTAATATAACTAACTTCTTGACAACTGCAATTATAATAAAGCCAAAAGGTTAGATACTCTACCAACCTTAAAAGTATTTACATTAAAGCCTGTAGAGACCTCTTCCCAACATGCATGAATGCGAGTGTATGTGGAGACCAATTCAAATGTCTGCATGCAACTGCAAAGGCTCTGGGACCTTGAAGGTTAGGCCCCAGGTCCTGTTGGCAGTGTATACACTGAGCCTAGTGAAAGCAACAGCGCTTGCAAGTGTCTGATAGATCATGCTCCTGCAAGTGGGTGAGCGCATATTTTTATGCTGTTACAGTATTGTAGAGGATTTTTGTATGCTAAGGAGCCCTTATATTGATCCGAGGTCTGGAGCAAGACTTCAAACACAATCATAAGGAATGTGTAGACCTGGTCTCTTAGAAGGTGCCAGGCTGTGGGATGTGCTTCCTAAGGGGAAATTCAATATGCTCTGGGACTTGAAGAATTGATGGGCTAGCACAAGGCAACTCACCAGCTGGCAGATTCCCCTTGGGCTCGCCTGACCTTCAACTACTTCCTCAGCCCAAGCTAGAGCTAAGAAAAGGAAACTGAGTCAACTGGGACATGTTCCTCCTGGGCTCCAGGCAACCGGTAAGTGGTTGTCACATGGTGAGGCACTGCGGTAGGACTACCAATTATTGTGGGGGTGATGTGGGGCGTTCAGCGGCTGCGGCTGAGTCTAACCCCAGCACACAGCCGCACTTTCTGACTATGGGACCCATGAGCCCCTGTCCAACTGATGGACCCACATGGGACACGGGAGGGCTCAGGGCTGGCCCCTCACACCAGCTCACACCTTCCTGCCTCTACCCCACCATATTTATGTCTGTAGCTGAACGGAATAAAAACCATAGAAATTTGCTCGGACAGGATTAATGGGGTTACCCACCCAAAGCAATCAACAGGAACACCACAAACGTGGTGTGTCTGTTTTTCAGAGCATGGTAAAAGGGTGTCTAAATCTGTAAATCAGGAGGTGCGATGCACGCGCCCCACAAGTGAATTGAATTCATTACATGCGACCCGTATGGTCTCCTATGTGAGATGGAGTGCATTGGAGAGAGACTAAAGCCTGTAGCTAGCCATCAGTGTGCAACTGTTACATTTCGTAATGTATTGAGGTCTCGTAGATCCAAAGAAACAGGTGAAGGTTCTAGAACGCAACGGTTGGTTTGTGGTACCCGAGCCCGACTGCACCTGAACAGCGGGTCTCCTGTTTCAGATGCAAAATATACCGTTACTCGTGGACGAAATAAAGCAATTTAAAAGCACTACACGAACTGCAGAATTCAAATGACGTGGACACGATGGCGAGGAAGAAATATAAACACTATAAAACCAGAACGGCAATGGCTGTGGGAAATTGTCATACTTGAAAAACAGGCAATTGAAAAAGAGCACACCACTGCAGCTGGCCGCCTCTGAATCAGGCGAGACATTTCATATTCTGTCATCAGCGACAGACAGAAAGAGCAACAGCTTCGGCCCGGAGGGGAAATTACCCAACCAACTCCTTACCAGCCACTTTAGAGACGGAAGCATTAAAAACAAGCTGACAGGTTTTCAGGAACTTCAAACAGGGGTAAACTGAGCAAACAATTCCTGGAAACCTCTCAGAAACAAATCATGCTTTAACCTGGCAGCTCACTTTAAGTGTCCGAACTGCTCAATTCAATAATAAAAGTGCGAGATCCAGCCAGGATAACAGATATGCCATTATTCAAACAAAAAACTCAGAAAATATTGATTTCAAAGCTGCGGTGCAGGGGGGGTCAGCAGCTACTCTAAGCGAGAGGGCCGAGCCAGAGGTTTGCTCTGGGAGTATTATGTTCGGCTGTGAGCTGGCTTGTGTTTCGTTCTTCACACTAAGAGGTCGCTCCTGTGCCACCCCTGTGATTAGCAGAGGAATGCTCAGGCTGGTTGGCAAGAACAACACAGCAGCACTTCTGACATACATCACTCAAGAGACCTGTCAGGACCATGATAAGCAAGAATATCGAATAAAGAACTGCCAAATGACAATGAGGCGCACAGGCATGACCAGGTGGGTTATCACTTGAGTGGGAGTGGATTATAGTCCTTTTTAAAGCTGAAATTATCCCCTCAAGCACAATTAAACAGTGGCGGCTAGCATGTTAAAAATATGGTAGGCGCGATGGCACACAACTCACCATAAATGCAGGAGCAAGCCCAGTAGGGCACTTCTCTTCCGGTGCTCCCGATCCTTGTATTCACGAGCAGGAAAGGGAAGGACGTCCTTCCTGCTCAGTGGAATACGAATCTAACCAATCCTGGAGCTGCTCTCATGCTGTTTTCAGCCAGAGAGCAGCTCCAGGATTGGTTCAAGCAGGATAACCCAGGCTGGGGCAATTTTGAGCCTGGGAGCCTGTGCCAGCAATCCCCAGGCTGTTTCACTGCCCTTTGATTGCGGAGTCTACACTACACATGTCGGATAGGACAGCTGTAGAAAGTCAGCCAATCCAACATGTGCTCTGTAGACTGGTGCAGCCATCCTGCATTTGCAGGATTCAGCCCAGCCCTTACCCTTGTACTGTACACAGCGCAAGCAGTGGCTAAATAAAATATTATTAATATGCCATTTATTTATATTTGCCTGCTGTGCCTGCAGTAGGCAGGGCACCGCTCTGCCACTCTTCTCCTGGCTCTCCCCTGCCATTAAATCCACCCATTGGGCGAAATTATTGACTGACTAGGCTGAACACACTCATTGTGATGTAGTCGATACCCACGGAAAATAATTTTTCTTCAGTAGTGATGCTAGCGAGCATGGAGCTCCCAGGGTAATGACAGTGCTAGGAGTGCCAACATAGTGCCTACCTGTAGAACCACTCTAGGCCCCAGTTACTCACTAACACAATGTTGAAATGGCAGAGTAGTAAGGGTGGAGCACCCACTGCATTGACAACCCTAGGATTGTGTGTATAGCCCCTGCTGGGCAAACTGCTCCAGGAACTAGTTAGTCACTAACATGTCATGTGATGTTGATCAGGGCATAAGGGCATAACAAAGGCCTCTGCGCCCCGCAGGGCAGAGGGGTGTTCTCAATTCTTCAGTGGCCTCCCAACGCTTTCAGGGGCATCATTCATCCCACTTCTAGAGAACATCTGTGAGATATGGGAGACTCAGGGGGGCCACTGCAACTCACCATCCCATGGCTCCCTCAGGCCACTGCCACTTTATTATTCGGCAGAAGCAGAGGGGCAGGTAAGAAAATAGAACAGTGGGTACAACGGAAAGATTAGGAGAACAACAAATAGGAGATGTTACCACAACAACCAGTTCAGAGCAAGCCTTAAGCTCTGTAATAAATGGTTTATGGATACCCAACCACAAGTATTGAACAATGTCCTTGGCTGTGTGCCAACACCAAGAACAGATGTATTCGGCTTGAGAAGAGAACGCTGACTTATTCTGGAAATCAGACTTAGTTTTCTTTGCAAATAATGAAAAGGAGATGATAGACTGAGACCAACACCGGCCTACATTGAGAATCAAGATTCAATCCAATAAAAGCTACCATGTCACATGAACTGCTGGACTTTGAACAGAGGTGACAAGGGACCTAGATAACTCAAGAGAAGAGCCTGCAAAAGAATTCCACAACTTCACAAGCGCAGAACAAAAGGCATTACATGAAATCTCGAACCTTGAATATCAAACCGACAGATAAGGGTGGAGTGATTGTAGTAAAGCTCATCCAGAAGTAAAGAGACAAATGCCTCCGACTACTGAATAGTACCAGGAATTGCAAAAAACTCAAGAAGGATCTTGAAAAGGACCTCAAGGAAGAAGGAAATATATATGGTTAAAAATGCAGAAGAAAACAACTGGATTACCAAACAAGAAGCCAAAATCATCAGGAAGAAAACACCCACCACTGCCTTAATTTTACATCCTTAACAAGATAAGAACGACATCGCCAGGACGACCTACTGTGTGGAATACGTTCAACGTAAGAACCACTCTCAAAGTTTGTGGATCACTACTTAAGACCACTTGTAATCCAAATATAATCCAATGTAAAAGACACAAACAATATGCTGAATATCTTGGATGGTCTAAAATTTGACCAACCATCTGAAATACTTTTAACCCGCGGGATCATGGCCAAAACACCCATTTTGTTTTCACTTTTTCAGACCGAGAGTGTCCCTCTGGGACCCCCCCAATAAGCACTATGGGGGGCAGGGTACAGTGTTTACCACACGTTGCTTTTACATCGCATGCATTACAACGCATGCGATGTTACAACGCATGGTAAGACCACGCATACCATTACATCGCATGTGCTTTTACAACGCATGTGATGTAATGTGTAATGGCAGCGGCGGCGGGGGCGGCTATCCACGTCGTTGTGAGGAAACTTAGGCTGTTTCCTCACAACGACGTGAAGCAAGCAGGAAGGAGGAAGCAGGAATCCGACTGCGACGCTGGAGAGGAGAGAGGTAAGGGGGTTTGTGCATGGGGTGGGGGTTACTTTCGTAGGGTTTAGGGTAGTTTAAATGTAGCGTTTTTTTAAAAACGTTTTAGTGTGTTGTGGTGTTGTCGTGTTTGTTTAGTGTAGTGTATTAGGGAGGGTAGTGTAATGTTTATGTAGTGTAGTGATTTAGGTTTTAGGGTTGTGTAGTGTTGTAGTGTTTGTTTATTGTAGTGTATTAGGGTAGTGTAGGGGTGGGAGTAGTGTGGGTAGCGTAGTAGTGTTTTAGGGTTTAGGGTAGTGTAGGGGTGGGAGTAGTGTTGGTAGCGTAGTAGTGTTGTAGGGTTTAGGGTAGTGTAGGGGTGGGAGTAGTGTGGGTAGCGTAGTAGTGTTGTAGGGTTTAGGGTAGCGTAGGGGTGGGAGTAGTGTGGGTAGCGTAGTATTGTTTTAGGGTTTTTGGGTTGGGGTAGTGTAGGGGTGGGAGTAGTGTGGGTAGCATAGTAGTGTTTTAGGGTAGTGTAGGGGTGGGAGTAGTGTGGGTAGTGTAGTAGTGTGGTAGTGTTTTTGGGTTGGGGTAGTGTAGGGGTGGGAGTAGTGTGGGTAGCGTAGTAGTGTTTTAGGGTTTAGGGTAGTGTAGGTGTGGGAGTAGTGTGGGTAGCGTAGTAGTGTTTTAGGGTTTAGGGTAGTGTAGGGGTGGGAGTAGTGTGGGTAGTGTAGTAGTGTGGTAGTGTTTTGGGTTCGAGTAGTTTAGGGGTGGGAGTAGTGTGGGTAGCGTAGTAGTGTTTTAGGGTTTAGGGTAGTGTAGGGGTGGGAGTAGTGTTGGTAGCGTAGTAGTGTTGTAGGGTTTAGGGTAGTGTAGGGGTGGGAGTAGTGTGGGTAGCGTAGTAGTGTTTTAGGGTTTAGGGTAGTGTCGGAGTGGGAGTAGTGTGGGTAGCGTATTAGTGTTTTAGGGTTTAGTGTAGGGGTGGGAGTAGTGTGGGTAGTGTAGTTGTGTGGTAGTGTTTTTGGGTTGGAGTAGTGTAGGGGTGGGAGTAGTGTGAGTAGCGTAGTAGTGTTTTAGGGTTTAGGGTAGTGTAGGGGTGGGAGTAGTGTGGGTAGTGTAGTGTGGTAGTGTTTTTGGGTTCGGGGTAGTGTAGGGGTGGGAGTAGTGTGTTGTGTAGGTGTAGAGGTAGGGTTGTCACTTATCTTGCAAACTTTTACCACGAGTATTGCTTTACCATGCATGCCTTTGCGTTGTAATGAAAAACCAAAGGTGGTGGTGGACGGAGCGTTGACAATACAAACACTCACCCCCAGTCAACTGATCTGGGTTTAATCCATCACCGTTCTTTAGCTCACTCCGCCACCCCAGTTCAGACATGGCCATATGCAAATCAGTCTGACCCTGTGCCTCATGGGCACAGTCCAGCCCGAACTGCCAAGCCATGTTCTCCCTGGACCGGAATCAAGCTTCCCAGGACCGGTTTCTGGCATTACAGCCGTCTTCAGCCGGGCTTGCTTGACTCCAGTGGCAAAGTGAGCAAGTGACTCACGCCTGAGCATACCCTGCCAACTTAGGGCGAACAAAGAAAAACCAAAGGTGGTGATGGACGGAGCGTTGACAATACAAACACTCACCCCCAGTCAACTGATCTGGGTTTAATCCATCACCGTTCTTTAGCTCACTCCGCCACCCCAGTCCAGACATGGCCATATGCAAATCAGTCTGACCCTGTGCCTCATGGGAACAGTCCAGCCTGAACTGCCAAGCCATGTTTTCCCTGGACCGAAATCAAGCTTCCCAGAACCGGTTTCTGGCATTACAGCCGTCTTCAGCCGGGCTTGCTTGACTCCAGTGGCAAAGTGAGCAAGGGACTCACGTCTGAGCATACCCTGCCAACTTAGGGCGAACAAAGAAAAACCAAAGGTGGTGATGGACGGAGCGTTGACAATACAAACACTCACCCCCAGTCAACTGATCTGGGTTTAATCCATCACCGTTCTTTAGCTCCTCCGCCACCCCAGTTCAGGCATGGCCATATGCAAATCAGTCTGACCCTGTGCCTCATGGGAACAGTCCAGCCCGAACTGCCAAGCCATGTTTTCCCTGGACCGGAATCAAGCTTCCCAGGACCGGTTTCTGGCATTACAGCCGTCTTCAGCCTGGCTTGCTTGACTCCAGTGGCAAAGTGAGCAAGCGACTCACGTCTGAGCATACCCTGCCAACTTAAGGCGAACAAAGAAAAACCAAAGGTGGTGATGGACGGAAAGTTGACAGTACAAACACTCACCCCCAGTCAACTGATCTGGGTTTAATCCATCACCGTTCTTTAGCTCACTCCGCCACCCCAGTTCAGACATGGCCATATGCAAATCAGTCTGACCCTGTGCCTCATGGGCACAGTCCAGCCTGAACTGCCAAGCCATGTTTTCCCTGGACCGGAATCAAGCTTACCAGGACCGGTTTCTGACATTACAGCCGTCTTCAGCCGGGCTTGCTTGACTCCAGTGGCAAAGTGAGCAAGCGACTCACGTCTGAGCATACCCTGCCAACTTAGGGCGAACAAAGAAAAACCAAAGGTGGTGATGGACGGAGCGTTGACAATACAAACACTCACCCCCAGTCAACTGATCTGGGTTTAATCCATCACCGTTCTTTAGCTCACTCCGCCACCCCAGTTCAGACATGGCCATATGCAAATCAGTCTGATCCTGTGCCTCATGGGAACAGTCCAGCCCGAACTGCCAAGCCATGTTTTCCCTGGACCGGAATCAAGCTTCCCAGGACCGGTTTCAGGCATTAAAGCCGTCTTCAGCCGGGCTTGCTTGACTCCAGTGGCAAAGTGAGCAAGGGACTCACGACTGAGCATACCCTGCCAACTTAGGGCGAACAAAGAAAAACCAAAGGTGGTGATGGACGGAGCGTTGACAATACAAACACTCACCCCCAGTCAACTGATCTGGGTTTAATCTGTGATGTATTCCTATAGGTTCTGTATAGATCCCCCTATTCCTGACCCTGTTCTGGTTAATAATTAACTAGCAGCCATCCCACGGTACAAAAAACCGTTATCTGATTAAGCCACACCACGGCACAGGAACGCGTTATCTGATTAGGTCATAACGCTTGCCATCTAATTAGGCAAGCACTATTCCTCCAGCCCCTGATAAGGCATACGGAGTTCTCAAAACAAATCAAACCTATGATAACCTGGGAAAATCCCTGCGGCCATTGTTTTGATTTCACCGAGAACTTCAGCAAAAGAATGTGCGAACAAGCCCGTTCGTATGACATCCTTATTGACGTATCCATGTCCAACCGTACGTCAATCTCGGCACCTTACAGGTATAAATATTACCGACATTGCCTTAAGCAAACACACGCGGTGCTGACGAGTTCGGAGCAGCGAGACGTGCTGAGGAGCCCAGCAGAGAGCGAAGCCCACACGCGCTGCCCCGCCTTCCTGACGCGCTGAGAACGAGACGCTGCTTTTCTCCTACCGAGAAATCCAGCTCCGGCGCTTCCAAGCAGCCCTCGCAGGCAGCTGGAATATCAAGACCAGAGACGAGAGATACCAGCCCTCAATCATTCTAGACCTCAGGTACAGAACTGAACAACCCCTTGCAGAGAATTCTTGAGTCAGTCCCTTGGCAAAACAAACTTAACTTAAACTGCTACTTATCTACTCCCGCCCACGTATTAGGCTTAGGTCAGGTACACTGGGGTAGGCGTGGTTAGAAGCACCAGTTGAGTACGATTAGTCAAATGTATATATGTATGTATCTATTTTATCAGTTTTAAATATCATATGGCTTAGAAACCATATCAATGCTTCTGCAGTATTATTTTATACTCCTGCTTTTATTGTATGCACTTTACTTAACCATAAGTATCGCAATAATATCGATTCATTTCTCTTGTACGAGAAAAGAGACTGATCAATAAATACCATCTTTTATTGAACACGCCCGTCTCTTCCTTTTCTCTACAATCTGGTGAAACTAAGAATGCACGTACTGACTGAGTGAAATAAGTTGTCTTTTGTTTTCACACGACTCTAGAGATACACTCTTGATTAGGGGAGAGCAAAGTTGTCATGTTCTATGGTTGTCAGAAACTAAATCCCTTCTTGTCTATCCAGGGAGGTTAAACTCCTCCTTGCCTATTCGAGAAAGTTTCTAGTGAACTCTGAGCTAGCTGGCAAAACCAAAAACTTTAAGTCTAATATCGTCAGTAGAAGACCTAGTTAACCTCTGCCCTAGGTCTATACTATTGAAGATATTATTCCAATGCGCAGAGACTATTGGGATAATAGGAACTACACTATATGGCGCCCAAACGTTTGGATAGGCGATAAAACTAACGCAAGACATTAGAGTAACTCAGTCGTGCTTTTTCACACAGGACCCCTTTTTTCCCATAATACTCCAAAGACGTCTGGAGTGGGTGAAAGGTCATATCCGCCAAACCTCGCAGGAGGAGACTCCTATGTATGGTTCTTGGGTTAGTCAACGTTGAAGGATACACTGTTCCAAAATATTGTGCATCTAATCTTTGTTTCCATAGAAACCTGATCTGCAAACAAACAGAATAACCTTCCTGTCGGTAAAATGATAGACAGTGATGAAGAAAGGGAGACAGTTAGACTAGCAGCTGAACTCCTAGTAGCAGACAATACTCTGCTGGAAAATGACCCAAATGCAATACTCATCCCGGTCAACATAAGGAAATCTATAACCTTAAAACTTATAGAAAATGGACTGACATCGAGAGGTGGTACAGTCATATTCGTAATTGAGGCACACGAATATCGGCAGACAGAGGTATTCTATTCATGGATAAACTTTCCAGCAGCAAACGCTGTAACAAAAGAGTTCCACTATTATAAAATAGAGGAACCACCGGATACCTACACTCCTTTCGAGGAGGTGGAAGTACCACTCAAATTCCAAGAGCACCTGCTCTTGTTTAAAGGCGCCCTAAAACATAATAATCACATCACCAGGCTCGGTCCACTAGGTAGACCAGGAGCAACGTGGCCGGTCCTAGCCGGATATACACCACATCCAGACATTGAAGAAATGCCTGCACCAGATCTTTTAATACAGCTAAAACAACTAATCAAAATACATAGACAATTAGTCCAATATGTAATGCGGACTTCAACAGTCCAACCAGCAAGTAAAATTCCACAGCTGAACCCTCATCAGGGTAACACAAATAAAATTACACCACAGAACATACAGTCCTGTCTGGGTAAAGTACCCGCAAAACGGGAACAAATACCCTTCTGGCTAGCACAAAAAATCACTCAAATAGAGGCGGTGTTTCCAGACACCACCCCGGTAGAAAAACACAGGATTCTGACTATCTGTCTTCCAATGGGAATCGCACCACACGTGGAGGACTGTGACACTTGGGGTACAGTCTTTGCTTCCATATACACAAAAACACATGGTGTACCATCCATGTCAGTAATACCAGATGTGCTAAAACAGATTCAAGATGAATATGGTCCAGAACCCGCTTTAACTCTTGGTATGAAATTACTGAAAGACTTCAAGCAGGTCTCGGCTATATTATTAGCCAACATAAAGGGAGAAGCAGCAAACGTGGCGATCCGCCAAAGGTTAAAAGAGACAGACATAGCAGACCAACCAACTGAAATTGCCAGAATCATAGAGAAATCCTATGAAGAACTAGGAAGGGATAGTCTGGGTGGAATACCGGTAAAACCTCAACTGATTGAAAGTCCTGAAAAGGCATTTATTAAAAATAATTTAAACACTCAAAAAAAGAGCTGGGATGGAAACAAACAATCCAATCCTAAAGAAAAAAGATTCCAGTCCAGAGGAAGGTCTCCTCGGCGGAGAGAAAGATCTCCGAACCAAGGACGCAGGTCTCCCCAAAGTGAGCACTCTGGGAAAAAATACAACCTTAGAAATAGGGATAATCTGAAGAAACCTGATAGATATCAAGATAATGATACACGTCCCTCTCAATCTTTTCAGACTTCCTCGCAGAAATCGGAAAGAAGAGGATGATCAGAACACAGGGAAGAGCATGTCAAGTCCAAAGACAAGGAACCTGCTCATCCAAATAAAAAGTTACAATTTCCCAAAAAGAAGGTAGCCAGTATTAAAGTAATCAAAGAGGCCGAGAATACTGAGAACACAGCTGAAAAACGGAGAAGGGGCTCAGACAATGCTAGACAGCGCAGCAGAAGTGAGCATAGCTCGCAAAGTCCTTATGAATCATCTGGAGACAGTGGACACGAATGAATACATTCAGGTGGAAACTGCAGATACCAGAGTTAGCAAACCTCATAAAATATATGAAATAACATTACGTATAGAAGGGGATAAGACTAGAAAAATAAGGGGACTATTTTGGGATAATCTCTCCCAGGGCTATGACATCCTTCTAGCTGAGAAAGACTGGCCACCATAGTTTGTCAGGGAGTGTCCTCATGGCGAAGAAATAATTATGCCTGCCTTCTCAAATCATATTCCAATTCATAAAAAATATACACTTGCTAGAAAGTGGGCAGTAGCTCAAGCTCCTGCTTTATATAAAAATCATGTAGGATGGGATGAGGACTCTCCTCCTCACAAAATCCAGTTAAAATCACAACCTACTGCACAGAGGCAGTACCCAATTAAGCAAGAAGCTAAAAAACAGGTAAAAGAGATCCTAGATCAACTTGAATACCAGGGGGTGATTGAAACTTGCACCTCACAAATGAACAATCCTTTGTTTCCTGTCTCCAAACCAGACAACTCATATCGTCTAGTTTTGGATTACAGACACCTTAACTCATGTTGCAAAACCTTTGCAGTGCAAAACTCGCATAGTGCTGCACTAATGAATAACATAGTGCGCAAAAAATACAAAACAACATTAGACATCTCTAATGGATTCTTTTGTCAAAATATAGCACCAGAGAGCAGATATTTGACTGCGTTCTCGGTAAATGGCTCGCAAAAAAGTTTCTGCCGTTTACCCCAGGGGCACAAGAACAGCCCAGGATTATTCTCAAAGAGAGTAACAGAATTACTACAAACATACGATGACGAGGCATTATCATATGTCGACGACATTTACCTAACAGATGATGACTTGGATACTCACTTGAAGAGAGTGAACACCATAATACTTGGGTTCGCAGCAGAGGGTTACAAATTCAACTTTAAAAATCAAGAATTGCCCATCTAACAGTCCTGTTTTTAGGATATGAATTATCAAGTGAAGGCAAAAGCCTGGCTGACAATTTCCTAGAGAAATGTGCTGTACTCCAAGCTCCTAGAACACTAAAAAATTTACAATCAATTCTAGGCTTCCTAAACTTCGGAAGAACATACATTGCAAATTACGCAGAAAGGGTTAAACCCCTTTATGATCTAATAAAACCAGATTTTAAAAGAATCAATTGGACTCAAAAACACACAGAAATTTTGAGATCTTTACAAACAGACATGTTAATTAAAACAAAATTAGAAACATGTGACAACACACGCAATCTTGTGATTCGAGTCATCCCAGGAAGATGCGGATTCACATACCTGACCTCTAATGAGGGAGAAAAGGTACCAATTGCATACAAATCACATTTGTACACAGAAGCTGAAAAGAAGTTCAGTATTAAAGACAACATTGTTCATGCAGTTCAAACGGCTATAGCAAAAGAAAAAGACAACGCTGACGGTAGACGTATCACAGTCAGAACAGCGGAGTCAGCCTTTGAGGCATTAACAACCCCATGTAATTTACCAACAACAGCGTTGAATCCAGAATGGATACAATGGGTGAATTCAATTACAACGGACAGAGTAAAATACTACTTTGATCCAGAATTAAAGGAATTAAGATATCTAGAATATGAAATGACATACCCTCTGCCAATCGACATTCTGCCTTTACGACAGTACGCCTGTGTAATACATACAGACGGGCATGCTCAACCCTCAGTTTGGGGAGAGCTGGCTTACAAGGCCACATGCGAAATTGTAAAAGAAGTGTGGCGCGGAGGTAAATTAAGACCTCTACTTACAAAAACACACTCAGTGGAAAATAATTCAGAACAACAAACGGAAATAATAGCGTTAAAAATGGCGCTAGATAATGCCGATCGCGAATTCCCGACACTTATTGTGTGCGATTCGTATTACTGCGTCAAATCATACAATACCGATTTACAGAAATGGATTCAAAACGGTTACAAAGATGACACAGGTGCAACAATAAAGCAAAAAGTGCTTTGGGAACAAGTAGTTCATTTGCAAAAAGAACTACCAAAGACTCACGTGATACATACACTGAGTCATCAACGTGATGGCGTTCACGTTGCAGGGAATTCATTGGCTGAGAAAGCCACAACGGCAGCAACTGAATCGGCTTCCGTAGTCAAGAAAAAGCGTGCAGTAAAACACATTGACGGTGAAACTATGCTGGCGGTGAAAACGTCATCAAAAAGCGACTGCTCAGCACTACCGATCAACTATCCACTCAATTATACATACATAATCGATGCAAACTCAGTCCCTTTTGCTCGAATCCCTGGAGTGGGGGATAGAGTGATTCCAAACACGGACAGGAGAGGCTTGTTAATAGCAGACGCACATATGGGTGAAGGTCTCAGACACCTTAAACAAAAAGATTCTCTGGAAGAATTACAATCAAAGTACTGGTGGCCAGGCATGAGCCTGCATCATCAGACTTTTGTAAAAAACTGCCCAGACTGCAATAGAGATCGCAGTGGCGAGCGAGGAGGACTATTACCATGGCACATCGCTCCAGAAAAACAACAACAATAATAATATACCTATCACGAAAAAGCGTTATATTAACATAAAAAGACTAATTTCCACTTATGAAGTAAGACCCCAGCACTCGGCTGACGTCTGGACTGTTATAAAAAGATTTGCGAGTCTATAATGGCATATACGCTAGAGGCATGCTACGTCTGGCTGAATGTTTTTTCTTCTTGCCCTAAAGCGTATGAAAAAACATGGCCAAATGAGCATAGCATAGCGGGACTCTTCTCACTTCCTACCTGAGGGAACGGGATGGTGTAAAGAAAAAACCAAAGGCATAAAGCAATCTATAACAGCGAAGGTATTAGGTTCGGGAGCTGGGTGGGTCAAACATCTAATAAGTGTCCTACGTAGTCTAAATAACCTGCCAAGAAATTCTCTGAGGGGATTCAGTCCGTACGAATTATTGTTTGGAACTAGAATGATGATCTTAGATCTTGACAGTCAGACTTCAGTGGTTAAAGAAAAAAGCTTTGATATCAAAGATCGTTTGGCTATTTTACAGGACTTAAACGAAACAAGGAAAGACCTGAGCAACATAAAGTTGAAACAACAGCCAACGACCACTGAAGAAAAACCACCTGTCCCAGCAAGACCTGTCTGGATTCCAAAAGTCGGGGATCTAGTCAGAGAAAAGATCACGGTAAAAAAGGAATTTGGGCCTTCTTACAGAAAAGCAGTTCCTGTCTTGTCTATCAACGGGACAAGATCAGTAGTACTACCGCCCCTTGCTGGTAAAAAGGAGAACAGGGTTGTATCAATCGACCTGATAAAACCACAGTCATGTGGCCGATAACAAACAGTAGGCCAAGTGGACTCCCGATAAGTAGCAGAATACCAAGGTTTGCTACAAACACAGAGGTTCAATCTAAGAGGCTACTCACATTTGAAATGCCAACAAAACAACAACAAGGACTATGCAACAATGCTATCGAACTTAAACCTCTAAAAACCCAAATAAAAACATTTAGCAGAGACACACCAATCTACAATGAAGTAACAAATGACTATGCTGCTGCAACAAAACACACTAATAAAGCAAACAGCAATCCTGAAACAATAGGAACAATAGACAGAACGGCATCCGGTTACTTCATCAACTTCAGTGATTCATCTGAAGACCTGAGTGAATCACAGGAACAAACATCAACAAAAACCTTTAAAGATAAAGCTAAGGAACTTTTTCAACATCTGAAAGAAACCTATCTGATTTCTCCATGGATTGAATTCTGGGTGGCCTTAGGTGCAATAATCCTCATGCTTTGGCTCATCATGGTACTATGTTTGGGACACTTCATTGAGGGAAAATATGCTAAAATGGACACAGCAAGCCAGAATATCAACCTGGTCCTCAAACCACACACGTCTTCACACGTCGAGAAAAGAGAACTTTCTTCAGTCAACTTCACAGCCAATCCTATACCCGGTGGGGTAGCATGGGACAATACTGATTATGAAATCTATGGTCCGGTTGAAATCCTGAAGTATCCACATCAAATCAAGATCTCATTGAGTGACTTTGTAAAACCAAGCTCAGTTGCTGATGATTGGGACGTTGAAAACATTAATAATATGATGTCTGACCTAGTGATGTCTGCTAAAGTTACAAAACATGATTATTTGCAGGGTTCGTCTAATTATAATAAAATGTTCTGCTATAATCACTATAGTAATCATTATCTGCATAAATCTGCACAACCTAGAAATGTTTTGAATTATAATCAATGGGAACACTGTGCAACCCCTCCAAAAGGTAGCTCAAGAACTTTTTATGACAAATATTCATATTTTTCAGGGTTCAACACAAGCAATGCAGAAACATTTTATTTCAAATTACCAAATAAGACGGGTACAAAGACCATGCTTACAAACACTAAATTGATATATTCAGACTCGTTTTTTGAGCAAATGAGTACATTTGGTTTTGATTACTGGGACAAAAATGTTGAAGTAAAAAGTGTTTGGGGTACAAAGGAATGGCAAGTACAAGGTATAGAATCATTGTTTAGAGCCTGCATGATCCCAGAACAAATTATATTTTTGAATGACACTGTTCAACAAACTACCTGTCTTGGCCTAGCCAAAATCAAAGACTTAAACAAACCGTCTATTCCAAAGCCATCAATGAACAGTAACAGCTCTATAGATGTTGAGATAGACGTAAACCATATATTAAGCCAAAACAGAACACATCCTGATTGGAAAAAGTGGTTGATCTGGCCCACAGATACAAATAACTGTCAAGACAGATTCCTGAACAAAATCCAAGGGTTCACATTGACCAGGCCAGACCCTAGATATTCCCAAAGACAACACCCAGGGATAATTACCACGTACAGTGTGGGCAAGCTCTGCCTTCAATGGCTACAAACATCCACACTGGCAGAAATTAAGCAACACCTGACACAAATAGAACCATTCTTTAGGAGACTATCGAACGGGAGTTACATTATAATCGTAGACCGCAGATGTTGTAGCTTGGTGCCCGGAATAGCTTATCTCATAACTACGACTGCGAAGGTTATGTGCTGTGAACGAGTATTGTTCCCCAGCGCAATGCCAGACAGGGAGGTAAGGTTATGGCCGAATTTGAAAATTGCTTCCATTCGAGTTGATACTTTAAGCAGAATGAAAACAGTGCTCCTTCAGACGCCGACCAGGCTCACGTCATCAAAAGAAACGTATGATCTCCAAGTTGCAAGGACAACGGCAGAGATTCATTCATTGTTATCAACTAATTCCCCCATACATTTCGCAGAAATCCTGAACGAAATCTTAAATATTTCTGATACCAGTGGAGTCTCAAATGTATTTAAGACAGTGTTTTCGGGGGCTTTAACACCATTTAAAGCCATTCTGGGTATTTTTCCGGACTTTGTCCATTCCATCTTTGGTGGACTTCCTCTCCTTTTGGGACTAGTGGCAGGAATCCTATTTTTGATTCTGTTATTTTGCTATGGCAAACTGTGTCACAGACAAAACACCTGCGACAAGGGAAGAAACAATCCTAGCCATTGGATACCGGGACCGGATATCTAAAATCCTTGGAATGTCCCGGCTTAGAGACCTAATAATGACTTGGTTTCTTTCATTTAGACCAATGTGGCAAAGCTGTGTTTTACCTGTATTAAGGTGCTTGCTATGCGGAGAAGAATGCGTGTTAGACACCTGTCTGACGCTACAATCGGATGCGACAATGGATGCAGAAACTTTGTTGGGTCCGGTCACGGCTCATGCATTGTGCTGTCCCCTGCGGCTACCAATCCTGATGACGGCATTCGTGGAGACTTCACCACTACGATTGAGGGGTAGTGAGGTTCAAGATGAAAGCAGCATCGATCAGGTACGACCTTCTGTCAGTTATGCTGATCAAAACATCAATGAAGGCAATCATGCTCATGAATGCATGGTAACATCTTTTTCCGAGTTAATGGAACTTTCGCAGGAAGCTGTTGACAGTTTTTTCGAGAGTCTAAATGATATGATGTTCTCACCAGAGCAGAAGTAATGACTTTTGAGCAGGCTAGCACACGGCGTTCCCAACACCCTGAATTTGGCCTTCAACTCTGATAATAAAGTATCATGAACAATTTTTTCCAGTTTACGGACAGCGGAACATAATTTTTTCAGCGGCCCCAAAATATTTTGCAGTTTTTCGGGACACTTATCTTCTGCTTAAAGTAGAAACTATTCTTAGGGAACTAAATTTCTATTTTAGGAACTTTAGAGACATTAACTGCCCTCTGGCATGTTCATAAATATTTTATTTTGTGATGAAATGGTCTCGCATTTTTTTTTCTCTTCTGTATTTAGAGCCATTTCATGTGTTATTTTTCAATATTTTATTAATAATGATGTATGAATATGCGTGATTAATTTAGCATTTTCTACTGCTTGAGTGCATATAATGCATATATTTATCTTTTAGTATACTTCATGGTTTCAAAATGCATATGAATGTATTTTGGGGTGGTACGGTATACACATGCTCTACTAGTATATTTACTATGCCTAGATTTGTAAATATGGATATAGTCTGCGTGGAGTGGGTGTGATGTATTCCTATAGGTTCTGTATCAATCCCCCTATTCCTGACCCTGTTCTGGTTAATAATTAACTAGCAGCCATCCCACGGTACAAAAAAACGTTATCTGATTAAGCCACACCACGGCACAGGAACGCGTTATCTGATTAGGTCATAACGCTTGCCATCTAATTAGGCAAGCACTATTCCTCCAGCCCCTGATAAGGCATACGGAGTTCTCAAAACAAATCAAACCTATGACAACCTGGGAAAATCCCTGCAGCCATTGTTTTGGTTTCACCGAGAACTTCAGCAAAAGAATGTGCGAACAAGCCCGTTCGTATGACATCCTTATTGACGTATCCATGTCCATCCTTACGTCAATCTCGGCACCTTACAGGTATAAATATTACCGACATTGCCTTAAGCAAACACACGCGGTGGTGCCGAGATCGGAGCAGCGAGACGTGCTGAGGAGCCCAGCAGAGAGCGAAGCCCACACGCGCTGCCCCGCCTTCCTGACGCGCTGAGAACGAGACGCTGCTTTTCTCCTACCGAGAAATCCAGCTCCGGCGCTTCCAAGCAGCCCTCGCAGGCAGCTGGAATATCAAGACCAGAGACGAGAGATACCAGCCCTCAACCATTCTAGATCTCAGGTACAGAACTGAATAACCCCTTGCAGAGAATTCTTAAGTCAGTCACTTGGCAAAACAAACTTAACTTAAACTGCTACTTATCTACTCCCGCCCACGTATTAGGCTTAGGTCAGGTACACTGGGGTAGGCGTGGTTAGAAGCACCAGTTGAGTACGATTAGTCAAATGTATATATGTATGTATCTATTTTATCAGTTTTAAATATCATATGGCTTAGAAACCATATCAATGCTTCTGCAGTATTATTTTATACTCCTGCTTTTATTGTATGCACTTTACTTAACCATAAGTATCGCAATAATATCGATTCATTTCTCTTGTACGAGAAAAGAGACTGATCAATAAATACCATCTTTTATTGAACACGCCCGTCTCTTCCTTTTCTCTACAATCTGGTGAAACTAAGAATGCACGTACTGACTGAGTGAAATAAGTTGTCTTTTGTTTTCACACGACTCTAGAGATACACTCTTGATTAGGGGAGAGCAAAGTTGTCATGTTCTATGGTTGTCAGAAACTAAATCCCTTCTTGTCTATCCAGGGAGGTTAAACTCCTCCTTGCCTATTCGAGAAAGTTTCTAGTGAACTCTGAGCTAGCTGGCAAAACCAAAAACTTTAAGTCTAATATCGTCAGTAGAAGACCTAGTTAACCTCTGCCCTAGGTCTATACTATTGAAGATATTATTCCAATGCGCAGAGCCTATTGGGATAATAGGAACTACACTACAAATCCATCACCGTTCTTTAGCTCACTCCGCCACCCCAGTTCAGACATGGCCATATGCAAATCAGTCTGACCCTGTGCCTCATGGGAACAGTTCAGCCCAAACTGCCAAGCCATGTTTTCCCTGGACCGGAATCAAGCTTCCCAGGACCGGTTTCTGGCATTACAGCCGTCTTCAGCCGGGCTTGCTTGACTCCAGTGGCAAAGTGAGCAAGGGACTCACATCTGAGCATACCCTGCCAACTTAGGGCGAACAAAGAAAAACCAAAGGTGGTGATGGACGGAGTGTTGACAATACAAACACTCACCCCCAGTCAACTGATCTGGGTTTAATCCATCACCGTTCTTTAGCTCACTCCGCCACCCCAGTTCAGACATGGCCATATGCAAATCAGTCTGACCCTGTGCCTCATGGGAACAGTTCAGCCCAAACTGCCAAGCCATGTTTTCCCTGGACCGGAATCAAGCTTCCCAGGACCGGTTTCTGGCATTACAGCCGTCTTCAGCCGGGCTTGCTTGACTCCAGTGGCAAAGTGAGCAAGGGACTCACATCTGAGCATACCCTGCCAACTTAGGGCGAACAAAGGAAAACCAAAGGTGGTGATGGACGGAGTGTTGACAATACAAACACTCACCCCCAGTCAACTGATCTGGGTTTAATCCATCACTGTTCTTTAACTCACTCCGCCACCCCAGTTCAGACATGGCCATATGCAAATCAGTCTGATCCTGTGCCTCATGGGAACAGTCCAGCCCGAACTGCCAAGCCATGTTTTCCCTGGACCTGAATCAAGCTTTCCAGGACCGGTTTCAGGCATTACAGCCGTCTTCAGCCGGGCTTGCTTGACTCCAGTGGCAAAGTGAGCAAGGGACTCACGTCTGAGCATACCCTGCCAACTTAGGGCGAACAAAGAAAAACCAATGGTGGTGATGGACGGAGCGTTGACAATACAAACACTCACCTCCAGTCAACTGATCTGGGTTTAATCCATCACCGTTCTTTAGCTCACTCCGCCACCCCAGTTCAGACATGGCCATATGCAAATCAGTCTGACCTTGTGCCTCATGGGAACAGTCCAGCCCGAACTGCCAAGCCATGTTTTCCCTGGACCGGAATCAAGCTTCCAAGGACCGATTTCAGGTATTACAGCCGTCTTCAGCCGGGCTTGCTTGACTCCAGTGGCAAAGTGAGCAAGGGAATCACGTCTGAGCATACCCTGCCAACTTAGGGCGAACAAAGAAAAACCAAAGGTGGTGATGGACGGAGCGTTGACAATACAAACACTCACCTCCAGTCAACTGATCTGGGTTTAATCCATCACCGTTCTTTAGCTCACTCCGCCACCCCAGTTCAGACATGGCCATATGCAAATCAGTCTGACCCTGTGCCTCATGGGAACAGTCAAGCCCGAACTGCCAAGCTATGTTTTCCCTGGACCGGAATCAAGCTTCCCAGGACCGGTTTCTGGCATTACAGCCGTCTTCAGCCGGGCTTGCTTGACTCCAGTGGCAAAGTGAGCAAGGGACTCACGTCTGAGCATACCCTGCCAACTTAGGGCGAACAAAGAAAAAACAAAGATGGTGATGGACGGAGCATTGACAATACAAACACTCACCCCCAGTCAACTGATCTGGGTTTAATCCATCAGCGTTCTTTAGCTCACTCCTCCACCCCAGTTCAGACATGGCCATATGCAAATCAGTCTGACCCTGTGCCTCATGGGAACAGTCCAGCCCGAACTGCCAAGCCATGTTTTCCCTGGACCGGAATCAAGCTTCTCAGGACCGGTTTCTGTCATTACAGCCGTCTTCAGCCGGGCTTGCTTGACTCCAGTAGCAAAGTGAGCAAGGGACTCACGTCTGAGCATACCCTGCCAACTTAGGGCGAACAAAGAAAAACCAAAGGTGGTGATGGACGGAGCGTTGACAATACAAACACTCACCCCCAGTCAACTGATCTGGGTTTAAACCATCACCGTTCTTTAGCTCACTCCGCCACCCCAGTTCAGACATGGCCATATGCAAATCAGTCTGACCCTGTGCCTCATGGGAACAGTCCAGCCCGAACTGCCAAGCCATGTTTTCCCTGGACCGGAATCAAGCTTCCCAGGACCGGTTTCTGGCATTACAGCCGTCTTCAGCCGGGCTTGCTTGACTCCAGTGGCAAAGTGAGCAAGGGACTCACGTCTGAGCATACCCTGCCAACTTAGGGCGAACAAAGTAAAACCAAAGGTGGTGATGGACGGAGCGTTGACAATACAAACACTCACCACCAGTCAACTGATCTGGGTTTAATCCATCACCATTCTTTAGCTCACTCCGCCACCCCAGTTCAGACATGGCCATATGCAAATCAGTCTGACCCTGTGCCTCATGGGAACAGTCCAGCCCGAACTGCCAAGCCATGTTTTCCCTGGACCGGAAACAAGCTTCCCAGGACCGGTTTCTGGCATTACAGCCGTCTTCAGCCGGACTTGCTTGACTCCAGTGGCAAAGTGAGCAAAGGACTCACGTCTGAGCATACCCTGCCAACTTAGGGCGAAGAAAGAAAAAACAAAGGTGGTGATGGACGGAGCGTTGACAATACAAACACTCACCACCAGTCAACTGATCTGGGTTTAACCCATCACCGTTCTTTAGCTCACTCCGCCACCCCAGTTCAGACATGGCCATATGCAAATCAGTCTGACCCTGTGCCTCATGGGAACAGTCCAGCCCGAACTGCCAAGCCATGTTTTCCCTGGAGCGGAATCAAGTTTCCCAGGACCGGTTTCTGGCATTACAGCCGTCTTCAGACGGGCTTGCTTGACTCCAGTGGCAAAGTGAGCAAGGGACTCACGTCTGAGCATACCCTGCCAACTTAGGGCGAACAAAGAAAAACCAAAGGTGGTGATGGACGGAGCGCTGAAAATACAAACACTCACCACCAGTCAACTGATCTGGGTTTAATCGATCACCGTTCTTTAGCTCACTCCGCCACCCCAGTTCAGACATGGCCATATGCAAATCGGTCTGACCCTGTGCCTCATAGGAACAGTCCAGCCCGAACTGCCAAGCCATGTTTTCCCTGGACCGGAATCAAGCTTCCCAGGACCGGACAGCCGTCTTCAGCCGGGCTTGCTTGACTCCAGTGGCAAAGTGAGCAAGGGACTCACGTCTGAGCATACCCTGCCAACTTAGGGCGAACAAAGAAAAACCAAAGGTGGTGTTGGACGGAGCGTTGACAATACAAACACTCACCCCCAGTCAACTGATCTGGGTTTAATCCATCACCGTTCTTTAGTTCACTCTGGCACCCCAGTTCAGACGTGGCTATATGCAAATCAGTCTGACCCTGTGCCTCATGGGAACAGTCCAGCTTGAATTGCCAAGCCATGTTTTCCCTGGACCGGAATCAAGCTTCCCAGTACCGGTTTCTGGCATTACAGCCGTCTTCAGCCGGGCTTGCTTGACTCCAGTGGCAAAGTGAGTGAGCAAGGGACTCACGTCTGAGCATACTTTGCCAACTTAGGGCGAACAAAGAAAAACCAAACGTGGTGATGGACGGAGCGTTGACAATACAAACACTCACCCCCAGTCAACTGATCTGGGTTTAATCCATCACCGTTCTTTAGCTCACTCCGCCACCCCAGTTCAGACATGGCCATATGCAAATCAGTCTGACCCTATGCCTCATGGGAACAGTCCAGCCCGAACTGCCAAGCCATGTTTTCCCTGGACCGGAATCAAGCTTCCCAGGACCAGACAGCCGTCTTCAGCCGGGCTTGCTTGACTCCAGTGGCAAAGTGAGCAAGGGACTCACGTCTGAGCATACCCTGCCAACTTAGGGCGAACAAAGAAAAAACAAAGGTGGTGAAGGACGGAGCGTTGACAATACAAACACTCACCCCCAGTCAACTGATCTGGGTTTAATCCATCACCGTTCTGTAGCTCACTCCGCCACCCCAGTTCAGACATGGCCATATGCAAATCAGTCTGACCCTGTGCCTCATGGGAACAGTCCAGCCCGAACTGCCAAGCCATGTTTTCCCTGGACCGGAATCAAGCTTCCCAATACCGGTTTCTGGCATTACAGCCGTCTTCAGCCGGGCTTGCTTGACTCCAGTGGCAAAGTGAGCAAGGGACTCACGTCTGAGCATACCCTGCCAACTTAGGGCGAACAAAGAAAAACCAAAGGTGGTGATGGACGGAGCGTTGACAATACAAACACTCACCCCAGTCAACTGATCTGGGCTTAATCCATCACCGTTCTTTAGTTCACTCTGGCACCCCAGTTCAGACGTAGCTATATGCAAATCAGTCTGACCCTGTGCCTTATGGGAACAGTCCAGCCCGAATTGCCAAGCCATGTTTTCCCTGGACCGGAATAAAGCTTCCCAGTACCGGTTTCTGGCATTACAGCCGTCTTCAGCTGGGCTTGCTTGACTCCAGTGGCAAAGTGAGCAAGGGACTCACGTCTGGGCATACCCTGCCAACTTAGGGCGAACAAAGAAAAAACAAAGGTGGTGATGGATGGAGCGTTGACAATACAAACACTCACCCCCATTCAACTGATCTGGGTTTAATCCATCACCGTTCTTTAGCTCACTCCCCCAACCCAGTTCAGACATGGCCATATGCAAATTAGTCCGACCCTGTGCCTCATGGGAACAGTCCAGCCCGAACTGCCAAGCCATGTTTTCCCAGGACCAGAATCAAGCTTCCCAGGACCGGTTTCTGGCATTACAGCCGTCTTTAGCCGGGCTTGCTTGACTCCAGTGGCAAAGTGAGCAAGGGACTCACGTCTGAGCATACCCAGCCAACTTAGGGCGAAAAAAGATAAACCAAAGGTTCCCATGAGGCACAGGGTCAGACTGATTTGCATATAGCCATGTCTGAACTGGGGTGGGAGAGTGGGCTAAAGAACGGTGATGGATCAAACCCAGATCTTTTGACTGGGTGTGAGTGTTTGATTGGCTCAGATGCTCCGTCCATCACCACCCCCTTTTGTACCGCTTTGGCCGCCATAATTGTGGCAGGGTATGCTCAGATGTGAGTCCCTTGCTTACTTTGCCACTGGATTCAAGCAAGCCGGGCTGACGACGGCTGGAATGCCAGAAACCGGTCCTCGGAAGCTTGTTTCCCGTCCAGGGAAGACATGTCTTGGCAGTTCGAGCTGGACTGTTCCCATGAGGCACAGGGTCAGACTGATTTGCATATAGCCATGTCTGAACTGGGGTGGCAGAGTGGGCTAAAGAACGGTGATGGATCAAACCCAGATCTTTTGACTGAGTGTGAGTGTTTGATTGGCTCAGATGCTCCGTCCATCACCACCCCCTTTTGTACCGCTTTGGCCGCCATAAATGTGGCAGGGTATGCCCAGACGTGAGTCCCTTGCTCACTTTGCCACTGGATTCAAGCAAGCCGGGCTGAAGACGGCTGGAATGCCAGAAACCGGTCCTCGGAAGCTTGTTTCCCGTCCAGGGAACACATGGCTTGGCAGTTCGGGCTGGACTGTTCCCATGAGGCACAGGGTCAGACTGATTTGCATAATGCCATGTCTGAACTGGGGTGGCAGAGTGGACTAAAGAACGGTGATGGATCAAACCCTGATCTTTTGACTGGGTGTGAGTGTTTGATTGGCTCAGATGCTCCGTCCATCACCACCCCCTTTGGTAACGCTTTGCGTTGTAATGGCATGCGTGGTAAAGGCATACTCGTGTTAAAAGTATGCGATGTGATGGAATGCGATGTCATTGACATTGCGTAGTAATACCCACGTTGTAATGGCATGCGTGGTATTAGATTGCGATGTAATGACATACATCCGTAGCAGCTGGTAGGAAACAGGGGTGGTGAGGCGGGGTGGGAGCGTTGAAAAATATATATTTTTAAACATCTTTTCCGCCACCTCTCCTCCATCTCCACTTCCCTTCCAGACCCCAGTCTGGAACAAGCTGCAGGAAGCACACTGGCACACAGGCTTCCCTGAGCCAATCACAACGCTGCAGTGCAGCATTGTGATTGGTCTGAACACCGTGGATTGGCGTACAGATAGGGACAGGGAGCCTGTGCATATTCCCCACCAGGCTGGTGGGGAATATGCAAAGTGCAAAGTTCGCATGACTGTTTGACTGGGCCAAGACACCCGGCAAAGCAGCCATGCGCCTTAAGTGTGCACAAACCACTCCTCCTCCCCGAGCCACGAGCCCCGCACTAACACGGCCCCACAGTAACGAAAAATAAAATGATAATAAAGTTGGTATTACATTATTTTCCCTTTTTCCCTGCTCTAAGAGCAGTGGGGCGGCACTCCTCAGCCTTAGTAGAGAGGCCACCGCTGGCAGGGTATCCCTTCCTTGCCCAATGATATGCTTTGTTTAAAAAAAAATACCGGGCAGGGGAGTAAGTCCCCGAGCCCTGTAATTGCTGTCAGTAACATTTTTCTTAATGACATTCAGAGCCTTGCTCCAGTGCAAGCCTTGTTCCTGCAGGAGCAAGTTAGTCCAAGGGTAATAAAGACGCCACGGCCAGTTAGAAGGCTCTTTTTTAAAACTGCATTCTAGGGACTTTCACAAGAGTCCCGCAAATGCAATCATCCAGATATACAAATATTTTTTTACTGAACGTATTCACACCAAATCACAAAATGCACACTTTCTGGACCACACTCTAGCTCCCTTCCAAATTTGATGTAATTCTGCTCAGCCATGTTTACGGTGGTGCTTCTTAAAAAGTTTATGGAAAAGGCATGGGATTTTGTGTTTTGGGACCCCCCTTTCTTCTCTCCTCCTGCACAACCTTGGCAAAAGGCTGCACTTTTTGGGGAAAATTTGTGAAGGTTTTTCAAACTGCACCATTGTTATTAGCAAAACAAGAAAAGGCCTTTCCTATGGAAACACTAACCTAACTATAACTACCCAGTGGCGACTATCACTGGATATATATATAACAACAACAGGAATCTGAAGTTTACCGCTAAAATAACATCTAACTCTGCAGAGTTTTTAGACGTTCAAGTTTACATTGACCAGGGTCAGATCCACACCAAATTATACAGAAAAAGCACTGCGGGAAATTCCATCCTTCATGCCCGCAGTGCGCACCCACCACATACCATCAATAGCATTCCGCTAGGCGAATTTATTCGCATTAAAAGAATTTGTAGCAATCCTGAGGCAACTAATCAGTGTCTGCTGATTCCATGCAAAGATTTTGCGGCGCGGGTACAAACAAGACCTTTTAAACCGTGCCCTCTCTAAAGCACTAAGACGCTCGAGGGACGAACTTTTGACCCCCAGATCTAATCTAATCTCAGGACCTACTTCTGGGGGATCGGTTCGATTTATCACTACCTATTGTTCCCAGGTGAACAAATTAAGACGCATTATCAAGGCAGAGTGGCCGATTGTGTTAACGGATGTTATCCTAGGCCCTATGTTACCTAAAACACCAGCAATTACCTTTAGGAGGGCCCCATCCATGAAAGATGCTTTGGACAAAACACAACCTGAGCTCTCCTCTAAAATCTCTTGGTTCACCAAACCAGGTTTTTTTAGATGCACGTCTTGCCGGGCGTGCATTTTTGCTGTTAATGGTACACATAACACATCAGCCTTTAGTGAGAAGCCTATACAAATAAATGAACATCTTACTTGTCGCAGTGATTTTGTCATCTACCAACTCACCTGCACTTGCTCACTTTCCTATATTGGGAGCACTAAGCTGCCTGCTAATCAGCGCATTTTGCAGCATATACGGGCAATAGTGAATTCTGACATGAATTACCCGGTGGCTCGCCACTTTAAGGCAGTCCATGACAAAAGACAAAAAACTGAAAGATCTGAAATACACTTTATTGTGCTCAGTTCCCAATCCTGGACGAGGCGGTGACCGAGAAAGGCTTCTTAGGCAAAGGGAAGCATACTTTATCCTACTACTTGATACAAGATCACCTAATGGGTTGAATGCATTTGATGAATTACATCATTTCTTATAATGTGGTAGTCTAGTGAATTATCTTTCATTGAGGTAAATTTTGTCTGTTTGAAATATTGCTTATGAATTGAATATGTATAAGAATGATGAAAATACATTCATGATGTTGTTATATAACAAAAAAGCCATGTTATAGGTTCCAAAAGGGTTTTCAGCCATCTGTCTTTTTAAATGTATTATCATTTTTTAATATGATTTTCTTTTCACGTTTGGTAGCACTTGCACTTTATACAACCTAGCATCGGTAAATATGCATGTTATATATGGACACGGAGGATTTGAATTGATTAAGACTGGTGCAGTTCAGTATTACTTTTCATGCACTTGCATTTGATTTGATACTATTTTCAATATGTGCAACATTGCAGACATTAATGATGGAGCACCTAGCACTTTTTTGTCAATAACTATTCAATGTCGTATTAAGTACTATTATGTACTTGTACTAATTGATTTAAGGAAATCATTTATGAATTTGGATTGATGATTCTCATGAGTATTCCTGAGCACTATGCTATAATTCCTTCTGTTGTGTCATCTCGCTATCGAATGCGTTTAAATATTTACTTTAATGCTTGGTTTGTATTCTTGTCTACCCATGCGTCCTGTTTCTTTAGGCGCATGGGCTTTTATTCACTACAAATTTACCAGCCTACTTCTGACGCGTCATGTGACCAAGCTCCGTCCGCGGAGCGAAACGCGTCAGGGAAGGCACTCGCTCTGATATTAACAGAAAATAAAATTCTGCACTGCTGACACTTTATTGGTGTGATGGCGTTATGATATTTGATTAAGTTCATCTGAGAGGAGGAGAGGAGGTCTGCGCCCGTTCATGACCGCAGCGAGAGGCGGTCGGGATTCTTTTGAGATATATATATATATATATATATATATATATATATATATATATATATATTCACTGAAAAAACCATAGGTTATAGACCATATATAGTTAGGAATTAGCATTTACAAAACCTTGAAAATTCACTGAAAAAACCATAGGTTATACACCATATATAGTTAGGAATTAGCATTTAAAAAACCTTATTTTACTCACACAAAACCATTGAAATTCCATATATAGTTAGTTGTACTAACTATATATCGCGCACCCGCAATCCACTGCTGATCATGTCACATATTACATCATTCATGACATGGTCAGTGACATCACTGATGACATCACTGATGACATCTCAAATGACATCACTGATGACATCACTGATGACATCTCAAATGACATCACTGATGACATCACTGATGACATCACTGATGACATCTCAAATGACATCACTGATGACATCTCAAATGACATCACTGATGACATCACTGATGACATCTCATTTGACATTACTGATCACATCACTGATGACATCATTCATGTGATAATACGATGAACCTCTTCAGACTAGCCCGTTAGCTCAATTTGATGCCGCGACCCGGTCCGCGAACCGGTAAGAAATCAACATAGTGACGGTATCGCGTTGCCGCGTAATGCGTCTTATGACGTACTGCCTTAGCGCACCCGGAAGTGTCCCAGGGCGCGGACCGAGGCGCGAAGCTCAGCGACCCGGAAGCTAACCGGGGCGCGTACCGCAGTGAGAGGTCATGTGACTTGTTAATAAAACTTTTCATTGGTTCATTTCACTTTTGGTTTCATAATGATGTAAGGCTAGGTCAGGTGACCTAAAAATAACACTTTTCATTGGTTGAGAAGTATTGTTTTTCCCAAATGATGAAAACCCCTCCTTCTTTCCTCACTCTGACTTTCATCATTGTGAGAGGAAGACCTTTACTACTATATGAGAAATGGCTTCATTGGTAGCTTCAGCTGGTGGACCCCCACCACCACCACCACCTCCTCATGGGAAGAGAGGACCACCTCCCCAGGTCATGACCAACACTGAGGAGGAAGAGGAAGAAATGGATGAGGAGGGAGAAGAACCACAGTTCTTAGAAGAGGTGCCCCGGGTTTCCAGAAAGAAAGCCAGTTTCATCTGGCAGTTTTATTCGATCCCTCGTGGCCAAAAAAAAGTCAATGCGAGGTATGTCACCTGCCTCATATGCAAAGAACAATTATCCCGAGGGACGGACAAGAAATATAGTTACGGAAATCACACAATGCACAGGCACATGACAAGGAAGCATCCGCTCAATTACAGCCGGGCGGAAATAAGGGATTTGCTGGACAATCCAAGACCAACTCCTGTGGCCAGACCAAGAATACCAATTTCATTAACACCAGAAGAGGCACGGGAAACAGTGCCAAATATACAAGAAAATTTTGGCCACATGATACACTCTTGTATGCACTGTCGGGCGTTGTTAGCATGTGGCAACATGAGCATAAACGCTATAAACCTGGCGTATGAACACCATGATTGCCCTAACCGCCCCCAGTAATTTTTTTTTTGCTCCTGTTGAGCCCTTTTCAACGCCTGTTTTTTGCTGTTTCCCCCCCCAAAAAAAACCAAAAAATATATAAAATCGTTCAATAAATACAAAAAAAACAAAAAATGTTCAAAAAATAAAAAAAATATATAAAACAACAAAAATATAAAAAAAAAAGTTATTTTCAGAACTACCTTCCCTTTCAAAAAAAATTGCTAGAATGTTTAGCACTCTGGCAAGCTCTATTTCTTTTGGTTCGCTCCCCGGTTAGCTTCCCGGTACGCGGACCGGGAGCTAACCCAAAAATAAAAAAAATAAAAAAAGAGTAAGTATAAGGAAAGTAAACAGAGAGTGATGTTAAAAGAAAGACAGCTATAGGGAGTAAAGAAGACATACTGTTTAATAGATCTATTTACCGAAGAAAAGACGGAAGAGGGTATAATTGTGAAAAACAAAATAGATAACGAAGTGAAAGAAAAAAAAAGAGAGTATAACATTAACAAAGAAGAGTTTCTTGGAGAATGTGAGTGAATGTTCAAAATAAGATTAAAACATGAGGAATAACAGAGAGAAAAAATAGAAAACAGAAAACAAAAAATAACAGAAAAAGATTAATTGAAACAGCAAAGAAATGTAAGTAACATAGAGCCATATCATCAACATAGGCAATAAAAGTTTTGCAGCTTTTATTGGCAGAAATGTGTCGCTAAAGCTGCTTTTGCGGCAGAAAACTGCCGCTAAAACCACTTTTGCACCAGTTTTCTGCCAATAAAAAGAGCAATAATTTTATTGGCTGTGTTCATAATATGCCCCTTAGTGTGCTTCAACTACACAGAGAAAGCATTATGAACAAGTAGTGATAGAGTGATCAGTCAAAGACACTAAGAGTAATAGAGACGGAGTGAGTGAACAAGAGTGAGGAACTATGAGAAGAGAGGGACTGAGAAAAAGAATGGAAGGAGTTGAGTAAGTAGGTAATAGAGAAAGGAATGATGGAAGTAGCAAAGGCAGGAAACTGAGGGTTAAAGAAATGAAGCAGTGGAACTAATAGTAGGTGAATGTGATAGAAATGTAACGAAAAGAGTACAAAGCATTTACCTTATAATTGTCGTTAAATTACTCACTTTTTGTTTTTATACTTTCAATCTGTGAAAGAGAGAACAAACATTTCAAAAATATTAAAACATGTATTTAAAAATTACAAAAGACAAGGGAAAAGATTGAAGGACAAACAGTTTTTCAACAACTTTGACACTTACAGAAGCTTCTGCTTCTCCAGGCCCCCAAAACAGTCATAAAGATATACATTTTAAACTAACAGTATCTTGATGCAGATGAAGTGAGGCCTATCTTAAAACATAGTGCATCTTTTGCATTGCTGTTGTCTCAGAAAAGTGTCGCAAGACACTAAAATTTTAAATAATTGCTTGAGGATGCCAATAAGATGTGTCCTATCCAGAGGTTTGTTTGAGGTGAGGCCTACTCAGGTTTGCAGATGAAATTTCGAGTTGTTGAAGAGAATAGAGGACATAATACATGTGAAGGTCTACCAATGAAGTGAGTCATGTCCACTGCACTCTTGAACAAAGTCCAAACCTCCTATGTTTCCCTGGACAGACCTAAACTTGATCTGCACAATGTGATTCGTAATGATAGGAAACACAGGTGATGTAATTGAAATACGTGCAATTTCTTTTGCTCATTTCACAATCACATCACTTGTGTTTCCTTTGCTTAGGTATCTCATTGTGCAGATGTAGTCTAGCATATGAAAGAATACGCAGAAGTGCAGCACTGCATGCAACAACTTTGACACTTACAGAAGCCTCACCTTCTCCATGCCTCCTACACAGTTCTACATATACATCATAAATGCAAACAGTACAGAATTAATTATACATGTTAAATGGTTTATTTTTGCTGTTCTCAGAATGTATCAAAATTCACTAAAAACAGTGACTTGAAGGTATTCATCATATAACAGCGGGGAAAAAAAAACACAATCAAAATGATTGTGTTTAAAAAACCCATACAACATAAGAAATCAGAATTCAGAACTCCTTAAAGTTAACTTACTTTCCATGACGTCAAAGGATGTCCTATGAACAGCTTACACTCTTTTGTGCTGTTATTACTTTCAGCCCGCCACTTTCTGAAAGAAAATCTCCATCGTTTTTAAAAACATGTTACATGCAATAAATGACTTCTTGCTCTCTACCACAAGTTTCCACAAGGCCAAATCTTGTCAGACCCGTTTATAACTCTTGGATTTCTTGTAAGCCAATCCCGTCATTTGGCATTTCCGCAACTTTCAGAATTAAAATGTTGAAGATAATTTTCACAATCCTGGAATAGTAATATCTTCCCCTTCTTGCTCAGTCATGTTCTACATTTCCTATGACACTGATACTGCTTACTATGAAGCAGACTTACACTAACTCTATGACTACTACAATGATTTAATTCTCTACATCACTTTCAATCACAAAGCAATGTAAAACAGTAGACAGCGTTGCAGACTTACATTCCCTCTACTCTATGTTTTGATTGGCTGCTTCAATTAGCTTATAAAAAGAAACAGTTTTTCTGAACTCATTCAAAGTGCACTTATTTCTCCATGACGTCCGGTCTTATGGTTAGAAGTTATGTCTCTGAACTACACTTATCCTCAAGGCCAAATTGTGTAGGAGCCATTAGAACTTCTTGAAATTCCACAGAGCACATCCCGAGATTATTTCCCTAAAATTTTGGTTTTAAAAACACCAGGTAAGAGTTTTTAAGGTCATACGGCAATTTTTTTTTGAAAATTAAAACAGAATCGTTGCAGAATGACCAGCCATTTCTAGACTTTAAATAAGCTGTGTAATGTCCTGATGTTATTGAAGGGCCGTCATGATATATAATTGCTGCAGTTACAAAAGTCCTTCCTGATATTGACAACTGCGAAGCTACAAAATTTTTAATTAAAGTTGTCAATTTTGTTCCATCAGGCCTACATCGTTGGAACATTAAAATGACATACTGGCCATATGTTCGTATAAATAATGTGGACATCATTTCAGATTTACATTGGCTACACTCCATGTTGTGATCAGCTTCTTTTACTAGCTTATTAAAGGAGACTGATTTACTGTCTGGCAAAGTTAAATATATAAATCTTTCTGAATCTACACTAGTAGTACTTGATACCATACAGTTCTCGCAGTCATGCTGCCATTGATAAGAAAGCCCAAACAGCTGATCTACATCTACACCTTCAGCATGCAATACATCAAGCATATACATTAAAAACTCCTGACAATCTTGCTGAATATTTTGAGAGAATTGTGTTTGGCCTGAACATCTGTCTAACAGATTTCGAATTTCAGACACACTTTCTATGTTTCTTCTATCAGTGCTACATTTCTCTAACACAGAATTTAACAAACTGCAAAATCTTTGATCAGAATTGACCACAATCTCTTCTTTGACATTTTCTAGAGAAAACAAAACATTAACCACTACATTAGCATAGCAGTTGACACCAGAACTGTTTTCAAATTGAAAACCAACAACATCTTCAACAGAATCCTTTTTGTTTCTGCTTGTAATTTTAGGTTCATCGACTTTTCGTCTTTTTGCTACAACCTCCCCAGTATTGGTCACATTTCTTCGTTTCCGGCCTACCACACGTTTCTCAAACAAAGGATACTGAGGCAAATGTGGCGCATACTCTCTTCTTAACCTATTGTATTCCTTAACACAATCTAGATCCGCACAAATGTTTGTGACATCACACTCAATCAAGTACAATCCCGATAAAGTTCTAACTCGTGACAATGCCACATATGCCATACCCTCCTTGAACACAGAACTGCCAATATTCACCAATGCACAGTCTACACTTAAACCTTGCGATTTATGGATTGTCACCGCATATGCCAAGCAAACAGGAAACTGCTTATGGCGAACATATAAGTCTTTTACAAGCAAAAATCTAGCAGAGCAACGACCAATTAGCTGTACTTCCTCAATGCCATCAAATTTAATTTTTAAAAATTCAATTCCATCTCTATTTCTGTATTTCACAAAATCAACAACATTACCCATTGATCCATTTACCAGACCTCTTTCAACATGTAAATTCCTTCTTAAAATTATACGGCAGTTTAAGCACACATTCAGAGTCTTTTCAAAACCTGCAGTTTTAGATATACTCTTCTCTAATGAATCCAATTTTGTTTTCAGATTCTCAGACAAAATAATTGTTGATCCCATATGCTCTACTCTGTCAATAGCTTCCAGTTTCACAATCTCTTGCTTTTCTAAATGCAACATTTTGTTGTTAAATTTGGCACATTCTGCAAGAGTTGGCATCAAACATATTCCAGATTTCTTCTCAGTAATTTTCTGAAAAATATTCTCAGGCACAACATCTTGTTCTGGATATAAATTTGACAGTAATCGTGCATGTAAAGCTTCTTTCCCATGCTCGGTCACTTTTCCAATTCTAACATCTTGTAGAATAGTCTTGTAAACTTCATCCTTCGCCTGACGCATATTTTCATGCAGTTCAGCATAATTGAAGTTTAACCATATATTGACGTTGCCAATGCTGCCTAGGCACTTCCTGGTATCTTCATGCGTGAGCATTTTGAACACAGGTTGCCCTTTCACTGGTGTCAGCTGCAGAAGATCTCCGAAAACAATGATGTGTTTGCCACCAAATAACACATCATACTCTGTTTTGAGAACTTCTTGCATTCTCAAATGCACAAAGGCAAGCATGACATTGGAAACCATGCTTACTTCGTCAATGATAAGAAGTTTCATTTTCCTCAAGATTCTTGAAACTTCAAAACAAGCATCTCCAGATTGCTTGTGATATTGTAATTTGTTGTCATGCTCCACTGGCAGCATCAGTAAACGATGTAAAGTAATCCCTTTAATATTATGTGCTGCCAGTCCAGTTGGAGCAGTGACAACACAAGACAGCGATGACTCTGTCCTTTCCTGCAAATAGCATGAAATTGCTTTAATGAGGAAACTTTTTCCAGTTCCCGCTTCTCCACTCACGTACAGTCGGACAGGCTTCAACGACGTACATGAGCACTCTTTCTTATCATGACTTAATCCATGATCAATTTGCATGGTAACTTCGTCATATATTTTCCTCTGCTCAACGTTGAGTTGTCTTTCCAACTCTTCTAAGTTAACCGCATCCTCTTGAGCATGTGCCATGGCTCTTTCCACTTCATTCATAGCAGTGGCAGCTTCATTTTCAATAACAGGTCCTCCTAGTGGATCCTGACTCAATGAAGCAGAACTCTGACTGTCCTGAGAACTGTCTCTGGCAATCTCGGCTGCAATCGTTGCTTCCTGCTCAATTTCCGCATTCAACATTTCTACATATTTGGGAAAAGCAGGACATTCTATGGTCTCCTTGGCGGCATTGAAAGAGTCTTCGTAACAGAGAAAATCTCCAAGCAGTTCCTCTTCTGCACGCCAAGGCTTGAAAAGTTGCAAAAGTGCTAAATAGAAAAACTCCTTTTTTTCAGGAGATTCGCCACTCAATTTTCGATGGTTTATCAAGTGGCATTTTCTTTGCTTGACCAGACATCCCTCACTTCCTATTACAGCATACACTCCTTTCTCAGTATCTTCTTTGATGTTCCTCTTGAATATGTAATTTTGAAGAACCTCATACAGACAAACATTCTCGAGGTGAATGCTTCGATTTGGATAATATGTATCCAACATGTTGGTCTTCAAAATGTCGGTACTGTTTGGCTCCTTTTCCGCCAAATACTTAATTTCCCGGACAGGTTTGAGAACTCGATTACGCGTTGCAGCAAGACCAAGACTCGCCCAAACGATACTCCTGGACTTGGCATAGAGACTTGCTGAAGACAACCGGTCAGAACATTCGTACGCTCCGATTTCTCGATGCGACAACATCTTCAGACTGAAACTGTACAACTTTTTACTGAGGCTCTTTTCATGGGAAATGTCCTCCCACATATCCTTCAATTCTGTCTTCTCTTTTTTGGTGATGTAAGACGTCACATACCGAGCCACAGCCATACAGTTATCAGCCACAAACTGTATATCCATGTTAGCATTCCACATGGACAAAATCACCGGGTTGTAGTCATTGATGTTCTTGGACTCTTCGTTCCTCTTCAAATTGTATGTGTTTTTAGGTGATTTCTTCATGACATTGTGTCGCAGCGAAGACATCAAACTGTTTACTCTTCCTTTAGAAATCACCGGTCGTGGAAAGCCGAAACGACATTTGGTGTAGAACTTGTCCTTGTTTCGGAATTTACGACGGCAGTACTTTCCACATCGATGGCTTTGGAAACGCAGAACTTTTTCTCTTAGGCTTTTCTTCTCCTTTGCGTTTGGAACAGCACACGTAGAATATTGTTGGATGAAACTCATCACTGAGTCTTCTGGATCCGTTCCAAATTTAGGTGCATCCTTGATCCACAGCAACATATGTATATGAGGAGCACCTCTTGCTTGGTACTCCTTTCTCCAGAAGAAATCCAACACCTCTCCAAGAGGTGGATTCTTCTTATTCATGATGAAAGACATCATAGCTTCAAATCTATGATTGAAGTACCTACATACATTGACTGGATCCAAAGAGCACAGTTCTCCGGGTGTCTTGAATTCGATGTTATCTACGTTAGCATTTGCCTCTCGTAGAAATTCAAGTAAGTCTTCCCAGCCATACTCGCCACAGCTCAGAGTGAGGAACCATGTGGGAGTACCTAAGTTCCTCAGCATACATTTTAAATCACCATGACGACGGTACCAGTACTCATTAGTACCACGCTGACACGCCATGAGATTAATCAGGTGAGAATCCAAAATACTGTCTTGGACATTGACTTTATCCATAAAGTCACTTGCCGAGATGTTTTGCATGTGTATACCACTTTTCAAGATGTGGTTCACTGCATATGACAGTCCAGACAGATCGCTTTCAAACAGGAGATGAAACAAATAAGGAATGCATTGTCGAAACCTAGCATCTCCTGCATACAATCGCAAAGTCCGGTATTCAGAAGCAGGAATTTGATGAGGTCGCTCATCATATCTTCCTCCCTGACCTGTTGGAAAAAGCTGTGGGAAACACCGAGCTTCCAAACTTTCCTCCCAAACACTAATGGGACTCCCTTTGGCTTGTTTCATTTGAAACAACTCAATAGCATTCCCCATGACTTCCTTGGAATGCAAAGGATGAACAATATAATGTTCATATATTTCTTCACTAGTAGAGGGTTCTACTTTCTCAATTTGACCAGCACACAAATCGCTATCCTCTTCCTCACTTACTTCCTCTTCTGCAACATATACATTCTTATAGTATTTATTATTTTTTTTCAAATACAATGTTGCCTTTTTAACTTTCCTAACATCTACTAAATCTTGCCATATTTTCTTATTCTTTGTCGGAACCCCATTAACTAAGATAACCAGAGGTTCCTCTTCCACTTTTTCTACTCCAATTGTGTTAATGTTTTTCTTCAAATCTAGAGGCAAATAAACAACTCTTCCCTTTAATCCTCTCTGTAAATCTGATGGAGGCAATTTCCCTGTCTTTGGCTCCATTCTTACAATAGCCTGAAAGGGATGGATACTTTGAATCAAAATAGATTCATAAGTATTTAAATCCTTCAATTCAGAAGGAATCTCAACCAATTCCAGATTATTATGAACTGCTCTAGCAGGCATCTGGTTTTGATTTAATTTGCAACAACAATAAGTACACACACGTTGATCGAATCCCAAATCAAAACAATTTTCTACCATCAAGTATGTTGCAAAATCCTTCCATTCACTATTATTTTCCCTTTCACTTTTTGCATATAAATCCACTAACTTAGTCTGATTCTTATAATAAGTGCGTCGACAACACACACAAGTGAAATTAGGCCTCTCACTTGATTTCACCTGAAACGTCGCAATTTCCCTCTGGAAATTATCTGTACTGGAAACCTGTACACTATCTTCCACATTACCCTCTTCTTCTGGGTCAATTTCAACATTCTCCTCTTTACTTCCAAAGTAACAAAACTCAATTTCTTCACATATGTTCTTCACATCTATTTCAGAACCATGCAAAAGAGCAGCGCATAATTGTTTAAGCATAATTGCTGGACTCTTAGCATAATACAACATTCTAACTAATTTCCTCACTTTATTATGATGCACTGCTAGCATCCTGAAATGATGAAAAACACTCTGGCATACTCTCCTGGAAAGACAAGCCAGTGAATGACCATGCAAACCTGTCACTTCTCTCACTCTGCAAGGATCTAATTCTTGCAACAACCTTATTTTCTGCTTCAAACTTTTCTTATTAAATGACCGTACAAAATCACAAAGCAAATTGATGGAATCCTGTCGCACACTGCAAATACTACTACACTTCCAGGTGTACACAGGACCCTTAGCACGTCTTCCTAAAACCTCATTACCTAACACCTCTTCTGTCTCTGTTGTCAAAAGTTTTTCTTTTTCAACTGGACAACCATCTTTCACTTCATAAGCACGACCACTGGTGTCAACTGCATGCACCAAATCATTATCCTGGAAATAACTCTCCTCATTAAAAAATGCCTCACAGCTTGAACTATGCATCCATTCTCCAGAAAAAACTTCACAAAAATTACTACGATTAACTATTCTCTTCCATCTACTATTTCTTTTGAAATCATAAATTGCCTTGTTTAGCTTCCTAATTCTATTGATTATCAAAATAAATAACTTACGTTTAATTTCAAATGCCTGATCAATAACTTTCTCAACTTTTTTTTTCTCTTATAAAAAAGCACTTTCTGTTGACCTTTCTTAATATTTTTTAACAAATTGCCAATTATCCTGTTGCGGAAAATTCGTTTACGAATGTCCCTAAACTGTTGTTTCTTTCTACTATCATGCACAGAGTTATCTCTTGCTCTAGCAGTAACATTTTTGATTGGCCTTTCCTTTCCATTTGAATTGGTTCTCTTTTTATGGACTGAAACATTTTCTGTAGTAATATTTTTTTTACTACACATATTTCTTATGAAATATTTTGTGCTCTTACTTGACAAATCTTTTTGTTAGAGGACTGCTGCTTATTTTGTTTCACCTGCTGTCTTTGACGTTTTGCAGCCTTTCTCTGTCTTTCTATTGTTGGCATGGTGAAATCTTGAAATGATCTGCAGTTGAATCTGTGGTAAAATATAATAAAAAATGTTATTAACCATTATTACCAAACAGTAAATCAATAACAGTGATCAAAAACTTAACACACTACTTGACATTTTAACTAGAAGATTTTTTAGTCCTTGGCAAAATTACAATACAGAAATAGCAGAAAAGAAATGACATTTATATTTATGTTACCTGTGCTATTTTATATGTGAATCTGATCTAATTTTATGAGCATATTTTAATATTTTATTGAAGACACTACACATAACCTATTTTTGAAGGTGTCTTTATTTTTAAATTAAACGGTTTACACTTTTACTTTTTATTTATTATAAATTTTAAAAATAAATGTTTATAGTTCCATAGGCTCAAGCAGGTCAGCTTCCCACCCTATGTCATATAATTCGGACAAATCTGCATCCTCATCACGCTCTTCTTCATCCTCAGGATTTAAATCATCCAAGGGATCAACATCCACTGATGTTTCAATTACAAGTTCAATGATGAGGTCAAAATCAACTGATTGCAGATTGTCGCTCATGTTGATGTTGTCTTTATCTTTAAAGAAAGATAACAACAATGAGATGTTGCAGAGTAAGAGACACATCTCAGAGATTATAATAGTAAAATTGTTTAACAAGAGTAATATTTTGCAGCTATTATTTAGCCATGTCCAGCGATGCTGAGCAGGTGAAGCCTATGTCTAATTTTTCAGTGAACAGGACTCATCTCTTCTTAACCTTGGATAAGCCTCACCGACTCTGTGTGTCCTGCACATACTTAAATGTAAAGGGGCAGATTTATGTTAAATGGCACATCCCCAGGCATGCACCAGTTAACGTGCACCGCTGCTCTGCCACCCATGGTGTGCCGTATTTACAATCAGATAGGAGAAAGCTGCGTCAAAACCCTGCGCCTGCTTTAAGCAGGCATAGGTCTTGACGCAACATTGTGGAGATGGGGCACCCCTGAGCCTTGCTTGAGCTGCATCGCACTTGCGATACAACTCCAGCAATCACTACCTTTACAGCACAGATACATCACGCATCTGTGCCATTTTTGCCCCATGATGCCCTGCATTGTAAATGCAGCACACCATGGGTGGTGGAACAGCGGCGCAGGATGACTGACACATCCCATGTGATGCACCAGTCATCATAAATCTATCCCTAAGCTTCTTATCTTGTTACAGATGAACCGCCATATGTACCATCAAACTATTTTGCATTTCCTAAATAGCGAATTTTAAGGAATAAATAGCAATTCTTTACCATTCCTAATTTGCAATGAGCAAATTGCTAATTGCAAGTTACCCATTCATTTCCATGGGCTAGGAGCCTCATAGGAATGAAGGTTTAATTTGCGATTAGCAATTTGCTCATCACAAATTAGGAATTTTTCCAAGGGTGCAGGGGTGTCTCAAGAACACCCTGCTGCACCCCTGAAAAAGAAATTTGGGGGCATATGGCACACATACATGCCCTAAGGGCATGTGTTGGCGTCATATGGGACCTTTTGTTTTTTTGAAAAAAAGCTTTTTGAAAAGAATTCACAAATTACCACCAATTTACCACAATAGTTTCCAAATCCTTAATGTCATTTTTTACATATTTTTTGTTTGATACATTGCATTTAAGTAATCGCAAAATTTGCAAATCCTTCAGTGCAATCGCAAAATAAGGAATAGCAAATTTTGCTACTCCTTATTTTGCATCAAACTTGTTTGATACATACCATTTGTCTAATTAACATTCGCAAAGGCCGAAATTCGCAGAATTTTGATCTTTGCGAATGCTAATTAGCTTGATACATATGGCCCCAAGTGAGGCCTGTCTTGCAACATGGTGCATCTTTTGCATCACTGCTGCATTGGTTTCATGTGGTACGTTTTTTTTACACCAAGACATATCTGCCTAAATGCATCAATTTGTAATTTTGTCGCCTCATAGCAAATCTTTTGCACCGCCGCTGCATCATAAAAGTGACGCACAGTGGCGCAAAAGAGGCATACACCTATCATAAATCTGTCCCTAGCATTTTAAATGATGAATCCAGGATGACGATAAGGTGAGGTTTGTTTAAGGTGAGGCCTACTCAGGATTGCAGATTAAAGTTACGCTTGATGAAGAATACAGAGGAGATAATACATGTAAAGCCCTACCAATGAAGTAAGTGATTTGCACTTTATTTCGCCAATCATCATAAATGTATCCCTAAGCTTCTTATCTTGTTACAGATGAACCACCATATGTACCATCAAACTATTTTGCATTTCCTAAATAGCGAATTTTAAGGAATAAATAGCAATTCTTTACCATTCCTAATTTGCAATGAGCAATTTGCTAATTGCAAATTACCCATTCATTTCCATGGGCTAGGAGGCTCATAGGAATGAAGGTGCAATTTGCGATTAGCAATTAGCTCATCACAAAATAGGAATTTTTCCAAGGGTGCAGGGGTGTCTCAAGAACACCCTGCTGCACCCCCTGAAAAAGAAATTTGGGGGCATATGGCGCCCATACATGCCCTAAGGGCATGTATGGGCGTCATATGGCACCTTTTGTTTTTTGGAAAAAAAGCTTTTTGAAAAGAATTCACAAATTACCACCAACTAGAAGTTGGTGGTAGTTTCCAAATCCTTAATGTCATTTTTTTACATATTTTTTGTTTGATACATTGCATTTAAGTAATCGCAAAATTTGCAAATCCTTCAGTGCAATCGCAAAATAAGGAATAGCAAATTTTGCTATTCCTTATTTTGCATCAAACTTGTTTGATACATACCATTTGTCTAATTAGCATTCGCAAAGGCCGAAATTCGCAGAATTTTGATCTTTGCGAATGCTAATTAGCTTGATACATATGGCCCCAAGTGAGGCCTGTCTTGCAACATGGTGCATCTTTTGCATCACTGCTGCATCGGTTTCATGTGGTACGTTTTTTTTACACCATGACATATCTGCCTAAATGCATCAATTTGTAATTTTGTCGCCTCATAGCAAATCTTTTGCACCGCCGCTGCATCATAAAAGTGACGCACAGTGGCGCAAAAGAGGCATACACCTATCATAAATCTGTCCCTATGGGCGTCATATGGCACCTTTTGTTTTTTGGAAAAAAAGCTTTTTGAAAAGAATTCACAAATTACCACCAACTAGAAGTTGGTGGTAGTTTCCAAATCCTTAATGTCATTTTTTTACATATTTTTTGTTTGATACATTGCATTTAAGTAATAGCAAAATTTGCAAATCCTTCAGTGCAATCGCAAAATAAGGAATAGCAAATTTTGCTATTCCTTATTTTGCATCAAACTTGTTTGATACATACCATTTGTCTAATTAGCATTCGCAAAGGCCGAAATTCGCAGAATTTTGATCTTTGCGAATGCTAATTAGCTTGATACATATGGCCCCAAGTGAGGCCTGTCTTGCAACATGGTGCATCTTTTGCATCACTGCTGCATCGGTTTCATGTGGTACGTTTTTTTTACACCATGACATATCTGCCTAAATGCATCAATTTGTAATTTTGTCGCCTCATAGCAAATCTTTTGCACCGCCGCTGCATCATAAAAGTGACGCACAGTGGCGCAAAAGAGGCATACACCTATCATAAATCTGTCCCTAGCATTTTAAATGATTAATCCAGGATGACGATAAGGTGTGGCCTATCCAGAGGTTTGTTTAAGGTGAGGCCTACTCAGGATTGCAGATTAAAGTTACGCTTGATGAAGAATACAGAAGAGATAATACATGTAAAGGCCTACAAATGAAGTAAGTGATTTGCACTTTATTTTGCCAGTCATCATAAATGTATCCCTAAGCTTCTTATCTTGTTACAGATGAACCACCATATGTACAATCAAACTATTTTGCATTTCCTAAATAGCGAATTTTAAGGAATAAATAGCAATTCTTTACCATTCCTAATTTGCAATGAGCAAATTGCTAATTGCAAATTACCCATTCATTTCCATGGGCTAGGAGGCTCATAGGAATGAAGGTTGCAATTTGCGATTAGCAATTACCTCATCACAAAATAGGAATTTTTTCAAGGGTGCAGGGGTATCTCAAGAACACCCTGCTGCACCCCTGAAAAAGAAAATTGGGGGCATATGGCACACATACATGCCCTAAGGACATGTATTGGCGTCATATGGCACCTTTTGTTTTTTGGAAAAAAATGCTTTTTGAAAAGAATTCGCAAATTACCACAAACTAGAAGTTGGTGGTAGTTTCCAAATCCTTAATGTCATTTTTTACATATTTTTTGTTTGATACATTGCATTTAAGGAATCGCAAAATTTGCAAATCCTTCAGTGCAATCGCAAAATAAGGAATAGCAAATTTTGAATTAAGGACATTTTAAGTCATTTCCACATGTGCAGTGTTTTCAAATTATGATTTGAAAATCGTTTTTGGGGAAAAGTAATGGTTTGCAAATTTATGACAAGGACATAATGGTGTATGCTTCTCTATAAGGCATTTCAGTGTCTCTGATGTCATTTTTCCCATATTACATTATAAGACCTTTCCCCATGGAGCACATTCCTTGTAAATATGCTCCCACCTGTGCATGGTGAATTTAGATTTTGACTGTTTGAGTCACATAGCCATGTTAAAATTGACCCAAAAAAATTGCAAACGCTTTAAAAAAACACATTCATGTGTCTTAAGGACATTTTAAGTCATTTCCCCATGGACAGTGTTTTGTAAGTGGCGCAAAAGAGGCATACACCTATCATAAATCTGTCCCTAGCATTTTAAATGATTAATTCAGGATGACGATAAGATGTGGCCTATCCAGAGGTTTGTTTAAGGTGAGGCCTACTCAGGATTGCAGATTAAAGTTACGCTTGATGAAGAATACAGAGGACATAATACATGTAAAGCTCTACCAATGAAGTAAGTGATGTCCACTTCATTGCGCCAGTCATCATAAATGTATCCCTAAGCTTCTTATCTTGTTAGACATCAACCGCCATATGTATCATATAACTATTTTGCATTTCCAAAATAGCGAATTTTAAGGAATAAATAGCGATTCTTTACCATTCCAAATTTGCGATGAGCAAATTGCTAATTGCAAATTACCCATTCATTTCCATGCGCCAGGATGCCCATATGAAAGAAGGTGCAATTTGCGATTAGCAATTAGCTCATCGCAAATTAGGAATTTTTCCAAAGGTGCAGGGGTGTCTCAATAACACCCTGCTGCACCCTTGAAAAAGAAATTTGGGGGCATATGGCGCACATAAATTTTAACAACATTCCTTTACCTCAAAAACGATTTTCAATTCATAATTTGAAAACACTGCCCACAGGGAAATTACTTAAAATGTCCTTAAGACACATGAAAGTGTTTTTTTATTGCCTTTCCAGCATGGTTGGGTCACTTTTAACATGGCTATGTAACACAAACATTTAAAATCTAAATTTGCCATGCACAGGTGGGAGCATATTTACAAGCAATTTGCGCCACAGAGAAAGGTCTTACATTAAAATGTGAAAAATAACATCAGGGACAGTCAATTGCCTTATAAAGAAGCATACACCATTATGTCCTTGTCATAAATTTAAAAACAATTCCTTTTCCCCAAAAACGATTTTCAAATCATAATTTCAAAACACTGCACATGGGAAAATTACTTAAAATGTCCTTAAGACACATAAAAGCGTTTTTTAATTGCCTTTGCAGCATGTTTGTATCACTTTTAACATGGCTATGTAACACAAACATTCAAAATCTAAATTTTCCATGCACAGGTGGGAGCATATTTACAAGCAATTTGCGCCACATAATTCATAATTTTCTCCTTAAAGCACACTATTCTCTATCTAAATTAAAGAAATATTTTCTCACCTTAGCAAATACTTTGAGTTTGAAAACAGTCTCAGAAACACACCAATTTGTCTTCAGCAGAGCAAAAGGTATGCACTCCAGAGTCTGCAGCTATCAAAAGCACAGAAATGCTGTAATTCTTCACACATATCTCTCATGTCACCCAATCAAAACTCTTCCCTCACTTTTTTTCAAATGAAAACCCTTCCCCCCTCTGCCCTTTCTGCCTTTTCTGCATGGCAACCACCTCTTGGAAGACTTCTGGTGTTTGCAAGTTCACACAACAATGTTGCAATTGAACTCTGAACTCTCAGTGCACCTGCATATCCAGTGCATTCTTTCATTTAATGATTTTTTATTGACCATTCAAAATACATCTTTCAAATAACTCATCCGTGCACCCTAACTTTCTGTTTTCAGCAATCAAAATCCACCAATCACTGTTACTGCTTCATGAACACAGAAACTCCACAGTTTTTTTCATTTTAAACTCTCATTTTTTCAACTGCCATTTCATTGCCACACTTCATCTGACTGCAGGAGAACCTTCTCTCACCATGTTTTCTGTCTGGATTGTTGGACATAGTTATATTCACTGGGCTCAAAGGTACGCTGAAAACAGGAATTTACCTAACCTCAATTTAGAAGATGTGGAAATTAAGTGGTTTGGCCACAGAGGATTAAAATGTCACCAATTGATACCATTGGTGAAAACCTTTATGCATTTGCCCAAACCTGACCTGTTAATTGTGCACTGTGGAGGTAATGACTTGGGCACTTTGACTGGTGTAGGTCTGGAAATGCTTTTAAAGGACACCTTTGAGCAATTAATGGCACTTTTTCCTCAGACTGCCTTGGTATATTCAAATATATGCCAAAGACAGAAATGGAGGTGGTCAAACCAATTTTGTCCACAAATTGAGAAGTCGAGGAAGCATGTAAACAAATCTGTTTCAGCTTACATGAGAGACCATGGAATGGGCTCCCTGTACAACAATAACTTGCGTTACTACATGCAAGATATCTACAGAGGAGAGAGATGGAGTTCACTTCTCAGATGAGGGCAACAGAATTTTCACTCTGAATTTAAGAATGTGCATTGGTACCTACTTATAAGTACCTAAATGTACCATAAACCCAAAAGCTCTTCTCAGAGCTACCCTACATCTGATCACTCACAATTATTATTTTACTCTAACATTTTTCACTAATTTTCAACAAAGTACGCTCCCTGGGGCGCTACCCGGTACGCGAACCGGGAGCTAACCTCGCGAATTTTTTTTAAAAAATGGTTTTTTTTCGCACATATAAGCCTCCTCAGCCACTCTCACAAAACCTAGGGGGTCAAGATAAGTCTACCGTGCCCCCTTCTACCCATTCTGAACATTATTTGCCCTCCATCTTGTATCTTAATTCGACCGAAACACAAAATGGTGGACTCCCGTTACGCTTAAGGTTCGCGAACCGGGGCGCTCAACGGTTCGCGTACCGGGTCGCTCCCTGGGAAGCGCACCATCAAAAAAGGTGGGAAAGTAGTTCACAGAAAAGCCACTGGAGACAATTTCACCAAATATAGACTAGCTCATACTACATACCAATCCCTACCATTTTCACAAATTTGATTGGAATTCCATTTAGCCATTTAGCCTGTAGACCTCTCTAAATACCGTGAGGTAAATTACTTCACAAAACACATCTGAAGTGTTGGAATTGACAACCAATTAAAATGTTACTTTCATTTTCTACTTTTTTTACCTGACATTTGATTGGTTATATACCTGAATATATATAAAGGAAGAGAAGAAAACACAGCCATTTTGACTACTACTTCTTGGTGTACATTTCAATAGGATTTTCACTAATTCCTTCAACTTCTTTCTAAAGGTAAGTTTTTATTTTTAAAACTGAAGTATATTGTGCACTATAAGTTAATATGGTAAACTTTTTCTGATAGTTATATACTATCCCTCTGTAGTAGTTATAGATTTAGATAGACTTCTATGTTATAGTTATGGATGGAGTTAGGCTTCTCTTGTATAATTATGAATTTACTTACGTTAAATCACATACACTTTTTTATATTCCTACTTCCACTCTGATACTATACACTGCCCAAAATTAGTCCCAACAGTGCCCTATCTCTACTAATATATATTTTCAATAGGATTTTCACTAATTCCTTCAACTTCTTTCTAAAGGTAAGTTTTTATTTTTAAAACTGAAGTATATTGTGCACTATAAGTTAATATGGTAAACTTTTTCTGATAGTTATATACTATCCCTCTGTAGTAGTTATAGATTTAGATAGACTTATCTGTTATAGTTATGGATGGAGTTAGGCCTCTCTTGTATAATTATGAATTTACTTACGTTAAATCACATACACTTTTTTATATTCCTACTTCCACTCTGATACTATACACTGCCCAAAATTAATCCCAACAGTGCCCTATCTCTACTAATATATATTTTTTTAATCTAAATTTCAGGCAAAATGGAAGGCGAACAGAAAGTTGAATTTCAAATTGTCCTGCAAGAGAGCAGCCAAGAAATCAATGATGAAAATGATATTGAATTTTTCGATGAAACTTTAGACAAAGAACTACTGCAATGTGTACAAGCAGTAGATAACCTCCTTGAAAATGAGGACATTTTACACCCTCAGAGACTACAATGTATATTCAATGATAATTATGAAATTTCTGACAATGAAATGTTAGAAAGTTTAATAAATTATGAAACACAATCACAATAAAAAAAAAATGCTTAAAAAATAAAGAAAATAAAAAATAATCAACAAAACCAACAATCAATTAACATACAGCATTTGAAAAGTCTATCATTCATTTTTCATTGCAGTACGCTGCCCAGAACGCTTTCCGGTTCGCGGACCGGGCGCTCCCCACGCAAAAAAAACAAAAAAATGTTTTTGTTTTTTTTGCCCCGCGGGGCCCTTTTAAAACCTCCACATTAAACCTAGGGGGTCAGGGAGGGTCTAGTATGCCCCCTTATGGTTATTTCCCCCTTTGTTTTGGCCTCCTCTTGTCTCTCAATCCTACCGAGAGACAAGATGGCGGCCGCTCCGGACTGTTTAGAATGTTGACAGACACCGGAGAGCCAATCAGCTTAGCTACGCGAAGTTCCGGTACGCTTAAGGTCCGCGGACCGGAGCGCTGCCCAGAGCGCGCTTACAGATATATATCTTTTTTTAAACGTTAATTTCTCAAAATCCACTGGAGCACATATATTGAGACCTACAAAAGGCACATCGGGCTACCAGTCCCTACAATTTTGCCAAGTTTCATGCAAATCCATTCAGCCGTTCGGGCTAAAAGTGAGGCCAACCGCCCTATGGAAAACTCAATGTTAAAAACACGTTTTGGGACCCCCCTTTTTTCTCGACCCCCCCTGGACGAACCCCCCTCAAATTTCCAGGGGCTGCTCAGAAACAAAATGTTCCATTTTCCAGAAAATTTCAGCCAATTCCGTCCACAAACGCCAAAGTTATTAGACATAGAATTTTCAAAAATCCCATAGGGAAAAAATCCTAACTATATATACCTACTGGCGACCGCCAGTAGGTAATATATATATATATATATATATATATACTCACACACACACACACACATACATATACACACACATATGAATGTACGACATAGAAATATTATATATCATACTACACACACATTAACTCACTTCTAACCACTTTCCTCTCTCCATGTAAATGTTTAGCCAGATAAGCACTGCCTAGATTTTGTCATTTCATGCATAACAAACAATTCCCCAAAAGGCTTTTCCAAAGGATGAATATGCAAAATGTGGATGCCAAAATATTTCAAGGTTGAAGTACTAATTTGATTGAGCCAAGCTATTTTCAAAATCCAAATACTCCTACATTTTAGCATGTAAATCCAATTATACTGTTGTCCTTTTGCCCAATGGTAGTGCCAAATATGAATTGTATTCAGCCAGCAGCACAAGGGCTCTGTACAATTCTTGTACAGTATACCTTCTGGGTCTTTTGCAGGATGGAAAGCTGAACACTACAGAGGATAAAAACTGCCTTCAATTTCCACAGTAAGGCACGTAAGAGCAATAAGCACTAATGGAGAGAGGTCTGCAAAGCTGATGCCAAGAAATACTGCCAGTGAAAAAGCTCCCCAAAGGCAGGCCAAAAAATCCAGCCATAACACTCATTAGCTGAAGGGACTTAGTTCATCCCTCTTCATTTGGAGTGAGATGCACTTTAAAGAGTCATGTGGCAATCTTTTTGTTGTACATTGTTAAATTAATTCTTTGTGATACAGCAGCCAATGTTTCGAGTAAGTGAGTATCAGATGGTGTCGAGACGAACTCAATGTGAGAAGGCGGCGTGAGCTTTACACCGGTGTATCACTACATAAAATATGTATTTGAAATATTGAGGGAATATTTTTTTTTTATTTCACACCTTTCCCTCTCTTAGAATGACAATGGCCTCTTTAAATGATTTGTACAAAAGGCAAGCTATGTAGTGCAAACACGACACCACATATTTTGGGGAAGTAGTGGCTATCAATTTGAAAATTTGGACCCGTATATCTCTTCTCGTAAAACATTGTTTTACTGAGTTTTAAGAACCTTGACCCATTCTTATGTCCTTTATCACCTCACTTTCGGGAAAATAATATACACATGTTTACAATAGGAATATCGTGTTTAAATAAAAAAGTTATAAATACATGGTTCACTTCTGTTTGTGTTATGCTACAGAATATTACAAAAAAGCGTAAACATTTTCATGAGGAATTTAAAAAAAACATATTGTTTGTATTTCATTTAACATTTTAACTGTGCACTAATATTGCTAGAAAGCAATAAAAAAATAATTTCATTCTTTAAAAAAATGTAGTTACAAATGAATAAAATATGTCGTAGCATCTTTGGTGCAATTGGGCAATACTGACATATCCATTTATTAAGTGAGCGATTTTCCCAAGCTCTGGTTATTGTCAGCACAGGTATTTGATGCAGTCTTGATAACATGTTAGCTCATTGACTCTATAGCTTCCTATTGCTAAAGCGTAAGGAAGATAATTTGTAACATATGCCTGAGCACCCCTTTATCATGAAAGGCACTAAGAAATGAAAGCTGTAACCAGAAAGCCATTTAGGGTGGCCAAAGATAGAGTTTTACTTTGAACACAGTCGAGTAAACTGTAGTCAACGAGTACCAGGTGTCTGTTGTCTATGTAAAAATGTGGTTTAGTTGAGTCCCACACACTGAAGAACTGTGTAAAATCGCTAACTTAGCTATCATGCCACCATCCTGAAAACCTCATCCTGAAAACCTTGTACGAACATTGCCTTTGAATGAGCAAACCCTGCCGATCTTGTACCTCACTACCTCAGACACAGCTGTGCATGCAAGAAACCCCCTTTATGACACTGGCCACCGAGCAGACCCGGGAAGGTGACTCTGTACTGTTTCCCACACTCTGCTTCCGGGTATACATCGGCCTTGTGACAACAGCTGAAAGCTATGAATAAAGATCATCAAGCGTTGTCTGTGTGCGGACTTAACACCCCTCTCAGAGAACAGCGGGACCTGCCCTTTTTACAACCTGGGAACGGCGACTTCAAACACTGATCACTTCCTCCATCCTGTTTCAAAGACTCCTGTGTCCGGACATCAAAGGCGAGAGGGGCGGAGCAATGGGTATAAGAGTTTATGCGCCGCAGACACAGTCTCGGCAGATCAGTGTATTGTGTTTTATTCCAGGAGACTGTCCTAACCCGGGTTAGCAAAATAAAGCTGGTGTTCCCGTTTCAAGCCTGAAATCCCGAGTCCATTTCTTTTCCTGGAATAGGTGAAAGTAGACTTGGGCGTGCCCTGCGCTGCTGGCCCGTATCCTCGCATATACTTGTGGGAAGTCTTCAGGAGTCGGTTCTACAGAATGGCGCCCGAAAGCAGACACCTCCAGAGGTCGTAGGTCAAGCCCGGTGGCCGTGAACGGGTCCGGTGATCGACATCCAAGGGAGGCGCCCTACACCAATCCTGTCCAATTTGTCAGCTTGTAGACCTGCGGAACTCGAAAACCGGCCCTCACCACCCGGTCTGGGCTAAAATTGACCACGACCCTGGCTGGGGTTCCTGTCGGACGGTCGGATTTCAGGAAAAGGACCGGGATCTACGGTTGAGACGACAACACTTTTTTCAGTCAGGTAAGGGTGGGCCTTACAAACCCACCTATATTTAATTTAGAGTTGCAACTAAATTAGTGTAAATCGGATAAATCAGGTAGCCTTTTGCAAAGTCTAAAACCAGTAGTGATTGTGTTGTTTTTAATACGCTACTGATTATTTTAAGTAAATCGGATTTCAGATAAGGAAAATATGTCTAGGCTTAGTAAATTTAAAAGACTGTGTTGTTGCTGTTGTTCTAGCTTAGAAGATAGGTTAGAGGAAAAACAACCACTACCCCCTCCTGGTACACCCCTCTATGAGATGTATGTCAAGACGGGATTAACTCACATAAAATGGACGTCTATTTGGCGGAAGTGGACCAAAAAGGACCACGAACACCGATGGCCAGAATATGGATCCTTTGATCAAGATATCTTAGAATACCTTGAGCAAATGCTGTTTTCGAATAGCGCTCGTCAGGCCATGTTTGAATCCTTGCAGGCCTGGCAGAAAGAAGCTAATCAGCAGAAGAAGAAAGACGAGAAACATGCTCGACGGCATCAAAAGACATCAGATGAGGGCAAGAATAGGCAAAATGAGAGAGATACCAAAACTAGCGAAATAAAGCGACAGGACAGGGAGTTTACTAAAGAAATTGAAGGATGCTATGTATCCAAAGAAAAGTACATAGAGCCAGAAAGTCAAGACCTCCTTATGAAGCAGTTATTGGAGGATAGGAAACCTCCCCCTTATAATCCTTCGCCCATCTAACCTGTGCTAACACAGCAGAACGATCAATTTAGACGCTCGCAACAGCCAAATGCACCCCTACCTGGAACCCTGTGTCAGCCGGGCGCTGAAAGTCAGCCCGCCACCTCCAGTTTAAGCCCAGTACACCAAGCTGTCACAGACACACCTCAGCCTCCTGTCCAGCATCAGCCCAATTCCGCAAACGCTGTACAACAGACCACCATAGACGCGCTAAATCCAGATTCGCCATTAATGAGAACCCAGCTAGTTGAGGATCCCAGCACACATACGCCCGGACCCAACATGTCCACAGCAATAGGCTCTGCGAATGGATGGAGAGATCAGGCACTAAGTGTGGCAAGAACCCTATTTACCCCTAATGCATATTTTCTTCGATCTCATCAGAAACAGACAGAAGAGGAAAGGGTCATACTAGAACAAGGCCATAAATGGATATCGGACTCTAGCTATGCGTCCGATCAGATATGGCAAACGATAAGGCAGTACGCTCCCGAACAACAGCTTATGGTACTCCTCAGCATGTGTACAGAGATACAGGAAGACTGGGCGACATTCCTGTCCCCGCTGACACCCATTCCCTTACAAAAAATGAAAGAAGAGATGAAGATGGGTCATGTAGCACCGCACAAGTAAGAACACTTCCTGTTGACACTCACGCAGTATAGGGAGCAGCTCATGACACGCATGACTGGAAATGAGCGATCACGAATGAACCCTATGCGAGAGGTACCCCCGTTCTTCCACCCAGGTTCCCCGGCCGTCGCTCCAGACCCAACTGCCAATCCCCCAATCCTCGGCCAATCAGAAATAGGTCCCCACATGGTCAGGCAATGGGTACATACGCCTTGGCAACGATCTGATATACTACAGTTTAAAGCAGCATTACCAGATCCACGCAAAAACCCCACGGCCTACTACAAAGAATTAGAACAGCAACTTAACGCCTCCATCATGACGTACACGGACATAGTAATGTTCTTTGGTAGCGTAGTACCGACAGATGTATGGGCAGAGATACACGGAACCGATCACGCCACACAACTAGGAGACACGTGGAAGGCCCTAGAACAGGCTGACCTAGATCGAAAAGTAGGAGATAAACCACCTAAGATAATGCTCGACTTACCAAAGAAGATAGTTGTCATGATGAAAGGAATACTGAAACCTAAAAATATAATATGGGACAAACTGACGGCATGCAAACAGGGCAAAGACGAAAGCGTCTCGGACTTCTTTTCCCGTTTTGAACAGACTTTCACTGACTATAGCGGCCAAGACCCATCCACCGAGGGCGGCCTCCGCCTCTTTGTAGACAAATTTGTTGAAAACCTATTACCCGATATATCTCTCCTCTTAAAAACGTCCGAAAGCTCCTGGCAGGCAACCACCAAGAGTCAGTTACTCTTTATGGCTAACTACTACGAACAGAGAGTACACGAGAGACAGGAAAAGGAAGGTAAAAGGTTGAAGGATTTGAAAACAAAAGTGCTACTTCAACAAGCTTATCCTACACCCCAGACAACTCCGACTCAGGCCAATAGGCCACACCCAGTAAATAGACAAAGACCGCCCTTAGGAGAAAACCAGTGCTCTTATTGCAAACAGGACGGCCACTGGTCTAGAGATTGCCCTGTTCTCGCCGCCAACATAGCTGCTGGCATAACCAAACCCCGTACATACCGACCATTAGACACACGTCCGACACAGGGTCAAGGTAGAGGCAGAGGACAGGCAGCCCCACATCAGCAACCCAAACGAGTGTCCAATTACTTTGATAAATCAGCTGAAAAATCCCGAAACTATTATACGGAAGATTATGACCCTGAGGAGGGTGAAGGTTACCAGACAGCATAGGACAGCCAAGAGAGGGGAAATGGGCCAGTACAGATTCCAACCGATCAGGAGGGGCCTTACATTCGTATAGGTCTTCCCAATGGAAAGCAGGACAACTTGCTAGTAGACACTGGGGCAACAAGAACTTTTGTCTCGCACGCACTGGTCCCTGGGGCACCCCTTTCAGGCATTACAAACGTCTCCGTAGGTTTTGCAGGTATCCCTGTAGCCAGCCCCGTTTTATTACCCATGCCTTTGCAAATAGGCCCGTACACCACCCACGCTCCAGTCGTCCTCACGTCTGGATGTGCAGAGAACCTCCTAGGTCTAGATTTATTAAAAGCATTACACGCCACCATCCAGTGTTCTCCAGACGGCGTACAAGTGACTATGGGTCCCCCTGAGGTAACGAAAGCCTGTTTTTCCAACATGCGTCATATACCGCCTGAATTATCGTCAATCCCGGACACACCTTGGGCCCAGTCTGATACTGTTGTTGGATGCCTGGACATACCACCCTATCACGTGCAGCTAAAGGAGAATGCCCACATGCCTCGCATTCGCCAGTATAAGATACCCGCCGATGGTCAGCATGCGCTTATACAGATAGTACACGATCTAATTGAGAAAGGAGTGGTAGAGGAAACCAGAGGAAATATATGCAATAGCCCCCTCATCCCAGTCAAAAAGAAAGGCCCAGCGGGTACTCCCCATGTTTACCGATTGATAATTGACCTCCGTGCCATCAATAAAATAGTTGTTCCCCAGTACCCCGTAGTGCCCGACATTACCACGCTGTTAACCATGATTCCCCCAACTGCCACGCACTTCACTGTCATCGACCTAAAAAATGCATTTTTCTCTATACCCATACACCCGGCCAGCCGTGATATATTTGGATTCACATTAGCCGGCAGAAGCTTTCGGTTTTGCCGAGCTCCACAGGGGTACACAGAAAGCCCTAGCATATACAGCCAAGCCCTGCAAAGTCAGTTGGACACCATGACCCTACCCCCCACTTCCGCACTCATACAGTACGTCGATGACCTACTCATCGCTTCCCCATCCGAAGAAGAGTGTCGCGAATGCACCACCACACTGCTCCTACATTTACATAAACACAAGCATAAGGTTTCTCTCCCCAAATTACAGTACTGCCAACAAGAAGTTACTTATCTCGGACATCTCCTGTCTAAGGAAGGAAGGCGACTCACGCCAGATAGGATACAGTTAATCTTTAACATGAGCAGACCCCGAACCCAGAAAGCAGTCCGAGGCTTCATAGGTATCACATCCTACTGCCGACAGTGGATCCCAAATTATTCTCTTACAGTCAAACCTTTGCTCGCACTAACCACAAAGGAAGTTCCCGACATTGTGCCATGGTCCCTTGAAAGTGAGCAGGCCTTCCAGACACTCAAACAAGACTTATGTTCTGCACCAGTGCTAGGTTCTCCCTGCTACACCAAGCCTTTCTTCCTTTATACACACGAGCGAGACGGGTGCGCATTGTTCGTACTGACCCAGCCTTATGCCGACAAACAACGCCCATGCGCTTACTTTTCAGCAACCCTAGACCCTGTTGCCCAAGGACTCCCAAGTTGTTTAAGAGCCGCTGCTGCTACAGCTGTGTCTATACGACAAAGTGCCGGACTAGTAATGGGTGACACCCTCACTGTAATGGTACCGCACTCTGTTGAGGCCCTTTTGAACAAGACAAAGACGCAACACCTGACTAGTGCACGCTTGACCAGTTACGAACTCACACTCATGGCAACTCACATTACCATACAGCGATGCACCACGCTTAATCCAGCCACCCTACTGCCCACTACCGACGGACATCAGAACGATACTGATCCACACGACTGCCTTCTCCGAAAGGAGGAGGAGACAAAAGGACGAATTGACCTGACAGACCAACCCTTAGATACGCCGGACGGCACACTCTATGTAGATGGGTCATGCTTCAAGCTACCTGATGGGAAGACCACAGCTGCCTATGCAGTAACCACCTTACAGACAAAAGTAGAGATACCGCAACAATCAGCACAGGCAGCCGAACTCATAGCACTCACCAGAGCCTGCGAACTCAGCACTGACTTACGAGTGACTATTTTCACTGACAGTCAGTATGTGTTCGGGGTGGCACATAGCTTTGGCCGACTATGGGCAAATCGGGGATTCCTCACATCCCATGGGACACGCATCCAACATGGCGACCTGATAAACAACCTACTCAACGCACTGACACAACCCAAACAATTAGCCATAGTAAAATGCAGTGCACATAAGCGAATCACAGACGACATAGGACGAGGGAATGCCTTCGCTGATCAGACAGCCAGGGAGACAGCACAGAAAACAGAAGACAGAATGTATGTGTCCGGTCCAGGCAGAGGGGTTCCTGAGGGAGGGCTGATTGAAGATTCCATACACAATGTAAAAGAAATACAAGCAGAAGCAACCGAGACTGAGAAGACAGTATGGACTGCCCAATTAGACGACCAAGGTTGCTGGACAGACCTCTCGGAACATCGGAGATGGATGATCCCAGATGCCTACGTCCTTCCAGTAGTATCGATGGCCCACAGACCTGCACATATCAGTGCAAAGGGAATATGCAGACTCTTGGCACCGATCTGGGCCAACGAAAACATTGCCAGAACAGCCACACACCTAGTAAAGACCTGTATGGTATGCCTCATGCACAATCCCGGCAAAGGCACTTCTACACCCCCAGGCAATTTCGCTCCTCCTTCCTTCCCATTTGAAGCCTTACAGATGGACTTCATTGAGATGGAACGAGTAAACAACCTGAGATATGTGTTGGTGGTGATCTGCTCTTTCAGCAAATGAGTACAAGGATATCCAGCAAAAGACTGCACAGCCACCACGACAGCAAAAATTCTACTAAAAGAATTCTTCCCAAGATACTGGCTGCCCCGCTTGATATGGAGTGACAACGGAAGTCACTTCACAGGCCAAGTTATACAAAACGTTTGCACAGGGCTAGGCATCAAACAGAAATTCCACGCTGCAAATCATCCACAATCCGCCGGATTGGTGGAAAAATACAATGGCACCCTCAAACTCAAAATGTCTAAAATCTGTGCAAGCACTGGGTTGTCATGGCCAGATGCACTACCACTAGCCTTACTATCCACCAGAACCACACCACACACACAGTCCGGTCTCTCTCCACACGAGGTGGTTTTCGGTAGACCCGCCAATGTGTGGGGAGTGCCCAGACCAAAAAGGTTTTCCGAGATAGAATACCCAATGTTGATAGATTACCTGAAACAGCTCACTGACAGTTTTCGGTCTATTCATACACAGGTGAAGAACGTCCTTCCTCCGATTCCTGACGGGCCCGGCCACTCCATACGGCCGGGAGACTGGGTGTTGACCCGGAATTTCCAGAGGAAGAAGAACCTCGAGCCCCGCTGGAAAGAACCCCAGCAGGTGCTCCTGGCTACGAGGACCGCTGTCAAGGTCGAGGGCCGAAAAAACTGGATTCACGCAACCCACTGTAGGCGTGTACCCCTGCCACTGCCCTATGTTCAACGTGTGGACAATGACCTGCCAGACCAAGACAGCGAGACGGCTCTAAGCAGTGACATACAACCAAAAGACACAGAATCACCAAGAGAAACGGACATTACACTGTTAGAAGCCATACCTCTTCACACAAGAAACGAACAATTGTTTGACGATCACACCATCCCAGGCAAAGAGAAGTACAACTTAAGACCAAGAAAATAAAAGTGGGACATAGAATGTATCATCCTCCGACAAGTGCTTAATAACAACTGACCTGACCATCGGGCAGATACAGGATGAACAAAGCAGTGAATCACGAGTAACAGAACCACGAGAAAAGAAAAAGGAAAAATACTGTAAAATACTACATGGGAGGTTCACTGTATGTCTGGGCTTGCTACTGACCGTCTGTATGGCACTGACCATCATCGGATGGGTACTACATGACACGTTGCCGAAACCAATACCCAAAGATCTGTCAGAACTTGAACAAGCCACAATGCCACCACATGAGAGCCATAGACGACGAGAATATGTGAACAACACATTCCTCCAAATGCTGCACCAACACCAGCTCGCCACGAACAGTACTAACTGCTGGGTGTGCAGCCTGATACCGCATTCCACCAAACGAGGAACGCCTTTCCTTCCCCTGGCGTTTTCAGAAAATGGGTCTGCATGGGCCCTCTACAACATATCCGCAGGTGCATATCTGAGCACCCCAACCCAAGCCCCTGACACTCCGTTTGGGCCTCAGAGAAGAGCGATAATAAACGGAGTCATGGCAATGATGGACTATCTCAAAAACAATAACACTGGGACTCCAGATGAAGACGAAAAATATGAACGATGGAACTTAACCTACTACGTAGCCAGCTTCAAAGAGAGAGAACGTAACATAAAACCGCCATCAACTGTCTGGGTGGTGCCACACAAGGGAAATCTATGCCTCCAAGGAAAAGGCGGAAACAGCAAAGCACAACTAGGCACCAGCATATGCGACAAGACGTATGCTTTTTCTGAAGCCGCATCTCCACCACTGGTGACAGCTCAAGGCACCTACTTCGTCTGCGGTGACAAGGCGCATACGTGGCTCCCAGCCAACTTCACAGGGACTTGTTACATTGCCTTCCTCCTCCCACCAACGTATATCACCACGACTACCCACCATCAGGTGGGATCCAAAACACGAAAAGAAAGAGACATTCTGGATTCTGAAAGCACTGCCGGCCAAATAGCAGGTGACATCTTCAAGGGACTCATTCCTTTCTGGGGCCCCATGGTCAACAGCCGAGCAGTCAGACACCTGTCTAGAGTGGTCAAAGCAACCATCAATGAAACGGCAGGAGCCCTGAGCAATATAACAGCAGAGGTCCAAGCGGACCGCCTCATGACACTTCAACACCGCGTGGTCCTAGACATAATCCTGGCCGATCGTGGTGGTGTATGCAAACTAATCGGGTCCAGTTGTTGTGTTTACATTCCATACACAGCCCCAACAATATACAAGGCCATTCAGAAGCTGCACAAGAATGCCGAATCAATCCACACAGAGACTGGGAATTGGTCATTAACTAGCTGGATATGGGGGTTGATCACGAGCTGGGGCTGGAGAATAATGACTGTTATCGGAGCCATCCTCGCTGCTTTGCTCACATGTTGTCTCTGTATCCAGTGTGGACCGGCAATCTGCGGAATCTGTACCATGTGTCTAACCCCCACACCTGCCAGACACAACAAACGAAAAGAAAAGAAACGACAACAACAAGAGATCCATGAACTCATGCAAATACACCTTTAAGGTTTGCCATTCAATGGCAAAAGGAAGGACTGAAGAACTGTGTAAAATCGCTAACTTAGCTATCATGCCACCATCCTGAAAACCTCATCCTGAAAACCTTGCACGAACATTGCCTTTGAATGAGCAAACCCTGCCGATCTTGTACCTCCCCCTACCTCAGACACAGCTGTGCATGCAAGAAACCCCCTTTATTACACTGGCCACCGAGCAGACCCGGGAAGGTGACTCTGTACTGTTTCCCACACTCTGCTCCCGGGTATACATCGGCCTTGTGACAACAGCTGAAAGCTATGAATAAAGATCATCAAGCGTCGTCTGTGTGCGGACTTAACACCCCTCTCAGAGAACAGCGGGACCTGCCCTTTTTACAACCTGGGAACGGCGACTTCAAACACTGATCACTTCCTCCATCCTGTTTCAAAGACTCCTGTGTCCGGACATCAAAGGCGGGAGGGGCGGAGCTATGGGTATAAGAGTTTATGCGCCGCAGACACAGACACAGTCTCGGCAGATCAGTGTATTGTGTTTTATTACAGGAGACTGTCCTAACCCGGATTAGCAAAATAAAGCTGGTGTTCCCGTTTCAAGCCTGAAATCCCGAGTCCATTTCTTTTCCTGGAATAGGTGAAAGTAGACTTGGGCGTGCCCTGCGCCGCTGGCCCGTATCCTTGCATATACTTGTGGGAAGTCTTCAGGGGTCGGTTCTACAACACCCCGAAAGAGAATAGCACCCAATGAAAATATCATTGAACTTTATAAAAGTTCGTAAAATTCACTTTACTCTTACTGAAATATTGTAAAATCAGGGTAGCCTTTATAATATTACACTAGATTTAATCCCATGAAAAGTAAACCATTCAACTCCTCAGTTAACCAGCCATAACTAATGGTTGAATGAATACAAGGATTATATTCCCCTACATCAAAGACATGTCTGTGTATAAGTATAGGAGTTCTTACCCCATGTTGATGAAGCACTTTGGGTCCTGGAACTGAACTTTTGTCAGAAGAACTACTAAACTGCTTAAAGGACTCAACTGGACTCCTTTTCTGCTTGCTACCCTGCTGCGCCCTGGCTCTGGTCTAACCAGAGAGACTGTGTGCACTTGTAACCAGATCCTGCTGCTCTACAATCTCCTCATTGCCAAGAGGACTGTTGTGAAGGTGGAACTGCCATTTGGCATCTGCCCTATGTGCTGGCCTGCCGCCTGCCCACCTTTTGGTGCCCAGTGTTCTCCCTGGTTACGTGGCTTGCCCTGTATACTCCAACCTGCTTAGCACAGGGTGAGCGCTTTTTTTCTTTTTGACACCACTTTACTCTGCAACAGTGCCTGTGGAGCACTTTTGAAAATTCACATATTAGCGTGTGTGGAGCACTTGTTCTAGCGATGTGTGTGTGGAGCATTATTCCCTCAGGTAAAGACAGTGCATGCAGAGCGCTCTTCATTTGTCCCAGGCCAGTGGCGTAACGAAACTTGAGGGGGCCCCCCCTGCAAGATATGTGGAGGGGCCCCCTCCGGACTCTATCAGGAGCTCTTCGTCCGAAGTGCTGTGCTAAGGGGGCCCCCTGGAGTTTGGGGACCCCAGCACAGTGGGGGCTGCAGGGCCTGTGTTATGCCCCTGCTTCGAGCCGACTTTACCGCCACCAGAAAAAAACACCTGCAAAGTCTAAAGGCGCAGTCCCATACATGATGGAGATACAAACTGGGCATACTGAAGAGCCTGCAGAACCAGACGTAAAGTACAGGAGGGGCACACCGCCTGAGGGAATAGAAATAGAATGAACAACCTCTCTAAAAACCTGGAGGCAGTCCCAGAACAACCACCAGACCCCCTTCAAGGGGACCGGAAAGTCTGAAAAGCCCATCCTGGAGGAATGAGGTAGAGAAACAGAAAATGGAACCACATGCGTTTGAACACACAAAACCCCAAACAACTTCCAGTGTCAAACAGAAGAATACCTGGCAGAGACGACACCCTCTGGACGCCAGCACTAAAGAGAAGATAGAAGCAGAGAGACACTGCAACATGATGCCACGCCAATCAATCCCCAGGATACCAACTTGGAAATCACCAGACAGGGCACCAAGAGACTTTGAAAACACAGGGCAGAGAAAACCAGTGGAACCCGCCACTCCAGACACACCACCAACTACATCAACAGAGGAAATGAAACAGATCTGGGCACACTGGAGCCACCAGAACAACCTGAGCCTTCCCCTTCAGAACCCGAAACAGAAACCTCAGGAGAAAGTATACGGAGGGAAACAAACAGTAGGCCCACAAGCCAAGGACCCATCAGGACATCCAATCTCAAAACCAAGGCTCCCTACTTCCGGAAACAAAACCAGGGAAGAAGTGCAATGTCAGGGCACGTAAACCGGCCCACCCAGGGGCGACCCACAACCATCACTCTTTGGCAAACATGTGAGGAGAAGGGCAAAAGTCCAGAGAGGATGAAACCCCCTGGAGAGGTGAACAGGTGAACAGACTGACAGTCCAGAACTTGCTGAGCAAGAAAGCCCCGAAGTACTTAACGACTGAGCCCATAGAAACAACTGCCCTGCAAAGACTAAAAAGTCATGAGAAAGAAGGACAGCCATCAGTGGAGCCAACATTATGGCAAAAATCAGTAGATCGGCCTACAACCCGAACGGCAGCACCTGAACTGGAAAAGCCACGACCCCTCCCCCCCACACACCCAACGAACCCCAGAAACCACTTAGGACACAGACATACCGGAACATGTAGGAACACTACCTGCAAAACGATCGCAGCCATGAGGACCCCTGGAGACCTTGGGGGTAGTAGCTGATATAAGGATACAAGTTGAATGGAATGGGCGCCACCCATTAAACAAAGCACCACAGACCTAACAACGGCTAAAATACCCCCGACTGATATTCCCCCAGTAACCTTCAGTACAAGGAAAAAGGACAGCATACACCACAGATCGACCAAAACTAGAGAAACTGTGATGACCCACCTTGGAACAAGAGCAGGGAGCTAGCCCGTAACTGGAGGAAGGAAGATGAAGTCGATAAGATGGCAGCTCCAAGCGAAGCTCCACACCCACTAGACGTTCAAGCACCCATGCAGGAAGGAATGCAGCATTTTACCTTCCACAGATCATGTGCCGACCGTACAGCCCAAGGCCCCAAGCCAGGAGCACTGCCTGGGGGACCCATATCGGGAAAGATATCCTGCCCCCTACCCACCTGGGCAGGTGCAGCCCATATGAAAGGAATTTAAATGGGGGTCCACGCGTGGGAAACTCCTGGGCACCCCAGCAGCCAAACAAGAAGAATCACTAGAAGAGGACCAGGCGTTCAACCAATCCATGAAGGAAAGCCAGGCAGACCATCCAACCGTTCACCGAACAGCCAGACACTGCCAACAGCAGCCTAAGAAATGAGGAAGTTGCAGCCATCTCCACCTACCAGTCCCGCAACCAGAGAAACCACCAAGCCATGATAGCAGAGGAGGACGCCACAGAAGCGAATTTACAGGAACTGCCGGCGCAACAGCCAGGAATGCAATCTGTCGATCCATACGAACCCGGACATCAAACACACTCACCCCCTCTGTAATAGACCCTGCCATATCCACAAAATCCCTCCCTAAGGATTTCGCTGTCAATGCCTCATATAAGGCTGCCCTTAGCACCCAACCAGAGACCGTGAAAGACTACGTCAGGCCACCATCTTCCCTGTGACCTACATGAACCAAAGGCTCTAACCCCATTGAATTAGTGAAGCTCTGCCAACAAGAGGGAACCAATCAGTTGGAATAGGGCAACAGCATCACCTGTACCTCTAAGGCACAGGTTATTCACGAGACAGAGACCACCGCGTCACCAAGTGGGAGAAAATGCTTTAAGTCCAAATTAAACCGAAGAAGGCCACACAACACAGCACAACAGAGTAAAAGGAGATCAGCACAATAGAAGGGCGTAGTTGGAGGCCCATACACAATAGATGGAACATAATCAGTTGTTATGTTGATTTGTATAGCACACTAATAACCTGGGAGGGCATCCAGGTACAAGTAAGCCCTGCAAAGTGTAATGCGGAAAAAAATTATTCTGTTTTTTGGTACTTTAAGTCTCAAATTGGGTCAGTGGTGGGCACTTGTTTTGGGGTCCTATGTTCTCTTGAGGAAATTTCTACATTTCTTATCTTTCCCAACTGTAATTCAGGCCCTAATAACGTCAAGACTAGACTATGGCAATGCATTATACTTTGGATTACCAGAGTGGCTGGTGGGTAAGCTGCTAGTTGTCCAAAACGCCCCTGCTCGTCTCCTTCTGAATCTACCAATCAGAACGCAGATATCATCGAATCTGCGAGATAACCACTGGCTCCCCATTAAGTAAAGGATTTTGTTCAAAGCACTAGTTTTAGTGCATGGTGTTTTATATCAAGTGGGAGCAGCTTACCTTATAGTAAGATTTAGCTTTTACTGCCCACAAAAAAAAGCCTGAGATCGGTTAATAAACTGTTGACGGTGGAGCCCAAAATAATAGCTCAAACAGGAGGAAGGTCAGTGACCTACCTAGGAGTGGCAGCTTGGAATAAGATCTCTCAGGAGCTTCGAGCCACAAGGAGCAGCACAAAATTTAAAAAGAACATTGAAAACGTGACTTTTTGTGCAGGATTAGTGATGGTTTTAGATCTTCAGGCATTTTGCCAGGTGCTGGGACAGTCTTAGGAGTAGCTGTTGAGCAAAACAAAATGTTTTATCATTATCAACCCTTTTTTTTTTTTAATGATCCTGAGCTCAAGCACCAGGATATCAGAAGGCAGCCACAGCATCCCAAACATACTCACCCCGGCCCAGGAGAGGCTTTTCAGATCACCAGATGGGCGAACAGAATAGCGGAGCAAGCAAAAGCCTGCAGCACTGAGTGCAGCGCCGCTTCACTTGCTGGCCCCAGGAACAACAACACTAAATGTACCATAATGCTGGCACCCGCACCAGCATGGTAGACACACAACCAAAATTGCCCATGGCCAGCAATATAGCTACACAGGCTGCTGTCAATAGACTGGTTTGGCTCAACACAGAGAACCCCATGGGCCAATCACCTGGTAGCCGAGGAGACACCGCCACCCAGGCCGCCCAGATATTCCCACCCGGCCAGAGAAATGCATAGCAGACCTCCAGCCATCTGCAAGCAGCACGAACATAACCGAGTGAGACCTTAAGACAGAGGTCTTCAATCTTTTGGTGCCGAGACCCCCCTGTCAAAAACGTTTAGGCCTAAGGACCCACTCCTGACAAAAATGTCTAGTACTTGAGCCTCCTCATCATTGCCAACTATCGACAACTATAATCGCCCCCCAATTCCCACGCAAATCATTTATACATTGGGGAAATAAATTAAACCGTGTTTAGCAAACCAAAGGTCAGTAGTTGATGGCGTGGTCAAAGGTGTGGCTAAAAATAAAGTGCCTAATTTATGAAGCATTGACGTAGAGCAGCACCGAAAGTCTTCTTGCTGTGCTGCCCTACGCCAATGTGAAAGGGCAGGAATGCACCTTATTCATGAAATTTCCCCCCTATGTTGGCACACAAGTTGCTGCCTAGCACAAATGTAAATGTAAATGTACAGGAATTTATATAGCGCAAATCACCGAGCGGTTTCTAAGCGCTTGCTTAGGGAACCCGTCCTGGTATTCCCCTGTGAGATAACCCCGGCAGGGTATCCGCAAGGTGAAAGCCAGGCATCCCGCCGCGAGGGGCCGTTGTGGAAATTAAGCAAGCTATTGCCCAGAGTCGCAGAGTGTGAACCCGTGAATCGAGTAGGCACCGGAGCGAGAATTGTCGAGTCCATGGACATTTTAGGACTCAAGACCCTGCCGAGCCGGGAATTGAACCCTGGTCCCGGGCTGACCTCTGCTTCCAGGTCTGCCTCCTCTAACCAGTGAGCCACACTTCTCCATATACTTCTACATATGCCAGATGGTTTTTGTGCAGGAAGGGGCACCTTCCTGCACATAACAACCCTGAGAGGGGTTTTCCTCTTTCCATGTGTGCTGCAGAATGCAGCCCAATTGGAAAGAGGTAAAAACCGAGGAGAAATGAAACATTTTCCCTCGTTATGCCTGCTGTGGGGAGGCGTAACGTTTGGCACTGCCCCAGGTTTACATGGTTTTGAAAATCTGAAGCAGCGTCAAAATCCATGGGCGTTGTGTGGGAACACCCACCGCAACACCTATGGAACACCTACTTGTCATAGAGTAAGGCAACGAAGCGACTTGCGCAATTTTGTCTTACTCCATATCTATGAGGCCATGCAAAGCCACGCAGGGTGACTTTGTCTCGCCACATAGATATGATCGAGATGCTTGTGCCGCCAAAGCTTCAAAAAAACTGACGCTTCAGTGGCGCAAGCCTCTCATAAATCAGTCCTAAAATATTTTGTTCGTTTTTAGGTCTTTCACCATCAGGTAGCTACATATAAAATATTGGGTAGCTTAAATGAAAAATATATTTTAAAAGTTGTTACTCAGTGGGAAATGCTCTACATAGTACATTATAAAACCTCTATTATTTAATGCACTGCATAGGTCTGTGTGCACCCAGAGAGCCACAGAATTAAAATTGGTTGGTACAGTGGAAAATAGTGACTTGTGTATTTTTAGTGCTATGAGGTCACAGCATGTGACAGAAAGCACTGTGAATGCGTAAGTCGTTATTTTATACTTGCATTACACACATTACAAGATAGACTGCTACAAAATGTGCAGAGAGTTTAAGGATAAAATGGAGCTTCCAAAATGTAGATTTGTGTAATGTCAGACTTAAGTAACGCATTTTTTTGCATAACTGTCCCTTTAACACCTTTTCAGGGGTACTAGGCATGTAAATACAAATATCATTTAAAGCATGCACTTCACTGCCCAGTTGCTAACCACCACACAAATAAAACACATCTTTGCCATCACAATGCTTGAAGTGATTCGAGCAATTAAAGCCAGAACCACTCCCAAGCATCTTTTACATTTGCAGATGAACTCCAAGGGTATATTTGCATTTCATTCAGGCAAACAGGCACCCTTGTATGAAGGCTTAGTTGAAGGATTGCTTTACCTGTCTGCTGGGCCTCTTAGTTTTACAGCACATGACACTCAATTAACGCCAACTGAAGCATTTTAACCATCGTGGTTGTGTTTCTCCAAAAGGAAAGTCACATTTGGTATTCCAGGCAGAAGTTAGGCCTGGAAATGCCGACACCCTTCCCAGGACTCCAGGGCCCCCTTGGGGGTCGCGCCCCACAGATTGAAGACCTTTGCCTTAAGACCATTCCACTAGGCCCTAATTAACTCACAAACCCACAACACAATAACACGGAAAAGGGAGTTACCCGGACAATTTCCAACAGGCTTGCCCAGTATCTCAATGTGCCTCCTGGCAAGAAACAGGAGACCCGACATAAAAAAACACGATGATGCAGACACCGCTATAATCCTGCTTTTTCACCACCCTGCCTGCCCTCTGTGTTGCCTACCACTGCACCCTCCCTCGCAGCAGTCATGTAATTCAATATGTGGAGTGTAATCTAAACATGGTAAATGGTAATATCAAACGGTAGACTCGAAATGTTTTAATTTGAGACTGGCTGTGCGCTGATCAGTTCCTCTTACCTGCACTTTAAAAAACATTTTGCACATTAGGAAATCGGCTTTTCCTTTTTCCAAAGCCAACCTTGTCTTAACATTTTAACCTTTTAATTTTAATTTACATTGTTGTTCCAATATATATTCATTGTGTCTTCCTACTTTTATCGCTGCTGTTGTTTCTCCTGCGTTTTATTAGTTAGCGCTGGGGTCAGGGCGACTGTTGCTCATTTTCCCCGTTTTATAGCGCCATCTTGGGGGTTAGCGTTCTAGTTGCTCGGAGAGTTTGCCTATTTCTCCATGGCCATGCGTGCGCTGCGCTCGCGCGGCGGGCGCGCCTTTGGCGCACCAGAGGCAAGCCCGTCTGCGCCCGTCCGCACCTGGGACTAGCGCTAGCCTTGCTGCCGGCCGGGCCCCTTCTCTGGTGATTAGATGGTGCAGAGCAGAACTTTTTGCTCTCTCCTCCCCCGCGTGTGGAGAGACTCATAAGGTAAACCCGGGTGCATGTAGTGAAGTGGAAGGGGAGGGAGAAATATGGGGTGGAAGGTGTAAACACTGTAAATTTAGTCTAAACCCTGAGGTCAAGCAAGATTATATTGAGAGGGATGGGAGGAGTGCCCAACAACTTCAAGAAACAGGGGAACGGATTAGGGCATGCTACATAAACTGCAGGTCCTTGCCCAAACAAGCTGGGGACATATGGTTAGGTATTTATAATGAAGCTTGGGATGTGGTTTTTCTAACGGAAACTTGGTTAAGGGAAAGCTCTCTACCTGATATTGCTCTAGCAGTACCAGTGGGCTATAGGCTGGTGGCTGTAAATCGTTCCTACAATAGATTGGAAGGTGGGCTGGCAATCATAGTCCGTGATAAGTGGGAGATTTCCTATAAACAACTGGAGGACATTGATCCTATTGAAGCCTTATCCTTTAATATCTCTTGTACTAATTTCCCTATAATGTCGGGACTACTTATCTACAGACCTCCCTCTTCCCCTGTAAGTCATTTAACGGAAGTATATGAATACATTGGTAGCCTGAGCCTGGTGTCAAAATATTCATTTTTTACTGTCCTGGGAGATTTTACCCTCCATGCCGATACTTTGGAAGACCCTATGGTTTTAAAGCTGACAGATACTCTTCAGGGCTTTAACCTATTTCAGAAGGTTCAAGTGGCTACCCACAAAGGAGGCCATACCTTAGACCTGGTCTTTACTAATGATCAGACCCTAACCATTGATTCCATCCAACAGGTGACTTGGTCGGACCATTTTTTGGTCTCTTTTGGTATATCCAGGGGCCCTAAAGTAAAGGGAGGGTTACCCCCTTCCAAGGAGACGAGGAATTGGAGGAATATCACCACTGCCAACTTTGGTATTGAATGGGAAAAAATCTCTTTCTCTCTAACTGGAGACCCCCCATATGATATTACTACCTTTGAGACATCAGTAGTTGCCACTTTGGATAATCTGGCTCCGGTTGTAAGAAGGACCTCGGATAGAAAAACCCCTTCTGCCCCTTGGTTTACTGACGAGCTCCAAAAACTAAAGAGTGCCTGTAAGAAATTGGAAAGGGACTGGCGAGCTGAGATCATTTATACGAGGTCTCTGAGAACTTTCCATCGGAGGAAATGCCTCAGTATGGAAGAGTATTATTCCAATCAGATTAAGGCCTCTAATATTTCCGCAAAATAAATCTTTAAGATTGTGGAAAGCTTTACAAATCCCCAGGCATCACAAAGCACCATTCCCTCCTCTAAAGCCTTTTGTGATAGTCTGGCTACTTTCTTTCATGAGAAAGTTTTAGAAATGTATGCCTCGTTCCCTCCACATAAAGGTGGGGAGCTTCTCGCTCCCCTTTTGGGCAACTCGCAACGGTGGGCTTGTTTTGAGCCATTGGATGCAGAACATTCATTAGTTGACCTAAAACGGATCAAATCTGGGGCCCGGGTTGATCCTTCGCCAGCAAGGTTTTATAAGATCTTGGCCTCAGTACTGAACCCGGCATTAAATTTAATGTGGAATCAATCGCTGAAGACTAGTATTTATCCGGATGATTGGAAAAAAGCCCTGGTGAAACCCATTTTAAAAAGGAAAATGCAGACCCTATGGTCTTAAAAAATTATCGTCCCATATCTCTTCTCTCAGCTCCTGCTAAAATGTTATTAAAAGAAATCCAGAGGCAAAGTGCTCACTTTGCCACTGGATTCAAGCTAGCCTGCCTGAAGACGGCTGTAACGCCAGAAACCGGTCCTAGGAAGCTTGTTTCCCGTCCAGGGAAGGCATGGCTTGACAGTTCGGGCTGGACTGTTCCCATGAGGCACAGGGTCAGACTGATTTGCATATGGCCATGTCTGAACTGGGGTGGCAGAGTGAGCTAAAGAACGGTGATGGATTAAACCCAGATCTGTTGACCGGGTGTGAGTGTTTGATTGGTTCAGATGCTCCGTCCTTCACCACCCCCTTTTGTACTGCTTTGTTCGCCATAGTTGGCAGGGTATGCTCAGACGTGAGTCCCTTGCTCACTTTGGCACTGGATTCAAGCAAGCCTGGCTGAAGATGGCTGTAACGCCAGAAACTGGTCCTAGGAAGCTTGTTTCCGGTCCAGGGAAGGCATGGCTTGGCAGTTCGGGCTGGACTGTTCCCATGAGGCACAGGGTCAGACTGATTTGCATATGGCCATGTCTGAACTGGGGTGGCAGAGTGGGCTAAAGAACGGTGATGGAATAAACCCAGATCTGTTGACTGGGTGTGAGTGTTTGATTGGTTCAGATGCTCCGTCCATCACCACCCCCTTTTGTACCGCTTTGTTCGCCATAGTTGGCAGGGTATGCTCAGACGTGAGTCCCTTGCTCACTTTGCCACTGGATTCAAGCAAGCCTGGCTGAAGACGGCTGTAACGCCAGAAACTGGTCCTAGGAAGCTTGTTTCCGGTCCAGGGAAGGCATAGCTTGGCAGTTCGGGCTGGACTGTTCCCATGAGGCACAGGGTCAGACTGATTTGCATATGGCCATGTCTGAACTGGGGTGGCAGAGAGGGCTAAAGAACGGTGATGTATTAAACCCAGATCTGTTGACTGGGTGTGAGCGTTTGATTGGTTCAGATGCTCCGTCCATCACCACCCCCTTTTGTACCGCTTTAATAGGAGGTGTGGCACCACGCAATCTAAGCAGACGCAGCAAAACACTGTGTAGGAGTGCAGACACCATTTACAGCCACGTTAACTTTAAAATGTAAGGTTAGCAAGAATAAAATAAAAATGAAATGTTATGGAAAGTTTTAAACTGACAGCAATATGAGGACCTCAGATTTAGGGGGGGGCAGTCTCAAATATAGGCTGGCAAGACACTCTCAGCCCCTCCGGGGCTACGGCCTTGGGCTTCACGTCTTTTGTCTCTCTGGTGCTTCAGTGCATCGGATCGGGCCGGCGTCCCTTTCATTCTGTTCTTATGTTAAGTATGCGAGAGGCTTGCTTGCTTTGCTGAGTGAGGGGCCCCCTGGAGCACGGGGCCCCCCGCAACGCAGGGGCTGTGGGGGCCTGTGTTACGCTCTTGTCCCAGGTACTGAGTCTACAGTGTGAACCGAGACGCACATTTCCAAAACAAGGAGGAGTCGCTGCGGACGCAAAGGAGAGCACCTCTGAAGAGTTGTGCCCCGCCTTCAGGCTTTTGGCTTTGCTGGCACCTGCATGACTATGGGGCAGAAGACACTGCTCGTGAGTTGCTGGGATACCAGCGTGCCCCACCTCCTACATTGTTGCAGAGTCCGTCACACCACTTTTGAGGAAACAACGTGGGCTGGAGACATCCCGCCATGCCATGGCCCCCAGGATGGAGACTATGGTGGGGGCACTGGAACTGCTGTAGTACACTACCATTGGCCTTCTTTTTCATGCTATGATTCTGTACAATATTTCATTCCCACACACCTTTAGCATGATGGTAGTTAGCCATTGTTTAGACTGCCTTACGTCATCTGTCTCACTTGAAGACAAAGTTAACTGCGGTCTTATTTTCTGCTTCCATTCTTATAAACCATTTGCTGGCATGAATTTGTCAACCTTTTTTTACTTGTGTGCTACTTACTTTCTATTGGTTGAATGGATAACATCAGTCATTTTACACTGGCTCAACAGAGGCCCCTGCTTTGTTGCTGTAGGTAATTACTGTAACACTGGAAATAGACCCACAGGTGCCTCTGGGCCCTCTGCTTTGGACCGAATTACCCCATAACACGTAATAACAGCACAGGTTTGCAGTGCCCTATGGGTTCCTGATGATTCATGCGCATTGTTACTAAATAATGTTGCAGTACTGACCCTCATGTGATAATAATTCATGTTTTTTTCATAATATGCTGCATTATCAGTCTTCTATTATGACTTTATTAAAAATATTTTATGACAATCGCTTTTATTAAACATTGCGATGTGTGAATTCATAAATTATATTTGATTATGGTTACTGGTGACTTTTCGACAAAGACAAGAAGTCTGCTTTATATATGTTGATGTGCTGCACACTTGATAAAGCTAATATGCCCAGTTTTATATTTTAATGTTCTGACCCTATGACAAGGCAATAGGTCTGCCTTACTTAAAATGACACCCTTTATATTAGTACATCACCTTGTGAGCCATGCAAACCCAACACATGCACTGAGCACCCACTGGGTTTGGGGGCAAACCCCCACTGTGCACAAGGATGGTCATTATACTTTAAGTTAAGTTAAAAAAAAAAATTGAAATTCACTGAAAAAAACAAATCTAAGTTACTTTATATTTTATTTAAACTTTAGAAATTCATTGAAAAGGCAAACAATTAAAGGGATATTGAAGTTAAGTAAAAATGTGAGTTAAAAACATACTGTTTTAAACAAACAAAAATCACTGAAATTTACCAGTTATAGTTATCTTAAGAAACTATAGCTTGTGCCCTAAAGTAGTTATAACTTGTTTCCTCACCATGCACTGCTAATTACCTTCCATACTACATCGCTCATGACATGTTCTATGACATAAATAATAACCTAACAAAAGCCATTTAACCTTTGGTTTAAAAAAACACACACACACACACACACAAAAAAGCAGGCCTGAATGTTTTCAAATACAGTCCTTCAACAACTATGGGCAGTGACAATATTTAGTCCAATGTATATGTCTATGCCCATCCTATTTATTTCGTTCTGAAAATCTGGTCGCCCTAACACAAAGGAACAAAGACAGGAAGGCACATAGGTAAATTACTGACAGAAAGTGACAGAGGGACACGGGAAGACTACGACACACTCTTGAAACAGGAAGACAGAGCAGCACAATGGGAAAGGAGACACTGACAAGCACACTGGAACAAGAAGATAATGATATGTAAAATGGAGACACAGAGACAAGAGTAACTAACACACATTGGAAATGAAAAACACAAAGAGATGCACTGGAACACTGAGAATAGAAGTATGCTGGGAGACATGACACATACTGGGACAAGAAAAAAACCGAAGGCCAGCCACCACTGCACATAAAGACACTGGAATGTACACTAGGACATGGAGAGTATACAGAGTAGTGCAGGGATCTCCCAAGGTGTGATGGAAAACCTTGAGCCTTGAGTGGCAATCATAGTGCCTCACCCTGGAAGCTCATGGAAAGAGGCGGAAGAAAGTAACCTCTGTATCTGTGAGGCCCAGTTTGGCATAGATACTGAGAGGCGCATTGGGAGAGGGAGAAACACAGTGGGACAAGGAGACACTGAAAGACAGTCACACAGACACACTGGTATAGGGAGACAAAAAGAGGCACACTTGGACAGGGAAACACTGTCTAACACACAATGGCAGAGAGACTGACACACATCAAGGCATGGAGTTACAGGCATTAACACACTATGACAGGGGCACTGTCATTGTCACAGGATGTACCCTGCCACACCAATCGGCAATGCTGCTTTCCGAGTCACCTAATCAGACCACATTATCTCTAACATCTACACAACACAACCACAGTGTCAAACACAAACCAGAATCCAGTCTACGATTTTTCTCAGTGGCATGTGGATGTGAGGAAACCTTCCAGAACTGATTACCCACACTGCTATGAGGCCATATAAATGGCAGACGGGCGCCATACAAACCCCACTCTAGTTGTAACAATGCTGTACCATGTTTTGGTGATGCTCACGCACGTGACATATTGGAACTAGAAGGCAGATCAGTCTGAAGGTGGCAGGGCATTAAGTGGAGTCAGGTCCTTCCATGTCTCAGACCTGGCAATAATGTGAAAGTGACTTTGAAACAGGTTCCTATAAGGCCCTACATTTATGGCCCTAGCTTTAAAGGAGAAAAAAAAGGATTGATTTCGTAGCAATGACTGTAAAGCCCCTTGCTGTATTCCATGTCAGCGACAAAGTCCTTAATAACATTTCACATTTTACTTCTTCTGCCATTCCATAAAAGAACTTTGCTTCATCCTGATGTTGTGTCAGTATGTGTTTCATGCTACATGTGACTCTTGTATAGTAAATACTGTGGAATGAGTCGCCGTCAGGTGTCTGGATGAGTTCAGTTGGGTGGGGGCCAGGGTGGGGCGGGGATGTAAGCGTTGTGGCCAGGAAATATTGAGAGATGTGGGACTGAACCTAAAGGCAGTGATGGTTTCCCACAGTACCAGTCAGTGGGTTTAAAAGGTGTTCAGAGAACATGCCCCTCCAATCCTTGGCCTCTCTGAAGAGTTTACACAGCCATTGTCTCATACGTGCCAACTGCACTTACCATTTTACATGAAAGGGTGATGGATGTATACACAACTGCTTAAATGTTGACAGCACAGAAGGAAGAGAGAGAGGGCATGTGATGCAGAAGGGCAGTGAAAAGCCAGTAATGAACAGAAGGAGATGTGTAGAGGTAGGATTTCAGTAGGATGTGGGAGGAAGAAGGCTATAGGTGGCCCACAGAGCAAGAAACTGCAGAAGAAAGTAGAATAGAGGGGAAGACAGGGGTGATCCAGAAACTGCGATGACCACTACCTGTTCCACAGACACCCTACCAATGGCGAATTCACAGTCTCACATTTTCAGAATTGAAACATACCCAATCCTAATTATTCACAAGAAAATTATTGCTGCTTATCATTTATCCTATACTACAAACAAGCATTGGCTAAGCCAATATTCTTAGGTGCATGGGTTCGTTTTGTGGGATATGGCTGGATGCAATAACAAAAATCAAGGAGAGGCAAACAAATGCCAGTCACCTCGCATGCAGCTCGGAATTCTAGTTTAAATGTACTAAGCAAGCCCTCCATGACAAAGGCTATAACAAAAGAGTTTTAGTTACGCGTCTTTGGTCCCCACTCCGCCCTTCCAAACACCTTTTTTTATCCTACTTAAAGAACTGGATGGAGGCCACTGTTGGCGCTGTTAAGAGGATGGCAGACATTAACGACTTTCCTGAACTTAAAGTTGATTGGATGCTTCCCAGGCTGGTAACTGGGTAGCTTTCAACAAGTATTCCTTAAGTCAAGCCACTGATGTTCATAGAAATATTTAAATACATTTTGAACTTTTATATATATTTAAACACTCTTATGAAATCATAATTAAAAATGCTTTAACTAGCAATTACTGAGGTACAGTTACTATATCCAAAACATCTTGTCTGTGAGCTCTAGCAACTGTCGAGATAACCCTTTTAACATCCTTGACTGTATTTGAACTATGGAACAGGCTGTCAAACTCCCTCAGAGCCAATGGAAATCTGTTGAGCTTTAGGAAGAACCTGAAAATGTGTTCTTTTCTACATAAATAAGATAGCTTACGGTTCTCCTGACTGTAAAATACTAAGAATGGTTCACTCCTTTAGTCGACTGGTGGTTTTGATAGAGCCAAGATGCCTGTTAGGTGAAGGCTGCGCTTTACAAATTGATAAAATAATAATAGAAGACTTCCGGGTCAAAGCGCAGATCTGACATTAGCATACAGACGTATACAGAGTCAACAAAAGACAGGGTAAATGAAGGAAGGAAGGATTTGGGTACCTGCCAATGTTCCCAGTTCGAAGTTTTGGCGATGCTTTGACAAACAGCACTTTCTTGTCATAAAAAGAGCAGTGGAAGGTAAGACAGTTTCTGCCACAATTGGGACTGCTACCTTGGCGCAGGGCCAGTGCAGTTCAACAGCCCGTGTGAGTCGCACCCCAGTTTACCCTCCACTATGTAAGTCTGACACGCACAGTGTTTGCCTAAATTATGACACAGTAGCAAACTCTTTAATTACCAGTAGACCATTAAATGTCGCCTATCTGAAGAGCGACAACAACATATATTTAAACAGGGGCGGCTCTAGGCTCATGGCGGCCCTGGGCAGGGAGCGTAGGTAGGGGGCCCCGGAAGATGGGGTCCGGGTGGGGCGGAGCACGGAGGCCAGTGAAGGGGGGGTCAGGGTGTTTGGAAGTGGAACAGAGCCGGAGGCCGCCAAATCCTTGCCAGGGGCTGCCACGCAAATATGTATCCATCCTCAGAGGATTATTATATTAAGGATATATATTGGTGTGGTGGCCCCTGGAGCCTCATTTATGAGGCTGTGCGTCACTTTTACGCCGCCGGTGCGTCACTTTTTGTGATGCACCAGTGGCGTGAAAAATGCACCTTGTTCCGCCATATTTACAAAGTGACGCATCTAGGTAGATGCGTCACTTTGTAAACCCCTGCGCCTCATTATACCTGCGCCAGGTATAATGTATGCAAGGGGGGCGTATTGACGCAAGCAAGGGTCGTAGAAGTGACGCAGTGAAATCTATGAGATTTCATTGCGTCACTTTTAGGACGCCGTTGCGTCAAAATCTTGCGCCTGCCTCACAGCAGGCGTAAGACTGACGCAGGCCTTTCACATGGGGCTTGCCCCATATGAAAGGACGCATTGCTGGAGTTGCGTCACTTTTGTGACACACTCCAGCAATGCGTCACTTTTGCGCTTACAGATACGTCAGAAATACTGACGTATCTGTAACTCCTTGCGACATGATGCGTCATACAATAAATATGACGCATCAGGAATGTCGCAAGTAGTGCGCACTGAGAAGTGACGCATCGCTGCTTTCACGCAGCGATGCGTCACTTTTCATAAATGAGGCCCCTGTGGTGTTTAGTGGCCCTGTGCAGGTGTACAGCTTGCACATGCCTAAGGCCACTACTAATTTAAAATATAGAGAGAGAATTTGCCGCTCACCCGCCGATTTATAAACATATTTATTTTTTCAGTTTTTATATAGCGCGAACTCGACCTCGAGGTTTAGGCGCCCTCTACATGAGCACCAGTTACCTCACACAAGGTCGCTTTTTAGGCACTGGTAGATTGATGATTTGCCCAGAATCACAGGGTGATGAGCCGACGCCGAGACCAAGTTGCACAGTCGGCAGGTCTGGCTCTAACGCCAATACTTAAACTGATACAATCGGCTACTGACATATAATAATATTATTCACAGTCTAGCGTATAAGTGACCAGCATACAAATCAAAATACGGGTTCACTTGTGCGGGTCTTCATTCCAAACCTAGCGCTAAGTGTTCTAATGCAGGCTTCTCCGAGCGTCTAGAAGAGAAGCGTTTGCTCCCAATTACCACAAAGGTGTCAATGCAGGGGTGTGCTTCTTCCCAGGGGTGAAGCAGGGACTTTCAGACTGCACACTTCACCCGTGCATTTCTAAATATGCTTTCCCACAACTGCACCCCCTCCCGCCTCCCAGTGGCAGACCACACCACACCACCCACTGGGGTATAAGCGCCCCCTGTCATTTCCGAGCCGCTCTGCCACTTTCCTCGCTGGCGCAGCGCCAATATTACTCATAAGATAGTACTCCAGCTTGCACAGGGATCAGAAGGTGTACCTATTCTGGGTTTAGGAATGAATTACACATTTAAGTTTACATGCTGTATAATGATGTTCAGTGCTTTAAATGGGCAGGTACTGTCAGAGTACCTACACTTTCATTTGACAGGGTACCTGCACTTCTCAGCAATGGTGCTATACGTTTATCGGTGAGTACCAGCACTTCTCAGAGGCAAGTAGGGACTCCGGAGCAGTGAGTACTTGCGCTTTTATAGCTCCATTTAAAACAGTGATGAAATAGTAACTTTCGAAACAATCAACTTTCAGATTCATCACTTTTGAGACCGCACTGTCGATGTGTGTGGCTCCTGTATGCCACTAGGGGGCGCAAAACGTTCCGTTCACTGCCTTTTTCTAGGGGTTCTGTGCTGCTTCCGCCCCTGTGCTGTGAGAGTGCAGCTGTGTGACTCACTCTGGCCCCGCGTACAGCTGCCAAGCAGCTTTCCGTGATCTCAGGCCTCAGGAGCCGGGGTGACTTATGGCGAGAGAGAATTACTTCACCAGCTGCGACCGCCTCACAGGAAACGGGGAGGCATTCGCTCTTGCACAAGTAAATGATTCGTAGAGCCCCGGGGCACTCGCTTCGGGTCACTGACGGGGCCTACACGCCGAACGGAGCCGCCTTTAGCCGCTTCCAGGCTCAAGCCGAACCTTCCAAGTCTTCTGGACCCACAGTGTAGCGCCCTACGTTAAAGCATTATACTGCTCACCCTACCTTACAGCACTATACTGCTCATCTGCGATAGACATATGCAATTACGATTAATACTAGTGTTCACCCGTATTATAGCATTTTATTCCTTATGATAATAGGACAGATTTTCAGGGTAATCAGTTGAGTTGCTCAAGATCACACAATCGTATATGAGATTGGGAAATCTGAATTAGCGGACTGCTGGTCGCAAGGCGGTCAATTTATCATTGATAACACGTTCCCGCCTGCTTACGTGTTTAATACAGAATAGGGGTTCTGAAATTAAGGAGAACAAACATAATTTCCCTACCAGATTGTATATTTCACGCGCAACACCTCATTGGATATCCCCTCAAATACTTGTTAATCCCGCGCGTAAGAGCCCCGTTACAATTAGTGGGGAGACTGGGTTGGTGCTTAATTACTGGTTGTTCAGCCGGCACCAATGCATGATGATGAAATCTACAAGGCTCTAGGGGGCACTTGCGCGCCCCCTTACGCTGGGACATTCACACCGAACATTCTATCCCATCGATTGTACACGATGTGACCTGCTGGACAGAAAACCCAGACACCGGCTCTTGGAGGGGTGAGTGGCAGCTGGCAGGGACACTAAAGGCAAATGCAGGGCTTAAAGTGGGCCGGGTCCTGCTGGGGCTCAGCACCGGCAGGTCTCAAAAGCAGATGCTGAGAAGGGTCCCTATCAGGGCTCTCCGTTTTTTGCTCTCACCCTCAGCGTGAAAAAAATAACTTACCTCTGCAGCAGTACCACCCTTCACTGGCTTTGATGCAACTTCAGAGAGACTCCTTATACTTGCTTCGGGATCATTTCAATTCTGAAGCATTTTCAATATTCTATACAAGGAAGCCAACATTGTTGCTTATTTGCCTTATGCAACTAACAACCATTGACAAAGCCAAGAGTCCTAGCTTGTTATAAGTGTAATGTTACTTGTTGTATTATCAGGATGCAATGATAGAAGCAGCAGAATGCGCCCTTAATTTGATAGGCCACCCCGGTTAAGAGACACACCCCACACACAGTTTGTTCATCCCACTTAAAGCCCTGGACAAATGTACACATATAGATGGCTACCAAGTGGTCCAGTGTGATGGGTGACACATTTAGCCTCTTCTGTGTTCTTAACTGACAGCACTGCCCATGGAGATCTTTCAGCCCGCAAGTTCGATGTTATAAGCGAAAACTACAAGCCACAAAATGCAACTTCAAATTGGCCATTTACCAACTACGCATGTTATATTCCATTCGGGCAGTAGTTGCTCAGCGCTATGGGAGAACAGCAACCCTCTCCAAGTAGGCGACTGATTCCCTCCTATGTAGCCAAAGATTCTGAAATGGATTACAAGCTTTTTGACTCTTTCATACAAATTGTCTTGTGTTTTTTTTATGCGGCTGTCATGCAGTCCGGTCTTTCCACGCCAGCGTCTTCACTTGTAGGTTCCCGATTATTAAAGGAAAAACAAAGAAAGCAAAACTACTGCTACTAGAATGCAAAGCAGAAACACCAGCTCGGACAACTCAAGTTCATCGACACAATGTGGTGCTCATAGAACCACCCTAACCTGGCGGGGGTGGGTGTAAGTGTGCGCGCGTGTATGGAGGGCTAGAGGCACACCCGGCATCTTTCGACACTCACCGATGCGGCTTAAGCTGTCCGACAAAGTTCTCCTCAACTTTTTCATGCTGCTGCTGCGGGGCGCGGTCTGCGGGAGCAAGTCCAGGTCGCACATCTAGAGCCGGCGATGATGCGGGGCCGCAGTGGTGCGGGGTGACGGAAACCGGTTTCTGCTGCTCCGCAGCCTCAGCACCAGCCGCCCTTGGCAGCCTCTGAACACCGGCCGGGGCTCAGGGCCATGGAAGGAGAAGCCGGCCTGCGAGCCCGCTCTCGGGCTGAGGGGAGGCAGGGAGCGCGGGGCAAGGATGCTGCAGTTCCGGCCAGACAGCTGCCCGGCTGTGCGAGGGAGAAGGAGAGTGGACATGTAGAACCGGGACTGTCAGCCAGCACCCGGCATGGCCAAGTCTATCGCGGTAGCAACAGCGCCACCACGCGCCAGTGAAGGGAAGTGCAAACCTCCTGTCAGTCTCTGACATACGTTTCACATATACAGCAGCCCTCCCTGGAGACGAGTAATCTCGTCGATTCCTTTAAGAGGACGCGAGACACCATGCATCCAGTGCAGGCTATAATTTAAGAAATTAGGACTGTTCTAAGTGTTTGCTTCTGTTGCACAAACGACTATTGCAACTGCAGTAACTCTTATTTACAAGGGGCGAGGTCATTACGAGACGCTAAGGGGGGGGGGGGGGTGATCAACTCTAGCATTTCAAGAGTACAGAGAGTATTATTACAGAACTCTTTATATACCACTGCATGCCTTTAGTATTGGCCCCAAAACGTCTAAGTCCCTATGAGCAAGCATGCAAATATGCAACGTCTTCTATTTGTATTAATTGTGTTCATATACATTTAATACAAATAGAACACATTGCATCTTTGCATTTCAATTTCGCAGTATTCCCTGAATATTCCCATTTTAGATGGTATGGGTCAGTTCACATAAGTACTGCAGGAGTACTTCTTTACATGTTCCAAAATGCCTTTTTGAATAGTCCTCATGGCCTCTTTCTGACACAGAGCTGTTTTTAGCTAACAAACACAAGAGCAGAACCTTCTGCTTTTCATTTTTGAGAGAGAGGGAGAGGGAGAGAGAGAGGGGGAGAGGGAGAGAGAGAGAGAGGGAGAGAGAGAGCCAGAGAGAGAGCCAGAGAGAGACCGAGATCGAGAGGGAGAGAGCGACCGAGAGAGAGACCGAGAGAGAGAGAGACCAATAGCTCCCCACAGGGTCTCAGCTCTGCACCTCTCCCCATCTTCACGGAGAAGCTCATAGTTGTATTTCTCTCCCTTTACAGTGAGTTATTTGCCTCCAATAGCCCCCCTTAGGGCCGGAGACACTGCTAATGATGCGTGAATGCTCATATAATACTCAAGCACACTCCTAGAATATTTTTGAGGAAAGTTCAACATTCTCGAAATATTGTAAATTAGCATTTACATGTACTAATTTACTGTTTCAATGCAACACCAGAGGCTAACAGCAAGAGGAAAAAAACATAGGGAACCCGTTCAGAAAAGGGCTAACAGCTGAGTATTTTACCTGTGTTCAAAGGGGGTCGCTGCTCTGCCCCTCTCTCTTTATTCTTCTAAGCTTCAGACGTTTGGACATTGTATTTTGTCGATACGAGGTACCATCCCTATGATCTTCATTCTGCTTGTACAGCCTTTCACAACTCTGTGCACCACATCATAGCTGTAACATCTTCAGTTATTCCTGGCTTTTTCCCCAGCAATCCTTTGTAGGATGGGATTTAGATGCCTTTAATTGTGATGGCAACCTTCAACTACAAATCCCAGCATCTGCAGTGCAACACACTACGGGCATATTCACAAGCGCCTATCTCCACCACAATGACACTTTTCACGGCATTGTGATGGTGATAGGGGCTTTGTTCTTATTTACGAGGCAGTGTTAAGCCACTTAGCGTGGTTTACGCTGCTTGTAAATAAGGCACCCTTTCACGGTATACTTAAAGTGAAAGAGGATGGCAATGGGCGTTGCAGTGGGCATTCCACAGTGACACCCATTGATTCTGACGCTGTCTTCTATTTACAAGGGTGTCGTAAATATGGTGCAGCACCAAAATTAAGACCAGGGAAAACCTGGTCTTATCCTGGTGCAACGAGAAGAAATGTTTAATTTCTCCTCATTTTTGCTGTTTCCATGCATGCTGCGTTGTGAAGCACACATGGGAACAGAATAACACCATTGATTGTTTATGTGCAGGAAGTTGTCCCTTGCGGAACATAAACAATCATTAAAAAGAATGACATTTTGCAACTTCTATGTGTGCTGCATTAAGCAGCACACATAAAAGTTACAAAACGGCATTTAAAGATTGTTTATGTGCAGGAAGGGTCACAGCCTTCCTCTGCAATGCAGACATCATTGCACTAAGGTGAAAGGGTGCCTTCATTGGCGCTAGGCAGCTAAATTTAGCGCCTATGAAGGGGGAAACGCAGGGCTGCACCATATTGTTGTAAATATGATGCAGCCCTGCATTTTGAAGTGGCAGACCGCGGCGTTAAGCCAAGAAGGCTAACGCTGCACTCCCTCCCTTCTATTGTAAATATGGCCCTATATTTGTGGGTTTCTTACAGCTCCGTTTTTCTCATTGTGCCCACATAGGGCCATTTGCCCATTTTCATGTGTTCAGTGTTTCACAGCTCTGCAACTTGTTGCCCCAGATTTGCTAATTTTTCAAGTAGCACAGCAGCCATTGTGCAAGGTGGAAAGCACAGCACAGTGTAGAAAAGTCAGCCCATAATGCCCCGGATGCCCAGGCTGCTGGCGCAGGGCGACTCTTCGTTTCCATCTTGAATAATTACCAAATAAAGAGACGGGCACTGGAAGTAGGAAAACAAGAACAGAGTTTATTACTCATGAGGAGAGCCTGTCCTTTGGGACACTCGCATAGTGTCTTCGGGAGGTGCTCTAACAAGTTCTCTGAGGTTTCGCCTTTTATACACAAGTTCGTGACACACAGGCATCCTATATTACAATCAATACATTGTATAGTATGAAGGTATTTCAACACGTGGCTACAGTACGGGCCCTTATCCTCCATGCAAGAGGAGGGGCTGTCACACAGCTGAGTGTTCTGCTGATTCCATTGGAATGTGTGTGTCTGATCGAGTCTCAGGGGGTGGGGTGGCCATGATCAATAGTAGCTTCTTCCAAGAGAGACGAGTGCATAAAGTAGTGGGCAATAAACTGTATCCTCAGGCTAAGGGATGACCAGTGGTCCGTGCAAACATTCAGGCTCAGAGGAAGAGGTCATCAAAAGGAGAGATATTCATGAAAGGGAGGGTCAGTGTGGACAATCGAGTGCTGTGGAAGGGTTGATCACAAGAGGGGTATTCAAGGGCGGGAAGGAGGTGTTGGTCAGGCGCGGGGTGCGATTCTTTAGGGACAGAGTTATGCGGGAGGGGAGGGCTCATGACTTGGGCATGAGAGAGCGGGGGCAGCCAGGGTGCACGGGGGATGCTTGCAGGGTCAGGGAAGTGCGCTTGATGAGTGATTGTGGACAGGGAGACCATGGTACCTAAAATGGCTGTCGCGTACGTGTGTGCATGGGTCTATGCTAGGGAGACAACACAGTCAGAGTTTTAGCGATATTCGTTCTGTTTACATCAAGGGGCACTGAGAACACAAATGAACGCCGCTTATGTACATACATATTGCTAATTTTAACAGTCCCCACTTTTTACATAAGCACGTTCAATTTCTACACAGTCGATGTGATAGGCAGAATACAATGCGTGTCAATCTACGTCTGTTGGGCTCTTTTATACAAGCCTAGAAATCGGCATAATATTTAGTCGGTGTAGAATCAAGGAAAAATGTTCCGATACATAAAAATCAAGTTCACATTTTTCTCTCTAGTGGCATCACGTACAGAAAGAACGTTCTGATACCTTCCGGCTTGTCAGTATTATAGGGAATTTTCGGAAAACCTAACCACATGAGTGACCGATGAAACATTTCTTAAAAGGCAATACAAAATGGTTGAGGGAGGTATTCAATTCGATACAAGTAATTTAGTCAAGGGGCGAATAGAAAGTTCTGGAAAGGGGAAGGGTCTTTGTCGCAATGTCTTTTAACAGAGTCCGTCTTCTTTTGTTGGCGCTGCTGAGCACCGGCGGTGGAGCTATAAGTCCAGCTCGGAATCGTCCTTACACGTTGCAGGGTGCGATCAGTCCTTTGCTGTTAGATCACAGTCCTGTTTCCTAACTCATTTTCTTAGGGGTGCCTTATGCTGGGCACCTGCGTGTCTTTCTTGTCTTTCGTGGCAAAATCCCAGTCCATAGTCAAAGTTTATATGAAAGAGGTTGTTGAATAATCGAGGGAAGAGAGGGCGGAGTGGGGCCAGATCTTTGAACACACCAAGGGACCAAGGGAGCAAAGGATGATGAGCAGGCAAGCCCAACAATCGGACTAAAAAGGGGACGGGGACTTCAGGCACAAGAGGGTCAGCGAGTCGAGGGCTTCAAGGCAGCCCTTCATTCCTCCATCTGCTGAGTTTGAAAGTTATGCCTCGTCCCACGTCACGTTGCTCTGCGGCTCCACCTTTGGTCGTCACACGTGCTCCATGATCTGTGGCCAGGCTGTGCGTCACGTCCAGCTCCTCTCCTCCGGTGATTGTATCTTTGAATGGGGGAAAAACAAGTTTTAGAAAACTGGTCGAGAGAACAGATATACATCTCAATTCCTTCCCCATTCCTGAGTAGGTGGGGGATAAGTTCATCGGTCACAGTCAGAGGTCGTCACTTATGGAGTCTGGAGAAGGGCATTGCATATTGGATTTATAGGCTGGCTTGGTATTCATTCGCGACATAAGATAAGAGAAATTTGGCTTTTGTACACAATGTATTACATTACAAAAAAAAAATCGAGTCCTTATGTAGAGACTCGTTCTTCCCTTTAACCCAAGTATCGACAATACTACAGCTTCCTTCGGGGTCGGCTAATTCTTGCAAGCAGGGGTATTATCATCATGAAGAAGGGGGAGTGGTGGATGTAAAACATGGCTTTCCTGGGGGATGACCGTTAATCAAGGTCCTCAAATTACATTTCGTGGGTAGCTGCATGGGTCTGGGGTTGATCGGGGGCGCGTGGGTGCTTTGGACAGGGAGCTGGGGTCGATTGGGAGAAGTGGGGTACTCTGGACGCCCGCACTTAGGTGCGAGGGGGTGGGGCAATCGTGGCATTGGGGATCGCATTTCTAAAACAGAAGACCATTGACGTTAGTGTTCCCTTTATAACAGGCCAGATTAGGGGACATCCGTCGTCTTACCTGTCCTTTCCTTTATTACCAACTTGGGTTCTATCGTTTGCAGAAAGGAGAGGTAGTAATATGGCAAGTCACAATCGTTTTGGGTTTGGTCAATTTTGTTGAACACCTTTGCGTTCGAGGAAATCCAATTATGTTTTTCGCCGGAGGGGCGCAACGTTCTTGCACAAAGGAGGAGGGAACAGGGGGACCTTCAGAGAGAGAGTGAGAGAGAGAGAGAGAGAGAGAGAGAGAGAGAGAGAGAGAGAGAGAGAGAGAGTCGCTCGCACTCTAAACGAACCATTCGGTACACGTACGTCGTGGAGAGAGAGAGAGAGACGTGTACAATAATGGTCCATTCAGTGCGCACACAACATAGAACAGCAGGGGTTAAGTAATGCGTAAACACAAGCGGGGGGACGACGTAGATCCATACATCACGTACACACAAACTCAGACGGGGAAGACAGTACAAATATTACATACAAAGATCCGAGACAAAACATAAAGCAGTTATTGGCCATAATTATCTTTTTCTGTATGCTGCGCATACTTATTGTCCTGAGCTCTTTTTACCTGTTTCTTATCTTTTATTCGTTGGCGGCCTTTTACTAGTGGCTTTGATTGTACACACTTACGCTTTTGGCAACTGGTCATAAACTAACCTGGTCGGGCTAATGCTCACGGAGGTTTATTCGAGTCATTTTAGCAAGTGCGTTTCCAGGCTGAGACAACCGTTGGTGTCAATTGGAGGGCAATGGGGCAGCTTTTAGTTATATGTCTATGAGGATGCGAAAAAAGGAGGTAGTAGGTTTTCAAATATTGGTAATATCCCTAGTCCTCTCGGCGGAGGATACTTGTGTAACCCTTACCTCGAAATACCCTAGACCTTTTCCTGACTTAGTTAAACGTAAGAATGCTTAATCAAGTGTGTACATTATTCCTTTTTGCTTTATTCAGGGTTTGCCGCGGTTAGATACTATAATTAGACCCTTTTTCCTGTCTCGTCGTCCGCTGGATCACCTTCTTCGTACATTAGTCGGCATTCCGAAGTGACCTGCAGAGAGAGGGAAAAGAAGGGAAGGGGAAAGCAGGAGGCTACATTGATAGACACACTAGCGCGCATAAACCCAGAAAGGCTTTTACTTATTGCGTACTCGGTCTATTTCCACAGGATGCAGTCACTGCCAACTGGGGCGTTTAAGCCCAGGTGGACCCTTAGCGTGACTTTTCTTATGCAGGTAGCATATAAAGTATAGGCGAAATACCAGGATCTTTAGCTGTTGCCTATGGCTGTATAAAAAGGAAGAAATACACAACTAAAATTTGACCCTTCCTATTTGCAATATTTCTACGTACTATACTTTTCAACCTTTTATCTAATCATTCCGTCTTCATTCTAGTTATATCGAAAAAAAAGGGATCATTCATTCAAAACTTTATCAAGTTACACGGACAACTATAGTTACTTTCTCAAAACTCTTTAATAAGAATGTCGGTGCATAAATACAGGCCTGCTCTCCTGTGGACCAGCCACGGAGCAGGCTGAAACTGTAGATGTGAGGACACTTTATTAGCAAAAAGCTTTAATGGAGTCGGTGGTCGTTTATTTCATCCATAAAGTGCGAAAAGCGCAATGAAATCATATTGAATCTTTTAGCGTGAGCGAATATCATAAACATCGAAATTTCGAACTTTCAATAATCATGATGCGCCAAACTCAACAACAATTCATTGTCCGAATGTTCAATCGGTACCCATCTTACGCAAATTCATGGTCCTTCGTTGTCCGAACACCTAATCGGTACCCATCTCATATCAATTCATTGTTCGAGCTGACAGTATACATCCTATATCAATCCATTGTTTCGAACTCACAATCAGTACACATCCTATATCAATCTAAAAGTTTAAAAACTTCATACATATCCTATGACACCAAGGCTGAGCAATCGGGGTACAATAAAGAGTTGAGTTTTTCATTTGCTTCGGCGCCATCTTGGGTGTAGTCAGGCAGAACCAGGCATAGTCTAAATGTCTGCAAACTCGTGGTTGGGCCCAGAGCTTCCTTTGGTAGTCCAAAGTTCCGTTAAAGGGCAAAAGAAAGGATCGGTGGTTTGAACCATCAGTCAAAAAGGGGAGGGAGGCAACAACGTTCCTACCGGGTCATACTGTGCTTTCACCGGAACTGATCCGAACTGTGGTCGGCAAGATTCTAGTCATTCAAACTGAGGTTGGCGCCAGTATGGAAGCGCCGACGTCCTGCGGCTACATTTCCATCGTTCCGTGGGCAATCATGGCAGTTATTCCCCATCGGGGGTATTTGCGGGAGTCGGGGACTCCCGCGGCTCCTCTAGAATCTTCAAGGTTGTGGAGAACTATGATGGTGGAGTCAACAAGTGACCAGGTCATACCTGCATGCTGGGCCCACTCTTGCCGGGTCGACCGCCATCTTGGGAGTTCGGCAGCCACCAGCAATCGCGGGGTCAAACGAGCGGATGGGCTCCAACCTGCTGGATGAGGCGTCGCGGCATCGCCATAGTGGACAAACCCTTTTCCGGGCGCCTGGAACGTTGAGGGTGCAGTTGGGAAGCCTCCACCTGAGGAGGCGGGAGAGGCCTGTTCGCACCGTCTCTCCCTCCCAGGGCACCCCACGGCGTCTCGCTTGACATTTGTTATGGCCGGACCAGGCGATGAGGACGGGGGGGGTAGTAGGCATATGCAAGACATCCCCCCCAGTGTTGTCAAAGCCATTTTTGAAGAAAGAAGTGGTGCCTGGCGTGTTGCTGCTGCCATTACGGAGGAGAAAAGAAAGAAGTGGCGCCTGGCGTGTTGTCGCTGCTATTACGAAGGAGAAAAGGAAAAAATGTCCCGTCTGTCTTTGGGCTGGGCTTCCGGTGGATGTCGGCCGGACGCCCCTTGCTCTGGCCCCATGAACGGGTTCCTTGGTTTATCGGCTGCAGCCGGATCCCATCGGCCCCTGACCGTTGGTGGCCGGACCGGAAGAGCATGTGGCGGGACTACCTGCAACTCTCAAGGGCCACTGTGGCCGGACTGGGGGAGAGAGGGGAGGGTCGAGGAGACATTCCCCCCCCTGCAACTCTTCAGCGTTGTAAAGGCAATCCCCTGGCCGGGTCCCGCTGGCCCCTGTCTCTCCTCCGGCTCCACCCTATGTTACGATTTCTTGGCCGACTGTTGGCAGCAGGACCCGCCTTATATGGGTTGCTTTCGGCTGGGCGTGGCCGCAACCCTGCCCCGCTTTGGAAGTTTCCAGAGTGGGGGCGGATGTTCTGCTGACTTGCATTTTCTACAGGTTACCGTTCTTATTTCTAACGTTTTATTGTTTCTAGGGCATTAATAGGTTTTATTATTACGTATTGTTATCGTTCTTGTTCGTTATTTTAAATAAAAGTTCATGTTCATCAGTGGCCTACTGATTTCGTTTTCCTATTCCTTTCTTTCCAGGTTGTTTCATGCTAAAGCTTCTGTTAACAGGTTACAGTGATCACTTAGTTATTAGTGCATGTGTCCCTTTTCACTAGGGGTGTTCTCTGGTCGGGCCAGATGACGTTCCTCTAGTAAATGGTCCGAGTGAAACTGGCGTATCAACCAGTGGGGAGTAGATAGGTATGACAGATTACAACGGGGACAAAGGTCCGCATTACCTACCCTTCACTACTTGCAAAGACTAGAGTATGGCGACTTCTGTGCTCGTTTGCAAAAATAGAGAATACCTCCAAAAAGAACTTATTCCCAAAAAGTCAATGTTCGGGCAAACAATCAATCAATGAGGAACTAAATAGGTACGACGTGTTAAAGGTTTGCGTTGCCTACCCTTCACTCTCTGCAAAAGGGAGAGAGAATGTTGCTATTCTTCCCCGTTTGCAGGCAGAGAAGATTCCTAAGAGAACCAACTTCGAACAATTCAATGCTCGATTCAATCAATCAATCAATGGGGAGGAAAAAAAATAGGCACGACGTGTTAAAGTTTTGCGTTGCCTACCCTTCACTATCTGCAAAGACTAAACAGAGTATGGTGATTCTGTGTTTGTTTGCAAATAGAGAATCTCCCAGAAGCAATCAATAGGTAATACTAGTATTATCAAACAATCAATCAATCAATCAATGTCGCAATTTGTCGTGTGTCACGACCTTACCCGGACCGGACCATGTGGACAGTTCTTCGCTTTCCTTTTTCCAGCGCCCACTCGTTCTCTTTCTCCATGTTTTTTTTTTTACTTCCGGCATTCCTGTGGGCTTCCAGTCAGGACAACAGGTCACTTGAGAGAGAGGTCCGTTCGGAATCCGTGAAGTTCAGTCAATCGGCAGCCGGACGAGGGCCCTCTCAAGGCAGGTATACTCCAATCATTTAGATGTTCACCCCATCGTCTGGACCTCTCTTACCGGACCTTATGTCGCTGATGGGCCCCGCGTTTAGGGCGCCAATTGTAGAAAAGTCAGCCCATAACGCCCCGGATGCCCAGGCTGCTGGCGCAGGGCGACTCTTCGTTTCCATCTTGAATAATTACCAAATAAAGAGACGGGCACTGGAAGTAGGAAAACAAGAACAGAGTTTATTACTCATGAGGAGAGCCTGTCCTTTGGGACACTCGCATAGTGTCTTCGGGAGGTGCTCTAACAAGTTCTCTGAGGTTTCGCCTTTTATACACAAGTTCGTGACACACAGGCATCCTATATTACAATCAATACATTGTATAGTATGAAGGTATTTCAACACGTGGCTACAGTACGGGCCCTTATCCTCCATGCAAGAGGAGGGGCTGTCACGCAGCTGAGTGTTCTGCTGATTCCATTGGAATGTGTGTGTCTGATCGAGTCTCAGGGGGTGGGGTGGCCATGATCAATAGTAGCTTCTTCCAAGAGAGACGAGTGCATAAAGTAGTGGGCAATAAACTGTATCCTCAGGCTAAGGGATGACCAGTGGTCCGTGCAAACATTCAGGCTCAGAGGAAGAGGTCATCAAAAGGAGAGATATTCATGAAAGGGAGGGTCAGTGTGGACAATCGAGTGCTGTGGAAGGGTTGATCACAAGAGGGGTATTCAAGGGCGGGAAGGAGGTGTTGGTCAGGCGCAGGGTGCGATTCTTTAGGGACAGAGTCATGCGGGAGGGGAGGGCTCATGACTTGGGCATGAGAGAGCGGGGGCAGTCAGGGTGCACGGGGGATGCTTGCAGGGTCAGGGAAGTGCGCTTGATGAGTGATTGTGGACAGGGAGACCATGGTACCTAAAATGGCTGTCGCGTACGTGTGTGCATGGGTCTATGCTAGGGAGACAACACAGTCAGAGTTTTAGCGATATTCGTTCTGTTTACATCAAGGGGCACTGAGAACACAAATGAACGCCGCTTATGTACATACATATTGCTAATTTTAACACAGCCACAATCTACTAAGATTGTATCTGCTGCTGCACTTATTCCCTGCACTTACACGCTAAAAAATGCTGCTCATAATATCATGGTGAAAAGGTTAATGTGCGCTGTTAAGCCATGGAGTTGTACAGGAATTGCTAGACAAACTCCTACTGCTGCTGGTCAGGCATGCTGCTGATATCAGGGTGATTATACTGTCTCAACTTTGCTGCTCTTATTTTAATACGTTTTAGCAGTATATTTTTATCTGCTCTTAATCTTCACACTCATTGCTGCTGCTATTTGCACTTCTGTTTTAAAAAAACTAGTTGTTCTGCCGCATTGTGCTTTGTCAGTCACTTGCCTGGCTTTCCTGGTCTGCTGCGGTTTTACTGATTGATGCGGAAGGAAGATCACGTATTGACAACGCTTCTTGGGCCTCACTTCCACTCCGGTTGACGCTCTAGTTGCCAGGAGCACCTATTTAGGTGCAGGCTGGACGGAACACGCAGCAGCCTCCTACTGCTGCTAGTCAGGCACGCTGCTGATATCAGGGTGATTATACTGTCTCAGCTTTGCTGCTCTTATTTTAATACGTTTTAGCAGTATGTTTTTAGTCTGCTCTTAATCTTCACGCTCATTGCTGCTGCTATTTGCACTTCTGTTTTAAAAAAACTAGTTTTACTGCCGCATTGCGATTTGTCAGTCAATTGCCTGGCTTCCCTGGTCCGCCTTGGTTTTACCGATTGATGCGGAGGGAAGACCACCTATTGACGACACTTCCGGGGCCTCACTTCCGCCCCGTTGACGCTCTAGTTGCAAGGAGCACTTATTTAGGTGCAGGCTGGACGGAAAGCGCAGTGGACGTGTGCAGCGGACGAGTCGCTGGTGCGCTGAATGCGCGCCTAAGGCAAGGCCGTCTGCGACCGTCCGCGCCGGGACCGGGCCTGTTTTGGAAAGTGTGTTATTGGTAGGGACAAATGTAGGTCTGCCACTGGCAATAAGGCCACTAACACATGATAGGACCCAGCATAGGTCTTAGAAAATTATTCCTATGCTCAACCCTTGGTAACGTGGCTGCGAGCAGACAGGCTTAACTTCAAAAACAGGTATGTAAAGCATTTAAAAACAACATTTCAGTAAATAATTAAGACACAACACAAAATAAAAATCCCACACCAATTTATAAAAATAGGTCATATTTTATCTTTTAAATGGCACCAAAATGAAAAAAATCCACTGTAGGGAACCAGAGATATGAATTTTTAAATATTAGTCACTTTCTAGTGTTTAGAAACCAACAGTGTCCCTTTTAGTCATTTCGTTTTCTCTGTCAGGGACACACCGTTATAAATTGTTCTGAAGAATATTCTCACCAGTGTGGCGGGCCGCCTTCTTCAGCAAGCGGGGTCCAGTTAGAACTCCTTCCTGAAGTTCTGCTTGCGGGTCTCAAAGTATCCAACACACAGTCCGAGGTTCTGGAATCTCCAAGAAGGTCCTTGAAAGTGTGAAACTTCAATTCCGCAATCCAATTGATCAAAACCCTTACAAATCCACTGGTACTCCAGGCTTTGAATTCTTTGTGGGGCTGTCCAGGTGAGCTCTGTTAACCTGTAACTTGCAGGGAGTTCCACTCTTGAGTCATTTGGCAGCAAGGTAATCCACAGGGCTGCAGTTTCACTTGGTGCAGTCTTCAGAGGTCAGGCCTTAGAGTTCCTTGCACAGCAAAATCATTTCAGCAGGGCACATCTTGCTTCATTCAGTTTCAAGCAGCAGATCTGGAGGGCTCTGCCCCTCTCAGACACTTATTCAAAATTCTCTGGGTCAAGCACCATGTCACTTCTGACGAATGACAGCTGGGCAACTCCTCATAGTTATGACTACATCGCTCCTCGAGCTCTTGGATGGCTACTACGGAGAACCACATTTCCGAGTAGCATCAGGTGATCTTTGGATCCGCCCCCGGGAATGGTGGAGTCTACCTAACGGCATCTGCATGGATTGCTGCTGCTGCTGATGAGAGAGTACAAATCTGAAAAATGTAGAAGTGCACCATATTTACAAGCACGTTGTATTAGTTTAGAATAGAATACACAAGAGTGTCAAACCTATAGAGTGAAGATATATATATGAGTGTTTAATTTGGATAGGGATACATATATCAGTGTGAAAAACTAATGTAGAGATTTGTAGAAATGTTGGAATGATGTTGGAATCTCATGTTATGTGGCTGTGTGCAAAAGAAATGTAACTCTGCAAACCATGGAAATGTGTAGGCCACATGGCATTTCACAAGAAATGAAAGATGCTGCTACACTTTTAAGTAACTTGAATTCTAATGTCATTTTATTGCAAAGTATTATTAATCATAGAATTGAAATGTTTTAAATAGATGTGTTACATTATAGTAATGTGTGTTAGTTAGAATACTGTTTAAACAAAGAAATTAAATGTGCTTAGTGTAGAGGCCCGTTTCATGTAATTTTAGTAGGCCTGAATAGATAAAGTCGCTTCTTTGATCTGCATGTGCTCATTAGGGAAAAGTCGTGTTAGGCACAAACTGTAAAGCCTGTTCAAATGGTTTACGACTTCAAGATATGGTGGAGGCCGGAATTTGGGGCCCACAGAGAAAGTGTATTTTGCAGGTGCGAGGGGGTTTAATCAGGAAAATGATGAATAGGCTTTGTTCAGAGACGCCTGGCACAGGCCTGTAGGAGTCTTCAGGAATTTCTAGGGGGTACCGTCTTGCCGGAGAGAAGCCTGGGAAGCAAGGTCAACTTTAACGAAGGGTCCCGAGGAGTAGCAGCATGGAAGTTGCCGCCAGAACCAACACCACGTGAGAGACGTCTCCAGGGGCGTTCCTATTGGAAAAGTGATTTTGTTTTAGGGACAGCACCCCGGGGTGGAGTTAGAGCAGATGGTCTAAGGAACCTAAGAGAGCGGATGGGTAGGCAGATAGGGAACTGCAAGACTTCGACTTTGAGACAAAGACTAAGGGAAGTGTGTGATCTTCTTTGGAAGTCACCACGGCTGACACCTTTTTAGGTAAAGATCTTGTTAAGTAGGGATGTCACTTAGTCTAGTGTAGGGACAGACTAACCTGTATTTTCCTTTCTGTAAATGACTCTCAAGTTGCAACTCGTAGCTATTCTCGCAACTTTAATGACCTTTGAGCTGATCTTGGTAATTCTATTCTGTCGACTACGAGCATTTAGAGATTTTATGTTTATCTTGACACCTGTATATCTTTTGAACCTCATTTTGAGATGCTTGTATCTCCAGATAGCTTTGGTTTTATAATAAACTTTTAAACCTTTTCCAGTGGTAAGTGGTTCTTTAGAGTGGTGTAAGTTCTTTCTTGATTAACCTAGTAGTGGATTGCCTTTTACTCAATGACAGGTACCAACGATTTAGTCGACCTGAATTGGGATCTGGATTAACAGCAATAGGCCAGAAATCCCGCGTTAGCAGTTGGTAGCAGAGGATGGTTACCTTCTTGAGGAAGGTGATCTAGACTAGGTTAGTTTACCCCAAGGTCCCTAGAGATCCAGAGGTGGCCTGCCGAAGAAGGTGCTGACGGAGAGAGAAAAGCAGCAGTATCGGACGAGAGTGAGTATAAAAAGGGTCATGCGTGGACAGATTGCGGTGTTTTGTGTTGTATTTGTATTGTAATGTCATGCGGAGTTGAATGCCTGTAGTGTGATTGTGAGAAGGTTGTGAGCGCGCGCAACCTGGTAAAATCTTAAGTTCGGGGTAGAGCTTAAGTAGTTCGGGTGTATCGAACATCCAGAGTAATTGTCGACCAGAGTAAGGAGGTCATGAGGTACCATTGACCGCCGCAGGACCGAGATAGGGGGAGTGTAAGAGTGAGTGTGTGAGTAACGGACGCTGGTCGAAAGTTACTGTGTGTAAGTAACCTATCAGAGAAGGCGATTGTCTGGACGTAAACGGAAAGACATTTCGTCAGTTAAGGTGACAATTACAGATAGACTGTGGGCGTACAGTCAAGAAAAGTGATCGCTTGGACGGAAGTAATCATTTTTCAGAGTATGAATGGGACGCATGCATGACCGCGGAGACGAGCTGAGTAAGGAGGGGAACTGCTGCGAAGGGGGACGAGTGACGTCAGCGAGAGCCGCGCTGAGATAGGCCGGTTAGTGAGAAGCCGTGCCGTGATAGGGCGGTTGGTGTGACGTCAGTGAAAAGCCGCGTTGTGATAGGGCAGTTAGTGAGAACCGTGCCGAGATTGGTGGATTGTCATTAGGAAGTAAACAAACGCGGAGAAAATAGAAATTCTGTAGGTTTTGAACATGAAGTGTTTTAAATGTTTGAGAGAGATTTTTAAGAGAAAAAGAAGGAACTCTTATTACGGGGAAGAGGCACCGCCAGAGGGTACACCAGCTTACTATATGGCAACAAATGTTGGCTTGCATACTATACTATGGATTAGTGAATGGAGCAAGATTTCGGAAGGGAATGAGGAACTGACGTTTCCTAAGTATGGAACGTTTAGGTTAGAGAGTTATGGCGATGAGCATAAGCTTTGTCCAACTCTTGAGTCGGCATGAAATACGTTCTAAGTCTATCTTCAGATTTATAATAATCATACTTATTCAAGTGCTTATAAGCAGGAACTTCAGGAGGAACAGCATCATAATTCAAAAAGAAATACTCAAAACTATTTCACAAATAAAAAATGCTAAGCAGCAAACTACATGAAATGCCATATGTCAAAGGAAAATGATGATATCTGTTACCCTCATCCACTGAAGCTGGCAACTGCATACACACATAACAATCTTTCAGATCCATCGCATCAATATACTCATACAACAACTTTGCATATGCATTACGCTTTAAATTACCTCTGAACAGATCTGCATGTAAGCTATGACTCTCCTCTATTAGCAAAGCTCTTTCGTTTCCTACCTTGACCTCTTCTTTGCTAGGAGTAGTAGGTGTAGGGGTTCCCTCTACCTCCACTGCCTGCTCATCTGGTGCTAAATATGAGACTGCAACTATCAAAATTATGAAGAGTATCACTCCTCCTACAAGTGTGCCTACTATGCACCTAGCTCTACGTTTTGGGTTTCCAGCCTCCATGGTCTCAGAAATATTTTCAGCTTCTTATTCAACAAGAAACGCTCAAAGGTCTCTTCTTCTTCAATTGCTTGGGAATCAACTCAAACCACACCTCAGAAAGCTGAAAGTCCCCCTTTTTCTTTCAGTTCCTTATTTACAGCAAGCAAAGACTACCTTAACCCTTCTCCGTCCTCCGAGGAAAGTCCCTAAATTTCTTCTTCTTCCACTCGGACCTAGGTTAATTACATTTATTTACAGCAAAAGTCTCTTTTAGTCCATAATAAGACTTGTTCCAACTGCTTCTTACACATATTCCAGAAGTTCAATCGATTCATGAGATGGAATTTCATGACCAAACGTACGAAAGATCAGTCTACTCAGAATTAGATGGTGAATTCCACTCAATATCGGGGGATTCGGAACTGTGATGGTCAGTACACCTTCGATCTCAAGTCCTGGTACCAACAACAACACATCCAGCTTGATGTTAGGACTGGTACGGATCACTGTCACTGCCCTCACCCTTCCTGATCTCAGCACTTCTGGCATCAGTCTCGATGTATGTCCACTCTGGAGCTGCGTACTTTCGGCAAGGCACTCTCTTTCTCTTTGATCTCCTCAGACCTCCACAGGCTTGCCCTTCTTCAACTTCGTCTGACTCTGACTCTTCATGTCACCTGATGGGTCACAGAACAGATTACATCAGCTAGTCCCTTGCAATAATCAAGGATCAGATCATTGGTGATACTAGGCAAGGCTGTTGATAGAACCGCTGGTAACCTCATAGCCCTCCCCATCAGTATCTCATGAGGTGAAAGACCTGTTCTCCTGTCTGGGGTACTGTGCATACTCATCAACACCAACGGCAATGCATCAGGCCACTTCAGACACGTTGATGAACACACTTTTCCCATTCAGGCTTTCAGAGTCCCATTGAATTGCTCCACTATCCCAGAAGCCTCTGGGCAATAGTTACAATGGAGTCTTTGATTAATTTGTAATGCAGCACAAAGCCTCTTCATTATTTCACTATGGAAATGCGTTCCTCTGTCCGATTCCAAAGAGGTCGGAATCCCAAACCTAGGCACAAGTTCCCTCAACAACAGTTTTGCTACTGTGAGTGTATCACAGCTAAGTGTAGGGTACGCCAACACCCACCTTGAGAATACACACACAACAACCAAGATGTACCTCAACCCATTATACCTAGGCATCTTGATGAAGTCCAATTGCATCCTGTTGGAAGGTCCCCCGGACCTCCCACTGTGACTCATTGTGACCACAGTTTTCTTTCCTGCATTCATTTGTTGACAGGTGACACATCTCTGACACACAGGCTCTGCCACAGCATGAAATCGCGGATTGTACCACGTTTGTCTGAACACTCACACCATAGCATCTCTTCCCAGGTGTACTGCACCATGGATCTGTCTTGCCATTGGGCTCAGCAACTCATCCGGCAACACTGCCCTTCCATCACTTGAGACCCAAATATCCACATCTCCATTCAAGCAGCCTGCATTGATCCACACATTCTTTTCCTGATCAGAAACCTGTTCCTGCAGGCACTTGAGTTCATCCCCAGTATCTGCCATGTACAACATCGTGTTGAACTCGGTTCTTTCTTGACTCCGATCTAAATGTTTCTCAGTGAATGAACAACCTTGTTCAGCACAGAATCATGCAACTTCATCCGCATAGCGGTTTCCTAGTGACACGAAATCTGTTCCCTTTTCATGAGCCGTGCACTTTACAACTGGAATTTCTCTGTGAAGCTGCAAGGCCTCTAGAAGCAACCTCACAAACTCCCCATTTCGGATGGGTGAACCAGACAATGTTATGTAACCTCTCTGGGACAAGAGCTGCCCGAAGTCATGAACCACACCAAACCCGTACTGGCTATCAGTGTAAATGGTAATTCGAATTTGGTCTGCTGCTATGCAAGCACGAGTCGAAGCAATGATCTCAGCCACCTGAGCAGAGTATACTCCTTCCAGGCAAGCAGCTTCAACTACTGCTGTAATGATACATACAGCAAAGGCTGCTAATGACCAACACTGTCTCTTAAACATGAACAATCAACAAAGAAAATCTCATCAGGGTCAAGCAATGGTTCATCAACAATGTCAGGTCTCGGCTTGGTGCAAAGTTCAGTCACATAAAGACAGTCATGGTCCTCAGAATCTTCATCAAACGTGTTTGGCAACGGCATCAAGGTAGCAGGATTCAAAACAGAACACCTCTTGAGGGTCACATTCTCCGCAGCAAGTATAACCTGGTCATAGCGTGTGAGCCTATTATTGGTCAGGTGCTGTGTCTTGGTCCTGGTCATCAACAGTTCAACGGAATGTGGAACATGTACAATCAAAGGGTGACCCATGACAATACTCTGACACCTCTCAATGCTGACACCCGTTGCAGCAATGGATTTGAGACATCCGGGCAACGCTGAAGCTACTGAATCTAGAGTAGCTGAAAAGTAGGCAACTTGTCTACGGACACCTCCATGATCCTGGACTCAAACTGCCAATGCACATCCTTCTCGCTCACAACAGAATAGGGAAAAAGGTTTGTTGTAGTCATGCATTCCCAATGCAAAAATTGGCTCTCCTCATGCAATGGAATCGAGAAGAAAGCCTGACAAAGGTCAATCACAGTAAACCATTCCGCCTGACATGGAATTTGAAATAATATTACAGATGGATTCGGTACCCCTGGACAGCAGGGAACAACTATGTTGTTCACCCGGCGCAAATCCTGCACAATCCTACACTTCCCACTCGGTTTCTGCAGCCCCATAATAGGCGAGTTAAATGGACTGCCCATTATCTCCTTCAGGATCCTTTGCTTAATCATAGACTCAATCACAGGTTTTATCCCTCAAATCGTCTCTGGGGTCAGATTGTACTGGGGTGTTCTTGGAAAGTCAACATTCTGCTTGACCTGAATCTTAACAGGTTCAACTCCTTTGATCAAAGCTATGTCCTCACCAGTGAAGTCCCACACTTCCTATGAGACCGAGTCTCTCAAATCTAGTGGAAGCTCTTCCACTGTCACAACAGTGTACATTTCGATAAACAAATGCTGATTTGTGAACTTAAAAGCAGCATCATCGTCATTGGTTTGCAGTTCTACTCCTTTAGGGGTACAATAGCTGGTACAATTGAGTTTACACAGGACATCCCTCCGTATTAAACACACAGGACTTGAATCGCACACCACGAACTGGTGTCGGTCTCGAAACGTTCCTATTTTCACAGGAATAGGCTCTGTCAAAGGGCTTGTTATTCTCTTATTCGCAACACCTACAACTTGGATACTCTGTCCTGAGAAGGGTAGGTTGGGGACTACTGCAGATCTCACAGTAGAACGGGTAGTACCAGTATCAACCAAAAAGGTGGTAGGGTGACCATAAACATCAGCTTCCACAAATGGTCCCCTCTGGTCTACCTCCAAGACTGCCCCAAGTGTGCAGTCTTCCTCCCCCCTCAGGCACTGTCATACCAGCGGGTCTAGGTAATAATCATCACCGTCATCAAAAAGAGGCATCTGCTGGTAAGTCCGAGTCCCTGTCGGGATCTTCGGAGGCACGGGAACCTGTACTCGCAGAGCCGAAGTACCCCCTTTGGTCAACTTTGGCCTTGATACCGCCTTTGCCACTTCGGGCTCAGGTACCTGCACTACTTCCTACTCCTGCTGTATCTGATTTGCAGGATTGAAGGGACACTCGCGTCTCCAGTGTCCAATCTGATAACACTGATGGCACTCAGTGATTTTTTCAAAGTTACCAAATCCACCTTTGGCCTTGAATCATCTATGCTTCCCTTTGGCTTACCCAGACCATTCTGTTTCCTTCCCAGGGTGCCTCCCCCTGACTGAACTCGGCCTCCCTTATCAGCAGCTTGCATCTGGACCAGCATCAATTTATCTTTGAGTTTCTTATGCTTTACATCAATCTCATCACTACAGTATCTTGCATACCACAATATCTCGTCCAGCGGCTTGTTCTGCCAACAAATTAAATGCTGCTGGATCATAAGTAGGGCTCCCGGTTTTCCGTTTTTACGGATATCTACATATAAATACAGACGGGAATCTGTATTTCCTTTGTCTGTATTTATATATAGAAACGGCAAAACACTACTAAATGTTGCTGCGCTGCCGCTGCATGCAGTTTCCTTTGCACGCCGAAATTCATTTCAATCCCTTCCAATCAGGGTCTTTTAGCGCCCTCATGTGGATCTACTGGCTCAGGGTCTTTCAGGGACGGCCGTTCCGCGTTCCCCTGAGCCAATCGTTGTCGGATCCAAGCGTCAGTATGTGGGCATGCCAACACCTCGGGACTCGCCCTCATAACTTTTGCCCTTTATTTTGGGGGCTCACCTGACTGTATTTCTTCTTTCCCTGCACTAAGGACCACCAGCCTTGAAGACGCTTTCCTGTTCCCACAATCAGCTTCTGTTCCTGCACCGGCCCTTCACTTTAGTTCAGCATCTCCACGGCTCCAGGGGATCGTATCCTCTGCCGTCATGTGGGTGGGGGGAAGGTGGGGGGTTGTTGTTATCTTCACAGTACAGTGCCATGTGTCCCAGTGTTTCATTGAAGGGGCCTGCAGAGAAAAGCAAGGGGTTGCTTAAGTGACTGTTTTATAACGGGGTGGAGTGAAAGGGCCACCGTCGCGCCATTCCATGATGATTGATTGCTGCCTAGTTAGCATGAGGGTTAACAAACTGCGGGGGGTGGGGGTCGGCCTGACTTGAGATCCATACTTCTGCCCCTCTGCGATGCCTACCTGCTGCTTTAAACGTCCTCCTGCTGCGGCCAGGGATGAGAATGTAGCAAGATTTGTGTTCTTAAACTCGGGCAGACAAACAGTGAGCTGGGGAAGCCAGTATTACCTGCACCACAGATAAAAACAAACAAAGCACACAGCGCCTCTTGGCTGATAGTCTGTCTCTTTCAAGTGAATTACGACTTCTGCTCGGGATCGTATCCTCCGCCGTCATGTGGGTGGGGGGAGGTGGGGGTTTTTGTGGTTGTTTTAAATTACTGTGTGTGTTGAATGCCTCCTTCACAGTACAGTTCCATGTGTCCCATAGTTTCATTAAGGGAGCCTGCAGTGTCTAAAGAGAAAAGCAAGGGGGCTGCTTAATGGTTTATAGCGGGGAGGAGGGAAAGGGCCCACCGTTGCGCCATTCCATGATGAATGATTGCCTAGTTAGCACGAGGTTTAACAAACGGGGGGTGGAGGGGGGGCTGCTCAGCACGTGCATTCTCTCTTGTATAGAGACAGTCTCTCTTGTGTAGAGCTTGGATGGCGTTGCCTCTCAATAGCCAATGAATGCCTCACATCTGAGCACTATGTTCTTACATGCTTCGAGTTTTGAATAAATTGAGGAATAAAAGTTGTGAATTATTTATATTGCTTCTCTCTACAAACTTTAAAAACAGTTTCGGGGTGGAGGGAAAGGGTTCGCCGTCGCGCCATTCCAGGATTGATTGCTGCCTAGTTAGCATGAGGGTTAACGAACTTCGGCGGGTGGGGGTCGGCCCGACTCGAGAGCCATACTTCTGTCCCTCTGCGATGCCTCCCTGCTGCTTTAAACATCCCCCTGCTGCAGCCAGGGATGAGAATGTAGCAAGATTTGTGTTCCTAGATCGGGGCAGACAAACAGTGAGCTGGGGAAGCCAGTATTACCTGCACCACAGAGAAAAACAAAAAAGCACACAGCGCCTCGTGGCTGGTAGTCCGTCTCTTTCGAGTGAATTACGAGTTCTGCTATTCAGTTGTGGATATAAAACATCACGCAGCCTGTATTCTAAACTGCCCCAGAATGAAATATTTTCCAGGCTAATATTGAGTTATTGACATTAAAATATATTCACAAAGTGGGATGCATTTCTAATCAGAGAATGTCCTAAATATCCTTAAAAGTGGAATTGCAGGCCATTTGTCTCCCAGCCATGGAGTTTCTGTCAGCAATTCTCCTCCCCTTTTCCATAAGAGTAGTTCAAACATGAAAGGCAAAATATCCTAGTTTGCAACAAAGTACTACAAGGTGTAGGGGTCACATGACAACCATAATAGTAGGCAGCCTAGTTTAATAGTGAATGGTCTGCAGAAACAAACTCAGAATTTAAAACGTACTACCATGGTTGGGGAGTCTCTTTAATAATCAAAATTGATTTTTAACCAAATGAAACCTTTTTTACCACCTTAGGATAATCAAAGACTGGGGAAAAATCATAACGCTCCAACTTATACCTTGCAATTTGCATGCAGCTCGTAAATTATTTTTTGGCGCTAGACATCATGTACTGCAAATTGACACAAAAGAAAACATTTGTAAATACATTTCCATCAAGGGAAGCATGACATACTAGAAAGTAACTTTACTTGCCTTGAAAAACACAGAAAGAGTAAAAAAACCCTTTCCCACAAAAAGACATCAGTGCAATGACATACTGGCATTCTCAGAAGGAAGAATGGCCAACACTGTGTAATCTTTCTTTGAATCTCTTGGCCATTCCAGTGTCATCAACAAATATTGAACGGGTTTTCAATAGTCTTCAATTCATTAACAAACCAGAAAGAGCCTCAATGTCTGCAAAGTCTCTTGAAATGCACATGTGCTTGTACTGCAATGGCAAAGTTTTCAGATGACTGTATTGTGTTGACCAATAACAACCGGGCGCTGGTGTGCATTGTCAATTTAAATAAATGCGGAAAAATACTGGCTGTAGCTGCGTCTTTTGGGTGTGGCAAAATAAATGTGGATAAATACAGGAAAAATGCCCAAAAAATAAATATGGATAAATACAGACGGAAATGGCAAAAAAATAAATACCATAAAACCGGGAGCCCTAATCATAAAACAAATATCAGGTCTCAATCCCAGAACAAACTTCGACACAAACTGTCCCATATCCCTAGGATCCAACACATCCAATCCACTGTACTGTTTGAAAACCTGCAACAACCTTTCATAGTACTCATGCACTGTCTCCTTTGGCTCCTGAAGCGTTCGGTCTATTTTCACCCAATCAATGTCCTGTTGCGGTACCTTAGCTTTCAACCACGTGATCACCTGCTCGTATTTTTTCATAACAAGAGGTGATGGGCCATTCGTGAGAGCATCCCTCTCCGGTTCAGATGTGGGCCATTCGAGGGCAACCTTACAAGCTACCCACAAATCACTCGGGACTACAATGTTAAACAGTGTATTCAGATCAACCCACAACACCTTTAAAATCTTGACAAATCTCTCGACTTGCTTGTACCATTCAACTGGACTCTCTCTCAATTTTGGGAAGTCATTTGTGAATGCCGCCAAATCTCCTCTACTCCAAGGCACATGCACATACCCCCCACTAGCTACCTCTCGCAAAGGGTAGTTCCCAATTCCTGGTATCCCCCTCCGGATCTGCTGCAATCCTCTTAACACTCCTTTTCTCGGACCATCTTTCTTCCCACTTGTCAAGCCTACTCCATGCTCGTATCCCTATGATCAGTTCTCTGATGTGGGTCTTTAGTCCAATCACCCTCTTTTCATCCAAATCCTGATCAGTATACTGTAATCGATGATCACCCTGCAACATCTTCATCTTGGACAAATCCACATCATATTTGTTTGCCAATTCAGTTAATTTGTCATGTGCCCACCTTGCTTTACGAGTCACATCCTTTGCTACAAACAACAACTCATCTGGCTCATAGAGTTCCCCTCTCTCTATAGGCAGGTTCCCTTCAACAATCTTGTCCACTTCTGCTTTCAATCGTATCACATCTAACCTCTTTGCCCTTATCGCTGTTCTAAAGACGCCTCGATTAGAAGCACCACTCGACTCCCTGCAGTCACTGTCCTGCTCTGTGCACCTGTTTACTTCAAAAATGTCCCTTAAAGCCACCCTTCGCTCAGCACTCCCAAGGTCCCAGTCCTCTCTTGACCGATCACCTGGAGTCCCTTCAACTGTCTCCCATGATCTCAGGTCTGACCTCAGTTCTCCCAGGGATTTTGGTCTTGGTCCCCTCAGATCCATCGGTCCTCTTGATAAATCTGCGGTAGCCGGCAACAGTGTGCTCGACTCTACAGGCCTCGGCAATGGCACCAGCTCATTCACTACACTGTTCCCTCCAAACCCAGAACTTCCTTCCATTCCAGCCTGTGATGGACTTCCATTCCTCATCTGCTCTGGGTTGTACACTGACACTATGGGACAAATAGTAACCGGCACCCTAAGAGCATCCGGTAACCTCTGAGAAGTGACACTTTCTGTATTCTGCATTTCCCCCATTGAGAGTTTTCCCGCTACTTCAGAACTCGGTGGAGCTTGTGGTTCCCTAGTTCCTTCCAACGGAGCTGATCTGTCCGACTCTGGATTATACGGGGGTGGTCTCTCAGATAATATCCTCTCTAACAAGCTATCATCAGTATCACTATCTTCATCCTCAACTTTCTTTTTCTGCGCCTGTCCTGACTTGACCAAAAATGAATACAACTTATCCCCCTCAATCGTCTGTACTCTCCATCTCTTTTCCAGTGCGTCCCATCTCGCATCTAGAAATGCCCTGACTGACCTCTTCACTCGTTCCTTTCTCCTGTCCCACTTTCTCTCGTGTGCCGCCCTAATCCATGTATTCAGTGCCTCAAACTGTGTTGGTCTAGGCAAAGGTCGCGAAGCAGCCATAATCGATTTCATTTAATATAACACCGCTAATCTAAAAGTTCTGTATCTGGGTGTCACGATACCATCGAGAGCGCGTCATGAGGGTAGAAGGAGAGAAACAGCGCTTACCGCAGATCAGCGCGCATCGATGCGGAGAACCCGGAAGTAGACAGGAAAACTACAATTCCCATGATCCTTCAGTGTGTGACGCGACGTGCTCCCGTAACGAACAGAAAAGGATGATGGACTTTAATTCAATGTTGGAAATTCTGTGTTTGGACCCCGAGTAAGGTGGACGCCTTGCTGTTTCCTGGTCGGGTGAGGAGGAGGACCTGTGCTTCCCTCCACTTGGATCTATTTGTGTTTCTGGCTGTGAGATGTCCACTTTCTTCGGATTGGGCCGGTGAGGTAGGGGTGCCTTGCACCAATCACAGTGTTCTCTTCTTAGAGCCTTCTTCCTGAAACTTCTGCAGTGTTGTGGGAAGTTAGGCTCATTGTGGTGAACTCTCACCAGTTCCGGCTGGGCCTCCTGAGCACTCTTGTTGGAACACTTCTATCTGCTATAGTTGTTCCTTGGTATTCAGAACTAAAAGACTAGACAAAACTTTTTCTATAAGGATTTAATTGACTCCTATCGGAACCTTGGGATTGTTCCGAGCTGTGAACTGTATTCCTGCTGTAATTGTGGACTTATATCAAACATTCCACAATACCTATGCTAGTGGACATGATTTGAATGTTCCTAGCTGTTTTGATTATCGATGTTCCTAACTACGCAGTGTCTAGTTGATTTATGTGTGTACTGTTTTCTTGACTCTACTTAAGAGGGGTTCTCATGAGAGGTACAGACAACCCTCGGTTCCCTGTGATGATGTTAAGAGTCTCAGAAGGGTATGTGAGTCATGGCTTAAAAATGTGATCTCAAATAATACGATGTTGGTAATCCTATTGAAGGTTGTACGTGGATAATGATGGTTTCATGTATCTTGTTGCAGCACGCCCTCTCACAGCGAGAACACATAATTGAATGACATCCATAGGAACCTTGCTTTGCCTTGTATTACTTTTCTTTACAGGTACTTGTTTGGGTATATGAGTACATGTTTACTGACTGTCGGAAAAGGAATGGTTATTATGTTAAGGAAGGAAAAAGTGTGTTGATTATCTTTCTTGTTGTCTCAGATCTCCCTCCCTGCAGTTCCCTTCCTTTCCTTTCCCCACTTGATTACCTCGTTGACCAGTGCCTTACGGCTATCCTGGCTTTGGGCTATCAGGAGGTGGACCATTCTCAGCTACAAGCCGATCCTGAGGATATCCAATCCTGACTCTGGCAAAGGTCAATTCCTCATTTCCGTCAGTCATTTTGCACCAGTTCTCGAGCCACAATATAGTGTGCAAACCCGCATTCGTAGCCATATAATGAGCTGGGGTGTCCTCGGGCGGAGCCTCTTCCCCCCCCCCGGAGCTCTAATTTCTTTTCTACCTTTTTGAACAAATTTCACAACACTTTAAAGCATTTCATGATGAAACTAGCGTTTCTCTGTTCACAGCACTTGTTTACTTCCTGACGACAATCCACCAATTTCAGCGGGGCTTCACACCAACCACCCTATCACAACGCAGCAACTTCTGATGTCACTGTTCCCCCGCTTGCAGCAGTACCCCTCCTTTTCACTCCGCTTCTCACTCACGCATACGTTCCATACATACACTGAAATGATCACTTACGACCAAGCAATCACTTCGCTGACTGTACCTCCACAGTCTGACTGTACGTCCACAGTCGTGTAATTGTCCACCGAACTGGCAACTGTCTGCCCACGAAACGACCAGACAATCACCTCAACTGATAGGCTACAAACCTCAGCAACCCACGAACAGCATCATTTACTCACGCACTCACACATTGATTCCCCCTATCTCGGTCCAGCGGGCGATCAATGGTACCTCACGATCCCCTTAACAATGGTCGACAATTACGTTTTAGGTGTACGGTACACCCGACCCACTTAAGTTACTTCTAGGGCCTAAGATTTTTCCCGGGCTGGGCGCGCTCACAGCCTGATCTCCTTTCATACAACAGGCATTCCAACTCCGCAAGACATCACAACATGAACACCACAAACACCACAATATAAACCGCAATCTAACAACATAAACCCCTATTCATACTCACTGTCCCACGAACTGCTGTTTTGCGCCGCACTGTCACTCTCCGTCAGTTTCCATGAAACGCCGTCTTCCACCGGTAATCCACTGAACGGTCATCACCTGAATTCTATAGGCCTTGGGGAAACTCTTATCCTAAACAAGGACTCTCTTACTTCCAGAGACTAACCATCCTCTGCTACCAACTGATGACGCTGGGATTACCACCTTGATTTTTACCTTACCACTCCGAGGAATCCCCAGGTCGACGGGGCTCTTTAGTCTGCATGGAAGTGTGAAGGAAGTTCTTTAAATTCAATATACTTTTGCCAAATTTCCCAAAATCAATACATTTTAGTCTGAAGGGCCACTGACTCCAAGAGAACATTTAAAATCTATTACAAAGCTAAAAATAACTGAACATACAAGAACCTCAGCACGAGGTTAAAAAAATAAACTGGCACTAATACAAACATATTCCTCCGCAAGAGTCTCAGATGACTCAAAATGAAAAGCAAAGTTAACTCTAGAAGCATTAGACACGCAATCACCGTGCCTGCTGGAAAACTGGTCTGCATCTGTTCCAATTAAAAAGAAAAGATTAGTCTGTCCCTACACTAATTCTAAAGTGTCATCCCTACGTAACGTACCTCCCAGGCAAGAGAAAAAGGTGTCAGCTGTGAAGGCTCCCTAAGGAGCACATTCACTTTTCCCAGGTAAATAGTCTAAACTACTGAGCTCGTTCTAAGATTCTCCTTAATTTCTCCAGCCTAGTCCAAACTTAAGACCCATGTCCAACTGCACATCCAAGTGAACTTCCTTAGACAGGAGCCAGTATAAACCCAACTGACCCTAACCCTAGCTTCACTAAGACCGAACTAACTCTCCACCCTCGGGGCACTTTCCCTAATACAAAATCCCAAAAACAATGAGTACGCCCATGCCACTCCTCCTTCAGCAAGTACAGCCCCTCGTACTTTTCCAGTATCGAACCTTCTTTTTCCAGAAACCGTTGCTGTGTCCTTGGATCCCAGGCACCTTCTCCGCCTGATTTTGCAAATGCACCTGGCAGCACATTCTTTTCATCTTCTCTCCTACTAATCTAACTTCTAAACAATGACTTATTCTACCTGACGAGCTACTTGACCTTGCACCTGCAAAAGAAAAGCATGAGAACGATCCCCCTGCACGCCCAAGTTACAATTCGAAATTCAACTGCAAACGTAAGCTTTTCTCAAAGTGCATTTCCCATCCCAACATTTCTAATCATGCTCAGAAAATCACAGTTAGGTCTTTGCTAGCGTTTCTTCTCCCAGGCTTTTACTCTTTTAAATGCATTTCTAATACGACAACATAAGCATTTCATTAATAAATCCTAACATTATACTCTATGTTAACGAACATTTTTCTCATGTTAAAAAATTATATTTCTCACTAAGCAAACTACACATGCAACTTTAATATGGCATGTTTAATCTCAAAGCACATTACATACACAGAGCAATTAATACTAAATTACTTAAAACATTATTCTTTCAATTAAGCACTGCATTAATCAATAAATAATATGAGCATAATTCTATATGTTGCAACACTCTCGATTAGTCCTACATTTCTAAACCAAACATCAGTAAGGTCCTCTAAATATGCGGGTGCTGACTACAGGCGATTATGATGCACCCCTACAATTTTTCAAACAACATGACGCTCTATCAGTACGGTTTGTTTTACTTCAATAAACAGCAGCAACCAAAAATGACTTGCTTGTGGGAGTCCCTTCTCTCTCTTGACACAATACCATGACGTGCGGTGTCATTATTCTCATAGATATACATTCAATAATGCATTTTTAAGTTCACTGGCAAGTATTGTTGGTCTTAGCCTAAGAAGACTTAAATAATATTTACAGTGGGTCCAGGGTTCTCTCTCAAGGAATTTTAGCAAGATTGTTACATGACACATTCAGCCATTTTCCCTGGTAAGTTGAGGAATTTTGGGTCCTTGTCCACTGAGCCATTGGAGGAAGTATTCCATCAACAGAGCCAACAAGGGCTCTGCGACAGAATTCTTAAGGTCTGTCTGTCTCTAAATATGATGGGAGGATCAAAGGTTTGGTAAGGGTACTCCGTCATGTTTGCTACAGACCACCTTGCCGCCAAACTCTAAATAAAGCCCTTAGAATGTGAATCAACTTTCTTACAGTCAAGGGGAAGATCATTTCTTGCCCAGGGTTTGTAACACACAGAATGTTGAATTTCTCTTAGTATCCCTGAGTGTCTTCCCTGGATTGGTTTTGCTTTGTTGCCCTAAGTTGGCAGGGTATGCCCAGACGTGGGTCCCTTGCTCACTTTGCCACTGGATTCAAGATAGCCTGACTGATGAGGGCTGTGAGCCTGAAACCGGTCCCAGAATGCTTGTTTCCGGTCCAGGGAAGACATGGCTTGGCAGTTCGGGCTGGACTGTTCCCATGAGGCACAGGGTCAGACTGATTTGCATATGGCTATGTCTGAACTGGGGTGGCGGAGTGAGCTAAAGAATGATGATGGATTAAACCCAGATCAGTTGACTGGGGGTGAGTGCTTGCAATGTTCAACACTCTGTCCATCATCCCCTTTGGTTTTTTATCTATAACCTTTGTCATTTTTTTCATTATCATCCTTTCCCGTGGCTTGTTATCTTTTACTTCTCGATCCTCACCTCCTTTTCTCTCATTCCCCCCTCTCTGCTGAGTCTCTCTTCTCTTTTTTCCATTGCTTATCCCTTTCTCTATGCACATTTTCTTTCCATCTCTTCTCTTTATATTCATCTCTTTGTTTCAATCTTTCGCCTTCTTATCTGGCTATGCCCCTATCTCTTTTTCCTTTCTCCTACTCTCTTTGTCTATATCTTATCTATACATTTCTACCATTTCTTTGACCATTCACAGTCTTTGTGTGCTCTCAAGATCTGCATGACCTCTGTGACATGCAGACATAGTGCATTTAGAAAATTGTACAGACTAACGTTGCCAAATGTTACCAACTACAGAAAGCTTAAAAGGGACATCTGGTCTTGCAACATATGGTTGGGGAGTGTTGTGGTTGTGGTGATATTCACAGAGTTTGATGGCTCAAGTTGGAGGTCCTTCACATATGAAAAGATTCATGTAGAAGGCATCGGTGTGCCTTTGCTTTAAGCATCACTCATTTGAGCTTCTCTGAACAATCCCATATTCATCTGGCACAGTTGGGTTTCAGTTCCATATTGGCTGGGTTTAGTAAACAAAGTTATTTAAGGTTCCTGTATAATTCTGTTTGCCATGCTACACTTCACCTTTTCAGGAACTTTCAGCAATATTGCTGCTGCACTGTTTCCTTCTCAGACACGTACATTCAGTGCAGTTGCATCCTGCTCACTATTGGTGTAGGGATTTGCCGGAGCATCACCATTCTCACCTCTGTTTCTCTAGCATAATTTCTATTGCTTTGATCGAAGCATTAATTTTGGTTAACTGAAATCCTTCATGGGCTGAGTGCATTTCCCAAAAAAACACTTTTAAAAATCTGTTCTGGAAATCTTATCATTACAACCTTCTGGTATGGCATTCTGCACAAAAGACCATTCTCTGCAGTTGTTACTTTGGTCATGGATGAGACAAGTTGTCAAATCCTATCCAAATACTAGCATAATATGCTCAAGTACGTCTTCACTGCGGGTAATCATTTGGCTCCTTTGCACTGCACCTTCAGCACAATATCTGTGAGCATCAGTGTGAATGCCACATTTGCATGTCTGTGTCTTTGAAGTCACGAGTCACGATTAGATTTTTACAGAGATGGAGGATACCCAGAGTACTAGGGCACAGAGTCATCTGTGCGCAGTCCTCATTGAAAGCACAGCTGGAAGCAGGGACTTAAAGTTATAAAAAATATATCTGTGCAACCATGCAATGGATTTAGATACAGTTACAGATTCACTTAGTTACCCGTCAGGTTTTTCCAGGCCAGGAGATAGAACTGAGGTTGTTGTCAAAGCACCAAGAGACACATGAGGACAGACTCTGGTTTCCCTGCAGTGCTAATTGTTCCCATGGGCCCTGAGTGATGCAGACAGATGTAGATGTTTTCCGTGGACAGCACCTTATTGACACTGTGTCCTGCATCAGCACAGACTTCACAACTGCAACATCTTCCACAGGCCCTCATGCGGCTAGGCTATTCAGCTCTTTCCAGGTGGCAGGATCTTCTCTGGAAGATATTGTCCATTGACTCCCTTCAGCAACAGACAGGGTTCTTCGTGAAAGAATTCCAACAGGATGCTTGTACATACTCAGTTCACAGCTCCTCCCAAGTGTACATATTATTTCACCATATCCCAATCATGTGTAAATAAAAGTTTAAAGGGCATGCGCAAAAATGTATATATGGGGCTGACCCTCTCCCCCCACTGAAGAAGACAGGCAAAAAGAAATATGCCTTTAGTAGGAATCATGCAGTCACTATCACAAGTCCCCCAAATACTGGACAATGAGTGCTTTCCTCTGAGGTCTAAATCAGTTCAACATTGAGGTGCATCAGCGATCTTGACGGATTGTTGGCTCACTGAAGGAAAAGACAACGACAGTAAAAACAACAAAGACAGGGCAGCACGCTCTTCAGAGCCATGCAAGGGACTTTTCGTCCCAATGTGGACTTTTTGTCTTTAGCGACTTTAACAAAACAGGAATATTTATCAATGATAATCTCACCAAAAAACTGGGATGTAGCATCTTCTGTTCCAGAGTGGGCCCCAGACACCACCAGGAACCTGGTGGTGTCACTGGGTTCCTATGGTTGCCACATTTTACTTCTATATGGACCTCATGTACCTACGTAAAAGTGGTGTCTCTTGATTGTCCCGAGACAGCATCCTCTGATTTCTTAGGGTTGTTGCAGCTTCACTGGGCCTCATATAAAAGTGTCTCTTGATTTTCTTGTGTCACACAACTTCCAACCCTAGGTGGATCCCATAATCCCGTATATGAATGGGATCGCTTGCTCATCTTACTTAAGAGCATCTCTGCTTGAGTGTACCATGTAAGAATGGTGCTTGTTAATTTGCATTGAGTCATGCCCTTTCTTAGCATAGGCAACCAGCCTATACTTGCTCAAAAAGCACAACGGGGACAGCTCACCCCTCAGTTTCCATAGCAAATAATGATGGTAAGAATAGTAGGGGAAATGTAGGCAAATGTGGTTCTGTTTCCCACATATTTCTTCATGATGCAATGGTTAAGCACAGGCACACATTTACTACAGCATGTTTGGACCAAGCCTCTGAACCTGACATACAGCTCCAAATAACTTCCAACAGAGACCACAATACGAACACACACTCTACCAGTCATGCATCGTGACCTAAGTAGATGCGTACTCAAACACTCCAAAAGAACTTTGAGGCATCATTAGGGGTAAAAAAGTGGTATATAAATGATACCATATAACATAGTACTCTACAAAGCCATTACCAATGCAAATTCTGTAGTTATGGTTATTATCCAGTGACCACAATATGGTGTTGCATAAAGAAACTGTTAGGAAGTCCACTTCATTAACTATCTGTCACATAGGAACTGAGTCTAAACAAATGTACAGTTATGCTAATGAGTGTACACTCAGGCAAAAAAAAGGTAGAGCCAGTCTAACCAAAGAACACATTTTGAGACTGAACATCTGCGAACTATGTTCTACTTAACTTTACTCATTCATCATTGTCATCCACTTAATCCAAAGTGCCTTATTTATGAGGCCTTGTGACACTTTTATGCCACTTTTGCGTCACTTTTTGTTAAATATGTGCCACGTTGCGTCCTATTTACAAAATGGTGCATCTAAGCAGCTGCGTCACTTTGTATAGCTCTGCGCTACATTATACCTGCGTCAGGTGTAATGAATGCAGGCTGGGCATTCCCCCGCAAAAAGCCTCATAGAAGTGGTGCAGTGAAATCTATCAGATTTCACTGTGCCACTTCTAGGACGCCACTGCTGCAAAACTTTACGCCTGCCTCACAGCAGGAGTAAGATTGACGCAGGCCCTTTCACATGGGGCTTTCCCCATGTGATAGGACGCATTGCTGGATTTGCATCTGTTTTCAGACACACCCCAGCAATGTGTCACTTTTGCGCCTACAGACATGTAATACTGACGTATCTGTAACTCCTTGCGACATGGAGCACCGTACATTAAATACTGTGAATCTATGTTGTTGCGAGGATTACGCAGTGAAAACTGTTGCCTCGCTGTTTTTTACATAGCGATGCAACAGTTTTCATAAATAACACCCAAAGTTTTATTAAGAGAAAGTCATAGTGCAAGGATTTTTAGACCCACTGGCAAACATGTTTTCTGCCTGTGGACTCCTCAAGAGGAGTATATTTGCAGCTTCCTGCTGCAGTATGGGACTGTTTGATCGCTTTTCCTGGTAGTGCCGTAAGACAGTAGTACAATACTCAAGGTGCATTTGACTAAACACATTTCAGTTGAATATTCACAAAAAGCAACATGACATATACATCATTTAGGGAAAGTTATAGTTTATATAGCTCTTTAAAAAGAAAAAAGAACTTTAACATTTCTTTCAGTGCTTTTTTAACCTTTTACGTCTCAAAATTGTATCCTGTAGCCATTGTAACAACAGCTTTCATTAACACTTTTTTTGATGTAACAAATGTATTGTATTGCGTTTATATAGCACCTACTACCCCTGATGAGGCCTTCAGCTGAATTGCACAGTACTACTGGAAACGTAGGTTGGTGGTTAGTCGAGCACAGTATACAACCTTTACAACGAAACTTTTACAACGACCTACCATTACAACGCAACTTTTACAACGCAAACTATTACAACGCATTGCTCTGGGGGGCGCTCTAGGATAGGGAATAGGTTAATTTACTATCCAATAACCTTCCCTACTATCCACGGGGACTGGAGTTGGAATAGTAAATTAAACTATTCACTATCCAGCACCCCAAAGCGCTATGCGTTGTAATGGTATGCGTGGTAAAAACCGCGTTGTAAAGGTAGGCGTTGTAAAAGTATGCGTTGTAACGTCATACATCCAGAACATTATTGGTTATTAGGATTAGCCTTGTGCTTTTAAGGAAGTAATTCTATGCATTTTCTTCTGTTTCCTTGAGATAAATGAAAAGGAATTAGATGACAGTAGGAGCCTTATGGCATCATACAGGTTAATGAAGAGATGAACAGATGGGTGAAATGGACTAGGTAGTATTAGTTTTCGAAGTGAAAAGTTTTTTTTTAGTTTTAGACGGAGCAAACTCGACCCTAAGGCCAGTTACATTACACAAGTACACATTAGTGTTTTTTTATGCATGGGGGAGAGTAAATTAATTTCCCAGAATCACAGGCTGTCGAGCAGAGGAGCCTGTTCCCCAGATCCAAAGCCAGCTGCTTTGGCTATTAAAGGGGGTGTACTTAACACCTTACTTTGTTTTTCTGTAATGCAGATTTCACGACGAGGCAGAAAGGCCAGGAGCAGCAGGGTGCACGGGGAGACAACACATTCTTGATGTGCTCTAAACGAGCAGGTCAGGACAGCGCCATGGCACTTGGTATTCCGGTTTCCAGGCTTAGCCCAGCCCACGGAGGCATTTTTTTGATGTTTATGCTTCCATCGTCATCCAGCAGCAGGAGGGATGCAGTAGAGCCTTGCCTCTGTCCGCCTCTCGGACAGGCCAGCTCGTCTCCTCTCAGTACAGTCCAGCTCTTTCCAAGCAGAGGCTGAGTCTTGGGTTTAGGCCCAGTCTCAAGAAAAAGGCTAATGTGGTTCGTGTTCCTGCTAAGTTGTCTTGACCAGCTAATGAGACCAAAGCTCAATGATTACAAGGTACTGACCTCAGACGGCTTGTGCACCTAGATTGCAAGCCTTGCTTTGACTCTAGTGAGAAACCACACCCAAATCAGATGGATGCCACCTTCATACTCTAACGCCCAGCCAATCACAGAATGACGCTTCTCTACAATCTTCTTTCTGGAGTTCTAAACTAGAGGGAACAGCAGATCATAGTGTGAGGTCGATTAGAATATAACAGCCCAGGCATCCTAAGTGTGGTAGATTATTGCCCTGCACAAGTCAGTAAAAACGAGTCTTCTCCAGGAACTGGGCAGGTCTTTGAGCTATGCTGTATGTGGATACTGATTTCCCCAATCCTCCCAGGCACGTTTCTGATACTCAAGGCATAGGTTATCACATCCACAAGGCCACAGCTAGCCTGAAGGGAAGCCTCCCTAGTGTGCTGCTGTCGTTGTGTCCTTGTGGAGGGCCCCATTCACTCAGTACCTTCGGTCCTTCAAATATATCCCATAAGCTCAATCAGAGGGCACGTGTTCAAGGGAAAGTGAAGGACTCGAGTGATTGAATACTGGATTTATTTTAACAAGAGCGTCAATAGAGACGTCTCCAAAGGGTACAATCACAAAGACCTGCACCCTTGAACACCAGTAGGATACTACCAACCGTGTTGTGCTGTAGCTTGATGTAAATGGAAATGTCATGGTACTTATAGAGCGCACTGTCACCAGACGGTCACCTTGCAGTGTCGCCTATTCGGCTTCCTGGCGCTGATACTCATACCGCTGTGGAACCCCTCCTGGCTGTCCCTGTGAAGGGTCCACTCCTGGGCACCCCCAGGGTGAAGCCAGGAATCCTTAGCGCTGTTGGGGCCAGTGTGGAGGCTAAGCAAGCTATTGCCCAGAGTTGCAGCGTGGGGCCCGTGATTAGAATAAGCACCGAGGCGAGAATTAAAAGGTCCGAGGAAATTGAGCCCGAAACCCCGCCGAGGTGGGAATCGAACCCTGGTCCCTGGCCAGAACTCTGCATCAGGGTCTGCCACTCCAACTATTGAGCCACACTCCTCCACTGGAAAGGCAGACGTAGATAATATCCTGGTTGATGTTAAAGCACCTTTGGCGCACTACCAGCCCAGCAGTACTCTGCTGATGGACCAAATAAAACATGTCAAGCACCCCCATTAGTTTTGCCTATTGCCAAGACCACTGGGTGAAAACAAATGGGTGGGTCCAAAAAAGTTGAAAGACAGCCGTACAGCACAGGTTTTTTGCCCCTACAGGGACCCTAAGTAGACATGTCCAGGAGCAAAGGATGTGTGTATCTGACGTTGGTGGAACTGATACTGTACAGTACATGCTCTTCCCATGTTCAAGGCTGAGGCACCTAAAGCTGCAACCAAGATGGCGTCCGGGGCCCCGTCCTACCAGGACATTTGTACAATTCCTTAAACACGACAGGAAAATGGAAGCCATTTTTATTAAACGGTGATTTTTAATCATTGTTGATCACTTAAAAATAATGTCTTAGATTAATACATTGATGGAAGAAACTGTGTTTTATGAAAGTGGTGAAATCAGATTTTCGGCACGATGCTATTACCACGTGCAGGTCATGAACTAATGATGCATGTGTAAGGTGAAAAAGCCAAACAAATAAGAATAATACTGTAGGTACAGAGTAACTGTCAGCGCAGCACTGCTCATATCTTTGTAAGCGTTTGCTGTAAAGTTATTTGGAGCAACCCTGCATGCTTGAGCAACAATCATTTTCAAAACCAATAGGTCTCGCTTGCATACTGTCAGCACTAAAACATTCAAAAAGCCAGCTGCAGTGAAAAAACAAGCATTTACAATGCAACGGTTTCGCCTTCGGAAAAGTTAGAGCTATTGGCATTGTAAATGACAAACTTTTTATTTATGTGTTGGTTTTGAAAACAGATAAATAAATTGCATTGTCATTTACAATGCCAATAGCTTACTCTGTCGCAAATGTGAGACGTATTGCATTTGCACACACACACCCACACAAGAGCCCCACACACACACAAGAGCCCCCCACACACACAAGAGCCCCCCACACACACACGAGGCCCACACACACACCACACAAGAGCTGATGAATAATACAGCAAGAAAGAAGAAACAATGGAAGTGCTTCCGGGTGGGGGTAAGTGGGGTGGCAAAGTAAACAAACCTGATTAGAGACCGAGAAATGCTAACATTTGCAAAGCAAGTTAAACATGTGTGCGAGGAAAATTGGATAAGGGCGAAACAAAGGAAGACAAGCATTTGCAATGTAATAGGTCTCGCCTTTGGGACCTAAGTATTTAGCAACGCAGCAAATTGTGAGTACAGCAACATTTACATTAAAAGCTGGAGCGTGATACTTGTTCTCACTGTGGAAACTGCAATGTAACGGGGCTGCGTGATCCTTACAGTTGAACGGCTAGAGCAGCTGACTATGAAGCTGCAGAACCAGGTTCTAAATTGGCAGGAGGTTCAAGCATCCTGTGATTCTGGGCAAATCATTTAATCTCCACGTACCTAGAAATTAATGTGTCCGCTTGTAATGCAACTGGTGCTCATGTAAAGCGCTCTGATACCTTCGGGTCGATTTTGCACCATATAAAACAGAAGGGAAAAAACCTGCACTCTGGCATCGGTTTATAATTGCCCTTACTTAAAAGGATCTAATTATAGTAGTGCGCAAGGCCCACAACATCTCCATAAAGGCATGGAGTGCAGAACACAAAATGATGGGCACATCTGCAGAGTGTGATGAGGGGCCCTGAATCTCACATACATTCACTGGGCTTGGGCCGATTGGGACCCCCACGCCCTAAATGGTGGTGACCCCCTGTGCTCTTGGCCACTGGATTCACATCTACCTTTGAAGTTTGCTCCCGGTAGATATCTGCACGGAGCCACACTGTTTGCCTTTTGCTATTTATGCTTTTAAAATGCTCAATTGTCAAGATCAATACAGCGTTCGCTGCCCAGACAACCTAAAATTATGGCTCCAGATGCTTGTGTAGTAGCTGTAAATTAATGCTATAATGAAATGGAGACAAAAAACTGCTTCTACATACAATTTGCTGGAAAGAGAAAGGCTTACTCTCCTACAGTTGAGTTTTTTATGAACTGAACAGGAGCGGGGAATAGCACCTCAATTAGAAGAAAATTAGCCTGTTCATTTTTCATCTCAGAGGATTAACAACAATCTGTTACAGTGACTACTTAGATTACAGTATATATGGGAAATCTAGTCTCAGAAGGGTAATAGTTAAATGTTGCTATGCAAACTCAGCGGCAGGATCTAACTCTGAGCCTAGGAAAAAAAAACATTCTGAAGTCTCTGCTCGGGGTACAGTAATCAGCATTAAGATAACATCACTCAGCTGCTTACAAGATACCAAGGAATAAGTAGTATCCAGACAAAATATCCTTGAAGGGTTCTCCAATGAGACTGTCTGGCATGTCACAGAAGAAAGATGTGCATGGGTGGGATAATGATCACAGCACAGCCTGACGTGAAGTCCTGATCCACTTACACACACATGGATAAAGATCCCTGCTAAGCACTAGGTCATGCATGCTCCTCGCACCCTTTTATGCATGGGTGTGAAGGCACATTGGACACAGAGACCCACCTATGAAGCATTTTACATGTCCATGGCCCTTTTTAGAAGCTCAATTGTGGAGTCTTACTGAACACATGGACACACAAATCACAAGTCCTCTTTTGTAAGCATGTGCTTCTTAGAAACTTTCTGAAGACCAGGTAGGGACACTAAGAATTTTGGGGGCTCGGGCCTACCCTATTTTGGGGGCCCCTGTTCACAGCAACTTTGGATTTATGATCCATTTTCAGCTAAAATGCGCATTGATCATGCCTTGAAATGTAAGCAATAATAAAAGAAACTCATAGCTACTGATTGGAAAGCTGCACGTTGAAGGTCTGCACGCATTTAGAACAGCTGAGGCATCGGAAGAACTGTGCATTGATTTCTCATACGTTTCAACAGCGGATTGTCTTCCCGTTATAGCTTGGTGATTGTCAGTGCTTACCTTACTGTAAGGTAAATCGGCTTTTGCTATTACGCTCAACTCCGCACGTACGAATAGCTTCTGAATTAAGATAGACTGTCTCTTGATTATTTATTAAAGACAGCGTCATCGACTGATCAAGATAGGCATTTTTTAAACTTTTCATTAAAAGAAGTGCCAACAGCAATTGGTACGTTGACAAATGTTGTGGTTCTGATTTTACTACGACTGGCAAAATAAAAGTATTTCTTTCAGTGATCTGTACAATTTAAAGCTTCAGTGCAGATCATTAGTTTGGCATTTTCAGTGACCTGCACACTTACGTCAGTACAAGTTTCTGGTACAGACAGTTCATTTGTTTTCAGTTTCTCACAGCCAGCTCAGACTGTTGGCGAGATCAGCAACAGAGACAAAAAGTCAGGTCCCGGGCCGTGCTGTGATTGGCTGACGTCACGGGGGGTGTCCCGGGCCGGCAGCCAATCACAGCGCGGCCCGGGTAATGACGTCACGGGGGTGTCCCGGGCCTGCAGCCAATCACAGCGCGGCCCGGGACACACGGCAACAAGAGGCGGGGCTTAAAAAAAAACCCAGAAACGCCCCCGAATCGCGTTTTCACGGGAAACGTGATTGACAGCCAATCTCTTCCAATGGCTAGCCTCCATTTATGGAGCTAGCCAATGGAAGAAGGGGCGGTTTCAAGTCCCCACTATAGAGATAACATTAGATTTCGCCTGGGCGGAGCAACTGCTATGCAGTTGCAACGCCAGGACGAAACCTAAAAAATCAAAAAGCAAATAAGTACAGTACACAATGCTTTTCCACGATAAAAAAAAATGCATATGTGATTATTCAGTGTACTTAAGAGATGTTAGTTTTTCCCCCATGCATTACAATGCATGCACTCAATAGGCGGTACAATGGCACATCGCACAGCCAATAGCATGAGATGAGAGAAAACTACTTCTCAGGGCGAAGCCATAACCCACTCTATGTCTATTTTAATATATTGGTACCAATAGGTCTTGCACAAGCAGTTGTTGTCCATCCACGCCTAATAAGGACAGCCTTTTCTGTAACTAAAAGAGAGAAAGGGGAACTTATTCAGAAGAGTAATTCTGCTTCGAGTAAACAAAATGTTCTTTGAGTACTCGCGTGAAATTTGTTTTCACAACAATAATAAACATTTGCAGTTTGAAGGCAGGATACTTTGATTTAGGCTGCAATCAATGGGGGCAGCAAACACCCCTTTTCTCCTGTCTATATACAAATTTACTAAACCTCTTAGAAGGGAATAATGTTGTGGGTCGAACACATTTTTCATTTTTAAAGCATAGAATATTTTTATACGATCTTGTCAGAGAAATTGCACAATTTCCGAAACGTCCTAAGTGTGTAAAAGCTTGCTTTGATGGGGCAGGTCTATGCTTGCATACATTGCTTCCACCTGGCTCATCGTCATCAACCTCCTCAGCTGTGCTTTCCGTGTAATGAATGTATAAAATGCTCCTCCCACCTCCTAACCAAAAATTCCTGCCTTATTGAGCCTCCCTTCCCTCTTTCCACCTATAGGACATTACTCCTGAACCTACAACCCTATATTCTTACCCTCAAATCCTTTTCTAACCTATAGGTATATCTTCAAAGTCCTCTCACATGGATGCCAAGTAGGAATAACCAGGGTTAGCAGCTGCTACCCTTGGTAGGCACCACCTTTTCTATCTCTGATTCCAGAATCATGAAGTCAGCAGAAACAACAAACAGTAAGCATGACTATCAGAGCAATGTTTACTTCTTACAGTTCACTCACCATGACCTTACATTTACCCTTCACTAGAACATAGGACACTTTTGAGTGGTGAAAGGTGGGACAAGGGTTCAGCTCTATGGTGTGACTAGAGAGGGAAAGTTGTATGTATGTGTGTGTGTGTTGCCACTTCTTTCACTGACATTTTTGGTGAATTGATGTTCATGACCCACTAGTATTTTTTACTCACTCCGAGCCTACCAATTCTTATTTCCCCTTTCTGAACTACTAAACGTCCTCTCTTTTTGTGTGCCCACCGTTCCTTCAGAACCTATTGGTTCAACAGCTTCATGATCCTTTGTCTAGCCTGCCCACCCTACGACAGCACCAACCTTTCTACCTGAAACCATCAAAATAAATAAACTCGAACAACCCCAGATGACACCCCTGGTTTACCTATTACACCGGTGATTATTTAATATGCATCACATCAGATGCCGCTGCTATGATCGGACCCACCACACAAAGTATCTTCTTAAAATATCCCATGATCCTGATAGGGTGATCAACCGTCCGTAAATTTCATGGACCGTCCGTAATTTGGACCTCAAGTCCGTTGTCCGTGAGGATCTTTTACGGATGCCTTATGTCCGTAATTTAGGGCTTGGCAGGGAACAGAGCTGTTCCCCTGTGAGAGGCCTCAGTTCCCTGCTGGGGCCGCCTCCCATTCATCCTCTTCGCATAACAGCAGCCCCACATGCCCATTGTCATTCTGAATGTGTAGGGCAAAAGGTAATAAAAGGACCAGGCGGGATGCACATAGGAACACACCAGCCACTCCGGCCTGGCTGGCGCAACCAGCATTGCTCCAGCGTCATCCACACATACTTTTGCAAGAGCATGGGACAATGTCAGCTTTGGAATCAGGTGCGCGAGAGGCACAAGCTGAACACCTGCTATTTAAAATGAATATATCACGTTTCCATTTGAGGGAGTGAAGCATACAGACCCGTTGTTTATTTTGTGTTTTTTAGATAATGTAATAATAATAATAATTATAGGCATTTATTAAGCGCACAGCTACCCCAACGGGGTGTCCCGGCGCTATAGTGGGCAGAAAATGAGGCAGCAGACAGAGCAGCAACTAATCAAGCCGGCTAAATAGCCAGGTTTTAAGGGCTTTGCGAAACTCACATTCAGACTGAATCAAACGCAACGGAAGAGGTAGCTTATTCCAACATTGGGTGGTTCCTACCTCGAAGGTTTTACCTCCTGATCTAGCTTTTGAGAACCGAGGGGTGATGAGCAGGCACTTGTCATTGGACCGTAGAGATCTTGATTGACAATAGGAACGGAGTCTCCTCCTATGGTAGGCCGGCCCTCTGCCTTTTCCTGCCCTGAAGGCGATTGTCAGCGCATGGGAAGTTATCAATGCATGAACCACAGTTTTACGGGTTGCATTGGGCAGATAGTTAATACATTTCTTGATGATTTTAATCTTGCTGAAACAAGCGTCAGCCACCGCTTGAACCTGTGTGGCAAGGGACAGCTGTTTTTCCCATCTAACTCCCAGATTCCTGACCGAGTCCTTAGGTGCCGGAGCAATGCCCAATTCCTCCAGCCACCACAGATTATAAGAGAGGGGAGAAGGTTGGTTAAAAAATAGGACCTCTGTCTTATCTGCGTTAAGTTTCAAGAAATTGCGGTCCATCCAGGCCACAATATTCTTGAGACAATTTTTTAGTGGATCAAAAGTAGCGGCAGACACAGCATTAAAGGTGAATAGAAGCTGAGTATCATCAGCATATGAAATAATTTTGACCTCAGACGTGGCAATCAATTCAGCCAGCGGGGTTAAGTAAATATTAAAAAGCAGCGGGCTCAAAGCAGAGCCCTGCGGCACACCCCACTTAAGTGTTTTGACTGGGGAGATTAACAGATGGGTCCGGTCCTGCTGTGTGCGGTCAGATAGAAAGGACGATATCCAGTTCAGCACTGAGCCATGCACGCCAATGGTCTTAAGGCGATTCAGAAGAATGGGATGGGCGACCGTGTCAAATGCTGCAGACAAGTCTAACAGCACCAACACCGCCTTGGATCCTCAGTCGACCGCCCAGCGTATAGAGTCTGTCATTTCAATAAGGGCTGATTCCGTACTATAGCTGAGACGGAAGCCGGATTGAGAATCGTGAAGGAGGCTATTATTCTCAACAAAGGTCATTAGTTGCTGATAGACCAATTTCTCTAAAATCTTTGCAGGAGCAGGTAAAAGAGAGATAGGTCTATAATTGCAAGGAGATTCAGGATCTGCGTTGGCTTTTTTTTAAATGGGCAAGAGAAACGCGTGTTTCCACGCATCCAGATAACAGCCCAATCTGAGGGAAAAGTTCTAGATGGCGTTTAAATGGGGATTGAGAAATTTAGCAAGGATGTTGTATTGCTTTGCGGGCCAGGGGTCACTAGAGGAACCGGATTTACACTTCTGCAATTCGAGAAGAGAGGCTTCCTCCGAGATTACCGCAAATTCTGAGAGCACAGAGCTGGGAACCGGCGTTACAAGGTGGTCCTCAGAAGTCGGGGTGATTTCATGAGACTCCGGAAAGGAAGCATAAATAGATGCAATTTTTTTCCTCAAAAAACTCAGAGAGTTTATTACAAAGGGTCTGTGAGGGGGGGTCGGGGTGGGTAAGTGCCAAAGGGCCAGTGAAATACTGAACCATTTTTAAAATTTCCCTAGACGAGTTTTTAGCATTCTCGATCCTATCGGCTAGAAAATCTCTTTTATTATCAATCAAGAGTCTGCGGTATTCTTTAAGAGCTAAGTGATAGCTTAGCTTACTTGCTGCAGAATAGGTCAATCTCCAACTGCGTTCAAGTTTTTTACACTCTGATTTTTTTAACCTGAGTTCCTCTGAATACCAAGGTGCCGAAGGTGAAGATCTGTGAGACTTTACTGCTTTCAATGGAGCTAGTAGATCAAGCGCACAACCTATCCAACTATTCAAATTGGAAATGCCGACCTCCAGGTCGTTAGGGGGAAGTATGCAAGGAGTCCTTCAGATGATGTGTAAGAGTCTCTACCATGACTTTCTTCCAATTCCTATTGAACTCTTTAGGGGTGGAGGTAGCTTTCTCTGAGTTGAACAGCTGAAATCGAAAAGGGATCAGGAAATGATCTGACCATATCACTTGGAGTGGGGCAAGCACTGTAATATCGGATAGATTTGAACAAATCAAGTCCAGGGTATGGCCTGCCTTTTGAGTAGGATATGTAACGTATTGTTTTAAGTTACAGCCGGCTAGCGTAGCGATAAAGTTAGCACTGTGCTGGCAGGAAGTATCATCCACATGGAGATTCAAATCACCTAGCACAGTAAAATTCGAGTAGCGCATGCTAGCTTGGGAAATGTAGTCCACAAGGGTGGAAATGAGGCTGAGACTAGAATTAGGAGGTCTATAGAGCAGAAGGCCAGAGCAGGAGGAAGATGCAGATAGCTTAATACAGAAGGACAGACCCTCTATGGAGTCCACCTGGGCAAAGTTAGAAACAGCGATCTCCCAACGCGTGTTGTAGATGATAGCCACTCCCCCTCCTACTTTACTCTTCTGCCTATTTGCACAAACTATACCATAAAAAAATATCAAAGACGTCTTCACTTTACTTCAAAGCGCTGGAAAGGCATTTTAATACTTGTTTTACGTATCCCCATTGTAAAACTCATGATCCTGACTACTACCATGCAAATGCATAAAACGAAATACAAATAAAACCATCAACAGGAAAATGAAAGAAGTATGAAAAGGTGGGACAAAAAGCCAAGCAGATAACATACTATTTGTTTATATTTGGTGGTTTTATATAGCGTGCGTTCGACCCAAGGACATAGGAGCTTAACATATGCACTACATTGCACAAAATCAGTTCATGTATTTTTGGAGTCACTGAGATTCTCTGCGTCTGAAACCCAAAACAATTACGTAGCAAAATACTTGAAGAATAGTTGAATATCGCTGTCCATTCAGCAATTCATTAGTAACCATATAAATATATTATTAGCATATGAAATACAACGAAAAGACCTGCACAGTTTCTCAAAGCTGCGCGCATACCGAAAAACCGTGAAGTGCACGATTGTCTCGACCTAATATAAACTTATTTTGACTTGCACTTAAGTGGTTGTCTATTTGCTTACTTACATAATATCACGCAACCTCCTTTGATAAGTCTGTAAAACTTACCTTTTGTTTTGTTCTGAATTTTTGTCCTGAATTTTGATCCTTTGTCCTGAATTTTTACACTGACCGTCCTGAATTTGCACCCTTGCCAGTTGGTCACCCTAGAATAGATCCTGAGCCACCGGGCGGGAGGATGTGCTGCCTTTCACCCATAGAAACGCGTGAATGACAGGTAGCAAATTACGCAAACCTTTGATTTACACCAAAATGGAAAATAAACTCTGTAAATGGAAAACTACAATACTGTGCAACACATCGCAGTCGGAATGTTCCTTACAGACACTGGTTTTCTGACAACAGCAAAAACAACTACCACGTGACATTATGTGATGCAAAATGTCCGCTTTTTTAATTCTTCGAAGAAGAAGAATTCTCCACACTGTCTGCAGGAGATGTGACGAGTCAGCACTTTCTTCTGGTCCTTGCTACTCCACCTCCCTCCTTGCACTGCTGCTGCTGAATTTCTGTTGAACTCGTAAACGAAAAGGAGGAAGATGATGTTTGAAGGGAAAACCCCGCATGTCTGAAATGTAGTAAAAAGCAACCCTTAAAAAGTGTAAAAACATATGTCAGAAGCAACAGTCTAAGACACACGCTGCAAGTGTCTACATTATAGCCTAATGGGGATTTGGGGGGGTGGCCGACCAACGGGAGGCTCGCCCCCCCGGGGAAGTTTGGGGCACCGGAGGAGGGGGGGGGGGGGGAGGGGGAAGTTTGACACTATGGGTGCGCCGTAGCGGCGCTTTTTGGGCTGGTTGGGCGGTTTGGGCTCCTTTTGGGCTGCCCAGGGACGTGGGGGTATATAGGCGGCCATTTTGTGTCACCGCGCACGTTTGTGGTGCGGTGACACAGCAGCCAGGTCGGGGAAAAATTTTGTGCAGCTATAGTGGTGATTTCGGGCCCGGCGGTTTGTGTGGCGGCGGTGCGCGGCTTGTCCGAACCGTGGTAGCAGCAGAGGAGTGTGCGGCGCTCCGGCGGTTTGTGGTGCGGTGATCCGCGTCGGCGGTAGGGGGCGTGTGGACGGAGATGGCGGCGACGGACCCGCGTGTTGTGGAGGCGCTGAGGCTGTTGGCAGAGGCGGGCCGCATGGACTTAATGCGGCCCGACGTGCAGGTGAGGCCGCCGCGGCGCGCTGCCATCGGCGCCGCGGCAGCTGTGGCGGCGTGCGACCCTCCGAGGTCGCGGGTTGCTCGGCGGGGGGGGAGGGGGGGCGGGGGGGCGGAAGGGGGAGGCCGGGCGGTGAGCAAGGCTCCTGCGAAGGCCACGGCCAAATCTAAGGGGGGGGCGCGGAAGGCCCGGCAGGCGGGGCGGAAGAGGCCGCTCGTTTTCGTGACCGGTGGGGAGGGGGGGGTGGGGGGAGGGCGGGAGGAGGGGAGTGAAGCGGTGGATGCGCGGCCGGGGGGCCTGGGAGGTGTGGGGGAGGGGGGTGGGGCTCGGATAGTTGTGGATGGGGAGGGCGCGAGCAATGGTGGGGGGGGGCGGGGGGGTGACAGTGCGGAGGGGCCTGCGGGGGGGGAGGGCACGAGTGGCGGTGGGGAGCGCGGGGAGTTGGTGGGGGTGGGGCTGGGGGGGGCTGCTTCGCCTCTTCTCATAGAGGAGACAGATGTGGAGGAGGAGGAGGTGGGGGGTGGGGGGGGGGAGGACACGGAGCTGGACTGGGGTGCGTCATCGGAGGAGGAGGGGGGAGGGGGGGCGAGGGGGCGGTTGGCGCTGGGGCGGGGGGCCTGGGGGGGGGAGAGGGGCCGGGCGGGGGTGAGGGGGCGGGGTGGGTCGGAGGCGCTGGGTGGCGGGAGGGGAGGCGGCGGCTTGACCGGCGAGGGGGGTGGGTCGGGGGGGGCGTTTGGGAGGGGCGGTTTTGAGGGGGGGGATGGGGGCACGGGCGGGCGGGTGGCGAGTTTTGGGTGGGGTGCGGGGGGCAGTGGCGTGGCCTGGGGGGAGGCAGGGGGAGTGGGGCGTGGAAGGGGGGTGGGGCCGAGTTGGGGTTTCGGAGGGTGGGGCGGGCCGGGGGGTTGGGCGGGGGAAGGGGCTTGGGAGCTGGGGGGAGGGAGTGTCCCGGCGCGGCGCGGTGGCCATTCGGCGGGATGGGGGAGGGGTGCGGCGATGGGGTGGGGGTTTGGCGGTGGGGGCGGCGCGTGGGGGGGCGAGGGGGGTGGTTTTTACCCTGGCATGCTGGACTCCACCTTTTTTCCTTGGCAGGAGCTGTTGGTAAGGCGCTCGGGGGAGCAGCATGCGGCTCCCACCCACCGAGTGGATGGGCCGGCTCTGTTTGGTGCGGACGGCCGAGCTCCAGCGAGGGACCTGGCTCAGGGACTGGGCGAATGGAGGCGAGACGCGTCTCCGACGGCCCCTCCCCGATGGGTCTCTACGGCCGCCGGGGTTGGGGGAGTAAGGATGGACACGACTATTTCTGGTTTGCCTGCGAGTGTGGTGCCTAGGAGGGGGAGTGTGGACTTGATGGATTTAATGCGGGTGTGTCGTGAGCGGGCGGGTTTGAGCCGGGTGGAACTCCAGTTGGGGGGCCAAGGTGGTGTGGGGCCGGCGGATGGTGAGTCTGAGGAGGAGGGAGAGATTCGGGAAGATGGGGGGGCTGGTAATGGTGTTGGAAGTGTATTTCAGGTGCCGGCACGGCAGGAAGCTCCCAGAGTGACGGCCCCCTCGGCTCCACTGGTTAGGCGGCGGGACCCAGCGAGGACGCCGACCTTGACGCCAGGTAAGACAGGTGACGGCGCGGGGAGCGCTAAGAGGCGTTGTGTGCAGGTGTCCGTGGGGTCTGGGGGCGATGGGGAGGATGGGTGGCGGCTGGTGCGGGGTCGGTATGTGCAGGACGCGGGAGTCGGTACCGAAGGCGTGGGGTCGGGCGGGGCTGCGCCGGGCGGAGGAAGCGGGGTTGAGGCGGCGGGCGACGCGGCGCCGGGCGGAAAGGAGGCGACGGGGGGAAGTAAGGAGAGTTGTGTAATCCCGGTGCGGAGGCTTCCGTACATGGGGCTGACCAAGCCGCTGGGGGCGCACCTTTCCGCGGCTACGAAGGAGAAGATTTGGAAGGGGGAATACATCGATATTTTGAAGCTGCTGCATAGGGAGTTGACATCGAAGGAGGGGTCAAAAGAGGAGGAGCAGGAGTTGGCTAGGCGCCCAAAGGTACCCCTGACGCTGGACAATTGGTCGGCGGCGTTCCTAATTTACGCGAGCGTGTATTGCGAGAAATTCCCGGACAGGTGCGTCGCGCTCTTTAAATACATGGATGTGGTCCGGCGGGCGCAGGTGACATACGGCGGGTATGCTTGGTCGCACTACGACGAGGAGTTTCGGGCTCGCTTGGCGGGGGACCCCGAGGCCCAGTGGGGGGAGCTGGATTCTGATTTGTACCAGCAGACGATGGGGGGGGCCAAGTTTGGCCGCACCATCTACACGGCCAGCGGTTTGCCGCTGGCGTCCCCCCCCTTTGCGGCGCGCCCCACCCGTGGGGGGGTGGGTCAGGGCGCCTCCGGCAGCCAGGCCACAGTCGGGGCCTGCTGGGATTTCAATAGGGGTGCCTGCGGGCGGGCGGCGTGCCGTTTCCGGCATGAGTGCTCTTCGTGCGGACGGAACCATCCGGCACTGCGGTGTTGGGGCTCCGGGGGCCCCCCAGGCCAGCTGCCCCCGCAGGGGGGTGGATTTGCCAGAGGGGGTTCAGGCGGGGGGAGGGGTGGGGGTAGAGGGGGGGGAGCAGGGGCTCTGGGAAAGGGCTCGTACGCCGGTTAGGATCGAGCGGATGGAGCCCTGGTTGGCGGCGTATCCGCGGGCGGAGGATGCTGCAGTGCTGCGCAGGGGTTTTTGGGAGGGTTTTCGGTTGGGGTACGAAGGTCCCCGGATTGCTCGCTGGGCGGAAAACCTGAAATCGGTGAACGCGCACAAGGGCATAGTGCGAGAGAAACTGTTCAAGGAGGTCAGGGAAGGGCGGATGGCGGGCCCCTTCACGGCGCCGCCGCTGCCAGGTTTGATCGTTTCCCCCATCGGGGTGGTGCCTAAGAAGGAGGAAGGGCAGTTCCGACTGATACAGCACTTGTCGTGGCCGGAGGGGGAGTCGGTCAATGCGTACATTTCGGCGGACTTGGCGTCGGTGACGTATTCGTCGGTGGACGTGGCGCGACGTCTGGTTGCGGCGGCGGGGCAGGGTGCGCTGTTGGCGAAATGCGACATCAAGTCGGCTTTCCGACTCCTTCCGGTGCACCCGGCGGATTACCAGCTGCTAGGGATCCAGTTTCAAGGTCACTACTTTGTGGATAAGGCGCTGCCGATGGGGTGTTCCATTTCGTGCGCACTATTTGAACGGTTCAGCTCCTTCATTCAGTGGGTTTTTTCCAGGCGCACAGGCTCGGAGTCAGTGACGCACTATCTGGATGATTTCTTCCTGGTGGGGCGGCCCGGTGCGGCGGATTGTCAGCGGCTGCTGGATGGTTTGGCCGGGTTGATGGGGGAATTTGGGGTTCCCCTGGCGCCAGAGAAGACGTGCGGTCCCAGTACGGTGTTGTCCTTTCTCGGTATCGAGCTCGACTCGGTCGCCATGGAAGCACGCCTGCCAGAAGACAAACGGGTGGCGATGTTGGGTCTGGTGGATGACATGTTGGCGAGGCGGAAGGTGACGGTGCGGGACGTGCAGGTGTTGTTGGGACATTTGAATTTTGCGTGCCGCGTGGTGCGGGCCGGACGGACGTTTTGCCGGCGTTTGGGGCTGGCGTTGTCGGGTTTGCCATTGCCGCATCACCATGTGCGCCTCTCGGCGGGGATGAAGGAGGACCTGCGCATGTGGCGGGCTTTCTTGGAGCGTTTCAATGGGGTGCCGATGGCACCGGCGGAGGACTGGGAGTGGGAGGTCACCATGTACTCGGATGCGGCGGGCGGCGGTGGTTTCGGCCTGTACTGGGAGGGAAAATGGTGTGCGGAGCAGTGGCCGGACCACTGGCAGGCGGGGGGAGGAGCATTGCGTTCCTGGAGTTGTTCCCCTTGGTGGTGGCTGTCACGGTGTGGGCAGAGGCGTTGGCACACAAGAGGGTGCTTTTTCGAGTGGACAACATGGCCGTCGTGCAGGTGGTGAACAGGCAGTCGGCTCGGGATCCTCAGGTGCTGAAATTGATGCGGGTGTTTGTCTTGCGGTGCTTGGACAATGACATACTGTTTCAGGCGCGCCACGTTCCCGGTGTGGACAATGACATTGCGGATGCCTTGTCTCGTTCACAGTGGGAGAGGTTCCATGGGCTAGCCACGGCGGCGGAGGAAGTCAGGACGCCGGTGCCGGAAGAACTGTGGTCGGTAGGCGAGGCCGGGTCTTTCAGTTGGTGAGGACGTCTGTGGCTGTGTCGACATGGAAGGCTTACGAGCTAGCGTGGGAGGAATTTCTGCAGTCAGGTGCGGTGCGGTGTGGGGACAGGTGGCAGCGCGAGGAACAGGTGGTAAGATTCATGTTGGCGCTTATGGACAGGGGTTTGTCGCGGGTGTCAATTGCGGGAAAATTGTCGGCGGTGGCCTTCATGGGGAAGATGTGGTGGGGTTACCCTCCGTCGGCGGGGGAGTTGGGAACCAGGCTGCTGGAGGGGTGGGCGAGGGAGAGTGGGGCGACGGTGCGGCGGCGCCGTCCCATTTCGGCGGTTTTGCTGGCAGGAGTGATTGGCGCGCTGCCGGAGGTGTGCAGGGATGTGGGCGAGTCGGTGCGTTTCTCTACGTTGATGTCATGGCTTTTCTTTGGGGCGTTTCGAGTGTCGGAGCTGCTGGGCGCAAGGGGGCGGCGGGGGGTGCTGTGGGGAGAGGTGGAGGTGCGGGCCCGGGAAGTGGCGGTGTGTTTGAGACGCTCGAAGACTGACCAGCGGGGGGTTGGTACTTGGGTGGTGCTGGGGCCGGGCGACACGGAGGGGGTGTGCCCGGCGGTTTGGGGCAGGAGGTTGATGGCTGAAAGTGGCGTGTCGGAGGGGGAGGTTTTTGGGCGGGGTGGGGGGGGAGGGGTGACGGCGTCGCAAGCGTTGTGGGTCTTGCGGCGGGCGCTGCGGGTCCTGGGGGAGGATCCCCTGGCGTTCGGGACGCATTCTTTTAGGATTGGGGCAGCGACGGAGGCGGCACGGAGGGGTTGGGGTAAGGAAGAGATTCAGAGGCTGGGTAGGTGGAAATCGGACGCTTACAGGACGTATGTGAGGTTGAGGGAGGCGGATGGTGCTTTGTCGCAATGATTCCCGATGTTAATATATGTGTCTTTGCAGGTGCTGTGGCGGGGCCGGATGTGGCTGTCCTGAATTTGTATATTGTGGGACATTCGTTCGTCAGGCGGGCTGAACGAGCGGAGTGGGACAGACATCAGGCGCTCAATTTGGGATTGGATCCGGGGTTGTATAGATGTCATTGGAGGGGAAAAGGGGGTAGGCGTTGGCATGAGTTATTGCCATTGTTAAACACGTTGGTAAAAGGGGGGGTGTGCCCGGACGTGGTGGTAATTCACCTGGGCGAGAACGACTTGGTGCAGTGCAAGGGTTTGGCGCTGCTCAAGCAAATGAGACAGGACCTGCAGGAAATCGGGAGGCAATGGGCGGGCTGCCATGTCATATGGTCGGAATTTATTCCCAGGCGGGTGTGGAGGGGAGCTGAGCGCCCAGGGGCCATAGACAGGGCTCGTAGGAAGATCAATCGTGAGATGCGCGTTTTCTGCGCCAAGGAAGGGGTGGGGAGGATGGAGCACCCGGAGTTGTGCTATGGTGCTAACTATTTCTTCTTGGAGGATGGGGTCCACCTGTCCAGGTACGGCATGGAGCTGTATATAGTGCAGTTAAAGGAGGCTATAGATGGGGCCCTGGGGGTGGTTCGGTATCCCAGGAGACAGGAGTCCTAGTGGGGGGGTCGAAAGTCGTAAGCGACTTTCGAGTGGCGCTGTCCTAAGGAAATAGGGTGGTTGGCTGGAGGCCTGGGACTGCATGGTAGCGGGGGTTTGGGGTCATGGAGGTCATTAGGGGCATCTAGTAGAGGGGCAGGTTGATGAGCGTATGTTGTTGTATTACTGTTGCAATGTTCGGGCTTGCATTTAGGGGTGGGGGTGGGGGGCTGTTAGGCAGTTGTTAATTAGTGAGCAGTAGTTTTGTGCGGCACAGGCCAAGGGGGATGTTTTTATATGTGCACCTGATTCCAATAAAAGCGGCCTTTTTCACACACTTCTGGTGTCTGTGTCCGTGCTTCCCCCCCCCCCCCCTCACCTACTGGTGTGCCCCAATGGGGATTTGGGGGGGTGGCCGACCAACGGGAGGCTCGCCCCCCCGGGGAAGTTTGGGGCACCGGAGGAGGGGGGGGGGGGGAGGGGGAAGTTTGACACTATGGGTGCGCCGTAGCGGCGCTTTTTGGGCTGGTTGGGCGGTTTGGGCTCCTTTTGGGCTGCCCAGGGACGTGGGGGTATATAGGCGGCCATTTTGTGTCACCGCGCACGTTTGTGGTGCGGTGACACAGCAGCCAGGTCGGGGAAAAATTTTGTCCCACCCTCCCTCCCTTTTTGCAGGTTTTCTTCGGGTTTTTGTGTTAGGCCCAAGCTGTTTTCCCCTTGCGGGGTGGGGGGGGGGGGGGGTGGTCGAGGATTTGTCCCGAGGGGCTTTTTTGGTTGAGGGTGCACTATTTAGGTTTGAGGTTGTGTTTTTTGTCGCTGGAACAGGTGCGTTGGGGGCGCTGTCCTAAGGAAATAGGGTGGTTGGCTGGAGGCCTGGGACTGCATGGTAGCGGGGGTTTGGGGTCATGGAGGTCATTAGGGGCATCTAGTAGAGGGGCAGGTTGATGAGCGTATGTTGTTGTATTACTGTTGCAATGTTCGGGCTTGCATTTAGGGGTGGGGGTGGGGGGCTGTTAGGCAGTTGTTAATTAGTGAGCAGTAGTTTTGTGCGGCACAGGCCAAGGGGGATGTTTTTATATGTGCACCTGATTCCAATAAAAGCGGCCTTTTTCACACACTTCTGGTGTCTGTGTCCGTGCTTCCCCCCCCCCCCCCCCCTCACCTACTGGTGTGCCCCAAAATATTGGGACACGGTTACATGAATTCAACCGTTTTGCACAGACAGATAGATCGAGACAAAATGTTCCTTTTTGCAGTGGTCATTTCGTGCAAATGTTGAAGTACTTTACATCACTGTAGTTTACATAATCTGACCTTCGCCGTTTCTATTTGCAATCATTTCCGGTTGCTGCTTGTCAGCGCTGCAGGAAGTGGACCGCTTCGTGGTCTGTGGTGATATGTTCGCCTTTGGATGACTAAAGCATTGTAGCGTCGTCTTATTGGCCACGGGAGTACCAGGGCTCACAAAATGGTCACTTCATCCTTTGTGTGCTTGATAGAGCACCCACCGGCCGTGCACCCCTCAGGGACGCGGGGGCGGGCAGGGGGCACTACCACAGTCTGACTGATTATATGGGAGGCATCCGATTTAAGATGAGTGGTTGGTGGTTCATTGGTTTTCTGTCTCTACTTTGCCTGGAATGACCCACATCGGCTATTCATGCCTGCGTGACTCAGCCATAGTCTCAGGAGATAACTGACCCCCACAGCCGGATGTCCCTGTGCCAAGGTATGCTGCGTCACGTGTCGCATTCACCAAGAATACGGTGCATCAAACCAGGTTGAGTCAGTTCCGATCCTTATAAACCGACGTCCAAGCTACAGAATGCTGGTCTCTGTGGCGCGAGGTAGAACTTTGGCTCCCTTCAACTGATTGGCTGCAGAGTGCAGACATTTCCATTGTAGGTCAGAGTGAACGACCCAAGAAGACAACTAACGCAGTTTAGTAAATACGTGTTTAGTAGATACATGTTTAGTTTAGTAAATACATGTTTCTTCTAACGAGTTTATTTTACATATGGGATAAAGTACCTCACCGTACATTATAAGGATATTATTGCAAGTCGCAGATGAGTTACATGACTATCTAAATGAATTAGGCTTTGGCTGAGTTTCTTTATAAGTTCCTGAAACTCAGAGGTGACTGGCAATACCATTTTAACACGTGACATAGGGTAGTTAATACCATATAGTACATGGTCTCGCCCTTACCACAAATCCCTTAAGTTCTTGGTCTCTTGCTCTTTCATATGCAGACATGATGGTTAAAGCAAAATCTGCAATGCAAAATGAAGCATACAAAAAATCATTTTGTAATTTGTTGCAAAAATAATAAAAATAGAATCAGTTTAATATGTCACATTTTAAAAAACAAATCTGTAGCTCAAAATGTGCAGAACCAGGTAAAGATATTCTATTTTCCCTGTAATAAACCATAATTTGAAAAAAATTAGCCTGTTGCCAGTGAAGAGCCCCAATCAGGGAGAAAACAGACCTGGGTTGCTTATGCTCCAGTTCAGAGAGGACCTGGCTTGGCATTTGTGACTGGACTGTTCCTATCGGAGCAGGACCAAGACTAATTTGTATATGTCTGGGTCTAATCTGAGGTGGCATAGTGGGTAAAAGGAGGATGGGTTAGAATGATACCTACTTTTTTTTTTTAGCTTTATAAACATGCCTAGAAAGTCGGCCGCTGTGACGTCAGAACCACTTAATACTTTAGATTCCTTCCTAGTTCAACTGGTGAAGAAAAAAAATAACGAGAGAAGGGAATCCCTAGGCCTGAGTCAATCGCCAATACTGCGTCCACTGAGTCCTGCCCCTGATGCACAATTATTTGGGACTAGGTCTCCTGAGCCCACAATCCTGATCCCCGATATAAATTCCCAAGCTGTTAGTAATGTGATAGAAAATTCTGATTTGTTAATTGATCTCTCACTACACGTAGGGTCTGACTCCGAGCAACAGCACAATACCACAGCGGAAGCTCTGTTAATTCCTTCGCCTGTTGCCCGACCAGTGAGAAACTGTAGAAAGTCCCAAGCTAAACGTGGGGCCAAGCAGACAGGAAAGAAAAAGGCTACCCCTCCACCCAGACATAAAGTGAAAAATGTGGAGCATGAAGACCCAGAAGAGTTTAGGCAAATCATTGACGACGACCTATTTAATAGGATCTCGGAAATGATAGACATTAAAATTAGGACTATTATTAAGCCACTCATTGGGAAAATAGACAAATTAACAGCAGAAGTAAAAAAGATGGGTGGGTCGCAAACTAAGGTGGTTAACGATCTGGAAAATCTAGCCTCCCACGTTATTAAACCAGTAGTCACAGCTGAGGTGGGTACGGGCTGTGATATATGCCTCATGGAAGGCCAAGTACAGCCCACTTTGGTAGGGCAGTCACCATCATCTGACCCAAGCCAGGTTGTTATAAGAGAGCCACCAACTTTAGCTCCTGCTGTCTCAGCACCACTGAATTTAGGGGAGGATTCAACACATTTCATCATGGCAGCCTCACCCCTAGTCTTAGTATTAGCGAATGTTCCTGTCCTACCCCCTGAGCAAAGAGAAACCCCTCAAGGATTAAAAGATAAAGCTCTACATTGGCTCTCCACTAATATGTATATGGCATCCCAGGGAGTTGACCAGCTAGCAGGGGAAATCGTCACGACAAAGAGGGTACCTTGGATTGGGAATAATCAAAAGAAATTTAAAGGGGACTGCGTAGTTTTAAATTTTGCCAGCGCAGAGGTACTCCCAAATATTCTTACTAATATCTTCCCACCTCAACGTAGAAGGGGTTCTATAATCCCGCTTACCCTGAAATTTTTCTATAATAAAAATCATAACGTGACTTCCCCTAATATTCCCAGGCCTAGAAGGCATGCAAGAGCCACTTATTGGGGTGGGGAAAATAGATTTAGATTTAACAACGATCGCCCACATTTGATGACTAGCCATGGGACAGGGCAATACAATTTCCCGATTGGGCAAATGGCCAGAACCCCGGGTCCAAATTGGCCCAACACAAATAGGTGGGGAGTAAGTACCCCGGGATTTGACAATGGAGGATATGGACATGGCTTTATGGCCAGGCCGGGTAACGAACAGCTTTTAATGCGCCCCAACACTCCACAGCCTGTGTGGAACACAGTAGTGAATGGCTGGGGTCAGGCGGCCACCCCTTTTGATTGGGGGGTTGGAACAGGGAACAGGTACGGAGTCTTGTCCAACTTAAATGACTGCGACTGACAGATAGAGGGTATGATCCTGGGAAATAATGATTCTAATCAGCAATTAGAATGGAATAGCCCACACATTGATGGATTATATCCTGATGAGTCCTCCCCTCAGATAGGGCAGGGAGAACAAATCATACCTAGACACGATCACCCTCCTATGTCACATTTGCCTGAGCACTGCGCGATTCAATGCATCGCAGGAGACAAGTCACAGAGCCTACCGAAAGCAGGTTCAAATGTTCTAACTCAACCAACACCTAACAATGTAGGGGCATTGGTGGGGCATTTTGAACCTACGTCATCCAGAGACCCGTGCAAGTTGATAACTTGGAATATAGCAGGGTTAAACGGTAAGCGACAGGACAAGATATGGTCAAACTTTGTTTTAGGCCACCATATTATTGCGCTCCAGGAAACCTGGGATACCTCTGCCAACCTTTGGTGGGATGGGTTTATAAGTTTTACTAAACCAGCTGTCCCCAGTCGTATGGGGAGGGCAAAGGGAGGTCTGCTGATCTTGTTCTCATTAGTTTTAAAGGGTAGCTGTAGGGAGATTTGTACCAACTCCCCAAACATTTTGATGGTCGAAAGAGTGTCTAATAACACTAGCAGGACTATTTTTGTAAATTTTTACAATTCAGCGAATTGTGACCATAGAGGTCAAAATATCACTGATCTAGACAACATTTTAAATTTGGCCAGTCAGAATACTAAGTTTGACACCGAATATATTTTATTAGGTGATTTTAATATTCATCCATGTAATCTGATTTGTATGAAAAATGGTTTGGAAAGGGATGATGGTTTAGAGGGACCCCACTTTGAACATACTGTGGAAGGAGAGGAATTGGAAGATTTTCTTGCTAACTTCGACCTTCACGAACCAGATGGGGGCACTAGATTGCCAACTTTTACCGGCATCGCCCAAGGTACTACCATAGACTACATATTCATATCTTTGGGAATCTTAAACCGGGTAATGTCTTATCGCACAGTTCAATCACACTTTAGCGATCATAATCCGGTTGAATTAGAAGTAGCGTGGGGAGGTCATATGGGTCCATCCCCGTTGGTAATAAGTCCTGGCCACCATCTGAAGACTTCTGATCAAGGTAGACGCCTGAAATGGGCCAAGGTGGTACCGGAGAAATTTTATGCAGAAAACTATGCTAAAATTAAGGATAAGGTGGAGATCTGTAAAAATCCATGTGCCCAGGGCCAAGAAATTGTCGATGAATTTGAAGGAATATGTGGGCAGGTATCACAGGATCTTACAGCAAAGACAAAAAAAGGAACCCCAGGAATTAAGCGTTGGTTTGATTCAGCTTGCTCCAAAGCACATAGATCACTGCTGGTAGCCCTTAAAAACATCCCAAGGGTAAAAAGCGAGATTACCAGACTTAGGAAGATTTATAAGTTAGCTGTCAAAAAACGCAAAGACACTATTAAGCAAGAAGCTTGGGACAGTCTCATTTCAGTGGCAGTCCTGAAAGATAGCAAAAAATTCTGGGAGACCCTTAAACAGCCCTTTTTCTCGGATGACAGCAATGAATCTATGGACTGTGTCGTCTCCGAGGACAAATGGCTGTCGCACTTCAAAAATGTCTATGGGGACACTGTTGATGCGGCGAATGATGTCCCGCTGATAACCTCAGTTACCTGTCCCATCCTTTTTAACAGAAATGAGGTGGAAAAAGCTATTCTGGCCACTAAAAAGCACAAGGCACCGGGCCCAGATGGTGTGCCTGCTGACTTTTTCTTGTACTCACCAAAACTGTGGGCTGAAGTTCTGGCAAATGTGTTTAATGCCGTTAATGGTAGTTCTGCACCTGCCTCTTGGGACACCTCTACTATTGTTCCAATTTTTAAAAAGGGATTGCGGGATGATCCAGCCTGCTATAGGCCCATATCCCTCCTGGACTCGTCAGTGAAAATTCTTGGTAGAGTTCTTTTAACCAGGTTGAGGGAGAATGTAGAGTACTGTGGTGGGTTGGCTGAAATTCAATATGGTTTTAGGGAAAGAAAGGGCACCATTGAACAGTGTGTCAACTTACATCTGCTCATCTCCAAATACACTGTGGCCAAGGAGGGGTCCGTATATCTTGCATTTATGGACCTCTCCTCGGCTTTTGACCTAGTTAACAGGTCGAAGCTGTGGGCCATCTTGCTGGAGATGGGTATTGATGAGGCCTTGGTCTCTTTTATAGCTACCCTGCATCAAGAACTCTCTTCTAGTGTACGCGTGACAAATGAGGGCAGGTGCACCACTCCCTTTAGGTCATTAAGGGGGGTGCGGCAGGGCTGCATCCTAGCCCCCTTGCTCTTCACCATCTATATTAACGGCCTGGGTGCACACCTGTGTGGGCAGGAAGCTGACGTCCCGCGTGTGGGAGCATTTAAGATCCCGGCGCTCCTATACGCGGATGACGCCGTGCTGATTGCCCGCACGGGTGTTGGCCTCCAGTGCCTTTTGAATGCATTTGGTTCGTTTGTGGAGAAATTGGATCTTAAAATAAACGTAACCAAGTCACACACAATGGTGGTGGGCCGAGAGTGTCGCAAGAGGAGGAACAAAACATTCACATGCAGGGGGGACACAGTCTCTAGGGTATCTACATTCCCCTATCTAGGCGTACTGTTCGATCAGAAAGGGTCCTGGGGTCCGCAGGTAAGAGCTAAGAGGTTGGCTGTTATTAGATCATCTTCTGCGCTCCTGGGCTTCGCCGGTAGGCTAGGGGCTAGGCCCATGGAAGCTATATTAAAAATCTATAATAGTAAACCCGTAGCCATTGCCTTATATGGATCCACATTGTGGGGCTATGTAAATGTGGAACCAATTCAAAAAGCGGAAAACAGATTCATCAGAACCCTACTTTCTGTTCCCCAGTCGACCCCAACGTATTCGATCAATAAAGAAGTGGGCCTAAAGTTTCTTTCTGACAAGCTGAGCATGGCCCCCCTGATTCTTTGGCTGAAAATGTGGATGAATGAAGATCTCCCACTGAACCATAAGATCATGTCTGATGTGCTGTCCTTGGACAGATCCAAAAAGATCCCTTGGGTGGCTTATTTGAGCAGGGCATTTTTGGATCTTGGCCGCCCAGATCTTTTTTCCTCCCCTGAGAATATTAAGTTCCAAGATATTGAATTTGTTAAAAAATCATTTCTGGAAAGGAGGGAAGCATGCCGTGAAGAATGTGAACTGGTAAAACCGGTAGAGAGGGACCACTGTTTATTGGTCAACTCATTATCACTTGCTCCCTACCTTGGTTTTGTAACAATCCCTTTTCATAGGTATCTTTTAACCAAATTCAGATTTAATTTGTTACATTTTTATCTAGGTTCTTTTAAAAATTGGCAGAAACCAGAATTAGCTCTCCCCTGTAGCTGCGACCAGTTCTCAGTGCAGGACACGATGCATTTTGTTATGTTTTGCGGGTTGTTTTCAGAACCACGAAAAAAATATTTGTTGCCCATACTTAAAAAGGCCGGCTTTACCCAAGTAAGACCGGCTTTGCTTTATCTACAACTATTACCCGACCCCCATGTTACCTTTTGCATCGCTAGTTTTCTGGTAGCCGCATCAAGGGTGAAAGCTGCCTGCCATGATTAGTTTTACGGAATATTGCTTTTTTTCTTTTTTATACCTATGTGTAAAATGATATATCTTAACTGTTTGTTAAATTGTTTCCCATGTAATGTTTTTATGTAACTAGGATAATTTTATAAGAAATGTATTTTATCCTCTCTGCTTTGTATGGCTTTTGAGTAAGCCGAATAAAGTTATTCTGACTGATACCTAGAGTGATTGCCATTGGCTAAACCTATAACAGGCATTTCTACCACCACCTTTTCTGTATTAGATGCCCTAATTGGCCAGAGGTATGCCTAGACGTGAGTCCCGTGCTCACTGTGACACTGGAACAATGCTACACTTGACTGAAGAGCCACAATCAGGGCGAAACCATTCTTTAAAAAAAATAATCTTTTTATTAAGAACAAAAATGAAATTAAAAACAAATGGTCATCAGCACGGTCAAAGCGAGGGTTAGCTTACATGTGCAATACAGGAAATCGCAATACATACATAATATCAACATTACAAAAAGCATTCAGGGCAATTTTACGCAGTTCGGTCAAAATGCAAGTGGTTCATCAGTCAGGACAACCTGAGGGGGTTCGCAAATAGTGCCTCTGTAGTCATTCCAGTTGGACAAATTGCAATCCACTTTCGCGGGCATCCCCGTGCTATATACACTGTTTTTTCTTGGAGCATGCACCAGTCCATATCGGTTTTCCGTAGGCCCACCTTAGGAGGTCCAACCGCCCCCTACAACCTAGCAATGTTCCTCTTGGCTATAGCGTAACCCAGAGTGACCCACAACCTCCCACGGGGTGGCAGGTCCGTAGGTTCCGATATGTTTAACAGGCACCTCTTCGCTTCAGGTCTAAGGTCCACTTCCCACACCTCCTGCATACATCGGGTCACCTGGACCCAGTAATTCCTGAGCATAGGACATTCCCACAAAATATGAAAGTAGGTCCCCAACTCTCCACATCCCCGCCTACAGCTACCGTCTTCACTTCGACCCATTCGTTGCAATCTGGTTCCTGATAGATAGGTTCGATGTAGGATTGTAAGCTGAATGAGCCGGAGTCTGGCCGAAATGGCCACCTCCTTAGGGGAGGCGAGTGCTATTCTCCATTCCTCCTCATCTATCTCTAGACCGTCGGCCTCCCATTTCCCTTTATTTATTTATTTATTTTAAGGAGGTTATAGAGCGCGAACTTGACCCGTGAGGGTATCAGAGCGCTTTACATATTCAAAGGGTAGAATAGAGCGCAGTAAATCACAGGAACCTGTACATGAGGGGATGCAGCAGGTTCGGGGAGTTGTTGATGATCTTTTTGTATGTGAGTGATATGGCATGTTCAGCAAGGTGGCCATCAAGGAGCCTGTCCTCAAGTGGGGAGGAGTCAGGGGGTTTTGTTCCAGCGGGGATGTTAGCCTGAAGGGAGTGTCTAACCTGCATGTATCTAAAGTGTTCCGAGGCTGCAAGTTCGTAGGTGTGCTGGAGCGTGGCAAAGGGGACCACCCCATCTGAAACCCACAAGTCATGAATATGGGAGATGCCTATGAGGTCCCAATTACGGAACCCTTTGGTACGAACGAGTGTTCCTAGTCTCTCCGAGACCCATAGGGGTGAGGCCATCGTTAAGGTGTCAGTCCATCCTAGTTTTCGCTGCACTACGTGCCACAGTTGCACCGAATGTTGCGTGGGACCAGTCAGTGGGTACCTTCCCGGCCTAGAGTAAAGTGCTGCTTCGAAGTTACCTCCCGAGAGCTGCCAGCGATCCATTCCGTATCCAGGGTCATTCCCATCACAGTATGTGCCCTGATTAATGGCTGAGAGGTTTGCCGCCCAGTAGTATTTGCGGATGTCTGGGAGCGCTATACCACCGTCAAACCATCCCATAGTCAGTTTTTGAAGAAATATACAAGGCAGTCCCGACCATAGCAGTTCCCTCTGCGTGGCTTCGATGGACGTAAAATAAGAGTGCGGGACTAAGTCCGGGTAGTTTTGTAAGGCATATAGGAACCGCGGCAGCGCCATCATTTTGAAGAGCGCCGCCCGCCCTAGGAGAGATAGTGGGAGCTTCTGCCAGTTGGCTACGTCTCTTTTGAGCCGCTGCTGCTGCGGGAGAAGATTTTTCTCGTAACAGGTCTTTGCTTCCTTAGAGATAAAGATCCCCAGGTAACGGAACCCCTCAGTGGCCGTAGCAATCGGGCAGTTTTGGGGGGGTGTAGGAGTTTCGCCCCTCAAGACATAAAGTATAGACTTGCCCTAATTAATGCTGTACCCCGAATTCCTCCCGAAGCTGGTAAAAATATCCATGGCGACTATAAGGAACTTGCAGGGTCTCGTTAAAAAGAGGAGGATGTCGTCAGCATACAGTGATATTCTATCCTCCCATCTGTCAGCCCAACGGATCCCTTTCAGGGACAGGTCCTGCCTGATCCAGGCGGCAAGGGGCTCAAGGTAGAGGGCAAAGAGGAGGGGCGAAAGAGAACATCCCTGATGCGTTCCCCGCCCCAGCTCGAAGACTTCAGAGACTTTGTTGTTGACAGAGACCTGGGCCAGGGGTGTTGAATAAAGGAGGCGCACCCAGCCTATGAAATTAGGGCCGAAGCCCAGTTTGCGGAGAACCGCCATCATGTAGGGCCATTCAAGTGTGTCAAACGCCATCACTGCATCCAGGGAGACCACTATCACGTCTTCCCTAATGGTATGACTCCTTCCCAACACCCAGTGCAGCCTCCGGAGGTTAAGCGCAGTGTTGCGGTGAGGCATGAAGCCAGATTGGTCCGGGTGGACCAGGACGGACAAAACAGGCTTGAACCTGTTAGAGAGGGCCTTGGCTAGGATTTTGGGCTCTGCATTTAAGAGAGATATGGGCCTGTAGGAGGCACAGGAGTCCCTTGGTTTCCCTTCCTTAGGGATGGCTACTATCGTGGCAATGCGGCGATCGCGGGGCAGAATAGCCCGCTCCTTGCTCTCCTCAAACATTCGTTTGAGGTAGGGGCTGAGGCCGTCAGGCGCGAGTTTGTATACTTCTATCGGTAGGCCATTCGGCCCAAGCGCCTTCCCCGGACGGAGGTCCCGGATCGCCTGAGCCAGTTCCTCCGTGGCGAGTGGCTCCTCCAGGACGTCTCTCTCCGAATCGGAGAGTGTTGGCAGTCGGATGTCGGTTAGCAAGGAGACTGAGTCTTCCTCCGGTCTGTCAGAGCCTCTACTATATACTGTACGGTAGTGTGCGGCGAATTCCTTTACTATGTCCCTGGGTTCCGTGATAATGGTCCCGGAGTTGGTCGTAATCTCTGCCACAACTCTCTGAGCCTGTTGTTTTCTACCAACCACGCGATGAGCTTGCCTGCCTTGTCCCCCTGATCATAGAGCCTACCCTCTTTGTCCTTGGCTAATATCCTGGCAGCGTCAGTGGCTAGAGCCCTATATTCTGCCGCCTTGAGTTCCATCAGGTGAACTGCCGCCGCCCCACTCTCGGCCTGAGCCGCCGACTCAAGTTCTAAGAGGTCTCTTTCCATGTTGACCATTTGTTCCTCCTCCCTTTCCTTGCAGCGACCAGCGATCGCAGAAAGGGCCTCCCCTCTCAGTACGGTCTTGAACGCCTCCCACAGGGTCGTTGATGAGGCCACCGTTCCCTCGTTGTCCTCGAAGTAACGGTCTATTGAGAGGGTGAGTTTCCTTCTTATGTCTTCATTGCACAGGTACCACGCGTTTATCGGTGCAATGCAACCCTCCCATTTCCCTCCTATTGTGAGGTGCGCTAGTAGGGGTGAGTGGTCTGAAATCCCTCTTGCTAGGTGTACAACCTCCTGAATAGTTGTGTCTTGATACAGAGGCGTCAGTATGTAATCGATGCGGGAGAATGAGCGATGTGGGCCAGAGAAGAAAGTGTACTGCGTGTCCCTTGGGTGGCGGGTACGTCACAGGTCGAGGAGACCGAAAGCCTCAATGAAGTCCGTAAGCCACCTGTGACCCGGTGGCAGGTCCCTGGGTGGGTGTCTGTCCTGAGTACCGGATATTACAGCATTAAAGTCGCCCCCCACCAGGAGTCATCCCTCCGGGAGCGAAAGGAGCAGCTTTCCTAGTTCCTGGTATGATTGGGTTTGTAGACCTGGCGGTATATATGTTGTGACTAAATTCAACCTGTGGCCCCCCCACATACCTGAAACTGTAGCAAAACGTCCGAGGGGGTCAGAGTGTGTGTGATCAATTACTAAAGGGAAGTTACGATGGAGCAGGATGCCCACCCCTCGGGACCCAGAGGTGAAGCCGGCATGAGCCGCCAGGGTGTACCCCCACCGGTTAAGTGCATGGCATGTGTTTCCCAGCAAGTGTGTCTCCTGCAGGAGCACCACATCGGGCAGGTGTCTTTTGATAAATTGTAGCACAATGGTTCGTTTGAGCTTGTCCCCCAGCCCGTTGACATTCCAGCTCATAGTCTTTATACTTTTATCCCACTGCATGTTGATATGTACCTCCTTTCGATCCATCCTCCCTGCGTTTTTTGAGTAAGCGTTCCAGATGCAGTGCCCTGCTCAATGTTGAACAATGTGTGGTAGCAATAGATTGTCCCTTTCTTGACCGTACCATAGTCCCATAACTGACCCCAACTTCCCCCATCCCACCCCACCCCCACCTCCAACACCCCAAGTACCCATCCCCCTCCCTGCTCCCCTGCTCCCCTGCTCCGTAGGTCTAAAACTACCCACATCCCCCAATTACCAGAGTGCCTTTCGCCCCGAACTCACCCCGGAAGAGGAAGAAACTACAACTTTAAATAACTTGTCTTCCCTTCCTAGTGGACCTTTTGTCAGGGGTGCGCAGTGGCCCCGGCCATGCCCGCCGCCCAGGTTCCCTCCCCCCAACATAGCAGTTAAACTGTGCATTGTACAAGTCCTGCATTAAGTGTGTTCGTTACCTATCCGTTACATCCTTATTCAGTAGATACAACCCCCCCCCCCCCGGATCACAAGCATATACGAACATGGCATTGTTCGCTACTCTATGGTTTGCCACATAGCAGTCCTGAGGGCCTCTCAGTCTCCGCAACCATCCATCGTTTCTTGGGAGTCCCATCGAGGGCTAGCGGATCTGGACACCCAGGAATGTTGGCTCTGTCGATCCAGTTCTGCCCTCCCAGCCGCAGAGCCCGGAGATGCCACCTGTGTATCCCTCCAGTTATGGTCCTCCGCTCCCCTCCCAGTGGCAGGCGAGTCCTTATCCAGCCAGTCCTGCACCTCTGACGGTGAAGTAAAAAAGAAGGATTTGCCTCCGGCGAGAACCTTGAGTTTGGCAGGAAAGAGCATCATGTATTTGAGACCCTTTTCCCTGAGTGCTGCCATCACACCTACAAAGGATCTCCTCTCCCGCTGGACCTGTAGGGTGAAGTCAGGAAAGAAACGGACCGTGGCATTTTCATAGTGTAGGTCCCTGGCCTGTCTTGCCGCTTGAAGGATAGCGTCTCTATCCCTGTAGTTGAGGATTTTTGCGATGATCGTCCTAGGCGGTGCTCCTGGTTTCGGCTTTGGGAAGGGCGCCCGGTGTGCGCGTTCGATCGTGAATATTTTCGACAGACGCTTGGGTTTGAGGTGGTTGAGGATCAAAATCTCAACGAAGAGTTCCATATTGGGCCCCTCGAGGCCCTCCGGCACGCCTACGAGGCAGAGGTTACTCCGTCGGGCCCTTCCTTCCTGGTCATCAAGACGGAGTGTCATCTGCCGGTGTTGGTGGACCAGGTCATTTACCCGCTGCTCCAGCCGTTTCGTCGACGTCTTCAGCTCCGCAATGTCTGCCTCGTTAGCCTTGGCCTTTTCCGACGTCTTGTTAAGGTCCGTGCAGAGAAGATTGACCTCAATGGACACCTTGTCTATTTTAGTCTCCAGGGTCGCTCCCAACGAGTGGATGGCCTCCTTGATGTTAGCTAAAGACGGCTCCTTTTGGCTCTGCTGTGCGTCCGCCGGTAACTCCTTCTGTTGTGCGCTTTTCTGCACCGTGTATTTATCCAGCTTGTTGGTTTGCGTGGAAGTGCCAATTTTAGGCCTCATGGCTGCGCTGTTTTTCCCCCCCGGTTGGTCCGCAGAGGCAAGCGGCATTGGCTTCTCGCAAAAAGAAAAATCGAGTAACACCTCTCTCTGTGGGGGATGCTGGGACTCTACGGAGATTTACTGTCCCCTCTCAGCGCCCATTCCAGTAGCCCCGGTCGCTGTGTCGCAGCGTGAGCTCCCAACGTGGCAGCAACAAGTTGGCTTCCTGTCCCCAATCCAAACCGCAATCCTCACAGCAGGGAAGTAGGCCCGCTCTGACAGACGGCGCAGCCCTACCGTGGGACTAAGGGCCGGTGCCTCCGCTCCCTCCTTGTGTGCCTCTTGATGGCCGGTTCCCACAGTACTTTAGGCCCAGATGCGGCCACCGATGACGTCAAGGATCCTATGAGGGTCCCCTGATCCCTCCTGTACCAAGGTCGGGTTATACTGCAGGGTTCACCTTGTTTCGAACCCGCCCGACACTCTCCGGGGCAGGGTCTCGCCGTCGATCAGGGCCACGGGAGAGCTCCCGCAGAGACGCAAGACCCGGCCCACGTCCGCAGCGTGGCGTCGTCTTCCAAGGCTCCGGCCCCCTCGCAGAGTGTTCGGGTCACACCGCCTCGCATTCGGTGGCAGATCGCTGGTGCTGTGATGGGGCTATAGCACTCCCCGGGTGTCCGCAGCTAGTGGTGTGCCAATGGCGGAGTCTTGAGGCTCCCGCGGGATCCAGCGGTAAGGCCCCGAAGCCGGGGCCTCACCTGACAGTGGAGGCCACCTGATGCGTGGTCTCGCTCCAGGCCTTGTCCCGGGCGGCAGCTCTTTGGGTCACCACTCGGCGGCGGAGGATCGTAGAGGGGCCGGAGTTGGACTGGAGGGTGCAGCAGTCCCTGGGGGTTCCCGCACTACCGGCAGTTGGCAGCACTTGTCGGATTATGGCCGGATTTACTGCTGTTGGTGGCTCGGTCGCCAGGAGCTCTCGGCTTAAGCGGCCATGTTAGCTGGCGCCTAGCCACGCCCCCGGCGAAACCATTCTTGGTTCAGGTTGGACTGTTCCAATTGAAGCAGGACTAAAATTGAATTGTAAATGGCTGTGTAATTTGAGGTGGAATGGTGGGCAAAAGAACGATGGGTTGGAATGCTACCTGAGTGATTGCCAGTGGTTAGGTTTATCACAGGCATTCTTCATGCTACCTTTTGTGTGTTTGTTGTAAGTGTAAGGGTTTTCCCCTTTCCTCTCACTGCTGCAACGGGTGTCAGCAGCATAGGGTCTTCCATGGGTTCCCTTCTTTCCTCATAGTCAGGCGCAGATTCCATCTTAGTTTCTTGAAGTTGATGACTCCCGCCACCTCTCAAATATTACAACAAGTTATCCCAGGTAAAAAAGGAATATTAATTATCACAAGTCTCAACATTTTTGTTTCTTAGATCCTCACAGACCCTATAGTGTCATGTTTCATCACAGGAACTCATCCTGGTCCCAAAAAAGCCAGAATGAGCTCAACTATATTCAAGGGGGCACTTTGGCTAATTTCATTGGCTAATTAAATAGCATAAAAAGGCATTTTCAAGTCCAATTTACAATACATCAAAGGTAAAAAAAGAGCAATAACATGTATTCATATGATAATAAAATTCCATTAAGTAATCTTCCATAAAATACTTTCAGAAGTAATGCAAAATAGGGGGACCATACAGTGATTGACACAATTAACAATCAATGTGTGGCCCATTCAATATTCCAGTTTATCATTTACAGAGACAGAATCCTCACATTTTCCAGTTCATTTACCAAATTATGGTTTGTTTTGTTGCTTGTCTTTTTGAGCTCTTCTGTTTCTGCTGTTGATTCTTTTTTTTTTTTAATTCTTTTTATTAGAGTTTCCCCCCCCCCATTTGACCATATTTTCCAATACGTATTACAGCACTAAGTTTCAAAATAGAACAGTGAAATCATACAAACACAATACACATTATAAACATAAGTTTTGGTGGTATGCATATCATATCCTCTCTACACTTAACCTATTTTTCCATTGATCTATTGGTTGCCAGATTCTTCCCCCCAATGCTCTTGCTCTTTTACCCTTCCTTTCACATATAGCCTTCTCCAAATTATACGTAGAAAGTAGCCTTGCCATCCATGTTTGAAATGACGGAGGCACCCTGTCAAGCCATGCCCTTGCAATTCCAATCCGGTATACCGCTGTTACCATAAATAAAAATTCTATAGAGAAGTCCGCTGAGGCTGCAGAAACACCTAGAATTATTAATTCATCTGTTAATTTAATCTTAATTCCCAGTGGGTTTTCCAAAAAGTCCTTGATTGCTTCTTTTAATGTGTGTAATTGTGGGCATTGTGCAAACATATGGACAATGTCCGCTTCTCTTGCGTCACATCGTGGGCATGTAATCCCCGTAACCCCCCCCCCCCACTGTGCAATTCTGGCCGGAGTATGATAAAGAGAATACAATGTCTTGTAATGTTGTGATTGTAATGTCGCAGAGCATAAAACTGTTCGCCCTAAGTCTATCGATGTCTGTAGACGCTCCATGGTAGAGCCCACCTTATCCACCCATTTCCCAGCGTATTTTTCTCTATCATCATTTTTTAACAGGTATAAATCTGCATACAGCTGGCGAATTGTGCAATGGTTATATTTTCCAAGGTGGTCCATTATTCTGCATTGATTAAATCCAATCAAGCCACCTCTTTTGTTTGTGAGAAAGCTTCTTATCTGGAGGTACTTAAAGAAACTGTTACTCAATATCCCGTATTTCCTTTGTAGTTCCTGAAATAGCATAACAACCCCCTCTGTATCCAATAAACCCCCTATCCCCCTAATCCCCTTGTTGTCCCAGTCCTTCATAATTATATCTCGGAATATTTCCCCTGGGAGTGAATTATTTGTGTACAAACGGGTGTAATAATTATAACTCCCTATACCAAACTTTTTAGCCACCGCCTTCCATACATTATATACTGCTCGTAGAGTCTTAAACCTAGTGTGTTTAAAATAACTAAAGTCAATCGTATTTAGCAGGGCATTCGTAGCGTCCCCCCCCAGCAGTGCCCTGTAAACATTTGTGAAGCTTGTGATATCACCATGTTGCTCAACTCCTCCTCCCAGGAGCCCCTGTGAATATTGTAGGACAGCTGCCCAGTAATATAACCTAAAATCTGGTGCCCCCCAGGCCCCTTTCTCCCTCGGTAGTACTATATAGCGATACGCTCTTCTGGTCTTCCCTTGAGCCGATATCAGTCTATTAAGTACTGTTTCTATTTTGCTAAACCATATCTGCTCGAGAAATAGCGGTATTGCTCTAAAGATGTATAAAAATTTCGGAAACGTGATCATTTTGATTACGTTTATCCTACCCATTAGTGTCAAGTGGAGGCTATGGATCCTTTCTGTGTTTCTTTTTACTTTAAGTAATAATGGTTCCATGTTAAGCCCTACGAGATTATCTAAATCAGCAGTCACTTTCACCCCAGGATATGTGGCTACAGACACCACTCTAACATCCTGATATGTTATATGACTATTCTGCACAATCTGAGTCTTGCTCCTATTGATTGAGTATCCCGCTATTGTTCCAAAATTCAACGCCTCTTGTTCAACTTTCACTATCGCTCTCCCTGGGTTCGGTGTTATGATAGCCACGTCGTCTGCATATGCGAATAGTTTGTGCTCAGTCCCATGCAACTTAACTGGGTGAATGTTATTGTTACTTATGAGTTTTCTTAGGAATGGGTCCAGATATAAAGCGAACAGTAATGGCGAGGCTGGGCAGCCCTGCCTAGTCCCGCGTTTTATCTGGACTGCCTTTGTATAGCTCCTGTTTATTCTTATTCTTGCTGTCGGACCTTCATAGAGAGCCTGGATTGCCCTGATATAGCTCTCACCTATTCCAAACCATTCCATCACCCTCCACAAGTAGTCCCAGGAGACCCTGTCGAAAGCCTTCTCGGCATCGAGAAATATGGCCGCGACAGGATCTCCTGTAACCCCTGCTGCATCCATAATGGTGATCATCTGTCTAGTGTGTTGGGTGGTTCCTTTCCCCAGGATGAATCCGTGCTGAGTAGTGCTGACCAGCCCCTCAATCACCTTGCTCAATCTTTGTGCAAGTGCCTTAGCGAAGATTTTTGCATCTGCATTCAGCAGTGTGATTGGTCTATAAGACCCTGGCTCTAATGGTGACTTGTCCTTTAAGATCACTATAATATCTGCACCTGCCCAGGAGTGTGGTACTGCTCTACCTATCTGTGCCTGTCTAAAGATTTCCAACATATTTACCCCCAGTATATCCCAAAATGTCTTATAAAATTCTACAGGTATTTGATCAGGCCCTGTAGCCTTCCCCGCTGGTAGTTGCTTCACAGCCTCCATTACTTCTTGTAGTGTTAGAGTGAGGTCTAGTTTCTCTTTCCCCTCGATACTTAATTTATCATGCGGTATGTCTGCCAAGTAGTCAGTAATCTCCTTATCCCTATTACTTAGATTCTGATTTGTAAAGACAACAAACATAAGAATCAACAGCAGCGTTGTTGGTAATCTTGATTGTTTGTAGAGCTTTAGGATTATGTGATCTTATTTTGTGGGTGATGGCTTGTTCTTTATCTTCACCGCATAGACCGGTAAGTCAGGGGTTTCCAATGCATCTAGACATAATATCCTCACTTTGAGAATTCAGTTTCAGACGTCATTGCATAAGGTTCTGCCTGTGAATGTATGATGTCATTTTCTGCTGTAATATTATTATACTCACAAGTTTCAGGTTCTCTCTGACCCCATCTTTTCTATTTTCATAGTTTTCTGTGAGATTGATTATCAACATCGTAAATTATCTTCTTAATTACGGTTTCTCCAGGTTCCGAAGTTATGGTTTGTGCTTATTAATAATATAAAAGATCCCTTTCCGGGGATGGTGGACAGCAGCTTCATTTTTCATTTTCAGGAGCTGGTTTGATGATGGGCGTATGCTTTTGCCAGAAAATTCTTTTTACCTGATACTGTGCAACCATTTTGCTTTACCTAGACACTTTGATTAGCTTAGTCCAACAGTAGAACTTCTATTGTGATAATGATAATTTCCATCATCTTACTCTAATAGAGGTCAATCAAATTCAGCATCTGGAACTGCATTGGTAGGTGCTTGAATTGCCATCTTTTCTGTCCCGTTCGCTGTCTTGGGCTTAGTTGGGTTGTGTCTCCCTGTAAGAAATTGGGTTACTGGTTGAGGGGTTTGAACCCCTATACAAGCACAAACCACAATCCTTGTTGGGGTGAGCCCAAGCAAACCCCGAATTAACCTGTGGTCAACCTTCTGGTTGCTTGGCATAGAGCAGTCAGGTGTAATGTAGAGGCAATGTGTAAAGCATCTTTGCAGCATTTTAAACAATAATAGAGAGCCTGAAACATAGTTGGAGGGGAGACAGACTACATGTCCCAGAGCCTGTTGCGGCAGGAAGCCGCCAGCATGATGCTCACTCCCAGGGGCAACTACTAAAGCCCTGAAGGACTCCAACAGTGCAGGAGCCAAAATCTCAGTTGGGGGGGGGGGGGAGGGATGGTGCGGACTGCATGCCCAAGAGCCTGTTATGTCAGGAAGCCGCCAGCGTGGTGCTCGCGTCCAGAGGCTCCTACTAAAGCCCTGATGTATTCCTGCAGGGTGGGATCCAAAATCACACTTTGAGGGGGGGTGAACCACATGCCACAGAGCCTGTTGCAGCAGGAAGCCTCTAGCATGATGGTCGTGCACTGAGCCACCTACTAAAGCCCTGAAGGGTGCAGGATGTGCGCTGGTTGCACCCGGGCGCATGCCCGGAGAAGACCGGGCCAAGACTGGGCCCTTCGGCGCACATCAGCGGCAGGAAGAGGTGGGGCACGGGCACCCCATTTGGCTTGATTTTTAACAGAGTAGATTAGAGGTTACCTTCACTGAGGTAATATACCACCCAGGAAAAGGCCAAGCTCAAGGTACTTTTTCCTTGGGATTTACTAATTAGCGATTGTTTCGATTGACAGCTCAGTCTGGTTTCTCACTGGTATACTCTGCTTGGTAACACTCTGTTGGTATTTAGCCTGACAAGGGGCTAATGGTGCTTAAGGGTGTTACCACAATGTGAAGAAAGAAAGGACCGCCCACTAAACCGTTGTCTCACTTTGCTTCCCCCTGTGTATCATCTATAGAAGATTTTCTCCACCTGGCTGTGGGGCCGCATATAAAGAAATAGAACTTGTTGAAAGGAGGCTCTCACTGCACAGGGATAGGGACACCTCCTATGCCCCCCCTCATGGGTCACCCGCTTGCACCAGTTTGGAGGGGCTCCCCCAAAACAGGGGATCAACGGGGGTTAGGAAGACAGATCCTGGAGGGACACCCCCTGGAATGGACAGACTCATAACTCCCACTAAAAAAGTTATCAACCCAAGAAGGAAGCGGAAAAGGAAGGCTTGTGCATCTGCCCAGCCCCCTGCAGAATCTTTGCCGGTGACCCGACCTATTTCTAAAGCGAGTTGCTCTTCCCTCAGGAATGTTTCGATGAGGGATCTTGAGACACAGATAAATAATAAGCTGGATCCAATCCTGATGAGAATTTCCGACATTGAAGATAGGGTTTATGAATTACTTTCCCTGATGTCTAAGAGGAGGACTGGGTGCGGGGGTTGGTCAGGAGCAAGGCACATCAAGAGAGTTGTGGGGTCCAGTTGAACAAATCGGCTCTGGGAGGGGAGGTACCCTGTGTCATCCTATGACCGTGACATCGCAGGTCCCACTCAAGCTGTATCAAAGCAAGGGGCTTCCGGGGGTTAGTCATAGTTCTTATAGTAATGCTGTCCCCCTCGCCTTCGGACAACATGGGGGAAGTTGGCACTCAGTGTCTCCAACAAATCCCAGAGGTGTGTTAAATTCGCCCCCAAAAGCAACTCCTTATGTCATTGTCTTGGGAAATGTCCCCCCATGCTCTAGCACCACTGGGGAATCTTATCAGGAACTTAAGAATAAGGTGATGCACTGGCTCAGCTCAAATTTCTCCTTTAGGAGGGAGTTTGCGGATTCCATTATCATAACACATAGAGTAAGTATGATAGGCAAGGATAGGAAACCTTGGGTGGGAGACTGCATGTTGGTTAACTTTAATAACCCCTGGTTAGCTTGTGAACTACTTGCTGCCGCCCGATCGACATCAGACTCACCAGGGATAGTTGCCCTGCCTCTGTTTTTTTTTTACACTTTCATCACTCTGGTAAGGGGCCCTGCCCTGCTATTTACTACCTTAAATTTAGGCTGTCCCCCCTTGTGCCCACTGCCATTAGATTTCTTCCCTTGAGTGGTCTGGAGTTCTCTCATTGACTGCACCTATGTGACTCTTCCCAGTCTCATTGGGCCCGTAGTGTGTCCCCGGTCGCTCCCTCTCAGCAGCTAAAGGGCCTCATGTTGCTGTCCTAGAATATTGCAGGTCTTTCCTCAAAGTTTAGTGTCCCTAGTTGGGTGTGATATGTCAAATCCTTCCCCATAATTTGCCTCTACGAAACTTGATAATAGTTTCTTCCTGGAGGGATACATGACTTATTTTGAACCAGCTGTTCCCTCAATGGCAAGAAGGGTGACGGGGGGGGGGCTTAACTATGTTTGTTAGAGTGGAGTTGAGATGTTATATTCTGGACCTCGAATGGCATGTGGGTACAACACAGGGAGTACAGCTCTCAATGCCTGGGCACTGTCCAATGGTTTTAATTACATTTTATAATAGCAAGTGTGGGAGCTCAGAGCCCTCCTGGAGTCTCTCACATGGATCGTGTCTTGAGTTCTATTTCAGCTATGGGTAATGGCCAAGCCCAAATCATCCAGGTTGGTGATTTTAATTGTGATTTATGTAATCCTCCCCTATCTGGCGGTTCCCTTACTGGCAGATGTTGGTTGAACGAATGTCTTCACTTTGTTCACTCACTGGATGGTAAGGAGCTAAATGAGCTCTTACACTCCCACAATCTGGTTTTCAGCATGGTGAAACTGTTTAATTCCTTGAACCCCCTAATTTGCCCGTCTTATAAAGGGAAGGGCAGGGGATTTTCTTATTAACTTTATATTTGTCTCGTCCCCACTATATCTGCTCAGCTCTTATTTTAATATTATTTTAAGCCCTTTCAGTGACCACTGTCCATTATCCTTAACCCTGAACATTGCCATGGGCCCAAAACCACAGGTAAGGGGTGGCCCAGCTGTTGACCAAAGGAGAAGGTTTAAATGGTCTCAGGTGAACCTTCAGTGCCTTCAAACCTCTCTCTTTTTAACTTGCCTGCGTGAAATCACTATTTGTATGGATAGTGATGCAGGTGGGGGGTAAGCATAGCTCTGAGGGTTTGTAAACTTATGATTGTCAAAGCTTCTAGCAATCAGGTGGCTCAAACCCCCAAAAGGATTGATAGGGATTGCTGGAGAACCCTGCGCCACCTGTAGGCGGCCTTGAAGCAATCACCGAGGGATGGGCACCAGGTCAGAAATTGTAGGCTGGTTTATAAGCTGCCGCAAAAGGTGTGTAAATATAATCTAAAGGAATTATCCTGGGAGGAGCTTAGTCAAGCGTGTGACAGGGGACAGCTGTCTTTTTTTGGAGGGTTGTTAATAGACCTTGTTTTGCTGAGGGATCTGGTCCACTCCTATGCCATCACATCTCAGAGTTACAGTGGGTGGATCATTTTGAGGGGATTTAAAAACAGGGGGCTGATGGGGTTGTTAAAAGCTCCGTTGCATCTGTGACCGTTTATAGCCAAGTGGTCTTCACGTTAGATGAAGTCACACAAGGTATTCTTGCCCTGTCCATCAACAAGGCCCGGACAGCATACCGCCAAACCTGTTTAAAGCAAATACAGCGGTCTGGTCCGCAATATTAACGCAGGCCCTGAATGCAGCTGCACAGGAGGGACCATTACCCTTTTGGTCTACCACCATGATTGTCCCCATATTTAAGAAGGGGGATAAAGAGAACCCACAATGTTACCAGCCAATTTCTTTACTGGACATTATGGTCATGGTTTTGGGGAGGGTGATTTTAAATAGGTTGTGAAATTGGACAGATGATAATAATATTCTGAGTGATATCCAGTATTGCTTTAGGGTGGGGAGGTCGACTTCAGATCAATGTTTGAACCTCCATTTAATTATTAATAAATATACAGTGGCTCAGTCTGAATCTTTACATTTTGCATTCATGGACTTGATGTCCACTTTTGATAGGGTAAACCGAGTGAAATTCTGGGCCTTGCCAAGTGAGATGGGAGTTGATTCCAGTATTGTGGCTCTTAATCTACACTCAACGACCTCAGCCTCATTGCGTTTTTCTCAAGGTGCTGCATGTACTCAATCACTTTTGACAAGCTGTGGGGTTCGTCAGTGGTGCTTACTTGCCCCTTTTTTGTTTACCTTTACGTGAACAGGTTGGAGTCTGCGCTTTTATCAGTTTTGGCTGATTGTCCTAAGATTGGTGACAGATCTCTCCCTGTTTTACTTTACGGGGATGACGCAGTCTTGATGGCTCGGACCGCATGGGGGTTGAACTTGTTGCTGGCCTAGTTTGTATTTTTCATGGGGCTCATGGACCTGTCGTTTAACTTCTCAAAGTCCTACATAAGGTAGTGGGCCCCAAATCAGCAAGTAGCAAGACCTTCAAGTTATCCAATTATACCCTGAGCAAAGTTAAAGTCTTACCTTACTTGGGTGTCTTATTTGATGGTACTAATTGTTGGAAACCCCTAGTTGAAGCAAAAAGACCAGAGTCTGTAAAAACTATGGGGGCGGTTTTTCGTTTTGCACATAGGCTTGGGTCTAGGGCACCAAGGGATCTTCTAAAAATCTATCAGGCCAAGTGTATTGCACAGCTGTGATATGGTAGTGAGGTTTGGAGGTATGTTACGTTGGTTCAGATTCAAACAATGGAGAACAACTTTTTATGTAAGTTAGCCCAGGTCCCCCAGTTAATCCCAGCATTTTCTGTACATGCGGAGCTTGGGCGTGATCATATTTCATACCTGATATTCCTACGCCTGCTTATGTGCAGTATTAAGATCTGGAGCAGGGCAAATCTGAAGTTAAGCCAGTTGATTCTTGAGGACTGTCTTTCTCTGGATCGGGTAACTAGTATACCTTGGATTGCCCTTGTTAAGGCAGCCTTTTTTTCCATAGGTAGGCCTGATATTTTTATGAAACCTACCTCTCTCACCGGCCGCGAGCTGGTGAGTATCAAAAGGTTGTTTCTGGAACACTATGTCTTGTAGTTCCTACAAATCTGCAGGATATGCGCATTGTTTGGACAACGTAAATTAAGGGCTTGGTATTTAGACTGATTTCGGACACCCCAGCAGGATATGTTAGCCTTTAGACCAGCTAGCTCACTGTGCCATTATAAGCCCACAACCCTTACCAAGGAGCGACTAGTTTCTGGCAACCACTGAAAATGACAACTTTTGAACCTTTCGGGATCGTGGAAACAGTACAGTTCTTTTCGCTCAGTCTCTCATGCTCACTTAGTCTCAGAGAAATACACAGGATAAATGATGGGAACGTTTTCAATAAGCATTACTTGAACAAGCATTATTTTTGTGTAAAACGTGCTTTCTACGACAATCATTAGACAGACACCAAAGTAAAAGATTACAAGCACCAACAGATTAAATAAAAGGTAGAGTTCCACCATGGTGCTACAACAGTGAATATATGCAGGCACATAGATACATGACAGTAATCAGTCGTACTCCTACAATGCTATTGCTTCCTAAGTGTACCTAGCATGTATGTGGGTGTAAAGCCAAGAATCCCCTAGGAAAGAGCCAACCCCATTACCTGATGGGGGAGAAAGAAGGACCCCGTCTTAGTCTCGAGTTGGACACCCCGCAAGGGATGTAACCAATGGGTGCTGTAGTTTCTATGTGCAGGGACCTCAGCATCTTTTGTCAGCGTAGCAGCTTCTCCTCTCCTGATCTAGCCTTGCTATGGTTCTTTTATACCATAAGGATGGCCTTGGGGTGCCTTACATAATCGATGTGTGGTGAGTACGATTATACAAATGAGCCTAGAACAATACCTGCGATTATGCAAAGTAGTTCTTTCAACCTAGGATGAAGATGACCATGACGTTTACACAGAGTATGTTCATGCTGTTATGTGCGCCATGTCCAGGGACTTTTCTAAGAATCCCATGGATAATAAATGAGAATAATTTCCTTGAAACTGAGCAACATTTATTCAGCATCTAACTGGGTAAAAGGTCAGTGCTCGAACCGTTATGCCGAGCAAGGTAGAAGAATGTAGGTAAAAGGTCGTATAGCTACCTAGGCTAAGATTGGGGTGCACTGGGGCACATAACACCCACTCCTCATCCGAAGGACGATAAGGTCAACTAATGCTAAAATATGCCTGTTTTTAAAAGCATACATTTCTTTCTATAAACACCTGTATATGTAAAAACAATGCTATTAAAATTCAAAAAAGCTCTATAGGCCCACTAAAAAGAGTCACTATACTGTTAGAACAACTGAGCACATCGAAAGCCATGGTGCTCAGTGAGAGCAGCTAAAATAAATATAAATCAAAGTGATGTTTTCGGATTCCAATTTGGCTTGTTTTGGAAAAAGGCCAAATTGTTCCCATCACACCGAGAGCCAAATGTTTATGTGTCCTGTGTGGGAGACGCAACATCACTGTCACTTGCAGCCGCAGACGACGGTCCCTGTAACACCTCTTGTGTCAGGTGAAGAGAGCAAAGGTAATCTTCTTCAGTTCCCACAAAAGCAGCCAAGGAAACACTCGACACCTGTGATACTGTCGCAGAGATGGTGTCCGTTCTGCCCGGAGCTGAAGCATCTCATGGAGGCTCCCAGAATGCTGTCATCAACATTGAAATAAGCTGAAAAAACTGTAACACTGGGCCTTTAAGGGGTCCAGTAGTACATCTTTGTCTGGTGGCGTAACCGATGGAAGAGTCAAACATATGTCCAACACACATTTGTATCTGCAGAATAGGCAGCGGAGAACAGGTAAGATACAGTCAACCCAAACTGGTCTGAATGATACGAACCAATGCTCGCTTGGCTCCCGAAGTAGAGGTGTGCCCAGATGGAGTACCATGCGGTCATGGCAATGTCACACCAACAGTGCTTTTGCCATCTCTTGAGGAGTTGGGCCGTCCATTGCAAAGCAGGAACATTAAAACCAGGATACCCACTACAAATCTTATGCCCAATGGAAGCCCTCCAAAAATGCTTCCCAATATGAAGTGTATAAATGCTGGAATAACTCCAAAGATTGTCTGAAAGGTTCTTAATAGTCCAACACCCATGCTATTAAATAGGTGCATGATCCCCCTCATATCAGACATATTAAAGATATAATGAAGCATTTCCCCGAAATTGAGAGGGAAGTGTATACGGACTAGTGCCTGTATCTCAGATGAAGCCCTTGCAACCTGGAGATCAAAAGTCTCTCGGGCTGAGGTTAAGGCCACATCCTTTTGAAAAAATATGGCTTTCAGTATGCTCAGAGAATCAAACCACATGAAGGAAACATTTAATGGAGGTTATAGCGTTGCCTCCCTAAATGTGTGGGTGGTTGGAAACAATACCTGCATACAATGAGTAACCCTGGAACTTGCTGTGACTCGATATGCAATGCCTGGTACCATCCCACAACTGCCGTGATCATTCAGCATCAAAGAGCTCCCATTCAAAAGCAACTTGAACACTGGATGAATCACGGCAGCTGGGGATCCCTTCAAATACCAGGACAGGTTAGCAACCGATGCATTACAAGCTCTGTGAAGCGAAATCTCTTTGCAAACTAGAGACCCACTTAAAGGACCTTCACAGTTTGAACCGCTGGGAAAAACTTCAGGATCCTCATTCCTGAATCTATATCTGTATGGTAATTCCAAATACTCATGTATGAATCCCTCACCCAGCACTTCCTATATGCCTACCTGGTGATACTGTAGACAGTATTGAAATTAGAATGTCGTGACTGGCAGCGTAATTTAGTTATGGATTAACCATTCTGTGGAAGGCGACTCAGCCACAGTGAAAGGTAATTAGTCCAATTTTTCAATGTGCAGCATTGTATATTGTGCATCTCTTTGTGCCATTGCCATCTGTCTTTCCGTTAGATTGTATGCTGAAAACAGAGTTGTACTGTTGATGTAACCCCAGGGCACGTGGGCTGAACGCAATGATTGTAGCTTCCCGCTCAATACCAGAATAGATCGCAATTGCGATTGCCCATGTTGAAGAATAGACATCCTGTTCCATTATATCTATTGCAGAAGAAACATTGTCGCCCAGTGAATAAATCCCGAAGCGCTTTTGACGTGGCTTCTGGGGACCGCAAAAAAATCCCTATGATCCATGTCATCTGAGAGTAAGGACAAGTGTTGTTTCACCTGGCACAGTGTTGAGATTTTTAGCCACTCTAGGCATAACTTCCCTACACTGTAAAATGTCACCACCCCAGTGTTCTGATAGTACATAGCAAGGGTGAGGCCTGTGGATACTAAAATCTTCGGTGATACTCCTGAATCTTGACTGACACCTATTTGTGTCTGTTAGATTTGGGGGTCTCTAGTTGGCACAGGTAGGTACTTGTGACAAATAGGGACCGTTGCCTCTAGTGAGGGTAAGGGGGTAACTCCTAAAATCACCCCTGCTCACCCCCTTGGTAGCTTGGCACGAGCAGACAGGCTTATCTCAGAGGCAGTGTGTAAAGCATTTGTGAACACATACAGTAATCAAGTGACAACACTACAGCTGGACACCACACAAGTTGTAGATTAAAAATAAGTATCTTTCATAAAGAATTAACACAAGTCCATAAACAACGAAAATCCACAATACTGTACTTAAAATGGTAGAATTAGCTTAGTTCTCTTAAGATGGTAAAAGCGACAGTCTGAGTTCAATGTACCTTAAGATGCGTAACGCAAGACAACGAAAGTGTTGCAAGGACGGTGATGCTTAGAAGATCTGGTGCAAGGAAACAAAGATGGCGCTGTCTTCTTGATGCAACACGCTTCCCGGTGATGCGACGGCGTCTTCTGCGACGTCGATCCTCTTCTCCGGCAATGCGAGATGCTTCACATGATGCGAGCCGTGACAGGCCCTGCGACACGCTTCTCAGTGATGCGGCGGCGTCTGCTGCAATGTCTATTCTCTCCCCTTGCGATGCGAGTTGCTTCTACAATGATGTGAGCCGCAACAGGCCCTGCGACACTCTTCCCGCTGATGCGGCGGCGTCTGCTGTTACATCAATCCTCTTCTCCGGCGATGAGCCGGGACAGACTCTGCGACACGCTTCCCGGAGATGCGGCAGCGTCTGATGCGACACCGATCCTCGTCTCCGGCGATGAGCCGTGACAGGCCCTGCGATACGCTTCCCAGTGATGCGGCGGAATCTGCTGCAACGTCGATTCTCTGCCCTGGCGATGCAAGACGCTTCGGTGGCCCTGCGTTGACTCAATGATTCTTCTGCGACATGCTTCCCAGTGATGTGGTGGCGTCTGATGAGACGTCGATCCTCTTTTGCAGCGATGCGAGGCGCTTCGTGTTGTGAAGCGGCAGTGGCTGTTTGGTGACACGCTTCCCGTTCTTGACTATTTGTTCGGGGCTCCGCTGCCCGGAGGCCCTGTTGAGCTCCCGGGGCTTTCTGGGCTTGGTTCCCCGTGGGCGGCGACGGTATTGATATCGTGCTTTGGACGTGTTAGAAGTGGTTTCTACATTGCTTCTGCCCTGTGCCCCGGAGAAGCCGACCTCCGAGGTTCGGACACCCGCCCGGTCGCTCATTGAGGGGTGATGGAGTGGGCTGAAACTACACCGTCGCTACACACTGTACTGGCCGCCATTTTGGAGCTCCACACACAATTCACCGCCACCTTCCAGGAGATGATCATAACTGTTGATCATATAGGCTTGGGACCGGATTCCGGCCCTTTGTTCCTGGAGAGCCGAGATATTTCTTCCGTGGAGAACGCCTTGATTGTCACCGAGGACCCTGTGCATGATACCGACACGGAAATCTACTGCGACCCTAAGATGGCGGCGATCGAGTCCGAAAGAACTGGACGTTTATTTAGCCCTATGTCGACCCCGCCCGAGATGGATGTGACTATCTTCGTAAGCCATTGTGACTTCTCCAACGTCTGTCGGATCACACCTTTGCCTCTTTTTGTGAGTGATCAAGGCCGCTTTGCTGATTTATCGCTGGTGGGCAGTGGACTTGCTTTGACTTTTGGACTCTGTGGACGTCTATCCTGTTTTCCCTCCTATCGAATTGATTTTGACACTACTGTTTTCTATTATTCTTGCTGTGATGGCGGTTCAGATGGACAGAGCCTGCGTGGAGAAACGCAGCGACCTAATTGTACTGGACGGGGTCATCGTGATGGATCGTGAGGGTTTGGGCTGAACTTGATTGGACTTTGCTGCACTGTTTCTTTTGTCTTTGATGGGTGGTATCTGTGGGAGCGAGGGCCGGATGTGAATCTGATTGTCTGATTATTGTTAGTCTGATATGCTCGGGACGGGATTTGCTGCCTCTGTGATGCCGGGGGTCGGGCGGGATGGCCCTTTTTCTGTTTGCGGCATCGATTCTCTGCCCTGGCGATGCAAGGCGCTTCGGTGGCCCTGCGTTGACTCAATGATTCTTCTGCGACATGCTTCCTAGTGATGCGGTGGCGTCTGATGAGACGTCGATCCTCTTTTGCAGCGATGTGAGGCGCTTCGTGTTGTGAAGCGGCAGTGGCTGTTTGGCGACACGCTTCCCGTTCTTGAGTCACGCTTCCAGCTCCTTGCGACATGCAGTTCCTCAGAAAGCCCAGCACAGCTACAGGTGCTTCCAAAGAACTAGTGGGTAGCTGGTGGGTGAAGACTGTTGTCCCTGAGACTTCAGAAGGAGGCAAGCTCTTTTCTCAAGCCCTTGGAGATCCTTACAAGTTGAAATAAAGCACACAAAGTTCCTCTCTCCTTTCTTTGGCAGTCAGGCAACCACTGCAGGCCAATCCCCAAAGCAGCACTTGAGCTTAGGGATAGTCTCTCCTCAGTCTCTCTGGTTCCACTCCTCTGCAAAGATTTCTTCTTGTTGTCCAAAGTAATCTAAAGTTCTGGATCCCCTCTTTTATACACAGTTTCTCTTTTTTTTTTTTTTTTATTATTGAGAGTACGTGCATACATAATACAAAACAATATCCATTTGTTTCCGGATTTGGACATACAATCTAGCAAAAAGTAGCAAACCTAAACAAATTATAAACATGTATAAATAAAACATGAAATCCAATGGGAGAAGAACTTTCATAGTTAAGTCATTTTAAATCTTAACCAGTACTTATATTAACTCTCATTCCCCTGACAACTCAACCTCATAGTTCTCCATCTGACCACTGGTGCCCACAGTCGTAACCCCATCTCTCTTGTTTTTAAACCCTTATGCTCGTATAGAGCGCCCTCAATGTTGTGGATGCCCAACAGCCTACATATCCACATTTGAAATGTTGGGGCCTCTAAATCTTTCCAGGCAGCTGTTATTAATATCCGGAGTACTGCTACTGCTATGAAAATTAAAGCTTCCTCCTCAATCCTTAATTTTAAATTAATATCGCATCCAAAAATAAATAGGGTTGGGGATAAAGTTATTTTGACTTCTAGGAGCCCCTCTAAGAAAGCCAATATCTCCGTTTTAATAGGGTTGAGTTTCTCGCAACCATAGAACATGTGAAACTCTTGAGAGGATTAATGCTATAAAAGCGGGTATACAGACTCAACTGGCCAAAAAATCCGCGGCGGAATATCATACAAACAGAACCAGGCTGTATGAGACCGGGGAACAGGCTGGAAGGGCATTAGCGTTGCGTATCAAACAAGTTACGTCAAAAAATATAATTACAAAAATAGAGGAACAAGGGAGAGTATATGAGGAGCCTGCCGAAATCTTGGAGGTTTTCAGAAGGTTTTATCAAGATCTATACCAGGAGGAGGTGGTAACAGATACCCCAATTACTAGCTGGGAAAGTATAGGTCAAAAATTGGGTCAGCAGGAGAGGGAGGAGTTGGAACAGGCTATAACCATCGAGGAGGTAATAGGTGGATTGCAAGGTCTGGCAGCAGGGAAGGCTGTGGGCCCGGATGGGTTACCACTTGAAATATATAAATGCTTGCGGGAGGAAATATCCCCACTTCTCTTAAACTTATTTAACGGGATTATGATCACTGGCAAGATACCCGAGTCATGGAAGAGCACCAATATTGTGGTGTTCCACAAAAAGGACAAGCCCAAAGAAAATCCAGGGTCTTACAGGCCTATCTCCCTGGTCAATGCTGATAATAAGCTGTATGCCAAGATATTGGCTACTCGTCTTGGGAGGATCATCGCGGCCCTGGTTTCACCCTGGCAGCATGGGTTCATCCCAGGAAGAGGGACGACGAATCATATTAAAAGAGCGATTACCATATTTGACATCTGCGCTGCCGGGGGGGAGGGGGCCACGATGGTCCTCCTAGACGCAGAAAAAGCATTTGACCGGGTGAGGTGGTCTTTCCTATGGAAGGTTTTAGAGGAGAGGGGGTTTGGGCCAAGGTTCCGACAGGCCTTACAGGCAATGTATTCTACTCCCTCAGCCAAGATTCAGTTGATGGGTGGGAGTTCTGGGAAAATTAATATAACGAGAGGCACTCGGCAGGGCTGCCCCTGCTCTCCTATCTTATTTGCCCTGTACATAGACCCACTAATTACACAGATATTATTCAACATAGAGATACAACCAGTAATTATAAAAGGATTTCAAACAAAATTGCTTGCATACGCAGATGACCTAGCCGTTATCACGAACGATCCGGAATCTGCTATGAGGGAAATCGCGAGCATGACAAATTTGTTTGGGAAATTTTCAGGATATCGACTGAACGAAGCTAAGACCCAAATTCTGTGTTCTAAGAATATAATTAAAAAGGATGCTAGGTATGTCAATTCAGTGGTGTATCTTGGCATAACACTTAATTCACAACCAGGGAATATAATTGGAGATAATTTTGCACCCCTCTTGAAATCAATGGAACAAGAGCTAAGGAGATTAAATACACTTCATTTACCAATAATAGGCAGGGCTAACGTCATTAAAATGACTATGTTTCCCAAGATTCTGTATAAACTTAGATCTATCCCATTTAAATTGGAAGATAAAATAATAAAGGAAATTGAAGCAATCTTCATGAAATTCCTGTGGCAATATGGTAAGATTAGAAGATCAAACAGGTATATGTCTTTACCTCAGGAAAGGGGAGGGCTAGGTATGCCCAATATCAGGAATTATCACTGGTCCTGCCTCCTTACAGAAATGGCAATCCTCTTCGATCAGGAGAGGGCGACTCAGGAAGGGGGTCCTGATGATATTCCATCGATATTTCAACTGGCATTGGGTGATGAAGCATTTGGGATACTTTTGAGAAAAACAGAAAGAAGGTATTATAAGAAATCACGGTACAAAATACTCGAAGGTATAGCTGGGTTCTGGGCATCTGTGCAGAAAGCAATGGGTATTCCAAGGTATAACCACCATACTCCTTTATGGAACTCTGGTCTTTTCCCAAACCTGTGTATGGATGGATCCTGGAGACACTGGGAGCAGCAAGGCATTGTAACACTTGGGCAAATAAGGGTGAAGGATGCATGCAGATCACTGTCCGATTTAAGGTTGCGATATACATTACAGGAAGGGAAAGAATATAAATACCTTCAGGTGGTAAACACAATCAGATCAGTAAGACCACGAATTATTTTGGGGACTAGGAGTAATCTATTGGATTATCTGAAGGGAGGTGGACGTAAAATTAATGGACTCTATAAAATCCTTATGGAAAGCTCTCCAGATGACATGCTTAAGACCGAGGCAGCCTGGGCTGAGAAACTGGAGGATCCAGAGATTGATTTGGATAGAGCTCTTACTTTTGATAAGAGATTTCTGCGCTCCTCTAACCTTAAAGCTCAACATTTTAAAACCCTATTTAATTTGTATTATACCCCATCTAAGCTGTTTGAGTGGGGGATGAGGGCTGATAGTGATTGCCCCAGATGTGGCAAAGGTCCTGCAGACATTGTTCACATGTTCTATGGTTGCGGGAAATTTTATACACAGTTTCTCTTTGTTCTCTGAAGGCAGAGAGGCCTTTGCCTAGTTCAAACCAGTTCTGGTCAGTCCTGGAGCACTCTGTTGACTGACTCTTTCTTTCCTTTCACAGTGCAGGGCAAAGACATCAGATGCACCACAGGAGGTGGAGCCAGCATTGTGGAGGGCAGGCACAGTTCTATTCAGGTACCAGGTGCAACTCCCCCCCCTCCCATCTAGATGCAGATCTCTCTATTCACCACTGGGCTGGCTAACCCTGTCTCCTGGAATCCCCAGCCCCTGTCACTCAAACTCCAGACATGGAATGCACAACCTAGCAGAGGCAGGCTTGGATAGACAAGAAAATACCTACTTTCAAAAAGTGGTATTTTCAAACACAGAATGTTAAAACCAACTTCACTAAAAGATGTATTTTATCATTCTGAGTTCAGGCATACTAAACTCGAATTTCTACCTAGTTCCCTGAGTCAGTTAGGATTATAAAATGTAATGGTTGATTGGTTGGTTGGTTGATAGCTTTATTTCGATATGCAGATATCATAAAAGCATTACAAAAAATATAAAAGCAGCACATCGTGAAAGACTGTACATTTAGAAAACAGAACAGATAAAAGGTAGCAATAAAATCAACAATGAATTATTTACAGGTCTATTACATAGATAAAAGCAGTCTTTTTGAACGGATCAACCAAGCCCATTTTAAAAATTTGGATACAGCACAAACGACCCGAGGGGATGTATCAGATAGTAAAATCCGTAGAGCCACCAGATGCAGGCGAGTACCCAATTGTCTACACAGTGGTTTCAGCCAATGGGATCTTGGACGGGCGTAATCTGGGCATTCAAAAAGGAAATGGGTCACAGTTTCGGGCCTATTGGTACATAGGGCGCAGTAGCGTGATGCCTGCGCTGGCCTGTTCCATCTAGAGAGGAGGTCAGCTAGAGGTAATGTACCTAGTCTAAATTTAATGAAAAGAGCCCGGTCCATGGGTACCGTAATTGTGTCCAGATAAGGCTCAAGGGCAACAACGTCTTTTAGTTGCAAAAAAGCTGCGGTGGAATTGCAGTGACGCTGATTGCTGATGAGCTTAGCAGAGACCCATTCCCAGTATAGTTTTTTTAGGGTCGCCTTCGGGGGGGCACAGTGGGTGGACCAGCACGACCCCAAGCCTAGGTCCCCTAAAAGATTTTTGATGTCCCTAAGCCATTTGATCTTGTTCCGGCCGTCCAAGCCCATCACCTCTGACAACCCGCCCGCATATGATTTTAGTTCCGGGACCCTCCACAGACGAACCCAAAGGAGGAGAGGCCGTAAGCGGGCCTGATCCTTGATTGCTTTACAACCCGTGTCCAAAAGCACAGGAACAGTCGGGGTGCTCATCGGGATAGCCAGGAGGTCCATTAGGAACTTATTCTCTGCCTTGGTCAAGGCTTCCACGTTACCAAAGCCCCAAAGCTCGGCCCCATAAAGTGAAGCGGTTACAGCTCGGGCTTTGTAGATGTCTATTATTGGAGCTACACATTGTTTAGATGAATTATTGTACTCCTTCAGCAGTGCTCCCCCCACCCTTTTGTGACTGATGGTCATTTTGTTTATATGGGGAGTCCAGCTCATGACATCACTCATACGAATTCCCAAGTAATCAAATTCTGACACTCTTTCTAGAGGGATGGAGTTTAGAATAGGAGGGCGGCCAAGCTTACGGGGTGGGTGCATAATTAAGTATTTGGTCTTATCCACGTTGATGACAAGTCCTCTCATTGTACAAAAGTCCTGGAAGCGGTTCAAAAGCTTCTGGAGGCCCTGGGGGGTTTTGGAAATGAGGAGGGTGTCGTCGGCAAACAACAGGGTTGGAATCCTAACTCCCGCCAGAGAGGGAGCGTCTGCTGGTGCGCCAAGCAGGTGCTCTACCACCCCGTTCACATACAGGGAAAATAAGGTGGGAGCTAGTACACAACCCTGCCGGACGCCCCTAACTACCGGGATCCTATCGGTCTTTTCCCCATTAAGTCCCCATCGCACCTGGGCGTAGTTGTCATTATGCAGTTTGATGAGGACCATTAAGATGTAAGGGGGCATCCCAAGATCATGCAACACCCTCCAGAGTTCCTCCCTAGGAACCAGGTCAAAGGCAGTCTTCAAGTCTATAAAGGCCAAGTAAAGACTGCCTTTGCCCAGCTCCACCACCTTCCAATAAAGTAACAGGAGTCTAAAGACTTGCTCGATAGTTCCTGTACCTGGACGAAAACCAGCTTGCATGTCGGACAATATGTGGTTGTCATCCACCCACTGGAGAATCCTCCCTAGAATAGCTTTACCCGCCAACTTCTGGGTTGAATCGATGAGGCTTATTAGCCTATAGTTCCCCGGTGATTCTCAACAACCCTTTTTAAAAATTGGGACTACCTCTGCCCCTTTCCAGGACTCAGGCACGTAACCTCCCTCGAGGATAGCATTAAGGAGGCCAGAAATCAACACCCCCCATTCGCCCGGGTAGGCTCGGAGAAGGTCCCCTGGCAGCCCATCTGGACCAGCTGCTTTTAATGGTGTAATAGATTTAATCAAATTCGTGACCTCTCGTGCGGAGAAGAGGTCGGTGCCTCTGTCCACGGGTGGGGGGGAGGAAAAAAGGGTCGTTAAGTGTGCCTTCTACGGCAGAATAAGGAGCCTTAAAGTGGTTAGACCACGCCTGGGCAGTAATAGTACAGGTCCTCAAGGTGTCATCCGGACGGTTTCTACTACCAACCAGGTCCCAAAACCCTTTGGCGTCTCTCCCTCGACTGGCGACCAGGAGGTCCTGCCAGAAGCTATCCTCCCATTCTTTTTTAGCATTTTTTAAACAGTGTGAGTAAAACCTTCTGGCCTCCCTAGTCCTAGTTTGGGATTTGAATTTAACCGCTTCAACAAGCAATGTCTTTGCTTTCCTACACTTATGATTAAACCAGCCCTGTCTGGCCCGGGGCCGTAGTTTCTTCCCGTTGGTGCTGGCTGGGACAATAAACAGGTTGCTTAGCGCCTGGGTTAGATTACAAAACCTGTCGGACACCCCCACCACCCCACCCTCAAGAGAATCAGATTTGTCTAGGGCTGCAGCTAAAAGCTGCGTTATGGAGGATGTTGTCTCGACTGAGAGTGACAGCCTTGCCCACTTTAGCCGTCGTCCACAGTTAGAGACAGATGACAGGTCCGGGACGGTGGCACATTGGGTTCCATTTCCAATACCTTCTAACCACCAAGGAGTCATGGCGAGAGAGAGCAAATTGTGATCGCTCTCGACAGAGGGTATGATCTCCATGTCTTTGACCGAGCTCCATAGGTTAACGTCAAGCAGAATATAATCGATTCTTGACGTATGACTGGGCCTATTATATGTATGTACTCCCTTTTTGTCCGAAATGGTCCTACCATTAAGAGCCCTAAGATCAAACTCCATTGATAGGGAATTTACCTGGAGCACCACTTCCGTCCATCTTCTAATAGGGCTGATCTCTAAAGCCGGTATCCCCCTCCTGTGATCAGCATCCTCTTGGTCTTGAATAACATCTGATCCAAGAGGCTCAAATGTGCAATTAAAATCACCCGCTACCAGGGTACAGGACTTGAAGGGAGAGGATCGAAGCAGACCCTCAAGGCGGGATATAGTGGGGGATTCTCTACCCCCCTTGGTGCCTCGTGCATAGATGTTATAGATGTTTAGAATAACACGGCCCTTGGGGGATTTTAGGGTGATATTAAGGAGATCCGGACACTTTGTGTCATGCTCCTCCACCCTACAGTTAAGTGAGGAGGCTACCCAAGCGAGGAGGCCTCCCGAAGGACGACCCTTACCAGTCTCTGACTGTACAGCTGGTATATAATGGGATGAATATCCTGCCTTATGCGGGGCTCCCTACTCCAGGTTTCCTGGAACAGACATATGGGGTACTCTTCCACAAGTGCGTTCCAATCGGGCAGGGCCAGTTTCCTGTCCAGACCAGCCACATTCCAACTGAGAACCCTAACGAGTGGGTCCGTCACAGCCGCAATGCTACTGGGCTCGACAGGGCCCTCCATAGCTGTCTCTCCCACCGGAGGACAGACAATGGAAGTCTCAATTTGGACCCTCGCTACCCCAGGTTCCCCTGTAACGCCTGGGGCTACCTGCTCCCCTGGGATGGGCAGTGGGTCGCTTCGTGCTACAGATCTGGAGTGCTTGATGTTAGATGTTCCATCCACTCTACTATTTCTTCCCCTATTAGTGTTCGGGTAAACAAGGGTTTGTCAATATCCCCACCCTAAATCTTGCCAACCACCCGGAGGATTACAAATTGGGCCAGTGATATGGTTATAGTGCTGTAGCAGTGGAGCTGATGTAGTAATCCCTGGCCACAAAAAACTTGAGGGGCGATTTTGCTCACTAAACAGGCTAGTCGAAACACTGGTAGGACGTGGATTAAAGAAAGTAAGGTCAACAATGCCAATTCCTCCATTACTTGTGCCCCAACCCTGTCTTGTTAGCCAACCTACCACCCTAGGGTCTTGAAAGTTAACCACAATACAGTCCCCCCCCTAGGCTTTTGGTAGTAGAGCCTATCCAATCTATTCTCCTTACCCCCAATATGAGACCGTCAACTTCCCCTGGTAGAGGCCGATTCACCCTTAACCAGTGCATAGCTTTATTTTTGAGCATCTGGAAGGTTTCTCTCTGTCCCGGTAGGAGAGGTGGGACATTTATAAGGACTGCTACAAAGGGGAAGGAGTCTGGGGTGAGGTTCATGGGGGGTTTCTTATAAGGTGGCTTTGTAGGTGGTGGTGCGGGCAGTCTGGAAGCACTAGGAACAGGGCGGGGTGTAAATTTATTTACTAAAGGCTGGTTACTAGTTAATGGGGCAGATGGTAGGGCAGTACCCATCCTGGTACACTCGTCACCCCCTGCTTCTACGGTGACCAAGGGGTTTGGACTAGGCGGCGGTTGTTGCGCCGCAATCTGAGCTGAGGCTACGATATTGGAGGGATTTTTAACAAGTCCCCGTGGTGCTAAGTCGGGAGGCTTAAGTGGTCTCTTTACAACCACACTAACTTTCTTGGATGGCATTGGTGAGTTAGTTTGTTGCCTTTGTCCCTTGTCTTGTGATACACCTTGGGTGGTATCCTGACACTTACTACTTTCATCCAGCCTAGCCTGAGCTTTTATCAATACCTTTGTTGAAAAGAAGTTATCTAATGTTATCTGCTCAAAATGGTCTAGGCGGTCAGAGAGCTTACTAATTCGTTCCTCTAGTGGGAGCAAAATTGACCGTAGCAACCTTTCTAAGTCAGGAAACGGGTTACTTGGAGGTGGCGGTTTATCTGCCGTTACCAAACCAGTGTCTGAAAGATTAATAGTATTTGGCTCTGGGCTGTCTAATATCAAAACACCCCCTCTTGTGTGGTTTCCCTGCTACAGCTTACTTCAGTGACAGCCTTACTGGGACACATACTTTTGTTTACTTTTCTAAGTTTGTGTGGGGGTTTAACTGGGTAACATTTCCTAGATACAGTATTCCTTTTTCTTTTTGATCCTGACTTAAGCTTAGCCAAAGGAACCTGAGCACATGATTCCGCTATACAAGTTATAGAATCAGTGTCAGTGTGGCTCACACAAGATGGGATCGGTTCGCCCACGGTACCCAGGTTCTCCTCATCAGTAATAGCATCATGGACTGATTCAGCAACAACAGGCAAGTTTAGTGATGACAAGGGTGTTACCAATGCAGGATAGATTTGTACAGAGCGCTTATCTATAGGATTTTTAAGGAGTTCAATGGATAATCTCCGCTCAGCACGCCTCTCTGCAAGCGATATTTCTTTGTCAATAGTCTGAATCGGGCGATTAAAGAATTTATCTAAAGGACCAATAACTGCTATCCCAGCCTCGCCCGATGCAGTCATCAAAGCGGTACTACTTGGGAATTCCGGCATTCCTTAAAGTTACCAGCCCTTTTTCAAAACTTACTGGTGAGCACTTAAGTGGCACAGTAATGTACTAAAAATTATGATACCCGTTTGGGATCAAAGTCAGAGGGGTGGCCCAGCCCGGCCTCCTACGGCCCCGGACGGCCACAGACGGTCCCGCCCTTGTCCCGGGCTTCTCCCGGGCTTCTCCCACGCGCTCCCGCGCAGCGGGGCTACTCAGAGGAATTAATAGGTCTATGGCTGAAGGGGGAGGGGCGGGCGGGGAGAGCAGCCCAGGTGCTGATGATCCGGCCGCCGGCGCTTCTGGGCAACGTAGTCCCTGGCCGGCGCTAGCACTCTGCTCGCAGCCCCGCTTGACCCTCAGGAGCCCCCAGGAACAATCAGGCAGGGGTCCAGGGAGGTGAATTAACAACCCCGCGAAGCGGGACCCGCGCAGCGGGTTCCGCAAGGAGTAGAGATAAATCCACAGGAGCCACACAGTTCAGCGTCCAGAATCCTCACAAGAGCAGCCACAGCAAAAGCGTCCCAGGATTCAAATTGGCGCTCAGGCTTAAAAACAGATGGGGAGGGGCGGGCGGGGAGAGCAGCCCAGGTGCTGATGATCCGGCCGCCGGCGCTTCTGGGCAACGCAGTCCCTGGCCGGCGCTAGCACTCTGCTCGCAGCCCCGCTTGACCCTCAGGAGCCCCCAGGAACAACAGGCAGGGGTCCAGGGAGGTGAATTAACAACCCCGCGAAGCGGGACCCGCGCAGCCACACAGTTCAGCAACCAGAATCCTCACAAGAGCAGCCACAGCAAAAGCGTCCCCATAAAATGTAATAATCTAACAGCCCATTCTGGCCTCTGGCCTATGGGGAATAGATAGGCTTGCAATAGTGAAACACGAAAATGGCTGTAATTCACTATTAGGACATGCCACACACATCAGGGCTTGTCCTACCTTATACATACACTGCACCCTGCCCTTGGGCCTACCACAGGGGTGTCTGATATGAAGAAAAGGGAATGTTTAGGAACTGGCAAGTGGGTGCACGTGCCCAGTCAACATGGCAGTACCAGACTGCACACAGGCTCTGCAAAGGTAGTCCTGGGACACACTTTTACAGGCTTCTTCTGTGGGTGGCACAACCAGTGCTGCATGCCAACTAGCAGCATTTGGTTTACAAGCCCTGGGCACACTCAGTGCAATGTACCAGGGTCTGACAAGTAAACCAAATCAGCCAATCATGGAATCACTAATCCATACATCAATTTACAAGAGGGCGCACTTGCAAGGTGGCACTGGACAGCAGTGGCACACTGCCCAAGCTCCACAACAAGATGGCAGAGGAGGCCTTGTCCTAAGATTGGCTGGAGCTGACATGCCCGGTGCCTGCTCCTTGATACGGACATCCCGACCAGAGCATGGTAGACCCGTTTACGAGAACTCGCTGTGGAGTGGGACGTGGGCTCTGGAACGCATTCGAAAGGCCACAGGTGGGCTTCAACTCTGCGCTGCTTTGGCGAGCCGCATCCCGGGGCTGCCGTTCTGCCGCTGGCGTAGGCGGTGGAGCGGGGCACTATGCAGGCAGCGGGAGCGGATAATAACCTCATCAGAGGCATATAGGAACAAGGCGCAGCTCCCTATGTGTGTCGCTGAGGTGGCGGAAGACGGGGTCCCCGAGTCCTCAGAGGGGCCGGTACTGGACTTTCTGGCCGCAGCCTGTGGACGCTATCCCCGGATCTCCTGGGCCCCGTGGAGAGGCAGCGGGCGCTGCGGTGGCTGCTGCTGCCCTATAAGTGGCTCCCGGCGCTGCTACCGGCGGTAGGCGAACTGCGGGACCGGCGGCTGCTGGACGTGAGCGGGAATGCACTGACCCTGCTGGGCCCCGAGCTGCTTGTCCGGCCGCACCTCTGCACCCTGCTGGCCAAGAACAACCGGCTGCACGAAGGATCGCTACCCAAAGAGATGGGCCGCCTGCAGTGCCTGGAAGTGCCCAACCTGAGCGGCAACTACTTCATCTGCATCCCGGGCTCCTTGCTCCAGCTGTGGGTGGCTGTGCTCCTTGAGCTCGGAGGCAACCGGCTGAGGAACATCCTGGCCGAGATAGAGAAGCTGATCAGGTAAGGGGAGCTCAGGTGATAGTGAGACGTTTATAAAGGGCACCCAGGGGGACACAGGTGATATTGAAGAGTGTCTGAAGGGCGCGCGCTCGCGTTATTGCGGCGGGCTGCCGGTGTTTGTGTCCGCATTCAACCTCGACCATCTTAACACTTGTGGAGCTGTTGGAGCTAACTCCGGTTTTACCCAAATGCCGGTGCCCAAGGGCTTGAGATGTGGCTCTGCTCGACCGTCTTTCTCTCCCTCCCCTTGGGCTCTGCTCCACACCCATCGCTGCCACCTGACTTTCTCAATGGCGCTGCACTGAGAACTCCATTGCCACACTACCGATACCCTCAGGTTGGCCGCCGATGAATCGGACTGTGTACGAGACTCTTTACCCCCCCAACCCTCTCTACTGCCTTCATACTTTGCCACCGATGGGTTTCCCACTGCCATTAATCCTGGCTTGCCTCCCGTCTAACGCGTGGAACAACATGAAGGTTTTATCCGGAGGTAAGAAGAAACTATTCCTCTGGACTTTTGAACTACATTGCCCCCCACCATTTTGAGTCCATCTCCAATGGTCACTCCGGTCTCGGCCGCGATCTTGCAACTTGGTCCCTACTGACCCCCTCCCGAACTATTAATGTTCTTCTCTCCTCCCCACGGACATTCACATTGAATTAAAATTGTTATTGATACCTCTGCTCCCCCCATTCACTCATGTTATGTCCCCCCCGATTATTTGCATGTCTTAATACTATGGTTCGTATTGTACTGCACTACTTCTTTCCTTTACTCTCTCTGTTTAATTTTGTCTCTTACCATTACCCTTGCTTACACACTGACTACTCCAGGTTTTTTGCCAGCTCCGATGACTGTTTCCTGTTGAGCCTGCTTATACCGGCTTGTCCTCACTATGGCAGCTGAATCTCTCTCCCCAGGCCATCTTCCCTTTCCCCCGCATTCATTTTTCCCAAGGTGTCCACATTTTCCTTCTCTGCCCACGCTCTTTTTCTGCTAGCCCCTTCATTTTAGACCTTGAGGGTGAATGGATGTTGATCTATTTCCCCTTACCTTCTAGGTTAGCTGCTCTAGGGATGTAGGTGCCTTATGGCCTCCTTCAATGTGCCCTTTGCCAAAATGCTCCCTCTCCCCTTGTTGGGGAGGGATCCAGCATTCTTGCCCAGGAGTCTCAGATTCCCTTCTGAGAGTCCACAGTGCTTGGGACTCATATATTATTGGAAAAGGCCTTAATTGGTCTCCTTTAAATGTACCCCTTGCCAAAGTACTCCTTCTCCCCTTGTTGGGGAGAGATCCTGCATTTCTGCCCTGGAGTCTAAGGTAACTTTCTGAGAGAGTCCACAGTGTTTAGGGAATCTCAAATTATTGGAGGTTTAGGAATGTTCTCATTATCGCTGGGAACCCATTCACCTTGCAACGTGATAGGCAGCCACCCTGTAACTTTTGACGATCCACCTACCTCGACCGTCACCTACCCAGCCGGACTTTGGGCATATGTTACTTTGTCTCTCTATCGTATCTAACTCCTACCCCTTCACCTTACCCCCTTCCCCCTCTACGCTCCCTTCTTCTTGCCTTCTATCCCTTTAATGTTTTTCTGTTGAGACCTAGCAATTTGACCGATGCCCGGTGGAGCTACCTGATAGCTGTAGAGGAGATAGGTTGCGGATTCCCCCTCTGCCGTAACCTACCCAGCCGGAACTTGGGCAGACTTTCCCTTCGTCTCTCCATTATATCTATACCCTACCCCTCTCTCCTCTACCCCCTTACCCTTCTCACTTCATTTTCCTTTTCTTCTATGCTCCTTAAATGTTTTTACTGATATCATTGGTAACTTATAACTGATGTAATTTTGCAACCATGTGGAACCTTATGTGAAGCGCTCTGATACCTTCGGGTCTAGCCAGCGCTATATAAAACTCTTTAAATAATAAATAAATACATAAAATCTAACACCAGCAAAAACACATGAGGCAACAGCAAAATAATTGAAGGGAGACCCACGCCAAGGTGCCAGGTCTAACAGTGTCGATAGGCCAAACCAACCATCCCTTCTAATTGGGGTCTAATGAATTGTAAGAAACATCTTGTAGTATGTCATCTAATGTATCCTTTTTTTCAATCACTAGAGGGTAGCTGTTCCTAGGAAAGAGCTGACCAGTCAGGTCGCTAGAAGCACTAGTGACATAAATCTGTCAAGGAGTGTAGGTTAGATAATCTAAAGGGGGGAATTCTTCCTTGTTAAGGAAGTGCCCTCACACGCCCAGGTGGTTGTTATGCTTCATCATCGGGCGTTGCTCTCGTGGAGGTGGGGGTGCAGTCACACACGGGCACTACAAGGGGGCTCTTTGTCAGAGATATTATCGAGGAACGCCACAGTGGTGAGTGCGGGTGTGTGGGGAGTGGTGTTAGTGAGTTAAAAATATCACACTAGTACCCTGGAAAAACTTTATTCTAGAGTCTGTGTGATATGGTTAAAAACTGGAGTCAAGAGGAATACTCTTGACAGGGTAGTCAGAATAGGGGGTATTTTCCTTCTGCATATTTTAGTGCTAGTGGTGATCACAACTGATGGTATCAGGTGAACATGTTTCACACCTCTTGAGGTCCCTAGTGGATCCAGGGGCACTTCTTCAGGACAGTGTAAAAGTGTGTAAAGTGAAATGCAGGGGTCTGGGACGACAACACCCAGTAAACCCTGTAATGATACCTAGATTCAGATGCGGTCAGGGTGACTCTGCACCCAAACGGATATGACCACTTTACTTGCAAAATCCAACCTAAGAGAGGAGAAAAAGAGAGAGCAACAACACTTGTCCATAAGAATGATCTTACTCAGTTACGTAAAGTAGATCATGCGTGATTATGATTGTACACCGCATCCGTATTAAGGCTCGTCTGATAAAAAGCTGAGTTGTCTATTTCAGTGTGAGGGTGGGTTTCAGACAAAAAAAGTAGTGTACACAGTACACATGCCTGGAACCGGCTGTGAAATTATTCGACACACTGCTCATCCGTGCCATAGTAAGTGTGGCAAACAGTGAGTCACATAAACATGCCCTCGCACATGGGGTGCTTGCCAGAGTGTGGAAAATAAGTCAGTGGTGAATCTTTTTTAAAAAAGGCATGCCCCGCAGAGTATAAACGAGGATCGAAAGTGGTGGGTTTGTGATACTAATGTTATAGACAGATAACACACAGACAAACAAACACTGAAAACCCTACCCAAAAAGCCTTGGGGGAAGGCTTCATCACATGGAGCGTGACATAGAGAAGTAAACCTGGAAAGTGTATGGTGTAATTGTAATTACTGTATGGGCAAGGCTTTCTTAAATGAGGGTACAAGCAACACTTCTTTGGTGCAAATAGCAGTGCGAAAATACTCACATTGACTTCCCGTGAAACAAGCACTTTACCTGCCTTCCGCTGCTCAATTGCCGGTGGGAGGGAGGAACACTGTTACATCTTTTAACTACATCCATCTTCCCGCGCATCAAATCCCGGGTTCGGAGTGAAATGGGGGATTAGCACCCGTAGTGGTGCTCGAGCATGGAGAATATGGCGGCCATATTGGGTGTATTGCCCGTAGTGCAGAATGACGTAGGGGAGTAGCGCATGTCGTGGCACATGTATTAAGGAAATATGGCAGCCATGTTGGGTGAATATCAGATTGGCAGCCCTCAGTGACTGTGGGGGCAGCCTCACATTGAAGTCAGTGTTCTAACATAGGGATTGACACAAGAGAAGGTGTGGGATGGTACATACAACCGGGGTCACAGAAAAACTATAATGTTATGGAGAGCCTCCGGGACTTCAAAGACAGTTATAAAAGCACCGGAAGGCGGCAAGACAATACTCTCTAGTGGTCTTAACCTGACATAAGAAAGATAGCAGGTAAGAGTAAAAGAAAACTTCTACCAATGGCAACAGTTTGGTAAGTGCACATAGATATTCCAGGTGGCTCCAAAGTGAGGTTTACTGGTCATTGCCTATATATCTGAAATGGCAGGTAGGAGTGAGAAATAACCTCAAACAATGGTGACAGGTAAGATGGAAATTGTCCCCAATGTACATAGCTACAGGAGGGGGAGTGGGTTGGTTAATAAATTCGGCCCATGGTATATCGTCGTTGAGGCCTCCTGTATTGAACCAAAGTCGGCACACCCAACATTGATCTTGTGGAAATAGGGTTCTTGTTGACCAGTTGGGGTTGGAGTCAATGATAGTCCATCGGAGACTCTCTTGTGTGTGGTGTGGCTTGGAGAAGTGACTTAGCATTTTAGTATTGTTTTTTTTGCATTGGATCGTGCTCCGATGTTCACTAATCCGAACTTTAACAGGTCTTGTGGTCATGCCCACATAGAGGAGATTGCAGGGACATGTGATCAGATACACACAGTTTTTTGTATTGCAGCTGGTGTGTCGTTTCTGATGCCATGGCCTCTGCAAACCTAGATCTATATGTTTAGTCGCATTGGTGAGATGGCATACTGAACACAACCTGCATGGGTAATGTCCTTCAACTGGTGGTAATGCCCAGAGGGTGAGTTGTTTGGTTTGTTGAATGCGTGGGCGGATGTGTTCCAGAAGATCCCTCATATTCTGAGTATGTTTAAATGCAAATAGGGGACATGGTCCTGAAGTGAAGTCACCCGTCTGAAGGATCCCCTTGTGCCTTTTAATGACCTTCTGTATTTTGAAGAGGGGGTGAAAGTTGTCACACATGTAAGGGTGTCCATGGGTGTTTTGTCCCTGCTCTCCAGCAGGCATTCTCTGTGGTAGTTTTTGGTCCTCTTGTAAGCATGAAGGATCACCTTAGGTGGGTAGTGCTGATCCACTAAGTTGGATCTTAAGGTGGTTGCCTGTCTTTCGTACTCGGCTACGGTTTTACAGTTCCTGCGTAAGCGGAGGAACTGGCCCACACAGAGGTTATCCCGGAGGGCTTTCGGGTGGTGGCTGTCATAAAGCAGAAGGCTATTTCTGTCTGTGGGTTTTCTGTAATTGGTGGTAAGGATTTGTCCGTCTTGGATAGAGATAGACAAGTTAAGAAAAGGGATCATGCTCACAGACCATGTGTTGGTGAATTTTAGAAACGGGACAAGGGTGTTGACCCACTCACAGAAAGATGCGTATTGGTCTGTGTTGCAACTCCAAAAAAACAGGACATTGTCGATATAGCGACACCATATTAGTATGTTGTTATTAAATGGGTTAGAATGTACTGGCACTCAAAGGATGCCATGTAGATACAGGCCAGACTAGGAGCAAAAGTGCCCCCCATGCTGGTGCCTTGTACCTGATGGTAGATTTGATTATGGAAAACAAAGACGTTCTCTTTTAGGGCTATGGAGGCACATTCAACAATGAAGTTGATCAGGGTGTTAAATGCAAAAAGAGCAATTTATGGACAGAATGCAGAACAATGTCATACATTCACCCCCCAGTACAGAGATCTGGGCCTACATCCATTGTTTTCTGCTCACCATGCCATTCCAGCTTGCCCAAACTGCCAGGCCAGGTCCTCCCTGGACTGGAAACAAGCATCCTAGGAGCGGTTTTGGGGTTTCACCCCTCATCAGCCAGGCTAGCTAGAGTCCATTGGAATGGAAGCACAGGACCCACATATGAGCATACCCGTCCCACTCGGGGTGACAAATGCAAAAATAATGATTGATGGACAGATTGCAGAACAATGTCATACATTCACCCAAGTACAGAGATCTGGTACTTAATCCATAGTTTTTTTGCTCACCATGCCATTCCAGTGTGAACCTAACCATATGCAAATCAGTCTTGACCCTGTCCCCAATGGGAACAGTTCAGCCCGAACTGCCATGCCAGTTCCTTCACTGGACTGGAAACAAGCCTCCTAGGAACGGTTTTGGGGTTACACCCTTCATCAGCCAGGATAGCTTGAGTCAGTGGCATGGAGAGCACGGGACCCACATCTGGGCATACCCGCCTCTAGGCATTTTCAATTTTCCTTGAAGACATTCGAACACAGCGTGAATATCGACAGGCTTCACAGAGAGCACCCCCTGATGAAGGGCTGATGCCAAAATACATTGGGGCTATATTACATTTCTGTGAAGCATTAACAAAGTACATATATGCCTATATATGCACTAGGAAGTTTTTAATAGATACCAACTATATCACCATGAAGTTGTTTTGAAAAAATTGGATACCCACAATTGGAAACATGACAAAATAAATGTTTTTTTGAATTTCAAGAATTTGTGCAAAATAATTTGTTTAAAAGTGACAGGCTCGCTCTGGAGAGTCTACAGGTTTGACCATTTCAGAGTGAAGGGCACCTTTTCATTGACATTGCATTCGCCTAAAGGACAGGAAGCGACAACCTGTAGTACCAAAACCTCAAGTTTACTTTGTTTAATTAAAACATATTTTTCTTCTAAAAACTAAATACGTATAAGGAGTGCGACTGATCCCTTTAAAGTTGACCAAGGCAGACGAGGCCATACAGGGGTTCCCAATCTGTATTTTTTAGTGCCAGTATCAGGGCTTTTAGTTCTGCCAGCTGTACCGTGCAATCTCCTAGAGACTGTGCCTGTGTATTGCTAGGACGGAACTTGCCATCCCGCATACATCCCTTCACAATCGTACATGCTACGCTGTATTGCTGTTTACTTGCAACGGCAGGCTGGGCAGATCCGTCAGTATAAATGATGTATTCATACTGATTTAGCTGCTTCATTTAATTCGAAAAAGGGTATTCTTGTTCGTACTGCGGAAATGCTTGCACTTTTAATGTAGAGTCAAATATGTATTCCACATCTGTTCCAGTGAGAGAATTAGCCATTGTATCCATCGTGGGTGCAATGCTTTTGCATTTGGAACAATTACTTTGGTAACAGCCTCTAAGGTTGGTACCGGAGTCTCAACAATTATGCGCTTTTTCCCTGAGCTACTGCTCGTTCTCTCAATACAGTTTGTACTGCTGTCAGTATTTTTTCTGTGGATGCAAAACACATTTCAGCGTTCGTGTACAAATGTGATTTGTATGCTAGGGGTACCGGTTCACCTTCATTGAAGGTGAGGTAAGTGTACCCTGATTGACCCATGAGTACACAGATCACCAAACTTGTGGTATTCACAGGTGTATGTAAATGTTTGGAAGCTATCATGTCAGCTTGTATGGAACAGAGAATTTTTTTGTGTTCCTATGTCCAATGTTGGACTGATAATCTGGTCTGTTTAGGTCGTAGGAATTTGTAACCCTTTCTGCGTCATCCAAAATCTATGTTCTGCCAAAAATTAGGAATCCTAAAATAGATTGTAAACCTTTCAGAATTTTCCAAGGTTGGAGCAGCACACATTTGTCTAAAACATTAGCTGCAAGGCTTTTTCCTTCACTTGATGGCTCATGTCCTAAAAATAGGACATTGAGGTGGGCAATTGTCCATTTTTTAAAGTTACAATTGTAGTCATCTTTGGCGAACCCTAGAATTAAGTTGTTTACCCTATTCAAGTGTTCCAATTACTCATCGGCCGTCAGATTAATATCATCCAATGTTGTTTTGTATTTCTTCCGCACAATGTTATTCTTGTGCATTTTCGACTGCAAATGTTTTTGTGCATGTGTTCAAAATTGTCTGGTTTCATTACGGGAAACAAAGGCTTATTCTTGGAGGAGGTGCAATTCTCACTCACACCTTGGTATTCAAGCTGATCTAAGATCTACATGACTTGTTTCTTTGCGTCATGTATTATTGGATAGTGCCTCTGTGGAGTTGGTGTCATTATTAATGGGATTTCAGGGTGAGGTGACTCAGCATCCCACCCTACATGATTGTGGCAAAGAGCGGGAACCAGCGAGTATGAATGTTTTAGTGACTCTGAAACGAGGTCGGAGAAAGCGGATAAAATTACACCTTCCCCTTTTAGGCACTCCATAACGTTCTCAGGTGGCCAATCTCTTTCAGCCAAGAGAATATAGTAACCATATGTCAGGTTCTCCCAAAAGCAACCTTTCACTCTTCTCTGTATGTCCCTCTCCATTTGGAGCGTAATTTCGTAAAGACGATGTTAGACTGTAACCCTTACATCATTCAGCGCTGCTGTCACAAGAAATTGCATCAGGTTATCAGCTATTGTTACTTCTGCTGCACTGTCTAGCATCGTCAGAGCCCATTCCCCGTTCAGAAGTAGAGTCCTCAGTAGCCTAGGCATTTCTTATTTTAAGGCCAGCTACCTTCTTCTTTTTAAATTGAGGTTTAGTTTTGGGTTTATTCTCTCGTTTGATAACGTAGTCAGATGTGCGATGAGTGTCTTTTAACTTGACCCGCTCTTTTGATCTGTGTTCTGACCGTCCTTTCCTCTTCAAGTATTTTGATGAACTCTGAAAGGAATGAGAGGAATGTGTATCAGTATCCTGATACCTGTTGGTTTTTTTAATATTATCACAGTTTCTAAGATTGTACTTCTTTTGGAAGGGCTCCGGTTGAGGAGACCCACCTCATGATTGTGGTGCATTCTGCTTTTTATTTTGTGGTTGTTTGTTGTCCCATTTGTTTTTAAAAGACTCGGGGGCTTGCTTTGAGTTTTCCTTTTAGGGACCACCCGTTATTTGTGGTATCCCAGGTCTAGCTCCCAAATTATCTCTACCCAGCAAAGTATAGGTGTCTTTGATAAACTAGATTTTTCATGTTCCTGGTGTGCAGGAGTGATTTCCCTCAAGCGTAGGAATATAGCCACCGCTGCTGCTTCCGCTTTTATGTTACCTAACATAATTGTTGATACCTGGGCAAAATTGTTTATCAATTTCATGCCTAAGTCCAGGGCAGGTTCTGCCCCATACTCATTCTGCATTTGTTTCAATACCTCTGGTATGACTCCTATTGAGAGGGTACCATGATTTCTGGTATAAACGGCATTGAAAACTGCACCCGAGTGGTACAATCCTCTATCAGGGAAGCTATCCCCATTGGCAAGCAAATTGTTAGTATTCTGTGTTTTTCCTGTGGGCCTCTATGTGGAAATACTGCTTCAAGCTGTGTTATTTTCTGTGCTATCCAGAACAGCATTTGCTCATGTCTAGTGGGCAAACATCCCATAACCATGTTTAGCACTTGCAGGCTTATCTTTGATGCCAACCCTTGTGGTTGACCAGCTTGAGTGACCCTTACAAGTGGAGGTATGGTAAGTGTTTGCATTATGAACTGTGTAAGGTTTCTGTATAATTTTACTATGTCTCGGTAGAGTGTATGTAAATCTGCTGCTGGCAATCTATCAATATCTGGATGCAGTGTGTAAGCAGATAGTACCGGCCAAGTCGCTCCTTCTATGCTGAATGGACAGAGTCTCACATTTGTTGTGATATGGGTAAGGGTGCATTTAAACTAATTAATATGCTCTTGGTAAGTTAACAGGACTTCTCTGTCTACGTATGGAGAGTATTCTTCTGGTATTTCATCTGGAATATAAGTATGAAACAAATGTGTGTTTGTATCTGCAGGTGGGAAACTGATCTACGAATAGAATACCTCTGACCTGAATGCCTTATGTGCCTTAATCACGAAAGTAACAATTCCCCCCATATCTGGGAGGCAATACTCCCTTAATTTTCTAGTAATTACATGTCGCAAATTTTCAGAAATGTGAAGAGCACCTTCCTGCTCTACTTCTGCTGCATTCATGTTTACTACCCACTTGCAGCACAAACTTGGACAGACATTTCTTGGAAGTTTTTTTAGTATGGGAAAAAGATAAAGTTTTGGACACTGTGTGGAAGTATAATCCTTCATGCTTGAAAAACCTACAGCTGATACAAAGATATACCTACTCAGCTGTTGCGGATTTCCCTTCCCACTCCAGAGGTCACTGGTTTAATATGAGTAGGGGTCTCTGAAAAAGCCTGACTGAACTACTCAGATGTGACCGTTAAATAAAAACCAGACCAATGTTGACAGCACCATGTTGTGTAGTTCCTATAAATCTGCAAGATCTGCACATTGTTTGGACAACATAAACAAAGGGATTGGTGTCTAGATTGATTCTGGACACCCCGCAGTATATGTTAGCCTATAGGCCAGCTAGTTCACAGTGCCACTATAAGCTACCTTCACTATCTGGGAGCAATACACAAAGACCAACTGCCAGCTACACCTTGGATCAGTCATGTCTATTTATAGCAATTGAGCAATTACAATTGAATAAACTCTGTAAAATTCACTTACAGTTAGTTTACTCCATACACAATTTGGTTACTTAGTCAATGAATCAAACATTATCATAGAGAAAGAGATAAGAACAACACGGGTGTAGGTATTCTAAAACCTAATTTTACATTTGTAGAAAATCATTGATTATGAAGGGTACAGAAATCAAGAAAACAAAACAATGTAACCAGAAGTAAAACAATACATAAGATTAAATAATCTTCATAGTTACAATTGTGAGCACCTTTACAAAAAGTATTTGTAGGCAATATGAAAAGTTTACACAATGCCAAAATTGCCTCTAGTACAGTAAAATAGGGAATAGGTGTAAAAGTCGACATTTCAGTCTAATATTGTCTTTATCCGTTAGACCATCCTCAGGACTTTTGTTGATAGAAATGACCCTTCATACTAGGAAAAGTCAGTGATTGAGACAACTAGCCCACCAATTGACTAGCTGATTGGCGAGCGTTCAAACCTGGAGAGTTCTTTTGTTTCAAATACAGAATCGGTGTTCCCTTTCTGGCTGACAGCATCCACATTGCTTGGGGTCTTTAAACATAGCAGAACAGCCTTTTTTTTCTGCTAGACGAGAAAGTCGATTGGTGGACTAGTTGTCTCAATCACTGACTTTTCGTAGTGCGAAGGGTCATTTCTATGCTTAGGTGGGTCATCAGTACCATCGTTAGTCTTCCTGTGCCAGTGCTAAAGTTGTAAGTCGTAGGAGGAGAGGACCTCTAGTCACTGATTGCCATTAGCATACAACCTGGCTGACAGTGTCTCATAGTTTAAAGGGCTGTTATTTGCCCTTATGGTGAATTAATCAATGAACCAGTAGTAATGGAACTTCTAGATGACAGACCATTTCATGACAAGGAAATACAGTTTGCATACATTGCAGTTCTTTTCATCTCTTCCTATGGAGAATGGGTAAACAACACCCCTGAGGAACATGAAGTTCTGAAAACCATTCCCTTCCAGCTAGGCTGTCGTGCCTATTGTTCTCACAAAGCATTATGTAGTGGTCAGGCTTTGCCCTGCTTTTGAAATTTGATAGATGGTGTAGAATCTGATCTTGTAGTTTTACGAGTGGAAAACACAATCTCTGAAGCATAATGTGTGTTAATCCTGAATGATCTCTGCTGTCTTTAAATATGTATACGTCTGCTAGTGTCCTTCGCCTCTACCATTCTCTGAATGAACATCCTCCTCATGTCTGATACCCGATGTCTCAGGTCTAGTTCGCGCCATGTAAAACTCTAAAACAATTTTTTACAAAATTATAGAATCAGGGAGTCAGTTAATCCATCAATCTGTATCTTCATTTGATTAGTTAAAATGAGATAGATATTACAATAAAACCGTGAAGTAATCACAATGCATTGCAAATTGTGTATAACAAAGAATTAATTGTCATATAGATAAATAATTACATTAAACAAAAATCACCACACATTAAAACAATAGCTTGTTCCTTTGTTTGACAACACCATTGAGATAGCTTGCCATCCCAGAACAGGTGACCTCACCAAACAGCATTTGTAAAAAGATAAAGACAAGGGATTAAATAACATTTGGGATAGGTGTATACAATTTGCAAAACAATATCGGGTACAGGATGAAATGTGCAGAAACATGATCACAAAAGCGCAGAGATAATTGATCATGTGAAATCCAACCCTTTGCAAGCATAAAAGGAAGTGCACACTACCCAAGGGAGGTTCCTCTGTAATGGCGGAGGAGCGTCATCCCACTGCCAGCAGATAATACATAAAACGATAATAAAACATTGTTATTATCTTTTTATTTATCTCTGTCTGCGTTGCTTACGTGGAGTGGGAAGGGCAGGGCTGGGCCATGGCAGGGAGGAGTAGTGGGCACTTGTAAGTTTGCATGTCAGTTTGGCCAGCCTAAGGCAGGTTCCCAGGCATTGTCTGAGCGGCAGCCAAGGCTGCTAGGACCAATCCTGGTGCTGCTATCATGCTATAAGAGCTGTGTCTGGATTGGGTTGGGAGCCTGTGCTTTCAGGCCCACCCACTCCCGGAGGAGGAGAGGAGCAGGAGCAACGAGGCAGCCGGTAGTGGGAGTGGAGAGGCAGGTAAGTGGTTTAACATTTTTTTTATTTCCCAACCCCTCCTCCTGCGCCACCCTACAAGTTTCAATTGGAGGCAGCCGCCACTGACAGTACCCAGCCCACAACATGTCAGTACAAATGTATGCTGGGCACCCGACTAACCTAGGGCCCCACAATAAACACAATGTTCACCGGTGCATAAGAGATCTTACAGATGATTTCTGTAATCCTCCCTTCTCCCCGGGAGGAACAACGGGTGATAGAAAACACCTGTTTAAATCTCAGCCCTTGCCGTACTTAACTACCAAAAGGGGATTATGATCTCATTCTGACCTGCCGAGTACATAGCGAACTGTTTTAAGATAGTGAATCAATGCAATCCTTGTTACTCCATCTAATGACAGTCATTAATAACTGTCCTGTTTAACTTGGTCTCCAGTCTGGACCATAAGAGTAAAGGTTGAAGCTTAAGGACAACTTCTAGGTGCTTTAAACTGAGTTCTTTTGACACATGTATGAAAGTATATTGTGGTTAGAAAAGTAAATGTTTTAGAAATCCGTTCTTTTCCATTTGGAGGGTCGATACATTAGCATATCCCAAAGTACTGCCCATAACAGGCTGTGCGCACACATTTAATGCTGATGGAGTATGCACAACTCCAACAAAATGGTCCGCTTGCCTCATTTAATTGCAGGCAGACCTTAGATTTGGCTATGGTAGTGACTATTGCGTCACTGCCATAGCCATACATACCTCTCTGAAAGAGTAAGGGCCATCGGAGAAAAGGATACATGTCTTCTCACCCAATCAGGATGGGTGGACATGTAACCATTTATTTACTGTACATCACGGCCAAACAAACCCTGGGGGTGATGGATAGTAAAAAGTAAATAATGCCCCCCCACGGAACATGACTACCACGGTAAAGAGAGGATTTTTTTTTTTCAGAAAGAAAATCCCTTTTCTGTTTTTTGGGTTTTAAAACAAATAAAAAATAAAATTGTTTGGTGCAGGGTTGCGTCATGCTGATGCAGCCCTGCACCAAACAGTGAAAGGCATTGACAGGAACCGCCATGTCGGTGGTTTCTGTCAATGCATTATAAATAACTACCTGCTTGGCTGTCATTTATACATTTGACAGGCACTCCCTCCACCATGTGTATGGAGTAATTTACGTATGTAAAAAATTAAATCAGGCCCACAATCAAAGAGGAAGCCCACCGAGGAGCCTGACCAAGCCAAGAGTATTGCAAGTACTGGAAAGTTATGGCCTGGGGCCAAGGAACAAACAGTCCCCTCGAAAGGACTCTCCCACCATCCATCACATAATATGTATGTGTAAGCAGAAAAACTGAAGACCTACCTGATCCATCAATGGATCTCCATGCAGGCTTTCACGGCTTTTAATGGTGGTGTTAGGTTATATTATACAGATTTGTAGAGTGGATTATTACCCAGTTAGTGTATCCTGGCACTGAGCAATTGTATGTTTAGGCACACCTAGGGTCTAGTGGGACTACCCTAAAAGCCAAGTCTTCAGCTTCTTGTGGAATTAAAGCACTGAGGATGAGGCTCTTATGTGTAGCAGCAGGTCATTTTATGCTTTAGGAGCAAAGTAGGAGAAGGGTCTCAACCACCAGATCTGTTTTTCTGTATGCATGGGATTTGTGCAAGTTAGAGTTGAGATGAGCGGAGCTGTCTAGAAGGTTTGTGGAAGCAGATGTGATTGTTGAGGTATTCTGGGCCAGTTTTATGTAGTGACTTAAAAGAATGGACAAGGAGTTTAAATTGTGCTTGTTTGTGAATGGGGACCCTGTGGAGCTCCTTCAGATGTGGTGTGTTGGCAGTGCGGCATAGAGGTTGAGAGTGATTGTGGCCACTGAGTTCTGAATTGTTTGCAGTCTTCTGTTGAGTGGTGCCCCAGCCTCCCCCTGAGGCCATTGGCTATGTCACTTCTTGGCCCCGTGGCTTTGCTGAAAGTTACGAGGGGGGAATGGCATCAGGTATGGCTGGGCTTCTGGATCCGGGCCATGATGGAGGAATCTCTGAGTGTTCCCAGGGGACCATCCAGAATTTGTCGGTTACCCTTTATGACATGGAGCAAAGGGACCGGGTCAAGCACAAAGGAGTGGCCACTGCCTTCGTGCCGGTGCTTGGCACATTGGCCTGCCACAAGAAATAATGGAAGAAGGAATGCTGGCCCCACTCCTTCATCAGGGGTGTGTATGACCCTGTCTCATGCTAGAAAGGAGTAGCCAGCCAGTGAGGCAGCAATGGGGACAAATGGTGGCAGGGGGAGTAAGCATTCTCCCTGGCTACAGCACAGGCCCTTTATTAAAGTAAGGGACCAGCCTTTTCACAGATAGCCCACCAGCAGAAACTCCAGTTCCAGCATTGGGTCCACCAAGAAATAATGGCTGATCAGGCTGTGGATCTAGATAGGGTAATCTGAAATCAGTCTGGCAGTCTTACCTTCTTCAAATAATCCCATGGAGAGGATATGAGCCATTCATATAAAGATAAGCTCAGTCTCCTAACATTGTTGGAAAATACCCCCAGGTTGTAAGGAAGTATTAATGTGGGAACTTACAGGGTCCTTGCACTTTGGTGGGACAATTGAAGGGCCCAATTAGTCAGGGAAATTTCACCCACTGTCAAACGAAGCTAGAAAAACTGCATTGGAAGTCTGCATATAATGTAAATATTCATATGCTGGATAAAGTGGTTTTCACAGAGAACTCCATGGCAGCCTCGTGATGAACTCTTTCTGACTTTTTTTACTTTTCCACCGTGAAGAAGGAAGAAAACCTAGCATAATGGCAACGGAATTACTTCTTTAGACATGCCGAATTAAACTTCCCAGCTTTTGTCTCGGACAACGGTTACGTTATATTGCTAGACAGGAAGATGCCTATCCAAACTATAAATAATGCCTTACATCATGAGATTGGTGTTCGCTACCTAAAAGTGAGCTTGAAATGGAGGCCTTTTGTCTTGCCTTAGTGTGTAAACTGCCTGCCCCTCCAAGTGCCATGAATCTCATGTTAGACATATGCATTATAGGTTATGTTACAGCATCCCAGCCAGACCAGCATACTGGCACTCAAATGCATGGCACTTGACAGGGCTGCAATCAAATGAGCATATAAAATTGCCCCACAGGGCATAGGTGATTGGTGTGGATTATAGCATTATTACATTAGGGCTCACTCTGTTAGTACCTTTTGTCGTGGTCATTTGGCTTGCGCCTGTGCTCGTCCCTGTGCAGCACAGGTCTTCAAACTGTGGGACGTGGAACAATCAGAAGGGAGCGCAAGTGCACACGTCCATGGGTCACACTTAAAGTCAGCCGCAGTTTTCTTTAGTGGATTTTGTAATCTTTTGAGTTGTTGTTGCAGTTGCCATTTATTAAAGCTCTCTCATTCTCGATCTGCATGCAGACAGTGCCCAGAGGAAGAAGTGAGGTTTATACTGAGGCCCCTGGACACCTAACCTGCCACTTGCCTGCAGTTCCTGCTTGTTCCAGTTTTATACAGTTGCCGTCGTTTTACCTATTGACCGCTGTTGCCTGGGTTTCCCAACCTGGGTTTTCCCGCTCACTGTTCTTCCTGCCAACAGAAGCCCCTCCCACCTCAGGACTACTTAATGTACGCCAATGGTAAACTCGTCTGTGCCCGCCCGTGCCTGGACTGTACCTATGGCCATGACCCGTGGTCCTCCCTTACCCAGCAGACACACCATTGCTGACTCCTACACCCTCGATCCCCGACACCGCAACAAATACTGCCACCGCGCTGAACCACTGGTCCCAGGGTAGGAGCTTTCACCTGCACCCACTGCCACTTCACCTGCCAAGGCACACATACCAGCCCAACGACCAACCTCACCCCAAACAGACTACAGACACCACCTAAACAAACACACCAACTCGCATGAGCCTTCTCAAATTACGCTCACTATGCAAACACACCTCAAGATTTGGGACATCATCTTCACCTTCACACTTGACGTCCTCTTTCTCACTGAGAAACGACTCAACCTCACTTCCACACTGACATCGCCACCGCAATTCCCAAAGGATAGAAGATCACCCACCAAGATCACATCAACAAGCCTGGCGGAGAGAGGCTTACAAAATATATTAAAGAACATAGTGTAAAAGTAAATGCCAAATAGTATAATAAAACTGTGATAATGAGAAACGCATAAGGTAAAATGATTCTTGTTTGTGTTTATTGTCAGAAACATGAAAATCCTATTAGAAAAGTGATCATTTATGCCTTCAGACCATCGCAATTAGACAAAATGCCTATAAGTTCAGTTTAAATTAATATTTTCATATATTGTTTCTATGCATTCACCATTTCTTCGTGCAATTAAATAATGCTGTGTCTTTTCTTTTAAAATTATGATTATGTGGTTTTCCTAGGTAGGCCTTGGAAGCAGCCCTGACAAGTGTATTATTTTTTTTTACTAATGTAGGCCTCAAAGAATATACTTTGTCCTTTATTTGTTCTAAAATGCTGATTTATGTGTTTTCCTATGGCTGAAGTTTCTTTCTATGAATAGAATATTCTTTCTATGAATGATTGTGGCAATTTTGTTGCAAATGAAAATGGAAGTGAGAAAGCAGATATTTCCGAGGTAGTTTAACATTGTATAAAGGAAACAAAGGAGATTTGCCAGAGTTCCTGATGACTTGGACTGGAGGATGATCATATCACGATCCCACCATGGATCCTAACCAATGGAAATGTGTAAACCGGCGAAGAAGATACTTTTGAGGTTTTGAATTTGAAACAGTTCGAGGTATATTAACTCTGGGAAAAGAAACAAACTCTGGTCTGGCTTTTTCCGTCCTTGCGAGAACAGCTATTGCTGCTGCCAGCTGGCTGACTATTGCCCTGCATTTCTAGATGAGACATGCTGTCGGTTCAAACCTTGATTCCCCTGAACTGAACTATCCTGATTATCTCTTTGCACATCATCAGTTGATGGTGTTGCCCAGTCCATACCTTTCCAATTGAGGGGTTACCTATTTACAGACTTTTGCAATCTGTTCATTACTTCATTGATCGAGGTTCGTATGAAATCTCGAATTGCATTCTGATTTTGCAATGTGTATTTTTCTATTTGTCTCTCTCTCTCTCTCCTTACGCCAGTAATTGATTTGTAATGTATTTTACCTACATTGCATTTTATTGTATTCATTGAATTAACCAAAGTGCTGATGTTCTAATGTATTTTTGTGTATTGACCATTCATATTTGAAGTTTAGATAATAGTATCTTGATAAATATACTGAGTTTGTCCTCAATGTATTTTTAACATGTTATTGTTAAACTGATGTTGATTTGGCATTTTCTTCATTTTAGGTCCTCATGAGGAAATTGCATCCGTCTCTAAATTGTCTGAGTGCCTATTACCTCTTGCAAAGATCTATCGGAGGACACCAACGTTTTGTAAGTGGTTGTAGAGTTTCAATGGGCCCGAACTCTTTGGTTATAATAGATTTGTATTGTAATTTCGTTCATAGTTTATTAGATGACATTGTGAGAGTATAAAATATGTTTGCCGCTTCCGCTGGATCACATATAGGCACACGGAAAACATGAAAATGTCACACGTAGGCAGATTGAAAACTTGGCAGCTATGGACTACTCAACTTAGGATCTTATGAGAAATTAGTGTTAAACCCCTTGCCTCTCTCCCACCTCTATCGACGGTCCATTTCAAACGCTCATTAAAAATAAGGATTTACAAGGTCCAACTTGCAAGCTGTTACTGTCTATATAGCTAGGACTCTCTGTTATGACACTGCTTGGTCGCACTAATTATTTTAGTTTAAAAGATGTGTGTATGTACTCAGCATGAGTGATATATTTCTCTAGCTGAAAGGATGAAGTTGCCAGTCAGTCAAAGATCTTTATTCGATAAATCAATATAAAAAAGGCACAGTACATGAAGAAAATACACACATTATACAATGTTAAAAAACAGCAATTTAAATTTAAAAAAATCGCATATCATAGTTTAATAAAAACAATACAAAAAGAGAAACAGTTTTTAAAATCATCATTAGTATCATAAAAAGATATGTCATAAAATATCTAAAATACATCATCATTCCGCTATCAGCAAAATGAAGTTGCGTTTTTGTTGTAAAAAAGCACATCAGTAATCAAGTTTCGTTTAATATAAGCATGTGATTATCTGTGCTAGTTATCTGCAAGTATAAATATTTGCGCACAACCTGCCAGCAATGCGACTGAGAAGGGTGTTATTTTTGTATGCGGTGTGAACAGTTTGTTGTACTGTAGGAGAGGTGTGATACCACATTTCCCGGTAGTTTAAAAAAGGAACAGTGGGAAGTGTCATTTCGCATGCCCTTACACAGCTTTGCTATCCATAATGTACCATGGAGTCTTCCGCTGAACTGTGACATCATTTGCTATGTCACACCTCCCACTGCCTTTACACAAACAGCAGTGGGAGGCTCAATATCATCAGCTTATGTGCAAGTGAGATGAACAATTGCTCTCCAGTATGTGCCAATGCAGCCCCTCCATTTTTAGCAGACACAGTAATACTTTGAAAACAGGCTGGAATGCTGGTAATGCCAAATCTCTCAACACTTTCATGAGGGTTCATTAACTTAAAAAAAAATGCTAGTCCTCCTTGGGGGTTTCCCAAAATTGCTTTTGGTTTAAGGAGTAATCTGGGGGGGCACAGCTGTAAACTTGTCATTTTCTGAGTAAAGGTGTCTGTAAAATTCTGGTGGGTCTCCCCATGAGGGGTCTCTTGAGAGCTATCATAAATAAAGATGCTGTTTGCTACCTAACACAACATCTACCCTATCACCAGCCTGGTGTGATTTCTGTTCAGGTCCTCTGGTCTCAGTGGGGGGTCAGAGCAAGGAAGCTTGGCCCCAAGGTGTGATGAGTTTGGCCACAGTGTAGGGGATCTTTACTCTTGGTGCTAGGAGGCTGGTGTCATGTTGGGAGGTTTTGTTGTCAGTGTGTGGAGCAAAACCTGGAAGAAAGTTTAATCCAGGGGTGAGAACTTTAGGTCTGAAGTTGCAGGGGCTTGTTTCTGTATGTCCCGACAAATCAATGTTGTGAGAAGATTTCAGCCAACCAGCTTCAATGTTTTGCAAGTGTGTATATTGACTTCAAAAACTGTTTGAGTTTCTCTTAGCTCCCATTGCATTGTGGTCTTTGTAGCCACAAGAATTGTAATTCATCGTTTACATTAAAATTACTGCCATTATTTGGCTTTAAAAGCTTTCACTTTTTTATGTTCTTATGCATAATGTTTTCAATTGCTTCCGTTCTTATGTCCATGATAAGGATAGAGAATTCATGTGGTAATTCAGCTCCTTGAAGTCATTAATGGTTCAATTACTTACTGTAAGTTCAACTTTTTGTGTCAGGCTCAGAAGAACCACACCTGGCTATAAACTCTCGAGTTCGATGAGAGTGGTCTGCCCAGGTCTTCCCGATTTTAGCCTGCCAGAGGTTACGGGGACCCCTATCGGTAGTCATGATGCCGCTTACACCTGCAAGCGCCTAAGGGGATAGTGCCATCCAGAGAAATCCCCTGTTAGGAGGGGGAAACAACTTGCCAAAAATCAACCAAAAGCTGGTACCACAGGCGAAAGCAGCTGGAATACAGGCAGCTTGTGAGAACAGGAGCAGGATGAAACTAACAGACTAACAGGGCCGGAATCAGGACCCAGAAAAACATTAGGAAGCATAGAAACCCTCAACAGGACTGACGAAGCATTGCGACGCAAGGGCAAGTAAGTTCTGATTTCCTTTTATAGACAAAACCCAGGAAATGAAATCAAGGGAAAAGGAAAACATGATGGATCGGACCATAGGAGAACTAAGGATGGCAGCCATATTGGATTTGGAGAATATACTTTCTCCACAAGGAATTCTGGGAGGAAGAAACACCAAGAACATGGTGGTATGCAAGGTACCTCCGTATTGCAAGCTCACCAGGATCAGTATGGAGGCACAGAAGAGTACTCCGGCAGGCCAGCTGCTGTGAGGTAAGCAGGCAGGAGGATGAGTGCGCAGTGGCCTGCCTAAGCTCTCTGCACCCTCATCATGAGAGAAGCACTGTGGCCATCTGAGCAAGCACTAAAAGCTGGTGTCGGGCATGGCAGCGGCACTACAATTTCTGGGGCAACCATTCCCTTCCAATTTTCCACATCACTCATAAGCATGAGATTGAGTACCCCTTTCTTATGACAACGGATGTTAGATGTTCATAAAGAGCAGCTTCTTCTCAATCCTTAACAGGCTGCCTGATCAACGTTAGATCCTTACCAAAACACGCTATCTAGTTTTCCTAAATGAAACCCAGATTTCGGACTCTTCGTAAACTGATTTTTCTCCAGCAGTTCTTTCCAGTTTATTTATCTCTCACCTTGATAGAGTAAACCGCAGCAGAGTGAGGTGGCGATCATCTCTCTTTCTAAATCTGACTGTACTATTACGACTCATGATGATTCCAGTAAGACTCAGGCTCTAATCTTTTCGGGCATATTGATATATGGACCTCCTGGATTTGTCATAAAATTTGCAAAAAAAGTTGATGAAGACATTGACCCTAGACGCATTTGTGACCCTCAATCTAGTTCATTGGGTTATGGGCCCTACTCATGCCACAGAAAATACTTTAGATTCTGTCTTCTTGAACTATGAATTTCTGAAGACCAGAGTTCCTAGTCCTTTGACTTGGTTGGCTCTTTTTTTGATCCCCTTGTCTCTCAAACTTCCTGCTGTTGAACCAACCAATCCTAACCCGCCTAGCCTGTCATGCCCTTGGTTCAGGTAAATTAACTCAACTTATCAGCCAATCTCTACTCATTAACCACTGTGTTAAGTGGTGATATGGAAGTGAATAAGATCCTGGTGACTTTTCTCTTCTATCAACTCAATCGCCCCATTTAGAGCTGAAGTTTCTCTGAGAGCCTAGTCCTCAGCTCCTTGGTTTTCAACTGAGCGAGCTGATGGTAAAAGAGACTTTGGAAAAAACTATGATAAAGAAAGATACAAGGCAGCATTAAAGACATATCATCAAACCATCTTGCAGGCACAAGATAACTTTGTTAACTTTGTTAACTTAAAACATGCCACGGGGCGCGTTTGCACAGTGGTGAAGGGAGGGAGGGCTTGAGGTGACGTGTGCAAACACGCCCTATGGCATGTTTTACGTTGGGGAATTAAGTCCCCTTCAATCCTAAGGGCCCTTGGGGCCAACTAGCCCACCAGGTACCTCCAGTAAGAGCCAGAGGCCTGCGTTGCAGATATGTGGTTCAGGCCACGCCCCTTATTACACCTCTCTGCAACGCAGCTCTGTGGCTCTTACTGGAGGTACCTGGTGGGCTAGTTGGACCCCAGGGACCCTCACGATTCAAGGGGACTTAATCCCCCAACTTAAAATGCACCACGGGGCGCGCTTGCACAGTGGTGAAGGGAGAGGGTGGGCCTGAGATGACATGCGTGCAAACACGCCCGCTGGCACGTTTTACATTCGGGAATTAAGACCCTTCAATCCTAAGGGCCCTTGGGGCCAACTAGCCCACCAGGTACCTCCAGTACGTGCCAGAGGCCTGCGTTGCAGAGAGGTGGTCCAGGCTACGCCCCTTATTACACCTCTCTGCAACGCAGCTCTGTGGCGCTTACTGGAGGTACCTGGTGTGCTAGTTGGACCCCAGAGACCCTCAGGATTCAAGGGGACTTAATCCCCCAACTTAAAACACACCACGGGGCGCGTTTGCACAGTGGTGAATGGAGGCGGCGGAACCTGAGGTGACATGTGTGAAAATACGCTCTGTGGCGCGTTTTAAGTTGGAGAATTAATTCCCCTTCAATCCTGAAGGCCCCTAGGGCCAACAAGCTCACCAGGTACCTCCAGTAAATGCCAGAGACCTGCGTTGCGGAGAGGTGGTCCAGGCCACGCCGCTTTTTACACTTCTCTACAGCGCAGCTCTGTGCCGCTTACTGGAGGTACCTGGTGGCTAGTTGGACCCCATGGATCCTCAGGATTCAAGGTGACTTAATCCCCCAACTTAAAATGTGCCAATGATGTCATTTGAGATGTCATTAGTGATGTCATGAGGGATGTCACTTACCATGTCATGAGTGATGTAATATGTGACTTCATCAGCAGTGCATTGCAGGCGCGCGAGCTATAGTTAGCTGAACTAACTATAACGGGGGAATTTCTATGGATTTGTACGAGTGGAATGTCCAACTAACTATTATGCCCCTGAAACCTATGGTTTTTTCAATGAATTTCTACGGTTTTTTAAATGCTAATTTCTAACTATAACGTGCATGAAACCTATGGTTTTTTCAGTGAATATATATATATGTAGATACAGAGATAGATAGATAGATAGATAGATAGATAGATAGATAGATAGATAGATAGATAGATAGATAGATAGATAGATAGATAGATAGATAGATAGATAGATAGATAGATAGATAGATATATTACCTACTCGCAGTCGCCAGTAGGTAGTTATAGTTAGGACCTAGTTTCCATACTAAGAGTGTTTTTTTAATTTGCTAATAATTTTGGAGTGGTTTGACGAATCCTCGCAAAATTTTGAAAACTAACACACCTGTCACTTCAGCTCCTGTTTGATAAATTTCAGTGTGATCCGTCAAGCAGGGTCCGAGAAAAAGGGGGTCCCAAAAAGCTTTTTCTTCATGTTAATTTCAATAGGAAACTTTAGACACAGCTACAGCTCGAACTGCTGAACGGAATTACACCATATTTGGCAAAAAGGTAGCTCTTAGTCCAGAAAGCACTAGTTTTTGGTAAACGGTATAAATCAATTCAGTAGGTTGTGTGCAATCTAAAGAGTTCTCAGACATACAACTGTGGCCGCGGTAGATCAGTGAACCCTGACAATCTCATGCCTGAGATCTGATTAGCTGCCAGCACTACAAACCAGGAAGTGTTGGTGGCCATCTTGTGACTCGGTTGAACCGGGTCACAAGAAAATATATTTTTTTTAAAGATAAAGGGGCAGGGTAGAAAGACCCTGACCCCCTGGGCATCTTGGGGAGGTCCCAAAGGGCCAAAAAGCAATTTAAAAAAGAATATTGCCCAGGGAGGGGGAGCCCGCGTCCCCCCTTCCTTTCATTAATAAAAAAAAATTAAATGCCTGACCTGGGGAATGGAGTCCTCGTGCTGAAATTGGCGTGGGAGGCAGCCCGCGCGGCATTCCTCCTGTTTTTCAAAAAAAGAGTCAGGCCCCTGGGAATGGACTCAGCGGTGCCCAAATTTGTTTAGTGAAGGATGCCACGCAGCCCCACATTCCTAAAAATTAGGAAGGAAAAAAACACAGGCGAATCGCCGAGGCCCTGCCTGCTTTCTCCACTACTCTGAAAATGCACTTCCTTGGTGGGGGACGAAGTGCCCTTCGCTGCTGAGGGTCCACAGGGGCCAACCAGCACACCTTTTACCTCCAGTAAGCTCCAAACAGTGGAATTGCTGAGAGGTGGTCGCAGGCCATGCCCCTTTCTCCACCACTCTGCAAATGAGCCTCTTGTGGCACTGCTGGTGGGTCCACTTGCCTCCTGAGGACCTGAGGACTAAAGGGGACTTCATCCCCCAAGCAGCAGTGTACCAGGAGGTGTATTTGCAGAGTGGTGGAGAAAGGAGGCATGACCTCTGACCACCTCAGCAATCCAGCAGTGTGGGGCTTACTGGAGGTAACAGGAGGGATAGATGGCCCCCATGGACCCTCAAGAGCCAAGGGGACTTCATTCCCCAAATAGTAGTGCGCCAGGAGACGCGTTTGCAGAGTGGAGTAGAAAGAGGGCATGGCCACTGAAAACCTCTTGGCAAACCCACTGTGTGGGACTTGCTGGAGGTAACAGCAGGGGTAGTTGCCCCCAAAGGACTTTTTTATAGCCAAGGGACTTCATGCCCCTACAAGTAGTGCATAAGGAAGTACGTTTGCCGAGTGGAGAAAGGGGGCGTGACCTGATGCCAGACCTCAGCAATCCTGTGGTATGGGACTTCCTGGAGCTAATAGGAGGGGCAGTTGGCCCCAAGGACAACCTTGGGGGCCAACTACCCTTCCTGTTACCTCCAGTAAGTTCCACACCGCAGGATTGCTGAGAAGTTGTAAGAGGCCACGCCCCCCTTTCTCCACCACTCTGCAAATGTGCTTGCCAGCGCACTACTAGTTGGAGGATAAAGTCCCCTTGGCTTGGCTCCAGAGGGACCTTGGGGGCTAGGAAGCCCTCCTGTATGTCCTACGCAGCAGCATTCCTGAGAGCTGGCTGGAGGCCTCGCCCCTTTCTCCACCACTCTGCAAACATGACTGCTAGTTAAAAAACCTTAGAAATTCACTAAAAAAGCAACGGTTACATGGACGTTATAGTTAGGAATTAGAAACCAAACAACCTTAGAAATTCCCAGGAAAAACGCCAAAGGCAACAAGGACGCTATAGTTAAAAATAGAATATTAAAAAAACTTTGAAATTCACAAAAAAAAAACAAAGGTTACAGGAAATTTAGGGTCAGATTCATCTCATACAAAACCAGAGAAATTCAGCCGTTATAGTTACCTGAGTTAACTATAGCTCACGCTTCCGCAATGCACTACTTATGACCTCACATATTACATCACTCATGACATGGTCAGTGACATCACGCATGAGATTTCAAATGACATCACTGATGACATCAGTGATGACATCATCCCGTGACTGTGAGTGCTTTTAAAAAGTTGAACCTACAGCTCGAACTGCTGGATGGAATTACACCTAATTTGGCAGAAAGGTGCATGTTGTTACACAGATTGCAATTACAATAGAATAAAGTGTTATCCCGGTGCACTCCAAATTTCAACTGTATTATATGTAAACAGTACAAATTTTCTGAGTAGCGCTCTAGACGTCGCACGTGGTCAGTACGTGCCTTTCCATAAGATCAAAAGTGTTGAGGGTAGAATACTCTATCCTCCAGACTGAGCGCAGAATAAACTGTGAAACACCAGTTTCTTCTCAAAGTTCATCAATATTTATTTTTCTTCTGTATCATACGTGAAGTGTTACATTTGACACAACAAAATACGAAGCACTATTATTGCATACATAATGAGTTCTTATGTAGCCACATTGTAGATAAATGTATCAATTTCATTGCACCCAATGCATTTCGGGTTGTGCACTTTTTGTCATTGGTTCAAATCCGTCCAGTAGTTTTTGAGAAATTCAAGCTGAAATTATAGATATGTCTCTGGCCATGGATATTTCGCTGTGATTTTGTAATGAATTGTGATTGTACGTGCCAACGGGAATGCTATGATTGGCTGGACGCAACCTGAAAGAAAGTTGAGGCCACCATTTTATTGGCCGTGAAAAGTTCCCGGGGCTTAATATTTGTGTGAAAGTTAACATAAGGGGTCAGGGTGGAAATACTCTGACCCCATGTTTGAGAAATGGGTGTATTAGTGACACAAGTTATGTGTCCAAAATATATATTTTTCATTACGCTTGATATTCGCGATGACGCTGCAGCCGCCAGTGCGGTCCCCCATGCACCATCGCGACGACGTTACGACAAGCGAATATTGGGAAAACTATTTATAATATAATACATATATTTGTACATATTCACCGGTCACAGAATCATGTACGCACTCACAAACTCACTCAGACACTTATACACCCATTCACATATCCACTCTCACACTTATACATCCAGTCACATACCCACTCAGATACTGATGCACTTGTTCACATGTATGTTCTCACTCCCCCACTGAGACATTCATACACCCACTCACAGTTCCAATGAGACACTCATACACCCACTCACACATCCATTCAGACACCTACTAAGACACTCATGTATCCACTCACAGATCCAGTCAGATAGTATTATTTTGAAAAATACCTTCACCTGTCATACGTTTAGCTTAGACCCCTTAACTGATACAGAAGGCATAGGTTTCTCTATCAAACTCAGCCAATCCTTCTCCTTCTCTGGTGGCTTGATCTATCGTCCGCCCGGAAATGCCTCCAAATTTCTAGCCTCCCTGAGTGACTCTCTGGGACACTTCCTACTTCGTTACCCTCATTTTACCCTTCTTGGAGACTTCAATCTACACCTTGAGTCTCCATCTGATCCCCAAACTAACAGTTTTTTACAGACACTCGAAATCTTCAATCTTCATCAAAGTGTCACCTTGCCTACCCATTCACTAGGTCACACCCTCGATGGTGTCTGCACCAATCTCCCATTTCTCACTACCCAACCCCCCCTCCCCCAGGTATGGACAGATCACAGCCTGATCCCATTTCATATTACTATCTCACTCCCTTCCGTCAACAAAACAATTTCTCACCGTGACCACTCTGTCAACTGGAAAACAGTCCAGGAAAACCTTACACTTAACCCCATCCTCCAATCACATTCCCCCGTCCTATCCGGTAACATTGAATTGGACGCAGATCTCTTCCATAATTGGATTTCTCATGAAATCAAAAATCGGAACCCCACTAAGCACCCCTGCAGAATTCTAAAGAATACGAAAAACAACGCCCCATGGTTCATACCTGCCTTAGCGACCGCTCACCTAATCTGCAGAAAAGCCGAGCGGAAATGGCGCAGAACATACGATAAGGACGATCGTCTCTCCTATATCCAACAAAGAAAAAACTACCTTTCTAGCATCAAATCTGCTAAGAAAACCTTCTACGTCAATGCCATCAAAGAAGCTAGTCAGAAACAAAAAACCTTGTTCTCTATAGTAAAATCGTTTATCCAGCCCAAAGCACTCCAACCCGAAATCCCCCCATCCCAAGATCTCTGTGATAAAATTTCAGACTACTTCGACGAAAAAATCACCGCCATCCAAATGAACTTCCCCCCATCACAAACCCATCAAGGGCCCCCTATCCCTGACAAATCAGAACCCCCAGTTGGGAGTCTCAAATATTTCACCCCTGTTTCTCTAGCCCAAACTAGAGAAGTCATTTTATCTTGTAGGTCCGGCTCCCCCTCTGATCCATGCCCTCCCAAGATTCTTCACCAACTCATTGACGTTGTCAACCCTGTCATCAATGACATAGTCAACTCGTCACTTAGCTCCGGATCTGTCCCTTGCATATGGAAAAGGGGCACAGTCAAACCGCTCATGAAGAAAGCTAACAAATCACCGGTGGACCTGACCAATCTTCGCCGGATCACCCTTCTCCCTGCCTTGGGAAAAATAACAGAACAGTTGGTTTACAAAGAACTTAAGATCTACTTGGAAGCCCACAATATACTTCACCCCCAACAGTCTGGTTTTCGTCCCAAACACTCAACCGAGACCGCTCTGATCGAACTATCAGATACCATAAAAACACTGCAAGACCAGAGGAAGAAGGCTATTCTCATACTTCTCGACCTCACAGCAGCGTTCAACACTATCTCTCACTCTATCCTTATCAACCGACTGATGGAGATAGGGATCTCAGATACGGCCCTACTATGGTTAAAATCATTCCTCAGCGACAGATACCAAACTGTCGCTCTTGGTCCTTTCCAGTCCAAAGAAAAAAAGGTCTCCTCTGGAGTACCCCAAGGGTCCATCCTAAGTCCCCTCCCTTTCAATATTTACCTCATCCCGCTCCTTTCCCTGATTGAATCGTATGGCATCCCAGTAACCTCGTACGCCGATGACACGCAGCTGATTGTACCCCTTGAGGATAATTCAACCAAAGCTGAGTTTAACCTCAAAAACTGTCTAACTGCGGTCTTCCACTGGATGGACACCAACCACCTCAGATGTAATTCCAGCAAAACAGAGATCCTCCCCATCGGAAAGAACACCTCCTTCTGCCCAGCCCTCTGGTGGCCGGACAACTCTGTTGCCCCTCCGCAGACCGTAACAACAGCTAGAAACCTCGGTGTAACATTCGACTCGGACCTATCATTTGACCAGCACGCCAAGAATGTTGCCGGCAGATGCTTCGGCATAATCAAATCACTTAGAAAGTTCTTTGACTTTCTCCCTCTTGAGGCCAGAAAAACAGTAACAGTGGCCCTCATAATTTCACGCCTTGATTATTGTAACGGTCTATTGGCAGGGACAAAAAAGTCCACACAAACCAAACTCCAAAGCATCCTTCACACGGCTGCTCGACTGGTCCTGAAATTACCCCACACATCCTCTGTCTCTGCAGCCCTGAAAACCCTGCATTGGCTCCCCCTCCATAAAAGAATTCTTTTCAAAATACTTACCATCGCTTTTCGAGCGTTCAACAAGACTGGCCCAAAATATCTTACCAGACGCTTCCCCCACTATAAACCTAGTCGTCCCCTCCGTTCTGCCCAAGAAAATCTCATGTCCCCCGTCAGTTACAACCTGAAGACTAAAGGTGGAAAAACTTTAAATTCCCTGGCCATCAAAGCCTGGAACAGCATGCCCAAACACTTGAGACAACAGACCCTTGAGAAACCTTTCAGGAAACTTCTTAAGACTTGGATCTTTAGCCTCTCCGATGATTGGACTAAAGCTGCCATCTAGCCCTCCTTCCGCCAACACGACTAGGCCTTCAGGAATTTTCAGCGCCATGATGCTCCCTTCGGAGCGACCGCTGCGCTTTAGAAATACCCCTTCAAAATTCAAATTCAAATTCAAATAGTCATATACTTACTTACAAATGTACAAAGGCACTCATGTACCTACTCACAGATTGATCAAGAGACTTACACAACTAATCACAGACCAATTGTGACACAGATGCACCCTGAGGCAGTCACACATTTTGTTACAGAAGTATTGATAGACTTATGCATTGTCTCACAGATCCTGTCAAATACTTATACAGTGAATGAGACACTTAGTGATACAGTGATGCATGCAGTCATAGATTACACTGAAAAGGTTATGCACTGTGTTATGCAGATATTACTGGAGCTGCACATGCTATTATACAGTCATTTAGATAGCTTTGGCTTTGGTGTGTTGGTTATTATCCATTTTGTAGGTGTAAGGTTTGAATGTGGTTGTGGCCCTTGAATGCCTGCCTTTGTTTTGTCATTTTATGATGTATTCGCGATTAGCGACGTTATCGTGACGCCCAGCGCCACTGCGAAAATGGAAAATCAGTTTAACTGGTTGTTTTTATGCAAATGCCCTACAAAAGTATGACTAAACAGTGCAGTAATAAATCCCTAGCGTCTAAAATACTGTAAAATATGTACATATATGTGCTCTGCACCCACTAAAAAGGGCGAGATTGTCGCGGTTACCGGAGTCATCGTGACTCTTGGTGTAATCACAAATACGGGAAGTAGGGCTTACACAGTTTGTCGAAAACTTACTAGAAAAATATGTGTACAAATATGCTTTTAAAGCAATTAAGTGATTAGTAATATGTGTATTGTAATAGAATGAATTTTTTCAGTTACAATTTTGGAATGTGGCGGTGGTCGTTGAATGTGTGCTTTTTTTTGCGAGTCTGTGACATGACTCCAATTATCGCGATGTAGCCACAAAATTCAAAACTTCCCCAAAAATTATATTTTCACAAGAAAATGAACAACATTTTGGGTTCATGGGTGGCTCTGACAAGAGCCTTTGTGTTGAGAGTGTGTATAAGGCAGCTCCATATAAGACTGTAAACATAGTTTCAGGTTGCCTAGAAGCACTGTGTTCCCTTCGTCTGTAAATTGAACTCCATCACCTCTATATAATCCAAGCATGTCAAAACACAGAATGTTGTCATAGATAGAGCCCATATTATGGTCTCTAAGGAAAATAGAAATAGTTTAGTTACCATGTTTCCTAGCTTTGTCAATCTGTGGACAGAACTGATTTGACCACTTCAATTTCTGTCTATGGCATATATCAGAGTACACTAAGACAGTGTGAGGGAAAAGCGAGATCAGTTCTGCAGAGGTATTCTGCATTAGGATTTCCAGCCCTACCCCAGTCAATGTGCCTAGGCCAGAGTGCACAATCATGAAGTGAGGAGCTTGGAAATCTACAATGGTTTTAACCAAAGGCAGTAGCTGATGAAACTTTTATCCATCTCTGGCCAAACCAACTAATCTCCACAATTGGCAAACCCAAGTCCCTGTCAATACCTTTGTTTTTCGCAACCACTTTAGCCAAATAGATATAGCTGTAGTCCACAATCCAAGCATTTTGTAGGAAGGAGGAGTAGCACGCAGAACAAGTCTGCAGCTCAATGGTAGTCGCAAATATTATATTTTTGTAAAAGTGTTTTTTTTCTAAATTCATCACAGAAAGAAAAGCCAAAACAAAGTTGAATTTTCAGCATGTGAAATACATTTACTGATCTCTGATTCTCCACAGTAAATGGGACAATGGTGCCAAAAAATGGTTAAAAATAAAACTAGTTATTAATGTACTTTCTAATAAACCCATACCAAACCAAACAAGCATTTGCAATGCAATCGGTCTTGCCTTTGGGACCTTTTATGTATTTAAATATGCAGCACATTAGCCTGGGTGCTGAAACATCTACTGTTCTTTAACATGGAGGGAAAGTAATCACCAAACTGCATGACACACCAGGTATGGGAACACATGGAGAGAAATATTGCCTTTCAGCAGGAAATGGTATAGTCGAAAGCTCTGTTTTTAATATAAAATTAGGGCCTTCGGTGGTCATATCACTGAAAATACAAGACTAGAAAAAAATATTATTGTTTGCGGGTCCTTGTGGAAGACAATTTCTATGGACTGGAATCTAGAGAATGCTAAAGTGATTCTGGTATTTTACGGAGGTCTGCTGGTCGGTTTTTATCAAGAAAGTTAAATAGAGTCAGTTGGCAGAAAAAGAAAAAATAGAAAGTCTCTTAGCAGAAAGCAATTCTGGTATTTTACTGACCTCTGCTGGTCGTTTTCTATCAAGGCAGTTAAATAGAGGCAATTTAACAGAAAAAAAGTCCCTAAGCGGAAGCAGACAAGCCCTAAGGCTGATCTCCAAAGCCCACACAGTACATACTCATATAAGTATATAATAAGTATATACTAAAATATATACACAATAGGTCTCGAATGTTCAACCTAAAAATGAGAGGAATATAATATAAATATAATATACAATATACAATTATAGAAAGAAAATATGAAAATCTTAGAGGCTCTCTTAAAAAAATGGAGAAATAGAATTTATAAAAAGCCTTAGAAATTCACAGAAAAAAACAAAGGTTACTGTGACGTCACAGTTAGGGATAAACATTTGAAAACCTTAGAAATTCACTGAAAAAAAAAGGTAACAGGAACTGATAGATCTGAATTTTTCAGCGGGTTTATCCCCAGACTTTTTGCTTTTCGCCCTCCTGTTTTTGACCCTGTTTTGGTTGGTTTTAGGACTTTGGGCACTTTATAACTGCTGATCAGCACTAAAGTGCATTTGCTCTCTCAATCAATCAATCGGGGGTATTATAAGCGCACTACTCACCTATGAGGGTCTCAAGGCACTGGGGGCAGGGGCAGCAGGTCCGTTTCAGTCGAAAAGCCAGGTCTTCAGAGCCTTCCTGAAGGTGTTCAGAGAGCGGGCACGTCGCAGGTCGGTGTGGATATCGCTCCAGGTTTTGGTCTCGATGTAGGAGAAGGATCTTCCCCCTACTCTGGCTCTGCGGATGCGTGGTGTTTTGGCGAGGAGGAGGTTGGTGGAGCAGAGGTTTCGTTTGGGTATGTGGAGGGTGATTCTTTTGTTGACGTATTGGGGTCCTGTGTAGTGTAGGAATTTGTAGGCGTGGGTGAGTATCTTGAAGGTGACTCCTTTCTCGATCGGGAGCCAGTGGAGCTTGCGTAGGTGTTGGCTGATGTGTTCGTGTCGAGGGACCACAAGGACGAGCCTGGCAGCGGTGTTCTGAATCGTTTGGAGCTTGCGCAGTAGAGACTTGTTGATGCCAGCGTAGAGGGCGTTTCCATAGTCCAGTCTGCTGGTAATGAGTGCGTGGGTGACTGTCTTCCTTGCCTCGGGGGGGTCCATTTGAAAGTCTTACAGAGGATGTGGAGGGTGTTGAAGCAGCTGGATGTGATGATGTTGACCTGTCAATTCATGGAGAGGGAGGAGTCAAGTCCGATGCAGAGTTTCTTGGCGTGGTCTGTGGAGGTTGGGGGGTGCTGAGGGCGGTGGGCCACCAGGTGTTGTTCCTTGCTGAAGGGGTGGTTCTGGGAATGAGAACTTCTGTCTTCTCCAAGGTGAGTTTAAGACAGCTGTTGCTCATCCAGGCTGTGACTTCCTGCATTCCTTCCTGAAAGTGGGGTCTGGTGGTGGTGGGGTCCTTGGTGAGGGAGAGGATGAGCTGGGTGTTGTCGGCGTAGGAGATTAGGCTGAGGCCGGGCTGTCAGACGATGGCAATGGGGGAACCATGTAGCTGTTGAAGAGGACTGGGCTGAGTGATGATCCCTGTGGGGCTCCGCAGTTGATTTCTGTGGGTGCGGAGAGGAAGGGTGTCAGTCTGATCCTTTGGCTCCTGCCAGTGAGGAAAGATCTGATCCAGTCGAGGGCGGTGCCTTGTATGATGGCGTGGTGTAGTCTTGCGGTTAGTGTGCGGGGGTGACGGTGTTCGAAGGCTGCCTGTAGGTCGAGTAGAATCAGGGTGCGGTGTGGTCTTAGTCGAGGAGGTTGCAGATGTCATCGGTGGCGGTGAGTAGGGCAGTCTCGGTGCTGTGGTTGCTTCAGAATCTGGATTGGGAGGGGTTGAGGATGGCATTGTCTTTGATGAACCTTGTCTGCTCTGGGTTGACGATCTTCTCTGTGACTTTCACTGCAAAAGAAAGAAACAAGATGGGCAGTAGTTCTTGAGGTCCATCGGGTCTGCTTGTGGATGAAGGTTCTTTTGGTGGTTCTGATGTGTTGGTGGTAATCCGTCATGGTGTCCTTGTAGGTGGTGTAGTTTTCAGGTGTCTTGTTGTTTTTCCAGTTCTTCTCCAGGCGTCTGCAAGTGCGCCTGGCTTCTTGGAACTTGGTGGTGAAACAGGTGGCTTTCCTGGGGCGCTGCTTGTTGGGGTTGCGCAGCGGATCGAGCTTGTGTGCACAGATGGCAATCAAGGTGTGTAATTCCATGGCTATGAGGTTGGCGTCGGTTGCAGCAGAGGGGGTGTTGCCGTTGAGGGTGGAGTTGAGTTGGTCCTCGGTGACTGTGCTCCAGTTCCTACGCGGGGGTGCAGAGCAGGTTCGGGTGGCTTGGGTTTGTTGATGAGGAAGTGTACTCAGTGGTGGTCAGTCCAAGGGGGCTGTGCGGTGTGGCTGAAGTGAACGCTGTTGCCTTCAGTGAAGATGCCTTGTTTGTCGGTGTGGTGACCAGCTGGTTCAGTCTGATGTTGGCGAGGTTGTCATCATGGAGAGCGACGGAGTTGGGGTCGCTGAGGTTCAGATCTCCGATGAATTCATAGTCCGTGGTGGCGATGGCATGGGGTGCGATGAGGTCGGTGATGGTATCGGCGAAGAGTGCTCAGGGGCCGGGGGTCTGTAGGCGAGGGTGCCGCAGAGTGTGAAGTTAGGGCTGGTCTGGACCTGGAAGTGTAGGTTTTCGGTGGCTGGGAAGTTTTTGCTGGATGTGGTGAGGTGGAGGGAGTTTTGGTGTGCGATAGCAACACCTCCTCCCGGGTGGTTGGGGCAGTCCTTTCTCTGGATCTTGTACCTATCCGGGATGGCGATGGCGATGTCAGGGGCTGAGGAGTCATTGGACCAGGTTTCCGTGAAGAAGGCAACACCGGGTGATAGCGAGTCAAGGAGGTTACAGATTTCTGTGGCGTGTCTGCGCATGTTGAGGAGGATATATCTGAGGGCGTCGGTGGTGTTGGTTTTGGCAGTGTTGACGGCCGGAGCGGTGGTCAAGGTCTGGCAGGAGTTGCAGCAGGAGAACTGTGTACAATTGCGATTATGGATTGGTGATTCCATGATTGGCTTATTTGATTTATTGCAAAGTCCCTAGCCCAGTGCACTGTGTGTGCCCAGGGCCTGTAAATCAAATTCTGCTAGTGGCCTGCCACACTGATTGTGTCCCCCACACAAGCAGCCTTTCAAAGGGGTCTCAGACCTGCCACTGCAGTGTCTGCACGCAGTTACTACTGCCATGTGGACCTGGCAAGTGCACCCACCTGCTAGGCCCTAGCCTCCCCTTTTATGACATGTGAGTCACCCCTAAGGTAGGCCCACGGTACCCTTCTGGGGAGAATGCAGTTTATGTCAAAGGTAGGACATGTACTGATGTGTGTGACATGTCCTGATAGTGAAATGCAGTGTATTTCATTTCTCACTATTGAAAGGCTATCTGTCCCATAGGATAGAATGAGAGTTTATTTATCACATCTTATAAGTAAAGTTTCCCAATGGGACAAGATAGAAAGATGGACTTTAGTACGCCTGAACTCAGAATATAAAAATTCATCTTTTAGTAAAGATTATTTTTATATTGTGTATACTACTTTTAGAAAGTGGGTATTTCTTGCTTAGCCATCCTGTGTGCCTCTGCTGGTCTGTGGATTGACTACCTGGCTTTGGAGGGACCGGGAATAGGGATGTGCATTCTCACAGACAGCCACTGGAGGGGGGTTGATGTGTGTCCTGCCTTGCTGAAGGAGTCAGGGCTGGGCTGAATAGATGTGGGCTGCATTTAACTTCTTAACTGCGGTGGTGTGGCGGTTTGATTGAGCGGGCTGGGCCTGGTCGGCCAACGGACGCGCACAGCACTACGGAGGTAGTGCTCGCAATGGCTGTTGGCCGACGAGCGCATCGAAAGTGTTAGAGTAGGGGGAGGAGATTTCCTTGCAACAGAATAGGCCTGGTCTGCCTCCTTCTGGTAAGCTGCACCAGAGAGGACAGAACTGGTATGGACTGAGCACAGAACCTCTCTGACACCAGAGAACAAAGAGAAATGGACTTTAAATTTTGGGGCCTAGACCCCTGAACTTTAGATTACTTCTCAAATTCAAGAGGAACCTTTGCCAAAGAGAAGAGCTGGAGAAACAGAAGGAGAAGTTCTGCCCCTTTGCTGTGTGCTGTTATATATATTTCTTAAACAGTCGTGGCCACATTGATTAATTAATCACAGTGTATACTTCATTGTGACAGATGGGCCGGGGAAGGAAGGACTCTACAGACAGTGAAGTCCATACAAGTACTTTATTGTCAGTATAAGGGGCTTGCCCGTGGGCAGAGTCTTGTTCCACTCTAAGAGTTCCTCCTGCCGTTGGTTCGTCTTGCTCTGGGCCGTGTTCACCAGGGTCCCCGTCTTCCCTTTTCTCAGGGCTTCTCGCTCCGGGTGCAGTCAGGGAGAAAAGAGACACAGGAGAGCCTCGTTAGTGGCGGAACGAAGGGGAAGGCATGAGAGGGGGGAAGGGGAAGTGAGGGATCACCAGGGTTCCACCACCTTGTAGCTTAGCGTCGCTTTGACCATGTGCTCGGGGGAAACATGAGGAGTTCCGTGGCCACCCTCGTCCTACCCCGTCCCGCCCCGTGTGGTGAATAACCCTTGTAGATGCCCTCGTACCTTGGTTAGCCACACTTCTCCCCTGGAAGTGTGGCAGGGCGGCTCGTGTGTCCGTGGGCCTCCTGGCTTGTCGCGTCTCTCCTCCGGCAATCCCAGCGATGGCACTTCTCCCCTTCCGTCTTCCTCGGTGTCGGCGTTCTCCTCGCGGGTCGGCGTCTTCCCGTCAGGTACCGCGCCTGTAGGAACACCCGGCACTTCCTTAACCACCTCCAGATCCGCTGATAGGGCCGTTGTCGATGACGAGGCCTCTCCTGATAGGCGGAACGTCGGAATCGTCAGGGGACTCCCCCCTGACGTCACTGAAGGAAGGGCCAACAGCGGAGTCAGCGAAGGCAGCGCTGAATCACTCCATGCCACATCAAAGGAATCCTGCGGACGGGGCGGAAACGGACAGAAGTTAGCAGGTACGCCCCGTCCGTCCAGGACAGGGAGCTCGTCCTCGTGACACATCCCACCCCCAGGATTGACCCGATCGGGGGAAACAGGAAAGCGGGACAGAAAGTCAACGTTCCCCTGCAGAGAACCCTTCCGATGCCTAACATCGATCTGAAACGGCTGCAAAGCCAGGAACCAATGAAGGATCCGATCATTGTTCCCCCTGTTACGCTGGAGCCAAGTCAAGGGGGCATGATCGGTGTACAAAACAAATGGCCTCCCCTCGAGATAGTACTTCAACTTTTCGACCCCCCACCTGACGGCCAGGCATTCCTTCTCGATAGTAGAATAAGGCTGTTCTCGAGGAAACAGTTTCCGACTAATGAAGAGGACAGGCCTTTCTAAACCCCGCTCGTCTTCCTGGGAGAGAACGGCCCGATGCCAACCCCAGAAGCATCCGTCTGAAGAAGGAAAGGTTTACTGAAGTCAGGGGACACTAGAACAGAGGAGGAAGTCAGAGCGCCCTTCAAGGCTTGGAAGGCAGATATGTGGGTGGAAGAAGGAGTCGGTAGAGAGGAGGATCTAACAGTTTTTCCGAGGAGGTCAGTGAGGGGACCGGCCAAGTGTGCAAATTGGGAAATGAAACGGCGGTAATACTCCACCAACCCTAGGAAAGCCCTGAGTTCCTTTTTCGTGGATGGGTATGGCAATGCCTTGATAGCTTCAAGTTTCTCGGTCTGAGGCATGATACGACCATCCCCTAGAAGATAACCCAGGTACTTGACTTGCTGAAAAGCAACTCTGGATTTCTTCGCATTGATATGTAGATTGGCTGCCTTTAAGCTAGACAAAATGTTCCCTAGATGGTTCATGTGTTCGTCCCAGGTCTTACTGAACACGACAATATCGTCTAGGTAGGCATATGCATAAGACAAGTGCGGAGCCAGTAGTGTATCCATAGCCCTTTGAAACGTGGCTGGCGCCCCATGCAACCCGAAAGGCAGAACCGTGAAGTGGTAATGTCCCGATGGGGTAGAGAAGGCTGTTTTTTCCCTGTCTTTCTCTGCAAGAGGTATCTGCCAATAGCCCTTGGTGAGGTCTATGGTGGTGATATAACGGGCCTCACCAAGGCGCTCCAGCAGTTCATCAACCCGGGGTAAAGGGTACGCATCCTGTTTAGACAACCTATTAACGGCCCTAAAATCAATGCAAAAACGGATGCTTCCGTCCGGTTTTGGGACCAACACTACCAGCGAGCACCAGTTGCTATGGGAGGGCACAATGATTCCGGCGTTCAGCATGTCCTGCACCTCCTTCTGGAAGGCAAGACGTCTTGCTTCCGGGATCCGATAGGGTTTTTGTTTTACGACTGTGTTAGGGAGAGTCGGTATGTGGTGTTCTGCCAAATGCGTACGCCCCGGTCGGTCAGAGAATACTCCCGAAAAAGACAACAGAAGAGACATGACATCTTCCCGTTGTTCAGGGGAAAGATCCTGGTTTATAGGGGTATCTCCGACCGTATGGACGATGTCTGGCACCGGAGATACGACATTGACGTTTTGTGGAGGTTTACCCAACCACTTCTTGAGAATATTTACGTGGTACATTTGAGTTTTGCCTCTTCCCAACTGTACAAGGTACGTAGTCCGCCCTATTTTTCGGATGATTTTGAAGGGTCCTTGCCATTCTTTTCTCATTTTGTGTGACGAGGAGGGTAACAAAATAAGAACCCAATCACCAACGTCAAGTATCCTCCACTTCTTGCCTCTATCGTAAAAGGCCTTCTGTTTGGTTTGCACTATGGCCAAATGTTCGTGCGCAAGCGTTCTGAGCTTGTGTAACCTGGTCTGTAGCTGGCGGGTATAGTCCAGTAGAGCCTCAGCTTCCTGGGCTCCCTCGGCTTCCCAACTATCTTTTGTTATTTCCAGAAGAGTTCTTGGTGCTCTTCCGAACAACATCTCGAATGGGGAAGTCCCTAGGCTGGACTGTTTCTGACTACGGAGTACAAAGAGGGCAAGAGGTAGCAACTGATCCCAGTTCTTCCCGTCCCCAGACAGAAGTTTTTTTAGGGTAAGTTTCAGGGAGCCGTTGTATCGCTCAACCAATCCGTCTGTCTGGGGGTGGTACACAGATGTTTTAATGTGGTTGATGTTTAACTGCCCACACACTTGTTGCATCAGACGGGAAACAAAAGGGGTGCCCTGGTCCGTAACGATTTCCCTGGGAAAACCCATGCGGGAAAATACCTCCACTAGCCTCTGGGCTATGGCGGCTGAAGTGGCTGCTTTTAGAGGAAAGGCCTCTGGATAACGTGTAGCATAGTCAACTAGTACAAGGGCATACTGATGACCTCTGGAAGATTTGGGTAAAGGGCCGATTAGGTCCATTCCTATGCGATCGAACGGCACTCCTATGATGGGCATAGGAACCAGAGGTACCGGAGGAGGGGTGTATGGATTTCGTTTTTGGCAGATCCTGCACTCCTGACAATATTTTTGGACTTGGGCGTAAATACCGGGCCAAAAGAAATGACGCAAAATGGCCTGACCCGTTTTTTCTGCCCCCGTATGACCAGCCAAAAGATGGGCATGTCCAAAAAACAGAATTTGATCGTGAAAGTCGTTTGGAACCAATAGTTGTGGTTCCGCATCAGCCTTGGCGATTCTATAGAGCAGACCGTTTTTCTCCACAAAAGTAGGAAAACCTTTGGTGGATGGATCTTTCCCGTCTCGTGCTACCTGCCACGCGTTTGTGAGACTTGCATCATTTAACTGGGCTGTCCGGAAATGCGTGTCCCTAGCCCAAGGTTCTGAGGCTAGTAGGGTATCATGGGGAAGAGACAAATGTTGGAGGGCCTCAAGTAACAGAGCAGTAAAGGAGGGATTGTCTGTTCCTATTATAATGGGCTCAGGTAATCCGGACATAACCCCCAAGGTAACTTCTTGTCCTTTCCCTGAAGGAGTGTATAAAGTGACTGTGGCTACAGGGTACTCCTTCACGTCACCATGGACGCAACGTATGTGAACCTGCTTCCCCGGGATGAGGGCTGATGGGTCCACTAACTCCTCTCGAATTACTGAGTGTTTACAACCGGAATCCAACAGTGCCCTTACAACAGTACCATTAAGGGAAACCCTTACATAGAACGTAGTTCCGGTTTCTTGCGCATAAAGGATGGATCTGGGGGCATAGCTCACGTCCATAGGTTAATCTTCTTTGTCCTTTTTTCTCCGAAAGTACCGGGCTATATGTCCCCACTCCCCGCATTCATAACATTGAGGTCCCGTGTTTGGCAGTTCTGGTCGTTGGACACGCAACCGAGGTGGCTCTGGCACGGGTTTTTGTGGTTTCTTTTCTGGTTTAACGGGAGGCAGGGATTTTAGAGGTCTCTTGGGCTCCCTCACATACGGTCTACCTTGAGCCCGAGCGTAACAAGTGGCCATCTCTATGGCATGGTCTAACGTTAGTCCCGCATGTTGTTTGAGCCAACGCTGGGTGCTATAAGGGAGTGCTTCAATTAACTGTTCAAGGTATATTTTATTCATGATGGCATCTACGTTACCGTCCTGGGGTTTGAGCCAAAGATCGGCGGCCTCTTTTAACTTAAAGAACAGTGTCTTGGTTAAATCCCCTTGTGCCCCTTTCTCTTGTCGAAAACGTGTGCGATGGATTTCCTCGTCCACCCCCAACCTGTCAAGGATGTACTGTTTGACTACAGCGTAAGCGGTGGTGCCATCCCGGTTCACCGTTTGATAAGCCGCCTGTGCTTCCCCTATCAACAGGGGTGCCAGGTAGAACGGCCATCTATCCCCAGGCCAGGCGCTGGCTCTCGCTGCCCTTTCGAAGTTCAAGAAGAAAGCCAGGGGGTCCTCTCCAGGGGCGAACTTTTGTAATGGCACCACCGTGCCTGGGGGTGGGGCGGTAGCCCTTCCTTGGCCTAGAACAGTCATTAACTGGGTTTGACCCTCAGCAAGTTTCAGTATGTTCTCAGACTGACTTTGGATGGCCAGTGTGAATGCGTTCCTGTCCGCTTCCATTTGGGACAGTAAGTTCTCCATTCTGTTTCGAATGGCGTGGCTCCTTTGTAGCTCCTATCTGGCTCGCCAATTGTGACAGATGGGCCGGGGAAGGAAGGACTCTACAGACAGTGAAGTCCATACAAGTACTTTATTGTCAGTATAAGGGGCTTGCCCGTGGGCAGAGTCTTGTTCCACTCTAAGAGTTCCTCCTGCCGTTGGTTCGTCTTGCTCTGGGCCGTGTTCACCAGGGTCCCCGTCTTCCCTTTTCTCGGGGCTTCTCGGCTCCGGGTGCAGTCAGGGAGAAAAGAGACACAGGAGAGCCTCGTTAGTGGCGGAACGAAGGGGAAGGCATGAGAGGGGGGAAGGGGAAGTGAGGGATCACCAGGGTTCCACCACCTTGTAGCTTAGCGTCGCTTTGACCATGTGCTCGGGGGAAACGTGAGGAGTTCCGTGGCCACCCTCGTCCTACCCCGTCCCGCCCCGTGTGGTGAATAACCCTTGGAGACGCCCTCGTACCTTGGTTAGCCACACTTCTCCCCTGGAAGTGTGGCAGGGCGGCTCGTGTGTCCGTGGGCCTCCTGGCTTGTCGCGTCTCTCCTCCGGCAATCCCAGCGATGGCGCTTCTCCCCTTCCGTCTTCCTCGGTGTCGGCGTTCTCCTCGCGGGTCGGCGTCTTCCCGTCAGGTACAGCGCCTGTAGGAACACCCGGCACTTCCTTAACCGCCTCCAGATCCGCTGATAGGGCCGTTGTCGATGACGAGGCCTCTCCTGATAGGCGGACCGTCGGAATCGTCAGGGGACTTCCCCCTGACGTCACTGAAGGAAGGGCCAACAGCGGAGTCAGCGAAGGCAGCGCTGAATCACTCCATGCCACATCAAAGGAATCCTGCGGACGGGGCGGAAACGGACAGAAGTTAGCAGGTACGCCCCGTCCGTCCAGGACAGGGAGCTCGTCCTCGTGACATTCATATATTACATTGCACCATTGTCAATAAAAATGTATACAAAATTCTTTAACAAGAGAAAGAATGGGCAGCTCCCGATTTCTCCACCGTCTCTGTACTCTGTCATCGTACCTCCTTTGTTTAGCCCACAGATGGGCATACAACACCTTCGTAACTGCACCTGCACATTCTCAAAATTCATGTCACTGCTCCACTCTATTGCATATAAATATTGCAGTCATAGTCACGAAACGCGTCTGGACACTGTGAACCCCTAAACAAAATCTTTGGGACTCGCTACCACAAGTGCTTTTCTTTGTGTAAAAAGGACTCGAAGCTGGGAGCAGGCATAATTATGATCAAACGGCCAACGTTATGAATCCTAAGCAAATGAATTCTTGTAAATCGAATTGCATTTTATTATTGGGAATGTGGTAGAAATTTTTATGCACAAAGGAACTAAAAATGATTACCTTCTGACATATGTGCAAAGGGCAAGAGATGAATTTAATCCATGTCCGAATAGATTAGAACTTTACTTTACACAAGGACTAGAATATGTATTCCACTACAAGATGGCCGACGAAATTAAGTCCTTTTTCTATTTTGTTTACTCACACAAACACTTTCTAGGTCCATGAAATCGATTCACTGTTTGATTTAAGCACTGTTCAGTAAAGTTTTTGTTGACACTGATAAAGGCGGAAATGCTGTAACGCATTTGTCAACTTTCGCTGTAACAAATTAAATAAATACAAACTTTTGCTTTGAAAACGATATATGGCTCAGGAGTGCACTTTTTGGAGCAGTTTCTGGAATTGGTAAACGGGAGTTGTGCAATATATATATTGCACAATATATATATATATATATATTCACTTAAAAAACCATAGGTTTCAGGTCATATATAGTTAGGAATTAGCAATTAAAAAACCTTGCAAATTTACTGAAAAAACCATAGGTTTCAGGTCATATATAGTTAGGTATTAGCATTTTAAAAACCGTGCAAATTCACTGAAAAAAACATATATAGTTAGGAATTAGCATTTAAAAAACCATTGAAATTGCTCCTATATAGTTAGTTGTGCTAACTATGTTTCGCGCACCCGCAATCCACTGCTGATGATGTCACATATTACATCATTCATGACATGGTCAGTGACATCACTGATGACATCACTGATGACATCTCAAATGACATCACTGATGACATCATCCAGTGACTGTGTGTTTCTGTAAAGTTTAAATATGTTTTACATATTGAAGAATGACTGGATGTATAAGTGTCTGGATGAAAGATTTAGTAGGTACATGACTGAATGTATGAGTGAGTGATTAAATGTGTCTTACTGAATGCATGGGTTAGTGACTAAACTGTCAGAATGTGTGCATCAGTATGTTTGTTGTTGTGTAAGCAACTGCATGTGTTGATCAGTAGCTATATGAGTGGCTATATGAGTGACTCGCTTCGCTCCCCAGCAGAGTGGTCGCTCCCTTGCCTCCCTGGCGAAGTGCGGTATCGTTGTGTGCTCTTACCCTTATTGAAGACCTGCAGCGTGCCCTGCCTGCCGCTTTTGCTAAGATTTCACTGATATCGCGCCTGCTTGCCGCTTTGTTAGAATTTATTTGGTAACACGCCTGCTTGCCGCTTTGTGAACATTTTACTTGTAGAGCGCTCGCTTCCGCTTTGTAGAAACTTCATTTGTGAGGCGCCTGATTGCCGCTTTGTAACGTTTCTCTTGTAGCGCGCATTTGTCACTGTTTGGAAGCATTTCCATTGCACCAGCGCATTTCGCCCCAAGCGCTCCGCTCCGCTGTCCCCTACGCAGCCATTTTAGCTGTTGTTGTCCTCCTTCGTGACCCGCCCCGCCTCCCAGCTGAGACGCCCTCGCCCCTCCCCCTCCACCATCCTTATATGACAGGAGTTCCCGCGCGCAGCGTTCACGCGCAGCGACCGCGCCCAATCCACGCCGAAGGTGCGCCAAAGGTAAGCCCGTCTACGCCCGTCCGCGCCTGGACCGCGCCCAGCGCCAGACCCCCTGCCCCTCGCGCTACCCAGCCCCCCCGCGTCACCTACGATGCCGCCACCCTCCTAGCCCTTAACCCCGGTCGCGCCCCCAACTGCGTCCAAGCCGCTCCTGGCCGCACCCATGGACCGTTCTCCTGCTACTCCTGCAAATTTAGCGGCACCGTCAACATCTCCGCTACGACCACACCACAGATTCCCGACCCCAACCACCTACAATGCATCCTTCTCAACACCCGCTCGGTCCACAGGCACGCCATTGACCTTTGGAACCTACTAGACGCCATCTCTCCGGACGTCGCCTTCCTAACGGAAACATGGATGAACGCTTCCTCCGCCCCTGACATCGCCATCGCTATCCCTGATGACTATAAGATCACACGCAAGGACCGCACCGACCATACAGGAGGAGGAATCGCTATCGTCCATAAGAAATCCATCCGCATCTCAACCAGCTCCGACGCCAACCTCGCTAACTCCGAACACCTTCACTTCCAGATCCACACCGACCCCAAGACTACTATTAGAGGCACCCTCCTCTACAGACCACCAGGACCCCGCGCAAAATTCAGTGAAGACATCACGGACTTCATCACCCCACACGCGCTCCCCTCCAAAGACTACATCCTTCTGGGAGACCTCAACTTCCACCTTGAAAAGATCAACGACCGCAACACCGCCACCCTCTTGGACAACCTCGCCAACCTCGGACTTAAACAACTGGTCACTTCCCCCACCCACATCGCAGGTCACACTCTCGACCCCATCTTCACCTCCAGCAACCATGTCTCCTTCAGCCACACTACGGATCTCCTCTGGACTGACCACAGCTGCGTTCACTTCACCTACAACAAGCCGAAACCCATCATCCACCTCCAACCAACTCTACAAAGAAACTGGAACAAAATCACCACGGATCAGATCTCCACATCGCTCCTTCGAACCTCCCCAGCCCTCTCTTCTAACGCCAACGAAGCCGCCTCCAACCTCACCCTTTGGCTATCCAACACCGCCGACACCCTAGCACCACTGAAAAAACGTCAACACAAACTTGGCAACAAGAAGGCCTCATGGTTCAACGATGATCTCAAGAAGTCCAAGAAACTATGCCGCTCCATTGAAAAGGCCTGGAAAAAAGACCCAACCACCAGCACCAAGGACGCCTTCAAAAGCGCCACCCGTACTCACCACCAACGGATCAGAAAAGCCAAGAAAACAGCATTCAAGGATCGACTTGACAACAACGCCCACAACAGCAAGGAACTTTTCAACATCGTCAAGGAATTTTCCAACCCCTCGGCCAACTCCAACGACATCACCCCCTCTCAAACCCTCTGCGACTCCCTAGCCTCTTTTTTCCACAACAAGATTGCTGACATCCACAACAGCTTTGACAACCAACCCGGAAGCCAACCCACCCTACCATCTGCTGACCATCTTCCCCCCGTAAACACCCTTAACGCCTGGAACCCAATCTCCACTGAGGACACCATCCGCCTGATGAATTCCATCCACTCTGGATCCCCCACAGACCCATGTCCTCACCACATATTCAACAAAGCAGACTCCGTCATAGCACCGCACCTCCGAGACGTCATCAACTGCTCCTTCAACTCCGCTACCTTCCCTGAAGACTGGAAACACGCTGAACTCACCGCCCTTCTGAAAAAACCAACAGCAGACCCCACCGAACTCAAAAACTACCGCCCCATCTCGCTTCTTCCATTCCCGGCCAAAGTCATCGAGAAAGCTGTCAACAACCAGCTCGCCGCCTTCCTCGAAGCCAACAAATCACTCGACTCCTCACAGTCCGGCTTCCGAGCCAAACACAGCACTGAGACCGCCCTCATCGCAGCAACAGACGACATTCGAACTCTACTGGACAATGGAGACACAGTCGCCCTCATCCTCCTCGACCTCTCGGCAGCCTTCGACACAGTCTGCCACAGCACCCTTTTACAACGCCTCAGAAACATCGGAATCCAAGGAAAAGCACTGGAATGGATCACCTCGTTCCTCACCGGAAGAACCCAGAGGGTCCGCCTCCCACCATTCAAGTCCGAGGCCTCTGAAATCATCTGCGGCGTACCTCAAGGATCCTCACTCAGTCCCACCCTCTTCAACGTATATATGAGCCCCCTCGCGGCCATCGCACGCAATCACAACCTCAACATCATCTCTTATGCGGATGACACTCAACTGATCCTTTCTCTCACCAAGGACCCCAACACCGCCAAAACTAACCTACACGAAGGAATGAAAGAAGTCGCCGATTGGATGAAACAAAGCCGTCTGAAACTGAACTCAGACAAAACAGAAGTCCTCATCTTAGGTACATCCCCATCTGCATGGGACGACTCCTGGTGGCCGGAAGCCCTCGGAAAAGCACCCATCCCGACAGACCACGCACGGAACCTTGGCGTCATCCTGGACTCTTCACTCTCAATGAACAGACAAGTCAGCGCCGTATCCTCTTCCTGCTTTAACATTCTTCGCATGCTCAGAAAAACATTTCGCTGGATCCCCTCCGAAACAAGGAAAACAGTCACCCACGCCCTAGTCACGAGCCGACTGGACTACGGAAACACCCTCTACGCAGGTACCACCGCTAAACTCCAGAAGAAACTACAACTAATCCAAAACGCCTCAGCCAGGCTCATATTAGACATCCCACGCAACGAACACATCTCTGGTCACCTTAAAGACCTCCACTGGCTACCCGTCAATAAGAGGATCACTTTCCGACTGCTTACCCACGCACACAAATCACTCTACGACTTCGGACCAGATTGCCTCAACTCTCGACTGTCCTTCTACACCCCCTCCCGCCAACTTCGCTCCTCCAGCCAAGCCTTCGCCACTGTACCTCGCATCAACAAGACCACCATGGGAGGCAGATCCTTTTCATACCTGGCCGCCAAAACATGGAACTCACTCCCCGCTTACCTTCGCCTCACCCAAAATCACCTAGCGTTCAGAAAGCAGCTTAAAACATGGATATTTGACAAATAATCCTCCTCCCCTTCCTAAGCGCCTTGAAACCCTCTGGGTATGTAGTGCGCTATACAAATTTTATGACTTGACTTGACTTGACTATATGTGTTATTGATTGGTTGCCCGAGTATTTGTATGGGAGACTGAGTGTGTGTGTGGGTAGCTGGCATATATAAATGACTATAAATAAGAGCCACTGATTGTGCGAGTGGCTGTATGGCTCATTGTGTACTTGCATCAGTAATTGTATAACAAAGTAAGTATGTGTTAGTATATGTTTGAATAAGTAAGGTGTTGTGTGTATAACTGTATAGTTCAGGAAATGAAAGTGTGATTGATTCTTTGCATGACTGACTAGATGTGTGAGTAACTCCATGGATGAGTGGCAGAGTGTGAGTGTCTGTATAGGTGTTTGAGTGCTGATGATAGTGTTGTATTGATGAGTGACTGTATGTATGAGTGATGGTATGGGTAAATGATTGGATGTGTGTATAGACCTAGCAATCAGTGTGTGCGTATGTAGTAACTGGTATTGGTGTGTCAATGGTTTCAAGAATGGTAGTCTGTGTTTAACACTGGGTGTATCAAAGGTTATATTAGAGTGTGAAGAAGTGCATCGTATTATCACATGAATGATATCATCAGTGATGTGATCAGTGATGTCAATTGAGATGTCATCAGTGATGTCATCAGTGATGTCATTTGAGATGTCATCAGTGATGTCATCAGTGATGTCACTGACCATGTCATGGATGATGTAATATGTGACATCATCAGCAGTGGATTGCGGGTGCGCGAAATATAGTTAGTACAACTAACTATATAGGAGCAATTTCAATGTTTTTTTAAATGCTAATTCCTAACTATATATGACCTGAAACCTATGGTTTTTTCAGTGAATTTGCATGGTTTTTTAAATGCTAATACCTAACTATATATGACCTGAAACCTATGGTTTTTTCAGTGAATTTGCAAGGTTTTTTAAATGCTAATTCCTAACTATATATGACCTGAAACCTGTGGTTTTTTAAGTGAATTTGCAAGGTTTTTTAAATGCTAATACCTAACTATATATGACCTGAAACCTATGTTTTTTTTCAGTGAATTTGCAAGGTTTTTTAATTGCTAATACCTAACTATGTAAGGCTTGAAGCCTATGGTTTTTTCAGTGAATATATATATTTAATATAATATATATATAATTTTTATTTTCAAGTTTTTTTTTATATGATTACAGGGTCCGCGCTCCGTGAGCGCTCCGTAAGCACACCACAAACGCTCTTACCCCAACAATTTTTTAAAATTTCTAAAACATAATATCTACGTTTTTAACGTACATTTTAAAGGTAGACAATATCTGCTTTAATGTAGAAAATGTTTTTTTTACACTTTTAACAACAGTATATTATTTTTTGAAGTAGTAATAAATCTCGCGAGGGTACGTCGCACGTGCACGCAACGTAAGAGCTCCGTCCGCGCAACATAAAAGCTTCGAGCTCTTACCCCCTAAAGTTTTATAAACTTTAAATCGTTATATCTACGTATTCATTGCACAATGCAAAGGTACACATTCTCTGGGATAATAAAGAACATACTAATTTAAACTTTTACAGACCATATATAACTTTATTAAAGCAATTATAAATCTCGTGATGGTGCGTACTACGTAAGCGCATTGTAAGAAGACGTAAGTGCTCCATAAACGGAACGTAAGCTTATGCAAACGCAACGTAAGCTTACGTAAGCGCTCCGTAAACGCTCAGTAAACGCTTCGTAAGCTTACGTCCAACCATGTGACCTCAGAACAAAAGATTCTATTGGTTTATAATATTTCCTACTTAAATTCTGGAAAGACCCCTCCCATCTTCATCATTTTTCTTTGGCTTTCGAGGAAGATAAAACCTTTTTTCATCAGCACTTTGCTCCTGAAAACTCTATTGAAATGTCTGAACAGCAGCAACCTGAGCATTCAGAACATGAGGAACCTGAGCATTCTGAACACCAGGAACTTGAGAATTCTTGCAGTTCATCTTCAGATGAGTTTGTTCCTGAAACCCCTAGATCACCGAAAGAGTCCATAGTTTGGAATTTTTTTCAATTCCCAGATGGTTAGAAAAAGGTAAATGCGCCTTTTGTCACATGTAAAATCTGTGACACGGTACTTTGTAGAGGGGATCCACAGAAGAAGTACAGCTTTGGAACTTATAGCATGGAACGCCATGTCAAGAATATACACCCAAACAATTGGTGTAAAGCTGTAATGAAAAGATCATCAGAGGAGCAGGGCTCTGCTCCCAGCACTTCTTCTCAATCAACAGTACCACCAATGCAAGCATCAACGATTGCAATTATCCAACCAGAACTTAAGAATTTGATGATGCAATGCATTCGTTGCCAGAAACTAATAGCCTTTGGACAAGAGTCCATTCAAGTTATCCTGCAAAAAAACAGGCGGCACAGGTGCATCCCATAATTTTTTTTCTTTATTTTTCATAGTTTGTTCCGGTTGAACAATTATCTGCCTTAAAAAGTTTATTTCTTTACATCGAGCAAAACAAAAACAACAAAAAAAAACCAGTTCTTTTTAGAACTACCTCTACTGGTGAAAAAAATAACTAAATTTCTATGTTTGTATGTAAAAGTTTGTCATAGTGAATGTCAAAGTGCAAAACTATAAGAATGTGGTACAGCATAAACCTATAAGGTGTTTACCTATAGTATACTGTACTACTTCCAAAGCCCTGAAATGCAACATATGTATATAAATATGTTACAACTCAAAGGGCCAGATGTACGTAATCTCGATTTACCTACTCATAAATACCAAGGGCCCGATGTAGGTAATCCCAGAATACCACTTCTTAAATACCGAATCATACCAATTCGGTATTTAAGAACTGGCAATGGGGATGTAGGTATTTTTACCGAATTAATTACCGATTCAGTGAAATTCGGTAATTACCGATTCGATAATTACCGAATCTGTATTTGCCATTGATTCCTATGGGCCTTGAAGCCCATAGGAATCAATGACAAATACCGATTCGGTGAATCGGTAAATACCAAATCCTGCCAGGGGGAACAGGGTGTCACTTTGACACCCTGTAGCACCCCTCTTTTTGGCTTGTGTGCAATGTGACACACATACATGCCCTTAAGGAATGTATGTGTGCCACATGGCACAGGTGTACATGCACAGATGTGCATGTACACAGGAATTCCTTATTTACCACCCAATTGTATTGAGTGGTAAATAACGAATTCTTAGACGCCTCTAGCACGATCAACAGTGCTACCTACATTAGAATTTACAGATTTGGTATTTTTACCAAGTCTGTATTTACCGATTCGGTAATTTTACCGATTCGGTAAATACAGAATCAGTAAAAATACCAAATCTGTAAATAAATGCCTCCTACATAGTAAAAGGCATTTACCAGTCGGTAACGGCCAAATTCAGCCGTTACCGACCAGTAAATGCCTACCTACATCGCGTCCCAAATCATACCACTTCAATATATAAGAGTAGGTAAATGGGATGTAGGTAATTTCTCTTTTGAAATTACTGAATGTGTTTAATTCAGTCATTTTACCGAATCAGTATTTACCGATTCGGTAATTGCCATTGATTCTTATGGGCCTTGAGGCCAATAGGAATCAATGGCAATTACTGAATCAGTAAATACCGATTCGGTAAAATTACCGAATTGTCAAGGAGGACAGGTTGTCAATTTGACAGCCTGTTGCACCCCTGATTCTGACTTGTGTGCCATGTCACACACATACATGGTCTTACGACATATATGTGTGCCACATGGCACAAATGTACATGCACAGAGGTGCATGTACACAGCAATTCATTATTTATCTCCGAAAGTTTTATAAACTTTAAATCGTTATATCTACGGATTCATTGAACAATATAAAGGAACATATTAACTGAGATAATAAAGAACATGTTTATTTTAAACTTTTAAACAACATATATAACTTTATTTAAACAATTATAAATGTCACAAGGGTGCGTACCACGTAAGCACATCATAAGATGACGTAAGCGCTCCGTAAATAAAACGTAAACGCGACATAAGCTTACGTCCAACCATGTGACCTTATAACAAAAGATTTTATTGGTTTATAATACTTCCTACTCTAATTCCTGAAAGACCCCTCCCATCTTCATCATTCTTCTTTGGCTTTCGAGGAAGCAACACCTTTTTTCATCAGCACTTTGCTCTTGAAAAATCTACTGAAATGGCTGAACAGCAGGAACCTGAGAAACCCCTAGAACAGAGAGAGAGTCCATAGTACGGACATTTTTTAAATACCCAGAAAAATAGAAAAAGGTAAATGTGGCTTTTGTCACATGTAAAATCTGTGACACAGTACTTTCAAGAGGGGATCCACAGAAGAAGTACAGCTTTGGAACTTATAGCATGGAACACCATGTCCGGAATATACAACCAAACAATTGGAGTAAAGCTGTAATGAAAAGATCAGAGGAGCAGGGCTCTTCTCCCCTCACTTCTTCTGAAGCAACAGCACCACCAATGCAAGCATCAATGGTTGCAAATATCCAACCTGAACTTAACAATTTGATGATGCAATGCATTTATTGCCAGAAACTAATAGCCTTTGGACAAGAGCATTCTGAACACAAGGAACTTGAGGATTCTTCTACTTCATCTTCAGAAGAGTTTGTTCCTAAAACCCCTAGAACACAGAGAGAGTCCATAGTACAGAATTTTTTTTTAAAACCCAGAAAGAGAGAAAAAGGTAAATGCGCCTTTTGTCACATGTAAAATCTGTCACACAGTACTTTCAAGAGGGAATCCACAGAAACAGTACAGCTTTGGAACTTATAGCATGGAATGCCATGTCCGGAATATACACCCAAACAATTGGAGTAAAGCTGTAATAAAAAGATCATCAGAGGAGCAGGGCTCTACTCCCAGCACTTCTTCTGAAGCAACAGGAAGCACAGGTGCATTACCAGGAGCATTTTTTCTTTTCTCTGAAGATTGTCTTCTGGATGAATCTTCTAATTGAGTCCTCTTGATTGATAAAGCTTGCTTATAGAGTCTTTGTTTGCGGTTCTTGGTAGGCATAATCTATTATGACTCTGTAGATATTTACAATCTGTTGAAAAGAAAAATATGACATATTATAGACCACTACCAACATAGCACATAGCAATTACATTAACTAAACAATATAAACACTAGTTCACATCTCTCTTTGTGTGTCTCATATCACTCTCTGCCTGCACCATCTCCCTCTTTGCATGCCTCATCTCACTCTCTCCTTCCACCATCTCTCTGTTTGTATGTGTGTGTCATCTCAATCTCTGCCTACACCATCTGTCTGTTTGTGTGTGTGTCTCATCTCACTTTCTGTGTCTAAAACGATTTACCATACTAAATGTTGAAATGTCTGGCTTTAAGTTTTTTGACAAGGAACACACTGAGTGTGTATGTGAATTAAGGAATTATATTTTTTTCTTTTTCCATAATGTTAGCTGTGTGTGCTCACAATTTGTATCTTTTAGCTTACAGGGTAGACTTCTTTTTAAAGTGTTTCTCATGCTTGAATTCAATGCTGGTACAGAGATAGTGCTAATAGTTTAATTTGGCTTGTAAATATGCTCCTTTTTTACAAGCGCCTTGCGCAACCTTTAACATGGGTGCAAGCAGTGAATATATGGAGAGGAATAGGAATAGCAGATAGAAAACAATATGAAATGCCATTAGAGATGCATAAAGGATTTTACTAATGGCATCAATTGAGATAGAATATACAAAAAGAGGGGCATATTTAGAAGCCCCTTGTGCAATGTTTAACATGGATGCAAGCAGAAAATGCATACAGAGTAATAAAATTGGCATTACACTATCTCTATACCAGCATTAATGTTAAAAATTGCACAAGGGGCTTGTAAATATGCCAATGAAACCATTACACTATCTCTATACCAGCAATAATGTCAAACATTGCGCAAGGGGCTTGTAGATATGCCTCTCTTTTTTGTATATTCTATCTCAATTCATGCCATGAGTAAAATCCTTTACGCATCTCTCACAGCATTTCATATTCTTGTCTGTGTGCCAATTTTATTACTCTGCATGCATTTTCTGCTTGCACCCATGTCAAACATTGCGCAAGGGGCTTGTAAATATGCCTCTCTTTTTTGTATATTCTATCTCAATTTATACCATTAGTAAAATCCTTTACGGATCTCTCAAAGCATTTCATATTCTTGTCTGTGTGACGGTTTATTACTCTGCATGCATTTTCTGCTAGCACCCATGTCAAACATTGCGCAAGGGGCTTGTAAATATGCCTCTCTTTTTTGTATATTCCATCTTAATTTATGCCATTAGTAAAATCCTTTACAGATCTCTCAAAGCATTTCATATTCTTGTCTGTGTACCAATTTTATTACTCTGCATGCATTTTCTGCTGGCACCCATATCAAACATTGCGCAAAGGGCTTGTAAATATGCCAATAAAACCATTACACTATCTCTATACCAGCATTAATGTCAAACATTGCGCAAGGGGCTTGTAAATATGCCAATGAAACAATTACACTATCTCTATACCAGCATTAATGTCAAACATTGCGCAAGGGGCTTGTAAATATGCCAATGAAACCATTACACTATCTCTATACCAGCATTAATGTCAAACATTGCGCAAGCGGCTTGTAAATATGCCAATGAAACCATTACACTATCTCTATACCTGCATTAATGTCAAACATTGCGCAAGACGGACAAGACGGAGGTCCTCATCCTGGGCTCTTCACCCTCCGCCTGGGACGACTCCTGGTGGCCTCCCGCCCTGGGCACCGCACCCAAACCGACAGACCATGCACGAAACCTGGGCTTCGTCCTGGACTCCTCCCTCTCCATGACCAGGCAAGTCAACAGCGTCTCCTCGGCGTGCTTCAACATCCTACGCATGCTACGGAAGATCTTCTGGTGGATCCCCACAGAGACCAGGAAGACCGTCACCCAGGCCCTCGTCACCAGCCGACTGGACTACGGCAACGCCCTCTACGCCGGGACCACCGCCACGCTCCAGAAGAGACTCCAGCGGATCCAAAACGCCTCGGCCAGACTCATCCTCGACATCCCACGATCCAGCCACATCTCCGGTCATCTGAGAGACCTTCACTGGCTCCCCATCAACAAGAGAATCACCTTCCGCCTCCTCACCCACGCACACAAAGCCCTACACGACCAAGGCCCGAGCTACCTCAACAGCCGAGTCAACTTCTACGCTCCCAAACGCCACCTCCGATCAGCCAACCACGCCCTCGCCGCCGTCCCCCGCATCCGAAGAGCGACTACAGGAGGAAGGTCCTTCTCCTACCTGGCCGCCAAGACCTGGAACTCCCTCCCGTTCGACCTGCGCCTGACCCAAGACCACCTCTCCTTCAGGAAGAAGCTGAAGACCTGGCTGTTCGAGCAGTAGCGGCACCCCCCCTCCCCAGCGCCTTGAGACCCTACGGGTATGTAGCGCGCTTTATAAGTGTCACTGATTGATTGATTGATTAAATATGCCAATGAAACTATTACACTATCTCTGTACCAGCATTATTGTCAAACATTGCGCCAGCATTAATGTCAAACATTGCGCAAGCGGCTTGTAAATATGCCAATGAAACCTTTACACTATCTCTGTACCAGCATTAATGTCAAACATTGCGCAAGCGGCTTGTAAATATGCCAATGAAACCATTACACTCTCTCTCTACCAGCATTATTGTCAAACATTGCGCAAGCGGCTTGTAAATATGCCAATGAAACCATTACACTATCTCTGTACCAGCATTAATTTCAAACATTGCGCAAGCGGCTTGTAAATATGCCAATGAAACCATTACACTATCTCTGTACCAGCATTAATGTCAAACATTGTGCAAGGGGCTTGTAAATATGCCAATGAAACCATTACACTATCTCTGTACCAGCATTAATGTCAAACATTGCGCAAGCGGCTTGTAAATATGCCAATGAAACCATTACACTATCTCTATACCAGCATTAATGTCAAACATTGCGCCAGCGGCTTGTAAATATGCCAATGTAACCATTACACAATCTCTGTACCAGCATTAATGTCAAACATTGCGCAATCGGCTTGTAAATATGCCAATGAAACCATTACACTATCTCTGTACCAGCATTAATGTCAAACATTGCGCAAGGGGCTTGTAAATATGCCATTGAAACCATTACACTATCTCTGTACCAGCATTAATGTCAAACATTGCGCAAGCGGCTTGTAAATATGCCAATGAAACCATTACACTATCTCTGTACCAGCATTAATGTCAAACATTACGCAAGCGGCTTGTAAATATGCCAATGAAACCATTACACTATCTCTGTACCAGCATTAATGTCAAACATTGCGCAAGGGGCTTGTAAATATGCCAATGAAACCATTACACTATCTCTATACCAGCATTATTGTCAAACATTGCGCAAGGGGCTTGTAAATATGCCAATGAAACCATTACACTATCTCTATACCAGCATTAATGTCAAACATTGCGCAAGGGGCTTGTAAATATGCCAATGAAACCATTACACTATCTCTATACCAGCATTAATGTCAAACATTGCGCAAGGGGCTTGTAAATATGCCAATGAAACCATTACACTATCTCTATATCAGCATTAATGTCAAACATTGCGCAAGGGGCTTGTAAATATGCCAATGAAACCATTACACTATCTCTATACCAGCATTAATGTCAAACATTGCGCAAGCTGCTTGTAAATATGCCAATGAAACCATTACACTATCTCTGTACCAGCATTAATGTCAAACATTGCACAAGCGGCTTGTAAATATGCCAATGAAACCATTACACTATCTTTATACCAGCATTAATGTCAAACATTGCGCAAACGGCTTGTAAATATGCCAATGAAACCATTACACTATCTCTGTACCAGCATTAATGTCAAACATTGCACAAGGGGCTTGTAAACAAGCCTCTCTTTTTTTGTATATTCTATCTCAATTTATGCCATTAGAAAAACCCTTTAAGCATCTCTCACGGCATTTCATATTCTTGTCTGTGTGCCAATTTTATTACTGTGCATGCATTTTCTGCTTGCACCCATGTCAAACATTGTGCAAGGGGCTTGTAAATATGCCCCTCTTTATCTTATATTCCATCTCAATTGATGCCATTAGTGAAATCCTTTATGCATCTCGCACACCATTTCATATGGTTTTCTATCTGCCATTCCTATCCCTCTTCATACATTCACTGCTTCCACCCATGTTAAAGGTTGCACAAGGCACTTCTAAAAAAGGAGCATATTTACAAGTCCAATGAAACCATTACACTATATCTATACCAGCATTGAATCCAAGCATAAAAACAATTTAAAAAGAAGTCTACCTTATAAACTAAAAAATACAAACTGTAAGCACACACAGCTAACATTATGGAAAAAGGTAAAAATATAATTCCTTAATTCACACAGACACTCACTGTGATCCTTGTCAAAAATCTTTAAGCCACACATGTTATCAAAAAACATTTAGCATGGTAAATCATTTTACACACAGAGCACAACCCATTTAAATGAACACTACACTGCAATGCAGAAACCTGACTCATTTTCAAAATACAACAGGAATGAAGTCCAATATGCTTGTTATGCTTCCCAATACTGCAAACAGCACTCTCTCTATATTACTCACCTTTAAAATCGCTTTTGAAAATATAGAACAGTGTCAAACACACAGCAGATTTTCTTAAGCAGAATCTCTGAAATGCACCTCAGACACTGAAACCAGAAATGGCACACTTTCCCACTCATTCTTCACACATATTTCAGGTCTTAACCAATGAAATCTCTTCCCACACTATTTCAAAACTAAACAAACATTTCAATTGGTTCTACATACCCACAATTTCAAACTCACATAATATTCACCCATCCCCCTAGTGCTCATTCAACCTGTCACCATGGTAACTCCCACCTAAGGAAGAACAGAGTTTAAAAGTTCATTATACTTTGTTGCAAATGAATCCACCAAGGTTGTTAGAGCTTTCAAAATAACAGTTAATCATGTGCAATGTTACTTTCAATGACCTTTTCTGAACCAATAGAATTGCTTCTTTTAAAAAACAAAACTATGCACCCTAATATGTTCTTTTCCATTTTCAGAAAGCACCAATCATTTCTTAAGCTTCAAGTGCAGTGAATGTCCTCCTCTTTTTTTTCTACAATGCAAGCTTTCCGACTGCCATTTCATTTACAGCCCTCATCTGAGTACAACCAGACCTGCCTTGAAGATGCCTTCAGTATGGTTTGTAGGACACAGTTTTGTATTCTGGTCTAAAAGGTATGCAACAAACAGAGGAATTTTAAACCTTGATTTACCAAATGTGGATATTTTATGGATTGGCCAGAGAGGATTGAGATGTCACCAATTGATACCATTGGTGAAATCCTTCATGCATCTCCCACAACCTTATAATTGTGCACTGTGGTGGAAATGACTTATGCACTTTGACTGGGGTTGGTCTGGAAATGCTATTGAAGGACATCTTTGGACAATTGATCTCACTTTTTCCTCAAACTGCCTTTGTCTATTCCAATATATACCAAAGACAAAAATGGAATTGGTCCAATCAATTTTGTCCACAGATTGAGAAAGCAAGGAAACATGTAAATAAATCTGTTTCTGCATACATGAGAGACTATGGAATGGGTTGTATATACCACAACAACTTGCGTTACAACATGCAAGGCCTCTATAGGACAGATGGTGTACATTTCACTGATGAAGGGAACAGAGTCTATCTCTGTAACATCAGACTCTGCATTGGTACTTACTTGTAGGTACCAAAAAAACCACAATGAACACAACGGCTCTTTTTAGAGCCAACTAACATGTAAACACTCAAATATAATTTTTAACTTTATTTTTTGTATTAATTTTTACCGAGGTCCGCCCACCGAGCACTCACCGAGCACTCCCCGTGCGCGGACCTATCGTGTTTTCTGTTATTTTTTTTTAAAAAAAACATTATTTTTAACCTTAGGAGTCCTTGAACGACCCCCTGAGAAGGCATAAGGGGTCAGGGACACTCTACTCTACCCCCTTCCCACGTTTTTAAGTTATATTTTTCACTCTCTTCTGAAACCACAAAATGGCGGCGATAGGGTTCGCGCACCGTGCATTTACCGAAAACTCACGGTGCGCGGACCTATTGGAATTTAAAAAAAATAAATAAAACTAAATGGAAATGGACATCGTCTCCTCTGTAGATACCTTGTATATTGTAATGCAAGTTATTGTGGTATATTGAATCCATACTATAGTCTTTCAGGAAAGCAGAAACAGATTTGTTCACATGATTCCTTCCTTTCTCAATGTGTGGTCAGAATTGGCGTAGGGGGTCATGAGTTCCTACTCTGGTGAAACACACTTGCTGTTCTATATACTTACTTATGTTGTAAACTAGTTCATCAGAGACAGTCAGTGACAGAAAGGATACAGGACATGAAGAACACAAAATTGTATCACTTTGCTACTACCTCATAAATTACATTTAAATAAGTATAATTTTCAAAACAATTTTTCTTTACTAAATTAACATTTATTTATCAGAATTTTCAAAATCTAAAAGAACTTGTAGCATTTCTTCATCAGAAATGTCATCCATCAAAGTGTCTGAAAATGATTCGTCAAACTCGACAACGTCTACACATTCCATTAATTCCATATCTAGTGTTTCATCAAAAAAATCTGCCATGGTATCTCCTTCACGTTCTTCATGATTTGTTTCATCTATAGGATCAATTTACACCTCAGAATAAGTTGCCTCAATAAACGTTGCTGTTATTTCAAGGAAGATGTTGGTAGGCTCCTCATTTTCATTCATCATTTTATGTTAGTGTACTATTAAAAGAAAGAGAAACAGCGCTTACTGCATGATTTCCTGCTCTGGTGAGACACACTTGCTGTTCTTTAAACTTACTTATGTTGCAATCTTCTGCATCAGAGACAGACAGTGAGAGAAATTATGCAGGACATGAAGAAGAGATGTCAAACACACATTTAAGAACAGTTTGGGGAAGAACAGAAGTATTTATGAGTAAACTTACTATGTAACACAAAAAATTATCAGTTTGCTACTACCTCATTAATTACATTTAGTTAAGTATAAATTCTCATACAATATTTATTTACTAAATTTAAATTTATTGTTGGGAATTTCCAAAATTTAAATGATCGTCTAAGATTGCATCATCAGCAATGTCAATATTGAAAATCTCCCAAAAAGAATCCTCAAACTCAATGAACTCCAAAGCTTCCATTAAATCTGAATCCAAGGATTCATCATAGAAATCGTCCATGCCATCTCCTCCATCATAAAGCTCTCTTTCAGGATTACTCTCATCAACAGGAACATCCTCAATAACAGTCACAAAAATGTCTATAACGATGTCAAATGACTCTTCATTTTCAACCATTATTGATGTAAGTGTACTATTAAAAGAAAGAGAAAGACAGTGAGATGTTGCAGGGTAAGATTGAGATAGGGCAGAGAAAAACTATTAAATTCTATAAGAAGAGTTACTACTGTGTAAATCTCACACCAGAAATTGAACACCAAAATGTCCACACAAAAGTACCTCAGACACTATAGTCACAAAATGGCCGTGTTTCCCTGGACAATGTAAAGTATCAAGCAAGAATTAGAAATATAAAGCACTGCATCTGATGTTGCCCTACTCAATCCATAAGTATAACAGAAAAACATTAAATAACTAACATAAAACATTTTTCCTATTAACTTAAAGTGAACAACAGAGTTCTCCTTACAAATTAACAACTCACCTTCTAGAAAACTGTTGTACAGTAAATTCTGTCTCAATCTCACACCTCAGAAGTATACCTCAAACACTAAAATCTCAAAATGGCTGTGTTTCCCTCTCATTTTTCATACATATTCAAATACCCAGCCAATCACATTTCATCACACACAATATCAAAACCAAAGTAACATTTTAATTGGTTCAAATTATCAACACATTCAAACTCACATAATCTTCAACCTACCCTCAATGCTCTCTACCAATTACCATACTAACTCTCCACAAAACACCTATCTAAACCCAAAGGTGAAAGAGTCATCACTCAATGTTGCACTCAACCAACATCTAAACCCTGAAACTTGTTATTTTAATGTATTTCTTTTTTGTCTTTTTGAGCCGCGGTCCGCGCACAGTGCGCGGACCCCGCAATTTAAAAAACATTTTTTTTTTTTTTAAATTCAACCTTCGGGGTCCTTTACAGACACCATGATAAAAACCTAGGGGGCTCAGGAATCTCTACCCTGCCTCCTTGTCAACTATTACACTTCTGTTTACAACTACTATCATCTGCCACAAAAACAAGATGGCGGACATTCCTCATTTCGACTGAATGGACTGTTGACAGACGTCCAACAGCCAATCAGATTTCCGCGAGCGCACGCTAAGGTCCGCGCACGTGCAAGGACAGTGCAAGGACGGTGCAAGCCCGTGAGCGCACCGTGTCCCGCCTATAGATATATAATTTGAAAATAGTCGATTTTCTCAACAATTACTGAAGGGATTTTCACTAAATATACAAAAGGCACTTCTGCATACCAGGCTCTACCATTTTGCCAAGTTTGCAGTAATTCCATTCAGCCGTTCGGGCTGTAGCTGTGTCTAAAGGTCCTATGGAAAATTGCATTGGACTCAATTTCACATTCAATTTTCTCATAAACTACTGGAGGGATTTACACCAAACATACAAAAGGCACTGCTGCATACCAGTCCCTACCATTTTGCCAAATCTGGTGTAATTCCGTTCAGCCATTCGAGCTGTAGCCGTGTCAGAATGTCCTCATGGAAATTAACGGTGAACAGCCTTTACAACGCGGCTGTTACACCGCCGTGCCGTTACAACGCGGTCTTTTCAACGCAAGTCGTTACCACGACTTGCGCTGGAAGGCGCTGCAGGACAAGGAATTTTTTAATTTACTATCCAACACCTTCCCTACTGTACGTAGGCTGGTGTTGGAATAGTAAATTAAAAAATTCCTAAGTCCGCACCCCCCTCCAACGCAAGTCGTGGTAACGACTTGCGTTGAAAAAAACGCGTTGTAACGGCACGCGTTGTAAAAGTACGCGTCGTAATGCCGTACATCCAAATTAACATGGGGAAAACACATTTTGGGACCCTCCTTTTTTCTCGCCCCCGCTTTACGAATCCCCCCGAAACCTTCAGGGGAGGAGCGGAGCGCAGCGAGGCAAATTTAAGGAAAATTACAGGCAGATCCCTCAATCGGCACCAAAGTTATTCCCAATAGAATGTTCGCAATTTCCTATGGTAACTAGGTCCTAACTATATATACCTACTGGCGACCGCCAGTAGGTAATATATATCTATGTAGATATATATCTATATATTTCTATATATAGGCAGTCGACTAATATAAATAGATATCTACCTATCTATCTATATATATATATAGATATATAGATATATTTATATATATAGGCAGTAGTGCATGGAAAATTTTGGGGTCATCTGTCAAGCAGGGGCAGAGAAAAAAGGAACAGAATTACACCAAATTTGGCAGAAAGCTAGCAGTGTGGTGCTGACAATAGTGACCAAAAACAGTATGAGGATGTGGGGCTGGAAGTCCTGCACCTTGACTTGTATAATTATGCCGCTGCACATCTCCAACTCGACTCAGACAAGAACTGGAAGAAATGCTTGCTGGCAGGTGGATTTGTGGTGGAGCATTCACTGAAACTGTTGATGGAGGGCATTGGGGTCTCGCAGGACCTCCCCTAGGTCACCGCCCTGGGCTCGTGTAGCCTGGGACCTGGACCTAGACACCCCATTGGATGGCGGGGATTGGACGCAAGTAGCAAATTGACCCACACTGGCTCTTGTAATGCCTGCTTTAAATTGGTAAAGTGCAACTTCCCTTATAGGACTTACCTTACCCCCAGGGACATACACCGAATGACCCTGACAAATCTGGATAGTTGCCCGCTCTGTGGCAAAAGCAGGGCAGGTTACCTGCACTTAGACTGGCAGTGCTGGTATGTGCAGGAATACTGGAGACAGGTGGTAGACAACATCACTAGGACCACACACTGGAACATGATGCTCTCCCCCCAGTGCTGCCTTCTTGGTAACATGAAACGGCCAAGGGGCAGGAAGATGCTACAAATTCTTACAGGTGATACTGGTCTTAGCACAACGGAGGGTCGCTATCACCTGGATGTGGCTGAGGGCACCCAAGATCCCGATTTAGCATAAAGACGTATCAAAGTGGGCTATACCAGAGGAGATTCATATGAAGCTCAATAGACAGGACAATACGTTGAATGATGACCTAGCTGACTGGAAGGCCCTGGTGGACATTTTCCTGGATCCTGACTCGGATGAGACTGCATCAAACAGTGATAACACAGATGACGAGGGGGGTGATAATCTGATAGGGCTCTCCAATGCCTCTGAACAGCAGTTGCGGCATATCAAATTTTGGTGGGGAGAAATAGTGGGGTTGTTCGATCGTCCATTCAGCTAACTACCATAATACTTCTCTACCTAATTTTGTGCAGCCTGTGTCTAGCTAATGGGTATGCGTGTTTACAAAACGCATCTGCTCCTAATGCATCATAGGTGTGTAGAGGTATTGATGATGTTACAAATCTTTGTATGAAGAGTAACTCTGTGACAGTTGATGACTTGTGTTCAGCATGTTCCTCAAAAGTTTTTGGCTCTGCAGAAAAAGTTTTGAACAAGGCCAAAGATTGTACTTGTCACAACGCCCACCCACTCCGCCGGCCACACACTCGAACCCGTCTTCTCCTCAAGCCCGCTAGTCTCAGTCAGCCACACCACGAACTCCTCTGGACCGACCACCGCTGCATCCACTTCACCTTCCAGAAACCCACCACACACCACCGCACCCAACAGATCCCCTGCCGCTGCTGGAGCAAAATCACCGAAGACCAACTACAGGCAAACCTCGCTCTCAGCCCACCCACCGAACCATCCAACACCAACGTCGCTGCCCACAACCTCAGACGCTGGATCGAGGACTGCACCAACATCCTCGCCCCACTGAAGAAACCCCCCCACAGAGACACCCGCAAGAATGCCAGCTGGTTCACCCCAGAACTCCTAAATTCCAAGCAAGCCTGCCGGAAACTAGAGAAGAAATGGCAAAGTGAACAAACTCCGGACAGTCAAGCAGCACACAAGGATGCCGTCCGCAACCACCACCACCTCATCAGGGCTGCCAAGAAGACATCCTTCAAAGACTGCCTCAACAACAATGCACATGACAGAAAAGGTGTTCTTCAACATCGTGAAGGAACTCTCTAACCCCAGCTCCAACATCAACGATATCCCGCCGTCGCAACCCCTGTGCGACTCCCTCGCCACCTTCTTCCACCGCAAGATAGCAGACATCCACGACAGCTTCAACACCCAGACTGCCCCAACAGACAGCAACACAACAGACCCTCCGCACACCATCGACCACGTCCCCTTGCTAGCCTGGACCAGCGTGAGTGTCGATGACACCATCAAGACCATGAACACAATCCACTCCGGCTCTCCGTCAGACCCATTCCCGCTCCATGTCTTCAACAAAGCAAGCAGCTCCATCGCACACCACCCTACGCAACGTCATCAATCTCTCCCTTGAGACCGCGACCTTCCCAGAGAGCTGGAAACACGCCGAGATCAACGCCCTACTCAAAAAACCAAAGGCAGACCCAAGAGACCTCAAGAACTTCCGACCCATCTCTCTGCTCCCCTTCCCGGCCAAGGTCATTGAGAAAATCGTTAACAGACAGCTAACCCGATACCTCGAAGAGAACAGAATCCTGGACCCTTCCCAGTCAGGGTTCCGCTGCAACCACGGCACCTAGACCGCCCTAATCGGCGCCACTGATGACATCAGGACCTTGCTAGACAACGGGGAGACTGCAGCACTCATCCTCCTGGACCTCTCAGCCGCCTTCGACACCGTCTGCCACCGCACACTACTTGCACACCTCCACGCTGCAGGGATCCGAGACAAGGCTCTGGAATGGACCACCTCCTTCCTCTCCGGCAGAACCCAGAGCGTCAGCCTCCCCCCGTTCCGTTCTGAAGCCTCCTAGATCATCTGCGGCGTACCCCAAGGATCCTCCCCCATCCCGACACTGTTCAACATTTACATGGTCCGCTCGCACACGTCGCCCGACAGCACGACTTCAACATAATCTCCTACGCCGACGACACTCAACTGATCCTCTCCCTCACCAAGGACTCCATCACCGCCAAAGCCAACCTCCATGAAGGAATGAAGGCCGTCGCCGACTGGATAAAGATCAGCCGTCTGAAGCTGAACTCGGACAAGACGGAGGTCCTCATTCTCGGCTCCAACCCATCAGCCTGGGACGACTCCTGGTGGCCAACGGCACTGGGGGCAGCCCCAACCCCCACCGACCACGCACGCAACCTGGGAATCATCCTCGACTCAACGCTCTCAATGACCAAGCAAGTCAACGCCGTCTCTTCCTCCTGCTTCGACACCCCCCGCATGCTCCGCAAGATCTACAGATGGATCCCGACAGATACAAGAAAGAAAGCCACCCAGGCCCTCGTCAGCAGCAAACTCGACTACGGAAACGCCCTCTACGCGGGAGCCCCGACCAAGCTCATCAATCGACTACAACGCATCCAAAAGGCCTCGGTACGACTGATCCTCGATGTACCACGACACGGCCCCATCACCCCCCACCTGAGAAACCTGCACTGGCTCCCCGTCAACAAGAGGATATCCTTCAAGCTCCTCATCCACGCACACATGGCACTCCACAAGCCTGGCCCAGCCTACCTCAACAGACGGCTCTCCTTCTACACCCCCAACCGCCAGCTATGCTCTGCCGACCTCTCACTCGCCACCGTCCCGCGCATCCGAACAACAACCACCGGCGGGAGATCCTTCTCCCACCTCGCCGCCAAGACATGGAACACCCTCCCACTGAGCCTACGGCAGACCCAAGACCTGCTGACCTTCAGGACGATACTAAAGACCTGGCTGTTTGATCAGTAGCGGCCCCCACCTCCCCCCCCAGTGCCTTGAGACCCTCACAGGTATGTAGTACGCTTAACAAATGACTGATTGATTGATTGATTGATTGATATACTAAGTATTCTAAGCAGCCTTGAGTTATTAGACAGAATTGTCTCAGCATGACAATGTTTACATAACATAGAGGCTGTGTGCACCAGGTACTAACATATGTACATGTGCTTTATTTGCTTAAGGAGATGGGCTATCAGTAAGGTTTTCACCACAGTATGAAGACTGTAGGTAGTATGATCATTAGTATCTTCAGAACTTGGTCATTTTTAGCGAATAGTGTGTTTTTTAACAAGTGTTGCATTGTTCTTTGTAGATACTTTTTTATTACTCTGTGGTGTCTTTCTCATGAGAGTTTCACTGTCTACAAACAATGTGGTGTAGGGACAACTCTCTCCATAGAGTAAACTCTGTTTATAGGACCCACTCTTCTGCTCATATCAACTTCATTTCTCAATATTGGTTCGTGACTGTGAGGGGTTTCACATAGATAAAGGCTGTCTGTAATGGAGTATTAATTTTGGAACTGACATGAAGCACCTTGAGGAACTTGGTGTTTTTCTGAACTGTTGTATGCATATTATACACTGTGTAGAATAAGGGTTTCCCGTATATCTGTGGTTGATTGTTAATGTGAACTTCTGTGAAGTATGTATGTATGTATGTATGTATGTATGTATGTATGTATGCATGCAGTACTTATATAGCGCAAACTGTCCCCCCAAGGGTATCCTGGCACTGCAACTTAGCATATGACAAACAGCAAGCAACGGGCCAGACTATCAATGGGAGGCATTGTTCTCATTCCTAGGGAAAAGCCAGGTTTTCAGACTCTTTCTGAAACATAGCAGGAAAGTCACCTGTCTAATACTCAGGGGAAGGTCGTTCCAGAGGCGTGAGGCCGCTATGCCAAACGCCCAAACTCCCATCCTGGAGTTCTTGAATTTAGCAGTTGTTACCAGATAGGGGCTCGAGGAGTGGAGATGTCATACGGGCTTGTACCATGTAAATCTCTCCTGCATAGGGATCGGTCCCGTAAAATGTACTGCTCTGAACACCATGCACAGAGATTTGAAGCAGATTTTCTCCTTGATGGGAAGCCAATGGAGGTCTCTCAAAGGCAGAGTGGTGGAGAATCTGCGTTGCCTATTTAGTGCCAACTTTTCCGCTATAGACTGGACTCCCTGCAGCTCCTGTAAGATGTATTGGGGGGCACCCAGTGTATGGTATAGGGTCAATGTTGCACCCAACACATGCTTGCTACACCTAAGGGAGTTGTGTCTGTTATGGAATTAATGATATTTATCAAAATATTACAAGTTATTGTGTACCTACTTTAAGGTCTCTAATGCCATTCTAGTTTATAGAGTAATGTGACCAAAATAAGTTTGAATGATGTCATCAGTGATGTCATCAGTAATGTCATAAATTAGGTCATAGAATGTAGTGTTTTATCTAGGACCCTGAATCGATATTCCTATTTTATGTCCTTGTCCGGTTATAATCAATACTATCCATACAACGGCATAATAATCATATCCATAATTCAGTCGTAGCACATGCTGTCACATTAAGCAGGGCTACTTCCTCGGCCCCCTAGTAAGCACTCCACAGAAAAGGTGGTCATTTCAGTTCTGGACCGACTCAGGGAGGGATTGGACTCCAACGTACCTCAGGCCCTCGTTTTATTAGACCTGTCCGCCGCCTTTGACACGGTGGACCACTCCATCCTCTTACGCCGTGTCAGGTCGGCGGGCATCGAGGGCCCTCCTTTGGTTTGGCTGGAGTCCTTCCTGTCTGGTCGCTCCCAGGCTGTCCATCTGGCAGAATTTGCTGCCCCTTCTCGTGAAATCACGTGCGGGGTCCCTCAGGGCTCTTCCCTTTCCCCTTTACTCTTTAATTGCCCTATTAAGCAACGGGCACTGTTTAAATTAGGATGTCTTACATTTCAAGCCCGAGCGGGCACAGCTCCGGCATTTATCAACTCCGCCGTTACAAACTATTGCCCGCCGAGAGCCCTTCGTTCCTCTTCTTTGGGCCTGCTAGTAGTACCCCGCTTTAAGAAGAAAAGAGTCGGTGGTCAGAAATTCTCAGTTCTGGCCCCCACTTTTTGGAACGCCCTTCCCCCTTCAATAAGACTCCTACCATCCTATATGGAATACCGTAGGGCCTTAAAAACCCTCTTGTTCCAGCAAGCATTTACTGGTTAGCTGCGCCCCCCGTTTGCTTGTTTTTACCACTGTAGCTCCCAGCGCCAAGAAACTGCTTTAGTATATGAGCGCTCTATAAATGTTTTTAAATTCCAAATTCCACCGAGTTCTCTAAACAAAACCAAGCCTCCAGCAACCTGGGAAATCCCCCTTGCTTTTGTTTTGATTTTGTCCTAGAACTCCTGTAAAGCACTGTAAGAACGGCCAGTTCTTAGTGACATCTTTATTGACGTCTTATGTCCAACCTTACGTCAAACCCAGGCACCTTTCAGGTATAAATATACCAACGTTGCCTTAAGCAAACACACGGTGGTGATTCTGGAGCAGAGCAGCTATCTACTTGCCCGAGAGCCCAGCTGATGCGAGAGCCCACGGACGCTGCCCCTCCTCTCTGACGCACTGAGAGAGACGCTGTCTTTTCTCCTGCCGAGAAATCCAGCTCCGGTGTTTCCAGATACCTTCGCGGGTTACTGGGATATCGAGTCCTGAGAAAGACATACAAGACCTCCTGCTTTCTATTACCCAGGTACGGAACTGACTAAACCCTTACAGAGAATACTTGAGTCTGATTCTTGGCAAAACAAACTTAACTTAAACTGCTACTTACTTACTCCTTCCCACGTATTAGGCTTAGGTCAGGTACACCGGGGTAGGCGTATTTAGAAGCACCAGTTGAGTACGATTAGTCAATATATATATGTATGTATATATTTTATCTATTTTAAAGTATCATATGGCTAAGAAACCATATCAATGCTTTTACAGTATTATTTTATACTCCTCCTTTTACTGTACGCACTTTACTTTACCATGAGTATTACAATCGTGGCAATTCATTTCTCTTGTATGAGAAAGAAGACTGCTCAATAAATACCACCTTTTATTGAAAACGCCCGTCTCTCTTTTCTCTGCATTCTGGTGAAACTAAGTACGCACATTTAACTGAGTGAAATAACTGTCTATTGTTTTCACACGACTCTAGAGATACACTCTTATTCAGGGAGAGCAAAGTTGTCATGTTTTATGGTTGTCAGAAGCTAATCCCTTCTTGTCTATCCAGGGAGGTTAAACTCCTCCTCGTTTATTCAAGAAAGTTTCTAGTGACCTCTGAGCTAGCTGGCAAACCTTAAGTCTAATATAGTCAGTATAGACCCAGATAACCTCAGTCCTACGTCTACACTGCTGAATATATTATTCCAATGCGCAGAGCCTATTGGGAATATAGGAACTACACTACACTACACTACATGGCGCCCAACGTTTGGTAAGGCGATAAATCTAACGCAAGACGTTAGAGTAACTCAGTCGTGCTTTTTTACACAGACCCTTTTTCCCGTAAATACTCAAAAAGACGTCTGGAGTCTATGTATAGTTTTTGGTTTAGTCAACGTTGAAGGATACAGTGTTCCAAAAATATTGTGCACCTAATCTTTGTTTCCTTGAAACCTGATCTGCAACAAAAACCTTTCTGTCAGTAAAAATGTCAGAAAATGAAGACGAAAGGGAGACAGCTAGAATAGCAGCTCAACTCCTAGAGGATGACACAAGTCTCCTACAGAATGACCCGAATGCAATACTCATTCCGGTCAACATAAGAAAAACTATAACTCTTAAAAACTTATAGAAAATGGACTAACATCGAGAGGTGGTACAGTCATATTCGTAATTGAGGCACATGAATATCGGCAGACAGAGGTATTCTATTCATGGATAAACTTTCCAGCAGCAAACGCTGTCACACACGAATTCCACTATTACAAAATAGAGGAACCTCCGGATGAATACACTCCTTTCGAGGAGGTGGAAATCCCATTAAAATACCAAGAGCACCTGCTCTGGTTTAAAGGCGCCCTAAAACATAATAATCACATCACCAGGCTCGGTCCACTAGGTAGACCAGGAGCAACGTGGCCGGTTCTAGCCAGCTACACACCACATCCAGACATTGAAAAAATGTCCGTACCAGAACTTTTAGCACAGCTAAAACAACTGATTAAAATTCATAGACAATTAGTCCAATATGTAATGCGGACCTCAACAGTCCAACCAGCTATTAACATTCCACAGCTGACCCCTCATCAGGGGAATACAATCATGTCTTGGTAAAACACCCGCAAAACGGGAACAAATTCCATTCCGGTTAGCACAAAAAATCACTCAAATAGAGGCAGTATTTCCGGATACTACCCCTACTGAGAAACACAGAATTCTGACTATCTGTCTTCTAATGGGGATCGCACCACATGTAGAGGACTGTGACACTTGGGGCACAGTCTTTGCTTCCATTTACACAAAAACACATGGTGTTCCATCCATGGCGGTAATACCCGATGTACTCATACAGATTCAAAATTAATATGGTCCTTAACCTGCTTTAACTCTAGGTATGAAATTACTAAAAGACTTCAAGCAGGTCTCGGCTATATTATTAGCCAACATAAAAGGGGAAGCAGCATCTGTGACGATCCGCCAGAAATTGAAAGAAACAGATATAGCGGAACAACCATTTGAAGTTGCCAGAATCATAGAAAAATCCTATGAAGAACTAGGAAGAGATAGTTTGGGCGGGAAACCAGTAAAACCCCAACTAACTGAAAATCCTGAAAAACTATTTATTAAAAATAATCTAAGCACTCCAAAAAAGAGCTGGGATGGAAATAAACAATCCACTCCCAAAGAAAAAAGATTCCAGTCCAGAGGAAGGTCTCCTCGGTGGAGAGAAAGATCTCCGGACCAAGGACACAAGTCTCCCCAGAGGGAGCCCTCTGAGAAAAGATACAACCTTAGAAATAGGGATAATCTAAAGAAACCTGATAGATATCAAGATATTGATACACGTCCCTCTCGATCTTTTCAAACTTCCTCGCAGAAATCGGAAAGAAGAGGACGGTCAGAGCACGTCAAGTCCAAAGACAAAGAACCTGCTCATCAAAGTAAAAAATGACAATTTCCAAGAAAGAAGGTAGCTAGCATTAAAATAATCAAACATGCCGAGGATACTGAGGACACAGCTGAAAAACGGAGAGTGGGCCCAGACAGTGCTAGACAGCGCAGCAGAAGTGACCATACCTCGCAAGATCCTGATGAATCATCTGGAGACAGTGGACACGAATGAATACATTCAAGTGGAAACTGCAGACAGCAGAGTTACCAAACCTCATAAAATATACGAGATAACATTACGTATAGATGGAGATAAGACTAGGAAAGTAAGGGGTCTATTTTGGGATAACCTTTCCAAAGGCTATGACATCCTTTTAGCTGAAAAGGAGTGGCCACCAAAGTTTGTCAGGGAGTGCTCTCATGGCAAAGAAATTATTATGCCTGCCTTCTCAATTCACATTCCAATTCATAAAAAATATACACTTGCAAAAAAGTGGGCAGTAGCCCAAGCTCCTGCATTTATAAAAATCATGTAGGATGGGATGAGGACTCTCCTCCTCACAAAATCCAATTAAAATGTCAACCGACTGCACAAAGGCAGTACCCAATTAAGCAAGAAGCTAAAAAACAGGTCAGGGAGATCTTAGATCAACTTGAATACCAGGGGGTGATAGAAACATGCACCTCACAAATGAACAATCCTTTGTTTCCTGTCTCCAAGCCAGACGATTCATATCGTCTAGTTTTGGACTACAGACACCTTAACTCATGTTGCAAGACATTTGCAGTACAAAACTCACACAGTGCAGCACTAATGAATAACATCGTACGCAAAAAATACAAAACAACATTAGACATCTCTAATGGATTCTTTTGTCAAACATTGCACCTGAAAGCAGGTATTTGACCGCTTTCTCAATAATGGGCTCGCAGAAAAATTTCTGTCGACTCCCACAGGGGTTCAAGAACAGCCCAGGATTATTCTCAGCAAGGGTAACAGAGTTACTACAAATGTATGATGATGAGGCATTATCTTATGTCGATGACATCTATCTGACAGATGATAACTTGGATACTCACTTGAAAAGAGTGAACACCATAATACTTGAGTTCGCATCAGAGGGTTATAAATTCAACTTTAAAAAGTCACGAATTGCCCATCTGACTGTCCTGATTTTAGGATATGAATTATCAAGTGAAAGCAAAAGCCTAGCAGACAATTTCTTAGAGAAGTGTGCTGTACTCCAATCACCAAAAACCATGAGGAACTTACAATCAATACTAGGTTTCCTGAATTTCGGAAGAACATACATTCTAAATTATGCAGAGAGGGTTAAACCTCTCTATGAATTAATAAAACCTGATTTTAAACCAATCAATTGGACTCAAAAACTCACAGAAATTTTGAGATCGTTGCAAACAGACATATTAGCAAAAACAAAATTGCAAACTCGCGATAATACACGCAACCTTGTAATCCGAGTCATCCCAGGAAGATGCGGATTCACGTACCTGACCTCTAATGAGGGAGAAAAGGTACCAATAGCATACAAATCACACTTGTACTCACAAGCTGAAAAAACATTCAGTCTTGCGGAAAATGTTGTAAATAGGGTTCAAACAGCTGTAGCAAAAGAAAGAGCCCAGGCCTAAGGCAGACAGATTACTGTTTTAACGGCAGAATCAGCCTTCGAGGCATTAACAAGCCCACGCAATTTAACTACCGTGACATTAGATCCAAAATGGATACAATGGGAAAATTCTCTTGCAACAGAAAAAGTGAAATACTATTTTGACCCGGAAATGAAAAAATTAAAATATCTAACGTATGAAAGAGAATATCCTCTGCCAATCGAAATCCTGCCCATACAACTTTACGCCTGTGTAATATACACAGATGGATATGCACAACCCTCAGTTTGGGGAAAACAGGCTTATAACGCTACGTGCGAGGTTGTCAAATGCCGGTGGCGCGGAGGTAAATTGAGACCACTGGTAACAATGTCACAATCTGTAAAAGACAATTCAGGTCAACAAACTGAATTAATAGCTTTAAAAATGGCGCTCGACATTGCCGATCGCGAATTCCCGACACTAATAGTGTGCGATTCGCATTCCTGCCATACAATACCGACTTGCAGAAATGGGTTCAAAACGGTTACAAAGATGACATTGGTGCCACAATCAAGCAAAAATCGCTTTGGGAATAAGTAGTTCTTTTGAAGAAAGAACTACAAAAGACTCACGTGATCCATACACTGAGTCATCAGCGTGATGGCGTTCACGCTGCAGGGAATTCATTGGCTGAGACAGCCACAGCGGAAGCAACTAATCCGGCTTCCGTAGCCACAAAAAAGCGTTCAGAAAAATACATAGACGGGGAAACCATGCTGGCGGTAAAAACGTCTTCAAAAGGCGACTGTGCAGCATTACCCGTGAACTATCCACTCAATTATACATACATAATCGATGCAAACTCCGTTCCTTTTGCTCGAATCCCTGGAGTGGGGGATAGAGTAATTCCAAACACGAACAGGAGAATCTTCTTAATACAAGAAGCACATATGGGATTAGGTCTAAGGCACCAGATGATCAAGGAATCTCTGACAGAATTACAATCAGAATACTGGTGGCCGGGAATGAGCTTACATAATCACAAATTTGCGAAAAATTGTGAAGACTGCAACAGAGATCGCAGTGGCGAACCGGCCGAAGTAGTGCCAGAACACCAAATAGAAAGCATAAGGCGATCTATACGCATAATTAAACAGGAAACATGCGTCCCAATGTATATTATTTAAGACTAGATTCACTTAAAATCTAGACACCAGCGCTCGGCTGACGCCAGAACTGTTATAAAAGACTTGCGAGTCTATATCGGCACATACGCAATTGGCATGCTACATTCTGACCAGGGTCCTGCTTTTAGCTCTCGAGCTTATAAGGAGGCCATGACCAGCATGGGCATTGCATTGCGGTACTCTTGTCCCTTCCATCCTGAGGGAAACGGGATTGTGGAAAGAAAAAACCGAGACATAAAGCGATCTATAACGGCAAGGGTATTAGGTACGGGTGATGGGTGGGTCCAACATTTAACAAGTGTCCAACGTAGTCTTAACAATCTGCCAAGAAATTCTCTAAAAGGTTTCAGTCCGTATGAACTATTGTTCGGGACTAGAATGCACATTCAAGACCTCGATAGTCAGACTTCAGTGGTAGAAGAAAAATGCTTTGATATCAAAGATCGTTTGGCTATTTTACAGGACTTAAATGAAACAAGAAAAGACCTGAGCAACGTAAAGCTAAAACAGCAGCCAACAGCCACTGAAGAGAAGCCACCTGTCCCAGCAAGGCCTGTCTGGACTCCAAAGATTGGGGATCTGGTTAGAGAGAAGATCGCGGTGAAGAAGGAATTTGGGCCTTCTTACAGAAAAGCAGTACCTGTCTTAGCTGTCAACGGAACAAGATCAGTTGTACTACCGCCCCTTGCTGGTAAAAAGGAGAACCGAGTTGTATCCATAGACCTGGTAAAACCACAATCATGTGGCCGATAATAAGTAGTAGGTCCAGTGGACTCCCAAGAAATAGCAGAATACCAACGTTTGCTACAATACAAGAGGTTCAAACTGAGAGACTAATCACATTTGATAAACCTGCATTGATTAAAAAAGGACTATGAAATAATGCCATGGAACTTGAGCCTCTTGAAACCCAAATTGCAACAGTTCATCAAGAAACGCCTGTCTACAATGATGTGGCTCAGACTATGCTAATGAAACAAAGAAAATTCCAAAAGCAAATAAAAATCCGGAAGCGATTCCAACAATTGATAGAACTGCATCTGGCTACTTCATCAATTTCGATGACTTTTCTGAGGATCCAAGCGAGCCTGAAGAACAGCCAACAACTAAATCTTTTAAAAACAAAGTAACCTAACTCTTTCATCAACTCAAAGAAACCTATCTGATTTCTCCATGGATTGAATTTTGGATTGTGTTAGGGGAACTTTTCCTCCTGCTTTGGCTCATCATGGTTCTTTGTTTGGGAAAATTCATTGAGGGAAAATATAGTACAATGGACACAGCAAGTCAGAACATCAACTTGGTCCTAAAGCCACACAAGTCATCTCACATCGAGAAAAGAGAACTATCGTCCGTGAATGTCACAGCCAATCCAATACCCGGTGGGGTAGCTTGGGACAAAACAGATTATGAAATTTATGGCCCGGTTGAACTCTTGAAGTATCCACACCAGTTTAAGATTTCATTGAGTGACTTTGTAAAACCGAGCACATTCTCTGATGATTGGGACTTTAAAAGTATTAATGATATGATGTCAGATTTAGTTATGTCAACAAAATTTACAGAACATGATTACTTGCAGGGTTCATCTAATTATGAAGACATGTACTGCTACAACCACTTTGCACATCACTATTTGCATAAATCTGCTCAACCTAGAAGTGTTTTAAATTATAATCAATGGGAACATTGTGCAACTCCACCAAAAGGCAGTTCAAAAACATTTTATGAGAGATTCCCATACTTCTCAGGGTTTAACACAAGTGAAGCAGAAAACTTTTATTTCAAATTGTTAAATAAGACAGGAATGAAAACGATGCTGACAAACACTAAATTAATCTATTCAGAAGCATTTTATGAAAAAATGACTACATTTGGTTTTGATTTTTGGAAAAACAATATTGAAACAAAAACGATCTGGGGTACCAAAGATTGGCAGGTACAAGGTATAGAATCATTATTCAGAGCCTGCATGATCCCAGAACAAATTATATTCTTGAATGATACCATTCAACAGACAACCTGTCTTGGCCTAGCCAAAATTAAAGACTTGAACAAACCGTCTATTCCAAAGCCAACACCTGGCAGTAATAGCACTACAGATGTTGGGATAGACGTATCCCATATTTTTAACCAAAACAGAACACATCCTGATTGGAAAAAATGGTTGATCTGGCCCACAGACACAAATAACTGTCAAGACAGATTCCTGAACAAAATACAGGGATTCAAATTGACCAGGCCAGACCCTAGATACTCCCAGAGACAACATCCAGGGATAGTTACAACATACAGTGTAGGAAAACTCTGCCTCGAATGACTACAGAAATCCACACTGGCAGAAATTAAGCAACACTTGACTTTACTTAAAGATAGTGCTGACTTGCGTGATTTCATAATGGGACCACGCAAACAGCGTCCGAAACGTTTCATAGCGGCCGGTATATATGCAGCCTACAACGAAGCTTGGAAAGAAACGCAAATTACAACAGCAGAAAAAATACAGGAAATTGACCGTATTCATTTGGAAAAATCACTTTCTGTTGTGGACAATGGGTTAATGACTCTGTCTTCCAGAATATATTCACTGGACAGTATTGTATCATCTGCTATAGATATAATAGAGCAGGACTTGCTAATGTTACAACACGGTCAGTCCCAATTACGTTCTATTGTACAGCTTGGCTGGACGTTACAAAATCTGTGTTCAGGCTACGTGCCTTGGCGTTTAATCAACACAACGTCATTATTCTCTATCTTTAACCCTACTGATACACAAATCAGCTTGGCACAGAAAGGAGCAGAATATACAATTCTGAGCATTGAAAAACTTTAGAGATTACCAGTGACAATGTCAGAACGACCTGTCATTGAATGGATAATACACGGAATAATAACTATTCCGATAACAACTTTCCAATTTAAATTCTGTCAAGAGTATATACCAGCAGGCCAGTATGAAAGGTTGGGTAAAGGGTACATTAAATCATCATGGAAATTACCTTACACACACACATGTTATAGTGAAAAGGAACAGAATGTATTTCTTAGTGGTAATAATTGTAAAAGGTCACTAAGTGGTATACTTGTGTGTCAAGGTATTAACCTGCATGGGGCCTGTGAGGGGACTTCAAATAACCTTTCATGTCACCAGCATGGCGCACCTGCAACTCGAATAGAGCCATTTTTTAGACGGCTTTCTAACGGGAGCTATATTCTAATAGTGGACCACAGATGTTGTGGCATGGTGCCAGGAAAAGCTTATCTCGTGAGCGTTAGTTCCATGGTCACTTGCTGTATGCAAGTATTGTTTCCAAACAGCACTCCAGACAGGGAGGCAAAAATGTGGCCTTTTTTTTAATATCTCTTCTATTCGAATTGATACTTTAAGCAGAATGAAGTCTGTCCTTTTGCAGACGAATGTGCCCTTGACGTCATCAAAAGAAACGTATGATCTACAAGTTGCAAGGACAACGGCAGATATACATACACTTTTATCAACAAATTGCTCCCTACATTTCGCAGAAATGTTAAGCCAAACCCTAAATATGTCTGATACCAGCAGTATCCCACATGTATTTAAGTCAATTTTTTCGGGACTGTTAACACCCTTCACAACAGTTCTGGGCATTTTTCCTAATTTTGTCAATTCTGTCTTTGGCGGCCTACCACTCCTGTTGGGACTCGTAGCAGGCATTTTATTTTTGATACTTCTGCTTCTTTATGGCAAGCCAAAACGCAGACAAGACTCCAGCAACAATGGAAGAAACGATCCTAGCTATACGCTATCGGGACCGCATAACTAAAGTCCTTGGATTAGCCCGGCTAAGAGATCTAAATATGACCTGGTTTCTTTCATTCAGACCCATCTGGCAGAATTGAATCTTACCTGTGCTTCGATGTATGCTATGCGGAGAAGAATGCGAGTTGGACGTCTGTCTAACACTACAATCAGCAGTACCATTGGATACAGATACCTTGCTAAGTCCTGTAACGGCTCATGCATCGTGTTGTCCCCAGCGGTTACCAATACTGATGACGGCATTCGTTGAGACTTCACCACTGCGATTAGAGGGTAGTGAAGTGCGAAATGAGAGCAACATAACCCAGGTACGACCTTCTGTGAGCACTGCTGATCCTGTCATCGATGATAGCAATCATGCTCAAAACTGCACAGTTGCGGTATTTTCAAATTTGGTTGAACTTTCACCTGAAGCCGTAGACAACTTTTTTGCGAGTCTGTCTATAATGATATTTTCCCCCGAACAAAAAGAATAACTTTTAAGCAAACTAGTACACAGCGTTCCCTGAACTCTGAATTCGGCCTTCGGCTTTGATAAACAAGAGCTACTGAACATATTTGGAACTATATAATTTTTCTCTCTCCCCTGAAAGCAAAATTTTTTTTTTCCCCGATTCCAAAATATTGACCTTTTTTTTTTGGCACATGTACTCTGCTTGAACTAGAACTATTCTTAGAGAACAGAGCTTCTATTTTAGGAACTCTTAAAGACAATATATCACGTCAGCCTCTAGCACATTTACAGCAACTGTATTTATATGTGATGGAATGGTCTCGACCCTTTATTCTGTATTAAGAGCCATTTCATGTGTAAATTTCGCAAATCGTTCATGCCGATATATATATGCATCTGCTTGAAAAACGTACAGTACCTATAATCATTTTCATGTATTTCGCATACACCATTTCAAATGCAAAAATTTATTTTGGGGTGGGTTGGTATACACATGCACCTTTTATGTTTACTATTGCTTACGTTTTAGTAATGATGGAGATTAATTTGTGGAGTAGGTGTAGTGTTTTATCTAGGACCCTGAATCGATATTCCTATTTTATGTCCTTGTCCGGTTATAATCAATACTATCCATACAACGGCATAATAATCATATCCATAATTCAGTCGTAGCACATGCTGTCACATTAAGCAGGGCTACTTCTCCGGCCCCCTAGTAAGCACACCGAGTTCTCTAAACAAAACCAAGCCTCCAGCAACCTGGGAAATCCCCCTTGCTTTTGTTTTGATTTCGTCCTAGAACTCCTGTAAAGCACTGTAAGAACGGCCAGTTCTTAGTGACATCTTTATTGACGTCTTATGTCCAACCTTACGTCAAACCCAGGCACCTTTCAGGTATAAATATACCAACGTTGCCTTAAGCAAACACAAGGTGGTGATTCTTGAGCAGAGCAGCTATCTACTTGCCCGAGAGCCCAGCTGATGCGAGAGCCCACGGACGCTGCCCCTCCTCTTTGACGCACTGAGAGAGACGCTGTCTTTCTCCTGCCGAGAAATCCAGCTCCGGTGTTTCCAGATACCTTTGCGGGTTACTGGGATATCGAGTCCTGAGAAAGAGATACAAGACCTCCTGCTTTCTATTACCCAGGTACGGAACAGACTAAACCCTTACAGAGAATTCTTGAGTCAGATTCTTGGCAAAACAAACTTAACTTAAACTGCTACTTACTTACTCCTTCCCACGTATTAGGCTTAGGTCAGGTACACCGGGGTAGGCGTATTTAGAAGCACCAGTTGAGTACGATTAGTCAATATATATATGTATGTTTATATTTTATCTATTTTAAAGTATCATATGGCTAAGAAACCATATCAATGCTTTTACAGTATTATTTTATACTCCTCCTTTTACTGTAGGCACTTTACTTTACCATGAGTATTACAATCGTGGCAATTCATTTCTCTTGTATGAGAAAGAAGACTGCTCAATAAATACCATCTTTTATTGAAAACGCCCGTCTCTCTTTTCTCTGCATTCTGGTGAAACTAAGTACGCACATTTGACTGAGTGAAATAACTGTCTATTGTTTTCACATGACTCTAGAGATACACTCCTATTCAGGGAGAGCAAAGTTGTCATGTTTTATGGTTGTCAGAAGCTAATCCCTTCTTGTCTATCCAGGGAGGTTAAACTCCTCCTTGTTTATTCAAGAAAGTTTCTAGTGACCTCTGAGCTAGCTGGCAAACCCTAAGTCTAATATAGTCAGTAGAGACCTAGATAACCTCAGTCCTACATCTACACTGCTGAATATATTATTCCAATGCGCAGAGCCTATTGGGAATATAGGAACTACACTACAAGAACATGTCATGCATGATGCAATATGTGAGATCATAAGCAGTGCACTCCAAGGAGCGCAAGTTATAGTTAACTCTGTGAACTATAACTGGTGAATGTCTGTGTTTTTTTAGTTCAAAACGTTAATGCTATAACTCAAAGGCGGGTGCTCCATGCGTGAGGTTGGACTCATGAATAAATGCAGCTGATTTTAAAAGGAAGGTGCGGGCACTCACGGAATCCAATATTCAAATTTTTATTATTTTCAGCAAGCTATCGCATTTCAGCAATTGCCTTTCTCAAAGCTTGCTTATGCAAAGTCAGTGCAGTGCACACTCTTAGATTTAAAATAGCCATCACATTGTTCCCATTGGAGGGTTACAAATAAACAAGAAAAGAGGACTGCTGCCATCCTAGAGTCATATCCACATTTTTATGCCACCATGTTAACATGTGAATTTTTTGGCTCTTTCCCAATGGCAGCCACTGACATATTCTTGAAAATGTTGTAACATGTGCTCATTAATTTATCCTGCCTTCATAGCAAAATCGAAAGAAAATGTCAGGGTGTACAATAATGAGCTTACATGCTACATGTTTATACAGTTGCCTCTCATAGATAGAATCTAAATGGACTGCAGTTCATAGCCCTTGGGAGCACTTCAACATTGTATAGTTGGACTATTGCTTATTTTTCACATGCCCAACACAGTCCTGCAGGCGCAATTCTATTGATGAGATGTAGTTTGAAATAATGTCTCCTACCGGCCACAGTGAACTTATATTCATTTATTTATTTATTTCTGTGTTTTATAGAGCGCAAACTTGACACGTTAGGGTATCAGAGCACTTTACAGAAAAACATAGCGTTGCATAGACAGGCTTAGCATCAACATGTAAAGGATCGAGTGGGGGGTGCAGGCTATGTAGGAGAGAGAGGGCACGTATTTACAGATTACATTCACAGTTACTCAAGACAAGACAATATATTTACAGGTTACATTTACAATTGCTTGAGATAAGTTCCCAGAGTTCTTGGCGGGGTGATTAGGTAATCCGAAGGCAGGAGGTAGGCAGCCGAAGATCAGGGCCAAATTGGTGGCTGAGGCTAAGGTTAAGAAAGAAATGTACGGAGGAGGAGCTTAGCGCGCACCCAAGATGGTCGCGTGAGCTTAGGGCTCCCGGACCTTCGCCACCTCCACCGACTATCCTGAACTCTATCCTGACTTGGACGACGGGTTATTACTGGCACGGCCCTGCTGATCGTTTATCCATTTTCGGACTTTGATTTGGACATCGGGAGCTGAAGTTATGGACTTTTTAACTTTTTCGGCCTGCTCCATGGTGCTGCCCCCGGGCTTGGTTCTCTGCCAGCCGGACAGTAATTGAACAACAACGGATCACGCGAGCCTCCTTTGCCCGGTTATCTACTTTCAGTTTCGTTTCAGGCGCCTAGTCCTACTTGACTTTGTTTCGATCGCCCTGGCCTGCTGCTTTTCACCTCACCGCTGTTCACCGACTGGTGCCTCGGCCCTCTGTCACTTATCACTTGGTGATTGGTTTGCATCTTCATTTCTATATTGTTGCGGGTGCCTCGATTTTAGCCATTTTTACAAGGTCTAGGGCTACCCTTCGGGGCGCACGAACTAAGATGGCCGCCAAGCCTGAGGGAGAGAAACGCAAGACCAGAGCGGCAACGAGAGGGGGCTCCGTGCAATCAAATGTCATGGACAGATACACCCTCGTCAAGGGCTCTCCGGGTGGATCAGCTAAATCCCCGGCCACGATGGAGGAAGACTACCCACTGGATGAAGAGCTGTCGTTGAGGGACGTCTTGGACGCCATTGCCGGGATGAAGGCCACACTGGGTCAACAGTATGAGGCCCTGGCCCACAAATTGTCGATGTTACCTTGATCAGGCTGACCTTGAGAAAACTAATGAGAAGGTCAAATCCCTCGATCTAAAGACATCTAGTCTTGTTACTGACGTCTCCGATTTACAGGCAGAGGTCGGTAACTTGCGAGCCGCCCGTGACTATCTCACTCGCCGCCTGGACGACTTTGAGGGCCGTGCAAGACGAAACAACGTCCGTCTGGTTGGTGTCCCGGAAACTTCGGAAGCTTCCTCGATGGACCTGCTGGTGGAGGATCTGGTCCTGAATCATCTTGCACCCAAGGGCCTCAGCAAGTTTTTTGCTGTTGAACGTGCACACAGGATCCCGGTGGTCCGCCTAAGCTGGGCGCCACTCCACGACCCATCATTGCTCGGATTTTTAATTTTCGGGACAGGGACGCAATCCTGCAAGCGTCGCGCCTATCAGGTCCTACGGCTTACGAGAACACTGCAGTCAGCTTCTACCCGGACTTTACCCAGCAGGTTCAGAAACAGCGACTAGGATTCCAGGGGGTGAAAAAGAGACTGAGGACTAGAGACATGAAATACGCCATGCATTTCCCGGCCCGGTTACGTGTGGTGTACAACGAGCGAACATTTTGCTTTGATCATCCAGGGGCGGCAAGTGACTGGCTGGACACATTGCCCACTGGCCCGGATCGTTCTGAACACTCTGGACACTCCGGTGGTGCGGAGGGAGGCCCGGTGGAGCAGGAATAAGGGGCTGCATCGGCTCCCGGTCCATCGTGTTGACTTTTGGCTGTGGTTTGGTGCTGTGCCACTATTGCTTGCCATCATGTTGTCTTCTTGGGGTGTGGGCGGGGGGATGGGCGAGTCTCCCTCCTCTGGGGTTACTTTTTGTAGAATAGTTGTATGTTAGGGCGACAGGCACACTGCAAGTTGGGGTGGCTTTTGAGTCTTACGCAGGGGTGCGGGGTGGGGGGTATGATGTATGGGGTTGATTGGGGGGTTGGGGGGTTACAGTTTTCGTTTTATTGTTTTCTTCAAGGCACATTGTCGATGATCTCCTGTCGTATAGTGTCGCACACGGTGTGGGGTGGGGACGGGGTTGACCTTTGGGATGGGGGTTAGGGGACTTGAGGTACTGTGTTGGAACGTGAACGGGTTGGGAGATAGGATTAAACAGGCGTGGTGTTGCAGCTCTTGAGACGGTTGTCCCCTGATGTGGTCCTGCTTCAGGAGACGCATTTGCTTGGCAATACGTGCCACGCAAGGAATAGGCGTGGTTATCGTCTCGTCGCGCACTCGGGTTTCACTTCTGGCTCCAGGGGGGTGGGCATTCTGGATCGGAACTCCCTCCCTCTTGCTGTTGATGACATCATCCTTGATGACAGGGGACGATATGCTGCCATTGTGGGGCGATGGAAGGGAAGGGTTGTCACCTTGCTCTCTGTCTACGTGCCCCCGGGTCTCCAGACTGCCACTTATGCTGATCTGGGACGAGTGATTTTGGGATTCCCCGAGGGTCTGCTTGTAGTGGGTGGGGATTTTAACTCTGTAGTGTCGGGAATGTGTGATCGCTACCCTCCCCGAGACATTGCGAAGTCACAGTCCTGGTTGGGGGATTTCCTTGAGGCTTTGGGGCTCACCGACTGCTGGCGCCTGCTTCATCCTGGGCAACTGCAGTATACTTTTCACTCTGGTGCCCATGGCAGTCTTTCGAGATTAGATTATGTGCTGATGCCCTCCTCCCAGGCCTCCTCCATACGGGAGGTGAAACATCTTGCTAGGGGTATCTCGGATCATTCCCCGCTGTGGTTGGTTGTGGACGCTCATTTGGGGTCGGAGGGTAGGGTGGCCCCGATCCACTCCTGGTATCTCCGCGACCCCAAAGTTAGGGCGGAACTAATTAAAGCGATTGACCACTACTTTGCCGAAAATGTGGGTTCTGTGTCCTCCTCTGTCACGTTGTGGGAAGCGTACAAAACTGTTATTCGGGGCCAGGCTCTCTCCATGATTGGCAATGTCAAAAGAAGTAGGCGGGAGGAGGTTGTTCGTGTTGAAAATGACATCACCGTTCTTGAGGGGGAGTTGGAAACCGAGGTCACCCCGGAGAGGCTGCACCTTTTGGGTCTGAAACAACTTGAGTATAGAGCGCTGGTGACTGATGCTGCCAGGGAGATGAGCAGGGAGCAACAGGGACGACTGTATGATGTGGGGGATAAGGCGGGGAAATTGCTTGCTTGGCTGGATAAGAGGGAACGTGCGAGTCGGGTTGTCCCTGTGATTGTTGATGTGCATGACGTGAGTATCACCGACCCTGCTGATATTGTTGAATGTTTCGCTGACCACTTTCGGGAAGTGTATTCCCCCGTTTCTGATAGACCGGAACAGGACTCCCACTTGCTCCTGCGTGATATTTCGCTGCCACGTTTGTCTGACCCTGACAGGGATCTTCTAGAGGCTCCACCTACAGTTGATGAGGTTGCTACGGATATTCGCTTGGTTCGGGGAAGGCTTCGGGTCCTAATGGGCTCCCGGTGGAGCTTTATAAGCTCCGTCCAGATGTGATAGAACCATATCTGCGGTCGATGTTCTTGGAATCATTGGAGGCAGGCTCTCTCCCTCCCGACCAAAGGCTGGCTTCCATAGTGGTGATCCACAAGGATGGCAAGCCGCGTGACCGTTGCGCCTCCTTTAGGCCCATATCATTGATTAATGCCGAACCGAAGATTCTGGCCAAAGTACTTGCCACTCGCTTGGTCACGGTTATAGGCGATCTGGTTCACCCGGATCAGTCCGGATTCATACCCCATCGTAACACAGCACTTAATCTTCGGCGCCTGCATGGAGTCCTCGCGCGAGCGGCGACTCTGCGTGAACCTGCCATCTTGGCGTCTTTGGATGCCACCATGGCGTTTGATACGTTGGAATGGCCTTATTTATGGGCGGTTCTCTCTAAATTTGGCTTCGGCCCCTCTTTTATTGCCTGGGTGCAATTGCTTTATACCGACCCCTTAGCCCAGGTGGTGGTCAACGGTCGTGTCTCGGCCTCCTTTGCTCTAGGTAGGGGAACGCGCCAGGGCTGTCCTTTGTCCCCTCTCTTGTTCGCCCTTGCTTTGGAGCCGTTGGCGGCATGGCTGAGATGGGAACCGTCCTTGAAGGGCATTAGATGGACTCCGGAGTTTGAGGACCGAATATCCTTATATGCAGACGATATACTCCTATATCTTACGTCGCCTCAGAAATCGTTGATCGTCCTCTTTGATGTTTTAACTTCTTTCCGTAAAAACTCCGGTTTGGTCATCAACTGGTCGAAGTTTTGCATCTATGTTTTATGCGGCGAGGCCCCTCTCCTGCCTCGTGGATGTCCTATTTCGGTGGTGCGGGAGGAATTCCGGTACTTGGGGATTTTTATCACCTTGGACCCTGTGCTCCGTTATGAACGTAATTTGTTGCCCCCTCTCCAGCGCCTCCGTGCCGATGAGACAGCGTGGGGCAGGCTCCCTCTCTCTCCTCTGGGACGGGCGGCGTTATTTAAGATGATGTCGCTCCCTCGGTTCCTTTATGCGTTGCAGAATACGCTTGATGTTGTGCCCGCCCGTTACTTCCGGGAGATTGAAAGTCTACAGAGACAATTGGTGTGGGGGGGCCGTTCTCGTATTGCTCTTGCGCAGCTGACGCTCCCGTGGTACGACGGGGGTATCGTGCTCCCGGACATCCGCCGCTACTACTGGGCCTCTCAGCTGGGGGCCATCAACCATTGCACTTACGGTCCTTTGCCGAGCCTGGCGTTTGAGATGGATAGATGGCTGCTGCCTGGTGGAGACTACAATAGGGCTCTGTATGCGAAATCTGTTGGCGGATCTCTCACGGGCCCCACTAGGACAGCGGTGCAGGTGTGGCATCGCGCTACAGCGGCCCTGGGCTGGGCTGATAAGCCGACCCATGCTACCCCGCTTTATGCATCGGAAAAACTTGGCTACCTCTGGAAGTCGAAGGGTTTCGATAAGTGGGATGTGATCGGTATCAGCAGGGTGAATGATGTGTGGATCAAGGGTAGAGTCAAGACGTTTGAGGAGCTGAAAGTTAAGTATGACTTGAATGATAGAGAATCCTTTCGACACGTGCAAATCCGACACGCGGTTTTGTCTGTGTTTCCCCTGGGCTCGGATATTCCGGAGGCGTCCCCACTTGAGGATCGGGTGCTGGATGGCCAAGTCCCTGACAGCACGATCTCACTCATATACAAGAAGCTGATCAATGCCAGATCCGACTTACTGAGTAACCTTCGAGAGGTGTGGACTAGTGACGGTCTGGAACTCGACAATGAGGATTGGCAGGCGGCGATTTCCTCCCCGAGGGAGGTGGCTATCCCGGCGCGCCTCCGGTTTGTCCAGCTCAAAATTCTTCATAGGGTCTACGGAACTGGTCCTCGTCTGGTGCGTATGGGGTTCTCTGTGGATGGACTGTGCAGGCGTGGTTGTGGTCTGGTGGGTACGTTCTTCCATATTATTTGGGAATGCCCTGCGGTTATGAGCTATTGGACTCGTGTGCATGAAGTGATGAGTGAGGTCACGGGTGTGCAATCATTGCCAGAGGCGAGGCGGTGTCTGTTGAATGTCTGGGAGCCGAATGATTATGGCCTGGCGCAGCTTCGATGGGTGACCTTGGGTAATATGATTGCTAAGAGAGACATTGCTGAGTTGTGGGGTGCCCAGAGGCCACCGACAGTTCTGGTGTGGCAACAAAACATGGACTGGTGCATGTTTAGGGAAAAGACAGTGTATGTTTCCCGTGGCACGCCCCGCAAATGGGGGAAAATTTGGAATCAATGGAACGAATACCGTGGTGGCATCTGTACTCCCCCTCCCTCGGGACTGGATACTGACCTGTCATCCCCCCAACCTGATGTTTCCTCCACGGGAATTTAGCTATCTTGCTTACTCCTGGACTCCTCCCCCTTCCCCAGTCTCATCACCTACTTCTGGCATTTGATTTTAATATGTATCTCCCCCCAACACCGACATGACGTACTTGTACTGTATTGCCTTGTTGTTTGTTTTTTTCTTTTATGTTTATTTGTTGTTTGCATTTAATAAAAAGATTTTTAAATAAAAGAAAGAAATGTACCCATCAGGAAGGTTTTGGCATCCTTTTTGAAGCAAGCCAGAGAGGGGATTCTTCTGACAGGTGGGAGAGAGTTCCATAGAGCAGCCCCGGAAAGTTTTTTCCCTCCGAAAGCGTGCAGGTTGGAACAGGATGTCTCTGGCCGACCGGGAGTTTCTGATTCCTCCGGAAATCACAAGTTTCTTTGCAAGGTATGCAGGGGAGTTAGAATATAAAGCCTTGTGTGTGATGCATGCTAGTTTGAGCAGCATTCTTGCTTCAAGGGAAAGCCAGTTCAGAGCTTTCAGGTGTGGGGAAATATGGCCAAATTTCCTTGTGCCGGTAAGTAGTCTGCAAAAAACACAGTTGATGGACAGAATGTACAACAATGTCATACATTCATCCCAGTACAAGGATCTGGGCCTAAATCCATGGTTTTTTTGCACTCCACACGACCCTGGGTTAGACACTGGCTATATGCAAATCAGCTCTGACCCTGTGCCTCATGGGAACAGTCCAGTCCGAACTACCAAGCCATGTATTTCCCAGACCGGAATCAAGCATCCAAGGACCGGTTTCTGGCTATCAGCCTTCATCAGCCTGTATAGCTTGACTCCAGTGGTGTGGAGAGCCTGGGACTCACGTCTGAGCATACCCAGCCCACTCGGGGTGAAAATTGCAAAAAACACAGTTGATGGACAGAATGTAGAACAATGTCATACATTTATCCCAGTACAAGGATCTGGGCCTAAATCCATCGTTTTTTTGCACTCCACACCACCCTGGGTTAGACACTGGCCATATGCAAATCAGCTCTGACCCTGTGCCTCATGGGAACAGTCCAGTCCGAACTACCAAGCCATGTCTTTCCCAGACCGGAATCAAGCATCCAAGTACCGGTTTCTGGCTATCAGCCTTCATCAGCCTGGATAGCTTGACTCCAGTGGTGTGGAGAGCCTGGGACTCACGTCTGAGCATACCCAGCCCACTCGGGGTGAAAATTGCAAAAAACACAGTTGATGGACAGAATGTAGAACAATGTCATACATTCATCCAAGTACAAGGATCTGGGCTTAAATACATCTTGTTTTTGCACTCCACACCACCCTGGGTTAGACACTGGCTATATGCAAATCAGCTCTGACCCTGTGCCTCATGGGAACAGTCCAGTCCGAACTACCAAGCCATGTCTTTCCCAGACCGGAATCAAGCATCCAAGGACCGGTTTCTGGCTATCAGCCTTCACTAGCCTGGATAGCTTGACTCCAGTGGTGTGGAGAGCCTGGGACTCACGTCTGAGCATACCCAGCCCACTGGGGGTGAAAATTGCAAAAAACACAGTTGATGGACAGAATGTAGAACAATGTCATACATTCATCCCAGTACAAGGATCTGGGCCTAAATCCATCGTTTTTTTGCACTCCACACCACCCTGGGTTAGACACTGGCTATATGCAAATCAGCTCTGACCCTGTGCCTCATGGGAACAGTCCAGTCCGAACTACCAAGCCATGTCTTTCCCAGACCGGAATCAAGCATCCAAGGACCGGTTTCTGGCTATCAGCCTTCATCAGCCTGGATAGCTTGACTCCAGTGGTGTGGAGAGCCTGGGACTCACGTCTGAGCATACCCAGCCCACTCGGGGTGAAAATTGCAAAAAACACAGTTGATGGACAGAATGTAGAACAATGTCATACATTCATCCTAGTACAAGGATCTGGACCTAAATCCATTGTTTTTTTGCACTCCACACCACCCTGGGTTAGACACTGGCTATATGCAAATCAGCTCTGACCCTGTGCCTCATGGGAACAGTCCAGTCCGAACTACGGAGTAGTCTGGCGGCCGCATTGAGGCAGGCTTTTAAAGGTGCAAGGGAGATCTTGGGTAAACCCGAGAGGGTAGAACAGCCGTATTCCAGTCTGAAGATGACAAGTGCTGGGACTGCCATTTTTAGGTCGGGAGCATCGAGGAAGGGTTTCAAATTCCCAAGGTAGCTCAGGTGGAATCTGGCTGATTTGGCCATCGAATTGATGTGGTCCCGCATGTTCAGGTTGCTGTCAAGGGTGATTCCCATCGATTTTGCCGAATCTACGATTGTTGGTGGGCAATTTAAGGCTGCGATAGCTTCAATCCATGATTGAATCTCAGGGTTGGTGTTTGGAGGGGAGATAAGGAGAAATTCTGTTTTCTTTGCGTTGAGTTTGAGTTGATTGGATGTGAGCCATTGAACCCTGAGTTTCAGAGCTTCATTTAGGGAGAGAATCTCCTCGAGAGATGAGGTTTTGATGTATATCTGAGTGTCATCAGCGTATATATGGTAGGAAATACTAGCAGTGTGTAGTACTTCGGTGAGCGGTTTTAGGTAAAAGTTGAAGAGGGTGGAGGATAGTGTTGATCCTTAATGAACTCCAACCATGACCGGGGATGGTTGTCGATAGGTTGCGTTGATTAGGAATCTCTGTGATCGGTTTTGGAGGAAGGATTCAAGAACTGTGCCCTCCAATCCCATCCTGAGTTTGAAGCGTTCGAGTAGTTTTTCATAGTTGACCGTGTCAAAGGCCGAGGATAGGTCCAGGATGACTAGGAGACAGGTTTTGCATTGGTCACGGGCATGGAGGGCATCATCCACAATGTGGAGCATGGTGGTTTCAGTGCTGTGCCCAGGTAAAAATCCAGATTGGAAGTCATCAAGTAGGTGGAAGTTGTTGATATGTAGACTTAGCTGCTGTTGCACACACTTCTCCAGAACTTGGCTAGGAGGGGGATGTTGGATATGGGGTGGAAGTTGTCAGGGGGGGCTGGATCCAGCTGCAGCTTTTTCAGAATGGGGAGGTCTTGGCCGGCTTTTAGCGAGTCAGGGATCATTCCCTGCCGGAGAGAGGCATTAATTATTACAGTCCAGCTTGGAATAATGGATTGGGCGATGGCAGCAAGGCAGTTGGATGGGAGCGGGTCATTAAAATGGTTATTCAAGTTTAGGGTAGATAGGATTTTGGAGCCTGAGTCTTCATCACAGACTTTGAAGTCAGTCCATGAGCATGATTTTTGGGTGGCACCAGTGGGGGCGTCGCAGTAGAATGAGGCGGATCAGGAAGGGGTTGCAGGTATGTGATGGAGTTGAGTTTGTTTCCAAGGGCTGAGATTTTGTCAACGAAGAAAGAGGAGAATTCCTCTGAGGATATAAGAGGATTGGGGGTTTCTTTCGATGTTTTGGCCAGTTTATTGGATTGGTGTTTAACCAGTTCGAAGAGCTTGTGGGGTCGTTCTTGGCCTTCTCTAGTTCAGTTCTGAAGAATTCTTTTTTTGAATTGAGTATGTTCCCATTGTACACATTTCTGGCCTGGCGTAGGAGCGGCAGAGGGGTACTGCCTCCAGGTTCTTTCAGCTTGCTGGAGGGCTCTCCTCTCATTGTTGAGTGATCCTGTGAACCAGGGGTATTCTATTCAGTTTTAGTGGGGCTAGATCATCTAGGATGTTCAATATAGTCGCAGAGTAGCGATCGTTTAGGCAATTGACGGTTGTGATATGCGAGGGGGGAGGTCGGATTTGCAACGAGTCTCGGGTTCCCTGCGGTCCAGGTTCTAGATGTCTCTGATCCAGCATTTGGGAATCACCGGTTGAGGTGCCCTTGTCTTGTGGATGCCGGGTAGAAGGAAAGTGATGGTGTGGTGGTCAGACCAGTCACATATTGGATATATGATATGAAATGTAATGCAGTCCTTCGTTGCTTATATACTGGATTCCCTCGTAAAGTTATGCACAGGGTTTCCCACGTCACATCTTTTTAATGATATACCCAATTGATATGCATTGAAATCTTTTACAAATTTGTCAACAAAATGGTGATTCGTCTTAACCAAAATGGGTCTATGGAGATAAGTTGGACTGATGATTCTTTGGAGATGATCCAGTCAAGACTGGCCCCTTTTGAGTGAGTCGGGAAAGAGCAGGCTTGGGTCAGGGCTTGATCAGTCAAGAGGTCTTTGATAGCGTTGACCTGTATATCCTTGGGATCGTTTCAGTGCAAATTAAAATCACCAAGGAAAATATCATTAGCGTTGGTGGAAATCTTAGCCATGATGATTTCCATGAGGTGGTCGGTGAAGGAGTCGATCATGCCTGGGGGGGTGATAAAAGAAATTCAGGTTGCACAGTTGGGTGGAGTTGCTGCAGATAGCGAGGGCGAGGTATTTGCAGGATTCGGAGGTATCCGCCAGAAGGTCTGTGACAAGACGGTTAGAGCGGTAGATGCAGGAGATGCCTCCTCCTTTCTTGTTGCATTGCCTGTCCAGCCTTGCGATGTTGTAGTTGGGAGGGACTTGGAGGTCCAGACATGGAGATGAGGATTAATTGAGCCAAGATTCTGTTAGTATTGCTAGGTCAAATTTTTTTAAAGGATGAGATCAGCAATATCAGCGGCGTGCTTAGCTGCCGATCGGCAGTGTGTTAAGAGGCCAGATTGAGTAGAGATGGTGCGAGTTTCGGGAGTCTGGGCGAACAGGTAAACAGGCGATAGATTAGTTTTGACCACATTTCTGTTGCGGATGGTAGCTGGTCTGCTGGGGTTGATAGTGACTGTGCAGATGGCCTGTTCGGCGTTCAAGTCAGGAGGAGAAGGGGTAGCTGGGGCAGAGTTGTACTCCCGGAAGAGGGCAAGGATTTCCGTTTCAGTGAGGTCTAGTGGACTTGGAGTGGCAAGGGTAGAGTTGTAGGAGAGGACAAGATTTATTTATTCATTTATTGCAGTTTTGTATAGCGCTCGCTGGACCGGAGGGTATCAGAGCGCTTCACAACAAATACCAAAATGCAACAAGGAAAATAAGGCACTGAACAAGAGCAGGAACACGAGCAGGAAAATAAAGACAATACAACAACGTCTTGAGCCTAATATGAGACGGAGATCAGGAGCGAATCATCCTGCTCTGGGTTCAAAGAGAAAGCGGTCTTTCACAGTCAGGCGTGGGGTTCTCGTTACGGACCGGGGCGTTCAAGGAAGAGGGCTTTGAGTAGCGACTTGAATTGCGGGAAGGAGGCGGTCATTCTGATATGGGGGGGATGGAGTTCCAGATCATGGGGGCATTTATTCGCGGTTTTGTGTTTCTGTGATTTCAGGGGGATGAGTAGGAGTGTGTTGGAGCTTCTGAGGTTCCTGGATTGACCGGCCTTTTTGAGTTTGGAGGCCAGGTATTCTGGTTTGCCTGTATACCGGGCTTTATGTGCGAGGCAAGGTGTGCGGAAGCTGGCTCGTTGGTCTATCAGGAGCCATTTCAGTTCCTTGAGTGCCGGAGAGATGTGCTCATATTTCTTTGTTCCTGTGACCATTCTTGCTGCTGCGTTTAGGGTGGAGGTGAGAGGTCCCAGGTGGGATTTGGCTGTTCCAGTCAGCGCTGCGATGCCATAGTCAATTCTGGAGAGCACCAGTGCCTGAGTGGCCTGTTTCAGGTCTTTAGGGGGGAGGAAAGGTTTGATTTTGTGGAGAAGTTTCAGGTTCAGGAACGCGCTTTTTGCGGTTGTTGAGATGTGTTTTTTCATGTCCAGTTTGGGATTGAGAGTGATCCCTAGGGATTTTGCGGAGTCCGTTGGCGCTAGACAGACATTGAGGGCATTTAGGGCTTTGAGACATTCCACTGTTTGGGGGTTTTCCTCTTTATCCGAGATAAGGAGTACTTCCGTTTTTTCTTCATTAAGTTTGAGGTGGTTGGCTGAGAGCCAGTGTTGGACCTCCATGAGTGTGCCGTTTAGTCTGTGAATGTCTGCGATCAATGTGGTTTCCAAATAAAGTTGTGTGTCATCTGCGTAGAGGTGGAAGGGAATGTTGGAGTTCCTTAGAAGTGAGGTGAGGGGTTCCATGTAGATGTTGAAGAGTTGCGGGGAGAGTACTGACCCTTGAGGAACTCCTCTGGTGATGGGGAGGGGGTCTGATTCGAAGCTGTTGATCTTTATTCTTTGAGTGCGGTTGTTGAGAAAAGAGGAGAACCATTTTAAGACAGTCTTTTCAATGCCCGCTCTTTCCTGGAGGACATTGAGTAGCAGGGTATGATCCACTGTGTCGAACGCAGCCGATAGGTCAAGGAGGATGAGGAGGCTACATTGGTTGGAGTCGAGTGACATGTGCAGATCATCTAGGACATTTAGGATTGCGGTTTCAGTGCTGCAGCCCTTTCTGAACCCTGATTGGTGTGGGTCAAGTAGATTAGTGTTCTCTAGATGTTGGGTTAATTGTGCGAGCACACATCTTTCCAGAATTTTGGATAGGAGCGGAAGGTTCGAGACCGGTCTGAAGTTGTTCATGTCCATGGGGTCAAGGCCCGTTTTTTTAGAAGTGGTGTGACTTGTCCTAGTTTAAGGCAGTCCGGAATGTAGCCCTCTCTCAAGGACCTGTTGATGATCTTACCCCACGTTGGAGCTAGAGTGAGCTTCAGCTCCTTGGTCAGTCTCGCGGGAAGTTGATTGAGGGAATGAGATGAGAGTTTAGCAGAGGCGATAAGATTGCTTATCCTTTCATCCTGGACAGGCTGGAAGGATGACCAACGGATGGACGAGGTAATTGGTGGGTTGTGGTTAGTTGTAGGACTCTGGGTTTCTGAGCAGGAGGAGGGCTTCGAGCTGAATGAGCGATCAATTTTGGCGATTTTTTTCATTGAAAAAGCTGGCAAAGTTGTCGCAATGGGTTTTGGACGCAGCCAGGTTGGCTGCCTCTGGGATGGAGGTTTGGTTCTTAATGATGTTGAAGAGTTCTTTGGGGCGGTTTTTGGCATTGTCTAACGCAGAACGGAAGAAGGATGACTTTTTGCTCTTGATATGAATGTAGTAGATTTTGTGTGCTGCCTTGAGTTGATCCCGATAGATGGAGGAGGGGTTGGTCCTCCAAGTTCTTTCCATGGATCTGAGGTGTCTTCTTTCCTCATTAATGTCAGTAGAGAACCACAACCTCGAGGGAATGCTTCTGATTTGTTTAGTTTCAGAGGTGCCAGTTGATCCAGGGTGAGCTCCAGGTTGGAGTGATAGAGCGAGGTGAGTTCCGAGGTTGAGAGGGATTCCGTCGTGTTCGGGAGGAGTGAGCTGGGTCCCTCTTCTAGCTTGTCTCGGGGGACTCTGGATGTGTTCCTGACTCACTTAGGGGAGGCTTGAGTGGGAGGGAGGGAAAGGGCCGACTGGTTGATATGAAAGCGAATGATGTGGTGGTCAGACCAGTCCCCCGGGATGATGTGAGCAATCAAGACTGCGTTTTTGTTTGCAATGATTGCATCCAGGGTCGCTCCTCTGTAATGCGTTTCCTCTGAGCAGTGTTGGATCATATCATTGTCTTGTAGAAGGGTGTTGAGAGATTGAATGAGCGGGTTTTTGGTTTCGTTCCATCTTAGGTTGAGGTCACCCAGAATTAAGCTGTGGTCACTGCTGAGTGCGGATTGGGTGATCAGATCCGACAGCTGAGCTCCGAATTCGTTGCAGTTGGTAAAGGAGATGGCATTGGCGTGAACTATGAGTGAGAAATTTGATGTTGACCGACAGGCATTCAAAGGAATTGTACAGGCAGGAGGGAATTTCAGAGATGGAGAGTTCACTTTTGTGGATAATTGCTATGCCACCACCTTTGTGTAAGGGCCTGTCTTTACAGATAATTGAGAAACCGGGCGGCACCAGCATGTCCAGAATGGGGAGGGATAGGGTGTTTAGCCACGTTTCCATGATGAAGGCTACATCCAGGTCATGCGAGAGGATGGATTCAGCTATTTCCGTTGCATGTTTGACTGCGGGCCGGCTGTTGATAAGCATGCAGTTAATGGGGGGAACTTTTTTTAATTTCCCATTGTCAGGCTTGGCTTTGGGTATGGAGGATAGATACATAGGGGGTCTGGAGGCTCTGCGGAGGGGGGGGGGGCAGGTCCCTACCCACTCCGGTGATAACTTGGATCGAGGAGGTGAGAGTAGAGTTCAGGGGTGGGGCCAGGGCTGGCTTGCTCGGGGGGAGTTCGTAAGATGCGACGAGTGCGCTCACTTCCTGGGGGGTGAGGGAGGATATTAATCTTCTGGGATTGGCTGCTCGCGACTCAATCAAGACTTTAGTGAGAGGAGGCAGGGAACCTGGGAGGGAAGGGACCGGATAATGGGGGGATAGTCATTCCTAAGGAGAGGCGGAGGGAAGGGGGGGGGGTGCGGCGGAGGGGAGGGCAGCTGGAGATTCCCTAGGGCGGATATGGTTTCCTGCAGGCCGAGGATCAGGGTAGCGATCTGCGCTTCTATACGGTCGAGGCGTTGCGTCGGCTCGGGTGAGGGGGAGAAGGGGAGAGGGTGGGCGGAGCAGAGCCCTGGTTGAGGGGGGTGGAGAAGTAATGTGGCTGCTTGCGGGGGCAAAGATGTCTTAAGGATAATGGAAGAGGCTGTTTAGGGAACTCTGTGATAATTGGGGGGGTGGAATTTGGCAGCGGCTTAAGATTGGCGAATGAGAGTTCAGCGAGGTGAAGGAAGTTCATAAGATCCAGGATGGAAATATGAATGCTCTGGGTTAGTTTGGCAGCTCTGGACTGCAGAGATTCAATGTCCATGTGAGATGGAGGTGCTAGAGGGCAGGGGGGCAGTGGTTCAGGAGCAGTTCTATCGGCATGTATAGGTGAAACGGTGGGAGGGCTAGTTCGACCTGTGTAGTAGGTCATTGGAAACATATCTTTCTCACAGTAACAATGGGGAGCTAGTGGGGCGGAGCTAAGGGTCTCAAGGCGTTGCTGCTGGCAAGGCCGGGAGAAGTGGTAGAGGGATTAGGGTGAACTATGAAGGAACCCCTTTGTGGGTTAGCAACAGGGCAGGGTGGGCAAGCACTACCTGTATCGTAGGTCTTCTGGGGCCAAGGTCGACTTGGGGGGCTAGTAGGGAGGAAAACAAAGGTCTAGGAGTGATCCTGGTGGCGAGGCAAGGAGATATGCTGGAGTGGTTGGGGTGGTCTGTATTGGAGGATCTTAGAGGGGTTAGTGAGTGGTTAGACACTCTGGATGGGTTGGTCGAAGGCTCATCGGGGGGGGGGAGTTAGTTATCCTGCCATTGTCGTGCACATGGTTTCTGAGGAGGGTAAAAAGGTCTGCAAATTTACTCATGTTATTGGTTGAGGCTTGGATCAAGATGATGCCGCTTTTGTAAAGAGTGATGGTGAGGTCAACTCGCAGGGTTAGGGAGGGTGCTATTGATAGCTTAGTGCAGTGTGGAATGTTCTTTGTTGCTCGAACATTGAGAAGGTGAGCAAAGGTTGTGTGCCAGGAAGAGGTTCTTCTAGAGTAGAAAATGAGGTAAACATATGGAAAATAACTCGGCATACCCTGCAGCCATTGGCTCAATGACCGTACTGCTCTCATTCAATAATCTCCGACCTGAATTGCTTGTAATTGGGATATGTGCCTCCTTTCTCTTCAACTTTGGTGGTTCTGGCAGCCTCAACACTCACGTTTCACTCCAATTCCACCTAGGTTTCCAAACTCAAAGGCGGGTGCTCTATGCATGATGGTGGACTCATGAATACATGCAACAGTTAATTATAACGTCACTTTTACCTTTGTTTTTTTCACAGTGAATTAGACAGCTTTTTTAACGTGAAGTAAGATTCTATTACTATGTCTAACTATCCCAACCCTGCCGCCAATGGCCTTTGGCACCCAGCGTAAGTGGCCAACCCCTGCCATGCATGTTTTTTAGCCGTGTGTAACGTGTGGTTTGGCGTAGGGCCAGGTACTGTGGCCAACCCCCCATTGCAGGCCAAACCCCACAGTCGTGCAACACTGCATGAACACTCACCCAACTTTTTTTGAGGGGGAGTTTTGGTAACACAGTAATCTCGCTGTAATCTTGTGGTACTCCTGCAAATGTTTGCAGGAGACATGCAGAGTACCCCAAGGATTTTGTGAGTCTGAAGCGATGCTTAAAAAATATTTTTTGCACTTTGACTCCTGGGGGTTCATCTGGGACAACCCCCGACAAGTGCTAGGGTTATCTCAACCCTGCCAACTTATATAGTCTTCTATTTTAATTTTCAGGACACCGAGTACCTCAGTCCTATAATGGCAGGCACAACAGTGCTCATCATGTTGTGGCCAGCCACTCACAGAGCTAGGTGTTGCTGGACTCGTCCCAGTGACTCAGAACGAGACAATCATCGAAATCATTTGTCATTTCTTCCCTCGGTGTTCCCTTGGTAGTACCTCAGTGCTAGATATCTATAATTTTTTAAGCAAATGGCTGAACGGAGTTTCGCCAAATCACAAAAAATACGCTTTCTGGTTAAAGATCTAGCCATTTTGGTTTTATCATTGGCTAAAGTTCTGATGGGAAATTCATGGGGAGTACATGTTTTGGGACCCCCCTTTTTCAAGGTCACGGCTTGACGTAAGACCCCTTTCTAGAAAAGAGCTGATGTGGATTCATCTTTTTATTGGAAAGTTTCATGATGATTCATCAAACAGTGCCAAAGTTATTAGCAAAAGAAAAAATCAATTTCCTATGGAAACTTGTTCCTAACTATACCTACACAGGGGTGACACAGAGAGAGAGAGAGCAAAAGGAAGAGAGAGAGTGTGTGCATATACATGCCAAAAAGGAAGAAAGGAACTCTGGTTAGTTCCACAATTTAGATGGAGAGCAGCTCCTTTATAAGGAGCACCCTACAACACCACCAACACTCTGAATGTGTTCACCTTTTGAGGTACAGTCCGGGGAACTATTCAGGTGCGGCGGACACTCAGCTGGCTAGTCCTTTTCAGAAAATGAGCTAACAGGTGCAACTTTCTTTTGTTCAATATTTCTGTATCAAACAATCAAGAAGCTTACGGGTAGAGGCTCTTGTAAGCTAAAAAGTGGTGAGTTCCTTAGGGAAGGAAAAATTAGCGCTTTGACAGGACACGGAACAGCTCTGCAAAAGGTCAAGATTGTTATGCGCATTACATTATGTGAAAGATAGACAGCACAATATCATCATCATCGTCAATGTATTTAAAAAACACATCTCACTCCACTCAGGAAGGCATGGCCTTGTAATGTGTAAATGTCACTCGCTGCTCTAGCAATTTTAATGTGTTTTCAATATTTTAGGCATTTGAACAAAAGGAACACTCCTGAATATGGGGTCTGTTATTATGTTGGATTCGAGAAATCCAGGGGTGAAAACAGTAGAACAAAAAACCAGTAATGTGCCTTAGTGTAAGTCTGAAGATGAGCAGTCTAAATGTAACACAAAACGAGTCAATGTAAATGTTACAGAGAGCAGAAAAGCTCTCCAGTATTTCACTACTCATTCATTGGCATCAAATGAGGCAGTAACGTAGCTGATGGACTGGTAGTCACAAATCCTCAAACAATCCCACACAATGTACAAATTGATGATTCTCTATTTTTATCATTAAAAAAACATCTTCAGAAAGGCTAAAGTGAGAACACCTAACATTTCAACCATGTCTGAGTCCTTTTCAAAGTAGTCAGCTGACACTTTTGTCTTCATATATATGTATACACATAATAATCTCTTTACTCCAACCTGTTTATAATTAATTAATTAATATTAAAAGCTAAATACATATGAGCTTTGCTTTGTATTCATGGTATTGTATGTGTGTGCCACATTTATGGTTTGAGAAATGTACTTGGATGAAGTGTTCAATTTTGTTATTTTGTTATTACTTTGGGTGCAGAAAAGGACATATTTGATATATGATATGAAATGTAATGTAGTCCTTCGTTGCTTATATACTGGATTCCCTCATAAAATTATGCACAGGGTTTCGCACGTCACATCTTTTTCATGATATACCCAGTTGATATGCATTGGAATCTTTTACAAATTTGTCAACAAAATGGTGATTCGTCTTAACCAAAATTCATATTTTGAAGACCTTACCAAACCCAGCCTGAATCTAGCCTGTAAATAGGGAGATCTGGCAAGGATCAGATCCCTCTGAATGTAGCCTGGACAATTCTTATCAAAATGATACACTAAAGGAAAAGAGCACTATGAAATATGGAGATATGATTGAAACATTTAAAGTCTCGAAGAAGATAACCCTCAGGAAATAACGCTTAGAAGTGGCTAGCTTTTCCCTGCAGAAGATCATTCTTAGACTTGGATTAGATGATGTAAGCATGTAACTGGAAGATCCTAGAGTAACAAAAGGGAATTGATATCTCATCTGTAATTAAATTTTTAAATGCCGGCTAAAGATGTAGATATTGTGTATTTCTTTCTTTATTTATCTGACAAGCAATCTAACAGAAGTGCCCTACATACGGGCAGAGTGGTACACAGCATGACATCCAGCTGTTATAGAGATGATCAAAAGGGTTGATGTTTGGAGATTTTGTAAAAACAGCAATTTGCTGTAGATAATATGCTAAAAACAACAAATAGACCTTCTATGTATTATAGTTTCATGCTAAATGCAACAACATTCTTTTCTTATGATAAGTGTGTTCAGTATTTTCCTCTCCACTCAAGATAAGACTATTTATATTTATTTTTAAAGCAGGCATGGGTGTCCAGGAGTATGGAGTTCCAGTGATGGAGCCTAAAAGATGAAGAGATCCGAACCTGACCAAATCCGCCTCTTCGGTGCATATCTCTCAAGATTTATGTAGAATGTGATGAACAGTTAGGTGGGATCAGTGCTTAATTTGTGATAGAAAGAGTACCGGAGCCCAAAGCTCTGCTCGGAAGCCTCTGGATGGTGCAATTAAATGTCGGCTTGACAAATACCAAGGCTGGAAGTCTTAAATCCATCTCATGACTCTAATCCACTACCAGACATTCCCTGCCTATTTATCTCATTATTTCAGGTTACTGCTTTCTCCCTTTGTTACAGTTTCGTCATCTTTCTCTCCTCCGTCTTACCGATCTGAGTGTTTTCCCTCTCTTGCATTTGGTAAATATCTGATGCGTGGAAAATAAATCTGTGTGGCCCCCACCGGCTCAAATTAAGCACTGGGTGGGTTGAACACGTGAAGGTTTCAGATTTACCATGGTGGAGTACAGCTCCCTCAAGTTAAAATTTCAACAGAAAGATCCAAATTAAGGGGCATATTTATGAAGGGCAACACAATACCTAAGTTACATTTATCAAGCCTCACAAGGCACCTTGCTTGGCCTTGCATGACTTGATAAATCTAAAGTAACAAAACGCATCGCAAATCACTGCGTTACGTTACTCAGCCCTAAGGAGGCATTCGATGGGTGGAGCCACTAATGGGTTTTGTTGCATTTCCTGATTTACCATATCTGGTAAACCTGAGATTGTACCAAAATGCTACACCTCCCCTAGTGAGGTGTAATGAGGAGAAATATCCTCTTTTCTCCTCATTACTTACTTCCTTCTCAGGAATATTTTTGTACAGTAAGGTGTCCCTTCCTGCACAAAAACAATCCTACTTGCAACACAGGCACCCTTGCATCAGGGTGCAAGGTGCCAGTGTTGGCGCTAGGCAGCACATAGTTCGCCAGTGCAGTGAAAAGATAGGAATGCACGGCTTAGTGTAAAATACTTGCACATACCTGCCCGTTCCATATCATACAGAGCAGTGCAGCAAGTATGACTTGCTGTGCTGCACTGCATGATATTATCATTTATATTCCCCTGAATGCGTAAAATCTTACCTGAACTCTTACCTTTGTAATGGTAGCACAGTAAGATACAAAGAACATGTAACAAACATGGCCCCTTGACTGTTACTTAAACACAAGATGAAATGGATGACTTAATAGTTTAGTTCAGGGTTAATATCATATATAAAGTTCTCACCTATGACCATATTACAAATACACTAAGGGGCATATTTACAAGTCCCTTGCACCACCGGTGCATCATTTGTTTTGAAGCACCGGCAGTGCAATTTGGTGCTCCATATTTACAAGGCAACCTGGGAATGCGTCAGAATCCTACGACTCCCCCAGGAGGCGCAACAAGGAGAAATACTTTACCTTTTCCTAAATTCTTCCTCTTTCTATGCATGCTGCATTGTGCAGCACACATAGAAAGGGGAAAATACCTCTCTTGATTGTTTTTGTTTGTGTTCCTTCCTACACAAAAACAATCATCCAGCAACGATGGTGCCTGCGTTGGCACATGGCATCCAATTGTGCACCAGGGATACAGCATATTGTTGTAAATATGATGCATCCTTTTGCTTTGAAAGTAACAGCGCGGCGCTGCCAAATGGCTTGTGGCACTGCGTTGCGTTACTTTCTTGTAAATAAGACCCTAAAGTTTTAAAAACTGGCAACTCAAGCGTGCTTACTTAAGTTTAAGTGTATATAAACCGAGACCCCTTTCCAACTAAGATCCTGCTATATTTGGCTGATATTGCACTCTTTTTATATCTTCATCCATATAATTTTTCGATTCTGTTCAAATAATTAATGAGTTTTCAATGATCCTCAAGTGTTGTTTACATGAACTTATGGTTGAAATAATAATGAACCATGCCAAGGGTAATATTATCGCTCCAGAAATAAAATACACACTTTACTGATTAGATACCTAGGACATAGGGTGAATTTGAAGATTGGAGACTTTTGAATCTAGTTTCTCTAAATTATTGATAAATATTAAGCAGGATTCCCAGCACTGGGGGTAACTTCCAATATCATGAGTAGTAGTGGTATTAAATACATTATTTATTGAATTAATCACGCAGATTAAAAAAACATGTTACATCTAAACAATCATGCAAATTTGTTAAAACAAACTCAATTGTTATATACCTTTAAAAGTTTTAGAATATTCTAATCGCCTTTTTCCAGCTTGCAATGGACAACGTTTACAAATATAAGATTTTGTAGTAAAACCGTAGCTAATGGTCTTTCTTATTGTTCTCATGTCCATTTCTTTAAAAAAAAATGCCTGTAAATAAAGTTTCCTTAATGTTAACAGTTTTGTACAAATTCAAACTATATAACTAAGCGTTTCTACTCCATAAACATAAAGACAACAAACGCTCATCCCTTTTGAGTTTCAGCATCCATATTCCCTCAAATTCAAATATTGGTATTTAAACTAGACTGAGGGGGATATTCACAAGGACACAACTCCAAATTATCCCTACCGTAACGCACCAAATGTGGAGCTAGATTTAACACCCCATTCGCAAGCAGGTGCAAACTGCAGCCATCCCCAGTATTCCTGCGATAACTGCCCCAAAATGTATCTCCACAGTGGACACCACCAACTAACCCTAATGAGATGCAGGGTAGGCGTTAATGTGCAAAAACACACGAAAAAAATACAACACCACTTTCACAACGAACTGCCAGATCTGCGACGCGAAACAAAAACAGGCGATAATCCAAGGTAGCAGCAGGGAATTAACACCTGCCTTTTTCTGGTGTAAAGCAGGACAACTACCTGCAGCAGAAAAGGAAGACCAGTCAAGAGCCACACTTGAAGACCCACAGATTTCATGGAGACAATGATCATGCAAAGCGGATGCCCATGAGACCACAACACCCACCACAACCACCCCAAGCCCCACCCTCCGGACATACACATACTGTGCACGACACAAAAGCAGCAACAAACGCATGATGACGCACAGTGCCAAAATAAATACACACATGTGTGGCCAGAAGGACGAGAAACAGTCACACAGCAATGAAGTAACAACCAATAACTTTATTGAAACACAAAACAAAACAGCAATGCTGTTGGATCCGCCAGGGACAATCTCGACGACATAGCCTGGAAAAGAAAGCACAACATCAGGATGTGCGTCATGCGCACATCAAAGGAGCGAGACACAGAGAAAAAGAGAAGGAAAGTGAGCCAGAGAGAGAAAGAGAGGGATGGAAAAGAAGGGTGAGATAGAGAATGAGAGAGAGAGAGAGAGCGGAAGGGAGAGAGAGTGAGAGAGAGAGAGAGGGAAGGGAGAGGGAGTGAGAGAGAGAGAGAGGGAAGGGAGAGGGAGTGAGAGAGAGAGGGAAGGGAGAGGGAGAGGGAGGGAGAGAGAGAGAGAGAGAGAAAGAGGGAGTGTGAGAGGGGGAAGGGAGAGGGAGTGAGAGAGAGAGGGAAGGGAGAGGGAGTGAGAGAGAAGGAAATGAAGGGAGAGAGAGAGACCCCGCCTCCCTTGCGCACACAGGCCCCACTGCTCACCTGCTGCCACCGGTGTGTCCATCAGTAGGCACACCACGTGCCCGTGCGAGCTCCAGGTCCCGGTCATGCCACTATGGCATGGTCCACATCATGCGGGCCCGCCCCGCGGCACAGCAAGTCCCACACATGATGCTGAGTCTTGAGTCATCAATGGTGGAGACCACATCAGGGCACACATCATCATCGCAGGCTGCACACCGGCTCAGCAATTACGTGTGCCACTAACCTGTGCAACACCAGTTAGCGCCACGTGGTTGTAGGCCTGTGTCGGCTCCAAGGCCTTGGGGGCCACTAACCCTGTGCAATGCCAGTCAGCGCCACATGGTGGTTGGCCAGTGTCGCCGCAAGGCCTTAAGTGCCGCTAACCCTGTGCGCAGCAAATCATGGGCCCTTTATGATTGAGCACCGTGGAGCGTCCATCATCCAGTCACCACTGGTAGAGGGGAATGTGACGTTGTCGACCCCTTATATTTGCTGGGTCACATGGCCTGTGATGCCTGTGCTGGGTGGGTGTGGTGTGTGTGCAGACCTGCCCTCAGGGAGTGGCTGTGACATGCTGACAACTAGACCAGTGACGTGCACACCACCAGTGAGAACGCCTGCGACAGGTAGCTATGTGGGCCCCCCTCAGAGCGTAAGCGGAGTGGTCTGGCCTGGTGTACGCCGGACCAGCGCAGAGCTTGCATCATTGACTCGGGGGCTCTGGGCGTGGTTCAATCCATGTCCAAACAAGGAAGTGACTAATGCGTGTGTCCCTGTTGAAGTGTCCACGGCACACAGGACACAATAGACAATGTTGTACACAGTGACTGGTATCCCACTACATGAGCATCATTAACGTAAGTCAAATCACTGTCCCTACTTCCATCCACACATTCATATATGAATGATGAAAGACATGACACAGCAGAGAGCCACTGGATGTTTATTGCACATCCAGTGGAGTTTAGCAGCTGGAGCGGTACAGGGCCATACCAAGCCCACCACACAATATGGGCCAGTGGAGTGCCAGCCAGAGTCCACCCGGGCATGACCGGTACTGCGGAAGAGGAAGGGTAAAGTCTGCAGTCTGGTCGCCTTGTCATAATTCATCAAAAAGGATATGGCAGTCCATGTTGCGGTACAAGGTGAGTGCAGCAGAGTGTATCGGGGGTCAGTGGGAGGTAATGAGGCCATGTGCGGCACCAAGCAGAAACAGGACAGGTGGCGGAAACGAATGCGGTGTCCTTCTGACAACAATCCCATCCACGTCCTCGTCCCCGTATGTGTGCTCTGCCCCACCTGTGGGTGTTGCAGTACCGGCTGCGGCACTGATTGCCACTGAAACATCAGGGGCCTGAGGAGGATTATCGGCTGCACTGTGTGGCAGTGGCACATCAGGTGCTGGAGTGGATACACCTGCCGCACTGTGAGGCACTGACACACAAGGGGGCAGAGATGTGGATGGTGTGGGGGATGCAGCATTCATTCAGCGCCATGCATAGTGGCAGCAATGCCATGATGAGGATCTGCAAGGCATTGTAGATCCCAGCTACATTTCACTGATGTGCAGCGGTGGCTGTCATCTTTTCCACCTCCATCCGCACCATGTCCTCCATGAGCCTCCGCATGTGTGCCAGCTCACGGCTGGAATCGCTGGAGCCAGTCTGAGCAGTCAGGTGTTCTTGTCTCCGCGTCATGACTCCAGCGATGTCAGTCAGGGCTCATTGGAGACCATGGAGCGGACCTTGGGTGTCCGTTAGGGACTGGAGCTGGTCCCTGATGGGACCTAGACACCCATGGATGGCGTCCAGTTTGGTAACCATGAGGCCGAACCCCACCTGCACCTGCTCAGCCGTCTCCCTCTGGCCCTCCAGCACACGGCATTGGAAGGCCATGGTTTGTTCTTGGGGGTCTTGGGAAAGTGCTGGGGCTGTGGGTGCCTCCTGCTGGGTGCTTTGGGTAGTGGGTGGGGTCTCCTCAATGCAGCTGGGTTGCCCTGATCCTGGAGGTGAGTTGTGGATGATGTCCATGATGTGTTGGAGGGCTTGGGTGTCGATGCTGGCATTGTCCTCCTCGTCATCAGTGACGAGTGGCTGGGACTGCTCTGCAGGGGGTGTTGACGGTGCCCCGGAATGTGAAGGGGAGATCGTGTATTATGGTGTGTCCACATGTATGTAGCCGCATGGTAAATGTTGACATTCAGACAGCATGGCATTGTACATTGTGACAGTGTGTAGATCAGGGGCCCAGAGTCATTGTGGGTTTGCACTGCTTGATTGTGCATGTGTGCCATTGTGGCCCTCTCCACCCGCCCACCAGTAATGACCCAGAGTCATTGTGGGTTTGCACTGCTTGATTGTGCATGTGTGCCATTGTGGCCCTCTCCACCCGCCCACCAGTACCTGGTGGTACTCACCTTGTTGTGGTTGTGTTGTGTCCTGTCGAGCAGTGTCTGTTCCCCCGACTCCGGCCACAGTCTCCACACTGATGACTGTCGACACCAGCTCCTCCATGTCATCCAGCAAAAGCTGTGGCGCTGGGCTCCCACCTCCAGTCTACATTGCTGCCTTCTGGTTGGCTGTGATTTTCTCCTTGGTCTTTGGCTTGATGTCTATCCATAGTCTCTTGGCCTCGTCCATTGACCTCCTGTGTTCTCCAATGGCATTCACCTTGTCCACGATGTTCCGCCATATCCCATTTTTGGATCCCAATGACACATTGGAGGTGATGAGCAGCTGATGATGGTGTTCCATCACCTCCGTAATCAGGATCCTGTTTTCCTGCGGACTGAACTTCGTCTTCCTCTTCTTCTTATCCTTGCCCTTCCCTGTCCCCGAGGTCCCAGGCAGGTCGTCCGGGGTGCTTGTGGGGTTGCACTTGTCCTCTGTGCCTGCTCCAGCTGCGTCCATGGTGCTTGGGTGTTGGTCAGTTTGTGTTTGGGTGATTTTTCTACTTTTGTAGTGATTTTTCCCACCTGCCATTTGTGTGTTGCAGGCCTGGCACTGCTTATCGCTGATCTCCTCATCGTGCTTTGGCCCGTTGCATGTTTTTTCGCGTTGCAGTTTGTGTTTTTATCGCCGTCGAGGTGGTTATATCGCGAACATTGGCTGCGGTTTTGGCAGACTATCGCATGCTACCGCCTTATTGTGAATTCCACGTTGACACGGGGTTATTTTCCCGCGATAGGCTGCGATGTGTAAAGGTTTTTTGCTTTTTTTGGTGATGTTTAGCACACGTTCTTATGTATACACCCCTGAGTCTTAAGTATTTCATTTTTATGCACTGTGTAGATTTGTTTGCCTCAAGGTATTCTTGATTTACTGACAAATAGGATTCATACACCAAATCAAATCTATGTGTAGAGGGATTTTTTCTTGATGCTTTCGAGGAAGGTTTTTCCTAGTAGGCCTTCCCACTTAGCCCAGCTCATTTTAGCCAGAATTGCTGTTAATGGTAGCTTGAATTCTTTAATTACCTTATCTATAGATGTTTAATTCCAAATGTTTTGCATTAGTTTATTTTTAGTTCTGTGAAAATTAGGTGTATTAAAGTCGATGGATCTGCTACTGCATAATTGCGAATTCATTTATTGTCGCAGGAATGTGAGTTATGTACAGGGATTTTATGTTAAGTTCCAATTTTAATATGCAATCTGAAGTAGATGTAGGAAGTTTAAAAGTTGATTGATGTTTTGCATGTAGATTTTTTCCAATTCCTCTGTATTAATAATATTAAATACCGGGTAAACAAAGAGTAACAAAGCTGTAATTTTCATTCTCAATGCTTTTAATGATTAGCCAATTGTTCTACTTCCATGTAGTTTCTCATTACCGATTTTTTGTGATATTATGAGTAGGACACATTAATATAATTGAAATGATCACACTCGCTCAATGCTTATTTTTTTCCCAAGGTCTTCCCTGCTTCATAAACTTAAGAATATTGCAAAACTGGGGGAGTGTGGCAAGCTGCTGGGCGAGATGGACGCTTCCTAAAAGCAGCTCCTATAGCCCAGAGCATAATCCCCCTGCTATCCCTCATAGATATCCACAAGCCTTCCAGAAAATTGATGGGACAGTCTTGCTACAGCTGAATGGAGCCCAGTGATGTCTATGGGGGCCAATAAATCGGCAGAAACTTTGGCGATGAACGGGGCCTACAGACCGGTGTGAAGCCCCGGCCTTCCATGGCCCTGTGCTGTAGAGGCTTGCAGATGTGAGGAGAAGCTGAGTGGGACTGGATGGGCCTAGGTGGAAGCAGCTGTTGTGCCTAGAGGCGGCAACAACATTGTTGAGGCTGTGGCTCCCTGTGGAAGGTGGGGCCCGACAGAGGAGGAGCGGCAGGTGAGCGCTCGCAGACCCAACTCGTCTGGCCATGGAAGATTAACGGCGGCTGTCGACAATTTTGAGTGTGGCCCGGAACAAGTCTTCGGGGACCCCTGGAGCCAATAGAGACCTGTCAAGTGCCTTTGACCGAGGCAGGGAGGTGGAGGTGAGGTATCCGGCTCTCGTGCTTGTCAGCTAAGATACTAGGATGCCTACCCATCCCTGAGTGGTAGTCCATGAGACTCAGCCATCAAGCATTGGCAACGCCCCAGCTGGGAGGCGTTCTTGAACATTGTTTCTTGCTGGTGCTCCCCCACCTGTGGATGCATGCATATGCTGTCAGCAGACCCTTGAATGCACGTGGGGGTAGTCTAGTTTCCGAGGCTGGTGCTCCCTTGTACAGGCCTTCAGGATACCAGCAACCATTACTTTACCAAAAAGAAAGGCATGTTGGACTCAGCACGGGTGTTGTGGGAGGCATATAAAATGGTAATTAGCGGGCAGTGGATCGCCTTCATAGTGGGTAACAAACAAGAAAAGAGGGCCTGGTTGGAGACTCTGAAACGGGAAATCCAAGATCTCAAAGCCCAGCTGATGTCCACTAGCCATGATACGGTATAGCATCATCTGATAATTAAATCAAAAGAGTATAGAGATATCACAACTGAGGCGCCCAGAGCCAATTACCGTGCAATGCAGCATCATTTTTATGAGGTCAGTGATAAGGCAGGTGAACTGTTGTAATGGCTGGATAGAAGGGAGATAGCGCCTCAATGGGTATTTGCGATAATGGACCAGAAAGGAATGCACGTTGGGGACAGACAGGGCGTAGTCGAGGCATTTTACGTCAACAACACACATTTATGTACCCCGACATCAGAAAAAAACGATTGATGAGGAGCTAGAAATGTTTTCAGACTTCCAAATACCGAGCTAGACCTTCTCGACCAAGAACTCACAGAAAGTGAGGTCAAACAAGCTATTTGAGCATTGAATGTGGTAAAGGCTGGGGACCCCAACAGCCTACCTGTTAAACTCTAGCAGCTTACTGCTGCTAAAAATGCCCCCTACCTCTTGTGAATGTTTCAGGAAAGTCAGGAGGCCTTCAAATTTCTAGCAGAGCAGAGATTAGCTAACATCGTGGTCATTTGTAAGGAGGGTAAACCACCTAATGCATGTGCCTCCTATAGGCCGATCTTGCATTTGAAGGCAGAAGTTAAGATTTTAGCAAAACTGTTGGGTACCCGCTTGATACAAGTGATTCAGAAACTGGTCCACCCGGACCAGTTGGGCTTTATGCCAGGTCGCAACTGCATGGGGTCTTGGGCCATGCTGATATCATCTGTGAGGAGGTGTTGTGATGTCAATTAAATACACAAATGGCCTTTGACACAGTGGAATGACCCTTCATGTATGCATTTCTAGAAAAATTTGGATTCGGATCAGGGTTTCTTGCTTGGGTTTGACTTGTCTATATGGATAGACCCGCTAAGTCCATTTTTAAAAAAAAACTTTTTATTAGCAGTATAAATGTGAACAAAAGCGTACATTCAAATATGCATAGCTGTTTCGATAATATGTAATCCACATCCGTCATCAATAGGCACATAATAACCATTTTCAGTTTTTGTTTGTTACATTACATCCCCAACTAGTCCCTCTCAACTCCCCCCACCCTACTGTACCCTCCCTTTGCACCTACACTCTTGCATTATGTTAATTCTTGGTACTCGGTCCAACCTTGCGATCCAATTCACAAGCAATATACCGTCACAAACCTCCACAGGTCTTTCTACAATATGTACCATACATGTTTTGTATTCTATTCTGTGCACCTGTATCTGTGCTTGGGCATCTGTGCAGTTGGCGACATGAAACATATGGGAGGCTTTACACACTACAAACATAGCAGCCCTCCCCTCAACCAACTACAGATGATGAAATAGATGTATCGTCCCCCACACAAGCCTCAAAGGTCCCTACCATAGCACTCCAATCCAGCGACAATGGAGTCTTCCTGAGGCCCCTACGCTCCTCACGCTGCAGTGCCATACCCTCTGCCTTCCCCCATCGCACCACTTCTGCCCTCCATACCTTCGGATCAGGCGGCCTAGCCGACTTCCACCTCATTGTTATGGTACGTTTAGCAAGCAGGAGAGCTAAGTCAGCAAATCGTGTGGCCACACTTTTTTTCCGTTCAGTTTGCCCCAGCCCCAGTAAGCTATACTCCAGAGATGAGTACGGTCTGGCAGGAGCCACCCTAATTAAAGCATCATGTATCGTCTTCCAGTAGTACCCCAACTTTGGGCAGTCCCACAACATATGCAGTAGTCGCGCATCCTCTGCGCCACATCGGGGGCAAGTGTCAGCCGTGTTTGGGAACATTGCGTGTAAACGGTAGGGTGTGAGGTACGCCCTGTGCAGGACCATCAGCTGTATGAATTTGAACTTCGGGTTCCTTGACACTTTCTTAGGGCATTTAAGGATACGCTCCCATTCCTTGTCTCTGACTGCCTGCCCCACATCCCCCTCCCAAGCGTCTCGCAAGTGCTGCAACGAGGTCGCCCTCCCCGTCCGTATACTTTTCGTTATCCATTTTGTCAGGTGACTGCCCGACCCCATTAGGTACTGCATAGTGAGCAGTGGGTTCGTGTGAGGCTCTTCACCTTCCGGTGCCCATGTTAGTGTGATGTAGCGTCTCACCCTGGCGTGCATTAGAAAGAGCTCTCCCGGGGTACGGTGCGAGTCGCGAAAATCCTCAGAGGACATTACACGGCCCTCTGCAAACAGATCTCCCACTTGCGTCACTCCCGCGTTGTGCCACGCAGTGAGTGCCGACTCGATAGCGGGTTCATTCCCAATGGAAGTACCAATAGCGGAATCGATGGAGCATAAGAAGTAGCAGGAGACGTGTATCTCACCGCCCTTCTCCAGCAGGTAATCGCTAGTCTAAGCAGGGGCGGTGCCGTCCTAGGGATCTCAACCCTCGGTAGTAGCAGGGTATGGATAACCCCCTTCGCTCTGTCTGTCTCCGACATGCCTATTTCGTGCAGGTTGCGGCCCGCCAACCAGTAGGCCAGCCACTGCAGTTGACATGCGTAGCTATATGCCAGCAGGTCCGGGACCCCGATACCGTCCTCCGGAGTAGGAAGCTGTAGTTTAGCCAGACTAATTCGGCGCCGCCCCGACCCCCATACTAGTTCCGTGAGCATAGTGTTCAGTGACTTAAACAGGGCCGCAGGGGCCAGGAAGGGTAGGTTCGTAAAGTAGTAAATAAGACGGGGAAGCACTACCATCTTAGAGATGGCCACCCGGCCTGCCACCGACAAAGGCAAAGCGGTCCAGAATTGCACCTGCGATTTCAGCGCTGATACGGCTCTACCCAGGTTACCGTCAATATTGTCTTTCGCACCTTTATATACCTGTATCCCCAGGTATCGGAAGGTTGTCTCCGCCATCACAAAAGTGTGGGGAGGGAAGGATAAGTGGGCGGTCGCCTCGGAGGCGCTGAAACAGAATCCGTACGACTTAGACTCGCTAATTGTGAGGCCCGACAAAGCCCGGAAGTCCTCAAAGATCCCAGGGATAGGATCAAGTACTCCCCTCAGGTCGCGCAAATAAAGGATAATGTCGTCCGCATATGCCGACACTTCGTGGGTCGACCCGCCTCTCCGAATACCCCTGTGTTGCACCGAAGTCCGGAGTTTGCATAATAGCGGCTCTAGGGCCAGGATAAACAATAAGGGGGACAATGGGCACCCCTGCCTAGTGCCCTTCGCTATGTACAGTTGCGCCGATATGCACCGATTCATGCGCACCCGAGCTGTTGGGCGGGTGTATAGCAGCTGTACTGTCGCAGGGTTTCTGTTCTCACACAGAACTGTGCACAGAGGAGTGGAACCTCGGCAAATTAGGGTGTCCCAAAACTTACCTTAGCAACCAACTCACCCCTTACCGAGCTAGCTACAGTGTCTCATTGGACATATCAAACTCCCAATGTTTAGACAAACCAGAACATGAACTTACAGTATCCCAGGGTACGTGGATCTCATGAACACTCTTTCGTTATATTATCATTACAAACCAGAACATGGAGTAAAGAAGACACATGTGCATTTGAAATGTTTATTTACTAATGCCGTCTTCTCAGGCGCAGTATCTTAGATAATACAAGTATACTTATTATCAGTAGCAAAATTACCAGCATAGTTACTAAGGCATAAAAGGCGAATGGTGACAGCATGTTACCATGCTGTAATGAATAAGAGTTAACAACACTTATATCTCACCCTCCCTAACACATATACTATATTATTAGCTAAGAAGGTCTCTTTGGGTTGTTTTAGGGCGGGCCCATACCTTAGTGTCCTAGCATGAAGGAATCACATCAGCATACACCAGCTCTCTCTGCATGTGCACCGCATCAAGTGTGTTAACAATTCTCGTGCAAAGCAATATCAATCCCGCCTCAAGCCCAAGTTGGCAAAGGCTGCACTTGTGTTATGACTATGAAGGCGTGGAGATCAGACCTCATAACAATTCCATATCGTGTTGCTCCTGAAACTTCAGCACTCTCCGTGCAGACATGTTCTATTAAACAAAGCTGATATCAGAGCAATAACATATTATTCTCACATACACCACGGCAAACCACTAGGTTGAAAGCTAAGTCAACAATTAAGGGTCGTGTGCAGAAGTTGCAAGAAAGGAAAAATGGCGTTTAAATCTCAAATGTACCTATGCTAACTTAACACGATATAAGGATATATAGGAGCTATATAACACCCCCCCATGATCCGAGAACGGACTAAATAAGACAACAGAAGTGCCATCACAAGAGAGCAGAATCCAACAATAAACGAGCATGAATAAAAATTCAATTATAAAAACTAATGCTAAAAAATAGCCCAAAAGTATAACGTGGCTCAAGCCAATAGGCAAGTAAAAAATAAAATGTCTTGACCAAAAGTCAATAAAATCAAGGAAAGCTATTAATCAGCATGTCAATTCGAGGCAGTGTTTATGATAAGACTGTATATGAAAAGTAAGCTGCAACAGCCTCCAGGAGGAAGTCACTGTCCTCATCCGAAAACAGTTCAGCCATCCAATTTAAAAGATGAAAGGAACATACGTGATCTCCCAGCACCGGATCCTCTATAACCATCAGAGGACAGCTCGGTGGGTTTTCAAGAAAACTTCGTTCCAAGAAATTCTGCGCTGCCGACAATACATCCCAGGGACCCATTAGTCCATGCGCCACCGCCAAGGCCATAATCCTCTCGTCAGAACAAACCAACTCGTGAGCAATGATAGGACTCATCAGCTGATTAAAATCGACGTCAGAAGAAATCGGTCCGCAGAGACACAAATCAATGGCCCAAAGGAAATCACAGGTCAGGCAACGAAATACAGGCTGGACACAGGTGAAATAGGAGAACCGAAAAGATAATCCAAACGCCGTGCTTAGAGTCGCCAACGGCAGTGTGCCATAATAATCAAGCATGCGGTTGCGAAACCGCGTCAGTAGCAGTTGAGCGTGGTCTTGCACAGGAAGGGCATCCATATTTAAAAAGGCAGAAAACCACCAAAGCGCCAGCCGCTAATGCAAGAAAAAACGGGAACCCTCCAAATAAGGATGAAAAAATAGAATGGAAGAAGGCAGGGATGACTCCAAAAATCTTCTCAAAGGAAGTCACGAGACCACTGCTAACAACTTTAAAAAAATGTGCTAGGCCCGTTGTGGAGGATGCGTTAAAGATAGAACGAACCATGGCTCCGAAATGCAAAGGCAAATCAGTATTTAAAAGAGCCTGAACCTCCGTACGGGTGTTAGCAATGTGAAGCACGAAAGTTTCACGGGCCGAGCTCAAGGCCACCTCTTTCTGGGACAAAAGAGCTCTTATTCTAGCCATGCCGCTGAATTCTGCTCCCAAGGTCGGTATCTGTGGCCAAATGGAAGACTCCCTATGTTCACGTGTGGGAGGATAAAGAACATTTCTGCAGCAAATAACTCGCTCACTTACTGTTACTATGAAAGCTATACCTTTAATTAACCCACAACAGTTTTCATTATTGAGCATCAAATAACTACCATTTTCTAACAATTTAAACGTGGGGATGATAGCCGGAACTGGCGTGCCCTGTAAAACGCAAGCCATAGTCGGTCGGTCCTTGTTACATGAACCGTGTAACTGTATGTGTCTGCACATTAAAGAATGATCTGGCGTCTCAGTACACTCCTCCCCTGTTAGATAAACCTCCTGTTCATCCTTGAAACATCTGTATGTGTATGGGAGCGACCAGACCTCATGAAGAAAACCGCTACCTAAGGGTTCAAAACGACCTATTGGCACATATTTCATACAATTTGAAAACTTATATAAAGCAAAAGGCAGTGTTATTAAACCGTGGATAAGCCACGTAGCAGCAGTGGCTTCTGCCACAGAAAAAGGTAAAGATTCCAACCTTTCAATATGTAACATAGAAAAGGAAGCATCACGCATTGAAAGCAAGCGTTGTTTGTCAGTCAAATTAAATGGTGCAAATAAAGAGGAAACGTTCATGTATCCCCAGGGAACTTTACCCATTTTCAGAGTCAGAAGTGTCCATGCAAACTGCATGATTGACCGTAATTGATTTTGACCATGGTATAATACTGACACTTCATCATGCACAATATCAACAACAGACGACACAATATTATCCAATGTGTAAATTCTAGAGGAAAGCACGTTAATGCTATTGTCAACAACTGCAAGCACTTTCTCAAGATTTGCCTGATTAATAGCCCTAAGGCGTGTAGCAGCCTCAATCTGTGACAGTTTCCAAATTTCATTGTAAACCCCATATAACCACCTTTTCGACCTGCCACTAGCTGGGCCTCTAATGAAATCATTCAAATCCACGTCTGCATTCAGTTTGGAAAGGTGATACTTAACCGCAGGTAAAGTTGAATGTTTCAGCCAAGCTTGACACAACTTGCCCACAGAGTAAGAGGTGACAGTATGACTCAAATCAAACCGGGGATCAGATCTAACAGTCTTAAAACCGTCAGTTATATTCAAAAATCTTTTTTGGCAAGAATCAGCACTACGGTGCCAAAGCAGCCAACCCTTAGGATTCATACTGGAAATATTAAAGGAGGAATTAAGAAGCAGAGCCTGTATATCTTTAATGGACAATTGAGTAAAATTACTCCAATCCTCATATTCCTCCAACTCTGGGAAAGACGGGGTGTTTAACCGTTTAGATGTCGCCAATCCAAAGCATGTGGTCTGGGAAATGGTTTCATTTAAAAACAACATATGATTCGGGATGAGACATGCACGGTGCAAAGCCTCAGTGCCTCGTACCTGCCAGGCCCTTGAACCCCAAACCGATTTAAGGTCTATGGTTTCCTTCCATAACTCATACCCCCCAGTAACTAATTGATCTAGGAAGGCCTTCGAATACAACAATTTTGTATTTGTAAGTCTAACCTTGGACAGTGGCTGTTTGCGAAATTTAAAATAAAAGGACTCGGGATTGGACTGATTAAAGTCAGTGAAATAAGTATACTTTTTAAGAAACGTTTCTGAACTCCCTTGTGTAGGTGCTGGGCAATGTTCCCACTGAGTAAAATTAACAGCATCCCTTCGGGAAGATGTCTTGTGTAAGAAGTGATTGCCATAATGTTGGTAACAGAACAATTCACCATAATTAGCAGATTCTAAATATAAATCCTCAGCATCAAAAGCAGCGTAGTATTTCAAATCAGAAAACAAACTTTCCACAGCATTAACATCCCAATCATCAGAACGAATGTTTTGTTTCACCACATCCCCCATATTCACTCTAAGTACATTAGGAACATTAACGACTTCCGTTGGGCCATGAATTTGAAACCGAACTGCATCCCACGCGATTCCATCCAGAACAGGCCATGCTGTGATGTTAACCAAAGTCAAGTCTCTTTTTAATCTGTGTGTAGAATGTGAAGAGGAAAGTGGGGCCAAAGTTCCATTCAAATGAGTAATGCATGTTCTTTCCTCGACATAATGTCCATTGACGATTCGAAAAAAATAAAACACTAAACCAACTGACATAAAAATGTAAATCGAAGCCAGGACTAGCCAAATGTAAGTCCAAGGTGGTATTAAAAAATGATTTTTAAACAGGCTTGCATAAACTGCAACTCGAGAGGGTTCCTTTGAGGTAAGAGAAACAGAGTCAAAAGAAAATCTGGAATCTGTGGCTAAACGTGTTTGCAGGTCAGGTATGGACAAAGCAGCGGGATAGGCATAGTCTGTGTCATCAATGTTAGTTCCCGGTAAATTATTTAATAAAGGACTGGAAACAGCAGGTAATTCGATGGCCACTTCAGGTTCAATATTAGAAGCAGTGGGCATAATTGAATTTCTCACAATGGAAGGACAGGAAACAGCTGGTGTCATGCTAAGAAGAATCGGCCACTCTGTGTATCTTGACATTGTCAATAGAAATAAACCTGTTTTCCTTACGACCTGGAAGTGGTGGTAATATGACTGTTCTTGTGCCCTTCACTCCAAGCACTGGGACTGGAGCTCGATAGGAGGGACCAAACTCTTTCTTGTTGGCGATCTTCTCTCGAACCAGTTCTCCAACCTGGGGTAGCCAGCCAACTACCGGGATCTGCAACGCATCATCCGATGTGGAGGGCAAATGTTCCTTTGCAAGACTGTCTCTGGTCTTTTGTAGATTCTGTAAAACATTGCAATGTTCATCTGCGTCAAAGGAAGTGGCGCGAACCACTGAGTCTAGACCGTCAAGGTCAGGGACGTACATTTTGATGCCAAAGAGCATTTCGTATGGGGTCCGCCCACCCAGAGACCTTCTAGGGAGATTATTAAGAGCACGCTGCACGCCATAGAGATGAGCCAGCCAGTTTCTGCCAGTGCCTATAACTCGGGCTGTCAAAGATTGCTTTAAATCACGGTTCATTCGTTCTACTACACTATTACCCTCAGGTCTGTAGGGTGACGAAAACTTGACTTGGACCCCCATTGAAGTCATGGCATCCTTATACGCCTTAGAGGCGAAAGCCGGACCCTGATCCGAATGGAAGGTACCACAGGCAAAAATCCCTATAAAGATACGCAAATCTCTAATGACAGTCCGTGAATCAGCGCTGCGATGTGGCCATACCCACACAAAGCGTGTGCATGAGTCAACTGCTACTAAGATGTACTTATACGCAGTATCAGATGAAAAAGGACCGCAGTGATCTAAATAAACACAGCCTAGTGGTGTATTAGAAATGTACAACTGAGTCTGTGGCGGACGCGTAGCAGTTGAAGGTTTAATCTGCTGGCATATGTCACAAAGAAGGACATAATCACGCGTCTGTTTGTACAGTCCCCGCCACCAGAAACGTTGTTGTAGTTGCGTTACAGTGGCTGAGACGCCCGCATGTGCAGACGCCACACCTTCATGAGCCGCTGTAATCAAGTCTGCTCTGCGATCCGAGTTGGGAATCAGCCGTTCCCCAACATCAGGAATTGTCACAAAAGGAACCTTTTCGGGACTTAAGTGGTATTTATACTTCGAAGGGAATCCCGCAGGATGTTTACTTCCCTTCTCAGAGGCAGCAATCGCTGCCAAGATGTCGCTATCAATCTTTGTTTTAGACCTAGTAACCGCTGCAACTAAGTATGTAGATACTGCTGATTTCGCTGCTTCATCAGCAAGCGAGTTGCCAACAGCGTGAACTCCTACGCGCTGATGACCGAGAGTATGAATAACAAAAACGAGTGGCAACTTAGCCTTAAGCTCTGCCACTCGAACCCAGATCATTTTATGTTTTATTGTGCTACCCTTCGAATCATGAAAATCATTTTGAATCCAAAAGAACAAGTTTTCATTGTAAGACTGGACACAGTAGTAAGAATCACTTACAATTAGAGTAGTAACACTTGGATCTGCGTACTCTAACGCTAGTAATAGAGCACGAAGCTCTGCCAATTGTGCGGTGCAATAGCCCAGGGGCATCGTGTGCACTTCCCTGGAAATGAACTCATCATTCAACATAGCACCGACCACAATGGCGCATGCGGAAACGTAGGCATGTTTAGAGCCATGCGCAACCTGCGCCGACCCATCAGTGTAAATGATGCAATGGAAGTCCTCCAAAGGTCGCATAGCCAGAGGAGCAGGATGAACGAATTCATACTGCAAGTACTCTTGCGACCGGAAGGAGGCGTCAAAAATAAACATGACATCCGTGGATGACAATGACGCAGCCCACTGAATCCACCGAGGGTGCAAAGCTTTTGAATTTGGTACACTGGCTTTCGTGACTGCCTCCAAGTGAGGACAGGGTGTTACCACTAGCATGCGTTTCCCCTGAGACAGTGCTCGTTCCTTAAGAATTGCCATCTGTACAGCAGTTAAAACCTTTTCCACTGTGGGAAACCGCAACTCAGCCGAAGTGTACAAGTGTGACTTGTAAGCAATAGGTACTGTGTCACCTTCATTAAAAGTGAGGTATGTGAAACCCACCGTCCCAGGAATTATTCTTATTACCAGGTTGGTGTGGTTATCACGAGTCAGTAAATATTTAGAAGCGAGCAGATCAGCCTGCAAGGATTGCAAAATGGCTGAATGCTCAGGCAGCCAGCATGATTTTGAGAAAGTTGGTTGTATCAAAGCATACAAAGGCTTGATACGCTGGGCATATTCCGGAATGTAAGTTCTGCCGAAATTCAAAAAGCCCAGCAAAGACTGTAATTTTTTCAGTGTTGTAGGAGCGCGCAATTGTGCGCATTTCTCCAAGAAGTGAGGAGCCAAACCTCTACCTTCATTGTTCAGCTCATAGCCGAGGAACAACACCGTGTGTTCTGCAATGTGCGATTTTGCAAAATTAAATTTGTAACCCATATCTGCAAAGGTACAAATGATGGAATTCACTCGACACAGATGCATCCAAATTTCGTCGTCTGTGAGATAAATGTCATCCACATAAGAACATGCATCGGGATCGATACCCTCCAATAGAGTTACTATTCTGGAGGTGAACACTCCAGGACTATTTTTGTAGCCCATAGGGAGTCGCCGGAAGCATTTTTGCACACCAGCGGACGTAAAACTTGTCCATTGGGAGCTAAAGCCATCCAGTCTGTGGGCATAAAAACCATTGGAAATGTCAAGCGTTGTCTTGAAACGCTTACGCACTAGACTATCCACTAACGCAGAGCCGTGAGTATTCTGTACTGCACAGTTACGGCAATGCGAGTTCAAATGCCGGTAATCCAATACCAAACGATATGATCCGTCAGGTTTGGTCACAGTAAAAAGGGGATTATTCATTGGTGACACACACGTTTCAATAACTCCCTGATATTCCAATTGTTCAAGGATGTCCGCGACGGCTGCTTTAGCTTCACGTCGTATGGGATATTGAGGCTGAGGCTGCGGCTCAGACCGCAAAGGAATTTCGTGGCAAGGGGACAATTTGTCCCAACCACATTGGTTGCGGTAGAGAGCCGGTGCAAGAGCCCGAGCCCACTCTTCTGCAAAATGCTGCGCATGCTCAGTCGAGACAGTGTGCGCGAAACTGGGAAGGATTACCTCCTCCCCTCGCGGCGCTGCGAGCACAAAAGGTGGGGGCCAGTCAGCCTCAGAAAGCAAAATGTCGTACGTAGACGAAAGGTTCTCCCAAAATACCCCTCTGACAGTACGCTGTATGTCACCTTCAATTAACAGGACAATTTCAAAAAGTCTTTCAGGGGGAGCTAACCTCGTATCGGCTGTTTCTATGACAACAAACACTTCAGTCGCTGTCACCTTCAGTAGTGGACGGAGCGCCTCTCTGACTATGGTAATCTCCGCCGCGCTGTCCAGCAAGGTCAGAGCCCACGTCAGATTCCGAAGCCGCGTTCTCACTATCTGTGGCATATCTATGCTCTGTTAAGGCTGCGACTTTCTTTTTCGCAAACTGCGGACGCTTAGGCGTAGAATCCTCCTGCTTCACTGCGCCGTCCGTCTGGCGGGACTGACCACGTCCTTGTTGGCCACCACGTCCACGTCCACCCCCTCCTCCAGTGGTCTTCGTGACCGATGTTTCCTGAAAGGAACGAGGAGAGCGTTGATCAGAACCCTGAAATCGATCAGGTGATTTAATCATCGCGCGATCGCGCAAATCATAAACTTTTTCTGTTGGCGCAGGTGCTTGTACTGCAGGAAAAGAATCCTGAGTCTGTGTATTCTGCTTCCCCTGTGTCTGTTTCTTAGGCCAATTTTGTTTTTTGGACTTGGGCTGGACATCTGTCACTGCAGATTGTCCCTGAGGTTGTTTTTTCTCCTTTACTGGGAAATATTTCAGACCTCTACTTGTGCGGCCAATTGTCTTATAAGCGGCCACCACAATCTTTGCTAACTGGCGGGGTTTGTCGGCATCGGGCAGAGCAGCCAAAGCATTCGACACCTGAAAGTTAACCGCATCTCCTTTAACATTGGAGAGAATGAGATCACATACAATCTCAAAAGAACCACACAGGCGCATACCCAATTCAACCGCTGCCTCTGGACCGTGATCATTCTGAACACGTCTAATGATGTCAGGCAGGGCAGTCATAGACGGGGTGCCGAAGCACCTTGTATAAACTGCCGCAAATGTTTTTCCCCAGCTTTCACAGTCAACAAGTTCAGGAGTTAAATCCTTCGGTAGAGTAATCGTTAACATTCTATGTTTATCAGCAGGAGTAGAATTCGGAAACACCGCCTCCAGTTGATCAAACTTCTCAGCTAGCCAGAATGGGAAGTCATCGTTGTCAACCGGACGAGCACCAAAAACCGAATTAACCATCACTGGATTGAGACGCATTCCGCCTCGATCCACGGGAACGGCCGCACCCCCCTGGGGACCACCAGGCAGGTGGCGACCGATGTATTGCACTAATGCACGAATCACGGAAATGGAAACAACATGCAGCCTACGAATTTCCTGCAGGGTACAAGCGCCGTGATTCGGGTGCGGGGTAAAGCCACCCAACGCAGGCCAATTTGTACCTGGAATTGAGAGTGGACCTAACCTCGCAGCGGACAAAGAGTGGGGGAGGGCGCCATCAAACCAAACTCGATGCTGCCAATGATCAATAGGTATTTCCAATGCCCTGTACGGTGTATACTCAGCTGGGACAGCCGAGGCGGTGTAGGAGTGGAACAAACCAGAATTGGCGTCCACAGCCGGAAACGTAACCCAAGAGTAAAACAACTCATAAGGGAACGCCGGATCTGCACACACCACGAAAATCACAGCCATCCCATCTACCGGTACTTGGTACGTCTGAAGATGGTTGCGCACCGCCACGCGACTATGCTGCGCAATGGCCACTGCCGCCATGACAACACTGGAAACTAGAAAACACAAAGAATACTTTGTAGCACAACTGGGTAGTAATTCAAAGAAACCGTTTAAGAAAGAATCAAGCTTGAATAACACCTATTTCAAAAAATAGGTAGGTTTCACCGACACCCCGCTTTCCGGAAACGGAGGTGAAGGGGTTAAGGTATGAACGATAAACTACTCGAGTGTCATGAGATAAGACCACCGAAACCGTTGGGCGCCATGTCGCAGGGTTTCTGTTCTCACACAGAACTGTGCACAGAGGAGTGGAACCTCGGCAAATTAGGGTGTCCCAAAACTTACCTTAGCAACCAACTCACCCCTTACCGAGCTAGCTACAGTGTCTCATTGGACATATCAAACTCCCAATGTTTAGACAAACCAGAACATGAACTTACAGTACCTCAGGGTACGTGGATCTCATGAACACTCTTTCGTTATATTATCATTACAAACCAGAACATGGAGTAAAGAAGACACATGTGCATTTGAAATGTTTATTTACTAATGCCGTCTTCTCAGGCGCAGTATCTTAGATAATACAAGTATACTTATTATCAGTAGCAAAATTACCAGCATAGTTACTAAGGCATAAAAGGCGAATGGTGACAGCATGTTACCATGCTGTAATGAATAAGAGTTAACAACACTTATATCTCACCCTCCCTAACACATATACTATATTATTAGCTAAGAAGGTCTCTTTGGGTTGTTTTAGGGCGGGCCCATACCTTAGTGTCCTAGCATGAAGGAATCACATCAGCATACACCAGCTCTCTCTGCATGTGCACCGCATCAAGTGTGTTAACAATTCTCGTGCAAAGCAATATCAATCCCGCCTCAAGCCCAAGTTGGCAAAGGCTGCACTTGTGTTATGACTATGAAGGCGTGGAGATCAGACCTCATAACAATTCCATATCGTGTTGCTCCTGAAACTTCAGCACTCTCCGTGCAGACATGTTCTATTAAACAAAGCTGATATCAGAGCAATAACATATTATTCTCACATACACCACGGCAAACCACTAGGTTGAAAGCTAAGTCAACAATTAAGGGTCGTGTGCAGAAGTTGCAAGTAAGGAAAAATGGCGTTTAAATCTCAAATGTACCTATGCTAACTTAACACGATATAAGGATATATAGGAGCTATATAACAGTACCCAGGCGGTAAATTCAGCCGGTATCCCAAATTTAGCAAACGTTGCAAACATAAAATCCCATCTGAGGGAATCGAACGCTTGCTTCAGGTCCAATGAGATACAACCCTCTGTACCCTCCGGCGTTTGCTCGGGAAGCATGAGCTGACTGAGCCTCCTCAGGTTCATTGCTATACTCCTGCCAGGCACGAAACCGCATTGATCTGAGTGTATGAGTTTTGGGATGTACTGAGCCAACTGCGTCGCAAGGACCTTGTTAAGGATTTTGTGATCTGTGTTCAGTAAGGACAAGGGCCTATAATTAGCTAGTTGCAAGCCATCCCTGCCCGGCTTCGGGAGTGAGACAATCAGCGCTTGTAGGGACGAGTGCGGTAGTCCCTGGGACCTCAGCGCTTCCTGGTAAACCACGTGTATGCGTGGTGCAACTAGGTCTATGTATGCCCCATAGAACTCAGCCGGGAGCCAGTCCGTCCCGGGGGTCTTGTTCCGTGGAAGTGCGCGTATGGCCTGTCGTATCTCCGCAACCGTGATAAGGCGCACCAAGTCCTTCCTTTGACTGTCCTCTAGCTGCGGCAACTCGAGTTCCGCCATAAACTCCTCAAAGGCCTCCCTCGGCAGCTGTCGGTGTGGGCCGTACAGTGACCCATAGTAATCCCTAAATGCAGTATTAATGTCCAATTGGGTCGTGACTGGCGTCCCCTCCTGATTAATGACCTCCAATATGGGCATATGTGTAGGTGTATCTTTCAGCATCCGAGCCAGTAAAGGCCCCGATTTCTCTGCATGTGAGTGCTGTCTGCATGTGTATTCCCTATAGTCCAGTATACGTAGTTCCTCCAGGAGTTCAGCATGTTGTATATGCGCCTCTTGCAGCGGCGTGAAGGGTAAGTTTGTGCCCGCAGCCTCGCTTTCCAGTATAGCCAGTCATCCCTCCACCTGCCAGAGCCTCTCCAGTACCGTGTGTCTCATGCCCGCCCGTGCGTTCATTGCCTGACCTCTAGACCCGCTAAGTCCATGTTATGGTGAATGGAGGAATGTCGACAATTTTCATCTTGGGACGGGGCACGCAGGAAGGTTGCTTCTTGATTCTTTGTCCTAATACTGGAACCACTGGCATTTTGGCTAAGGGGGATCCATTAACAAGGGGTTTGAGGTGGTTTGCTGAATGAAAAATAGGATATCCCTCTATGCCGATGATATCCTGTTATATATGTCTGACCCCCATATCACACTGGAAAGGATACTGCAAATATTCTTATTGTATCACTAATACTCAGGCTACACTATAATCTGGGATAAATTATTGATCTATGTCTTCCCTGGAGCAGGGCCATGTCTCCCTAGGGAATGCCCAACACGGGTTGTCACGGAAGGATTCTGTTACCAGGGAATTTTTGTCCCGAAGGACAAAGATGGCTTTTATGAGCGTAACCTAGAGCCCCCACTCTCACGTCTGTGGAGTGAAGTCAATCATTGGAGAGCAAATGTTGTTTCCTGCGGCAAAGATGGAGCCAAGGGTGTGTCCCGCCTTGTGGGTGGGGGTGGTGACAAGTTGCTTCAGTCCGATGTTGGCGAGGTTGTCCAGGAGGTCGGTGGAGTTGGGGGTCGCTGAGGTTGTCCAGGTGGAAATTCAGGTCTCCGAGCAATACATCACCCATGGAGGCAAGGGCGTGGGCAGGAAGTGGTTGGTCGAAGGTGTTAGTGAAAGGGGTGCAAGGTCCGGAGGTCTGTAGGTGGGAGTTCCACGTAGAGTCGTTCTGGGTTTGACCTGGATCTGGAAGTGGATGTGTTCAATGGGGGACAAGGAGTCATTAGAGATGGAGTTTGTCGGTCGGAGGGAGCTTTTGTGGATGATGGCAAGGCCTCCTCCAGGATGGTTGAGGCAGTCTTTCCTCTGGATCTTGTACCCGTTGGGGTCGGCGGTTGCGCTGTTGGGTGCAGAGCTGGTATTGGTCCAGGTCTCGGTGAGGAAGGTGACATCGGGCGAGAGGGTGTTGAGGAGGTCCCAGATTTCTACTGCGTGTCTGTGCATGGAGCGTGGGTTAAGGACGATGCAGCTCACGGGTTTTGGTGCGCTGGCGTCTGGTGGGTTGGTGGGTTGGTGGTAGCTGTCAGGGTCTGGAGGTGAGTGCATGTGCGTCAGCAGTGTTGGCAGGATAAAGGGCCGTGGGTGATGCTCCGCGTTGAGAGCTGGCAGTTGTTTGGCATCCAGGTTTGAGTGCATGGAGGGTTGCTGTGTCGTAGCGTCGGGGGTGGTCAGAGGTCCAGGGTCCCTGGCGCTGGTCACAGTCAGGTCGTGGATGGGCGCAGACGGGCCTGCCTTTGGCGCAGCCGCCATTAAGTAGGGGTCGAGGGGAGGGAGAGCAGCGGGGAGGTGGGAACTGGGACCCTGGTGATGATGGAGGGGCCGGGGGTGCAGCAGTGGCGGTAAAAGGACCAAAAAAAAGGCGAAAGTTAAAACAAAAACAAAACAGTAAAAACAAAAGACAGAAAAACAGCACAGACAGACAAAAAGCAACAACCAGACAAAAAGGCACAGACAGACAAAAAGGAAAATAAGTAGACAGAAAAACACAGAAAGGCTGGCAGAGCGGAACAGCAGAAGAGCAAGGCTCACCCACTGGACCACCAGGGATGAGGTGCAGGCAGGAGCCTGCGGGCGGAGGAGGGCCTTGAACACCTACTGGGAGACCAGAAGGCACTGGGGGAAGTGCCTTAATGATGGAGCTGCGCAAAAGGAGAGTGGTTACATGACCAGGAGGTCAGAGGTCTTGCTCACCCTGTCGCGCAGCAGCCGCCATTAAGTAGGGGTCAAGGGCAGGGAGAGCAGCAGGGAGGCAGGAACAGGAACCCTGGAGGGGATGGAGGGGCCGTGGGTGCAGCAGTGGTGGGAAAGGGACCGAAAATAGGCAACAGTTAAAACTTAAACAAAACAGTGAAAACAGAAGACCGAAAAACGGCACAAAAAGAACAAACAGACAAAAAGGCACAGACAGACAAAAAGGAAAATAAGTAGACAGAAAGGCTGGCAGAGAGGACTACCAGAAGAGCAAGGCTCAGCCATTGGACCACCAGGGATGAGGTGTAGCAGGAGCCTGTGGGTGGAGGAGGGCCTTGAACACCCACTTGGAAACCAGAAGGCACTGGGGCAGTGCCTTAAGTATGGAGCTGCGCAAAAGTAGAGTGATTACATGACCAGGAGGTCACAGGTCTTGCTCTCCCTGTGGCGCAGCAGTCGCATTTAAGTAGGGGTTGGGGAAGGAAAGCAGCTGGGCGGTGGGAGCGGGAACATGCAGGGGGGGTAGGGGCCGTGGGGGCAGCAGTGGCAGGAAAGGGAGAGAAAAAAGGCAACAGTGAAAACAAAACAGTGAAAACAGAAGACAGAAAAATGGCACACACAGACAAAAAGACACAGACAGAAAAAAAGGATTAAAAAACAGAGACAAAAAGGCTGGCAGAGCGGACCAGCAGAAGAGCAAGGCTCTCCCACTGTACCACCAGGGATGAGGCGCAGGCAGGAGCCTGCAGTTGGAGGAGGTCCTCGAACACGTACCTGGAGACCAGAAGGCACTGGGGCAGTGCCTTAAGGACAGAGCTGCACGAGGGGAGAGCAGTAACCCTGAACAGGATGCCAAGCATTTAAAGAGCTTCTTGACAAACATGAGCAACAGGATCACTTTTTCTATATTTAAGACCACATTATATGAGCCCCCCAGCAAGGTCATATAGCTAAAGGGAACAAAAAGCTGTGCCTATTAAATTAGGCTAACTATGTGAAAATGTGGGCAAGATATTCAGAAGATATCCTGGAGAAAATTATTGATTCTGATCGGGTGCAAAATAATAAGACAAACCATAAATTGCCCATAAACTCTAAATTGAATGAGGAGAGTCAATTTTTTTCAGCAATTGTATTACGCTCCTGTGTGCCTAAACACTTGTTTGCATATACATTTATATGTTTTTGTTGTTGTATCAACTTTATTTCGGCTAATATAGCCATAAAAGCAGGAAGTACAAAAAAAGAAAAACATTTACAAACAATTATATACAATGCACTATATCAGCAGTTAGTCACAAAATCAGATTACAATGAATGAAAAGGGGGACAGTCAACAATTAATTCATAACAAGATTTTACAATACCATATTAAAATCATGATCTCATTTCATAATTTAAATAAAACAAATATTATTCATGTACTAAAAGCCAGATTTAAAACCTTTAAAACCACATTTAAAATATAAAACAGTGCTATCTATGCTAACTTGTGTAGAGTAGAGGAAACTACGGTCCTCAATATTACATTACAGCTTGTAACCAAGCCGTTTTCTAATTACATACACATTGAATAGAAACCTACTTATGCAAACCACTATCAGTTGAGCGGTATTAGACTTAATTATACGCTCTGCTTCTTTATAGGATCTAACCCCCATGTTTTTACAGAGGGGTCTGATCCAACGGTCTCTAGGTGACTTATAGACCGGACAAAAAAACATTAGATGGACGTCATCTTCTTTTGCCTTTTGAGAGCAGAGAATACAAAAACCACTATAATTTTTACCCCCCCACCCACAAGTATTTGCATTCGTCTAGAGCACCCCATATCTAAATTGCAAATATAGCGTTTTTGCTAGTGGTGGTCCTATCTCGTCCATAAAAGGTTCAAATCCAGCATTGTTCTTTACATTCAGGAATTTCTGGGTTAGTGTGCCAATTGATGAACTATGGAGTAGCTCACCATTCACATATGACCAAAAAGAGGACTTTAGGAGTTTTTTACATGGGGGTGTCATATTTTGGGGCTCTTCCCAATAATGGGATAACCCTAGCCTAGTACACCAAAAAGAAATATGTTTTAACCATGCAATTTTCTTGTGCTCATCAATCTGAATAACTTCTAGCAGACCACTTTTATAATTACTCAGCTCCGGAGTAATCCAGAGCCTTACCCAATACAACAATGGCCTTAAGATAGCTTGATAATCTGTCCGTTTGAGATCAATATCCAGAAACACTGGAACTAGAGGAGTTCTAGTTGGAATTTTTAACAACCTGCGTATGAAGTGATTCTCTTCCCATTCTAAGTTGCTTTTGCAGCAATGACCCCAAACCTCAGCACCATAAAGTGCCGCTGATTGGGCCTTTGCCTTAACTACTTCAATTGCCGGCGTGACTGCTTTGGAGTGACTTGCGCCGTGTACTTTTAGTATGGGCATCGAATTTTGTTTAAAAGACAATCTGCTTTTTACCAGATGCTCCTTTCATGAAAGGGCACTGTCCAACATAATACCTAGGTAATTAAAACTCTCAACGTACTCCAGTTTTTGATCATTTTAGGCCAAATTCTTCCTGAAGGACTTTTGCGGGTTTATGGACATATATTTCGTTTTAGACAAATTTATTTCTAACCCCTTCTCGACACAGTATCCATAGAATTTATTCACAAGATTTTGGAGGCCCATCGGACTCTGAGAGATGAGGATTGTGTAGTCGGCAAAAAGAAGTGCCGTAATTGCCTCATCTCCCAGCTTCGGGGAGTCATGAACACAGTCTCTCAAATATGCAGGTATGTCATTAACATATAGTGAGAAGAGCGTAGGCGCCAGCACACAGCCTTGGCGTACGCCACGACTCACAGGGATGGGCTTTGATACTTCACCTCCCATCCCCCATCTGACTTTGGCATAGTTCCCTGTGTGTAGTTTAATAAGTTCTTGAAGTAACTCACCAGGGACCCCCATATTTTTTGATGTGCCCCACAGAAGATTACGTGGGACGAGGTCGAAAGCGGCTCTTAAGTCTATAAACGCCACATACAGGCTCCCCTTTCTTATGTTAACATATTTCCAACAGAGGCACGTGAATCTGAATACTTGATCTGCTGATTTTTTACCTAAACCCTGCTTGATATTTTGTCAATGTCTGAGTCTCCTCTATCCATTCTAAAAGTCTATTTAAAATGTGTCTGGCAAAAACCTTCTGTAAAAGATCAATTAAACTAATTGGGCGATAATTGCCCGGGTCATAACGATCCCCTTTTTTAAAAATTGTTACAATTTCTGCCCCTTTCTAACTATCGGAAATCGGTGTACCAGCCACTATGGAGTTACATAAAAAATTAATATAAGGCCCCCATACTTCCACATCATGCTTTAATAGATCGCCGGGGATCTTATCAGGTCCTGGGGCTTTACCTGCTTTAATTGCCTGTAATGCCTGCATAGTCTCCTCTATACTAAAACGTAAAGGGACAATACTTGATGCTAGGTTGCTCTCTTGAACTTGTATGGGCAACCCTTCTTCGCCATATGAATAGAGCTTAGTAAAATGGTCACACCATGTTTTTTCGTCTAAGTAAATGTCCTTTGGTGATCTACCCTTTCTATTCCCCTTCGATATTATGCTCCAAAAGGTACTCTGATCTCTCAATTTAGCTGCAGTTAGTAGATCATCCCATAATGCATCATCCCACGCTTTTTTTGCCTGAGTCAGAGTTTTGTTATATGCATACCTACTTTCTCTTATGCACTGGGATTTTTTAGTTTTAACAGCCTGAATCAAGTGGGACTTCGCTAGACGACATTCTTTATTGTACCAAGGATTAACTAGTTCTAAATGACTATCATTTGGGTTCTTATCCCTTTTACAAATTTTACTCAAAAAGGGAGTTAAGCATCTACCAGTTGATAATGTAAGTCTAACACACCCTGAGTGCCTAATAAAGGCTTCTGGCAAGATGCAATGGTATCAGAAAAAGTATTATAAATATTTAGCATCGTAGAGTCTTTAGCCAGGATGTAAGGCCATCTCAGGGCGCGTCTATTATTTGATACTTGCAGTTCCCCAAAAGAGTCATTCAATGCGACCTCTTCAGCTGATTTAGATTTGAAGGGTTGGGGGTTTAACCATAGTTGGAGTGGAAAATGGTCACTCTCTGTCCTGATATCTATTTTAAAGACAATAATTAGGTACCATAGACTCAGAGAGACCAATATAAAATCTATATGTGACTTGCAATTACCTTTAGAAAAGGTTGGGGCTGCTGGTCTATCAGACTGTAAGCGGCCATTACATGCCCTTAAGTCATGCCCCACGGTCAACTGTAAAATTTGAGTTGCTGCTACAGTGTATTTAACTAACCCAGTGGAATCCAAAATCGGGATATCATTTGCTATATCCTGTTCATCAAGTAAGTTATCGAGGCCCAACACTGGTTCATATTTACAGTTGAAGTCCTCCCCTACTACCACTAGTGCATTTGGTCCTAGTGTATCTAAAAAGGAATCCAGTAGCTCTACTACCTTTGATTCCTTGTTATGTGGATGTGGTCTATTGTATATATTTATTAGATATACAGATTCCTTTTTTCTTGTCACCATCTTTATTCCCAATAAATCTGGGGAAGGAATGGGCAGTTGAGTAACTTCTATTTCTAGATTAGCTCTTACCCATAATGTGGAGAAGTGTGGCTCAGGGGTTAGAGGCAGCAGACCCGGAAGCTGAGATCGGTCCTGGACCAGGGTTCAATTCCCCGCCTCGGCGGGTCTTGGGCTTAAAATTCCACGGACTCGATAATTCTCGCCCCGGTGCCTCCTCGACTCACGGGTTCACACTCTGCGACTCTGGGCAATAGCTTGCTTAATCTCCACAACGGCCCCTCGCGGCGGGATGCCTGACTTTCACCTTGTGGATACCCTGCTATCTCACAGGGGAATACCAGGAAGGGTTCCCTAAGCAAGCGCCAGGAAACCCACTGCGGGTAGCTGTGCGCTATATAAGCTCAACTACATTTACATTTTACCCAGATCACCATCCCCCCCGACGCTCTCCCTCTTACTGACGGAATTGCGTCACAGTAAAAAGTTTTATACCCAAGCCTATGCGGGATATCTAAGGCCCAAGTCTCCTGGAGGAGAATAACATCATAATCCTCGATGTAAGTACACCAGACCAAGTCCCGTAGATTTCTCGCTAACCCTGCTACATTCCATGATATTAATCTTACAGGTATATTTCGTTTGGGACTGTGTGGGGCTAAATTCAACAATGTATCTTGTGTAGATATACTATCTGGGGGAATAGTTACAATACTTATTCCTTGCATTGGAATGTTTCCAGTAGTATTACCCTCAAACACAGTACTACTGGTACAGCATAACCCTACATCTCCTGGGCTGCCATTGTTATCCCCAGCACATTTAGGAATCTGATCGCTCACCACAGCCATTAAAACGGGACTAAATCTAGGGCTATCATTATTAATGGAAGTGGGCACCGCTATCTGTGATAGCTCAGACTCTAGATTGTTTGTATATAACTTCCCCACATGAATATTGGAAGACTCCCCCAAACCTTTACTACCAACTGATGAGAGTCAATCATTCTGGTCCAAACTACTTCAAACTATATGTGTATTAGGTGACTTACAGAACTGGTTTCATACTTTATGGTCATGTCGCAAGCTGAAAAAAGTATTGCAAGTCATTCTTTCAGAAACAGGTAGAATTTGTTGACAGGAGATACAATTGGACTCAGGTTTTGAATTTGAACCCAATATGCAACAAAGCATCTCAAGGGTGTTGGAAGTTTTAATTTGTTTAGGACTTCAGCCCACTTGATCATTATTGGCACAGAAATGGCATTCAATGACATTCTAACCTCAGCTGCCTGTTTTCCAAATCTGCAATGTATCAGCGAAAAGCAGGAGATGTACTGTTAACAGAAACAGTGATATATGAATTTCACAGCCATCTGGGGCAACCGCTGTTGCTGAACAGCACTCTATGTGGTTGTGTATGTGCAATGGATATGTTCTACTTGGAGGTCTTCAGCAGCCTCAGTAGCATTCAAATGCCCCAAGTGTGGCAAACCTGGAAAAAGTGACCATCAAGATTGTGTCTCTTTCAGGTAGTCTTGGCACCTTGTTCCAGCCACCTGGAAGTCCAAAGATTCAAATTACCATTTCCAATTCCTCCTCAAACCTTTAGGTATTTTTCTTGGATTGCCTAACTATGAATTTCAGTGTGGTACAGGCTTCTCAACACTCTCTTCAGGACCACATGGAAGACAATTACAGGAAGCATTATTACTTGGCTTTCTAAAATGGTGGATGAGATTCTTAGAGCCTAATTTAGATATAGGCAGGTTTCTCCTCCATGGGGCCGGAGTAAACTACTCCATCACCTAGCTGGAGGTGCTTCTCTCCTAATTTAGAAATGACTGCCAGGCAGGCTGTCATTTCTAATGCATTGGCAGGAACCATGGTAACAGCGGTTCCTGTTACTGCTGTTTACAGTTTTGTGCAGAGCTTCATCAACATGTTGGAGCCCTACACCAAACTATTTTCTTTTTTATTTTCAATCAGAAAATTTGAAAATTATAAAGAAAATACTCCCCTCGCCATGGAAGCTCCCTCCCATGGTGAGGGGAGTATTTAGCAATTTCCACTGCCCCTTATCACCAGGGATTTCCTGACAGTGATGGACAGTGAAACTAACCTTTAATTCTGCCCATCTAATTTAGGTGGATAGAGTTAGAGATCTGCCTCTGATGGACCTTACTCCGTGGGGCTGTCGGAGGGGTTTAATCATAGCAGAGATAGAGTAGTCTCCAACATGATTAAACCAAAGGTCCGCCCGCATCTAAATTCAGTGGGCGGGCCACATTCTTGGCAGGAAGATACTCTGTTGCTGTTGCCAAGAAGTACCTCCAAGAAGTAAATCAGGGCTTAGTCAAGTTTGCCTCCATAGGCACTTTAATTCTACATCCAAGCACATCTATACCGCTATTGTACATCTCACACCTGTCACCCTTCTTCTATTCTTCTATCTCCCCAGGAAGAATTGTGCCGCACTGTCCCTGGGATTCTTGATTCAAATAAACTGCCTACAGTGTTAAGGTTTTGACCTCTTTGCCTGGAATAAAAGCTAGGACATGTCCTTGTCTGGCTAAGATGTCAACTTCCTGTCCATTCCAGTGGAAGAGGTGTGGCGCCGCGGCCAGGGCGACTGACTCCGGAATCTGGGGATCACGGTTCGATCCCCGGCTCCGGCAGCAGATTAGCCCAGCACCATGTGACTCTGGGCAATAGCTTGCTTAATCTTCCCGATGGCCCCCAGCGCCTAGAGACCCTTACGGGTGGTTGTGCGCTTTACAAAATGTGGATTATTATTCCACTTACAACTGTTTGCTAACCACAAAGGGAAGGGTGTCTGCCAATGAAAAGGGACCTTTAAGTCAGGTTCACCTGCCATCCTGATGGCTTTCCCACATCAGGAACCAATGAACTAAAAGCACTGTTGTCTTCTGATAGAAAATGGAAGCAGTTGATGCACCTTGTCAGTGCTCTGGGAAAATAAAGAAACGTACTTAAAAGTTACTCGATAAAGCGCATTCTACCTGGATAAAATGGTTCGGCTCCAATATATAGAGAGCAAGGTTACCAATATTTCTAGATAAAATCACACTTTTGACATTTGTAATACAAATCCATGTTTTCCGCATTTTCATTAATTGTAAAATGTTGCAAGAATAAAGAATTAAGTGGCTCCTAACCTGAGCTAAAAAGTGATATTTTTCTGAGATGAGACCAAGACTGTGATTTGAGCTGGGCTGGGTGTGGCCTCTTTAATACAAACGTAGGTTTGATCATGCACTGTGATTTTGGGAAACAGGGATTTTCTGAATGGATATTTTGAGTGGGGTCACTGAGAAACCATTGCAGTGGTCTATGCATCATGTAGGGACAGTGATAAGAGTGAGGTTTGTTTTGTAGTTAGTGATATTGGATATCTTATCTTTGTTTATTTTAGAGGTTTAAATAATGTGCCAATGATCACTGTATCACATCTAACCTGGTCTTTATATTGCAATTACCTGATTGCAGCAGATTAAGCAATTCTCACCAAAGGGAGACGGTAAAGTTGGCAAATAAATGTCACAAAAAACCTGAATTTTAATGGGACCACATATTATGATTTTTTAAAGCTATAGTTATTGATTTTCAGCACCAATGAAAAATAAACATAATACATTACACAATGCTAGCCTTGGTGCAAACACAATTTCCAGTGTCATTTTCAGAATACAACAGTTTGCAGTTCAACCACAATTTGGCCAGTTTCCCCTCCACTCTACAGATAACAAAAAGGGGATCGCTCAAGAACATTTCTGCAACCAAACTAGCCTTGTCTCACTTGGAGGCCCTTGCCATAAAAACTTTGCTGACTTCCTTAGCATTGTCTCATTGTCCCCAAGGAGAAGAAACCACAGTGTAACTTTCCCATGCCCACATCCCATCCCACCCCTGAAATGAATCAACGTACATCAACTTCAGGCTGAGAAGGTGCACTGCACCATTACCAAAGCAGGGATGCAGCATTTTTTAGGCTTGTGCCCCACAACAATCATAACAAGATGAATACCAAAGCAGGTACTCATTTTAACTTATATTTGGAATTTTGTTTCAATTACAAAAACAGTATTACTAGGCTACCCTCTTTTCAATGTTTATTGTTTTGGATTACAGTGGTTATTTTCCAGTGTTTTAAAACATTGACAAAATCAGTGTTTACTAGTGTTTATACATTTTCAAATAGTGCAAAGACCATGTTTTCCAGTTTTAACAGAAAAGCTTTACTGCAATGCAAGCTTATCACACCACTACTACACGACACGTACAGTTTGCATTACTCATTAAGGATGAATAAACTTTGAGAAGGAATTCAGTGATGGCTTGTTGATGGGTTGGTTTAGTCTGCTCCAATGTTTATCTAAAAAATGTACTATAGTCCTGCAAGTCACATTTGTTGTAGTACTCAATGCAATACTTTTTAAGGGAATCACAACTCATCTTTACCCTTTTCCCCCACATGACCCCCCTGATATATGAGAAAGGCCTTTCAATGTTACTGCTGAAGACTGACAGTACAAGGATACTCGAAGCACAAACTGCAAACTCAGGCCACGGCTATCACTCTCCAAGCCAATAATCGTGTACCTGAAGCTGGCTATTGTCAGGTACTGGCTCCTCAACATATGCTTAGAACTGGCTATGTATTCAATCAGTGTCATCGAAACATTTGCAAATGAACCAATATGTTTCAAAATCTGATGCAAGTTCCGCTTTGCAAAAGGGGTCAAATGACATTCTCAAGGGAATATTGTGACACATCGTTTGCCATTTATCATGCATTGTTGCATTAAATGTATGGAAATTATATTTTACAGTGCTTTGCCAGCCAAGTGGCAAACACTCCACCAGTGAGCATGTTGCTGCACCAAAGTCATTGAAAGTATCCCCCTGCTTTTTCTCAAGTAAGAGCTTTTGTCTACACCAATTATATTGTACACTTGGTAGATGTAAGTGCTTTCTGATTCCAACTTTTTTTATAAAGTCAACGTCTGCAGTCATGTTCCCTTGTAAAATGGGAAGGGTGCAGTAAACTGTACATTTTTAAACTTAACTTTCAATATGTGTTTTAAGCTCTGCCCATTTCTTCGGTCACATCAGAACTCAGGAGAAAGTCTGTGAAAGATCGCCACTTGGGGAGATTTGCATTCACTGCCTCCAGAACAGAAAACATCTGCTGAAGGACATTGTTGTAGTCACTTTTCCTCTTATGTCATAGAAGTTGCAGAAGGAGAAATATTTCCTTTTGAGCTCACATGCATGTCTAAAGAGTGCGCGCTATGTACAACAAATTAAACTGTTTCCTTCTTTAGTTTTGAAGATTTCAAAGCAGCTTTTAAAAAACTTAAGCAATTAACATGAGTTCCTGACTAGAAAGGCCTTGAACTCTGCCCTCCCCTGTGATCGATCATCACACAGTATTCTCATATAGCCACAGATGCACACAACATTACTCCAGTTCTTATCAAACTTGTCAAGCACATTCTGGAGCAATGCTGGAACTGACACTGCAGTGCAGGTTTTAAAACAAATATATCAGCCATTATAGTCTGGTGGATCCACCCAATTTCTGCATCGCAAAAGGTAAGTACCTCAATTGGTGGATTTCCGAGCATCTCTGGAGTTTAATTCACAGTGATAGGAATCTTTACATCACCAAGGAGTAATGGTGTAATATATTCCATTATAAACTAATGGTACAACCCAAGGAGCCCCAGGACCTGGGTAACTTATGGTACATGAAACAAAATGGCCCCACTGGCACTTATTTAGAGAAAAGAAATACGGTATTCATTTACGTATTATAGTAATGGCATGAGAGAGACACATAGAACTGACCACACATAAGGCCATTTGGACCAGTAAAATGAATTTGTATGTTTTTTTTATATTTTGAACTAACATACATTTCTTTAAAAGGATTTCTTCGGGCGTGGCTAACTGCCAGAGAAAATGTGGCCGCTTTTTTAAAGCGGCTCCGAGACCCGGCACCTTTCCCCGCCAAAATCCATAACATAATCCGAATCCGAGGCCCCGGGTGATTGGAGGCTGGTTAGCAAAGCAGGGCACCTGAGGAGCTTTTTCCCGAAACCGGCAACATCGGCCGTCTGAAAGAAACACAATGCAGCCTGGCTGCGGCGGTGGTGACACTAATCTAAATTAGAACCGGCGAGATAGCGAGGGCTTGGTAGAGGAGGGCGCAGCCGCGTTGCAGCGACACCGGAGACTTCAACACAGGTGAGTGAATATAGGAGACATATGCGGATGTCCGAGCAGAGTGACGGGCGTGCATTGCATCGTCAGAAGACAACAGCCAGGGTGAGATCTGAGGGCCGGCGCTGCCCTGCGGCTGTCTGGTGGTGGGGACTCGGAGCGTTCCTCTCCCTCACATTGGTTTAACTCATAGGTGCTGCCCGGAGGGGGAGAATGTGAAACAGAATGTGTGAAAGGAATAAAAACCAGAGTGGCCAACGAGACACTAGCCCCGACTGCTCCATAAGTAACACAAGCAAAATCACAACTCTGGGACAGCAACAGTGACTGAAAACCCAGCAACACGACAGCGGTGGTACTCACAACATTCAGGAGGCATCAATACACCAGGAAAAACCTGACAGGCCGCCCAGGTACAGCTAAGCCTGGTGACATGTAGTAGTTAGGAATCTGGTGACCTTAACCCTTGGCACTAATTTAAAAACAGACCCAGTAGAAATGTCCCGCAGCAAAAATATAAAAGTAACTCACCAAACAAAACTGGACAAATATGCCCTCCCAAAGAAACAAACATAGCAGTAGCCCCCAAGAATCAGACATCCGGTGTACCATCTCATATGCCAACCGGTAATGCAGTGTTGCTTAGTGATATAATGGCAGCAATTCAAGGAGTGCAGACAACCCTAGAGAGACTGTGGACACCATCACAACAGAAATATCCCTCATTCGGGCAGACTTCCAGAACATGGGAGACAGAGTTAAGGAAGTTAAAGACACCACGGTGGCCCTGCAGCAAGACTTTAAAATGCTCAAAGACCAGGTTGGGGACCTACAGGTGGCCACAGCGAATCTGGAAGCAAGACTAGATGATTATGAGGGCAGGACACAACATAATAACATGCGCATAGTAGGGGTCCCGGAGGGAGCAGAAGGGCCAAACGCAGACCTATTTTGTGGAGGAACTAATGCTCAAACATCTGCAGCCACATGGCTTATTGAAAAACAATCCAGTTGAGCAAGCCCACAGAGTGCCAGGAGGTAAAAGCAGAGTGGGCGCACCACCTAGACCTATCCTGGCTAGACTCTTCAACTTCAGATATCGAGATGTAATACTGCAGACAGCTCGGATAGCCCTGCCGGTGCTTTACGAAAATGCACAAATAACCTTCTTTCCGGACTTTACCCTGAAGGTGCAGAGCCAGAGACGCAGCTTCCAATCCGTAAGACAATAATTAAGGGAAAAATGTGTAAAATACTCTATGCTCTTTCCAGCAAAGTTATGTATTGAAGTTGAAGGCAAAGCATGGTACTTTGACACACCAGAGTCGGCTTGGTAATGGCTTGAGGGATGGCACACTGTTAGGGGCCCCTCAGCAACACCGAATTTATGAACAGTGGGATAAGGCAGGTAGATTGCTCGCTTGGCTAGAGAAGCAGGAAAAAGCAAGCCGCTGGGTTGCTTCTATTCAACCATCGACTGGTGAAAACTGCACTGATCCCCAGGTAATAGCAGAGACATTTGCTGCCCAATTAGAACATATCTACACTTCCAAGACAACAAGTACCACACAAGATGCCCTAGATCTCCTTAGAGAGAGACCCATGCCAGTACTCACAATTGCAGATAAAAAATGCCTTGATGAGGATTTGACTTCAGAGGAAGTAGCGCAGGCCATTGCGGCGCTTGCGTCGGGGGAGGCATTGGGTCCCAATGGACTACCGATTAAACTATATTAACCTAGGACCAAATACACTTCACCCCATCTGCTGGAAATGTACAAAGAGAGTGTGGTAAAGGGTGTTTTACCTAGACACCAAAGACTTGCCTCAATCGCAATAATACACAAGGAAGGGAAGCCACCAGATCAATGTGGGTCATACCGACCCATGTCCTTACTTAACGCTGAGGCAAACAATCTGGCCAAACTATTAGCTCTCAGGCCTATTCCGATCATTGCCCAACTAGTACACCCTGACAATCTGGGTTCATGCCAGGAAGAAATACAGCCCTCAGTCTGCGCCGGCTGCATCGGGTGTTAGGGCGTATAAATAGGATCCAGGAGAATGCGGTGGTTCTCTCGCTTGATGACCGCAAGGCTTTTGATACCATTGAGTGGCCATACTTAATGGCAGTGCTTCAACAACGTGGTCTGGGTCCCCGTTTTCTAGCCTGAGTCAGACTTCTCTATACAGCGCCCCTGGCGCAGGTGGTGGTGAACGAGATACTATCAAAGGCATTTCCGCTTTATCGGGGAACTAGGCAGGGGATTTTTCCCTCGCACCCCTAATGTTCGCACTGGTCCTGGAGCCATTGGCAGCCTGGATACGAGGGGACCCACTGATCCAAGGCCTCCGCTGCACAGCAGACTGGGAGGATAAAATATCACTATGCGGATGATATCCTTCTTTACGTGGCATCACCCCGGTCTTCCATTGCCGGAATTCTAAATACCTTTGCCACGTTTAGGAGATATTCCGGATTTACGATCAATTGGTATAAATCAGTGAGCATTGTGCTATATGGACCAACCCCACCTCTGCCCCAAGACTGTGAGGCACAGGTTGCGAGGAAAGGATTCCGTTATTTGGGTGTCTTTGTTATGCCTAACCACATAATATGGAACTGTCCGAAAATACTATTGGGAGGGAATACTCCAAAAATTGAATATAGTGTAAGGAAAAAAAGTGCAACTTTTGGCCAAATTGTGCCTACTTAATATATGGGATGCGTCGGACCTGGAGAGGGGGGAACAGATAGCAGTAACATTGGGATTTATGATTGCTAAAAGAAATCTAGCACAATATGGGGGATCAGAGGCCATACTAGCCCTGAAAGACTGGGAAAAAGAGGTAGATTGGTGTATAGTGGACAAAAAGACAATCTATGTAAACAGAGGCTGTCCCCAGAAGTGGGGAAAGGTATGGAACAAATGGAATGAATTTTGGGGACTCCTATTCCCAGCTCCAGTTGCCTAGAGTAGATTTCAATTTCTGATGAAGATGAGGATTAAAATACTCACACAATGGGGTGTACGATATAGATACAGTACAATGTGGGGCACGCTTGATTATATTGCGTGTTATGAAAAGAAAATTGATAATTATTGTTGTAATGGTGATGTGGACTAAGGCAATGTGTAGATGTTTTTCTGCAACAAAAAGAAGTTAAAAAAAAGGGTTTCTTCAACATGTTTGCTTTATAGAGAGTGCATTAGAAAGTGTTTGAAGACGTGTGCATGTGGTAAAGTGTTCAGGAGAGAAACAAAAATAGAAATAATTCACAGAATATATGTTTACAGTTTTCACCAAGGGCTTCTGAAAACGGAATCAACCAAGGTGAGGAAGCCTGTCCGAAAAAAGAAAAAACAATCCTTGCACAAAGGTAAATGTCCATATTTCAGAGAAAGTGGTAGTCGAATCCTAACTCATCACTGTGACCTTTTCAATGACCAACCATTTCAAACTGTCAGCAGGATGTGCAAATTAAATGGTTGGTCATTGAAAAGTATGTATGTATTTGTGTTCCATCTATGTCATGTACACTGTAAAATAAATGTGCATATACCTATAAATGTGGTCAACCTCCGTTTCCCTCGCACGCACGTCCTCTCACGACAACGCACCAGGAAGCAGACACAGACCAAAGAATCAGGATGCCTTTTCGTTTATTCAGCTGTCGCCATAACGTTTCGGCCGAAGCCTTGATCACATGACATACCTATAAATGTATCATGTGACTTGAATGAGCTACAGCTTCGGCTATTCTATGTATCTCTGACCATTCCAACTTCTCCAAACTCCATCTGTGGGTTATTTGTATTAACATGAAATACTGTTCACTTTAGATTACGTATCGTAATGAAAAATGTATATGCATATATATTTTTTAATGCATTCTCTGAACGAGCACCTTCTCTGTCCATCTTACACGGCTCAAACCCTTTTTTCACTCCAAAGTTTTATTGACGTGATCATATTTTCAGAGGTATCTTTTATTTGTGCGCCTTTCGTCCCTTCACTCGCACAAACTGGGGCCATGGGACAGTAAGGCATCCTTAGGATGAGTTAATGGGCATCCTCGGGGGTGGGATGGGGGGTATTGGTGCTTGCCCCCCCTGAATCGCCGGTCCGTCCGGTGCTGGCCCAGTGACGATGTGGTATTATCACTCAGGCAGCGCACAAGGAGGCCGTCAACATTCCTTTTACGGACGCCTTTGGTCCCCTTAATTTTCACAATTACAGCAGGCTGTGCTGTTCCGCTGCGAGAAGCCCCGGGAGTGTAAATGTTCTCTCACTTGGGGCCTCTCGCACTTCTCTTTGAACTCTAGGGGCTGCAGCAGCTCCTCCCCGACCTCGAGCAGACTGTGGACAGGCCCATTGTCATTCTGTCTGCTGCTGACCATCACATAAAGAATGACAATGGGCCGTCTGCCTTTAACATGCCTTGCAGACATCCTACCTGTGGTTTTTTAAAATGTTTAATTAAAGAGTGTCCACAAACACCGTCGCAGCAGCGCGGCCAGACACTCTGCTCTATGGGGGCCGGGTGATTCACAACAAAGCCTCATTAAAGTCTTTTAAAGACCTGTGAAGTACTGGGGTGAGGCTGTGTATGTGCCTGGGAAGCTGGGGTGAGGTGACAGAGGGTGACAGACAGAGGGTGACAGAGGGAGGGAGACAGAGGGAGGGAGACTGAGTGAGAGAGATAGAGATAGAGACAGAGAGAGAGAGGGAGACCGATAGGGCGGGAGACAGTGAGAGAGGGAGACAGATAGGGCGGGAGAAAGAGGGCGACAGAGGGAGAGAGCAAGAGGGAGGGAGACAGAGGGAGGGAGACAGAGGGCGACAGACAGATGGAGGGGGCGACAGAGGGAGGGAGACAGGCACATAGGGAGACAGATAGAGGGAGACAGAGGGAGGGAGACAGAGACAGACATAGTGAGGGAGATAGAGATAGAGGGAAAGAGAGGGAGACAGAGAGGGAGGGAGACAGAGAGGGAGACAGAGAGAGGAAGAGAGGGGGATACAGAGGGAGGGAGACAGAGGGAGGCAGAGAGAGACACAGAGAGAGGGAGACAGATGGGGGAGGGAGACAGAGGGAGGTTTAGGGAGACAGAGAGAGAGGGAGACAGAGAGAGAGTGAGACAGAGAGTGAGGGAGACAGAAGGAGGGAGGCAGAGGGAGGGAGACAGAGGGACGGAGACAGACGGACAGAGACAGAGGGACGGAGACGGAGGGAGAGGGAGAGAGAGGGAGGGAGACAGAGAGGGGGAGACAGGGAGAGGGAGAGAGAGAGAGGGAGACGGACAGAGTGAGTGAGACAGAGGGAGGGAGAGAGAGAGAGGGAGGGAGACAGAGAGAGAGAGAGGGAGGGAGGGAGACAAGTCAGACAGAGATAGAGACAGACAGAGACAGATGGAGGCAGAGACAGGTACAGGAGCAGACAGACAGAGACAGACAGAGAGACGGAGAGGGAGACAGAGTGAGGGAAACAGGGACAGACAGGGACAGATAGAGACAGGCTGAGACAGCCAGATAGAGGCAGAGACAGGGACAGACAGATAGAGGCAGAGACTAAGACAGGCAGAGAGACCGAGAGGCAGACAGAGGGAAGGAAACAGGGACAGACAGGGACAGATAGAGACAGGGACAGACAGACAGATAGAGGCAGAGACAGGGACAGACAGATAGAGGCAGAGACTAAGACAGACAGACAGAGAGGGAGACGGAGAGGGAGACAGAGAGAGAGAGAGTGAGAGAGAGAGAGGGAAGGAGACAGAGAGAGAGAGGGAGGGAGACAGAGAGAAGGAGAGGGAGGGAGACAGAGAGAGGGAGACAGAAAGACAGACAGAGTGAGTGAGACAGAGGGAGACAGAGAGAGAGGGAGGGAGAAAGGGAGAGAGAGAGGGAGGGAGACAGAGATAGATAGAGGGCGGGAGACAGAGAGAGAGGGAGGGAGGGAGACAGAGAGAGAGGGAGGGAGGCAGAGAGACAGAGAGAGAGAGAGAGAGAGAGAAAGAAAGATGTGTGTATGCCGGGTCTGGTGGCTCAGTGGACGAAGGCGTCCACTGCAGGGGCATGTGTTCAACCTCATGGTCACAGTTTTTTTTGTTGCTCTAGCCCCATCCTCCTCCCCCACTTGACCCTGTTCCCACCGATGCTCCCCTTTGGCCGCAAACCACTCTGCAAATTTGGCCCAGAGAGAAAGTTTGTGAGTACCCATGCTCTAGAACCACATCAACCTGATTTAGACTTTTTTTGTTTTTTTGCGGCCATTTTTAGTTTTTCCCTCTGTTTTATTGCAGTTGCCAGGTCGTCTGCTGTGGCGCCTCACAAGATTTTTCTCTTCCCCCTATGGGTTTCTTTGTTTATTTAAGCTCTTTGTTTTATTAGATTTTTTTTAAATGTATTTAATACTTGTGCTCAATCATGTCGGAGGATGGTGATGAAGTAAAAATTTTGCCCCCCCTGGAAACATTGCTGCGGACGCCCATGGATGAGTTATGGCAGAGCAGACGTGCATGCCTGACGTACGCGCAGAAGCTCATAACCTCTGACAAACCACGTATTCAAGCATGTTCAGTCGTCCAAGTTGTTCGTTGGGGTCAGACGACCCATAGAGGTAAGAACTAGAGCATGATAGCTCAGCCAGAGGTTTTTTTCGTTTGTGTTTCATGCTTTTTTATCTGGCAGTCAGGAAACAAAGATGGACTTTTACACTTTGTTCCCAGTAACGATTGAATCGTGAGCATATGGCTTCACCGCTATTGTTTCCTTTCAGTGGGAAATGAGGCTGGTCCAAATTGGTTTGTCTACTTTATTGCAATTTCGTTGTACAAGCTGAGTAACAAAGATCATCCTCCACAGTGAGGTAAGAAGTTTTCCAGGCGCCGAGTAATTCTGTTTTTGATAATTAGGACTATATCCAGCGACATTATATCGCTTGATGTATTTTTGATCCCAGAACGTTTTGGAGATTTCACTGTATCCTGAGCCTTGGCCAATACAGCAGGGTGTATCTGAGTTAAACACCTAAGGTGCACTGCACCACCATAGGTTAGTGGTTTGGATTGCATTTTTTGGTATTTTTAGAGACCACACTTTCGCAGTGATACCTGTAGAGAGCCACCCGGGCTCCTCTATACTTTGTTGCCATCAACACACGCATCCCCACACCCCCGGGGCGGGCTCGCTGCGGGGTATAAATAAACAGGCGGAAGACCGCTCGGGGTCTTTCCGGCAGCATACTAACCTGGTGTCACTGTGTCATCTTTTGGCAGCCGAGAGTCCACGTGGCAGACCCTGTCCTGGCCCACCACATTGGCGACGAGGCCGGTCTGGACACACGCGTGCCCGCTTGTCTCCTGCCCACGGAGTGACGGCACGCTGTCGGTGCCTGGTGGAGGAAGCCGCGGAGCCCACCCGCATTGCTCCGGTGTCTGGCTGCACTGAATCCCCTGCACGCGCTCTGGCTTGAGGCCCGCCCACGCGTCTCCTCCCTGGGAGCGCTTTCGGCTGGCGGGACTCGCCGAGCGCAACATCGAGGGTGAGTCGTCATCCTTCTGCCCCCCCCCGCCTGCGCAACATCCCGCGGCCTGCCCGGCCCTGCGTGCGCCTCCTGTGGCGCTAGAACTCTCCGTTCAAGCAACGCACGCCTGATGCCCCGAGGGGGAGGGGCGAAGTAGAGCGACATACAGGACAGGCCCCGCAAAGACAGGGGAGAGGCCCAAACCACGCTCTGGCAAGCGCGAGGAGCGGCGAGGCCCTGCAGAAGAGGGAAAAGGCCCATTCACTATGCCTAGAAACAAGCACTGGCAAGCCCAAGAGGCTGGACAGGGGTACCAGGCCAAAGGAACCTCCCTGATCAACGTGGCAGCATAACTGGGGCGAGTGAAAGTGGCAATCAGTCGGCAGCTACCCTGCCCCACCCTGCCATCAAGCACTGTAGCCCACACACACCGCGGCGCGGTGCAGAAGAGTGGTCAGAGCTGCCCCGCTGCATCTAGAGCCTAGAGGTAGACCGTGTCGGTGGACAGCGGCGTCAAGATAAGCGCACCCACAACCACGTGGGAGAAAGGAGGCCATACACAGCCGGCCCATCACTCCGGTGGACCTCGGAAAAGCACCAGGAAGGGCTGAGACATGTCGAACCCTGTGACAGGGTCAGGCCAGACAGGCGGTGGCCAGAACCAGGGCGCAAGGGTCGCACCACAGCCGCCGGGCCCTGCAGGAGGAGCCCAGAATCAAGCTGCGGCGCTGGCCCCCCAACCGCCCAGCCACACGCACACGGGCGTAGCGCCCCTCCCCCTGTTCAGCGAATCGGCTGACCACGCGACGGCGGCGCCGAGGTGGAAGGCCTGGCTCGGGAGGCTCAACCTATACTTCAAAGGCACTCGAGAGACAGACGGGACGGTCACGAGGTCCCTCCTCATCCTGTACGGAGGTCCAGAAATCTATGACCTCTTTGAAACGCTCCCCAACACTGGGCCGGACGACGACTACGATGCAGCGGTCACCGCGCTTAACACCCATTTCGACCCCCAACTCAACAATTACTTTGAGAAGTTCAAGTTTAAAAGGGCGTGGTAAACAGAGTCCGAATCTGTAGACATGTACTATGCAAGACTGCACCGGCTGGCCAGCACCTGCCCTTTCCTCAACCCAAGAGAGGAGATTAGAGATCAAATCATAGTGGGGTGTCGATCTAAACTACTGAGAAAACTCATTCTTCGACAACCTGGAATATCGCTAGACGAAATCCTGTTTCTGGCCCGCTCGCACGAACTGTCTGACGCGCGGGCGGAGGAAATGGAGATTGCCTTGCGCTCACCGATGGCCTCGCCTGTGGCGGCCAAGACAACACCGATCAAGGAAGAAAGGGTTGATGCAATCCAAAGGAGGCCCCAGTCCGCGCAGCTTATGGACCCAGACAACTGTCGCAGCGCGTCCGACAATTGTCACTGGAACAAGAACTGCCGCCCCCCGACAGTCAAGCCCAGGAAAGGCGGCCATGGTTAGAGGACGACGACGATGAAGAGGTGTACGTCATCTCATACGTCAGCAGAGTATCCACGAAGAGGAGACCGCCGCCCATGTGCTCCGTCTCCATTGAGGCCACAGAAGTGAGAGCCCTCATAGACACGGGGGCGTCCGTCAATGTTATGGACTCAGAGCAATACGAACAAATGTCACCTAAGCCCACTCTTGCACCTTCCAGCGCACGTATCTACACTTATGGAGGCACAGACCCGTTACCACTGCGTGGAGTGATCAGCACCACCGTCGTGAATGGAGAATACTCGACGGAAGCTCGCTTTCACATCACAGAAGGGAAGAAGGGCAATCTTCTAAGCTGCCACTCGGCGGAGGACCTGGGGCTCGTATTTTTTGCAGATCAAGTACACCAGTCACATGCGGACAATCTGCTGCAGGAGTTCCCCGCACTATTTAAAGGCTTGGGGAAACTAAAAGGAAAGAAATTTAGTCTACACATAGACACCTCAGTGCGCCCCGTAGCTCTCCGGCACCGGCGAGTGCCGTTCAACCTCCGGCCACAAGTAGAGGAAGAACTTAAAAAGCTAGAAGATCTCGGGGTAATAGAAAAGGTGTCAGGTCCGACCCCCTGGGTATCCCCACTGGTCGTGGCACCCAAACCGAAACAACCAGGGGCAATCAGGCTGTGCGTTGACATGAGACTTCCCAACGCAGCCGTAAAAAGAGAGAGGCACATTACCCCAACCATGGACGACATCGTCGCCGACCTAAACGGGGCAAAATGGTTCTCGAAGCTGGACCTCAACTCGGGGTACCATCAACTCGAACTGGAGCCGGAGAGCCGCTATATAACCACATTCTCGACCCACGTGGGGCTACGAAGGTACCGGCGGCTGAGTTTTGGCGTGTCCTCAGCGGCGGAGGTGTTCCAAAACGCCATACGCGAAGTATTGTCAGGACTGAGCGGGGTGATCAATCTCAGTGACGATATCCTCGTCTACTCTAACACCCTCGAGGAGCATCATGCCCATTTGAGAGCGACGTTACAAAGGCTAGTGGAAAATGAATTGACCCTGCATCGATCTAAATGTTCGTTCTACCAAGAATCCATTGACTTTTTTGGGTATACGTTCACCCGAGATGGGCTGAAAGTTGACCCCAAGAAAGCGGAAGCAATCCGGAAGCAATCCGGACAGCGAGCACTCCGCGGACTCCCACTGAGGTGTGGAGTTTCCTAGGCATGGCCACTTATTGCGGCCGTTTCATCCCCAACCTGGTGGCTCTGGCGGAACCCCTGAGGGCACTCACTCGGCAAGACCACAAGTGGGAGTGGACTGCGGCAGCCAACAAGGCGTTCCAAGACATTAAAGCAAGCCTTCTTGACAAAACAGTGATGGCATACTTCCAACTGCGCCATAAAACAGAACTAATCGTGGATGCCAGCCCGGTGGGTCTCGGGGCGGTACTCCTATAGGAATACGGCACAGAGGAATGGAAGCCAGTCGCCTATGCGAGCAAGGCCCTGACCGACACCGAAACCCGATACGCCCAGATTGAACGCGAGGCACTGGCAATAAAGTGGGCGTGCCAACACTTCCACCTCTACTTGTGTGGTCAAGAGTTCAGCGTGGTGACGGACCACAAACCTCTGCTGCCTCTGTTTACGGGATCATCCAGACTAGCACCCCCACGGATAGAACGCTGGGCCGTCCAGTTACAAGGGTACAACTTCAAGATCCTGTTCAGACTGGGGGCGCACAACTCCGCCGACTACCTGTCCCGGCACCCGGATGTGACAAAGCCGGCCCACCCCCTAGACGACGGGCCGGGAGTTGAAGAATTCGTTCACATGGTCTCGCAAGCCGCGTGCCCTGACACGATGACGCTGAAGGAAATAGGGGAGGCCACAGCCAAGGACAAAACACTATCCCGTGTCAGGCACGCTCTAGAAGGGAATCGCTGGGCTCACTTTCTGGATGGGGCCCAGAGCCTTCGATCGGAAGTTAGCCATTCGCGGCAGCAACTATGGCAAGTCAGGAGCGAGCTGAGTGTGGGTGATGAAGGGGTCATCCTCAGAGGACACCTGATCGTAGTGCCGGAGAGTCTTCAGTGTCAGATGTTGGCGATAGCACACACCGGTCATCAAGGGATGGTTAAAACCAAGGCCCGTCTGAGAAGCAAGGTCTGGTTCCCAGCCATGGACATCATGGTGGATGAGATGGTACGCTCCTGTCACGCCTGCACCATCACCGGCGGGGACCCTGCACTGGGACCGGTAATACCGGAGGAGGCCCCCCAGACACCATGGACACACCTGAGTATCGACTTTGGGAGCTTCCCGGACGGCCGGCACACGCTCGTTCTAGTTGATTCATTTTCCAAATTCCGGGTGGTGGAAGTGATACCCTCAATTGCTTTCCCCCAAGTCAAGAAGGCCCTGAACCGCATCTTTGCCACCATGGATGGGGCTTCCAGAGGAGATTAAGTCCGACAATGGGCCACCCTTCCAAGGAAGAGAATTTCAAAGCTACCTTGAGAACCTCCGGATCACACACCGGAAAATCACTCCGCTTTGGCCCCAAGCGAATGGGGAAGTAGAAAGACTAATGAGGACACTCAACAGAGCTCTGAGGATCGCCGTGGACGGCAGGGAGGACCCAGAAGCAGCCCTGGACCAGTTCCTGGGTGCCTATCGTCAGACACCACATAGCACCACCAAATGTGCCACGTGCATGTTTTGTTCAAGAGAGCGCCTCGGGACAGCATCCCGACCGACCGCATATGGACCCCTGAGGCAAGAGACGGAGAGGCTATCCAAGCTCGGAGACGAACCACCAATCAGAAAGCGAGCGAAGCACGGCATGCCCAACAGCCAATGCTACAGGAAGGAGACACGGTGGTGGTCCGAGATCGACACCCAGGTGTGGACAGTAGACAAGGTTCAAGGGACCATGGTCACCGTCCGGCGAGGCAGTCAGGTGGTGACCCACAACGTGTCATGTTTCAAGAAAGCGGGAGGGCCGGCCGACCCCCCAGCAATAGTTGACGACCAGGAGAATGCGGAGGATTATGGTCAGGACTTTGGAGAGTCATTCTCAAGCTCACCACTGGCTGGACAAGACGGAGGAAGCTCATTCGGGGCAGCAAGTCAAAACACCAGAATCAGCACCAGCCGACCGTGCCCTGCTTCGAGTGTCGAGAGTGTGGAGGCAACCCCGGCTGGGGTTGCGGCATCCCCGGCTGTCCGAAGTCAGTGATACAACCTGCGACCCAATCCAGGTCCGAGCCAGAGACTGAGAGACTTTGCATGGACCTCACCCTGATGGCACCAGTGCCAGAAGGAGCAGAATAAATTGAAGGAGGGATGTAGAGAGCCACCCGGGCTCCTCTATACTTTGTTGCCATCAACACACGCATCCCCACACCCCCGGGGCGGGCTCGCTCCGGGGTATAAATAAACACGCGGAAGACCGCTCGGGGTCTTTCCGGCAGCATACTAACCTGGTGTCCCTGTGTCATCTTTTGGCAGCCGAGAGTCCACGTGGCAGGCTCTGTCCTCGCCCACCACAATACCCATCCCTTACTAATTTGGTTGTCTTGTTTTAGGTTGGCCTACCTTTTTACTCTACCGTCCTGATGAAGACCCGCATGCAAGGGCTCAATCCACCCTATTCAGCAGTCAGGTCGAAATGTCAACACTTTTGTTTCTAGCCTGGATTGAATGTATATGTCCCGCAGAATGATGTGTTAGGATTCGGCTGCCACTTTCTCTGAAATATGGACATTTGCCACTGGGCAAATTATTTGTTTTTTTTGTACGCCCAAGCTTCCTCACCTTGGCTGATTCCGTTTTTGTGAGCCAGTGGTAAAAACTATAAAAATATATTCAGTTTTTTCTCTATTGATCACTTTACACATGAGCACTTCTTCAACATCTTCCTTACCCACTCTCTTTGGAGCAACCGTGTTGAAGAAACCTTTTAAAAGAAATGTATGTTACTTTAAAATATAAATATAATATAATAATTAATTGTACTGTTACAAATAGCCTTATGTGTGGTCTGTTCTGTGTCTCTCCCTTGCCATTAATTAAATACATAAATGAATATCGTATTTCTTTTCTCTAAATAAGTGCCAGTAGGACCATATTGTTGCAAGCACCGTAATATATATTCCATGTCCATCTAAAATACATCACGTGGGTATTTTTCATGCATGTGTGTGGACCTTGGGAGCGTCTTGTCAGCTGATGCATGTTTAAGTAACAGATCCCCAATGGGACCATCAGCCTGACTCAAGCCGGTGCCACACTGCACTAAAGCATAAGTGACCTCATGAGCAACATATTTTTCCTCATCAAGTTTCCTTTTAAAACGGGTCATTGTTTCTTGGAGGGACATCTGCCACAGTGCACCCTCAAATCTAAGAGGCTCTTTACTCTTCAAATGAGTCTTGGATGCTAGATGTTCTGCCATTCGACTTGCTGCCTTTCCGGTTACTATAGTATGGTCACTGCAAATCTTGCAGGCTAGCACATCATTTCCATCCATCTCCTCCACTGCAAAATCTGTATATACTCTTAAATAGTCGTCTATAATTTTTACTCTGCAGTGCATTGTGCAGCTTTGCCTGCAGAGATAAAAAAACTACATATTGGGAGCTGTTTGAGCTGTACATAATTGAACAGTGCCAATATTGAATTGCAAGTATGAAGATAAATTTAAATGCAAACGCTGCAAGGGGAGTAGAAAGAATGAGTACCACTGGAGCCTATATTAAGCACTGCTGCATCAAAGGGGCTTACCTTTAACCAGGAAATATTTCTTGGATAGACAGGGATGAAAGCACGAAAGCACAATTCATTTTTGCAGTGGGGTGGACATGTGAGTCACTCATGGGAAATGCCATCTAGCACACATTAATTCTTCAGAATACATAACTCCAGCAAATTTTTCAGGCCTGTATAGTACTTCAACTTTGGCACCTCCCCATTAGACTACGCCTAACTGTGCTGCAAGCTGAAAAAAATTGAGTACCACTACAACCTAGAATAAGCATTGCTACATCACAAGGATATACCTCCAACAAGCAAATATTTCTTGGATAGCACAAAACTCAACTTAATTTTCATAGTGCTGTGGACATGTCGGTCAGTCATAAGCAATGATATCTAGCACATATGGTCCTCTCAAAACCTATCGCTGGCATATTATTTTGGTCTTTGTAGTACTTCTGCTTTGGCACATTTCCACTGCAGGTTCTGTTGTGTGGACATGCATGTGGACGAATCATGAGCAATGCTCTCAGGTACAAATTAAAATCTTCACAAGTGTGTACATGGCAAACTACTTTTCCATTTTAAATGAAAACGCAAGGGCAAAATACTGTTTTATTAAGCATTATCTTTTGTCCTGATATGGGTCTGGTGAGATTATTATGTCTACGTGATTTGCCTCTGACCTATTTCTTTGAAGTTGTAACTGACAAACATGTGCCTCTTTGAAAGGCAAATGTTGCCTAATGAATAGGACAGAATGTTCTTACCTCCAACCAGGACTTTAAGGTTTATGAAAAAAGTGGTGGGTGAGTGGGTGTCTCTAAACTGGGCATGGCCTATGCAATTATGGGTGTGGTTTAAACAAGCAAACTAAATTTTTGTGATTACCATAGTGTGTCACACGACCAGTATTTTGGAGCATCTATCAGCATTTGGTTATTGCATATAGTTTAAAACACAACAACTGACATACACCTAAAACCAGTCAGGACTATTGGCATTGGCTTTGTCTGCATTTATTAGCTGTGTAATACAAATTACTAACAACAATTACTTTTTTGTAAATAATTAATATTTAAATATTTTCGTTTTGAAAATATGAGACTGAATTAAACAATATGGTGGTCTCTGGAAGGGTTAGTGGTCTTCAGAGTGAATTGATCACCCCCATTACGTTTACTTTACGTTAGACATTAATGCACTTTTTCACACCACATCTCGTCCATAAGAGCATCTTACACCTCATCTCTTTACTCCTCAGCACCCTCTTTACTAGCTCCTGAATGCATTTCCTCTCATGCCCTTCTCTTCCCACCCCCTCAGACACACACACACAAACACTGCATTCTTATTTTTGCTTTGTCAATATTCCGACAACTCTGTACCTCCTTCACACACATTTTCACAGAATCACAAGTGCAACTGGAATTTGTGACCAATGCTCTGTTTTTCTGCTTAGAGGCCCAGGATTGGATGACCAGTATTTTGAAATCCTCTCTGACCCCCTGACAGGCACTACCAGAAACATGCACTAGCGTCAGCCTCAACTCCAAAATTCTGAATCATTGCCTGTCATAAACCGCTGGAAGCCAGTCAGTTCATATTACAAGAGCAATAAGCTCTAAGAAAAAAAACAAAGACACAAGATCGTGTAAATGGCAAACACTCTTCTGGAATGAAAGATTAAGTAAACCAAAAATGTGAAATATAAACACGAAGTGCATTTCTGACATAGATTACCTTAACTTTTTTACATTCACTGTTCAAAAATCGAGCAGTGATTTTGCAGTTAAACTGACATGAATAAAGGTCCCAGGAGGACTTGTTTTAAAGTCTATTTTTAATTACTCCTCGGCCACTGCAATTTCTCTGCTTGAACTACTTTGTTCCGGTAAAGACTACCAAGTGAACGGGGGTGAGGGAGCTTGGCCCAGTGCCCCACATGCCCTGAATGACTGGCCTGCCGGGACCCCACTTCTCCCCGTAGGCACTGCTGGCTGCCCCAGCCCCTCAGTCATGTGCCTGCTGGTTACCCATTTGCCCCAGCAGATATTGTGCCCCTTAAGGGGGCGAGTGAGCTGGTCACAGAGCTCCCCACCCACTCAATGACAGGCCTGGCGGGACCCATCCCCAGAAAAATAATAATAATAATAACATTTATAGAGCGCCTGGTTACACTAGGAGACAGTGTGTCCCCGCGCTGTGAAGACAAAAAAGACTAAGCCAGCTCCTCAAGAGTCAGGTAACGTGTAGGGGCAGACAGAGAGCCTCATCCTATTTCGGGAAGAGGTAGGTTTTTAGTTTCTGTCGAAACCTCATCTCCGATGGTTCCATACGGAGCTCGATCAAGCACTGCTGACCGCCCTCGCCTATCGGTCTTTTGTCTGCCAGGACCTATTGTTCCCAGCAGCCATCGTGCCACCCACGGGGGTGGGGGAGCTGGACACAGTGCGCTCCATCCCCTTGATGATTGGCCTGCTGAGACCCCATCCCTGGCAGGAGCTGGAGGTCACCCCAGCCCCCAAGTCATTTGTCTGCTGAGACCCAGTGGACCTGGCAGGCAGTGTGCCCCTCGTGGGGGTGGGGGAGCTAAGCATAGTGCTCACCCAGCACCTGAATGGCTGGCCTACCAGGAACCCACCCCTGGCAGTCAGGGACACAGCCCCACTGCCATTTTGTGGCTGGAACCAGTTGGTCCCAGCAAGGACTGCCAAGTGAACAGGGATGAGAAGGCTAAGCACAGTTCCCCACCACCCACCCCCACCCCCTGAATGACTGGCCTGCTGGGAGCTTCATCCCTGGGAGGCACTGCTGTTGCATCAGCCCCCTCATACATTTGTCTGCTGGGACCCCTTCGTCTCAGCAGGCATCATGCCCCCATAGAGGAGGGGAGCAGGACACAGTGCTCCCCCACGCCCCTTCAGTATCTTGCTTATTGGGATCCTGTCACCAGCAGAACTGATGCACCCACGCCCCCTCAACCCCGCCACACTTGCTCTGCCGAGTCCAGTTGGTCCCGTTAAAGACTGACAAATGAATGGGAGAGAGGGGGCTTGTCACAGTGCTTGCCCAACTCAGGAATTACTGGCCTGCCTAGACCCTATCCTCAGCAGGCACTGATGCCCCCCAGCCCCTCTGTCACTAACTTGCCTACAGGGACCTCATACCCTGCAAGCATTGCTGAAACAAATTTAGTAATTTGCCCAGAATCACAGGATGTTGAAACCAATGCCAGGACCCAAACTTGTTTTCCAAAGTCCACGTTCAACATCTTTGGCCCTTAGGCTCTGCCTCCTCCTGTCCCACCAGCCCCTCTGAGAATTGCCTGCCAGGAACAATTGATTCCAGCTGGCATTGTGATCTTAACGCAGTGGGGGAGCTAGAAACCACCACCTTAATGATTGGTCTGCATGGACTTCCATCCTCAGCACTGCCCCGCTGCAATTTCCCTGCTCGCACCTGCAAAGATTGTCAACTGAAGGGGAGGAAGGGAGCTTGTCACAATGCTCTCCCAACCCCTGAATGACTGGTCTGCCGGGACCCATATGTCCCAGCAGGCACTGTGGTGGTGGGGGAAGTGAACACAGTACTCCATCCACCCACTCCATGACATGCCTCTTGAGACTCCATCCCTGGCAGGCATTGCTGGCCACCTCAACCACTCTATCTTTTGTCTGCTAGGACCCATTGACCCCAACAAGCATCGTGCCACTCATGGACGTGGGGTAGCTGGGCGCCTGTGCCCTTGATTAGAGTGACCAGATGTCCAAGATTTGCCAGACAGTTCCGGTTTTTGAAGGACTGTCCGGGCATCCCAACACTTTCTGTTAAAACACAAAAATGTCCCGGTTTTTAAGGAAGGGTCGGGTGAACCTTAATCACAGTGTTGTGCAGGCTCACATTTCAAATGGCCCTTTCAGGAAAGTTCACTTGTTTGAACTCTCCTGCCTCACTCAAGAAGCGCAGCAGTATTTAATAAGGTGTGAAACAGGGCTTCAGAGCCCGTACGTCAAGGCTGGGCGCACCAACAGCTGGACCTTGGACCTCTAAACAGAATGGGGAGAGAAGGTGAATATATAAATATATATACATATATATATATTGTCTATGTAAGCTGGCCTGAGACTTGATAGGACATTTAGTTCTATTTCTATGTCTGTGCTCTACCCGGTTTTTGTCTGAAAATCTGGTCACCCGACCCCCCTCAATAACTGGCCTGCGCTGCTGGCTGCCCCAGTGCCTCTGTCATTTTGCTGCTAGGACACATTGGTTCCAGCAGGCATTGTGCCTCTCACAGGGATAAGGGAGCTGGACACAGTGCTCCCCCATCAATTGAATGACAGGCCCTCTGAGAATTGCCTACTAGGACCAATTAGTCCCGTCAGGCTTTGGGATCTTAACAGGGCTGCGGAAGCTGAACACCGTGCTGAACGCAGCTCAATGTCTAGATATAAAAAATACATGCACACTGTATTCTTTGCAGTTGTACAAAGAGCGCCATTTACTTTTACACAAGGTTACATTCATGTTTTTCAGGCACAGTGAGGTTAAGCTATTTGCACAGAATATCAGGATGTTGAGTCCACGCCGGGAACTGAGCCCGGTTCCCCAGGTCTAAGGTCAGTAGCACTGGCTCTTAGGCACATCTCCGCAGGCCCCTCTGAGAATCACCTCCCAACTGGTCCCGTAGGCATCTAGACCCACAGAGGGTGCTTTCCTCATGTCCTGTCTCCGTTCAGGTTCCTCGTTGGGTGGCAGCAGTAACAGGAAGGAGGCAGCAGCGGAGGTCCTTCTCTTATGAGCACAATCAATCAATCAATCAGTGGTTCACAAAGCGCTCTACTCACCTGTGAGGGTCTCAAGGCGCTGGTGAGGGGGGGTGCAGCTCCGGGTCAGTCGAAGAGCCAGGTCTTGAGGTCCTTCCTGAGGAAAGCCTTGACCTACCCCCTAGCTTCATGCCACCAGTGGATGAAAGGAGGGGGCTCAAAGTTTCCTTTTTCCTCTCCCTGTGCCTGCCCCCCATCCTGCAGCTGCTGCGGCTCCGCATGGACACTTGGTGCCCTCTAGTGGCAGATACTGGTGCTTTTTGGTTTCAACCTAAAAGGACTGATTTTCATCCAGTAAGTGTTTTCCGGTGAAAATCGGTTGAAATTAAAAAACCTGATAGCCTAAGTATCACTCCGGCATCTTGCGAGTCTTGCCATCTCCTCCATCTGCTGTACTGCTTCAGCACTACACTTTCTGTCTACATCCATCTGACCAAATTCAATCTCCATGATGTGAACTGAGGGCCCAAACTGTATTTCTATATTAACATGATGTGATACGTTACTAATGAAAGCACTAGATATACATCTTTGTATGACCCGAAGATCCATGGGGCTGATTCACAAAAACATTTAAAAGCATGTGAAGTATTACTAAGGGAGTACTCTTTTACCTACTCTTGCATGCCTTTCAGAACCAGCCCGAATCATCCAACTCCTATAAGTAATCGCGCAAAGATACCACAGTCCATTCTATTTGTACTAGTGCAGTCCTTAATTTGTGGTCATGTTTGCTGTTTCTCGGCACTGGCACTTATTTATGTACACCGGCACGTTATTATAGCAGTTCACCACATGGTGGTGTTGTCTACCTTATAAACAACATATTGAAGTAGAGTATCTAATACACTCCTCCACCTTGAGGTGGCTTGAAATTGTGGAAAATGTAACACATGATTAGCAGTAAGCACTGCAACTAGCATTTTGTAGACTTAGCAGTGGTAGTGGGATGGTGCGAGGCCACGCAGCTTTCCGAGAAATAAGGGTTCCTTGGAATTTGCTTTTTTTTTTACAAAATAACCGCTGCACTAATAGTATATGAATGTTCCATCAATAAGTATGCAACAGGAATACTACTTTGTGTACTCCAAAATATCTTTGTAAATAGGCCCCCGTTTGTATATTACGATGTACTTTATAACGTATCACTGTTTTTCTTGGGTTCTATAGGATCATGAAAACAACTACCTTGCTGACTGAATAAACCATGAATGCCCTCAGTAACAAAGGGTAAATCCATCATAGAGCGACACATACTTTATTGAGCTGGGTTGTTTTGTTTCATTTCCACAAAATGTTCATTTTCCAAATGCTTAAAGGATGGTCAGTAAAGTTATAGAACATTTTGCAAATGTGATTTCAATACACACCCATCATATTATTTTGTTAACAACTAGTTTACATTTTATTTGGATTGCATTATCAAATATAAATTATGTTGTGCTTTCCCAATCTGCACATCTCAAAATGTAGAAAGATCCATTTCCTCCTCTAAAACACTTCGCTTTTCAGACTGTTCAATCTCCATCTCATCCATGGTCTGTTTGTCAGTCAGTCACACAGCTTTATTCGATCTTTGTGAACAGACCATAAAAGCACAAAGATACATATAAAATTTACAAGTCAATAAATATACATTGGTTAAAACGAGTATTAAACAAGTTTGCTGTGATCCAAATACGACTTTAAAAATCATTTATATAAAGGAAGAACAATTCATAATTAAAATTACAGAATACTACTAAAGTGTGTGCCCACCTTTCTCCTCTTCCTAAAACAGGCCCATAAATAAGAAGCGACACAGAATCTTACAAATGGGTCCAGTAAGGCTTTTAGAAAATACATAGCGACCCGACATTGCCTAAATTTAAGGTACCTCAGAATTGGAAGTATCAATATTTTCCTTTCCTCTGAAAACTTTTACAAAAAAATAGGATATGCAGATCTGACAACACGGCATGATTATTACAAGGGCAGGGGGCAAGATCTGCTAATATATATTTATTTTGGTGGTATCCCAGGAGTAACAGGATCATGTTCAATCTGAAGCGCAATAATATAAATCTGTGCTGCGCAATACTGATATGAGCTAGATAATGAAAACCTTCTCCTGGTATTAGTGGGACCAGGTCATATGCAATGGTAGATTGATGGATCCCGTTTTCTTTTTCGCTACAGGCGTGTTCTGCTCTTTGGGCGTATACATCTATTAACCATTTCTTCTTAACCTCTTTACAGGAATCAGGGTCCTGAAAACGTTTTAACATCCCTAGATCTTTCAGTACAGTTTCTACATGATTTAGCCACCCAATCCTTTTGTAGTGATCTAAATTACAGCATTCTCTTATAATGGTTTGTGTCAAGTCGACCATAGTTCTCTGCCATATTGATAGCCACAAGAGGACTGGGGCCAACCTTATGGTGTCACTCAAGAAAGGAAGCCCCAGTTCAAGATGAGGTAAAGACACACAATTTAAAAAAAAGGAGTCTTCCATTTGCTGTAACGGGCCAGCATTGACCATCCTCCAAACACCTGCTCCATATTTTACGGCTGATTTTATTTTAGCTACGTAAATATTTTTAGTTACATCCAATGTGATTCCACCCAACTTTTTTGTGAATCTCTTGACAGCATTGAGGCTCCTTTGCCTACCCTGGCCTCTTGTTTTTACCAATTTGGAACTATCTTCGTAATAGATCCCCGTTTGTATATTACGATGTTCTTTATAACTTATCACTGTTCAACGTATCAACTTGGGTTCTCTAGGAGCATGAAAACAACTACCTTGCTGACTGAATAAACCATTAATGCCCTTAGTAACAAAGGGTAAATCCATCATAGAGTGACACATACTTAATTGAGCTGCATTGTTTTGTTTCATTCCACACATTGTCATTTTCGAAATCCTTAAAAGTTGGTCAGTAAAGTTATATACCATTTTGCAAATGTGATTTCAAAACAAACCTATCGTATTATTTTATTAACGACTACTTTACGTTTTATTTGGATTGCAATATCAAATATAAATTATGTTGTGCTTTCCCAATCCGCACATCTCAAAATGTAGAAAGATCCATTTCCTCCTCTAAAACACTTCTCTTTTCAGACTGTTCAATCTCCATCTCATCTCATCTCATCCAGTGTTCGTTTGTCAAGAATGATGAGGCTTCATGGTTAAAAAACAGGTTGCATCATAAAGACACGAGGTACTGAAGGATGACATTTTCCGTGCATCTTTGCAGGCTTGAATTATGCAAATACGGCGGGGATGACTTCTGCATTTGCATAATTTACTCAAACTGTTTCATACAAAAATAATGGAAGGAAACATAGTTTGCTGACAGTTTGAAAATATATTCAACGTAACGTTTTTCGTGACCATGAAATTACTTGCAATTTGATTTTCATTACCTGAATAAACAGACACGCACATGTTACCCTTCCTAGTGCCAAAAAGGTTTCAAAATGTCCATTTGTAGACGCTGGCACAAAATATATTTTCACTTAGTGGCCAATTAGGGTTTTAGGGATTTTAGTTACAAAATTATCCGCACAGATTCACTGAAAAGCTGTTTTTGTGTTGTTAATAACCCTGGCGCCATTCTAATCTGCACTAAACTTTCCACACAGAAAAAGTTCACCATATTTGTCTTTTGCAAGACCAGTTTTGTGCAGGTCTAAGTGACTACTCCCATTTTAAATCCCATATGGATTATTGCTCTCCACTACACAAGTAACAGCTGAATGGAAGTATACAAAACATTCTATGAAAGTACCATTTTCCCAAAGAAATGTATTTGCTTGGTTTGGTGCAAATCTGTTCAGTAGCGTTGGAGAAATTTGTTTTACAAAAATGTGTCAGGTGAGCTTCAAAGGTTAAAAAAGTTAGAAAGATATGGACTGTTAGTCTGCCAGAGAACACTTTGCAGACCCACATTTAAATAATAATTAAATCTGATTGCACATGGAAGATTCAAACACTTTTTGTCTGCAAACAAAATGATGAGTTTGCGGAAAACAAAAAATGCTGATTGACTGGCCACAAAAGAAAATGTTCTCTCGTGGCCGCCATTACTAGAGGTCAGGCATGACGGGGATTAGTGTGAGCAAACCCTATCCCTCCTTGGCGTGGAGGTTATACCCCAATTACTCTAGAAGTCGAATTTAGTTTTTTTTAAAACATGTTCATGTAGTAGGGTCTATATATACACCACAAACTTGGCAGAATCAGAAAGGGACTGCTCCCCTTCCCCCTAAATCCGTGGTACTGGCACCAAGAACTCAGATTAAGAAACCTCATTGGGTCCCCTTTCCTAGTCCTTTTCATAGCCCTGAAAAACCCAAAATGGCACCGGTGTTCCCTGATGCCCAAATTCAGACTACATACTATAATGAACGAAGAACGATGGTGTGCCCATTTCACATTCCACAGTTTCAAACCGGGAATGTGGCCCATTAGTGCCATTTAAGATGTGATCTGCAGTCCCAATAAACAGTGAACTATCAGCACATTTTGAGGGTCTTAAAATGAAAAAAAAAAAGGATTTCCTTTATAAAAAGGACCTCTCAGGAGTGACCTGGTCTCATGTTCCTGTTAGGGGGGATGTTCATAATAAACAAGTTGTAGAGTAGACTTGTTGTTATATTTCATATCGGTACCCTGATATAGGTCCAGGGAACAGGGTACACTTTCCCTAAATAATAATAATAATAATAATAAAAACATTTATAAAGCGCCTGGTTACACTAAAGAACAGTGTGTCCCCGCGCTGAGGATGCAGTCCACCAGAACCTCTAAAAACAGACTAACAATGAAGGAAGCAGAGAGGGGGGGCAGAGGTCGGACCTCAGATTTTTTCTTTGGGAAATAGGTAAGTCTTAAGTTTGAGCCGAAACCGAGATTCTGAAGGTTCCATCCGGAGTTCGGTAGGAAGTTCATTCCATTGTTTGCTGGCTAGATACCTAAAAGAGCGGCCACCCATCCACGCTTTATGGATACGAGGTGCCAAAAATTGCATCATATCCCCATCATTTCATATGAACGAGCCTTACAAGGACCTAACTCCAAATAAGGACTTACTGCCTTGTATGGACATAACGCCTTATAAGGACTGTAGCCTTTTATAAACGAACCCTTCCACCTAGTTCCATGCAGAGGGTGGGTTTTTGCCAATCGATATTGCCAAGACGTCATCCTTAGCACATATGAATTATTTATGAGTACACTCTCCAGGCGGTACACTTTACCTCTCCCATCGATGCACAAGGTTTAATGCCAAACGTCATCCTCATACTGAACAATGGGGAACACACGCACATACACTGTAGAAATACAGCACCTCTTGCTATCAGAAGGCAGGAGAGAACCGAGACTTCAAGGCCGACACACTGACCAGAGACGCTGCACCTCCGGCATGCCATCGCTCTAGCTGACAGTTGTCTGACAATCCCTTGCAGGGTGTCCAGCTCAAGTCCCACACTCTCACTATTCAGGCTCTTAGGCTTAGGCTCTTATGCACCTACTCACATGCTAGGTACACTTAGGTACATCTAGACAGGCATTTTAGGAGTACACACTATGTTATAAATGCATTTCACATTCATGTATGTGTTCATGACTTTTGTAAAATGGTAGAACAATACTATTCCTTTTTATTCACTGTACTGCTGGTTCTATATCTCTGCTACTGTGTTACAGTTGTAGCAGCACACTTATTTCACATGTGAAGAACAACGGTACAATAAATTCTTATTGTAAACATGCTCAACTGTGTCTTCTGTGTATCTCTCTGAGAGCAAAACAAGCAAGCACGAGTGACTGGGTGAAAAGTAGCGGTGGGCATAATTTGCGTAATCGCATTAAGCAAATCTCCGCGAAACAGTAAAAAATGTCAGCGAACACTCAGAAATTCCGCTAACACGCAGAATTCCTTGTCCGCGATGCTTTTTTACTGTTCGCAATCGCTGTTTGCGTACCCGGGGGAAATATCTTGCGAACACGCATTTTGAGAACGTGAACAAGCAAATAAATTCCGCCAAGTCGCGGAACGCAGAATTTTGGGCTATTTTGCGTTCTATGCGGAACGCAAAATTACCCAAATTCCACGAGCGGTACAGAATTTACCGCCCGGGCCTAGTGAAAAGTAGTATACTGTTTCCACATTTGTCATTCCACATTTTTAGAATGACAAAATCACTAGTATTCCAACAAACCGTTTCTTCAAAATAATTTCAATTTGTGTAACCTTCCTTAAGTATGTGATACAGTCTTCGAGGATATCTGTCAGGTACACAATATATTTAATGGCTTATCTAGGCTGTCAAATCTGCACAAACCGATATGTAAAGGAAAATGACATCATCAGTACAATAAACAGATGAAAATACTTTTAAGATCAAAGACATAACTGTTTAACCTTATACACTCATGTCTATTACAGAGAGGAGTCATCATAACGCATTAGCGGTCACAGTCTTACAGATAAAAATACATCTTATGTATTTCTAGACATACACTCATCAATCCTAAAAATTCTAAATGTATTGGCTAAATCATGCTTACCAAACAGTGGGTGTGGGGTGTGTGGTGTGGTGTGGTGTGGTGTGTGTGTGTGTGTGTGTGTGTGTCTGTCTGTCTGTCTGTCTGTCTGTCTGTCTGTCTGTCTGTCTGTCTCTCTGTCTGTCTGTCTGTCTGTCTGTCTCTCTGCCTGTCTGTCTGTCTGTCTGTCTGTCTCTCTGTCTCGGTCTGTCTGTCTGACTCTGTCTCTGTCTCTGTCTGTCTGTCTGTCTGTCTGTGTCTGTCTGTCTGTCTGTCTGTCGGTGTTTTCTGCACTAGGGATATGATGGTACCGGGGAACACCACAAAGGAGTCTATCATTTGGGAATTTGTGTGTCATCCCCAGATGAGAAGATGTTTAATGCCAGGAGGGTCACCTGCAAGTGTTGTGACCAGAAACTAAGCAGGGAGCAGAAAAGTCTCTACTCTTTCAGCAATTTTATTCTTAGAAGACACCTCAAGTCGAACCATGAAAAGGAGTACTTGAGGTAACAAAAGGTGAGACAGAATGCTGAAGGGGGGGGGGGGCGAGGACCGAGGGGGAGGGGTTTGAAACTCTGACAAGAGTTCCAGCATAACAAAAAAGAGCAAGAAAACGATATGAATCAAAATGTTCCACTCTACTGCATGAAATGCATGATCAACATGTGGTGTAGAGATCAAAAAAACACAAAGATTAGGAATGAAGAGATGGAAGAATATTACAAACAATTCTATTGGTATATAAAAAAGTCTATGATTGGTCATTTGCCACAACCGTTATGATTAAAAATAATAAACACATAAAAAACAAAATACCCCCCCCCCCCCAAAATAAAAACACAAACAATAAAATGCTTCTTTTGGGGGGAAAAAGTCAGCCAAGGGGCTTGTCTCTTTTCACCCATGGCTGCCTGTGGTGGCTGTGTGCAGTAGGGATTAGTCACCCAGAGCAGGTTGGAGATAGAGTCTGGCCATTGACCAATCCCTACTCCACACATCCAAAGGCAGTGGGGGTCGGCAGCCTGCAGTTGGTTGGTCACCTGCTGCAGTTTAGACACAGGACCGGGCCAAATATCAATTCAAGCAGCCAGCACCACTGTGCATAGGCAAAGGGTGTGCACGGTGTTGAAGGAAAAACAATTCTAACAAGTTGGGTGTATTATATAATTTAGAAAACAACAGATAAAGTGAAGTTATGGTGGGGTTGGTTACACCACCTTACCGTATGTTTATAAAAACCTCTGAAATTCACTTTAAAATCAAAGTTAAATTAAAGTCATGGTTACATAGAAAAAAACGAAATAACCTCTGAATTTCGGAGTTATGGTTAGTTCCTGCAATCCATAACTTGAACAAAAGCCATGCAAACCATAACTTGCAAACCGAATGCAATGCTTATGGCTTCACTATATATACATATATACATATATATATATATATATATATATATATATATATACATATATATATATTCACTGAAAAAACCATAGGTTATAGACCATATATAGTTAGGAATTTGCATTTTCAAAACCTTGAAAATTCACTGAAAAAACCATAGGTTAGAGACCATATATAGTTAGCTGGACATTTTATTGACATAAAACCAATGAAATTCCATATATAGTTAGTTGCACTAACTATATATCGCGCACCCGCAATCCACTGCTGATGATGTCACATATTACATCATTCATGACATGGTCAGTGACATCACTGATGACATCACTGATGACATCTCAAATGACATCACTGATGACATCACTGATGACATCTCAAATGACATCACTGATGACATCATCTAGTGTCTGTGTGTTTTTGTAAAGTTTAAATATGTTTTACATATTGAAGAATGAGTGGATGTATGGAAGACTGAGTGTGTGTGTGGCTGGCTGGGAGGTGTGTGACTGTGCATATCAATGTGTACTTGTATCAGTGATTGTATAAGAGAGTAAGTATGTGTTAGTATATGTGTGAAAAGTATGGTGTTCTGTGTTTAACTGTATAGATGAGGAAATCGAAGTGTGATTGATTCTTCACAGGACTGACTAGGTGTATGAGTGCATATGATAGTGTTGTAATAATGAGTGACTGTATGTATGAGTGATTGTATGGGTGAATGAGTGAATGTGTGTGTAGACGTAGGAATTAGTGAGTGCGTATGTAGTAACTGGTATTGGTGTGTCATGATGTCATCAGTGATGTCATTTGAGATGTCATCAGTGATGTCATTTGAGATGTCATCAGTGATGTCATCAGTGATGTCACTGAAGTATGGTGTTCTGTGTTTAACTGTATAGATGAGGAAATGGAAGTGTGATTGATTCTTTACAGGACTGACTAGGTGTGTGAGTAACTCCATGGATGAGTGGCAGTGTGTGAGTGTCTGCATAGGTGTATGAGTGCATATGATAGTGTTGTAATAATGAGTGACTGTATGTATGAGTGATTGTATGGGTGAATGAGTGAATGTGTGTGTAGACGTAGGAATCAGTGAGTGCGTATGTAGTAACTGGTATTGGTGTGTCATGATGTCATCAGTGATGTCATTTGAGATGTCATTTGAGATGTCATCAGTGATGTCATCAGTGATGTCACTGACCATGTCATGAATGATGTAATATGTGACATCATCAGCAGTGGATTGCGGGTGCGCGATATATAGTTAGTGCAACTAACTATATATGGAATTTCATTGGTTTTATGTCAATAAAATGTCCAGCTAACTATATATGGTCTCTAACCTATGGTTTTTTCAGTGAATTTTCAAGGTTTTGTAAATGCAAATTCCTAACTATATATGGTCTATAACCTATGGTTTTTTCAGTGAATTTCATTGGTTTTTTAAAAGCTAATATCTATAGCTGTAAAATATATTCTTTATTACGTGACGTATCACGTAGCCACGCGAGACGCCTCATGACGCGTTGTAAAAACCTGAGGCGGGTCGGGGACAATCGATATTTGCCCGGCGGTATTGCCTCTGTGACCCTCTAGTTATTTAATCAAATGAAGAGGCAGGCGCTGGAGACTGGAAAGCAGGAAACAAGGGTTTTTATTATCTCCGGAGGAGAACACAACGAAACGGACAGAAGGTATCGTTCTGAGGTGCTCTAACTGCATCCCTGAGGCCTGGCCTCTTATACACAAGTTTATGACTTTATTGTACATTACACATTCATGTTTAAAGCTTTGATGTATGAAAAAGACATTCCCGGAACTCCCTTTGAGCCCGTTCCCACACACATTTACAGTCGAAGTCCCCACCCTAGTCACAACAGGTGATGAGTATCACGCAGCTGGATATTCCGCCGATTCACGGAATGTGGGGGTTTGATCGGATCTCATGGAGTGGGGGCTTTGATCAACCCGGGGATCCTTTGATGGGGGAAGCTTTCTATTGTACGGGGAGGGGCAAGGGATGGTATCGGCAGAGCTGGGTGTCGGCCTGGGAACGGGGAAGACAAAACGGGCACACGGGGAAAAAGGGGGTTTGCATCTAAGGGCCGGAGATCATGAAAGGGAAGCAGGGTGGTGTCGCGCTGGGAACAGGATGAGGGCCTGGGGCAGAGCAGCGCCGAAGAGGGGTTTATGACTCAAGGCAGGTGCAAGCAGGGGGTGGTCAGCGTGCAGGCTTAGTGAAGGCGAAAGGCTATGTCAGGGGCCAGCGGCATGCAAAAGGGTTTGTTCTGATCGGGGCATCTAACAAAATGGCGGGCGCGCACGACAAAAGTGTGGCATCAGGGGAAGAGGCAAGATGGCGCAGATAATGTTCACCAAAACGTACTAATTTTCAACAGTCCTCCCTTTAACATATTCAAGACATCTTGCTGGTTCATTTTCTATTCGGATCTATTGTGGTGGGCATGAGAAAGAAAACGGTAGGGACCCTAGATGAAAAGAGTCGTAAACAATACATTTTAACATTTCTAGTTTTTAGGAGGCGAGCCTATTTGATAAACTTTGATCAATTTGTCTAGCAGGAAAGTCATAGAAATGCAATACAAAAACGATTCTGTAGCGTGAGCAGCAAGTACCTTTCATACTGGCAGGTGATTACATATATATCAGGTTCGGATTGGAGCATGATCAATACAAGGGCGGCTGGGAGAGAAACGAGGTCTAGCAGAAACGGCGATTGGGGATGTCAAATGTTCTCTGCTGCCTTTCGTTGGCGCTGTTGAGCACCGGCGGTGGAGCTACGAGTCCAGCTCGGTTCTAAGTTCTGCGTTGCAGGGCACGACCCTTTCCTCGCGTTCCTGGTCGGAAAGGTCCCTTTCGCCCTGTGTCCTTTGAGGTGATTGTCAGAAAGTTCAGATGGAAGAAGAGCGTTCAAAACAGTCCATAGGGTAGGTCAGAGGAAAAGGGGGATGGAGCAAGGCCAAATTAGGAACAAACTAGGGGAACGAGAGACTTCCAATAGGCGAGCGTGTGACCGAATTCAGAGAGCGGGGACTTGTCGACAGACACTGGACATCGAGCAGGGGCATCAGGTCGACCCTTTCTTCTCATGTTGTCGAAAACAGTGCCTCGTCCTGCAGCTCTTTTCTGTCGTGGTCTCGCCTTGGCTAATGTCGCAGGTGTTCCTCAGTCTGCAGTCAGGCCTCGTGCTCCCACATCCGGTCCTTCTCTCCTCCAACAGCAGTACCCTTAAACAAGTTTGAAAAGACAGTTTTTTAGAGAATTTGCAGATGAATATAATCAAAAAGTCTATTTCTCTCCCAGCTCCAGGCAAAGAATGAAAATGCCCGTTATATTGGTGTTCACAACTGGCATATGAATGACCGGAGACGGGCTTGTTGGATTTACTATGACTTTCCTTTACAATTATTTACTACGCAGGTATTTTGCCGGGAGACGAACATGGCTAAACATTTCCTTTCTATTGATGCATCCTGCTTTTCAACTACTACGGCGTTCATTTTGATGATTTCTTTTCCTTGGACTAGTCTGTTAACCTTGTAAAACATCATTCTGGATCCCACGTAACCTTTTACAGCCCGATTACTTAATTAGGAAGGACAGGGGTTTTATGGGAAACAACCAGGGACATAGGAAACTTGTGGTAAGGGCATAAATCGACCCATCTCTCACAACCGGAAATGAGGGGTAGTTTCATAATTCCAGTTTTTGGGCGGCTGATACAGGGGAGGTAACAGGGGTGATCATTTTTCCGGTTTTGGGTATTGCGATATTTCGGGGAGGGGGGGGTCGCGTATTCTGCGGTCCTTGTTTTATACCATAGGAGCCGTTGACCTGTAGTTCCCTTATTTCGGGCCAGATTAGGGAACCTCTGTCGTCTTACCTGTCCTTTCCCTTACGGCCCAACCTCGGTTTATTGACTTCTAGCGGAAAAGGAGAGGTAATGACGCGGCCTCAGGGTGATTGTATTAAAGACAAGTTTTTGTGCAAATACTGACGGTATTTGAAGCCAATTAGGTGGTGTGCTAGGGGTGGCAATCTGCCAATTTCGGGGCTAATCACTCGGAAGGGTGGGAGTAAAAAAAATAGAGGGAGAGAGAGAGAGAGAGAGAGAGAGAGAGAGAGAGAGAGAGAGAGAGAGAGCGTAACGGCAGGCTAAATAGTACACGTGCAACAGAGAGGGTGGCAGTGTATTCAAGAAAGGCTATTTAGTGCATTACGCAGTAAAGGGCATTCACGGGTCTGCGTTAGGATCTTGTAATCATGCAGTTTGAGCATTAGACAGGGTAGAGGGGACGTGCTTTGAGAAAAAGGAAAGAAGAAAGGAGGTACCATGTTGTCGCACTTCTCGCATTCTCGGTCCTTCGACCAGTTGGGTCGACGCCTCAGTCACACACACACATTCCCTCATAGTTTCGCATCATACGTGACATGGGTTCATTCGTCCAGTCTGGTTTAAGGGTGATCACTTTTTATCAGGTTGTGCTAATTTTTCGGGTTTGTTCGATACGTGAGTAGTTTGCAGGCGTGCTTAGACACCACCTTGCGGCGCTAGTCCGCTTCGTGTATTAGACATGGCAAGGCTTCGGATCTTCGCCACACCTCGGCTGTAATTTCTGATGTAACCTGCAGAGGGAGGAAAAAAGGGGGGGGGGTGGGGGAGACAGCGTTCGCGCACATTCAAATACATGGATTCATAAGTCCTTTACTTACCTCTTACTCGTCTTTCCTCCTCGGGGCAGGGCCCCCGGGGATATGGTTTCTGGAGTCGGGGGGGGTAGTATGTCCATATAGGTCGTGGGCGGGGAAACGTAAAAAGGAAACCAGAGGTGCTTAGTGCGAGGTATCTAGTCAAAGGATGTATCTCACTATCGGGATCCTTAAACCTCCTTCAACGCTGTGGCGTTCTAAGGTTCTTCGGTTCTTGGGTCAGCTCCGTTCCCTGGTACTTTGGAACGTTGTACTTTATAACATTTACATTATTTCATTTCACCCTCCCTTTACATTCCTTCATTTACACCGTTCGTTTTACCCATCCTTGGAAGTCAAGGTCTTCCTCTACGCGAGAGTTCATGAGTCAGTCGCGTACTTTTGAAGGCGGAGTGTCGTGTTGTCGATCCGATCCGTCCTCCAGGGCTGGGCAACCATCTTCTTTTAACCTTAAAGAGAGAGCAGAGTAGGGTGCACAGAAAAGAACTTTCCCACCGATCCCACATTTTTAAAATAAAGCATGCAATACCCGTTCATAGTTTCAAAAACTTTATTTTGCAAAATTATTTCAGCATTTGGACTATGAGGGTGCGGTCGTATTTGGCCGGTCGTGGCAATGGCTAAAGTGCGTACAGTGGGGGGTGTTGTTTGCAGCAATAAAAACATCGGAAAGTTTTACTCATTCATTTGTAAGAGACTAAAACGTCTATTAATTGGCTGGGGGTTCGGGGGCATTTATTTTCATAATTTAGAAGCATAATCATAATGGTTGTAATCAGATTTCCTATATGCATACCGTACGTGTACATCGTAAATGAGGTTTACATCAGTTATAAAAAAATATAATACATTTGTACATTTGTAATCAACATTTGTAACGGGGATCCTTTCATACTGTTCGTCGAGTGAGTTCTCCTTGTCTTTTCTAGCCAAGTGTACAAAGGATCATATAAAATCTCAGAACATCAAGTTTATATTAGTGCGAAGGAACACCACGAGGTGTTCGTAAGTTCCGATTGATACCAGCGCCATTTTGGGCGGGGCCGGCTCAGTCCGGAAGCAGCATCAGGGGGAAATGTTTCCCATTACTGGCAGTTTGGACCAGAGTCCTTTTCGGCAGTTCTAGAATTCATGCTAACAGAAGGAGTGGCAATGTCATGTTTGTTTCGTTGGCGATCAAGGCAGCCGTCCCTTACCGGAAGCCTGCAAAGGCCGAAGGTTCCGCCGGGGACCTTTGTAGGATCTTCAAGGCTGTGGAGATGCTGTCGGAGATGGGGGCTCGTGCTCCAGGGGGCAAATGTTCGAGTTATGTTGCTGGTCAAAGTTACTCTAGTGGCCGGGGCCCGCCTTCCAGCGGACCCAGACGCCATTTTGAGGCCCTACAGGGGCCACTCTCGTCGAGTTTGCAAGAGTGGGAGAGATCCTTCGGAGTGAAAGGAAGAGGTCTCTGTTTTGTGAAAGCGGGACGTTCGGCTGGGGTGCAGCTGTGATGCCCCCACCTGGGGGGCGAGGGAGACTGGTTCGCATCGTCTCCTTCTCCCGGTGCACTCCAGGCCGCTCCTTTTCATCGCCCCGCATGAAGGTTTCTCCACATCCTGTGTTCCCCAAGACCTGTGCTCGGTGCTGTGGGAGTATGGCCACCATTGCACGTTCGGTGCTGCGCAAGTACTGGGGTGCCACCATGGTGTGTTCGGTGCTGTGGAAGTATTGGCACCATCGCCTGACTGGGGGTGTTCGGCGTCGGGCCGGGGGCTGGGAAACCTCCTATCGGTGGAGGTGGGAGAGGCTCGTCCGCGTCGCCTCTCCCTCCCAGCCCAACTTGGACAAATTGTTGTGGAGGTACGTGCAGGACATCCCGCCGTCCAGAGCTGCTGCGGCTGTTACGGAAGAGAAAAGGAAAAAAGGTGCCTCGTTCTCCTCTGGACATGTGGCGGGACTACTTAAGTCTATCCAGGCCCGTTGCGGCTGGCTGAAGAGACATGTGGCGGGACTACCTACAACTGCCCCGGCTGCTGGCTCCTGCCTCTCCTCCGGCTCCCCCATACGTTAAGATTTCCTGACCAAGAGTTGGCGGCCGGGCCCGCCTTATATGGGTTGCCGTTGGTTGGGCGTAGCCGTAACCCTGCCCTACTTTGGAAGGTTCCAGAATGGGGGGGGATGTTCTGATTGACTTTCATTTTCTACAGTTTACCGTTATTATTCCTTGTTTGTTGTGTTGAATTAAAAGTTCAAGTTCATTAATGGTCTACGGATTTTGTTTTACCATTTCTTTCTTTTCAGGTTGTTTTTATGCTACGTTTCTGCTAACAGAGGTTGAGTAACACGGAAACACGTGTAGAGGGATGACGCAGATTTGTACATTACATACACACAAACTCAGACGGGGGGACAGTACAAGTACGACATACAAAGACCCAAGACGAATATAAAACAGTTATTGGTCATAATTATCTCTTTCCGTCAGTGAATTTGAAACAAGGCTGGGTTCCCGTCTTGACGTTGCCCGACCTAGGAGAACTTGAGCATGCCGCTGAAATTGTCCTGGCGAAATCTGTGCCATCGGGCATAATCAAACGTGGTGGTTCTGTCTGGTCTGTCTATGTAAGTCGGGTTCTTCTTTGTCTCGCGCTTTTTCTTGTACTGCCGGTCTGTCGTTCCTGTCGGCCCTTTGCCTTTACTCACGCTCAGTAGAGTCGGGCATTGGGCTTTCCAGTGTCCGACATACCTACAAAAAGCGCATTGGTTTTGTCCTAAGTCTGGTCGTCTTTTGCATAGTGTCGGGGGATAAGCTGTGGGTAGCGATGTCCTGGGGTTGTCCTGTCGGTATATTTCTCTATTTGGTTTGTCCTCGTCTTTTCTCTGTCGTTGCATAGCCTCTCTGCGCCACATACCGAGACTGTCGAGCATAATTGGCGTTGTCTTATTATTTCGAAGGGCTATTTCTAACGTTTCTATTTTATCAAGGTCAAAGGATCCTGCCAGTGGCCACTGTTTGTCTTGACTATCTTCGGTATACCTGTGCCACAATTTATTATAGGCTATGGTGACTAATCCATAGTTTATGAACATGTCCTTATTAGGGGTGCCTTCTAGTGGAGCTATATGGTCCACCTCTAATACACGGTCCGGGTTAAACAGGCTATTAATCAGTGGGGAGAAGACAGACATGACGGCTCGTAACGAGGGACTAAAAAGTCAGCACTGCCTATCTTATCACTAGGTGCAAAGACCGGACAGAATATTTCTATTCTACGTTGTTTGCAGGCAGTGAATACCTCATGGATCAAAATAACAAAAGACCAATAAATAACAATGGGGAGAATGAGTAGGTCCGCAAAGATCTGCGTTACCTACCCTTTTCACTATCTGCAAAAAGGGTGGTCTCTTCCCTGTTTGCAGACAGGGAATCTCCAGGAAACAATAGTTTGCGAACAACAGTTCAGTTTCAAGTAATTATTGAGTGGGGGAGAAAAAATAAGCACGGCTGCTGCCCTACCTATCCTCCACTGTTTGCAAAGAGAGAGCCCGTTGTTTCTCCGTTTGTAGACAGTGAATCTCCAAATAAAATAAAAAGAGCAATACTAGTTTTTTTAAACAATCAAGCAATCAAGCAATTATTACGACCTTACCCGGACCATATGGACAGTTTCCTGTCTTCCGAATCCAGCGCCCGATCGTCCTCTTTTTCTCGTATTTCTCACGGCACTCCTGATGGTCCCCAGTCAGGACCGTAGATCACTCGAGAGAGGTCTGTTCGGAACTAGTGAAGTTCGGATGATCGGCTGCCAGACGAGGGTCTATTGGGCAAGAGCTCTCCCGATCGTTGCAGTCGTTCACTCTGTCGTCGGGACCTCTCCCACTGGATCCACGAGTCGCTGATGGGCCCCACGCTTGGGACGCCAATTGTAAAAACCTGAGGCGGGTCGGGGACAATCGATATTTGCCCGGCGGTATTGCCTCTGTGACCCTCTAGTTATTTAATCAAATGAAGAGGCAGGCGCTGGAGACTGGAAAGCAGGAAACAAGGGTTTTTATTATCTCCGGAGGAGAACACAACGAAACGGACAGAAGGTATCGTTCTGAGGTGCTCTAACTGCATCCCTGAGGCCTGGCCTCTTATACACAAGTTTATGACTTTATTGTACATTACACATTCATGTTTAAAGCTTTGATGTATGAAAAAGACATTCCCGGAACTCCCTTTGAGCCCGTTCCCACACACATTTACAGTCGAAGTCCCCACCCTAGTCACAACAGGTGATGAGTATCACGCAGCTGGATATTCCGCCGATTCACGGAATGTGGGGGTTTGATCGGATCTCATGGAGTGGGGGCTTTGATCAACCCGGGGATCCTTTGATGGGGGAAGCTTTCTATTGTACGGGGAGGGGCAAGGGATGGTATCGGCAGAGCTGGGTGTCGGCCTGGGAACGGGGAAGACAAAACGGGCACACGGGGAAAAAGGGGGTTTGCATCTAAGGGCCGGAGATCATGAAAGGGAAGCAGGGTGGTGTCGCGCTGGGAACAGGATGAGGGCCTGGGGCAGAGCAGCGCCGAAGAGGGGTTTATGACTCAAGGCAGGTGCAAGCAGGGGGTGGTCAGCGTGCAGGCTTAGTGAAGGCGAAAGGCTATGTCAGGGGCCAGCGGCATGCAAAAGGGTTTGTTCTGATCGGGGCATCTAACAAAATGGCGGGCGCGCACGACAAAAGTGTGGCATCAGGGGAAGAGGCAAGATGGCGCAGATAATGTTCACCAAAACGTACTAATTTTCAACAGCGTCGCATAACCGTGACGTATCGGCTCTGCAGCGCAAACAAAACCCGTAACGTAAGCGTGCCGGAGCACGCTTACAGATATATATATTTTTTTTAACCCTAATTAGACAAAATCCACACGTGCACATATCTTGAGGCCTTGCAAAGGCACATCAAACAGTCCCTACAATTTTGCCAAGTTTGCTGGAAATCTATTCCCTTAATTTTTTTTTTACTGTTTCTCTTGGTTTTCCCCTTGTTACGCTTACCGGGACGCTACCCGGTACGCGAACCGGACGCTCCAAAAACACAAGATGGCGGACTCCCGTTACGCTGCCGGTTAGCTGCCCGGTTCGCGTACCGGAAAGCGCCTCTACCGCGAAAAATCGCGGGGACTTTAATATCCCCCTCATCAATCCTAGGGGGTCAGGAGGGGTTTACCTTGCCCCCTTTCCTTCATTTCCCCTTCTTTTTTCACCACATCTTGTCTCTCGAACCTACTGAGAGACAAGATGGCGGCAGCTCCGGACTGTTTACAATGTTGACAGCTACGCTGCCGGTTAGCTGCCCGGTTAGCTGCCCGGTGAGCTGCCCGGTTCGCGTACCGGGATGCGCCTCTACGGCGTAAAATCGCAAAAAAATTTTGAATATCCCCCTCATCAATCCTAGGGGGTCAGGAGTGGTCTACCTTGCCCCCTTTCCTTCATTTCCCCCTTCGTTTTTCACCACATCTTGTCTCTCGATCGTACCGAGAGACAAGATGGCGGCCGCTCCGGACTGTTTAGAATGTTGACAGACACCGGAGAGCCAATCAGCTTCGCTTCGCGAAGTTCCGTTACGCGTCAGGTACGCGAACCGGGGCGCTAACCGGAGCGCTGTCACAGATATATATATTTTTTTTAACGTTCATTTCTCAAAATCCACTGGAGCACATATATTGAGACATAGCAAAGGCACATCGGGCAAACCATATCTACAATTTTGCCAAGTTTCATGTAAATCTATTCAGCCGTTCGAGCTAAAAGTGAGTCCAACCGCCCTATGGAAAAATGAATGGGAAAAACGTGTTTTGGGACCCCCCTTTTTTCTCGGCCCCCCCTTGACGAAACCCCCCCAATTTTTCAGGGGCTGCTCAGAAACAAAATGTGCCATTTTCCTGAAAATTTCAGCCAATTCCGTCCACAAACGCCAAAGTTATTAGACATAGAATTTTCAGAAATCCCATAGAGAAAAAATCCTAACTATATATACCCACTGGCTATCGCCAGTAGGTAATATACATATATAAACATATATAATCTGCATATCTATATAAATATAAATGCATGCATACATATACATATATGCATACATATGCATGTTATTTACATGAAAGTTTTAAAAACACTAATAAAAGCAAAGCTAAAAAGCCACCTCATTACAAACAGAATGGCTTTAACTTAAACGAGGGCGAGATCTATTGCATTTTCAATGCTTGTTTACTTTGGTTCTATCAAGAAGGCATTCAGATGTGTCACACATTTGCCATAAATTCTGAATGTTAGCACTCTAGTTGCTCATTAGATCACTGTAGTAAAGCTAGTGCTCACCAGGGAAGTCTGCTGCTAATCATGGTTTGCAGCCATTTTCCCGCATTTTTTATCCCGCAGACTTTCAGTCCGCATACCATTATCCCGCAAGGTCATTGACCTCGCATACCATTATCCCGCATTTTTTCAAAACGCATGTGCATTTATCGCGCATGCCTTTACAAAGAATTACGTTTTAAAGGCATGTATGGTAAATGCATTTGCGTTGTGAAAACCACGATGACGAGAGAGGTAAGTGGGTTTGTGTTAATTTTTTCGTGGGTTAGTGATTGTGTAGTGTAGTGTAGTGTTGTGTAGTGTAGTGTTGTGTTAGTGTAGTGTAGAGTTGTGGTGGTTGTTTAGTGTAGGGTCATGCTGGGGGTAGTGTTTTAGGGTTTAGGATTGTGTTGTAGTGTTTGCGTAGTGTAGGGTCATGCTGGGGGTAGTGTTTTAGGGTTTAGGGTAGTGTTGTAGTGTTTGCGTAGTGTAGGGTCATGCTGGGGGTAGTGTTTTAGGGTTTAGGGTTGTGTTGTAGTGTTTGCGTAGTGTAGGGTCATGCTGGGGCTCGTGTTTTAGGGTTTAGGGTAGTGTTGTAGTGTTTGCGTAGTGTAGGGTCATGCTGGGCGTAGTGTTTTAGGGTTTAGGATAGTGTTGTAGTGTTTGCGTAGTGTAGGGTCATGCTGGGGGTAGTGTTTTAGGGTTTTGGGTAGTGTTGTAGTGTTTGCGTAGTGTAGGGTCATGCTGTGGTGTAGTATTTTAGGGTTTAGGGTAGTGTTGTAGTGTTTGCGTAGTGTAGGGTCATGCTGGGGGTAGTGTTTTAGGGTTTTGGGTAGTGTTGTAGTGTTTGCGTAGTGTAGGGTCATGCTGGGGGTAGTGTTTTAGGGTTTTGGGTAGTGTTGTAGTGTTTGCGTAGTGTAGGGTCATGCTGGGGTGTAGTGTTTTAGGGTTTTGGGTAGTGTTGTAGTGTTTGCGTAGTGTAGGGTCATGCTGGGGTGTAGTGTTTTAGGGTTTTGGGTAGTGTTGTAGTGTTTGCGTAGTGTAGGGTCATGCTGGGGGTAGTGTTTTAGGGTTTTGGGTAGTGTTGTAGTGTTTGCGTAGTGTAGGGTCATGCTGGGGGTAGTGTTTTAGGGTTTTGGGTAGTGTTGTAGTGTTTGCGTAGTGTAGGGTCATGCTGGGGGGTAGTGTTTTAGGGTTTTGGGTAGTGTTGTAGTGTTTGCGTAGTGTAGGGTCATGCTGGGGGTAGTGTTTTAGGGTTTTGGGTAGTGTTGTAGTGTTTGCGTAGTTTAGGGTCATGCTGGGGGTAGTGTTTTAGGGTTTAGGGTAGTGTTGTAGTGTTTGCGTAGTGTAGGGTCATGCTGGGGGTAGTGTTTTAGGGTTTAGGGTAGTGTTATAGTGTTTGCGTAGTGTAGGGTCATGCTGGGGGTAGTGTTTTAGGGTTTTGGGTAGTGTTGTAGTGTTTGCGTAGTTTAGGGTCATGCTGGGGGTAGTGTTTTAGGGTTTAGGGTAGTGTTGTAGTGTTTGCGTAGTGTAGGGTCATGCTGGGGGTAGTGTTTTAGGGTTTAGGGTAGTGTTGTAGTGTTTGCGTAGTGTAGGGTCATGCTGGGGGTAGTGTTTTAGGGTTTAGGGTAGTGTTGTAGTGTTTGCGTAGTGTAGGGTCATGCTGGGGTGTAGTGTTTAAGGGTTTTGAGTAGTGTTGTAGTGTTTGCGTAGTGTAGGGTCATGCTGGGGGTAGTGTTTTAGGGTTTAGGGTAGTGTTGTAGTGTTTGCGTAGTGTAGGGTCATGCTGGGGTGTAGTGTTTTAGGGTTTTGGGTAGTGTTGTAGTGTTTGCGTAGTGTAGGGTCATGCTGGGGGTAGTGTTTTAGGGTTTAGGGTTGTGTTGTAGTGTTTGCGTAGTGTAGGGTCATGCTGGGGGTAGTGTTTTAGGGTTTAGGGTTGTGTTGTAGTGTTTGTGTAGTGTAGGGTCATGCTGGGGGTAGTGTTTTAGGGTTTAGGGTAGTGTTGTAGTGTTTGCGTAGTGTAGGGTCATGCTGGGGTGTAGTGTTTTAGGGTTTTGGGTAGTGTTGTAGTGTTTGCGTAGTGTAGGGTCATGCTGGGGGTAGTGTTTTAGGGTTTAGGGTAGTGTTGTAGTGTTTGTGTAGTGTAGGGTCATGCTGGGGGTAGTGTTTTAGGGTTTAGGGTAGTGTTGTACTGTTTGTGTAGTGTAGGGTCATGCTGGGGGTAGTGTTTTAGGGTTTAGGGTAGTTTAGTTGTTTAGTGTATGCTAAAGGCATATTCGTTCTAAAAGTTTTCGTTATTTTAATTTGCGGCTTAATAGTACATGCGGGATTTTTTTTGCGGACTGATGGTATGCGGGATTTCGTCATATATTCGCTAATCATACTTTCTATGGCAAAATGAACCCCCTCATTTTGTTCCTTTTTAAATTAAATGTTTTAAGAGTTACCACTTTATTCCAATCAAGATGGCTTCAGGTGTGCCATACCTTTGTAATAAGTAGGACTGTTAGCACTCTAGTTGTTCTTTAGAACACTCTGGGACATTCTGTCATTGGGCTATAGTTGGGCTACATCTGGCTGATATTTGGGCTACATTTGTTTTTTTTGTCTCTGGTGACCATCTTTGGGCTACATTGGGCTACATTGGGCTACATTGGGCTACATTTGGGCTCCAACATATATATAGCCCAATGTAGCCCAATATATATTTTTCAAAGTTAATTTTCGTAAAAACCACTGGAGCCTATATCTTGAGACATAGCAAAGGCACATCGGGCTACCAGTCCCTACAATTTTGCCAAGTTTGGTGTAAATCCATTCAGCCATTCAGGCTAAAAGTGAGGCCAACCGCCCTATGGAAAATTGCATGGGAAAAACACGTTTTGGGACCCCCCTTTTTTCTCGGCCCCCCCTTGACGAAACCCCCCAAATTTTCAGGGGCTGCTCAGAAACAAAATGTTCCATTTTCCAGAAAATTTCAGCCAATTCTGTCCTCAAACGCCAAAGTTATTCGACATAGAATTTTCAAAAATCCCATAGGAAAAAAATCCTAACTATATATACCTACTGGCTATCGCCAGTAGGTAATATATATATATATATATATATATATATATATATATATATATATATATATATATATATATATATATATATATATATACATATATATATTTATATCCACAACAAAACCTCCGAAGAAGGAACCTCCAACCCTTCAGGGCGGCCTCTGGCGGGCACGGAGAGGCACGTAATTTCTTGCCACATGAGAGAACAAACAGAGGCCCATCACTGGAGACAAGACGCTTTATTCCAGGACAATGCAGCACACCTGCTCCCAAACATCCAACTAGTTTCGGCGACTGCCTTGATGACGGATTGGGAAGCTGAAAACACAGTGCATACGTGCTTGCATTTTTTATAGGTGTATTACTGATCACATGACCATAGTGCATATACGTTCCAGAATGCATCAGGGACATCAAAATAAATGCTGGTGTAACGGACATTTCCCATACTTCTGGCAAAAGTTGTTATTTTGCTCATGTCAGCTGTCCCATGCATAGTATTTAAAATAAAAACCAAATGGAGTACAGTCACGGCAGTTCATATGCCAGCTGGTGCTGAATAAAAAACTTTCCCGGTCAAAAGCTCCAGTCCCCAGAGCGATTGGTGTCAGAAATCATCTGCACCAAATCCCTTCCAGCGCTGTAATCTTGTTTGCACAGTGGTTATATATGTGTATATATATATCCCAATGCATAATGACACCCAAAAGCACTACATTAAAAAGTAATACATACTGAAACCAATAAATAATACTACATTCATAGTCATCTCATTCATAGTGTTAATGGAAATGTGATAGGTATTTTCATAGGTATTTTCATCTGCAAAATTATTTTTAACAGCTTGTACTGTTTTGAACTAAGGGCCTCATTTATATAATGGCGCAGATGGCACTCAGTCGCAATCGTGACGGGGTTCCCTCCCCACCAATACAGTGGTCCGGCCACAGCATTTACATGCTGGCGGACCTTAGGGTTAATCAAGGGGGAGATCACTTTGAGTCTGCCATGATTAATACCCTCCAACGGCCCTAGGGAGTATATTCACCAGAGAAATGGCTAGATACCCACCCTATTTGGATGGGCAGTAAAATTATTATAATGCCGCCGCCCTCCCCGCCATTGGAGAAGACTCCCATGATGAGTGGAGCATTACATGTTTTTTAAAAAAACTGATTCTGGTTCTTTTTAAAATGAAAAATGCAATACGCTGTGCTACAGGGCTGCATTCTGCTGATGCAGCCCCGTAGCAGAGAGTAAAATGCACTGACAGGAACCCCCATCACGGCGGTTTCTGACAATGCTTTTATAAATAACCACCTACCTGGCAGCCATTTATAAATCTGGCAGGCGATCCTTTCATCAGAGTAATGGAGTAATTTCCTCTGTTGCCAGGGTGGACCCACAGGCCATCCGCAAGGTTTTAAATCAGGCCCTAAGTGCCATGTTTGTGTCAATGCAATTGCACCTACTGGTCATGAAATCTATATAAATAAAAATGTAAATGTTCGTTTGTTCAAAATTGCAAATCTTCGAAAGTTCTTCACCGATTGCTTTGAAATTTTGACACAACGTTGGATTCAAATACGCGCATGTTGAATACGCGCGTGTTTAATACGCGCGTGTTTTTAATCGAAAGCCCGAACAGACACATAAAAACGTCAATGTTCCTTTGGTCAAAATCTTAAATCTCCAAAAGTTCTTCACCGATTGATTTGAAATTTTGACACAACATTGGATTCGATTAAGCGCGTGTTTATATATACACAATGTGGGATTAGAATACGAGTGTGTCCAATACGCGCATGTTTTTGATCGAAAGGCCGAACGGACCCTATTGATTTAGTTGCTGCGCAAAAACTACAAGGGACGCATAGAGACAATAGTCTACATATATTAGGATGGACAGTTAGTGTCAGGATGGGAGACCGGGAAGTGGGTGGAGGGAGGGGGGATGAGTTGGTTCACTTTGCAACATTAAGAAAGGACGTATAGAGACAATAGTCTACATATATTAAGATGGACAGTTGGTGTCAGGATGGCAAACCGGGAAGTGGGTGGAGGGAGGGTGGAGTTGATTCACTTTGCAACATTAAGAAAGGACGCATAGAGACAATAGTCTACATATATTAGGATGGACAGTTGGTGTCAGGATGGCAAACCGGGAAGTGGGTGGAGGGAGGGGGGAGGAGTTGGTTCACTTTGCAACATTAGTGCGTGTTTATATATACACAACTTTGGATTGGAATACGCGCGTGTTTTTAATCGAAAGGCCGAACAGACCCTATCGATTTGGTTGCTGCGCAACAACTACAAGGGACGCATAGAGACAATAGTCTACATATATTAGGATGGACAGTTGGTGTCAGGATGGCAGACCAGGAAGTGGGTGGGGGGAGGAGTTGGTTGACTTTGCAACATTAGCGCGTGCTTATATATACACAATGTTGGTTGCGAATACACGCGTGTCCAATACGCGTGTTTTTAATCGAAAGGCCGAACAGACCCTATTGGTTTGGTTGCTGTGCAACAACTACAAGGGACGCATAGAGCTAGTGAGATATAATTTGTTATACATTCCATGTTCAAAACCTTCTATCTGTGGGTAATTCAGTTTTAGGCAGTTGAAGTTGGAAGTCAAATTTGGAGGATTTACTGGACATGGGCTCCTTTACTTTGGAAAAAATAGTTTTTCTTCTACCCACAACTTTGGTGGCACACGTCTTCATGACATTTGGCAATGAGCTGGAAGACAGGGAGCAAGAGCCCACTGTTAGCATAGTACCTTTTTCATCAGGGTTCAACTTTCCAGGCTGCCGACTATTTTCTTTGGTTCCCGCTGTGCGGGACAATTGAGTTTCTCACCTGGGCAACTCCTTCTGTTGTGCATTGCTGCACTGCTGATTTGCTGGAGAAGCTTCAAGGATTGCTTGGAGGCACTGTCTCCCTGTTATATACTGTTTGCGGCACACAACAGATGCAGCTTTGGCACAGCGGTGCGTCGGATGTTCTGTGAGGTGCGCTAGCCAACAGCAGCACCACATGCAGAAACAAAGCATCACATGACATTTAGGAAAAATTACAGCAGAGGCTACTATATCCTTGCGTTTTGATTGGAGAATTGGTTGTCAAGTGACATCACATGACAAAGTGGCATTAACACGTTGCTTTCAGCGGCCATCTGGAATTGGAAAGGTTTCTCAGTAATCTCTATGAAAATGGTTGGTATACGCTGAATTTAAATATGTTTTAAGCTTTCCACAAAAACAAGCAATCAGAAAGTTACTAGATTGGGAGACTTCTGGTTTCCCTGAATGAGCCTACTCAAGTTATTGTGATATAGGAATGTACCATTTCCGGGGGTAGGGGGTTGGAATTGAAGAAACTACTGTGAGACTGGTTCACCATATTATATCCTTTGAGGTCTTAAAGCAAAGACATGAATTCCTCTCAACACCCAGTCGAAATCGATCCATTTCTCTCATAACCACGGAGGCCGCCTGTGATTTGGAAAACATGGTTTTGGTCGTTTGAGAATTATTTGGTGGCAACAGATGCAGAGAAATATGAACCAATTAAAAGGCAGTTCTACTTTTAAGTCATCTGGGGGCACAAAGGTCAACAAATGTTTGCTTGAGGTTGATCCTTCAACAGGTGATTTTAGTCATTTGAATGAGTATATTAAATCTGTCACCAGGCATTCTAACAAGTTTACAGAGCATCCAAGTGTTTCATTGGAAAGATTAAATATTTTCAAACAAAACCAGAATCAAGAAGAAACTGTTGAGGAGTAGATATCAGCTCTAGGACATTCAGCTTGCAACTTTGGAACATCCCTGGATATGTACATTAGAGACCAATGTGTTTACCGTTGTCATTCAAAAACAGTTCTTGTTTGTTTATTGAACACTAGGGAAACAACTTTGTCTTGAACTGATCAATATCACAAAAAACATTGAGTGCTGTATAGTGTCAAGCAAACGTATAACAAATGAGTGTTCTGTTGTCTCTATTAATTCTGCGCAAGCTTCAGTATCCATAAATGCACTATCTTTAAAGGACCAGCCAACTAAAAGCTTTCAGGGAAAACATATTCCAGTGTGTTTTAAATGGGATTCGAAGACACACGTGAGCAATAACCCTCTTATCCAGTGAATGGAGAACACTGCAAACAGAGTCATAAAATTGGTCACTTTCAGAGTATGTGAAGAAGTAGTAAAACTATTATAAAAGTGAGCAGTGCAACTGATGAATGTGTTCATGATTTATCAAAATTGGTGCTCACCGTCGTTATGGATACTTATATTAAAAACAAAGTAAAACATTCTTTCTGTGATGTCAGAATAGGCAAAGTGGATTTAAATATGATGGCAGATTATTCTGATGCCCTGATCACAATTATCTCTCATGTTTCATATAATCAAATTTCGGCTGAGACTAAGCCACTTTATGCAACGGATATTCTCCCCAAGGCTTAAGAGGACCAAGACATAGATATGTTGGGGTATTTTATGGATAGCTTTAAATGGCTTGGGAGAGAAACAGTAACCAAAATATATGTGATCGATTGCAAAATATGACTAAACTAGGCTTAATGATTCTTCCAGGATCTGACACTCCTGTCATTGGTAAATGATGAATTAATCTCATTGTTTGAATATGATACAAACAAGAATATAAACAGAAATGTGGAAAGATTTCCCTAAGTATTTGCTATAAACATTGATGCCATAAATTAGTTTGAACATTTGATTAGATAAAAAAAAATGCTGTAGCGGTTGGTCAGAGTTAGACTGACATCATTAAGTGTTAAGAAAGATCCCAAAAAGCTTTTCGACAAACTATCATACGGCAATATTATTGCCAGTACCTCTTCGCCAGAATGAGTTAGTACCATAGTAATTGTTTGCAATAAACAGGAGCTATTTGCTTATGTGCAGACCATCGCCAACCAAGGTTAAGAAGGGTGAGTCAGTTTATACTGCATCCAGCTGTTTGTGTCAGCGCGGGGAAGGAGGACTACAGCCCCCAAACCTACTTTTGCCAGGCTGCTGCCCACAACACTTCTCTCACTCCCAGCGGCACCTGTTTCTGTGCCTGGGGCTACCGCTGCACAGGACGCCCATTGTTTGTGTCAGGGGGGGGGGGCAGGAGGACTACAGCCCTCGAACCTATTTGCAGCAGGCCGCCACCCACGGCACTTCCCTCACACCCAGAGATGCTTATTTTTGTTTCCTGGGGCTCCTGGTGCTAGGGGCCGCCCCTCAGCGCTTACCCGGGTCAAGAGCGGGCCCACCTGCGCCTGTCCGCACCAGCCGAGGCTGGGCCACCCTCTTTACTTTCCTACATCTTCCAACCCAGGCAAAGCAGCTAAGGGCGAGTGCCACACTTTCATTTTATTCTCTGTTTGGCATCTACCACGATGGGAAAGAGAAAGGCACAAGCATGGCAGTAGCGTCGCACAAACCCATTAGTATTGGTACCATGTTGCAGAGGGCATTAGGGGTGGTAAGCACTGAAATCGCCCTTACTGAGCTGAGCACAGGCTTTTTCTTTTGGTCATGGAAGCGGTCTAACCTATACTACGTGTACTCGCTCAAGTGTTGAAACAGAACCTAGGCTTGACTGGGGGGGGGGAGGGGGGGGGAGACAGGGGGGATGCACCAGAGAGAACTCTGGAGTGGGCCATTAAAGACCTATACAACCCGCCACACCCAATGTAAGCACAATTGTCGAATCATTGGAAAAACATTTAAATAAGTCTGGCAACATTAATACAGCCCCCAGTAACACTACCCCCAGCATGCTCAGTTTATCTAGCACCCAACCACTCACTTCTAACCATCTCGGGTACCAAACCAGATAGAGGTAAGGCTCCCTGTAAACCCAGAGACCCTAGAGACGCAGCAAAATCCCCATGGCAGGATTTAACACAAAAGACATAACATACAAAACAGAAATGTGACGGTGCAAGGGGAACTAAGGTCGGTACGGGTGCTACAAGCAAGGAGAGCGATGGTCTCACGGGGAATAAGAGCATGACACCAAACCACCAGCGACCCAGTGCATTTTTTTATATTTCAAAAATGCAGGAAGGAAACTCTTCCATCACTACTCTGCATCTCCCCCCTAGAGGCTTTGCCTTATTTTCTGGTCATGGGGTGCCCCTGCTGAAGGACGGCCAAACAGGGTCATGGAAGCAAGCTTGGAACACGGTGTTACATTAGCTTACGGCCAACCGTAACTTTAAGCTGTTGAATGGAAAAGAAATGTTAATGGCCAAATGAATATGCTGGGTTTTGACTAAACCAAAAAACATCTCTGGTGAGGGTATTGTAATGAACTTTCGATGGCCAGCTACTGTGGAGCATCTGCTGGGTCATAAATCCTGAAGGCCAATTTCAAAATCAGCCATTGTCACACTCCCACTGGGTTATTTTTACAGATCTTCTCAAATGATACCTGTACCCACCCTTGTGATTCTCATCCAGACTCTCTGTGGGGCTTAGTAAGTAGGAATAGATACTCACCACAGGCTGACTGTAACGAGGTAGATTGAAAGACTGAGCCAGGGGCCACCAAGTTGGACGTCTGGTCTGTAACCCCAGGGAAAGAATTCAAAAGCTTCTGCTGCTTCGTCGCCAAAGGCAGAGCCGGCTCAGGATTTTTTAACATTGTCTTTAAATTGACCAAGCCAGAGGAGGTTAATAACTCCCCCTGCTTCCAGTAACTCACTTCCACTATCAATTTTAAGTTGGAATATTGCTGGGATCCGATCAAAGATCGTTTTTTCAGGAAACATGGGACACTACTTCTATTGTTTTTGAAGGTTGTGCATGTTTTTTCCCGCCCTGCAGCACCAACTAAGTCAGGGAGACCAACAAAGTCAGGGAGACCAACAAAGTCAGGGAGACCATCCGGAGGGGCAATATATTTGGGTAAATTTGTTACTCAAAGATAGAACAGAGGATCTTGAAGTAAAGGAGGGAAACATCCAAGTAGTAGTATCCAGGGTGGGTTTGGATGTTTATTTCTTTATATTAACAATTTGAGTACTCAATTGGTAGCCAGTACCTTAGCCGTTCCAAAGGTAAATGGCATACCACTCCAGCACTTCTGTATGCAGATGATGCAGCATTAATGGCTTGCACACCAAAGGCATTAAGAACGTTAGTTGACACTTTTGTGGAGTTCATGTCAAACTAGGATGGCTTAACCAATTCTGGTAAATGTTACATAATGGCATGCAGGACCAAAGATGTGCGGATCTAAGAATAACAGTTGGTGAAAATGTTTTAGAAAGCACACAAACTTTCTCGTACTAGAGGGTAACTTTTAGTACGGCAGGATCCTGGGTTGCACATGTCCAGCAAAGCAGGGCAAAATTGGCTAGATCTTTGGGGTCACGTCAGCCTCCCGCGCCCAGCTAGATGCAGGCCTATGGGTTCGGAACTCAAAATCTACAGCGTGCAATGCTCCCCCATAGCTTTTTATGAGGCGGGCGTTTGGGGTTATACTGATTGTACACCATTACAGAGGGAGGAAAATAATTTTTATATGAGACTTCTGGCTACACCAGGATCCTCATCAAATTGTATTTGCCATAGTGAACTTGGGCTCACTTATTTGAGTGACCATATACGAATGATACCACTCTTGCTGTGCCTTTCTTTTGGCACAATAAGGGCGCCCCACTATCAAGGGCCATAATAAGTAACTGCTTGAATTGTGACAAAGGTATGTCAATCCCATGGTTGGCTTACGTTAAAAGCTCATTTGATGAGGCTGACCTATCATATGCTTTTTTTGATACCACATGTGCATCCATTAATAAAAGACAAGTTTCATCAAGGTTATTAGCACAATCGCATGATAGGGCTTTGGAGGAGTCTAGGAAGAAACGATTGGACAATATCTCTTCATGAATACAGAGGTTACATCAGGCAGTTACATATGGAAACCAAGGAGGACCTGGGAGCGCTCTCTAATATTTAGGTTCAGGGCAAACACAGTAAAATAATATCTTTACTTTCCAATAGGGTATCAGACCAACTTGGATAGGATTACATGCCTATGTAGTAACGGTGCTACTCAGTCTAATGATTCACTTCCTCTTTTTCTGTAATTTTTACGTGTTATACACTAAAAGCTTCTTGGTTCCATTAATGAGAGTGAGAAAGCTGAGGGATAGCGCTCAAGCTTTTCTTGCATCAGAATGATTCTCAGATGATGAAACCTGTTGCTGTAATTCGCTTTCTCTGTGCGGCAGTCCAATCACACTGAACAATGCACTTTATTTAAAACCTGTGATGCTGCTATCGCCGGTAGGGATTATTATTTAGTAAGGATTTAAGTATATTATTCATTTTTACAAATAGAATTTTTAACAATTGGTTTCGTGAAAGATATTATCGTAATATTAAAAATGTTGAATTGCTTTGAATGTTGTATCTCTCTTTTACTCTTATGGTTACTCTATTAAATAACTGCTTGGAACACGCAAGAGTAGTACCATGTAAACATATCCATTAACAGGGCAGACCACAAAGTAGGTTTCTGTTTCTAGGTTTATACAGTGCTGCTACACCCAAATTATTATGTCCAGTCATCAGGAGTCGGTACAAAGATATGTGATTCTGTTTTCAAATGTTACATTTTAAATTGTAATATATTAACTGTACTTTTTAGTGTGCACTTTTATAGTTTCTTATGCATAAACCGAATAAAGATTTATTATAATAAAAATAATACTACGTCAGTGCAAGTAGTCGAAAAGTGTCAAATGGTTCTGTTTTGTCTCATAGAAAAGGATGGTGAAACCAAAGATGTTTGGTCAAACTATCCTCCAACCAGCAATAAAAATAATTAATTTTAGATGGTGATTTTTTCAAATACGAGTTGGGTTCCGGGGTGGTATGGTTTCGAAGCCAACTGTTTCAGACGCATTTTCATCTGAGTCACAGGAGATTGAACCTAGAGATAACAGCAGTTCTCATGTACAGGAAAATACTTCTTGTTCATTGAATGACTCTGGTACTGATGGTATAGTAGGTGATCAGACTTTCTCAGATAAAAAACATACCTTGCATCATGTGTACCAAATTCAAGAGTGTCTCATAATGTATCTACGCCTTCAAAGTTCAAGGATTTTTTATTTGCACTGATGAGCAAGCATTAAGGTTTCAATGTGCTTTCTCCTGTGTGCATTATTAACAACATTTAATTTCGTTCATTTGTAAAAGGGGAAAGATGATGTAGTGTTTTGGAACTAAGTCCCATGTTTGTTTCAATGTACTTGTCCTTCCTCATAATGTATTTGTTATACATTCCATGTTCCAGCCCTTCTATCTGTGGGTTCCAACCAAAGCAGTTTCAGGCTGTTGGATTACTAAGTCAGAGGAGAATGGTTCATGGGCGTGGGCTACTATACACAAAAGGAGGTCCCAGGGGTTGTTTAAAGACTCTGAAGTTGGATCCCCTGAACGGAATTGACACCAACAAAAACCAACAGAGAGTCTACAGACACTAACAACGTACCCAACTACAAATACACAATATTACAGAGAACCGTCCTGGAATGAGTTCCCATCAGTACACCATCGAGACCGCCCTTCATCATCTGGGATCTCTTTCGACACTAGTGCCTGCTGCTGTTAAAGGTGAAAAAACCTGCACTGGCCTGATGACAAGCCATGTACCAGGAAAAACCACAGCAGTCGTGTTAGATGTGAGGAAGGCGTGTCTAGTGGAGTACTGAATAGCAGTGCAGTGAAAAGGTGTGGGTGAAAAAGAAAGAATAAGAAATGGAGTTCTAAAATTAGGTAGTGTTCAGGGACAACAAATTTAATAACCACCGTCACACTCCTAAATCAATAAAAACAGTGCAAATAAATGGCGTAACAAATAACCACTTAGAAGTTATAAAAGGTCGACATGTTTCTGCAGTCTGAACGAGTCTCGAGATCTCGTGCTGCTTCCTCAGGACCAGAAAATGCTACTGCTAGATAAAAATAAATAAATGAACCATATCACCTGAATAGTGTAGGTGACTGTGTAACCATCTTCCCATCCTAAATATAAGAAGAAAACGTGTAAGTATGCAAAAAGTAAATATGCAAAAAATAAGTAAAAGGGTACTGTGTGAGGTATATACATGGCATGCAATTTACGCATGCACAGACATATAGAACCAGTCACAAAAACTTGTTGACCGGCTCAAGGGCTGTATAAAATAGTCCCCACTCTACCAATAGAGTATCTTAAGGAAGGTTCACTCACCCACTCGATGGGAAGGAAAAGCACCACCTCACCTGGCGCGAGCTCAGGTAGATGGATGCACCGCACTATAAGACAGATAACATAGATAATCATTGTTGTAAATAACACCTGTTGGTACTCCCGGGCACACTGGCTCAAGCGTATGCCACATCTAGCACCAAACAACGCAACCCAAGCAGTCAACAATCTGGCCAGTTACCATTCAGTGTTAACACTAGTTTTATCCCAGGAGCTGTAAAAATCCACAGCCTCCCCTCCATATTCAAGCATATTTTTAAGTTATGCACAGGTCGCTCGTGATAGCACTCATCTCCACTGCTGCACCTCACAACACAAGCCATAATCCCCATAGGTCTAAGGGCAGAGATGCTTAAATACACAGGCATATGTAGAGGCTACAGACGCTCGTTACTGTTCACAACCATCTATGTGAACCCTCTATGAGATGACGCTCCCAGGTACACTCACTCTCGTTGCGCACCCAGTTCGCCCACTTCCCTTGCTCCCATGACACATACCAGCCAGTAATTTCAATTTAGCAACACGGTCACACTTTGGTGTAATAGGGATCCCGGCCGGGATTCGAACTTGGAATTATGCCTCCGAAATGCGTGTGGAACTACAATTCCCATGCAGGCATAGCGCGCACCACGCTGCGGGTGATGTCATCGCGGACGCCTTGACACGCCCCCAGCCTTACGCGGAAGCAGTTTGTTTACTTTTAGACTTCCCGGTACACCGAGTCGGTTCCTCCCACAGATAGAGCTCGGAGGGACGACCGGTGTACCGACGGACAGGTGAGCGATCCTGCCCTCAGTCGCTTTACTGGCTGGTATGTGTCATGGGAGCAAGGGAAGTGGGCGAACTGCGTGCGCAACGTGAGTGAGTGTACCTGGGAGTGTCATCTCATAGAGGGTTCACATAGATGGTTGTGAACAGTAACGAGCGTCTGTAGCCTCTACATATGCCTGTGTATTTAAGCATCTCTGCCCTTAGACCTATGGGGATTATGGCTTGTGTTGTGAGGTGCAGCAGTGGAGATGAGTGCTATCACGAGCGACCTGTGCATAACTTAAAAATATGCTTGAATATGGAGGGGAGGCTGTGGATTTTTACAGCTCCTGGGATAAAACTAGTGTTAACACTGAATGGTAACTGGCCAGATTGTTGACTGCTTGGGTTGCGTTGTTTGGTGCTAGATGTGGCATACGCTTGAGCCAGTGTGCCCGGGAGTACCAACAGGTGTTATTTACAACAATGATTATCTATGTTATCTGTCTTATAGTGCGGTGCATCCATCTACCTGAGCTCGCGCCAGGTGAGGTGGTGCTTTTCCTTCCCATCGAGTGGGTGAGTGAACCTTCCTTAAGATACTCTATTGGTAGAGTGGGGACTATTTTATACAGCCCTTGAGCCGGTCAACAAGTTTTTGTGACTGGTTCTATATGTCTGTGCATGCGTAAATTGCATGCCATGTATATACCTCACACAGTACCCTTTTACTTATTTTTTGCATATTTACTTTTTGCATACTTACACGTTTTCTTCTTATATTTAGGATGGGAAGATGGTTACACAGTCACCTACACTATTCAGGTGATATGGTTCATTTATTTATTTTTATCTAGCAGTAGCATTTTCTGGTCCTGAGGAAGCAGCACGAGATCTCGAGACTCGTTCAGACTGCAGAAACATGTCGACCTTTTATAACTTCTAAGTGGTTATTTGTTACGCCATTTATTTGCACTGTTTTTATTGATTTAGGAGTGTGACGGTGGTTATTAAATTTGTTGTCCCTGAACACTACCTAATTTTAGAACTCCATTTCTTATTCTTTCTTTTTCACCCACACCTTTTCACTGCACTGCTATTCAGTACTCCACTAGACACACCTTCCTCACATCTAACACGACTGCTGTGGTTTTTCCTGATACATGGCTTGTCATCAGGCCAGTGCAGGTTTTTTCACCTTTAACAGCAGCAGGCACTAGTGTCGAAAGAGATCCCAGATGATGAAGGGCGGTCTCGATGGTGTACTGATGGGAACTCATTCCAGGACGGTTCTCTGTAATATTGTGTATTTGTAGTTGGGTACGTTGTTAGTGTCTGTAGACTCTCTGTTGGTTTTTCATGGGCGTGGGCTCCTTTAATACGGAATAACGTTTTTGTCTACCCACACCTTTGGTGTCAAGCGTATTCATAACAGAGGTGAAGTTGCATCTCTCACATCAAGGGTGAGGTCATAAGCATTGCATTCCATTGCACTGCATTGACGTGCGAGTTATGGCTGGCAAAGGATAGCAGGATAATATATCTGGTATATTTCAGCCTGTTTTTTCATGTATAGCAGTAGTTTTAAAGGAAAGTATTTACCCAAAACAAAGACACAGGTTTAAATCTCGAAGTAATAAAAAATTACATTGATGAGGCATTGTATTGCTAGTGATATTTTCTTTCTATAGTCAAAGTAATGCTCAATCTGTAGGTAGCAAGCTGTTTTCTTACATTAGTTCGAAAAAGAAATACGTTATTGACCTGTAACTGCAGGTATTGAGTATTGGTATCTTTCATAGATTCACATGCCTTAATCCTTCACCGTTGTCGTAGTGGGAGTCCCACGGTACATATAACAAAGTTGTAAATAGTAAAAACCATAGGCTAATATGGAGGTAAGCCTGCATTCCATAGCCTATTAGCCTCCTTTTACAAAAAGGACCAAACTCCAAACACAACCAATCAGAAGCCGGCACCCTCTAGAACATTCCCAAGAGAGGCTAAATACCTCAGATTTTCCAGCACAAGTGTGATTAGCAGCCGCGGCTCGTGGAGGGAGTTCGGTGGGGCAGGGAAGGCGGTGCGGGGGAGGGGCAGGGTGGACAGTGGTAAAGCTCCTCCATATTCTTTCTAGGGATCTGAGATGACGTCTTTCATCATTGATGTCAGAGGTGAACCAAGATCTAGAGTGGGTGTTTCTGTTTTAGTTTCAAGGGCGCCAGGCGGTCTAAGGTGGCCGTCATGTTGGAATGGTAGAGAGAGGTGAGATCTGTGGTTGAGAGGTGCTTCGTCGTGTTCAGGAGGAGCGTGCATAGTTCTTCTTCAAGGTTGTTCCATGGGACTTGAGCAGTATTCCTAACCTATTTGGGAGGAGCTTGTTTTATTGGTTGAGTTAGGGCCGGTTGGTTGATATGGAAAAGAATAATGTGATGGTCTGACCAGTCTACTGGAATGATATTGTCAATAGTGATAGTGTTTTTGTTCGCAATGATTGCGTCCGGTTTCGCTCCTCGGTGGTGCGTTTCTTCTGAGCAGTGTTGTATCAGATAATTTTCTAGCAGAAGACTGTTGAGGGATTGAATGAGCGAGTTATTTGTTTCATTCCATCTTATGTTGAGATCGCACACAATTATGCTGTTGGCGTTGTTGAGTGTGCAGTGGGTGATTAGGTCACAGAGCTGCTGTCCGAATTCCTTGGAATTGCCTGGAGGGTGGTACAAGAGATGGCAGAGTATTGATCTGTTCACGCATGATTTAATGTGGATTGAGAGGCATTTGAAGGAGCTGTACTGGCACGGTGCGCTTTCCGTGATAGAGAAGATACTTTTACGAATGATAGCTAAGCCTCCACCTCTCTGCTTAGGTCGGTCTTTGTGGGTTATTGAAAATCCGAGCGGCACCAGCATGTCCAAGATGGGGTCGGACAAGGTGTTGAGCCAGGTTTCCGTGGTGAAAGCTTCATTAAGGTCGTGAGAGAGGATAGCTTCTGCTAATTCTGTTGCATGTTTGAAGGCAGATCTGCTGTTGATGAGCATGCATTTCATGAGGGGCTCTTCTTCAGAACTCGACTTGCTGGGTTGGGCTCTGGTTAGGGAGGTTAGGTGTGCCAGGGGTCTAGGGATTCTAGGGGAGGGATGTTCCCTGCCCACTCCTGTAATTACTTGAATCAAGGTCTTGGGTGAGGAGATCAACGTGGGGTCCTGTGTTAAGGCTTGTGGGGTCCCTCTTTGTGAAGGCTGTGAGGTGATGTGTTCGGGGTTCGCGGGGTGGTCATAGGATGAGGCGAGTGTGGTCGCTTCCTGAGGGGAAAGGGAGGGTTTAATTCTTCTCGGTCTGTTCGCTCGCTTCTCGGTCTCAGGTTTAGTGATGGGCGGACGAGATCTGGGGGGGGAGCGGGGGTCAAGTTGGGTGGAGGCGATTTGGACGTTCTGGGATCAACACCGATGATCCATGGATTCGAGGCAGGAAAGCCTGAAGGGAGAGAAAATGTCTTTCAATTTCAACCGGTTTATGTGCATTTGACGTTGAGCAGTTGACCACTTCCCTTGAACTTGCAAGTCTTGCAAGTGCCCTCCCCAGCCTTCCATAGAGGCATCTGTTACTATGTAGTCTGGAGTAAGCGGGAGAAAAGATAGGCCTTGGGATAGATATGTTTATTACGCCCACCATTGGAAAGCCTCCTTCATATGTGGTGTAACATTTACCACGTCCTCGAACGATCCGGTTGTTTGAATCCATTGGCATTGTAATTCCTCTTGGAGTGGCCTCAGAGTGGCCTCATATGTAAGCGAGCTAGTGGCACTAAATCGATTGCTTAAGAGAGCATTCACAGCAGAGACTGGAACACTCTCACAGAAACACACTTTTTCTGGAAAGTTTGAGTGCCAATGCTTGAAGTTTCCTGAGAGATCAAGGCTTTGTTTTGAATGGTGTTCGAACTGGCTCCCAGAAATGTAATTATCCGACTTGGGTGGACAGATGATTTTAGATAATTTATTGAGAGCCCTTGATTCTGGAACAGGGTTGAAGAATCGTCTGTTGCAGCTTTTACTAGACGAGCTGATGGGGCCTTCAGCAGCCAATCGTCTAGGTATGGGAATACCTGATGACCTTTATTCCGTAGAGCTGCTGCCACCGGAGCCAGAAACTTTGTGAACGTTTGTGGGGCCTATTTGAGGCCAAGTGGAAGGACTCGGAATTGATAGTGGGTACCAGCCACTGTGAACCGTAGGAATTTTCTGTGCTTTGGATGTATTGGGACATGAAAATACGAGTCTTCTAGATCCAATGAAGTCATGAAATTGCCTCTGTTGAGGTGTCTTTGGATGTCTAATAGCGTTACCAGCCTGAATGTTCGACTTTTTCTGAATTTGTTTTGTTTCCTGAGGTTTAAGATAGGCCTCCACTCCCCTGATTTTTTGCGAATAAGAATAAAGCGGGAGTAGAAACCCTTGCTCCTCTGAGGAAAAGGGACCTTTTCTATTGCCCCTTTCTGAAGGATGATCTTTGCTTCCTGTTAGACCTGGCACCTTGGCGTGAGTCTCCCTTCCACTTTGTGCTGATGTGCCTCGTATGTTTGCTGGTGTTAGCTGCTCAGGGCACTGTGCCACTGCCAATCAGTGCCACAGTGCAAGTGCTCTCTATGAAAAGTGTATATGTGATTGATTTCCATGATTGTTTATTTAGTTTACTGTCAGACCACAGTAAAGTGCACCAGGAGTGCCAGGGCTTGTGAATACAAATGCTGCTAGTGGGCCTGCAGCACTGGTTGTGCCACCCACAGAAGCAGCCTTTTAAAATGTGTCTAAGGTCTGCCACTGCAGAACCTGCGTGCAGTCTGGTACTCAAGTGCACACACTTGCCAGCCCCTAAACCTTCCCTTTACTTCAAGTGAGTCACCCCTAAGGTAGGCCCAAGGGCAGGGTGCATTGTAAGCCTAAGGTAGGACAAGCCCTGATGTGTGTGGCATGTCCTAATAGTGAATTACAGCCATTTTCGTTTTTCACTATTGTAAGGCTACCTGTTCTCTTAGGCCAGAATGGGCTGCTGGAATTATTACACACTATAATCCCAGCAGGCTCAGGGAATATGGTAGAAAGTCAAGTTGAGTATGCCTGAACTCAGAATAATAAAATACATCTTTTAGTAAAGTTTATTTTAATATTCTGTGTTTGCAAATACTACTTTTAGAAAGTTATTATTTGCCTGCCTAACCATTTCAGCCCGCCTCTGCTCTGATGTGTATCTGCTGTCTGGTTTCTGTGTGTGACAGGGCTGGGGAATCCCAGGAGACAGGCTGGGGCTGACAGGTGGTGAATAGAGAGATTACACCAGGAAGGGTGGGGGGGGGGGGGAGTGCCCCTTGACTCTGAATAGGGCTGTGCTCTGCCACCTCAATGCTGGCTCCGCCCCCTGGGGAGCGGCTGATGTCTCTGCCCTGCACCTTGTGAAGAGAGAGGGGAAGACTGTCAACAGAGTACTCCTGGACTATACTTGTCACCACAATGCTGGCTCCACCTCCTGCGGAGCGTCTGATGTCCCTGCCCTGCTCACTGAGAGGAGAAGCCAGAGTCTGCAAAACAAAGTGCTCAGGGACTGAACTGGATTAGGCAAAGGCCACCCTGGCATGCAAGAACAAAGGATTTTGTGTATAATAGTAGGAGCCCTGCTCCTAAGAAACCAGATCCTGCTTTTGAACCAAGAAGAAACCTCTGCCTGAGGAGAAGGAACCAGTAGCTGAAGGAGGAAGACTGTCCCTATCCTGGGGGATTGGCCTGCAGTGGCTGCCTTGCTGCCAAAGGAGAGGAGGAAACCTACAAAGACTTGTTACTTTCCAAAGACTTGCTATTTTTCTAAAAAGACTTGTGCTTCAAAAACGATCTCCAAGGGCTTGGAAGAGAGCGTGCCCCCTGAACCGAGCCCCAGGACCATTGGGCTCTTTCCCCCCTTCAAAGACGAGCTGCTGGGCTGCCTATGCTCGTTCCCCGCTGAACGCCGTCGCTGAGTGTGCCTCGTAAATCTTCATTTGGCCCTGAAGTGCTTCAAGTCCGTGCTGTTGCCGCCCGACCCCGTGTGCCTCCGCTGCTCGCAGCCATAGCCCACACCGTGTCACCCCGGGGCCGCCCGCACCTGACTCGCTCTCCCCTTCACGGCCGGAGCTGCACCGCTACTGCATCCTTCTCCTACTTGGCGGCCAAGACCAGGAACTCCCTCCCCACCCACCTCCGTCTTACACAGAACCACCTCTCCTTCAGAAAGCAACTCAAAACCTGGCTGTTTGATCAGTAGCGAACTCCTCTCCCTTAAGCGCCTTGAGACCCTCTGGGTGAGTAGCGTGCTATACAAATTTTGACTTGACTTGACTTGACTTGGCCACTGCCACCAGCCGTCACGACCCGTGAATTGCATTTGCCCAGCGAGGAACGGTGCGTACGCCTGAAGAGTACCACACCGCACCGTGTCTCACTCCCCGAGGCCGCGCCGCACAAGGAGAGCCGCCCAGTACGTCTCTTACGGGTCGCTAAGTGTTGTATTGCCGCCTCTGGGGGGAAATCAGCTTCGCCACGAAGGTACGCCTCCGCTACAGACTCTGCCACAACGCGACCCCTCCGCAGCGCCTCCGGAGGTCCCGCTCTGACTCCCCACATTGCGGCGCCTGCCCACAGCCGGATCTTCAACCAGAGAAGCTGCAGACGAACGTCTTCACTTGTCCCCGCATTGTCCGCAGCAAAGTTACAAAGGTACTGTGCACGCATCGCACTAAAAGGTGCGCACCTCGGACCAGAGAGTCCGTTTTGTTGTTAAAGGCTCTTTTTACACTTTCACCATCAAAGTCACCCTAGGAAGTACGAACTGTGCCAACCTGAAGTTAAGCATATTTACAAAGAGAACTCTTTTCCCAACAACAGTATTGAGTGCATTTGAAACATATTATTATGGTCTTGTATTAAGTCTGCATAGATATATACTTGCATAAAGCATACTTATTTTTATAAATCATAGACTGGTGTCCATTTGTGGTGCTATACTAAATTACTGTATATGGTCATAAATGCTTCGCTACCAACGCCCCGAAGTTTAGCCTTGTCTGCTCGCGCCACACTACCTAGAGAGTGAGCAGGGGTTTATTTAGGAGTAAGTCCCTTGCCCTGACTAGAGGAGAGAGTCGCTGCTTGTCACAAGTACTTACCTGTGCCAACCAGAGACCCCCAAATCTAACACTTCCTTTTTGAGTAAGTGAAGGCAAGGGGGGTGCCATACCCTGGGGTGGGGGTATTGGGAGGTATTTGGGTAAACTCCAAAGTGTGGCCATAAGAGATTAGATCTAGGACCCACTTGTCGGATGTGATGTTGCGCCACTGTTGAGAATGCTTTGATATTTTCGGACAGGTTAGGGAGATGAAACTGATACGCTGTTGATATCACTGCTTGCGATTGGCGTCTCGGGCCTGTGCCCCTGTCTTTCGTCTAGACCCGTGTCTAGATAAACCAGCCGTAGTAGGTTGGCGGTAAGACTGTTGCTGATATCCTTGTCTATATTGAGGCTGGTAGGACTGATAAGTCTGGGCATGTTGGTAATTTCCCCTGTAGCCTTAAAAACCACGGCCTCGAGCTCCCTGAAAGGGCACCTTACGGTATTGAAGTGTACCTAGTGCTTTGGCTGTATTCTTATCCTTTTTAATTGTGGTAAGAGCCTCATCAATGTGTGCACCAAAGAGGCAATCGCCATCATAGGCCATGTAGCTATCATTGGCGCCTGAGGACGGCCGCACCCACTAGCTGCTGGAAGCTGGTAGTGGCAATGTCCATTCCATTGTCTATTTTTTTTTTCTTTTCAAATTGCAAAATTCGGACAGATGAAAATTCACCTCATAAATCCAAAGATGAGCCCCCCAACCTTCCACCCTCCCACAGTTAAAGAAATACATTGTGAAGTTGGAAAAAAGGGCATAAATGAGGAATAAGTAAAAGAAGTCAAAGAAGTGAGAAAAAAAATATATGAAATAACAGAGTGAATGTACATTCCTATATATGGCAATTACAGGGAAATGGACCCTGCTCAATCAGCAGGCATTGAGTGAACAAAAGCAACAATACACATTCTATTCTGACGGAGTAAGCCAATCAGTAAGTTTGCCCCACACCTCCAAGCCCTTCTTCCGGCCCCTGCGTCCCTTTTTAGAGTAAACTGCTTTTTCAAGATGGTATGTACCTAGCAAGCCATTGAGAATAAGAGGGAGGCTCTGGGTCTAGCCAAGCTGTAGCAACACAGATTCTCCAGACGACCATTGCTATGAACATTAAGCCCTCCCTTTTCAAGTGTGGTGTTTCTGCTTGCGTTCCAAGCATGATAATGGTGGGGTTCAAGGTTATCGGCTGAGAGGAAACTTCTCTTAAAAACCCCTGTATTCGGTTCAGAGTGGGTGTGAGCTTTGAGCAAGAAGCAAATATATGCACAGAGTCTGCCCCAAATTTGGCGCATCTGGGACAGAGAGTGCTTAGCCCGGTCCGCCATTTTGCAATTTTGTTGGGAGTGATATACAAGAAAAAGATTGTTTTAAAGTGCTGAGCTTGTAGTTTTGCTGAGAGTAAGATGTTTTGTGACAAATTGAGTGAATTAAAGAACACGTTTCCAGATGTGTCAAGTTTGCCGTGCCATTTGTCTCCGATAGCTTGTAGATCATCCGGCGTCTGACTATTTATAACTGTATATAGAAGGACAATTCGAGGAGTCAGTGGTTTCCGCAAAACATTAAGGAATTCCACCTCCGTGAATCCTGAGGCACCCCCGACCTTTCTAGAGAGAAAATCGTGGACAGACAGATATTTAAAAGCATCCTCTTTTTTAAGGCTGAATTTGGCTAAGAGGTCAGAAAAGGGGATAACTCCTTCGCTGGTGATTAAGTCACCGAACTTTCTAATACCTGCCCTATACCAGTCAGAGAAGTAGGCCTTTCCAAAGATGTCAGGGAGGTTAGTGTTATTTAAATAGAATAGTGATTATACCTGCCTATACCAAAACTTCTGCGGATGCTTCGGAAGACCTTAAATGAGCTAAGCAAAGTCTTAAATCTATCCCGTTTGAAATATCCAAAGGTAGTTTCTCGTAGGAGACATCCCCAAGTGTTCTCACCAACTAGCATTTGAAAGGGTGAGGGCAGTACTGTAGAATAGGTATCAGGTAATTCTTTGAATAGGTATCAGGTAATTCTTTGATTAGGTCGAAGCTATATTGCATGACAGCGGCCCAGTAATACAGAGTGATGTTAGGAAAGGCCCAACCTCCCCGATCTTTTGGCAGGCATAGTTGTCTGAGTGCCCTCCTGGGTTGTGAGTACGCCCAGATAAATTGTGTATATATTTGTTGAAATTTCATAAGGCTGGCTTTGTTAAATTCTAGAGGGATTGTGCGAAAAAAATATAAAAGTTTGGGGAAAAAGGTCATTTTTATGACATTACATCTGCCAACTAATGTGAGGTGCAGGTTGTTTATTTGTTTCAGTGCTTTTCTGGTTTGTGTGGCGAGAGGTAATAAATTGTTGGGAACAACTTCGTCCAGATTGGAGGATATATAAACTCCTAAATATTTGGCTTTAGGAACAACTCTATGATCGACCCAGGAGATTTGGTTGTTTATTATTATCTGAGTCTTGTTTTTATTAAGAGCATAGCCAGATATTTTTCCGAATTTGATTGCCTCCCTTTCCAAGCCCGCTATGGAGTTTAGGGGATCTGGTACGGTAATAGCCAAGTCATCCACGTAAGCTAGGATTTTGGTGGTGTAGCCTTAGAAATTAACTGGTGAGATGTGCTGGTTGTTTTCGATCTGTTTAATAAAGGGGTCCAGATATAGGGCAAATAGTAGAGGGGAGCAAGGACACCCCTGCCTAGTGCCGCGGGAGATCTCGAATTGCCCAGTTAATTGTCCATTTATCGAGACACAAGCGGAGGGTTTTAGATAGAGTGTTTTTACAGCTCTTATCAGTTTGGACCCAAAACCCATCCTCTTCATGACCGCCCACAGATATCTCCAGGAGACCCGGTCAAAGGCCTTTTCGGCGTCCAATAATATTAAAGACATGGGGTCTCCTGCAGCCTGTGCGGCGTCAAATAGAGTGATGGCTCTCCTGACGTGCTCTGTGGTGCCCTTTTTCAGGATAAACCCATGCTGCCATTCTGATGCAAGGGATTCCACTACCGAGGAAATTCGGTTTGCCAGTATTTTAGAGAAAATCTTGGGGTCACAATTAATGAGTGTTATTGGCCTGTGTGAGCTCATGTCCAGCGGGGATTTATCTTTTTTAGGGAAGATTGCTATCCTGGCATTCGACCAGGATGATGGAGGTGCAGCCCCGCTGAAGATAGAAGTCAATAATTCTGTTAATATTTTTTGGAGTTCATGTGCAAAGGTCCTATAAAATTCTATGGGGATGCAGTCCACCCCAGCGGCTTTCCCGTCAGGGAGAGAATTAAGGGATTCCTGTATCTTTTCCCAGGTAGGGGTTAGATCTAAAGCCTCGCTGGAGTCAGTGGAGAGTGTTTGTAGATTGATCCCACTAAGATATCTAATGATGTCATTTTTAAGTGCATCCGCCGGGTCTTTATTCTCCTCGGTATATAGTTTGGCGTAGTAATCCTGGAAACCCTTTCTTATCAGATCAAAGTCTTTGGTCTCTTCTCCTGGTTGGAGTTTGTGTGTATTTCTTATACGAGACCTGCTGTCGTGTCCTGCCTGCCAAGTAGTGCCCTATGCGGTCACTGCACTCATAGTTTTCTTGCCGTGTGCTTGCCCATTTTGCAGCGGCTTTTTCAGAGAAGATCGCTCCTATTCTAGATCTAGCCAGGACAACCTCCTCTTGGATATTCTCAGTGTTTAGTCCTGTTTGAATGGCTTTGATTAACTTAGTTTCAACCTCCTTAAGCTTCTCCTGGAGATTGTTTATCACAAGTCTCTCCTTCTTATTTCTGCTCGCTGAAAAGCCAAGCGTCTCGCCCCGGATGCCTGCTTTTAGCGTGTCCCAAACCATTGCCAGAGAGGTTGACCCCAGGTTAATGTCTAGGAAGTCCTGTATCCAGCCCCGCATGTGTGTTTGATATGCTGGATCCTGGATTAAAGCTTTCTCAAAACTCCAGGAGGAAAGCGTTCTCGGATTTCCCAGCCCCTTGATGTTAAGGATGACAGGGTTGTGGTCAGACAAAAAGCGCGGGCCATCTCAATAATACTGTTACTAATGAGAGTGGAAGAGATAAAAAAGTAGTCTAACCTGACAAGGGTGCGGTGAGGTGCGGAGAAAAAGGTGTAACAGGGGAGTGAAGGATTTAAGCAAGCCCACTCATCTTTCAAGCCATGTGTCTCAACCAAATTAATCAGGGCCTGAAAAACCAGTAGCTTTCTGCCAGTATACCTCCAGCTATTATCAGTTGCCCAGTTACTGGGCATATGTAAGTTGAGATCGCCACAAAGAATTATGGGAGTGGGCCAGTGGGCTAATTCCCCTGAAACAAAGTTGATGACTCCAGGATCATCGGTATTGCTGCCGTAGATTGAGCATAATGTAAAGGGAGGACTACCAGGAAGAAGGCATTCGGTTATAACCCATCTACCTAGAGGATCTGCTTTGACCCTAGGAGTGTTAAGAGGGAGTCTTTTTTCTGCCAGGATGCCCACCCCTCTGGTTTTAGAGCTTTGGGTAGTTGCTCCCAGGGCTTTAAACCCTAAAGAATCCAGCAGTTGTTTTTGTGAGCCTTCAATGTGTGTCTCCTGCAAGCAATAGATGTCGCCCCTCAAAGATCTAAGACCCTGAGATACTTTTTGTCGTTTGGAGCGATCATTAAGTCCACAAATGTTCACACAAACAATTCTTAAGGTGTCAGAGTAAGCCATAAAAAAGGGTTGTAGTGACCTTCCGTGCCAAAAAGAAAGAAAAAAAGAAAAAAGGAGTACATTCAGTTAGCATGTATAAATACTGATTTAAGGGAAACATTGCAACAAGTTTCTGAGCCCATTTTCCCAATAAAAAAAAAGAGGATTGTGCCCCCCCCTCCCCTCCCCCCTTTTCGAGCAATCAGGTAAACCCTGAATGATGGAAATCTGCATGAGCACCAGCCGTCAGCCACGCCGGAATAAGGAAACAAAAATAAAGCAGAGGCCCAGTTTAGATTCTTGCTCTAAATAGCCAGTAGTAAAGAGAGAAAAAAAAAAGAGACCACTTCCCGCAATTTCCTATGTGTAGGCTAGATAATGCAGCAAAGAGAAGGATATGTATGTATGTATTTTTATTTTTGTATAGCGCATAACTCACCGTTCGGTCTCAGAGCGCTCGCGAATGGGCTGGGCTATGGAGGACTGGCGTGGAATTTAATTTCTGTTAAAAAGCCAAGTTTTAAGGTTTTTACGAAAGGTTTTGTGATTTGGGTCCGTTCTAAGAGATAGAGGAAGGGTGTTCCAGGTGGAGGGGCCTATTTTGGAAAAGCTTCTGTCCCCATTTCTGACTGTCCTGACCTTGGGGACCTTTAAATAGTGTTTGTTGGATGAACGCAAGGTTCTCCCTGGGCAGTAGCCTTGGAGTTTTCTCTGCAGGTATTTGGGTCCTAGAGCATTGATGGATTTATGTACCAAACAACATATTTTGAATGAGATTTGCTTTCTTATTGGAAGCCAGTGAAGGGCTTTCAGGCATGGAGCTGAGGGGGTGCGCGGGGCAAGATCAAGTGTCAGCCTAGCAGCTGAGTTTTGTAGAGTTTGGAGTTTGGTCAGAGCGCTATCATTTACATCAGCCAGTAGCGCGTTACCATAATCAAGGCGGCTGATTATGAGACCCTGAATGAGAGGTTTACGGGAGGCAAGTGGGAGCCACTTGAATATCTTCCTAAGGCTTCTCATTAGTCCTATACTGGAGTGGACAACCTTATTTATGTGTGGGGCCAAGGACAATTTGTCGTCAATGGTGACTCCCAGATTTCTGACTGAGTTATTTGGGGTTGGGCATAAGCCTAAAGAAGGAGGCCACCATTCCTCTGTCCAGACTTTGTTTGCCATGCCAAACAGCATGATTTCCGACTTTTCTGCATTTAACATTAAATAATTATTTGTCATCCATTCTTGGATGGCCATCATGCACTGTTGGAATCTTAATTTGGCATCAGCTGGATTGGGGCCTAAAGTTACCAGAATCTGGGTGTCAAGGCATAGGATACTGTATCAAAGCCATATGATTTGATCACCTTCGCCAGTGGGGATAGATATACATTAAATAATGTAGGGCTCAATATAGAGCCCTGTGGGACACCTTTATCATTATCCACATAGGGGGAGGAGAAAGAGCCAATCTTGACCTGTGACCGTCTCCCTGATAGATAGCTCTGAATCCAACTGTGCGCACGACCTCCGACACCAATCTCCGCCAGTCGTCTTAACAGGACGCTATGGGAGATGGTGTCGAAGGCCGTCGACAGGTCTAATAGGATCAGGATGGCAGATTGTTTAGCGTCCAAGGCTAGCCGGATGTTATCAACTACCTCCAGAAGGGCGGTCTCTGTACTGTGGCAAGATCTAAAGCCAGATTGGGAGGTGTCCAATAGGGTGTTGTCTTCTAGGTATTGAGTTAGTTGTTTGTTTATTAGGGACTCCATTACTTTGCCATAGAGTGGAAGAAGGGAAATGGGGCGATAGTTAATAGGTTGCTTAGGATCAGCATTATTCTTTTTTAAAATAGGTCTGACGATTGCACTTTTCCATGACATAGGAAAGGTGGCCTGGGCTATCGACAGATTAAAAATTGCTTTAATTTCAGTTAGCATGGCAGGGGCTATTTTTACAAGAATCTGGGCAGATGCTGGATCACTTGGGGAGCCTGATTTAACTTTCTTTAATTTGTCGCTAACTTCCTCCTTAGTAAAGAAATTGAATTCTGAAAGGGACCTCGACATAGGTGTTAGTTCCGGAGCCAGTGTATTTATTTCATTGTCCGTCCTGGTAAGTTGTTCAGTTTCTTCAGGGAAGGCTTTATGAATACCCTCTATTTTATCCTTAAAGTAGGTGGAGAGTTTATCGGCCCATTCCTAGGACTCAATAATGGGGGGCTGGCAGGAGGCAGGATTTGAGAATTCCTTTACTATGGAATACAGTTCTTTTTGAGAGTAGCCAGCTTGTTTGATTCTCGTTCCTAAGTAATTTTTCTTTGCAGCGGCAATCTGACACATGTATTCCTTATGTGTCGATTTGTATTGTTGTTTATCCATGGCGTCCTTGGATTTTCGCCATTTACGCTCGGCACACCTAGTGGCCTGCTTGACAAGTTTGAACTCAGGTGTAAACCAGGGGGACCTCGAATTTGGATGTTTAGTTTGCTGTTTTGGGGCAATAAGATCTAATGCCTTAGTGATCGCTTTATCTAGATCTAGTGCTGCCTTGTCTTGTTCTGAATTAGAGGACACAGGGGAAGGTGAAAAAGCGCTGGCGAAAGAATCAGGGTTGATTTTATTCCAGGGCCTGCTTAGTTTCACCTCCTTTACGTGGACATCTTTAATCATCTTCATACTAATGTTGAACTTTATTACCATGTGGTCCGACCATAAAACTGGACAGAGTTCAGCAATCTGAATACCTTGCGAATTGGTGCAAAGGAAATCTAAAGTGTGGCCAGCGTTGTGTGTGGGACCAGTTTTCAGTAGCGTCATGCCCATTGCATTTAAGCTGTCCATAAGTTCTAAGGTGTGCGTGTCTTGCTGTAATTCAATATGGTAGTTGAAGTCGCCTATTAGCAAAAAGTTATTACAGGCTAGAACATGCGGAGCCAGGATCTCCAGTAGCTGGGTCGCAAAGTGAGTTTTTATTTCAGGTGGTCTATAGACAAGCGCACCTTTCCAAGATTCCTTGCTGTTTAAATTAAGGGAGAAGATAAGAAATTCTCATCGTTCGGAGATTTGTGTATCAATAATAGAGATTTTTAAAAAGGATTTGAATACTATTGCTGTTCCTCCCCCCTCTTCGCAGTCCTGTCTAGTCTGATAATACTGTACCCCCCAGGTAGAGCTGTCGCGAGATCTGGAAGGGATGTATCTTGAAGCCATGTCTCAGTCATGAAGAAGAGATCTGGTTTTTCTTGGTCGATTAATGCCCATACTTCTAGAGCGTGTTTTGGCAGAGAGCGTACGTTGCCATACATACAGGTGAGGTGTTTAGGCGATGGCGTAAGTATAGGCTGTTGGGCGGTTCGTTAGTAAAGGAATGTGGAATATTAAAAGAAAGCAGCTCAGATCGGGAATACCTAATAATTGCCGTGATGCGAGGTGTCTTGAAATAAAGAGAGTGAAGGCTGGCGGCTGGCGCTGGTCTGGCGCGGACGGGCGCAGACGGGCTTAACTCTGGCGCAACTCAGGCGCACCGCTGCGCGCGTCCGCTGCGCGCTCCGCCTTCTGTCTCAATTTATGTCCCAGCAACACCACTCGGCCACCGCCTACCCGGAACAGGCTATCCCTCCACTTCAATCGGGATAATTAACCCGCGGTGGAACAGGGAGATGCCGGGGCGGGGCTCTGTGTGGGCTGGCAGCAGGCAATGATGATATCGGCAGTAGCACAAATTAAAGGAAAACAGACGGCGGAAAGTAAAGAGAAAGGTTTTAAAAAGCTATTGATTCAGCTTACAAATGTGAGTTAAGAATTGCTATTGCTATTAAGAAGCTTTGCGAGTGTGGAGTGTCAACAGCTAGCGGTTAGGAAGTACAGTCACCTCTTATACCCCCAGTCGCGCCCGCTGCGCGCTCCGCCTTCTGTCTCAATTTATGTCCCAGCAACACCACTCGGCCACCGCCTACCCGGAACAGGCTATCCCTCCACTTCAATCGGGATAATTAACCCGCGGTGGTACAGGGAGATGCCGGGGCGGGGCTCTGTGTGGGCTGGTAGCAGGCAATGATGATATCGGCAGTAGCACAAATTAAAGGAAAACAGACGGCGCAAAGTAAAGAGAAAGGTTTTTAAAAGCTATTGATTCAGCTTACAAATGTGAGTTAAGAATTGCTATTGCTATTAAGCAGCTTTGCGAGTGTGGAGTGTCAACAGCTAGCGTTTAGGAAGTACAGTCACCTCTCATACCCCCAGTCGCGTCCGCTGCGCGCTCCGCCTTCTGTCTCAATTTAAGTCCCAGCAACACCACTCGGCCACCGCCTACCCGGAACAGGCTATCCCTCCACTTCAATCGGGATAATTAACCCGTGGTGGAACAGGGAGATTCCGGGGCGGGGCTCTGTGTGGGCTGGCACAGGCAATGATGAAATCGGCAGTAGCACAAATTAAAGGAAAACAGACGGCGCAAAGTAAAGAGAAAGGTTTTAAAAAGCTATTGATTCAGCTTACAAATGTGAGTTAAGAATTGCTATTGCTATTAAGCAGCTTTGCGAGTGTGGAGTGTCAACAGCTAGCGTTTAGGAAGTACAGTCACCTCTCATACCCCCAGTCGCGTCCGCTGCGCGCTCCGCCTTCTGTCTCAATTTATGTCCCAGCAACACCACTCGGCCACCGCCTACCCGGAACAGGCTATCCCTCCACTTTAATCGGGATAATTAACCCACGGTGGAACAGGGAGATGCCGGGGCGGGGCTCTGTGTGGGCTGGCAGCAGGCAATGATGATATCGGCAGTAGCACAAATTAAAGGAAAACAGACGGCGTAAAGTAAAGAGAAAGGTTTTAAAAAGCTATTGATTCAGCTTACAAATGTGAGTTAAGAATTGCTATTGCTATTAAGCAGCTTTGCGAGTGTGGAGTGTCAACAGCTAGCGTTTAGGAAGTACAGTCACCTCTCATACCCCCAGTCGCGTCCGCTGCGCGCTCCGCCTTCTGTCTCAATTTATGTCCCAGCAACACCACTCGGCCACCGCCTACCCGGAACAGGCTATCCCTCCACTTTAATCGGGATAATTAACCCACGGTGGAACAGGGAGATGCCGGGGCGGGGCTCTGTGTGGGCTGGCAGCAGGCAATGATGATATCGGCAGTAGCACAAATTAAAGGAAAACAGACGGCGCAAAGTAAAGAGAAAGGTTTTAAAAAGCTATTGATTCAGCTTACAAATGTGAGTTAAGAATTGCTATTGCTATTAAGCAGCTTTGCGAGTGTGGAGTGTCAACAGCTAGCGTTTAGGAAGTACAGTCACCTCTCATACCCCCAGTCGCGTCCGCGACTGGGGGTATCCCTCTAGATCTCAGGATAGAGATCTAGAGGGAAGAGAAGGCGGTAAAGGAGATAGAAGAGCAAAGCAGCATGTGAAGAACTAGTATTGTCAATCATGACTTAGTTCATTTATTGCTGCCTTTGGACTTCAGCACGGTCAGATATTCCCCGGCTTTTATTTCGGATAAGAAACTTTTGGTGGTTCAATAGTGGATGACTTTGAGCCTGGCAGGATTCATGAGGTACACATCCGCTCCTTGCTGTTGAAAATATAAGATTATTTGTCTGAGGCGCCATCTGCGCTCCACTGTCTGATGGCAGAAGTCTGGCTTAGCGAAGAAAGTTATTCTATTGGCACCTTTCTTAGAGTTGAAGCGGGCTTTGTCGTAGATCACTTCCCTAAGAAGAAAGTAACCAAAATATACCAGAAAAACTCTTGGGTGCCCTCCAGAATTGTGTTGTCGCTTTAGATGAAAGGGAAAGCGATAAGCCCTCTGCACCTCATGGTCCCAGTCCCAGCCGGTCTCATCAGGGAAGGACTCCAGGAGCAGCTTGACAATGAAGCGCCTTGGGTCTTCCCCCTCCTTCCCTTCAGGAATACCCAGTAAGCGCAAGTTGTTTCGACGCTGGCGATTTTCCTGGTCCTCCATCTTTGTCATTAGTAACCCTGGGAGAAACACTACGCTACGCTCGCGTAGTTCACGAAGTTTGCGCAACTTCGCACTACACAGGCTGCACGTAGCACAGTGCGAACACGCGTAGCGCAGCGTAGCGTAGTTCAGCAGTCATTTTTTGCTTGTTCGCGGTCCTCAACGTCATGTTCGCGACCGCGAGCAAGCAAAATGACATCCTGGCAAAACTCTCAATGCGGGGAGGTCAGGTTTCTCATTGCGAGTGGTCGTGCATGCTTGCAACCGCTCGTGATGAGAAACTACCAGTTCGCGTTGAGAAAGCTGCCGCTCGAGTAAAAATCTACTCGAGCAGCAGAAAACTACAGCTCGCACTGTGCAAGATGCCGTTTTCAATGATTGCACAGTGCCGGATGCTTGTTCGCACTGTGCAATCATTGAAAATGCATCTTGCACAGTGCGAACATGCTACTACGCAGTTCGCGTAGTGCTACGTGAAGTTTGCGTAGTGCGAAGTGCACTTCGCGTAGCGCTACTACGCGAACTACGCCCAGGGTTAGTCATTAGATCGATCATGCAGCCTGTGTTGGACTCCCCCCTTGGGACTCGCCACAACTTGTTTTTCGCTGGAAGCCCTTGAGGAGAGAGCACTCCTCGTTTCTCTACTTGGAACCCTTGCCTGCCTTGACCGCCCGCCTCCCGCCGCCAGACCCCAGTAACATCACCGGGTCCGGCCGCCAAGCGGAGCGCGGTGTGTGGTCATAAACTACACTACCCAGCATTCCTGGAGACGCAGTCCGCGTCATTCACGCGCCAGGCGGCGCTTAAATCTGAGGCCACCCCGGTCGAGGGGGGGAACTCGCCACAACTTGTTTTTCGCTGGAAGCCCTTGAGGAGAGAGCACTCCTCGTTTCTCTACTTGGAACCCTTGCCTGCCTTGACCGCCCGCCTCCCGCCGCCAGACCCCAGTAACATCACCGGGTCCGGCCGCCAAGCGGAGCGCGGTGTGTGGTCATAAACTACACTACCCAGCATTCCTGGAGACGCAGTCCGCGTCATTCACGCGCCAGGCGGCGCTTAAATCTGAGGCCACCCCCGTCTCGCGGGACGCGAGCGGGACGCCGGGCGAAGCCCGGGCCAAGGGCGGGCCCGTTTCAGCCCGTTACAGACTGTGCAGGACTGGACTGGGCCACGGTATTTTCATTTATAGTAATACACCATTTTTGCTTTTGATTCATCGTGAATATCCCCCTTGTATTAGCCCCATATTCATTAGAAGCTTTGTAGCACTTGATCCTATTGTACAATGAACAAACGGACTAGAAGTAAAAAGACCTCCAGCCTAACTGACATCACCGGCCCACTAGACCTATTTATCACCAAGACTCATGAGGTCATTGACAACAGTATACAGATATTACAACGAAGGGTATCCCATGAATTGGAGGTTGCAAGAAGGTCGTCCATGGGGCCTCTGGCGTCTGCACAATCTCCTCAAAAGGGTCCAATTGCCCCCTTGCTGAAGCAAGTGGACAACACGAATGTACTAATTCATACAGTCCCAAATAGCGTCGATTTATCCGCTACCCAACTCTCTTTGGGGTCTAACTCCTGTGAGGACTTGGAAACTACACCAGACCTACAATTTTCCCAAAACGAACAGGATAGCGTAGATATTGTAGACCTCGATACCATGGGTAAATGGGAGGGTGCCATAGCAAAGAGGTCAAACACAAATACGGATAAGACCTTAGATGAGGCAGTATTGGTCCTGCAAAACACCAAGACCTCCCTTAAACCCACCACTGACACCATCTTGCCAGGCCAACTAACTTCTATTAATAACGGTGCTGTTTGCCCAGCGACACCCCATGACCCCTGCCCTAGAGAGCTGTCAGGGACACAAATAATGGGAGTTGACATACAGAAACCATGCTCTGCATGCATAACATTACACGACTTTATTACAAATAGCATGGGGCGATTGCTAAAGCATCATCTGCAACCCCTAGAGAAGAGCATTATGATCATAGAGAAACAACTAGCCAAATTAAATGTCCCAGCATTTAAGCAAAGCACACTGGGTACGCTTGCTAAGGGCCCCGGGATTGTAAATGACACAAACACGCAGGCGCAACGCCCGCCCCCACCAGGCATTCAGCCCAAGCCTCATCCGCCTGAAAGAGTTCGTAACCCAGAAACTCAAAAAATTGACAGGCAAAACATACAAACCACCCCAAATCCCGTGATAACAGAAGGGACGGGAAAACGGAAAGGCCCCACCGAGAACTCCCAAAAAACTCCAGCTCCAGCGGAGTCTATTAGCCAAACAGTAAAACAAAAGGATACCCTACCGACATCCCAAAAAACCCAACCATCTCTGTCACAAGTTAATGAGAGGAGGGCTCCAAGGTATAGACGTCCGATACATCTACCGCCTGAGGCGACCCCGTATACTGTCATACTTACAGGGGTCACAGAGCTGGCTGATGGTGCGGATGAACCTCCCTGGTCCCTCCGTAACAAGGTACTACAGTGGCTAAGCCAAAACAGACCTCTTCACCCATACAATCATGGTAGAATTGTATCCATGAGGAGAGTGTTCTGGATTGGCGAAACAAAAAAAACTCTAAAGGGCGATTGTATCGTACTAAATTGTGAGGACCCAGATACAGCTGATTATATCTCCTCATGGCCAGCTTTAGAAAAAAGGGGGGGCGTTGATGTACAACGTCTTTCCTTTTTTTATCCCCCACTAAATATCCCTAATTATGGTGACCTAAATAGTTGGGAGGAAGCACAGGACTGGACTTGGACACAGGTGGGGCATTATAATGGAAACAGAAGCAGGAACAGGAACAGTAAAAACCACTGGAATGGAGGGTGGGACAATCATCCATGGCCACTGAGAAGAGAGAACCCACACCCTGATTACTGGAGGGGGGTCCCCACGAGGAATAGGTATGATTGCTTGGATATGGTCGATTGACCAACAATGACAACAAACCCCAAAATTAGAAATCTAAGTACTCATGTGGAAACCTGCAATAGTGTAGAGCAGTCTGTTACTGCTAATAGTCCACCAGCAGGGCATACACCTGATCCTCCATTTCGGAACACACTTCGTACCCCCATAACCCCACAGACCTCCACCCAAACACTCAGGGAGCAAGGACTTAACTTAGAGGGCGTGGAGAGCCCAACCCCCCAGATAGTGGCAACAGAACCCAGCCGACACAAATTAAATTTGAAAATTACCTCCTGGAATATTGCAGGGCTGAGCAATAAAGCAAGGGCCCACCCGTTCCTATCATTCATGGCAAAACAGGATATAGTATGCTTACAGGAATGTTGGGATCAAGAGGAAACCCATATTGAGGGCTTTAGCACCCACTACATCCCGGCGATACAGGGTAACCGAGGCAGAGGGTCGGGGGGCCTATGCATCTTTACCTCCAATTTGTGTAATATAAAACTGACTACATATGCCCCGATGGATCCAAAGTAGAGGTGGCTAGATCCTTGCAAGGACTCATAGTCAAAGCAAAGGGGTGGTCCCTCTTTGTGGTGAATATATACATAAACGTCCCTAAAGTAGAGCCCAAAGCCCTAATAGCGGAGCTTAATGCAATGCTCTTGATGGGTGACCAGAACACAGACTGTATTCTGGTAGTAGGCGATTATAATTGCCACCTATGCCCCTATAGTGCAACAAAAAATTGCGGAATTTATAACTTAAGAGGAGACCCCACCACACATTTCGAACATTCCATTATTGGGAATATGCTTAACCAACTAATGCATGATTGGGACATGGGGTTCGCTAACGAACTTTGTGAGCCTTATGTAGCCTTCCAGACAACATTCTTTGGTCGGGGGTCAGGAACTACAATTGATTATATCCTAGTGACCAATAAGAATCAGGGTTGCCTGGGGGCTTTCAACACGGAAGATCTGGCACTAAGCGATCACTTCCCGATCAGCACTACAATTTCTATTGAGAAACACGAGAGTCCCGAGTTAAGCATACCGAGAATCCTTCATGGCCATTCGGTGTCACTGGCAAGAAAGAATGGGTATGCAATAAAGTGGGGAAAAATCAATGCTATAACTTTCCTAAAAGATCTAGTGCAGAAAGAAATGAAGCAATTCATGGCATGCCTAGAATCTAATACTACCCCCCAGCAAATTATAGCGGCGTATGGTAGCATAACTGCCACTATAAATGATAAACTAACAAAAAAATTAAAGAGAGGTATAGCAAAGAGAGAACATGGCTGGTTTAATTCCGCCTGCTCTAAAGCCCACAAAGATCTCTTACAGGCTTTAAAGACACTTCCTAAGGATAACAGTGCGATTAAGCAAGCAAGACGTGCTTATAAGCAGACGCTACGCGAACGACAGGATGAACTTAAAAATCAGGCCTGGGAAGCCCTAGTAAAGGCAAGTTCCATAAGGGATAATATCTCTTTTTGGAAGGAGATTAATGCCCCTTTTTTCTCCACAGACAATAAGGCAGACTCAATGGAGATAGCCATAATGGAAGATGCCTGGGTTGATCATTTTACCTCGTTATATAAAAAAGAGGCAATAAACATGACCCCAGAACATAACTTCTATAATAGGAAGAACTCGCAATTGGCGACGCAAGATAGTTTCCCTCTAAATATAGTTTTTACCCCTCCTGAGGTTGAATTAGCAATCTCACAGAGTGCAAATTTAAAAGCTCCTGGCCCAGATGGAGTCCCTATTGACTTATTTAAAGGCAATGTAGAACTGTGGGCTCCATTATTAGCAAATGTACTAAATGCGTATAGCATAATGGGATTTCCTGACTCATGGCATGAAGCCATAATTATTCCAATATTTAAAAAGGGGAACAGACAGGACCCAAAATGCTACCGCCCTATCTCCCTGCTGGATACACTAATGAAAGTGGCAGGTAGAATATTGTTAACTAAACTACAAACTTGGTCTAAAAATAAAGGGATTCTTTCCAAATTACAGTATGGCTTCAAAACTGGAGTTGGCACTGTAGAGCAGGGTTTAAACTTGAACTTAATAATAAATAAGTATATTAGCAAGAAACAAGGGAATCTCTTCCTTACTTTCGTCGACTTATCCTCGGCTTTTGACTGCCTTGATCATGATGTGCTGTGGAATACTCTGGATAAGCTGGGAATAGATAAAAATATTCTACATTTCATACAGGAACTATATAGAGATGCGGGGGCAGCGGTCAGATACGGCAAAAATGGTGAGCGAACAAAAAAATTCCCCATAGCAAAGGGTGTTCGTCAGGGCTGCATCCTTGCGCCATTCCTTTTTAATTTATACATTAATGAGATAGCAGACGTTTTAAATGATCTTAAAGTTGATTATCCTAAAATAAATGGTACCCCAGTATCTTTATTACTGTATGCTGATGACGCTGTGATTATGGCCCGTACACAGATAGGCCTTCAGAAAGCCATAACAGGTTTCTCATCTTTTATGTCCACGAGAGGCTTAAAAATAAACGAGGGAAAAACATTTACAATGTCATGCTCCTTGAGGAAAAACATACCAGACTGCAAAACCTTCGTTAATAGCAGTAAGACAGCGATGACCAAAACCTTTTCCTATCTAGGAATTACATTTAATAATAAGGGAACATGGTCACCAGCAATAACCTCGAGGAACTTAGCCTTTGCCCGTACAATAGGCGCTCTTAAACACTTTGCTAAAAGACTGGGCAGGAAACCTGTGAACATATTACTGAAGATATATGCTGCTAAATGCGTGTCTACCGCCGTATATGGGGCGGGCGTATGGGGCATTGCAGATAGTACGCAGATCCAAACAGTGGAAAATGCTTTCCTTAGATATTTACTCTCAGTTCCTCGCTCCACGTCTATTACTGTGTGCCACAATGAACTGGACAGAGTCCATATTATAGACCTGATAAAAATAGCACCAGTAATGTTGTGGTTCAAGATTTGGACATGCGAGGATACAGGGTTCAATAGGGAAGTAATTAATGACTGTTTAACTTATTCTGCGTCCACCAAACAACCATGGCTAGCTTATGTGAAAAAGTTTTTTCTTTCTATTGGTAAACCAGATCTCTATTCAAACCCCACAACATGCTCACAAATATCAAAAAAATCTCTAAAAATGGCATGTTTGGACTTACTGGCGGAACGAAGATGGTACTTAGATGGGCACAAATCCACCATAGTAGCTCATCGTAACATCTTACATGGTCCAGGTATTCATGCTTATTTAGCACCAACTTACTCGTGTTACCATAGAATGCTCCTGACCCGAATGAGGACGGAGTCGTTCTATAGGCTTGTATCTTTCCCCATTACAAACGATTGGTCTACAATCATGGAAAACTGTCCGTGTGACGACTTATCCAGACAGTCAAATTTACATTGTATATTCTTCTGTAAGTATTATCAATGGGGGAGAAAAAGATACCTGTTACCACTGCTAAAGTCATGGGGTGTAAGAACTTGTAAAACCGCACTGCTTAGATTATATATGCTGCAAGATGAAGCTACCATAGTGACAGCGATAAAATTCCTGGCGTTTACCGTAAAATGCAGGGGGTCCATGGGAAATGTATAGGACTCCTTGGATAAACACAAAACTGAAAACTCGTATTATAATGTTCCTTATAAACACCGGATAATACGTATACAGTAGCAGACTGTATGAACTCCAAGAGTCTTGCAAATGAATTTTAGAACTTTTATATACGCAATTTAATGAATTTTATCCATTTTATCCCGATGATATGTTTTACTGTAAGAAATTTTATACACGAGAAAAATTGTTTAGTTATTCATTGTTTTGTATTTGTATGTCATGCTTTTATGGTTTTTTGCCAAAACACCGAATAAAGCTATCTTGAATTGAATTGAATTGACTCCCCCCTTTGCTTGGTAGCAAGGCTTTCTGACTCTAGATGTTCTGTTCGTGCCTCTACCATGGTAATACGGTCGCTGATGTCGGAGCAGGTTTTCTTCAGGCGTCTTAGTCCACCTTGTAATTTTTTTGCGGTATTTTTGGCTGTTCGGTTATCAGCCCGAACTTCCTCATGAAATTCCTTAATTGAGGCTAGAATGGACCCTAGAGAGGGTTCAGAGGAGTCAGCCGGAAGGTTCTTTGAGCTCCCCCACTGAGTAGAATTATGATCATCCTCATCAGGTGGGTACGACTTTAACTGACTGCGCCGCTTGCTCATATTACTGGGCTTCTTTGTGCGCTGAACAGTGCTGATTTCTTTGTGTGAAACTTCACTATCACCTTCGCTGGCGCCATCCGACACTTCATCACTAGTGGACGAAATGGTGCAGTCTGAAACAGAGTAGAAGTGCTCTATTCCGGCCTCGGGTGTCCAGGGGTTCTGAGGGATGGAAGGTGTCATCAAGTTCTGGATGACCTTATCAATCTCGTCTGACTGTGGGTTATTAGTGAGAGAAGCAATCTCAAGGCAGGGTTGTTTGCTGGCAATGTCAGGTGCATAATGTGGAGAGAGATTGCTGAAGGGCTGGTCCACCAGAGAGACTGGGAGGAAAATTTCTGCGTCCTTGATGGGCAAAGGGGGGTGCTCAGATATATTTAGAACATTCTCTTCTGCATCGAGTGTGGGCCCCCCTCCAAGGCTTTCTTTCTCTGCATTCCTCTCTTGTTGTGAGACAGCTAGAGCTTTGGGATGTAACGTGGGGTTAAGTGCGGGGTTGTGGTGAGTCTTTTTTATCCCCAGAAAGATTTTTGCCGGGGGGGGGGGGGGGGGGGGGGGCAAGCCGCAGCTGGATTTTTAGCATCTTTAATCGCCCCCACCCCTGGTTTAGCTATTGGTTTCCCCAATTGTTTCAGAGCAGCACTAACCTTTGGTTTGAGGGTGGCAGATCCTCCCAGTGCTCCTCCTGGTACGGCCGTTCTATCCGCCGCTATCACTGAGTCCCTGGAGGTTTTTGTTTCATTCACAGCAACCGGAGTCTTTGTTTTAGGGCCTCTCCGCGCAGTTCTGGAGTTCATGATGCACCGTCTGCTGTGAAATGGTATGCGTAGATGTCCTCTGCCCGCGGCCAAGGGAATAATAAAGAAGAGACTGGCTTGAAAAATAATTGCAGCCGCAAAGTACAACAGAGTCCAACGAGTCTGTGGGCTGGAAATAGTAGCGGCTAAGAAAAGAAGCGACCCCAACACAATGCTTTGGCTTGTCGAGTTCGGCTTGTGTGTCCGCTCGAGAAAGAGTACTAACTGTCTTTGCCGTTTTTGGCACCCCAGTAACTTTCCAGCCTCACCGTGCCGAAATCAGCCTCTGCATCCTTCACGCTCTCGCTCTGGCATCTGGCAGGTCTGCGCAGGGCAGCTGGCCGAGCGTAATGCTTCCGGCGTGGGTAGTCGAGTGACAAGAGCTCACGGAGATTCCATCCTGCTCTAACAATGTCTATTATTTCTGATGCTGCTCTTTCGCCCTCCGCCAGTATCTTATTGAATTTGTCTATGTTTTCATCTGAAAGATGGTCTTTCATTGTCCCCATATCAGACCACATTTGTCTATTCTATCGTCCCATATGGCTAGAGCGTTAGAAGCTCTTACAGAGATTGCTGCCATTGAGGAAAAATGTTTTCCGATGGAGTCGAGACGTCAACCATCCTTATCCGGTGGAGATGTGATGGGAGTAGAAGGATTCTTTGAACGCCTCTGGGCTGCCTGCGAAATAACAGAGTCAGGTTTTGGATCACTCTTGAGACACACAGGAAAGTCTTCTGGGCCCTATATTTTTTATCGAGTCCCAGAAGTACGGAAACCACAGAAGCTGGCATTCTCTCATTTTGACACCCTCTTGCCAAATGTGATCAATTATTGGTATTCACATGACTGTCTTCCTAGATTCCTGTTTACAATCGTACAGAAAACACTCGGATTGCTGTACAATTGTGAGCAAGTGGAATCTGGTAGTGGCTCTGTCCATAATATTGTGTAAACCTCCAATATCCTCTGGAGGTGAGCCCGAAGGATGATGAAGTCAGGTGGATGGTGTTAGTTCTACATAATCGTCCCATAGGTCAGTGGGCGAAGGAGGATCATGGATCTCTCCCTCCTCCGGCTCTTCCTCAGAGGTGGTAGGATCGTCTCTGGGAGGCAAAGTAATCACGGGTTGTGGTGTTAACCTGGGTGTGGCAGGAGGCTGTGGTAGCGGTGTTGGAGGAGCTATAGGTGGAGGCGGGGGCACTGTGACACTGTCCTCTTGAGGAGGAAACCTCCTTTTATAATCCATCAACATATTTTGCAGGTCCACTACAAGTGTCGGTGGAAACTGAGCACGCTGTTGTCTGTGGTGTTCAAAGTATCAGTATTGGTGATACTGTACAGGAGAGACTGGGTAGTGTTGATAATATTGACCCGCACCGTCATAGTCATCTTGATATTTGACAATGAGCTCAGAAGGGCTATGTGCAGTTCCAAACTGGCCTTCATCCTCCTCAGAATCCTCTACATCCAAAAGATGACTGGGAGGTAATGGTGAAATCTTTGGCGTCCTAAATTCCAGCTGCGTAGATTGCAGATATGGAGTTGAAGGACCTTCAGACCAAATTGACATTTTCATCGACGAAGCGGTCGTATACGGTAGAATGGTCGTCGATGAAAACTTCGTCGACAGCAGTATAGCCGTAGACGGTGGAACTGTCGTCGACGATGCAGCTGTCGTCGACGATGAAGTGGTCATCGACGATGGAGGGGCCATCAACGAGGGAGTCTCATTGGTGTCTTTGCCGACGACAAGATTTTAGCCGACTGTCTCGTCAACTATGAACTCTTCATCTGTGGTGTCTTCGTCGATGGTGTCATCGTCGACGATAGAGGCACAGTTGACGGAATGGAACCCAGGACACTCGCGGTAGATGTAGTCAACGCTGTTGACAGTCTCAACTACAATAGAGTCACTGTCGTAGTCGCTGAGGAAGTAATAGGCGTAATTGGTCAATTTGACGCTGATGAAGATTTGTGGCTGATTTTTCCTTTAGAATGACTAGAAGAGTCCTGTTTTCCTTTTGATGTCCATGAAGAATGAGGGGACCCAATCTCTGAGGAGACCTTATGCTGTTTCTCCTGATTCTCTAGTCAGATGAGAGCCTTTGGAATGCTTCTTTCTCTCCTCAATGTGACTCTCAGGCAACCTGGGCCTCCATAATGAGATTTGGAGGACGTTTCGCTCTCAACATCCGAAGTAGAACTCTGCCTCTTTTTTAGCCACAACAGAAGTCTTCCTTCTCTATCTCTTAAGGTTTTTGTAGAGAAAGTGTGGCATATTTTACATTGCCTTGTCTCATGGCTGGGATAGAGACAATAAATGCAATCTTTGTGGGTATCATCCACATGCACCCTTTTCTTTCCACAGGATTTGCAAGCTCTAAACAATCCTTTTTTGTCAAACATTCTTATCAAAGGTTTAAGGAATAAACGTATCTGGAAAAGTTGTAGAAACTGTGCAGGGCTCAGGGAGACTCCCTTACACACGACGTGCGGTGAAAATCTGAGGGATTCAACCTCTCTTGGGAAGGTTCTAGAGGGTGGCGGCTTCTGATTGGTTGTGTTTTAAGTTTGGTCCTTTTGTAAAAGCTATTTACTAATTTGTTATATATACCATGGGACTGCCACTACGACGACAGGGAATAATTCAGGCATGTGAATCTATGAAAGATACCCCAATACTGGATAACTGGATACTGGTTTGTGGTGCAGCTAGCTGTGGCTGGCTGCACGACAAACCTAAAAAGTCAACAAATTAAGATGTGAAGCACGTTCTTACTCTTCTCTTTCAAAAATAACATTCACCTAATCTCAGCTCCCATATATATGATCTAGTGTTTAGAATATGAACTTAAATATTAATTGCAAATTTGTAGTGTTGCTAATTATGAAGATTACTTTTTAAATGTTTGAAGCACAATATTTCTATTTGGTCATTTCAGTAGTTATCGTGTGAAAGATGTAAATTGACATGTGAATTATCAGTATTAAATTTGATGGTAGAAGCATTTTCGGTGCAAGTCAAACTTCGTGTTTCAGTTTGTCTCCCAATAGAGGAAGAGGGTTAGTGATAAACCTGTGAATGCAGGTAAGTATTGTTTATTGTACATGAATAGTAATATTATTATGTGGTGACATTTTGTGAGAATAGCAGTGAATAAATAAGATTTTTTTTTATTATATTGTGAGTATAACAAGGGTGGAAGTTAAGGTTGAGTATGCTGGTGGTGAGAAATAAGAGTGATGGCCTTTTGAGCTACTTGTCTTTTCAGGTGTTGCTGTGTAGCCACTGTGAATATATTTGTCAACTTTAACTCACCTTTCACTTTATTTTTTCATCGACCACCAAACAACGAAGGTGATGCACTTTGCCAAACATTATAAAGCAGGGAAAGATCGCAAATTCATCTGGACATTGGACAAGCAACTCCTGACCCAGGTGGACTCGTAAAAATAGCTTGTCTTTTAAATAGACCGTAACCTCAAATTCAAAACACATCTGGACCAAGGTTGCATGAATACCAAACAACTGCTGTTCGCTTTCAAAATCTTTCAAAACAAGCTCACAGGCTGCTCCACCGGACATGTATTAAAAGTTATAGTAGCAAAATTCCTTCCCTCCATCTCATATGGTTCAGAAATCTTGAAAGTCAAAGACACTAACAGTTCTAAATCTAGCACAATCAATTTTCTTCAAGAACCTGTTTTCAATCCCCGACATATTCAACTAGTCCACATTCGACTAGAATACGGACTAAGAAATCAGATTCCTGACAGACAAGGTGCACTAGTCAAGTACTATTGGAGTATGAGGGACGCAGACGAAAATATTCTTGCACATTACTGTTGGGTAGAATTGAAAACCAAGCCAGGCTAACCAACTCGATCTTTGAAGAACTCCCGCTCGGCACTGCAGCTAGAGGAGACCTGGCTCACTGTCCCTACCTACTCTGGCTTCAAATCTGTTGTCAACAAAGTAATCAAACGGTCTACCTTACTAATAGACAAATCTTCCTTTGCAAAAACATCTCACGCCTGGGCAGTGACACAAGCATACCAGAGGCTGCAACCTCAACCTTATTTGTTAGATCACTTTCCTCACCACGGTAGTGAGGCTAGGGTCATTCCCATCAAAGGACCTGACTCCGAAATGGAAACATTCCTGGCAATCAAAGGAATGCCACTTATGCGGAGCAGGGGACGAGTCTTTACTGCATCTATTATGTATCTGCCCCTTCATAGCAGAAACCAGAAAAACGGTCCTTCGGGAAGCCTTTAGGAAGGAACAAATAAGAACTTGCAGAGCAGCAGTTATCCAATGTCTCAGAGGTCCATCAATCCAACTGTCTTGCAGTGCCATAAACTTCTTCAAAATCACGGCAAAAGAACTGGACAAAAATTAAACTGCCTACCTACCCAAGTAGTTTTAGAACAATCAGCCCCGATACTTCTTTATTGTATTGCCTGAACGTTTTAATCTTTTGACTTAAATCACCGCCACTTGCTTGCTGACCGACTTCCTCGTGCTTCTTTATATTTTATACGTTTTTAAATATGCATTTCATGTATTCCTTACTAATGGTGGTTTTCCCCCCTTTTATGATTTTTTTTACGAAATCAAATAAATGTATATTTGACTTGACACTATTTTTTTAGGGCAGTTCAATGTTTATTTTTAGATATATGTTCTCTTACAGGTTCCACAGATGCTACACCGACAGTCTGTTTGCTATTGCAAGCAATATTCCAAAGCGCGCGTTAGCCGGTCCAGGCCTTCTTCACCTACCTTTCTTAGAGCTTAAATGTGCCCTGGACAATCTGACAGTTAGACTGGTGTACTATTCATAGTTGGGAACAGGGAGTCTAGCGAAAATGCAGGAAAAAATATTCACGGTTGGGAACCGAGTGTCAGGAGAAAAATGCAGAGAAAATCCAACTGGTTATAACACATGTTCTACTACTGTTTTTTACGACATGTCTCCCAATAAAAATAATACTCCACTTTTATGGCTGAGCTTGCACCCGCCTCACAAAACACCCCAAAATATGACCTGTAGATATCACATTCTACACAGCATATTCAATGCTTTTTTTTTTTTTTACAATGTGGGTAGCTGCAGAATTTGGGCCTTAGCTCAGCTGCCAACTAGAGAATTGTGGGAGGGATGGTCGGAAAAAAAGTCTAGGAGGTCCTATGCGGGGATCAATATTGATAACGTTTTTATTGAATCAAACAAAGTGAATTTGTACAAGTCCACGGCCAGTCCTGGTCTTCAGTGATTTCGGTGTGGTGTTCCTGGCTTTTCTTTCTTGGGAAGTATAGGGTGTCCCGAAGTACCATAAGGAAACAAAAACAAGAAAGTGAGCGGTAAGTCGTACTGTCTGTTAGAGGCTATATGCGAGCCAACAGAGGAAAAAGAAACCCTTCACCCGTCAAACCGTGAGAATGTGGAAAATACGAGAGATTTGTGCTTGTCAGCAAAAGAAACAGCCTTTCCTAAAGAGGCAACAGTGCTCTCCCTGTCTCAAAAGGGTCTCAGGTCACAAAGAAGGGAGATCTAGGAACTTTAGCAGGAAGGAAAACTAGCAAAGAAAAGGCACTGGTACGAGCGTAGTTCCACAGCCCCTTTTCTCCTCCCGCTTTATATCAACATAATAGTCATGTGTATCGTGATACGACTTCCCTCCACAGGTATTACGAAATTAAAGCACCATTGGAAATAACTGGGATGTCCCTGCTCCCTTATCCCTCCCCATGGACAGAGGATAAAACATTCCAGATGCATTGGTTCTCGGGTCCCAACACCTCCCCTTCAACGCCCTCCTTTCTCCCTTCTCCCGGACCACGTACCGGGGGGGCCGTAACTCTCCTGAGTCACGGCGGCAAGCAGGCGTCCTCCGGGGCCAACCACCACTCTTCGGACCAGTTGTCGGTTTCGGCCGTCTCGTTGCCTCCGTCCTCGTTGCAGCGGTCTTCGGTCCTTCATCCTTGTGGTTCGCGTCTTGGCAGGGCACAAGGTGTTCCTTCCTCCGATTCTCCGGGCTCCGTTCTCTGCTCCTCGCCTTGCTCCGTCTCCGTCTCCTCGGCGTCTTCCTCTTCCGCCCTTCCTTGCCAGTGGGCCGGTCTTCTGTGTCCGGTCCTGATCAGGGATTGGTTTTCGTGTTTCTCAGGGCGGTCCTCTGCCTGTGTAAAAGGGAAGTCCAAAGAAGTTAACCCTCGCGCTCCCGCTGAGGTCCTGCTATCCTCGAATCCGTAGGAAAAAGGGGCCAAGGTCGGGGAGAGGTCAGCCTCCTGCTCACATCCCCTTACCCTCTTGATTCTTTTTTCTTGCTGGCAAGAAAGTTAGGGTATCTGGACAGGTAATCCGCATTGGCCTGATCCTTTCCCTTTCGATGCAGAGTGGTAAACCTATAGAGCTGAAGGGAAAGGAACCATCTCAATATCCGATCGTTATGTCCTTTGTTCCTGGACATCCATTCTAGGGGAGCATGGTCAGTATACAAAGTGAACTCTCTTCCCTCAAGGTAGTATTTAAGGGATTCTATTGCCCATTTGATGGCCAAGGCTTAGTTTTCGATAACAGCATAACGTTTTTCACGGGGGAACAACTTCCTGCTGATATAAAGGACAGGTTTCTCATGTCCATTGGGGTCTATTTGGGACAACACTGCTCCCAGGCCGGCATCTGAAGAGTCGGTTTGTAATACAAAAGGCTGGGAGTAGTTGGGGCTGAGGAGGATGGGGTGAGTTGTTAGGGCGCTCTTGAGCGTTTGAAAGGGTGAAGCAATGAAGGAGTGGGATGCTTCAACATGCTCACTGTTTTCTTTTCTTTCTGTAGTAGGTCGGTCAAGGGGGATGCAACTTGGGAAAAATTCGGAATAAACCTCCTGTAATACCCTAATACCCCAAGAAAGGCCCTCAACTCCTTTTTTGTCTGAGGAAAAGGGATGGACGTGATGGCTGTTATCTTTTCTTCTTGGGGTTTGATGTACCCTTCCCCTAGTAAGTACCCTAGATACTTGACAGAACGCGCTGCCAACCTGCTTTTGGAGGGGTTAATGGTGAGGCCAGTATCTTTTAGTGCTTGTATGACCTGTGTCAGGTGTGTTAGGTGCTCTTTCCAGGTGGCACTATGTATAACGTTGTCGTCTAAGTAAGCGGCCGCAAAGGCCGCACAGGGTCGAAGTACTTGATTCATAAGCCGCTGAAAAGAGGCCGGAACCCCGTGAAGCCCAAAGGGCAACACTGTGAACTGATACAGGCCACTAGGGGTTGAGAAGGCGGTCTTGTGTCGTTCTTGTGGTCGTAAGGGCACCTGACAGTAGCCTTTACACAGGTCCAGGGTACTGATATAACAGTCAGTGACTAGCCGTTCCACCATCTCATCCACTCTTGGGAGAGGATAAGAATCGAACTGGGATATCTTATTTACCTCCCTGAAGTCTATGCAAAATCTGATTGAGCCATCTGGCTTGGGTACCAGTACGATGGGTGAATTCCACTCACTCCCGGAGGATTCGATAATGCCCATATGTTACATGTTCTGTATTTCCTGCTCTACGGCCTGCCTTCGTGCTTCAGGGAGGCGATAGGGACGCAATTTCACTCGTTTCCCTGGTGGGTTAACGATGGTATGTTCGATAATGTTAGTTCTCCCTGGTTCTTGGGAAAATACCTCTTTGAGAGGGAGTAGGTGCTGCTCTAGGTCCCGTCTCTGTGCTTCCGGGAGAACAGCATCAATGCTCTGCTGATACAAAGGACCGGATATCTGGGTGAGTCCCACTGTTCTCGGATCGTTCCCTTCCCATTTCTTTAAGATGTTAATATGGAAGATTTGAGTGTTGTTCTTTTTAAGGGGATCCATTTCTACTCGGTATGTTACTGGGGTGACCTTGTCAACTACCCGGAAGGGCCCTTGCCACTGCCCTAAAAGCTTGTGATCCGAGGTAGGCATCATTAATAACACCATGTAGTCTATTTCTAGGGTACAGTCTTTCGCTCGCCTGTCATATTGTGCCTTCTGAGCGTGTTTGGCCTGTTCCAGATGGGTGGTCACTATGTTACGGATCTGCCCCAAATGGGTTTTTAGATTCAGCACATACTCAGGCAAGGTTTTCATCCCTTCTGGTTACTCCTCCCACTCCTATTTGAGCATGTCTAGTAATGTGCGGGGTGATCTTCCATAGAGCAGCTCAAAAGGGGAATATGCGGTACTTCTCTGTACCTTGCACCGGATGGCGAAGAGAGCCAAAGGGAGCATGTCTTCCCACTTGCGGGTTTCAAGGTCTAGCAATTTCTTTAGAGTGGCTTTAAGTGTAGCGTTGTACCGCTCCACCAGCCCGTCCGTCTGTGGGTGGTAAGCTGCGGTGCGAATCTGTTTGATGTTTAGTATTAAACACACCTGTTTCATAAGACGAGAAACAAAGAGTCCCTTGGTCAGTTATGATTTCTTTGGGAAACCCTACTCTAGTAAAAATGTTGATCATGGCTTTTGCGATTTGCACTGCGTTGGGCTGGGTTAGAGGGACAGCCTCTGGGAAACGGGTTGCATAGTCAACCAACACTAGGACAAACCTACACCCGCTTCGGGAAGGCAGTAAGGGGCCTATAATGTCCATTCCTACCCTGGAGAATGGTTCTTGTATAATAGGCAAGGGTCTTAAGGGGACTCTTCTAGGGATCACCCTGCTATTCTTCTGACAAATGGCACACTCCCTATAGTACTTCCTGACCTGTTGGTAGATGCCTGGCCAAAAGAAGTTTTCTAGGATGCCTTTTTCGGTCTTTTCCTCTCCAAAACGTCCTTCTAGAAGGGGACTATGGGCCAAGTATAAGACCTTGTCTCTGTACTGTCGGGGTACCAATAGCTGGATGGGTAAGCCTCGCCCACCTTGGCGATAAGTAACCTTTTCTGGATTATGAACTGGGGACCTACACAATCAGGATCCACTTTTTCTTTTGCCGTGTTCCATGCCTCACGTAGAGTGGGATCGTCTTGCTGGGCCACGTAAAAACCTTTATCGTATTGCCATATTGGTGGCTTGCCACTGTGGGTGAGAGCATTTGTGGTCCAATTCTTTTTTTCTCTTTTCTTCTGTTTTCCGCTCTTCGGGGTCTTCTTGTTGGGTGAGGTCGGGGTGGAACCCTGAAAGAAAGGGGCAGTCTTTCTCCACTCCTCTCCCTCAGTCCATGTGTCCTTTACCAGGTTAGACATGTGGGGGTAGTCATTCCCTAGTACTAATGGTTCCTGTAACCTGGGAATGAGCCCTACTCTCAATGGCAGGGCGGTCAGTGAGGGGTCATGTTGTATGTGCACATCAGTGGTAGGGTATCTTCGGTTGTCCCCATGGATACACTGGATGTTGACATACCCAGTTGGATTGGGCACACCTCCCGGAATCTCCTGAGGACGTATGACACTTTGCAAACACCCGGTGTCCACTAGTGCTTGTCGTTTCGCTCCATTGACCATAACGTCCTGGTGATAGGGTATGTAGGCCCCATCAGGGTTACAATCGAAGTTCCGGGCTAACCCGATTTCCATGTTTTCTTCCTTCTGAGGGTAGGCCCGGGCAATATGACCATAGCCTCCCCAATTGTAACACTGGAGACCAGGAGGGGGCTGTACACGAACGGGCATTGGGAAGGGTCCCGGTGTTACTGTTATGGTTCCAGGTTTTTGGGATGTTGTGGACTTAGCCGGTCGTACCGACGTACCGCCTGGTCGCTTCCAGGGGTGTTCCTCCCGTTCTCTCTGTGGTTCCTGGGCCCTGGTGTAGGCGCTGGCTATGTCAATGGCTCTCTCTAGGGTTAGCCCAGTATGCTAGCGTACCCACTTGTGTACGTGAGGAAACAGAGAATTCAATAACTGTTCCATATAGAGTTTTTCCATGATCTCTTCCTTGGTTGCTGTGATTGGTTCAACCATTTATCCGCCAAGTCCCTTACACGGTAGGCTAGGGCTCGGGGTGTCTCTTGAGGCCCCTCTATGATCTGGCGCAACCGTGTCCTATAGGCCTCTTCGTCTATTCCTACACGTTCCAGAATGGTTCGTTTCACCTCCTCATAGGGGTTGAGGCCTTGAGGGTTAGCAACCTGATAGGCAGATTGTAAGTCCCCTGAAAGTAATGGCCTAGATATTGACCCCATTTATCCTGGCCCCATCCTGCCACTCTAGCCATCCTTTCAAAATGGCAAAGAAGAAATCAGGGTCTTCTCCCTCAACGTATTTTTGGAGAACTACTGAAGGAAGTCCGGTATGATCCCTCGGCTGACTCAATGTGTCTGCCAGTTTCCCTATAACGGTTTCCTGGTTGTGACTTTGTTCTTAGAGGGTTTTGTGTAACTTCTCTCTATCCTCCTCTGCTACTGCCAGACACTTCTCCATTATTTGTCCAAGTTTGTCCTGGCCCTCCGCCATCTTTTGTACCGCTGCCTCCATTTCCTCCAATCCCACTTCTGACACCACCTGTGGGAGGGATGGTCGGAAAAAGAGTCTAGGAGGTCTTATGCGGGGATCAATATTGATAACGTTTTTATTGAATCAAACAAAGTGAATTTGAACAAGTCCACGGCCAGTCCTGGTCTTCGGTGATTTCGGCGTGGTGTTCCTGGCTTTTCTTTCTTGGGAAGTATGGGGTGTCCCGAAGTACCATAAGGAAACAAAAAGAAGAAAGTGGGCGGTAAGTCGTACGGTCTGCTAGAGGCTATATGCGAGCCAACAGAGGAAAAAGAAACCCTTGACCTGTCAGACCGTGAGAATGAGGGAAATACGAGAGATTTGTGCTTGTCAGCAAAAGAAACAGCCTTTCCTAAAGAGGCAAGAGTGCTCTCCCTGTCTCAAAAGGGTCTCAGGTCGCAAAGAAGGGAGATCAAGGAACTTTAGCAGGAAGGAAAACTAGCAAAGAAAAGGCACAGGTACGAGCGTAGTTCCACAGCCCCTCTTCTCCTCCCCCCTTTTATATCAACATAATAGTCACGTGTATCGTGATACGACTTCCCTCCACAGGTATTACGAAATTAAAGCATCATTGGAAATAACCGGGATGTCCCTGCTCCCTTATTCCTCCTCATGGACAGAGGATAAAACATTCCAGATGCATTGGTTCTCGGGTCCCAACACCTCCCCTTCAACACCCTGCTTTCTCCCTTCTCCCGGACCACGTACCGCGGGGGCCGTAACTCTCCTGAGTCACGGTGGCAAGCAGGTGTCCTCCGGGGCCAACCATCACTCTTAGGACCAGTTGTCGGTTTCGGCCGTCTCGTTGACTCCGTTCTCGTTGCAGCGGTCTTTGGTCCTTCGTCCTTGTGGTTCGCGTCTTGGCAGGGCGCAAGGTGTTCCTTCCTCCGGTTCTCCGGGCTCCGTTCTCTGCTCCTCGCCTTGCTCCGTCTCCGTCTCCTCGGAGTCTTCCTCTTCCGCCCTTCCTTGCCAGTGGGCCGGTCTTCTGTGTCCCGTCCTGATCAGGGATTGGTTCTCGTGTTTCTCAGGGCAGTCCTCTGCCTGTGTAAAAGGGAAGTCCAAAGAAGTTAACCCTCGCGCTCCCGCTGAGGTCCGGCTAGCCTCAAATCCGTAGGAACAAGGGTTCAAGGAGGGGGAGAGGTCAGCCTCCTGCTGACAAGAATCCTTCCAAACCCAGACATTTCTGAAAACTACACATCCAGGGTAGTACAAGGTGGTGTGACGTGTGACGATGCCATGATGTTTTCTTACCTATATGTCCTCACAAACCTCAGACGTTGGCTAAGAATACACATTCTACTGTCATTTTTTGGACAGAAAGTTCGGGAGTATACATGGATGCACAAAATTTCTACCACCCAGTGTTACCATAGTTGTCCAGATAAAAACACTATCCCACTTTTGTGCATTGAAACAATAACACGACTATGCTATCTTGTCTATCTCATGGGCTAATTACAGAAACCAAACTTTATTGCTTAGGAATCTCTCCATTCCAGTAGCCTCTCTGTGACTCTCATAAGCAATACAACTCACCCACCCTTGCAAAATATGTTGAATTATTAACGTTGCTACTCCTAATAAAATACCAGTCGAAGTCACAGCGGATCCTTTGAGAGGTCATCATTGATGCCATTTAGCATGTAATGAGCGATGTAATGTGAGGTCATATTAAGGAGTGCACGGCGGGAAGCAAATTACAGCCAGCTAGGTAAACTTTCTAGGGTTTTTTAACGTAGGCCAAGGACTTATTAGCATACGTAGCTAAAACTTAATGTTAACCTTTAATTTATTTAATTGAATATACATGTGTGTAGATTAGATTAATATTTGTAGGGAGTGAAGAATGCCCGAAGGCATCTTGGCGCTAACAGCAGTACTCCAGGGCTCAGAAGGGACCAAAGCAGCAAAAGAGTAGTTAACTGGAAGTGAAGAGGCAGGTTTTTAATTGTTTCTAAAACACCTTAAGTTGTACTGAGACCTAAAGTGCAGCAGCATTTGATTCAACAGCAAAGCTGTGAAATGAATAAGGTTTCTCTACCACCCCTAAAAGCTTTTCGAATCGTAGCTACTTGCATGTTTCTGTCCGAGGTGGATCGCAAAGATCATGTGAGAATAAGACATAGTTTTTTATCCTTAAACTAGTCAGGGCCAATACCATGTAGGGCTTTGTGTGCAAAGCAGAGTGCCTTAAAAGCAGCCCTGCTTTTAATAGGCAACCAGTGTAGTTCTTTGACCCTTTGGTAGCTGATTCAAATTGCCTATAGTTTTTCAGAAGATGGACTGCATCCGCTGAAGTTTTTTTTAAAAGGCCTTGTTTTATGCTCAGGTAAATAGCGTTACAGTAATCAGTCCCAGAAAGCACCAGCGTAACCACCACTGCAGTCTGGAGCTCAGTAGAGATAAATGGCAGGACGTTTTTCCAATGTTTTCAAAAGGTAGAAACAGGAAGAGATTAGTTGATTTATCTGATCTTTGAAGGTTAATTTGGGATCAAAAATAACTCCCAGTTTTTTCGCTTTGGTGACTGGGGATTGTGGGGGGCCCAATGTGGTTGGCCACGTAGTAGAATTCCAAAAGGACACATCTGATCCAAAAAGAAGCACCTACGTTTTATCAGAGTTCTGTTTGAGACATTGACCGTCCATCCAGCTGGCAATAGTGGTCATACAGTTTTTTTATCTATTGGCTACCTCATCTACATTACAGTGAATAGAGACCACGTTTTGCCTATCCTCCGCATACAATGTTGTGTTAAAACCAAAAGATTCATTCAATGCCGCCAAAGGAGCCACATAGATAATAAACAAAGTGGGGCTTAAAGAAGACCCTTGTGGGACCTCACATGGTAAGGAAAAGGAGCTAGAAACCAAGTAACCAAAGGTAACTGACTTGGTTTGATTACTAAGGAAAGATACTAGAAGCTTAAGGGCCAATCCTACGATCCCAATCTCCCTTAAACAATGGATCAGAACCAGGTGGCTCACCGAGTCAAAGGCCTCAGATAGGTCCAAAAGGCACTGTTTGAGCTAGAAAAAAACATTCTTGTTAAAATCTGCTGATTATGCAGTAGATGAAGGATTATGTGGCAAATGTAGCAAATTCATAATTATGTGGAAAGTGCTACAGCTGCGGAATTGCATAATTGCAGTGGCCCTGTTGAAATTGTGACTACAATCTGATATCACCCTTTATATGTGCCTCTTTTGAGACTCTGAAAAACAGGCTTTCACTACAATGCATTCCAATGGGGACCATGTCTAGGAGTCCAATGATGATGAGAATCAGGAGCAAGTCATCACATTAATATTAATCACAATCTCTAAGGTCAGTCAATAATGAGAGTTACTAAAGATTTTAAGAGTTTTATTATTTCAAAGTTTCATGAATAGTCTTTAGTCACGTTGTGGTAAATAAATAAATTATTACCGGATCTATTTTTTACTATAATCAATAAACAGGTAGCTCAATAAATAAGAGTCAAGATTCGAGGTAGCTGGAGTTGACAGGCTTTAATCAGGCATAAAAGGACAGGAACAGGACAGCCTGCATGGGAATGGGATGGCAGCTGCCGGGGGCAGGATCTGGGAGCATAAGGGGGGTAACTTTTAATAACAGTGCACAATATTTATAGTTAAACAAATACATTGCATTCAATACAGTAGGCGTAGCAGTAGGCGGAGTTTGTAGCAGTCGCGAAAGATAAGGGCAACATGATGTAACAAGAAGGCGTGTACAGGGCGTATACATAGACATGTGATGTAAACGTAACAGAATATGTCATAAAAGGGGCGGAAACATGGAGGGGGCTACCTGAGCAGCTGGGACCTCTAACCTAGTGGTGCGCGCAAATGGGCAATGACGTGTTACCAGGGAGAACTGGGGGCTATGACTTCTGCGCTTGAAGAGGAGACGAAAGTCTGGAGTGTCAGAGCGACATGTACCCAGGCATATCTAGTATCTGTTGTTTAGAGTACATGTTGATAGAATCCAAAAGTTATCAGGGCAAAGGCTAATAGACATTAAGACTGGTGCATACATTATTCTATATGTAGTGAGTGTGCGAGGAATATTCTATTGAATATTAATACAGTATTTCTCTTACATGGAGACATAAAGGCTAGACCATGATGGAAACTATTGATGCGATTCAGTAGCTTAGGAATGCAGAGAAGGAGGGCTGGACTGATAACTAGAAACATAACATACTCTTGGCAGACTGGGAGGCAGAGCCAGGCCGAGCCGGGCACTGCGTGGCAAGAAGTAGGCTAAGGGTCAGGGATACAGGTGGGGGCTGTATCGCTCCTCGGAGAGGGTTCAGGAAACAGGAGCTGAATCTGAGTCCGGGCCCTTTTGAGGCCTAGAAACGGGGATAATTCAATGAATTAACGTGCACACTGTAAAACGTGGCAACGTAGCTTTACATAGGCCTGATATTCGTTATATTCACGAAAACTAGAAACTGGCATACTAGAGATGGACACAACTGTAATTGCGTCTTTTAATCGATCAGAGGGGAATACATGCATATCGATCATGCACATATAACATAAGATGGGGAACACGTAGGCACATATGACATGGCAAAATTTACTTTTCCACATTCCCTCCTTGTGCCCTACGTTTCCATCAGGAAACATCTATATTCATGATACCATCTATCATTTCATATAGCATCATTTGCTCGTCTCGAATTGTCTTGGAACGGGACTTAGGACTAGGAATACAAGAGGTAGCACAAATGCCGCAAATCGCAGGGCCACATTGTATACAGAGGCAGCAACTGAATAGGATCATTACTGCAATACCTAGAAATGACAATACTTTCCATCCCCAGGCAGATATAATACTCCAGAGCCAACCGGACCATGTCCAGGTGCCTGGATTCTGGTGTAACTGATGGGCAATTTTATGAAGTCTGGTTATAGCTGAATAAACAGACGGCGCGTTATTAGGAATGAAAATGCAGCAACTAGATCCGATGACTCTACATGCTCCTCCTCTATCGGCCAGTATGACGTCAAGAACGAGACGATTTTGGAGCACGACAAATCTCATAGCAGATTGCTCTTCGGTTAAGTTACCTAGAGCAGAAGTAGTCTCATTCACTACTGCTTCAAGGGTTCTGGTTAACCTACGGATTAACTTACTATTCTGGACAGGGCCTATAAAGAAGAAGAAACCTTTATTAAAGTCTTGATATTGTTCTAGAGTAGTTTCAGTTTGATCGACAATCGGGGACTCAATCTCCCTTCTATGTCTGACCTGTACTAGATGTGTGTTTCTATGATAATCAGATGGGGCTAGAAAAACTGGTGGCAGTAGGAAGGCAATGTAACATGTTCCATCCCAATCGAGGTGCAGACGAACATATGCGGTCTGACCACAAACAAAATAAGAATGACGTGAGGCTTTGAAAATAGATTTCCCACTGTCACTATACTCGACAGTAGTAGTACAATCACTATGTCCTACATGTGCGGAACCATTCTTTCTGACACATAATTCGCCTTTGACTGGTAGTACTGAAATAGCAGGTAAGTCTGGAGTAGTATCAGACTGAACATTCAATACCATAAAATTCGAAGAATAATTACCTAAATTATATACTTCATTTTCTAGATCTAACCCTGTTCTATGGGGGAGACCTTGCTTGTCTGGAAAACATGTTCTATTCAGAAGGGACATATCATTTGAAGATGACGTTAACATGGACCATGCTCCACACGAACCATTATGTGAAAACGGATAAGGAAAGAGTGGCAGAACTCCCTTCGGTGTCTGGAAAGGGGGGAGTCGACCACACACCCAACAATTAGTGGCATTGCTGGTCTGGTGTGAATAGTGTAACATTCGGAAGAATGTATTATTACGCATAGCAAGACGATAGGATAGCTCGTGAGGAGGCAGATCACTAAATGTGTGCTCTACTGTAGCATTCGCAAACTTATTTATATGCGAAATTGGAAAACATAAATGTAATGCATAACTTGTGCAGGTAACCATCAAACTTAGAAACAATAGGAAACTTAGAATGACGATACATCGTATAGAGTTTTGACTAACTCTCTCACTATGGGGGTCTATCTCATACATGTCAGATACCTGTCTAACCGTTTCACCCGAGAGGGACTTAGACAATTAAACTGGCTGACTTATTTTACTAGACCGGAGCTTCAACTTATACTCCTCTTGCGGAGTTTTCTCTAACAGAGGAACTTTCAGTTCAGGATTTAGATCAATATCTGGTTTCAGGCAGTCTTTAGAAATGGAACAGTCTTTAGAAGTGTCCTTTAAAAATGTCTTTTTCCGGACTCCATGGAATTTCTTTACATGGGACAGATGGACCCACCCCTTGCGGCCTTCCAACTTCACGGCCGTACGGGTGGTCAGGAGGACAAGTCGTGGCTCTTTCCAACGAGGCTCCAGCGGACTTGAACGATCAAAGTTCCTTACGAGAACGAGGTCCCCTGGAATGACCTCGTGCGGTTTCACTTCAGTATTGTCTGGAAATGCGGCAGCAACCTGGGAACGACAAGAGTGTAGGGCAGACATCAAGGAAGCTAGGTAATCTGTCAACATATTACTGGAAACATCTGTTATACTGCGGGGTCTAGGTGTACCCCACATGTTTGGGGGCGGCCGAATACGACCTCATAAGGGGACAGACCTGATCTAGAATGTGCGACCATTCGCATAAAGAATAAAGCAACTGGCAGGGCAACTAGCCAGTCTACACCTTTCTCTTTACATGTCTTGGCAATACGGATTTTCAGGGTCTGGTTATGTCTCTCTACGAGACCGGCTGCTTCAGGATGGCGCACACAATGGAACTTCCACTGGTACCCTAACAGAAGGGAAACATGTTTCATTAACTCGGATGAGAATGGCTGGCCGTTATCAGAATACACGACCCTAGGGAGTCCATAACAGGGAAAAAATTCACGAACCAACTGCTTGGCAGTGGTCGCTGCTGTGTAATCTGGAACTGGATATGCTTCTGTCCACCTGGACAAAGCGCATACAACTACAAGGACATACTTGAAACCTCGACATCGCTCCATCTGAATATAATCCATCTGGAGGACTTCAAAAGGGTGGTCAGGAGGTTGGAATCCACCTTGTTCCACCGGGACACTTTTACCTGGATTGAACTGGCAACATATCATACAGGTACGGACTTTCTGCTTGGCTGCAGCTCGTAAATGCTTGTTGAACCAGAGGTTCTGTATACTGTCTAACATGGCTTTTTCTCCTAGGTGTGCTGGACTATGTGCGGTATTGATAATGACTTGAACCATGGAGTCGGGGAGAAACCATGTGGCTTTTCCCTTCGTCACCCATCCCTGATCTGTCTGGACCCCTCCTTGTTCGGACCATTTCTTGATTTCTTCAGGAGTAGCATGTAACTGTATGTCTATGACATCTTGTGTAGGGTCCTTAACTGTCATACAGGTAGTCTGTTCTGGAGTGGATGTCTGTGTCTTGTTAACTGGAATGTCTGGTGTCTGAGCTGTAAGCTTGGCTGTTCGATCTGCTAGATCGTTACCTTGGGAAATGATGTCAGTAACTTTCGTATGTGCCTTGCACTTCATGATAGCGATAGCTGTCGGTAAATGTATTGCAACTAACAGAGCTTGAATGAGGAGACCATGCTGAATCTTGGTTCCATGAGAAGTCATGAAACCTCTCTCCTGCCAGAGTACTCCGAAGTCGTGTACAACTCCGAATGCGTAACGTGAATCTGTATATATGTTTACTTTCAGGTTCTTGGCACGTATGCAGGCTTGGGTCAGAGCAACTAGCTCTGCTGCTTGAGCAGACAGGATGTCAATACGGTGTGTTTCAATAACTTCAGTGTCAGTAGTCACTGCGTACGCGGCTACTAGTTCTCCTGTACTAGTTCTCATACATGAACCATCCACATAAAGTGTCAGGTCGGGGTTAGGTAATGCAATGTCTGTCAGATCTTGTCTTGGCTTAGTCATAGTATTAATGACTTCCACACAGTCATGTGTGGCAGGATTTGAAGTAACTGACGGTAACAGTGTAGCAGGATTTAGAATGTTGCAGCGTCTGATTTCTATGTGTGGCTGGAACAGTGTCAATTCGTAACCTGTTAAACGTGCAATTGTCAAATGCTGAGTCTGTGTTCGGTTTAAAAGAACTTCCACGGAGTGTGGAACTTGTACTGTCAGGGAATGTCCTAACACTATGGAATCACTTTGTCTGATAGCTAGAGCTGTGGCTGCAACTGACTTGAGGCACGCAGGCAAAGCCTGGGCTACTGGATCTAATGTGCTCGAAAAATAAGCACAGGGCTTGTACTGTCCTGCTTGATCTTGTGTGAGAACAGATAATGCAGTACCATCACGTTCTGTGACAAAAAGTGTAAAAGGCTTACTGTAGTTCGGTGTAGCTAGAACAGGTGCTTGACATAAGGCTTTCTTTAATTCATTAAAACTAAGTGTATGTTCAGATGTCCAAGGGAGGACAGTCGATACGGCTGCCTCCTGTGTCGTTAACTGTATCAGTGGCTTGGCTAGAAATGCATACTGAGGAATCCATTGTCTGCAGTAAGAAGTGAGGCCAATAAAAGCACGTACCTCCTTCTGTGTCTTGGGCTGTGGAAGACTCGCTATCAACTGGATACGGTCTGGTGTCAACTGCCTACCCCACTTGGACAGTAAGTGGCCTAAGTAGATCACTTGCTGGACACAGAACTGGAGCTTTGAAGGGGACACCTTGTGCCCCATCTCGGCCAGAAAATACAGAACTGTAAGTGACACTCGTTCGCAGTCACGTTCAGAACGGGCTGTGATCAGTAGATCATCGACATACTGGAGCAGGGCAGTGTCAGTTGGCATGTGGATATTGTCTAGTTGTCTTTTAAGTGCTTGACTGTAAATACTAGGACTTTCTGTGAAACCTTGAGGAGCTCATGTGAATTTATAGCTCCTTCCATTTAAACAAAAACCGAAAAGGTACTGGCTGTCTGGATGAATGGGGACACTGAAAAATGCATTCTTGAGGTCGATGACAGTGAAAAATGTAGCTTCAGAATCAATGGCTGTCAATAGGGATGAAATATCCGGGACTACTGGATACTGGGGTATGATACATTTATTAAGTTCTCGAAGGTCAATCACTAATCGATATACTGGAGGTGCACTTGGATCAGTACGTTTCATGACTGGAATGATAGGAGAATTACATACATTGGAGTCAGTTTCTACAACCACTCCTTGAGCAATAAGCTCGTCAATAATTTTGGATAAGGCTGCTACAGCCTCAGGTGGCAATCTGTACTGTCTGATTCGTGGCAAGACTATACCTTGCTTGAGAGTCACACGATGGGGTGTGATTTGCATAAAACCTACATCAGTTGGACCTTGCGCCCATAAATGCTGCGGTACATTGGATAATCTTGGATCAAAATCGCGTAATACATAGTGACCTTTAAAGTCACGCAAAAACAATCGTATTCCTTCTGGAGAGCAGCAAATTACTGCACCTAATTCTTTCAATGTTTTAATGCCTAACAAATTTTCTGGACATGACTTCGTAAGTAACAAGTCAGTAGTTCGGGACAATGGACCAACTTCTAGAGTAACTGGCTTTGAAATCTCGTTAACAATAGGCTTTCCTGAAAATCCAAGGGAAACATTTCTAGAGCCTGAGAGCGGAGCCCCTGGAACCTCGTCATGACTGATAGTAGTCCTACTTGCCCCTGTATCAATCAAAAACTTTCTGTCTTTCCCTAAAACTTGACTGTGCACATAGGGACCCTCTTGATCTACAGGTATCTCGATGAGAGGCAAGCCTACCTCCCTCTCTAGGCTGTTTCATGAATACTGTTGATACTCTGGATACTCTGTCTGGGCATACTGGTACATCTGCTGTGTAACATGCTGTGTTGCAGCGACAGGCTGCGGTGCTGGAACTGTCTGTGGTGCATTCTGTGGTGGCTGAGAAGTCTGTGAAACTTGTTCTTGTCTAGGCGGACGTGGTCTTTCTTTAGTCTTACCAGTAGCTATGTTGTGTTTCAGAACTGCACACTCGTTTATAAAATGACCTGGCTGTTTACAATAATTGCATGTCCCTTTAACGGGAGCTGCAGGATGACTGGCTTGATTCGGACCCCTCTTCTGACTGTCTTGTGGAACAGATTGTGCAACTAGTACTTTCATTTTCGTGTCTTTCATACGTCTCCTTTCGTGTTCTTGCTCTTCCCTGATTCTATTCTGGTGATACTGGAGCATTTGAAGCATTTGTGACGGAGTATTAGCTTGCCAACTACTTTCGACTTTCAAAACTCGATTTTTAACTTGTGGGCTTGAATTCTCGACTAGTTTAGAAACAAAAAGATGAGGGTACGACTCGCTACTTGTCTTCAAACCACTGTTAATAATAAAACATTTCTCAAATCTAGAATAATAATCACTAGTGTCTTCATCCTGTTTCTGTTTGCATGCTGAGATTGCATCCCAATCTTCCTTTTTCGTGGCTAGTAACCTTGGCAAAACTTGTATCAATAACTCGGGCAATTCTTTACATTTGTCCCCAAGACCGGTACCTGGTACTCGTATATTATCTTCAGCTTCTAGAGCTGTCCAATCAATCTTTTTCTCTCCCACCTCCCATTCTTTTTCCTTGAGTTTTTCATATACCCCTGCGGGCAACAGGACCTTTAGCATTTTAATGATATCTGGATACGTGTATTCTCCCATACGGAGCATGTCTTTTAATTCTCGGTGGAACCCTGCTGGATCTTTGTCGTGACAGGGAATTAATTTCTTCATCTCTAAGAGTTCCATCTTCGTAATAGGGGTGTAAACAAATACTCGTTGCATTTCACCACCCGCTGTCCTAACTGGGTGTACTTCTCGTAACGGATGCTGTCTATCTATGTAAAACGGTTTACTTTCTGGAGGTGAGACATGAACAAAATGCGGATTCAGGAACGTTCTATATTTGTGGCGCTGTTCTAGAATGACACTGATTAAATCGGTACCTAGACCTCTCCATCTATATTGGAGTAACTCGTTCAGAACATCATGTAACGGACCTGGATCAGAATGCTGACCCTCATACAGTGTGATGAGGTGCTGGATCATATACATACCCACCAGTCGCTGCTCGGCTGGGGGCAGTTTCAGAAACATTTGTGCCACTATTTCATCTGGAAAAGTGGTAGAATCAGTAGTCCATCGGACTGCTGATCGGGCTAGTTCTTGTTCATGCATGGTACTAAGTTCACTATAACCGATACGTGATTTCAGAATGTGATCGGTAGCTTGAAATACTTGTTCTAGATTCTCTTGTTCTAGTGCTGGAAGGTGAAAAACTTTCTTGTGTTCTAGGCGTGAATGTCGGTCTAGAAGTCTAGATTTACCTACATACGCTATTCTGGCGGTATTCTCGTCTTCTACCTCTTCAGTATCAGTGTTGTCTTCTTTCTCGCTTACTTGTGCTGCTTTGCGTTTCTCGTGTAACCTTATTATTTCCTTACGAATTTTCTTGTACATACTCTCTATACTACTGAGTGTCTTGTGTCTTCCCTCGGCTATATGATCACTCCACTTTGTCAGAATTCTCATTTCGATCGGATCTTTAGTCGGACAATCTTGTTCCCTTACTAAACAATTGATTAGAAATTTTAATAGCATGAGCTGGGTCTCAGCTTTCCTTAGAGACATGATTTCGCCAATACTTTCTGGATCGTCTCCTGTACGGATGAAACGATATATTCTGTCTAGATCTTCTTTCATATTCGGTAGGGTGTCCAAATACTCGGTCACCCGTCTTACACGCAATGAATATATAACCATATTATCATCGCCTGGGACTGGATCATAACGGCATTCGGTGAGAGCTCGTCTGATATCTGCAATGGACTGATATTTGGGCGTACGCTGTAACGCACGTTCATGTAACTCGACTAACGTTACACGTTTGTGTGGCGGCGGGGTACCAGGAGGACCTCCCCCCGCGGCTCCTAAACTAGAATCGTCGACTGATACTCTTCGGGCTGGCAGAGTGACCGATGTAGCGGGAACTTGTACTGTAGGCTGGACCGGGGGTGCTGTAACAGGTGCCCCGGTGGCTGGAGGAACAGGAATTACATTATTTACAGGAGCTGGCGGAACAGGATTTGCATATTCTGGGACTGTGTCGTCCAAATAGGACGAGAGAAAAATATCAGCTGCGGTCGGTTTGTGACGTAGCTTAATCGGAACTAATGGCGGCGGAAAATTACATGGTGCTTCCGGGGTTGCTTTTGGCAAGCCCTCGGCAAGAAGAGGATACATACCCTTAATGAGGGCATTTCTCTGTCTGTCTGACTGTTCGGCTTTTACTCGTTCACCTACTTCGATTAATTCCCTTTCTTGGGCTCTTTCTGAGGATTCCCTACTTAATTCTGACTTTCTGATTTCTTTTTCGGTTCTTTTATGAGATTCTTTGCGCCATAACTCGATGGCATCTTTCTGGGACTGTCTGGATTTCTTTTTCCATAATGCTTCTTCTACTCGCATGATGCACTCGGCATCCCATGTACCTGATACAGGCCATCTATATTTCTCTTCTAGATCTTTAGTATACTCGACCCATAAGTCTAGATATAATATGGCACTTATGCCATGCTTATGATACATAAAATGACCTGGACTGTCCCTCGGCGGGACAGGAAATGCTTCCTCGAGCAGACCTTTTCTGGTTTTTAACTGACGTAACTTCGAGAACAGAGGCATGACTTAGACTGGAATCTGGACACAAATACAATACACGATAAACACAATAATAACTTGAAAACAAATCACTCATACCACAACATTGAAAACACATGAAATAACATTTAAAATAACAGTTCGGACAGAATACTACCTGGAATACTGACAACAGAAACACATGAATTTCTCGAGAACAGAACAGAACTTACTGGAATGACTAGATGCACTGCTAAAACAGTACGAAACTTACCGGTCCCATAAAGAGACACGTCAGGACCCGCATCCACCTAGGTGGACACTTCGTGTTGGATCTGTGTACCCAAACCCAGGGACCAGAGACAAATTAATTGACCCTGTCTAGATACTACCCCAGCAACGGTACTCACCGGGCAGCAAGAACGGAAGGCCTCGGACTGGACTGGACTGCTACGACGACGGACGGACGAACTTCGGACTTCAGTTACATTACAGGTGGGCCTCCGGATACCTCGGACCTTGGACTCTCGGCTTGGGCTCTGGTCGGGACTCGCCGCGTTCCTCCACCGCCTCGTCTGGATGCTGGACCGCAACCTCCGTCTCCTCCGTGGGCCTGAGGGATACTTGAAGCAGAAATATCTGCACGTGGCCGGTATGGTTCCGTCACGGCTGCAGAGGATCAGGGGGCCTGCGTGGCTTCTCCGGCGCGTGGGGAAAGGGAAAGTCCCTATTCGGGCGCCATTATGTGGTAAATAAATAAATTATTACCGGATCTATTTTTTACTATAATCAATAAACAGGTAGCTCAATAAATAAGAGTCAAGATTCGAGGTAGCTGGAGTTGACAGGCTTTAATCAGGCATAAAAGGACAGGAACAGGACAGCCTGAATGGGATGGCAGCTGCCGGGGGCAGGATCTGGGAGCATAAGGGGGGTAACTTTTAATAACAGTGCACAATATTTATAGTTAAACAAATACATTGCATTCAATACAGTAGGCGTAGCAGTAGGCGGAGTTTGTAGCAGTCGCGAAAGATAAGGGCAACATGATGTAACAAGAAGGCGTGTACAGGGCGTATACATAGACATGTGATGTAAACGTAACAGAATATGTCATAAAAGGGGCGGAAACATGGAGGGGGCTACCTGAGCAGCTGGGACCTCTAACCTAGTGGTGCGCGCAAATGGGCAATGACGTGTTACCAGGGAGAACTGGGGGCTATGACTTCTGCGCTTGAAGAGGAGACGAAAGTCTGGAGTGTCAGAGCGACATGTACCCAGGCATATCTAGTATCTGTTGTTTAGAGTACATGTTGATAGAATCCAAAAGTTATCAGGGCAAAGGCTAATAGACATTAAGACTGGTGCATACATTATTCTATATGTAGTGAGTGTGCGAGGAATATTCTATTGAATATTAATACAGTATTTCTCTTACATGGAGACATAAAGGCTAGACCATGACGGAAACTATTGATGCGATTCAGTAGCTTAGGAATGCAGAGAAGGAGGGCTGGACTGATAACTAGAAACATAACATACTCTTGGCAGACTGGGAGGCAGAGCCAGGCCGAGCCGGGCACTGCGTGGCAAGAAGTAGGCTAAGGGTCAGGGATACAGGTGGGGGCTGTATCGCTCCTCGGAGAGGGTTCAGGAAACAGGAGCTGAATCTGAGTCCGAGCCCTTTTGAGGCCTAGAAACGGGGATAATTCAATGAATTAACGTGCACACTGTAAAACGTGGCAACGTAGCTTTACATAGGCCTGATATTCGTTATATTCACGAAAACTAGAAACTGGCATACTAGAGATGGACACAACTGTAATTGCGTCTTTTAATCGATCAGAGGGGAATACATGCATATCGATCATGCACATATAACATAAGATGGGGAACACGTAGGCACATATGACATGGCAAAATTTACTTTTCCACAACGTTTAATCATATTAGACTCAAAATAATCAATCTTTTACAGCGGTTTGGGCTGTAGGTTCAACAACGCGTTTCTATGGGAATTAAGATTACAAACGCAATCTTTTCTTGCGCCCCTATTTCTCAGTCCCCACAGCATTAATCACCCCCAAACTTTCCATGACACACAGAACCTACTTTGACATTTGTTTTATGGAAAATTTCATTAAGATTGGTCATTCAACGGGAGAGGAGTTGGCCTAATGGCTAGGGTGGTCCACCTTGAATCTGGGGAACTGGGTTCGAGTCTCAGCAATGATGCTGAACATCCTGTGATTCTGGCCAAATCACTTAATCTCCCCGTGCCTAACAAAAAATGAATGTGTCCTCATGTAATGCAACTGGTGCTATGTAAAGCGCTCCGATACCCGATTCGGATCAATTTCGCGCTATATAAAACAAAAAATTAAAATACAATAAAAAACGCGAGTTATAGGCAAGTCAATACTTTTCCTATTGAAACTAGGTCCTAACTATAACTATCTACTGGCGACCAACATATATCCTGTCAACTCTGACCTAAAAACGAGTAAACTTCTGACTTGGTTCCCTGATCTTTTATGATATAGCACGAAGAGCGGGGTGGGAAGGGCTAGAGGATTAAAAAACTATTTTCTTAACATAGTTCAAATGTGACCAGAAATTAGTAATTTTTAAAATGTCTCGAAGGTAGGGAAAATATGTATACTTAACGGGGCAGTGTGTTGCCGAATAAAATGCACATGTAAATTAAGGGGGAAGCATCCCAGATGCTTTATGGGTCCAGTGTGCAATGTGTTTGTTGAGTAAAACAACAAACTTAACAGTTAACTTTCCTTCCTAACCTGTCCTTCCTTCGCTTGCAGATACACTGCATTCCTTCCATCACTTGCCATGCCCTTGACATTTGCTTACAGATTAGCCATTGAACTTCGAATTTGAGGTCATAATTTTCATTGAACATGTGGTTGCTGTGCAACCACCGAGTATTTACAACATAAGGTAGATCAAGAAATTGTGGATTATTAAAAACACATAAATGTGTGGCCTAGTTCCAATCGCAAAACTATAAGTCAATACAACCAACAGACGGCAAGAGGTGTAGAGATGCAATATTCCCTTAGTGTGCGCAGCTGGCTGTCCAGTACTTTTGCATTTTATGCACAAGAGACAACTTTTCTCACAGTGTTTCATAAGGAAATAGCGCACGTGCGACAGCCTACAGCCAGCCGGAGAGACTAAAGTGGGCCCAGTGTAACAAGCAACACTTTCAATGGCTAAAGCCGAGATATCAATCAAAGTATGAAAACTGGCGAGTAGAAAAGCACTAAAAAAACATAGCCCCATTTATTTCATTTATTTGACATACCATGTCATTGGGACAGCAGGTTTCGCTTACACATAATGCATGGTTCGTGACGAATGACAACCTACTGACAGAAGTGGATGCTGCAGAAAAACATTAGGAATGTCTGTATTCACCATAAGTAACAAAGCAATATCATACAGCACATTGTTTCACATATACAGCATGAAGTAAAAAGATAAGACATAAGTACGTTTGTGATTTGTTGGACCAGATGAAATGTTGACAACAGTACTGAAGGGTGTGCATCTGCACCAGATGTATTTCTCACTATAGGGATGACACAGACTCTTTCTTTACAACCCCGAAAATACAGAAGTTCTTTACAATGCAGTGGTATTAGCTGTTGAAATTGTGGCTAGAAAACATGAAACAATAGTAGAATTGACATATTAACTAAAAGGACATATTTTATAGTGACTTTAAATCGAGTAGCTGGCATAATGAAACAACTATGCATATATTTTATGAAATAGGACTACATTTTCCATTAACCTAGTGGTCATTAATTGTGTTGAAAAACGGTCTCAGCAGTAAATGGATGAACATCAACGAGACTTGTCATTCTAGATATGTGCATATTATATGTTCCTGGGAAATCTTCAAATATTTTCTTTTTTTCCTGATAACACTGATTTCTTCTGATAACACGGAACCCCATTAAACGAGGTTTTGTTTTGCAAATGAGCATGTTTCTGCTTGGCTGCCGGCCACAATGATCTAAGAATTTGTAACTACAAATACAAGTCAAAGAACGTTTAGCTGTTAGAACTGTGCATCTTTTGTAGGGAAAATTTTATAATTTGGATCTAGCTAAAGAAATAATGATTAAAGTACTTAAAGCTGCACTCAAGAACAACTATATTTGCATAGAAAGTCCAGTTGCTAAATCCTACATTAGTAGAGCACAAATGTGAGCCTTTTAAAAACTAGCACGACTCTGTAATATATTACCTAACCTTGCTGTTTTGTATAGCATTTTATTGAAATATTGAATGTTTAATCCAACAGGACCCAACTTCACTACTGGTTTTCTCTGGGACGATCGGAATTAGAATAATTTTCATTGAACTACATATTTGTGCAAATAGAATTTTTATAATTTGTGGGGTGGTGTGATAGTGAAGAGAAGTCAAAAAGTGCCACAGTATGAAACATTTTAAAAGGGCCTGTGAAAATGTAATGTGTACATTTAGGGCCCATATGTGCACTATCCTAATTCTCTAGAACAACAGACAGGAGGGCACTGCAAACTGCACATAATGCTCAAAGCACCAACATGGTAATGAAGGACATTACAAATTCTGGAACAAATGGTCCCACACAGCTTGGTCTTTAAAAACGCTACTTGTACAATACTGGCATCATAAGCGGACTGGACACATTTGGGGTCTTTAGAACATGGGAAGTAAAGGAGAAATACATTTATGTGTCAGATCACAAAACCTGTTCCACAGAGGTCAAGTGAACCTCAGTAACCGTTCTTGGCTTTCACTTGAGAGATATTTTAAGAGCGGGGTGTTGTGATATGTGACAATTAGTGAGATGTCTCTTAAACAAGTGATAAATTAATTAAGGATTTCGTTGCAAGAGAATACATTAGCTAATGTCTAAGCATCGACATATCAAGCATTACCACGGTTCGTGAAAGGTGCAACCTAATGTGTATGGGCTGTGAAAGGATGGGGAAGGGTGTAGCACGATGTACATTGTGTGAAATGATACTGCGGAGGCGGTGCTGAATCTGATTACTGCTGTGATTCTGTCATTCAAACAGACATTTCAGACCTCGGCGTGCTTTCAGTATCAGCTAACCAGTCAGCATGGATATGTTTAAAATGCCCTATTAGGAAAAACGCAAGTATTTTAAAACTCTAAAGCTCTGTGAAATGAACAATCTTGGGAAAGAGCCTACATTCAAAAACTCGATAAAACAAAGACATCTTAGTGCTCCCTGGACTCTTAGCAAATGGAGGCAGAGTCGAGTTCTACTACATTTCAGCAACCAGGAAATAACCAGCGGAATGAAACATAACAAATAATAAATACACACTAACAAGCATGCTTCTTTCATCACATGCAGAGCTATCCATTCTCCTCCAATACACCTTTAATTCCCAAATACCAAACTGGCAGGTCTTCCTTCCAGATGTGACTTCCTATCGCTGCCAATGAACCAGCCTCCAAAAAACAAGAGGCAGAAGATAGATTAAACATAAAAACAGATGCCCCAAATAAAACTCATGCAACATTAGTGTGCAGAAGTTTGTTTCTTTAGAGTGCAAAATGATGCTTGTTCCTTTATTTCATAGCAGTTGTTTTCACTGCTACCACATAAATTACTTCTTTACCAATTTAAGAGGATGCATTCATTTCTACAGCTTCACTATGGGTCATCACACAAAACTGCACTGGACCACCCAAATTTACTACTGCGAAAAAAAAAACTTTTTTTATATAATCGGTATACATCACTACGTCATGCTTATTAGGAGGACACATGGTCTGTGGTTCCATATATATATAGTGCACAAAAACATGTTAAAAATAAGTGCAGCCCAAAACAGCATCTTTAGGTCGAGCACGACCGCCATCATTACAGTGAGGAAAGCGAACTAAGTCGCACCACAGAGTAGCCCACCATATGTCATTTTATTAGACATCGATAATAAGAAAGTGACTGAGATTTATCCGAAATCAGCACATCAGCTTTAAGGATAATATTATTTACTAAGGGTTTTTAAATGTTCTATGTTTTTACATTTACAGTTTAATTAAGTACTAGAATATTTCTAATCGACAAAACACATGTAAAGGCCACTGATTCAGAAGCAGAACAGGATGTGAACCCTCCTTGGATTTTTTTTTGTGGTATCCCAGTGCTGAGCTACAATAAAGTAGAGAAAGAAGGAGAAATCAGAATGCTAATTTTCCCCCAAAATAAGCTCTTTGCACAAGTTTGAGCAGGCCCGCTGCACTTTCAGTCGTTCTCGAATCTGCTGTATGGATGTTCAGAGTCCGGAAGAAGTCCTGTAAAGAAGAGAAACAAATGAGTCAAAAGCCTCGTTCTCGCAGCACTGTTGCAAAAACCACCAGAAGTAGAGCCCACACAAAAAGTGGCCCCAACAAAATCACAAAGCTTAGTTTGACTTTTACTTTCAATGCGGAGATTTAGCAGAGTATGGCATTGTGACTGTCACCTTTTAAACATATAATATTCCTCTGATATACTACTTAGTTTGGGACATATGCATGTTGGAGGCAGTGCCCCCTGTAGAGGGGAGGAAAACATATAATTACAACATGAGAAGTGTTTTGAAAATTGACACACATTCCTACTTCACACATCATGGCATAGAGAATATGCTCAAAGTATGGTACTCTTGTACATTGCTGGCTTGTGTTGGTTTTCCTGAAGTCACCTGTCAGTGCTGTACAAACTGCAAACACTATCAGCTAGATTCATCATTGTAAAATCGGCTCGCAAAGGGCCAGATTCTGAGAATCCGGCCCTTTGCGAGCGCTATTTTTGCATTTGGGATTCATCATCCCAAATGCAAAAATCGCTAATACAGAAAGCGCAAAATTGCTTAGAATCGCATTTAAGGAATCTCAATTAGAGATTCCTTAAATGCTATTCATGAACCTTTTAAAAATTGCGAATTCGCAATATGGGGCCGCTATTTACCGCGAAGTGTAACTTCGTGTAAATAGCGAAAACTTAGAAAAATGCACTTTAGTGCATTTTTCTAAGTTGCATGTTACACACACACATGTCCTTTGGACATGTGTGTGCGCAACATCAGTCTACATTTACATTTCAGGGGTGCTACAGGGTGTCCTGTGGACACCCCTGGCACCCTTGAAATCGCATCCTTATTTGCGATTAGCAAATAGCTAATCGCAAATAAGGAATGACTCCCCATTCATTCCTATGGGCCTTTAGTTATTCCTTATTTGCGATTAGCAATTTGCTAATCGCAAATAAGGAAGCTGTAGGAATCGCAATTGTATTTGCGATTTCTACATGAATCCCGTTTTGCGAGTCTTTAATAGCGATTCCTTAATAATCGCTATTAAAGACTCGCAAAACGGGACATTGATGAATCTGGTTGTATATCTTTGTAGGATGGTACTGTATTTTACTGTAGTTGTATCAGGGATAGGACATTTTGTAATATTACTTTATAGTTAATTTACATTGGAATTCCAGGCATACTCCTGCCCAGGAGCGACCTGTGCAGGTAAGAGCGGTGAGGCCGGGATTTTTTTTGGGGTGGGGGAGGGGGGGGCAGTTCGACAGACGACCACGAGGGAAAATTAAATAGTTAATTTTTCCCTCAACTTCTGAAATCTCCAAAACTCGACCCCCCCCCCCCAACTCGGCCCCACCGCTGCAGCTGTTCCTGCCAACATTTTTGAGAGCACAACTAAGAAGCTTCACTTTACAGCTATGTGCACTTTAGTCTCGTTTTGCTGCTACTTGTATGGCTGTTCTTACGAGGCAGTTTTAATCTTGTTTTGGCATGGATTATTTAGGGCTGAATTTTGGTTCTTAATTTAATTTGTCAAGGCAGGCGCACTTTCAATGTAACCTGACTTAACAGTGAACCCATAATAAATAAAAGACACTCAATATTGCAACACAAGCTCAAAAGCGATGCATGCTTTAAGCACATGTAAACCTTGCTTACTTACGCATGAGTTAAGTATTTTTCATAATTGTGTACCAAGTATAATGTAGGTATGTATGCATGCATGCATGATGAATCCCGTTAATTACCAAAATTCACCTTTCTTACCTCGGATGGCAAGGGGCGTCTCTAGATTTTATATTTAAGGCAGCACACTAGTGCACACAGATAAAACTGGTGAGGCTACCTACTACTGGTAATCGTGAAGTGTGTGTTGAATGTACATACATGTGTCTGTTTGTAGATATATACATATACGGTCATATTTGAACATTTTAAGCAAATAAGTAGGCTCATACATTGCCTGACTGAAGTAAATCGAAAATTGATTGGTGCAATGCTTGAATTCTATGTCAGGACAGGAGGCTCCGATTATGCTTTCTCATTTCTTTAATGAAATGCTCAGCAGCCAATAAAAAACAACCAAAACTACATTTCCCATGAACACTAGGGAATGACCATAGAGACTATAGTATAAAAGGTCCTAACATTAGTCCTTCTTCCTCTTTCTTTGCTGCTCCACAGCCAGTTAAGTGCTTTATCTATTTGTGCTTACTGTTTGTTGAACGCTTACTGTGCATTTCTTATTGCTTGTTTCTGCTCATTAGCGTATTGCTGTAGCACACTGCGTTCGCGCTTCATTGGAGCTCTTCCGACTCCGTCTCGTTGTTGTGTGCTCTCGTCTGCCGTTCGTTCGGTGTGTTTTCTCTTCCCGGAGCGTGTGTTCACCTCCGCTTTGTCAGGGCGCTTGCTTGCTGCCTCTTGACCTTTGTGGAGCGGGGGCAGGGGTTTCCGACTCACACGGAGAGCGCGAGCGCTCTCGAGACGGTAATTGGAGGCAGACAGCGGTCGCGCATGCGCGCTGCTTCATTTCCGGCTTTGGGGGATTTTTCTCCTCAGCGCTGGTTGAGTGACGAGGTCGTTTACACGCCCATGCCCACAGTCTGCGTCAATTGTTAACCCCGTGTGACACTGGAGTCTAGTGAAGGCTTCGGTTGCAACTTTATAGCATAGGCTCTGCCTAGAGTGTTGGACTGTGCAGGCTTTTTGCTCCCTCCACGTTTGAACTCAGTTGGGGTCAGGTTTGTTCCTGCTCTGTTTTAAAGCCTGCTGTGGGGTTCTCGCACTCCCCCTTCTCTTGTGTTTTGACACTATATATATATATTGTAAGTCATCTTGTGGGCTCTACTTGCTACATTTGTGTAGAATGGCAGAATACTTTGACGCAGATGATGACTACTACTATGGGGACGAGGATGACGGCTCTTTGGAGCATAACTTGGTGGAAGAGTTGGATAAAGGAGTCCAACTGTCAGTTAATAAAGCACTGGTACGTGCAATTAATCCCCTAAAGCGTCACTTAAATATGTATGCGCAGCAACAAGGTTGGCTGCCTGCAACAAAAAAATCCACGAAGTCACCAGTTAATCCTCATAAATCTGACTTCCAGAGACTGGCTAAGACCTTGGCGGCTGCGCCATCCAGAGCTTCTGCACCTCAGGATACTGATTCCGACAATGCTCATTCCTCTGCATCTTCGGACCATACTTCACCCCCGCCAAAAAAGCGTGTCTGTAAAGAACATTTTGTGGACGCTCCGGAACGTCCTTCAGTACTCAATTTTGAACCAGCGGATATATTACATCCGAATTCATCCTCCTGGTTCCCTTCACCTGCTGTTGCCGCCTATATTCAGGCGCGTATTCGACAACCCTTTGAGGCTTCGGTTCGTGCTAGGCTCCGTTCCGAATGCCCGAGACCTGACCTCGCTGACCATTTAGCTGAAACACCAGAGGTTGACCCGATGATGGTCACGTACTTAAAGAAATATGCAAAGGACCCGAAGAAGGGCCTTGACCGGTCTTGGCGGTCTTGTCAAGACAAGTTGCTGGACATGCTTGGGCCTCTTACCAAGATTTTGGATCTGGGTTTTCAGGCAAAGGAGGCCTCAGCCCTTGTAGACCCGGACGAGCTGATTGAATGGGCCCAAAGAGCGATCTGCCAATTGGGGAACGCCAATTGTGCTATGTCAGCAGAACGGAGCAGGTCGATTCTTCTGAAATTGGATCCTAAGCTGTCCGAGCTGGCAACTTCGGAGTCTGGTCCTGATGCTCAAGGTCTCTTGTTTGGGCAACCTTTCTTAAAATAACTCACAAAGTTTGTCTCCACCTTCAGTGGAATTGACAAGGCGCAGGCATCCTTGCGCTGGGCTATGCGTCCGGTTTTTGCAAAGGCCGGACGACATCGGGGACGCTCGTTCGGCTGCGGTTCTGCCAACCAGTCCCAGCGAGGTAACACCTCTCAGCGTGGAGGAGCCTCCGACACCGGATACTCCACCAGGGCCAACTTTTATCCCTCCCGCAAGGGGAAGGGACAGTATGGCAAGGGTCGATCAGGTGGACAGCAAGGTCACTTCCAGGATTCCAACTCTGCAGGTGAGCCTAATTCATGCATGCGATGTGATATTGGGGGGTCGAATACAATGTTTTCTTGACAATTGGCGCATGATCTCCAGCGATGCATGGGTGCTAGAAACAGTACAGGGATTCAAGATAGAGTTCTATCACCCTATGCATCAAACCATCCTCCTCCTTGTTTAAAGTTTTCCCTTCGGGATCAAACTTGTCTCTCCGAGGAAATCGACGCTCTTCTCCAGAAGGGGGCGATTCTTCGAACCGACCGTCATCCGGCAGGGTTTGCCAGCTCAGTCTTTCTGGTCGAGAAGAAAGGGGGCGGATCTCGCCTGGTTCTCAACCTGAAAGACTTCAACGGAGGGGTAGTCTATCGGCACTTCAAGATGGAGGGCATCCATCTATTGCGGGATCTCCTACGCGAAGGGGACTGGATGGTCCGTCTGGATCTCAAAGACGTGTATCTGTCGATACCAATCTACAGACCCCATCGTCGGTTTCTCCAGTTTCAGTGGCAGGGGGTTTGGTACGAATATCAGGTTCTCCCGTTCGGCCTTTCGTCGGCACCATGGTGCTTCACGAAACTGCTGAGACCGGTTGTGGAACATCTGCGATCTCGGGGGGTCAGATTGATTATTGATCTGGACGATATTCTCCTTATGGCGGATTGTCCACTCAGACTTCTGCAACATCTGGAGTGGTCCATCGAACTTTTACAGTCTTTCGGTTTTCTAATCAACATTCCGAAATCTGTTTTGACTCCAGCGCAAACTATAGATTTTCTGGGTTTCCAGATAGACTCGGTTGCTTGTCAACTTCTCATGCCCGGTCAGAAGATCCGTTACATCAAGAGGGAATTGACATCTGTTATTTACAGACAGACTGTGTCATTGAGATCGTTGGAACGTGTAGTAGGTCTGTTAGCGTCCTCCATTCAGGCGATCTTTCCAGGCCCTCTGCATTACAGAGCGATGCAACGACTGAAGATCCAGCATCTCCGGAAAGGCCTCAGATATTCGGACCAGATCCCTCTTACAGAAGAGGTGAGGTGGGAGATGCAATGGTGGCTAGACCACATGGAGGCCTGGAATGGTCGAGCCCTGTTCGGTGCGTCGCCGGAACTGGTGATAGAATCCGATGCCAGTCGATGGGGTTGGGGAGCCCGTTGCGGGTCTGTCTCGACGGGGGGTCGTTGGTCCCCTCAGGAATTGTCTCTCCACATAAACTGTCTAGAGCTCCTAGCAGGCTCGTTTGCGATCAAGTGTTTCTCCCCCCTTCAGGCGAGTTGCTGTATTCTTCTCCGCATGGACAACGTGTCCGCAGTCCGCTATGTCAACAAGCTGGGCGGGACTCGGTCCAAAGTGTTGGCGGAGATAGCCAAGGATTTTTGGCATTTTTGCCTCATGCGGAAGATCACTGTTATTGCGGAGTATCTCCCGGGTCGCAACAATCAAGTTGCGGATTGGCACTCCAGGCACCTTCGGGATTTCAGCGACTGGAGGCTTCACCCTCGAGTGTTCCGTGCCATTCTTCGGCGGTGGGGCCAGTGTCACTTGGATCTGTTTGCCTCTCGCCTCAACGCGCAACTACCACAGTTTTACAGTTGGAGACCGGATCCACTAGCCCTGGCCACGGATGCTTTTCTTCAGCAGTGACCCTCGACTCTGTGCTATGCGTTTCCCCCATTCATGATGCTCCCCAGAGTTCTAGCTTACACCAAACGGTTTCGAGCGGATCTGATTCTGATTGCTCCTCTCTGGAGGGCTCAGGCGTGGTTCCCGGTTCTACTGGAAATGTGTTGCGAGCCTCCTTTCCTCCTTCCCCAGAGGTGGAATCTTTTACTGGATCCCCTCGGAGGTCCACATCCTCTGATTCTATCCAGCTCTCTTCAGCTGCTGGCGTGGCGAATCTCGGGGATCGCTGGACGATCCCGGGCATTTCTAGCGACGCTTCCAAATTCATTAGTGAGGCCTGGTCTCCCAATACTCACAAACGATATCAAGGTGCTTGGAAGCGGTGGTGTGATTGGTGTGCTCAACGGGAAGTTGATCCCATTTCAGCGGATATCAGTTTGATCCTTAATTTTTTGGCTTCACTGGCCACCTCCGGCCTCGCTTATAGGACGGTAAATAGCTTCCGTTCCGCTATTTCAGCTGGCCACATCCACATTGATGGCAAGCCTGCGGGTGAGCACCCATTCATTTCCAAATTGCTTAAAGGGATTCGTCTTGCGAAACCTCCCACTCCTAAGTATGTCTCTTTATGGGATGTTTCCATTGTTCTAAGGTTCTTGGAGGCTTGGCCTTCCAATCTCTTGTTATCCTGTAAGCAGTTGTCTGCTAAATTGACAATGTTGTTATGCCTGGTATCTTGCAAACGTGTGTCAGATGTCCGCGCTTTAGATCTTGCGGGTCGCAGTTTTACTCCTGAGGGTGTTACTTTTCGCCTTTCTAGGCGAACTAAGTCTAATACTACTTCCATTACGTATTCTTCTTTTCCCCGCTCATCCCAACCTTTGTGTTGTGCAGTGCCTTAAGGATTATGAGGTAAGTACTGCTTCTTTCCGTTCGGACATGCAGGGTCAACTGTTAATTGCCTTACAGAAACCATTTCGCCCTGTCACTCCAGCTACTCTGGCGCACTGGGTACGGTGGCTTATGTCCGAGGCGGGCATTGATGTGTCTGTGTTTGGTGCGCATTCTGCACGAGGGGCAATGGCCTCTAAAGCTTTTTCCTTGGGTGTCACGCTGTTTGATATTATGAAGGCCGCAGATTGGTCTTCTGATTCAGTTTTCAAAACGTTTTATTACAAACCTATTGCTAATGTTGCTTCTGTGGTGGTGGATCAGCTTTGAAAAAGCATAATCGGAGCCTCCTGTCCTGACATAGAATTCAAAATTTGCAAACATTCGTGACAAGAATTTTCAATTCTATTACGGACTAGGAGGCGAGGATTATCCCACCCATAGTACTTTATTTGCATTGTGTTGTACTGTACTCTGTTTAAATGACATTGCAAATCTCTTAATCCTTGTTTCCCCCCCCCCCTGGATTGCATTTGACTCTCTTGCATTATTTGGATGTTACGGCTATGTGTCTCTTTCAGGTTCAGATCCGAAGTGATGTTGACCATCCTCCTCCACAGTTTCAATCTTCTCCTGGTTTATGGACCCAAGGTTCTTCTGCTGCCTACTTCAAGATCCTTTGGATTTCTGCGGCGTGTTTGGAGTTGTTATTGTTGATATACATGGGATTTTATTTTGAACTGGAACTGTTTCCACAAAGAAAGAGGAAGAAGGACTAATGTTAGGACCTTTTATACTATAGTCTCTATGGTCATTCCCTAGTGTTCATGGGAAAGTTTTGGTTGTTTTTTATTGGCTGCTGAGCATTTCATTAAAGAAATGAGAAAGCATAATCCTCGCCTCCTAGTCCTTAATAGAATTGAAAATTCTTGTCACGAACGTTTGCAAATTTTGAATTCATCTCACCCATTGGTAATTACTCAGTCTGCGTCCCAGTTCAAAAACATTTCCCCCCACTATGCCACCTCATATCAAAACCAGCCAAATGCGAATCAACCTTTATTCTGTATCAATCAGAACAGTCCAGCCTGAACTGTCAAGCCAGGTCTTCGCTAAAATGGAACACAAGCAATCCAAAACCAGTTTCACCCCTGTTGGGCTACATCAGTCAGGTGCATCTTGGTTCCCCTAGCAATGTGAGCACAGGACCCAAGTCTGAGCAAACCCGTTGCACTGAAGTAAACAAAATAGTGATGGGTGGGATGCTTGAATTAATCTCAACCACTGGTAATTACTCGGGCCACAAATTGGCAAGATCTGGAGCATGGCTAAAAAGCGTTAGTAAATGCAAAGTGTCTGGCTTGCATTGTTATTGAGTGTCTGTAATACACATTGTGTACCATGGTGGTGCCTGTAATGCATGCAAGTTAAATTATACGCATTACTTTATGATACAACAATGCCCTAATATGAATGTGTGAGTGTGGAAACATGTTACCATATGTGATATGCCAGTGCTCAAGGATGATCAGTGACATTCGCAATTACCAACAGACAGCTAAAACTGCCTGTCATCAGACACTAAAAAACAAGCCTGAAAAAAAGTAATCTTGCAATTTGTTATCTCTGCCTTGGTCTTCCACCTTAAAATAACTCTGAAAATGATGCCATCTAATAAGCACGGTCACTATTAAGCAACCAACAGACTTCCAGGCACTCATTAACAACTGAGTCTTCCCTCTGCATGCCGAAGTACTGTCACCAGATCTAATTGAACCACACTCCAAAATTCATCTGTCAAAAAGGGGGGCCTTTCTGTGCCGCTAAGGGCAGACAAAGAGCAGAAAATCAGCTGTTTGTAGCACATACATGCACACTGCTCTCCGCCACCCAGCTTAGAAATGACCTGACGCAAGCGTCTGTCCTTGTACAGGCAGGTATGCATCAAATGGGGAATTGTAGGGGTGCAATACCAGGTCGCTGGAGAAGGCCAGATGTCCGCACATAGATCCGGAAGGAAGGGGTTTGTTGAGACACCAATCATGTCTCCAGTTGGGTAGAAAGTTCCTCCTGGATGCATACAGTGGATGAAGTTTATGAGAGCACAGTGGGTTAGACCTGAAGCATCACAGTAACTATGTTAATAAGGCACCCCAAAGGAACCCAGGAAGCTACCTCAGGCCTGGTCTCAAGCAATATGAGGAACCCTGCTTGGGTGAGCAGAGACAGGATTATGCCGTGGGCCAGGCTGCACTCTTCAGACTAAGCAGAAAATTTGAGCGACAGAGTGCTGTCCGCCTGGCTGTTGCTCATATTGACAGCAACAAGATGTGGCGATCCTGAATAATCGGAATTTATGGAAAGAGAGGGACTCCACGTCTATACTTCACTAGTCCCCTGACGCCACAGGAGACACAAATGGAGTACAATATTGGAGAGGAGGAGGGAGAGAGAAGTAGGAATGAGTCGTAGAGTCACTCAGCGCATTTCAAGAGAATGAAAGTCACAACTGCATTTGAGGGTGGAGGTATTTAGCTAGAACTGGGTCAGACTGACTGAGTTTTAAGGGTAGAGGATAGAAGGTTTTCAGGCAAGGAAATAAAACGCCAATTCTCTGAGTCAATTCTCGAAGGCCACATTTATTATTATAAGATTGTAGCACTTGCAACTGCCCAGCTGTGCAAAATGTCCATGTACTAGTGATTGACGAAGATTTCCATATGCATCATGCATAAAATGCCATTGTGTAAGGTGTGGTGAAACCGTAATTCTTTAAAGATCGCACTTTGCACATCTAGTACATGTGCGAGATGCCACAAGTAGGAGTATTAAAATACATTAAAAAAACTTGACGGAGATTTTCTTTGTAAACACATATTGTTGCTAAATGCACCCTGGTAATACTGGAGGGATTTAGCACGTTTAGACTTACTTTGCTTGGTGCACACAGCAGCAGTTTAGGAGCAAGTCCAAATGGGGCACACAACTTTTTCAATATTTAGAAATTTGGAAAGTGCCAGTCTGGAGTAGGAGAGCAAGGGTACCATCTTGATGTGAGCAGTGATTTAGTTCCTAGGAGACCATAGCAATGGCTTCTGCATTGAGCCCTTTTCCTTGGTAGCCTGGTACAAGCAGTAAGGCATGTTCAGAAAATATATGTTGAGTAGGTGCAATAACCAACCAAACAATAATAATGAGTTATAGATCGCAAGAGATCACAAGTTTCTGAAGATAAAAAAAACCTCATAGGAATGTACTGGAAAAAGACCAATTAATGTAGTTCTATGGGAAATGGAAAAAACACAGGGCTTTATTGCGGTTGAATGAGACCTACGCCCCTTCAGAGGACCATCAGAATGTGACTGCAGCTGGGACAGAAATTGGTTCTTGGTCCTACTGATGTGTTTACCTTTGTAAAATAAAAAATATCATTATCAAGTTTGAAGTTATTGAGTGGGAAAACCTGGAAAGTGTTTCTGAAAAAGGTTTCACAATTTCAAATACACTGTAGCTTTTTACAAAACACTCAAGAAGCCCAGAGCGCAAAAAACACTAATATGAAGATGGTGAGCTCCAATATGGAGAACACCTTTCTACCTTACCTCTTCCCTCTAACCTTGGCCCTGCGATTTAGGACCACTAAAGTTCAAAAGAAGTCTCCCTTGAGCCATCAGGTGCGTGCTTCCACTTTGCATGGAAGGATCACTTTTATTGATGGGGGTGATGCTAAATAGGCCCATTCGAACAAAGATGTTTCACTTCACAATTTCCAGGGGATTTCCCTCTCCCATGCTGGGCATTGTGTACCTAATTTCATGAGGAAACAACTCACAGGCACAATTCACAAAATGAAGGGTGATTGCAGAAAGAAATGTGTATGCATTTTGAAAAAAGATAGTGAGAATTTAACATCACCCCTAGCCTTTTCAGATTTGACTAAAATATATATACGGGTGCTGCCAATTCAATTTTCACAGCACTCTCCTATCAACGGCAACTGCTGCAGCACATGGTATTAGGAAAACCATATAATCTAAAACCTTAAGCTTTGGGTCAAATATATCATTCTCTTGCACTCACTATTTGTGCTCTCTATGTAGCTCAACTGTCTTCAAACTTACCATTCTCCTTTACAGGCACTGTCTTAAGTGCTATCAAGCCTTCAAAACTCAATATGAGAGATAAAAAAAACAACAGAGTTTGACTAATATATATATTTTTTAAAACAATTTCTCATGGCAAAAAGGGGAGGTGGAGCAAATGCCTGCATGTTGGTGTGTTTGTGGGTCTAGCTCCATTCCCTATGTTATTCCCTAAATTAAGTGAAGGAAACAGGATCATATTCCCTAAAAATGTTGATAAAGTATGTGGAAAGGAACCAGTCTCATACCATGAGAGTATGCAGCACTGGTACCACTACTGAATTGCCAACAGCCTCTGTAACAGGAAGCAATTTGGTATCATTGGTTGGAAGATTTTAAGTCCATGCCAATAAATCCGGTAAGACATATCTGAGTATGATCTACATGGACTTTACCATGCCTGATATAGAAGTAGACTGTCCAGTTCCTTCAACACCTAATAAAATAGGTAAAATAAATATTTGGACTTTCCAAAGTACCTAGAGTGAAGGTTTCTTCCACACAGAAAAAAACGTTGAATACACCAGACTTTCCTAAGTACGCATGGAGATTATGTTCAATTACCAGAAGCCTTGCAAGCATTTTAAATAATTCTAGATTCTATTCTAAAATTTCTGGGAAAAGGCTCTTAAACCTGACCACACATCGGACGTTTTATCCACGATATTACTGGCCCTATAAATCTAATAGTAAAGCTGTTAGATTCTAAATAATTTAGCACACAAGCAGAGTACTGTGTCAGTAACTGTCAAAAATCTAAATAAAAGGTACATGGTCATTCAAACTGCGAAAGCAATTCTGGGGAAGCATACAACTCCGAGAGAAAACGATACAGAGAAAATATACTCTCTGTGTAAACTATTTTTAGAAGAGCATGTAATATCAAATGCTTCTCATTCTATTCAAGCTGATGTTCCTACTTTGTGTTTTCTGATTTTTAAGAGACAGTTTAAATGTAAAGCACAGCCCCTTTAAACAGAATCTGATAAAAAAAAGAGAGAAAATGTCAATTAGATTTGAAAAATAGCAATCAGAAAGGAAACACAAATAAGGAAGAATGCTCTACCATTGGAAATAATACTGATTCTAGTGATTTTTTCTGTGTCTACTCAATTCCACAATATTCAGACTAATCCTGTTTCAGCAAAATGGCTCAATCTACTTTGCAGCAGAAATTCACAACATTAAAGGTTAAAGGGATACATTGGTACACGAAGGAAATGATAGCATAAACACCAGCTCTATCCAGGATTTGTACTTGCCACAACCATCAAACCTCACATCCACATCCTACAATCTTGGTATTCGGTTGAAATTAAGTTTGTTCTATTCACTGATGAGTGCAATCTGTCTAAAGCAAAAGCCAAATTCTGGTCAAGCTCAGTTCCTTCAATAATCTAGGGTAATTGCAACATTTTTCACAAATAAAGTTTTGATGGGTTGTCAGTTCAATCCAAATTTCCGATCGATGCCCCGGGGCAACTAATGCCACTGAGGTATGTAATACAGGTTTTAATACATCACATGAACACCTACTGAATCTTCAGAATGCTGCACACTCAGTAATAGTTGCGGTCAACTCTGAAGGTGGAATAGTTAAGACCCTGCAAAAGTCCATCCCTAATAGGAATAGCAAAGAGGTATCCTGGTCCTGGCTACCAGGAATGCTCAAAGGGAACACATTTCACAATAATTTAACAAAAAAAAGTACTCCTTTATTGGATCTTAGCAGAGCTACATATTGATAAAATGAACCTTTTAATAAACGTAAGCGTAACTATTATATGCAACTAAGAATCCTGAATAACGTCTCTTTTAGGAATTTTAATTTTCACTTGCGACATTTTTAAACTACACAAATCGTATTGTCTGCATCTTAGCGCCTACCTGTTCACCTTTGACACCCGCTTTCTCACCGCATACTCCCTGGTCCACCACAGGATTTCCCGGTTGTTGTGGAGGGAGCCGCGGTTACAGCCTTTCCGGGTTAGAGGTGCGAGGAGGCGGGGATCCGCTGGTTGATGATCTGCTGGTTAATTAGTATAAATTCAAATGGCAGACGCTTCGCAAAACGGACACGCCGGCGGCACGCCAAAGGCAAACACGTCTGCGCCCGTCCGCGGCCGGCCGGGACCAGGGGCCATAACCCCTGCCTCTTTTCCCAAAATAATAAGGACTTACTCTCGAAAACTACTATTTGACCTGCGTCCAAAGCATAAATTTAACTGCAAGTCCCTAAAACGTGGAAGTCTTGCTTCTAACTGTTGCTGTTGTGGTTTTTCACTTACTACACCACCCAGTAGGAATCATATTGACACTAGTATTACCCCTATGAACCTGTACTCTTTGATGGCTTCTGCTGTCATAAATAAGGTTGCTCTACTAAAGGAATTCACTTTTTTTAGCATAAATTGTAGGTCGCTTCCCAAGCATAAGGAAGATATTCATGACCTCTTACTTGACACACAACCTGATGCCATTTTCCTTACGGAAACATGGCAGAATGAGAGCTCGGGACCCGATGTTGCAATCGCCCTACCTCCCAACTCCACAATCCTTAGAAAGGATCAGATAGATAAAATTGAAGGGGGAATTGCACTTAGATTTAAATATTCTTACACTTGCAAATGGGAGGACTGCCCCTTTAAAGCCTGTGAAGCCAGCTCTTTTAAACTCCCGCTGTAGATCCCAATTGACCTTCTCTGGGATCCTGATTTATAGACCTCCAGGTCCAGCAGGTTCATGGGCTTCGATGCTCCCTGAACTTATTGCCCCTCTGCTGGTGGAAGCTACTAACCTCACTATCTTGGGAGACTTAAACATCCATTTTGATGACTCGACATGTAGTATCAGCTCCACTTTGATTGCTGATCTGGAAGCCATGAATGTTCTACTCCATAACTCAGGTCCGACTCATAAGTTAGGACATCTACTAGACCCCATTCTCTCCAAGTTAGCTAATGTTTCATGCCAGGCAGCCCTCCCTATACTCTGGTCAGATCATTTTCTGGTCTGATTGAGGGTAAAAATGGAGATGCAGTGTAAAAATCACTCTACCTCTTCTTTCAAAAAGGGGTTCAGAAACTGGAAGAATCTCGATGTTGATCGACTTAATCAACAACTCTTAAACAATATTCCGGCTATCCCTTCAACCAATATAGCGGATGCTGACACTATTCATACCTGGTTAAGAACTTTTATCGATGCATGTCTTCCTACGTCTAATAAAAAAATTGAAAAATCATCGTTCCCCTGCCCCTTGGTTCTCCGAAAAATAAAAAATAAAAAAAAAACAATGTAAAGCCTTGGAGAGACGGAGGAGGAAGGACTATGCGCCAGAATCCAAACAAACGTATAAACTGGCAAAAAAAGCTCATCATGTCCTGTGTAAAGCTGCTCGTGTTGAGCACACAAAAAACATCTTTACATTGGCTCATAACAATCCTAAAGTCCCATTTAAAATAGCAAAAGAGTTGTCAGGCACATCTTGCCAACCCTCGTCACCTGAGCTAAATGTAGCGCAATTTGAACATCTGGTTGAGTTCTTCATTGATAAAATAGATAAAATCTATACTGACTTTAATTCCACGCCAACTAATGCGGAGTTGCAATTAAAGATCAATGCATCTACATCAGGCTGCACCATTGCTCCTACGACACAGGCCACTATTGCAACCTCCAGTAAGACGTTGGAAAACTGGCTGCATCCTTACTAGTCTTAAATCTGGCTCTCCCAAGGACCCATTTCCATTCTTCAAAAACTGGAATTACCTCTACTTAATGTTATTTTGGAACTGCTTAATGCGTCACTACGTGAAGCAACAGTATCAACAGCTGGGAAACATGCCATGGTCCTAAATTTGCTAAAAAAAGCCAATGCTGATCCGGCTGAACCTTCTAATTTTTGCCCGATTGCATTACTCCCAGCCTTTTCTAAAATATTGGAAAGATATATCAATCAGCAGCTGATGCAGTTTGTGGACTCCCAAAAAATCGTTCACACATCACAATCAGGATTTGAAGCAGGCTTCTCTACAAAATCCACGCTCTTAGGCATCACAGAATCTCTTCGCAAACGTCTGGACATGAGAGAAACGATGGCACTTATACTGCTTGACTTGAGTGCTGCATTCAATACCGTGTTCCACACTGCACTTTTACACGCTTTACACTCTAGGGGTATTGGTGGATCAGCTCGCAAATGGCTGTCGAGTTTTCTGGCCGACAGGACCTTTCAGGTTTTCTCTCCATCCGCTAGTTCCAAGGCCCATGCTTCCCGCATGAAGTGCCACAGGAATCTATCCTAAGCCTTTTACTCTTCAACATCTATGTCAGCCCCCTGGCCACAATTGCTGAGGAAGGCGGGTTGACCATATTCTCATATGCAGATGATACCCAGCTAATCTTCTCCCTGTCTACCAAGGAGACATCGAATGTGTCATCTCTCCAGGTAGGGCTGCAAAAGATAGCTAGCTGGTTGCATACCAACAGGCTGAAATGAAACGGGGGGGAAAACCGAAGTTCTTATCCTTGGAAGAAATAAAGATCTTTGGGGTCCCCAACATTGGCCGTCTCAAATGGGCGATCTTAAACCATCACAAACAGTCTGAAATCTCAGCATAATCATAGATGACCAACTTTCTATGAGGTAGCAAGTGGTTATGGTTGCCTCAACCTGTTTCACAATCCTAAGATGGCTCAAAAAATACTTTGGATGCTGCCTAAGTGCACGCATAGAACAGTTATCAAAGCCTTAATGGTGCCCAGACTGGACTATGGCAACGTCCTGTATTTTAGGAGCCAATAAGGAGGTGGTTCGAAAGCTGCAAGTGGTCCAGAATTCTGCGGCCAGACAACTTTGCAAGTTACCTAGTAAAGCCCCCATCTCTGGTTTTGCACATGAATCATATGTTAGGTTTAGTATCTGTACCTTACGGGTATATGATGGATCTTTCAGAGTCTATGGTTACACTTTTTGGAACTAGCGCAGCCCACTAATTCCTGGTCATTAGATGGCACTTTGGAAAATAGGACAGTTTGGGGATTTTTTTTTAATAACTATGTTTACTGTCATTGAATGATGCAATTACAAACATAAGCACATAGGATACATTGGGAGTCTACTAGAACTATCAAGTTACTTGCATAAATCGAAGTTTTAACAGCAGATGACAATGACAGACTTTGTTAAAAATCAGAATTCTAAAGTGAGAAGTAATATTTCGATAACAAACTCCTTATGGTCAGACCAAAAAAGGCACCAGTCTAACTGAACCTGTTTTTTCGAGAAATCCCATATCTTAAGCTTATGAGAACATCTACTGGGCTTGTATTTAGGTGTTTCGCGCAGCATCCATCTGTTCATGCCCGCAACCCATTCTCTCTGAGGAGGTGAGTTGACATCTCTCCAGTGTTGTGCTGTGTTCCTCTTGGCAATAACCAATCACAAGTGTAGCAACAGTTTTGTATGAAGATTGCCATCAATATCTTCAAATATGTGTAAAAGGGTCCATTTTGCTTTGCACAGAACTGGTCAACCCTGAACCTTTCTCATCGACTTCAAGATTTCCTTCCAGAATTATTCGATGGACAGGCATGCCCAAACAGTATGAAGAATGTATCCTGACTGTTTAGGCACAGAAGGCATGTCAGGGAAGTATGCTTTACCATTTAAAACGGTTAATCACTTGTGTAATGCATTCTATCTAAATATTTCAATTGAATCAGGAAGATTCGCAACAGTGTGGTGTCATAAGAGTGTCCGGTCAATCTTCCTCCGACACGCCTCCTACATCACTCAAGTCTCACACAGTAAGGTGCAACAGTATGGTGTGTTGGTTATTAAAGATTTTTAGATATGGGCCCATTTCATTTCCTCTAAAACTCTCATAGTGAGCTCAGTCTCAAGGAGGCTAAATTCTGCCAATTACTTAGCCTACCTCATATTGTATTAGCATGACGCAGCCCAGACAATGAAAAAACTGTGTTTTTGGCGAGCAATGTTTTTTTGCAAATCTAAAAATAAAAATAAATAAATTAATTAATCCGAAAATCAGAGAAAGCACCCTGGGGAACATACATCTTTCAACTGTGGAATGCAAATAAGGCAAATGTTCGTAAGGAACAAATTGCTGTTCTTCAGTGTGCCGCCGAGAAAGAGTATGCGTTAAAACTTAATCGATTACCTAATAAATGGGAACAAGCGAAAGTATTGCTCAGGGATTTCTTCACTCTCGAAGAGATGAATAGCTCGAAGGCCTTTCAACAAAGGCTTTATGAAGATAGTCAATTGATGGGGAAACTTCTGGCTAATTCTATTAGAAAAAGACAAGAATCTTCCATCATTTTAAAAATTTTAGATCCTCTGGGTGGAACAGAAACTAGGAGTGAGGGAATTGCGAAAGTGTTCCTTGATCATTACGAGAGAATCTACTCCACAGATATCCAGGTGGAGGGAATAATGATCAAGGAATATTTTGATAATTTGAATATTCCCAAAATTTCCGATTCTAGGAGAAATCAATTAAGCTGCGAAATTAGCACACTGGAAATTTAAGATAGTATAAAAGCAACAGCAGGAGCAAAAGCATCAGGTGTCGACGGGTTCCCAATTGAATTTTATAAGGTATTTTTAAAAGGAACTGGAGGATCCCTTGAAAAATGTATTTAACTATATCAGAAGAGGTGGTAAGGTTCCCTCTGAGTTTAAAGAATCTACAATTATCAGTTTTGCCAAGAAAGACAAGAATCCAGAAGAGGTAAATTCTTATAGACCAATTAGTCTATTGAATTCGGACTACAAGGTTTTTATGAAAATCTGGGCCCAAAGATTTGTGTCTGCAGCACAGGAAGTAATACATCAAGACCAGACTGGTTTTATAGCCGGCAGATTTATGGCAGCGAACACAGAATATTTGATACAAGCCTTAGATTTTTTTAACACCAATTCAACTTCTGCATGCATCTTAATGATTGATGCAGAAAAAGCATTCGATTTAGTTAATTTATCAGCATTATTTTTTTCCTTGGATTATTTTGGATTTCCGGCCTCGATTATTAGTATGTTACAGAACATTTATGAAGGGGCATCAGCTCAGGTTATAGTCAACTCCAGACAAGCAGGGAATATTAAAATAAATCGCGGAACTAGGCAAGGTTGCCCTTTATCTCCCCTGCTTTTTACCTTTTTTATTGAGCCTTTGGTTATAAAAATAAAGAACAATGAAGCAATAATACCCCCTATTGTCGGAATGTCAAAGTTAAAATTGTTCGCCGACGATATCGTTCTGTATTTAGCCCCCGAAAAAGAAAATATTTTACATCTCATGAAAGAGCTTAAGGAATACGAGAAGATTGGGGGGTACAAGATCAATGAGAAAAAAACTGAAGTTCTTATTTTAAATTCTAATCTAAATTTTCTACCACCACATCTTCAGTCTCAAGCCGAAAAACGGGATCCAATAAGATATCTAGGGATTTACGTGACTATAGAGTGTCAAGAACTTTTTCGACTGAATTATATTAAGATGAAAAACAAAATAAAGAGCATGCTGGATCAATGGGACTTATTGCCCCTGACTTTGATTGGTAGAGTCGCATTGATAAAGATGAACATACTCCCTTTGGTTTTATTTTTATTTAGTAATATTCCGATTAAAGTTAATATGGTTTTCTTCAATGAACTTGAATCTATGATGAGAAGATTTATTTGGAATAAAAAGGCTCCAAGAGTCAAGCTCTCGGTTGTACAACTTTCCGTCAACCAAGGCGGGCTGGCTTTCCCCCATTTTAAAACATACTATGAAGCAGCCCTTTTCGATATAGTGGCAGGACTATTAAGAACCAGACAGTCAAGAGACAATTTCTTTTTAGATAAAATGCTAGAGGAAGCAGGCTCTCAAATTTCTTTCTTTTTAAAAACTGCAAAGCTGCCCAAGAAAACAAGATATAAGACATTGCTTGTGTACTCCTCAAGATCACGGCTTTTATACAAAAAATGTGGCTCAGATGGTTCTAGTTATTTGAAATTACTAGAATGTGGCAAAATGGGACTTAAGATATCTCTGAATCACCTGCTACAATGGGAAGCAGCCGGATTTTGTGAAATAAGACACTTGTTTACTCAACACAAGGTAATTAGCTGGCAAACGGTTATAGATAGAGCATATCCTAGGCGGCTTATGTTTTTTGATTACTTACAACTGGTTTATTTGATAAGAAAAGAGATAGGGGGTTCTGACACTTCACCTAACGCCTTGTTATCCGCCTTATACGGGGAAAAACATAAGGGTATAGGATTCTGGTATAAAAGGCTAGCCCCTTCAGGACCTTCTCAGGTAATTTTTAATCATCTAGATAAAATAAGCCACAAGACACAGTGCGTTCTGTCAGATAAAGACTGGGAAGTCATATGTCAGCTAGGAAATAAAGCACTCCGGGCAGCTAATTATAAACGAATGTCCTTTCTCTCCCGCTGGATGGTGTATTATACCCCGGAGGCTTTGCAGAGAATATTCCCTGAATATGAGAATAAATGCTTTAGATGTAAAACCAGTGGTCAGGGCGGTTGGCATCACATTTTTTTCTCCTGTCGAAAACTAGAATCTTTTTGGAAGGGGATTTTTACCGACATGGAAATGGCAACCGGGAAAATATTATTACCCGAAGCAGAAGTGGCTCTTTTTGGTATTTGTAAAGACAGGAATAGGTTTAATAACTCAGAAGAAGCATTTATTTTTATTTCCACTATTGTAGCACGGTCTATGGTTTTACAAAACTGGAAATATGAGGTAATCCCATGTAAATTAAAATGGGTCAATAAAATGAAAAGAACATATAATTTCGAGAGAGCTTATGCAGGCAGGGTGGGTGCGATTACAAGATTTGAGAGGAATTGGAAATATTTGGAGAAGTTGGAATCTATAAAAGGAAATTGATATTTTACTACTGTTTTACTCTAGCTATTATTGTATTTTTTTTGCACTTTACTCTGCTACTTTGCACTGCACTGCACTTTACTGCTGCAGCACTTTAATAATTGTAATAATTGTAATAATAATTTTTGCTGATTCAATTGGCGGGTTTTGTGTTTTATTATACCAGCATTTCATGAACCATCTCGTATTACCAATGTATGGTACTGCACTGGCACTTTAGAATCATATCTCTGCTATATTTGATGTTTATGTATTTTAATTTAGTAGGGCTATAGGAACTATAATAGAAATTTGATTGTTTTATCTTAGTCCTCCCAGCTTTCCTTGTATATAGCCAATTTTGCACAATTTTGCACTAGCACTTTAGTATTGCTAAAGTACTTTGCAGTTTCAAACTAACAACTTTTTGCACTTTACTGCATTTATATTTGACGAATTACATAGCAATTTCGTTGTTGTTTATTAATCTTTTTTATTAGTGGTTTTTATATTGGTTAACCTCTTATGTCAGCACTTTAAAGAAGGGTAAAAATATCAAAATATCAACCCTCTATGTCTTTGCATTAGCATTTTAAAGAAGGGTAAAGATATCCTTGCTTTGTTAATTTGTCTTGTTGGTTGTATAAAACATAACAGGAATCTTGATGTATTGATGTATTGGATTAATTGCTTGCCTGCTTTCTTTGCACTGTTTTGCACTAGCACTAGCACTTTTAGATTGGTGTATTAAGTCGTACGTTACTGTTTTTTTTCTTTTGAATTTCTATTTTTTTTTTTTAGTAATGTATACTCTTGGCTTGTCTCTTGTGTACTGTATGGAAATCTTGTCTAATGTCTAATGGTGAAGAACTAATGTACCAATGTCCTCCTGCTGTCTTGTTTAATAAAAAATAAAAATAAAAAGAATGCAAATAAGGTCTCCCCCCATAAAAACGGAAAGAGATTATAGGGGAAATATGCATCCACAATCTCAGTGGAGTGTACATTGCTAATTGGCCCTACCACTGAATCACTTGAGAGAGAATCCTTCCAAATCTAAATCTAATTTAGTGGCTGGTTGCACGGTTCGAAGCAGATTTCTCCCACAGAAGCAATGTGATTGTGTTGTATCACCCATTGGCAGTCTCTCTAGAAGATATGAGGGGTCATAAATGGGGCAAAAAATGCAATTGTTAACCATCATAAGATGGAAGGCCTGGCAGTAAGAGAAAATGTCTGAATCCCCAATCCGATATCCTATGGGGACTTGCAACACTTGGCTATGGAGACCCTGGTTGTACCTTCCTTCACAGAAAGCTCCAGAACAGGACGCTGAGTGAAAGAACGACGGAGGAAACTGATTTGCATAGTTTTAGAGGGGCAACAGTAATTGTGGTAAAGAAACCATGTTCACTATTGTCTATAAGGTCTTTCTGCAGCTTATCCACTGAGGGGATATTCCCTGTCCAGGGTAAGGTGACTGAGTTCGCAATGTGCACCCCCAGGTAAGTGAACCCACCCAGCTTCAGCTTTACTGTCTGGTCCCATAGAATCTCATCCACATTTCCTCGACCTGTATATAGAATACATTTCCTCTAGTTGACAAGCATGCCCAAAACCGTGCAAAAGAGGTTCAGAAATTCCATTACTTTGGGGCAAGGAGATAAAGGATTGCTTAGATAAAAGAGTAGATCATTTGCATATAGCAAACCAGGGTTCTTTATCTCCTCGCCCCAGTGCAACTACATGGATGTCGCTATCTCCCTAAGGGATCGGGCCAATGGTTTAATGGCCAAAGAAAAGAGAGAGAAGGCAACCCTGCCTAGTGCCGCTTACAGGGAAAAACGGGAAGAGCATCCCGTTTTTCCATATCTGAGCCATCGGTTTTGGATAGAGAACAGTTAAATTGGGGAATAAACCCCTTCTGGATTAGAACACTAAAGAGGTAGTTCCACTCCACTAACTCAAATGTTATGTTATTTTATTTTTATATAGCGCAAATCACCACTGGTCTCAAAGCGCTTCTAGAGAAAGAACAGGTCGTTAGCGTAGGAAGGTCTAGTGACTGCGGAGGCGGAGCTTAGACCGATGTCAATGTCTCTCTAAACAGGTAGGTCTTTAAAAGCTTTCTAAAGGAAAGCAGAACCGATTCCTTTCGCAGATTCTCCGGTAGATCGTTCATGATCTGTTGAAGGAGAACCGAGAACGCTCTGCCCCCTTTGGTTTTAAGATTGTACCTGGAAGAGGCTAGCCTACAGGCTTCGGAGGAACGTAGAGCCCGGCCGGGAACGTACTTTTTCACTCGAACGTTTATATATTTCGGTGCATCCCCATAAATGGCTTTGTGGGCTATACAAAGACTCTTAAATTGCACACGCTGTTCAATGGGCAGCCTGTGCAATTTATGAAGTAATGGAGTGGCTCGCGTTCTCCTAGGGAGTCTAAAAATGAGCCTGGCTGCATCATTTTGTACAACGTGCAATCTCCTCAAGAACTTCTGGGGAATGCCCAAATAGAGGGCATTCCCATAATCCAGTTAAGAGATGACAGTGGCAGAAACAATTGATTCTAATACAGAAGTAGAGAGGAGAGGAACAAGTTTCCGCAGTTGCCTAAGTAAGCCCGTGCAGATGCCCACAACTGAGGAAACCTGACAGGAACTAGACAAATACGAGTCAATTTTCAGTCCCAGGCTTTTTACTACTGGCACTGGGGTTGGGACCACCCCTAATTTTGAGGGCCAAAAAAGATCAAACCAAGGGCTATTATGAGCTGGAATAATAAGCACCTCGGTTTTATCCGGGTTGACTTTCAAGGAATTGGCTGCCATCCAGTTAACAGTAAACCAAAGTAGATATTTTACTGACTCTTGAAACTGGCTGGTGTTGTCAAGCCAGACCAGGAGTTGGGTGTCATCTGCATAGTTAAAGACCTGGCAGTCTCTGCGTGTGAGAGCCTCCACCAAGGGCTGCAAGTAGATATTAAAGAGGAGTGGAGACAATGCAGAACCCTGGGGGACTCCACAGGTCAGGGAGCCCAAGGTCGACAACTGCTCACCCATTTAAACTCTCTGAGTGCGATCAGTCAAGAAGGATCTTAGCCATTGAAGTGCTTGCTCCTTTATGCCCAGATTCGACAAACGGTTCAGCAGAATGTTATGGCTTACCGTGTCGAATGCTGCTGACAGATCTAATAAAATCAGATGTCAATGTTATCGGCCCTAACTCTAAGCTCGTCCAGGACGGACACCATCACCAGCTCTGTACTATGGTGTGCTCTGAAGCCCGCCTGTCTAGTGTGAAGCAATTGGTTGTCATCTAAATATTTTGCAAGTGTTTTCAGGACATGTTGTTCCAACATTTTTGCTAGAAAGGGGAGCTGTGAGATGGGCCTGAAGTTTTTTAAGGCTGTTGTATCCGCCCCTGGTTTTTTTAATAGGGGGTGACCCTTGCTTCCTTCAAGTTAGTTGGTAAGTAGCTCAGGTCTAAGGACTCATTGAGTAATCCCAGAGCCTGCCTTTCCAATCCCGGCAGGCTCTGGGATTCTTGAAGTCGATATTAGGCAGCGTCAGTGGACCAGATAAGCGGTGGAGGCATCTGATTTGATGTGTGGATCTGCCTTTCATAACCCCACTTTGATCCACAAGCTCCTATGATTATATATGAGTAAGCTAGGATCTTCCCAATGACCATGGCTTCCGCATTAAATAAAAAACAATGGGCTTGAATAATGCACATTGTTGTGCAGGCTTCTAAGAGTTTGATCCCTCAGGCTAGATGGAGGATCAGATCCTGAGGCGCCTTGAAAAACAATAAAGAAAAGATGCAGGAGGCAAAGGTGTTCAAAAATCTCAACAGTGAAGCTGTTGTGGCCCAGAGTCTTGCCAAAGATGAGCTGTGAAACGTCCTCAAACAATTTCTCTGTAGTCAGTGCCAGGTCTAATCATTCAAAAACCTACATTTTTAGGGAGGTTAAGGGGTGCCCTTAAAAAAGGCCGCTAGCACTGCAGTGTTTAGAGTGGGAGACTGATAATAGAAGTGCAGTAGTTGGATGCAAAAGTTTCACCTATACTGAAGTGGTCCAGAATGAGCAACCCTAAATCCGACTGAAGCAACCAGGCATGGTGGGTTGGGCCTCACTACAATACAACCATCACTGCAATCATATGTGGCACTGAGCCACAAACTAGCTATGTTTTGCTTCATCAGTCAAGTGCTGTTTAAGAGTGATCTGGGTCGTTAAAGGATAGATAAGGAGTCTGGGTTTTGTGAGTGTCTGTACTTTTGAGCAAGCTCCAAGAGTTTAGCCTCCAAGAGTACAATTGCCTCGCTCTTGGATTTTTTGATACAAGATATAAAGTACATAGCCTTTCCCTTCAAATCAGGCTAAAAGGTTTTGCACTGGGTAACCTGGGAATAAACGGCTCCCGCCTTGATTTGGAAGCATTATTTGGTCACTTCACTAAGGTATAAAAAGAAGGCCTCATCCAAGAGCATCGGGGCGTGCCCCCCAACTCTCAATCCCCAACAGACGTTTTGCCTGGGACCCACAGCAGCCTCATTCCCATGGCAACAGAGAGGAATTTGGACTGCTTTGGGCTTAGTTTTGACATATGTTCTAAACAAAATTGGTTCAAATCCCAATTCCTCCTCACTTGAGATGCTCAATGCTTAAAATATTCGAGCCTGGGATCAGCTGGCAACCAGGGAACCCTTCTAAAGCCAAACATTTCTGAATTTCATGCACTCAGATGATTCCTGCGTGGTGTGACTTGTGTGGCTCTCCTTAAATACAGCTATTCAGTGTGACAGGGCATGGTCCACATTAATCAACTGTGAGTGGTTTGTTATGTAAAATATAAACCAATTCTTGACAATTCAGTTGAAGCACATGCAATCTTTTCATCAATCTCATGGGTGACTGTATCAAAAGTCACTTAGCGGTCCAGAAGTATTGGAAGGCAGGAGTCTTCATTGTCCTTAAGTTGGGGGGGGGGGGGGGTCATCAGTGATTTACAAGATGGCTCCCTCAGTGCATACCACCTCTGAGCCCAGACTAGTACTGGTTCAGCAAGTTGTTGTCTTAACAAATTGAATGCTGACAGAGCTTTCTAAGGTTTGGCAAAAAATGGAATTTCAGATATTGGACAGTTGTTTATGTATCCATTAATTTTAGTAATTGAGAGACTTGGCCTACTTTTAGCTTATCGTCAACTATTTCCTGCAGTAAGGAGAGGTTGGTGAAACTGGACCACTGTCCATTGTCCACATTTAGCATCTTTGTAGCCATGTTGGTTAGCAAAGTGTCTCAAAAGTGGATTGATTGATTGAGTTTGGAAGGAAAATTGTACTTACCCTCTAAGCGTTTATTTGTAGCATGAAGTGATGTAGATTTGCATGCTGCGCATACTCCTGCCATCTAGTATTGGGCCCAGATGTGTTCAAAGTTGTTTTTCTTCAAAGAAGTCTTCTCAAGGCACGAGGTAATGTGATTCCACCTCTTGTTGGTAATGCACATGGTCATCTGCTCTATTGTTAGTTTGTCTGCCGCACGGCACGGCAGGTGAGGATGGAGATAGAGCAAAACGATACAGTAGAGAGAGAAGAGATGACCATGCAAGAGAAATAATGAGTGATTATAACTGCAACAGCCAGAGGATTCCAGGGAGGAGGGTGGGAGCTTGTGAATCTACAGCACTACATGCCATAAACGGATACTTACGGTGCAAGTAACATTTTCCATTGAATGCATGTGTGGCTGTAGATAAACATACTGTGCATAAACTGTAAACCAGTCCTCCCATAAGTGGTAGCTAGCCTATGAATGTTGCAGTAGCCTGAAGAAGTGTGCGGCGTACAGCCTGGCCCACATTGGCTTGTTAGCGTGCTAGTACATCCACACAACAGTATTTTGTGAAAGTGTGCAGTGTAGACCAAGTAGCTGCTTTGAAGATGTCAACTATGGGAATATTACCCAGGGAGGCCATAGAGACCACTTTTTTGTATAGTGGGCTCTTGGAGAAGTAGGCAAAGCCCCCTTGGCTTTTGCATAACATGTTTGGATACATTTGATTACCCGTCTGGGGAAGAGGGTGGGTGCATAACATGTTTGGATACATTTGTTTATCCATCTGGCTATGCCTGATTTTTATAGAGCCCCCCCTTTATGAGGTTTGGAAAGGGCAACAAAGAGCTGTTGAGTTTTTCGGAAGGGTCTTAGCCTCTCAACATTGTTTGTTAGGGTTTCCTTGACAACTAAGGTATGGAGGGCCCGTCATGCAAGTTCTATAGACTGATAAAGGTGGAATGGAGAGACCACCTTAGGAAGGAATTTAGGGTTGGTGCGAAGGACAACCCTGTCCATGTGAACCTGAAAGAAAGGTTCTTCCAACGGTAAAGCTTGAAGCTCACTGACACGCCTTAGTCTGGTGATAGTAAAAAGAAACCAGGATAAGAATTGAAGGGAGCATGAGTGGAGGGGCTCGAGTGGAGGGGCTCTAATGAAGGACCTGTTAGTCTTGTAAGGACGAAATTGAAATTTCACGCCAGGGTAACCCTTTTGAGACCCTGCATAAAATCTTTGATAACAGGAATCCTGAAGAGGGAGATGTGTTGCCTATTTGGAGATAAGCAGCAACAGCAGCTAAGTGGATCCGGATGGAGTTGAAGGCTAGTCCACAGGTCTGTATAGTAGGCCTGTGTGCTTCCTTCGAAATGCTCATGCATTCAGGAGGTAGGTTGAGATAACCAAACGCAAACTTCAGGAGCCAGATTGCTAGGTTGAGGTTCCTGGGGTCGGTGCCTGACCTGCTGGAGAGCCCCTCTTGCTAAACCACTGAGAGCTCGATGAGAGTGTTGAACCAAAGTTGCCTGGCCCAGGTGGGAGCTACCATGATGAGGGTGAGAGAGCTTTGCCGAAGCCTCCGAACTACAAATAGAAGGACAGGTAGAAACGGAAAACCATAGGCAAATATCCCTGACCGGTTCATCCATAGTGCATTGCCCATCGATTGTGGGTGTGGGAATTTGGAGGTGAAGTTTGGGGGTTTCACGTTTTCTGCCATGGCAAAGAGGTCCACATCTGGAAATCCCCATCACTGGGAGCAGGGGAGGAAGACTTGTGTGTGGAGTTCTCACCTGTAAACTTGTTGCTGCTAAGGTGGTCTACAAAGTCGCTGTCCACTCCCAGAAGGTACTCCATCGGCAGATGGATCCTGTGATGGAAAGCCAAATGACCTGGGCTAGCTGCGACAGCAGGGAAGAGAGAGTGCCACACTGCTTCTATAGGTAGTATATGGCTGTCTTATTGTCTGTCCGGATGAGGACTACCTTGCCCACAATGAGGGCAAGGAAGGGCTTCCGAACTGTAAAAACAGCTAACAGCTCTAGATAGTTGATGTGGAGACAGCGGTGACTTAGCTCCCCCTGTCCTTGAACAGTCAGGTCCTGTAAATGGGCACCCCATCCCGCCCCATGAGAGATGGATCTGTTATAATGGTAACCTGCGGAACTGGGTCAAGAAAAGGCTACCCCTGCAAGACATTGTTGGTGTTCCACCACTGTAGAGAGAAATAGGTGTGGCGGCTGATCAACAGGAGGTCGTCTCAATGATCCTCCGCTTGAGACCATTTATGCGTTAAGCATTCTTGTAGGGCAGGCATGTGTAATCAGACGGGGAGATGATGGTGATGCATGAGGCCATAATGCCGAGGATGCACAATACTGTCTGGACTGTGACCCGGTGATCTGGTTGAAAAAGAGGGACCGACGCATGGAAGGACTGGACCCTTGCAGGGCTAGTAGGCCTTGCCCACTTCAAATTGAGGACTGCCCCTAGAAAGGGTTGGATCTGAAGGGGCTGGAGGTAGGACTTGGTGACGCTGATGGTAAAACTCAAGTTGTGTAAGAGGTTTCTTGTGGCAGAGATGTGTGCGTGACTCTCTTATCAGCCAATTGGCCAGGTAAGGAAATACATGGACGTCCTGTCATCACAGGAAATTACTCCTGCAAGTTATTTTTTACATACATGAGGTGTAGTGATGACCCTGAATATCAGCACCTTAAACTGATGGTGTTTGCCACTTACCACAAACCGGAGGAAGCAACGGTGCATTAAATCAATCAGAATGTGGAAGAAGGCACCTTTGAGACTGAGTGCAGCATATAGTCACCTCGCTGTAGCAGTGGAATGACATCATGAAGAATGACCATGTAGAAATGTTCTGACAAGATGTATTAGTTAAGGGAAGAGCTTGAGGTCCAGGATATGTGCCAGGGACCCATCCTTCATAGGAATGGGGAAGTAGAGGAAATACACACCTGTGCCCTGTAGGTGTTGTGGCACAGGCTCTAAGAATGCTTGAACAGCTTCCCCAAGCAGGCGTTGGTGTTCTGCGTAGAGTGTGTCTCTGCGAGGTGGCATGTTGGGAGGAGTAAAAAGCTCCAAAAAGTAACTGTGTTGAATAATATCTAGTACTGGTCAGAGGTGATGTGTTGCCACGAGGGGAAGAATCTCTGAAGTCGACCCCAACAGGTGTTGTGTGATCGGGGGAGGAAGGACAAGTCTCTGCTTGGCAGGGGCGGTTCCTTTGGGAAAGCCTCCTACCCCTGGAGCTGTTGCCCTGGTATGCCCCTTGGAAGTAGCTCTTTTGCAGGGCAGCTGAGCAGGCACACCCCGGAAGGAAGTGGAGGCTTCTGGGGAGATGGCCTGGAGCCACAACAGCAGGCTGACCTGCGAAAGGACCCACGAGGGCAGAGACGTCCATGGTCTTCGCAGTCTCAGTATCATTTTTTATCTTTTCCAGCATCTCATCAACCTAGGGGACTGAACAGGTGTTCCCCATCAAATGGCAAATTGAAGAGATGCTGTTGGGCGTCTGGCTTGAAGAGAGAGACATGGAGCCAAGTGTGTCTGCGTATGAGCAGGCTGGAATTGATTCAGGGAGTGTCTGTGTTGGCAGCATCAAGGGTGCACCCGAGTGTGGTGTTTGAAATGAGCTTCCCTTCTGAGACTAGCTAATGTCCTTTTTTGTAGTATTCCTCTGGGAGATGTTGGAGTAGCTCCCCCATTTTGTCCCACTGGGCCTGGTTGAACTGGGAAAGCAGGCTGATGGAGTTGACGATGCACCAGTGGCTGGCCAATTGAGACGGGCTTTCCAGCTGCATCGATATATTTACTTTCCTTGTCTGATGCTGGCATGTCACCAGTACCCTGCACATTGGCTCAGTGGCGAGTCATATGCACCACCAAGGAGTCCGGAGGGAGTTGACCCTGGATGTAGAGTGGCTCAGAAGGGAAGGCCTTGTATTTTCTGTCTACCCTAAGGGTGACAAAACAAACTTTAATCGGCTCCCTAAAGATGCTTGAGGTCGGTTTAAGCATGCCTTTTTTATAATTGGGAGGTACAGCATGAAACATTGTGAGGAGGATAACGTTTCCAGCAGGAAATCCTCTTCCATGGCATCCCTACGTATTTTCACCTTATGTAATGAGGCAGTCTTACCAGGGACGTCATTGTAAGAGGTAGTATCATCTGGTGGGGAGGAACGGTCAGGGGTAGGGGTAGAGATCAAGGTCTGTGTCCCCTAGTGTGTCCACATCATAAGAATCCCAGAGGTTGCCCTACGTGGCAAGTCATATAGGTTCCCTGTGCCGTGATCCCCAGAGTCAAAGTGTGATGTCCCCTGTAGCATGTAAGGAAGGGGGTCAGCAGGAAGGTAAGAACGGTGAGGTAAGAGGCGGGCAGGAGGTAGGGGAAAAGTGGCTGAGGCTCTGGAAGATGGCTGGTAGACTTGTCGTGCCACTCTTGATGCTTGGGCGGTGGTGGAAGCTTAAGAGCCTCCTTGAAGCTGAGCTGCCTCATGGATGCCTGTATAGGGGATGCAGGTGGCTGTCCTGTGTGAGGATGGATCATAATGTGTCACTGGCAGGCGGCAAGCTCATCCTGCAGTTTCTGGAAGAAAGGTTCCATGGAGCCGACTGAAGATTCCAGTTTTGGTGCCGAAGATTTTGATGCCAGCGCATGGGTCGGCTGCGCTAAGCGGGGCTTCGATGACGAAGGCTTCAGGTTCAAAGGGTGTTTCAGTGCTGAGGTGGTGCTGATAAGAGTAGTCAAGGGGTGTCTAGTACATAGACACCCCTTGACTATACCTGGAGGTGAGCCCGCTCAACAAAGAAAGAGGGAGATGGAATGATATCTCTCAGCAACTGTTTGATAAATCATTCCAGTTGTGAGCCCTCTTCATCTGGAAAGCCCATAAAGTAGAAGTAATGAAGTTTGCATGGCCCTCTGCATCTTCTACTTGGACTTCAAGTGATTGGGATGTTACTGCTGGTGGGCTACAGATGTCCGCAACATCTTGACACTATCCTTAAAACCTGATATTTGACCTTCAGCCTCAGTAACTCTGTTGATCACATTACTATGGTCCTGCATTATGAGCGGCACGTCAATCTTCAGCTCCCTGGTCTTTCTGTAGAGTCTGCAGATAATCTGCTCTTGGAAGAGAAAATAAAGAACTTATCCAGCTGGGGAACTTCGGGCAGTTTACTGTCTGCCACTTAGCAGGAAATAGTCAATCGGAAGCACCAACTCTAATGCACTACACCTGAGCAAGCAGGGGCAAATCCCAGCTGAGTCCCATACTTGGACCCACTATCCTGTATACCAAAGGGTTTGCTGCAGCCAGATGGCGGAACCTCATCCAAACACGGGTGTGTCCAATCATCATGTTCCTGATGGAGACCAAGTCAGACTCTCAGCCAGCAGCCTGGGCCACCCAAGCCACAGTTCTCACGGGATTCTATTTCCCGACCTGCTCTCTTGCAGCATGAGCAGTCGAGAGTGCAAAACAGAGGGGACCCAATCACTGGGAAAGTGTAGTTAATCCCTCTGGCCCCAGCCACATTGTGTGTTCCCCCACACCTGGGATTCAAAGTTGACCCAGGGAGGAGGCAGGCCCCTAGACCAACACAAGGTGCCATGGGGACCACCAAGCTCACCATTTGCCGGACCCAAGATCCCCACATTTCGCCAGACCAAAGGTCTAGGTTCAATGAGCGGTCTCTTCACTCAAGCACCATCCAAAGATAGCAAGTTCAGAACCACTAGTCCATTCCAACTGCAGTGTTGGCCTGTGCATCTACAGCAGTGGTCTGGGAGAATCAGGTTGTAGCCACAATGTGCCATTCAGACACTGTTACTTTAAAGGTGGATAATGTCATGGTGTGCTGGTCACAGTTTACGCTCCACCACAATCCGCTCAGTGAGACCAGGGTCCAGGCCAGCCAGTCCCATGATCCAGGCTTCTGCCTCAGTTCTGTGCTCCAAACGTTTGGACATAGGACAAAGCTTGCAAGGATGCAAGCCTTCGCGGTCAATGGGACCTGAATTGGGGCTTCGGCCATGGGCGTGCCATCCCGACCTGGTGCTGTTGGCAAATTCTTAGTCATCGCTCACAGTGGATGGGAACCCGCTTACATCAGCATAGGAAAAACTAGGGTCTAAGGACCTCTCTATCTGCTAGCCTCTGATCGTGGAAGATGCAGTAGCAAAGGGAGTAATGACTGAGTAGTCCCACTGTGGTGATGGTATTGTTTTGAACTGAAGATGCAATTACCATTGAAGCGCATTTCCAACAGGCAGTAACAAATAAATGTACTGTTGTTCTGCAGAAGATGGACATCAGGGTTCCAGGGTATCAGTATCTAAAACTGGTCATCGTTGTCCAAATGGGTCCTCAATCACTGGAAAGAAGAACTTAAGCCTAGGAGTCAGAGGGATTTTGCATCCAGTAGTGAAATGCATTAAAAAAACACCCAGGAAGGGCAATACAATAGCCAGGAGCTGCTACAGTAAGAAACTGAAGAAGTAGGGCTAGAAACAGGTAAAGCAACAAAAAAAAGCTTCAGAAAGCTAAGACAGGGAGGAGTCAGATGATGCTGGCAAGCCAAATTGCTAAATAAACGAAAAATGCAAATATTTAAATATTAGGCAGGCTGGAATCTGTTCTGATGCTGTATCAGAGGAATTTATGACCTTTACTAACAATGGCAAGAAGGAAGGCGTGAGGTCTAAAGAGTGAACAGATGTCGAGAAACAGAAAGAATTGTGGAACATGTTAGAATTGGACCAGTCACTGTGGATTCTGCAAAACAGATGATGGGAGCAAGAGCTCAGTGTGAACCACAAAGCCCTTCTCAAAAAGGGTTTTCTGTGAACTTTTGTTTCACTTATCACCTGCCCCCAGTAAAAAAGCTGCTCTACAATGTTCACCTTATGTGGGGACATTTTCAAACAGGCTATGGCTAAATTACTCTCGATGGACCAATGAGAAGCTTGGCTTGAAAACAGAAAAACGAGTCACTGTGCTGCGAGTGCTTTGTTTGATTAGGTGAACAGCTTCCTCGTTTGAAAAAAGGATGATAAAAGAATGTATTGGTATTTGGGTAGTTGGAAAATCATTTTGAAGTTTAACTGAAGGAGTTTTTTTTATTAAATTCAAAACCTAGAAACCACTTTGGCAGTTTTGCTTAGCTACTAAATCATAAAAGGTTCAAGTCACTGATCAAAGCCATACAGCCTAACCAATAAAGCCATTCACAAAGCAATCCCCTGACCATATGAACAATGCACACGTGTGTGGCATTCAAAGGCATAGTCTGTGCGATGTACATACAGGACTTTGTGAATGTCCTATGTCCCTTTATCGAGTGGCCACAGGGTGCAGCAGAAGCCCATTCACTGTGCGCAATGCAGAAAGGTGTGCCCTAGGTTTCTATATCTTGAATGCACTATGCCCCTGTAGTAAGTACAATAGCAAGCATGGTCAAAGGCATCAGATATAGGTTACCGCAGAACATGTAACTGTATGCTCTACTGTGGCATTGCTACAGCAAATGCCCTGCTTAGGCTGTGTCTAGGGAATAGACCCAGGCTATCCCATGTGTCTTGTGTTTATGTCTCAAACACATTTGAAGTCACTGTTACTATCATTAGCGAATAGCGAGGTCATTAATGATGATCTAAGATTTGTTTTGTATTACACCACGTGGGAGGTCAGGAGCAGTGTAAAAGAGCCGCTGAACAAAAATTCGATAATTGATTAATATTAATGGGTTTTCAGGTTTTAAATTCTAACAAGTAAATGCTTTCTGAAAATAACGCACATGCATTTCATACGTACCTGTGTGCTCTGGTAAAAGCAAATTATAGTCTCTCGTGTACACACCATCATTTATTTTCCGCCATCAAAAAGCACTGCACGGTCATACGTTTGCATGAAATACTGATGGAAGGTGTGCGTCTATGAAGAATGTGTATCTCCAGCTACCAATGCGCTACTACCTCCAGGCCTCCCTAAGGACGACGGGAAGGAAGAGCGGCAGTTGCGATGCGTTACAGGTGAGTCATTACCATTTAAATGAAGTGGTTAAGGAGGGAAAGTGCACCCCCTTCAAAGCATCATCCGCTTGACATCTGAGGCAGGATCTGCCTAATCTCAGTCGGGGTTAACTAAGTGCTTGTCATCCTGCCACTCATTTTTTTTACTATTTGGAAACAAGCCACTTCTAGCCATGCGTCTGGCAGTCAATTCTGTAATATAATGTTCCTGTTTTTTTCTTTCAGTATTAAATATTTTACTCTGACAGTGGTTGTTTTTCAATGTACACCACTATAACAGGAATTCGGCTTTGACAGGTAAAAGCAAAAATGTTATTATATAAAACTTATAATAATTAGGATATTCAGAGGAGGTCTTGTAAAATATTTCAAATAAATATATAATTTACGATAGGGTAAACATTGTAGTTTCACATGGAGCCGTCATTTGGATGTTTTTAACACCTTAAGTGCTCATGACGAGCTCAGCTCGTCATGAGGCACGGTGCTTAGGTGCTCATGACGAGCTCGTCATGAGCCATGGAACGCTCACACGCGGGGATAATTCCCCTGCTGTGCTGAACGGTCCACAGAAACGGGTGTGGTCATGACGATCTGAGCTCGTCATGAGCACACGAGCACCGTGCCTCATGACAAGCTCGTCATGAGCACCGGGGCCCTGTGGGCACCCCTCCCACCCCCTAGCACAGCGTGGAGATTACCCCAACTGCGACGGGGTTAATTGCACCAAGTAAGCTGCACAGAGATTTAATCCACTCGACAATAAAGGTGTTCAGAGAACACATGTATCTACACAGACAATATTATTTTTAATAGAGCAAACCATGTCCTAATTCTGGCTATGATTATGCGAACATAATGCTTTGAAAGAGTTATCTCTTTCATAACTATATATTTACATTAAATATCTTAGTCATCTTTTCTTGTGATAAAAGAGCTTGAGTGAGAACTGAGAAATGAAAATGTATTATGAGTAGGACATCTGCCATGTTAGCTAAATCATTATTACATCTTTATAGGCTGCTGCAGCGGGCTTTGCTTGCCATTAACAGCCCGCTCCAGCATCAACGACCAGAGCCGAAGGCAAGGGCCTTTAACAAGGAAGTGGATATTTAATGGCTATTATAGCCCGCTATGGCGGACGTTACAGCCATGAGAACATCCTGCCCCATGAGAACAGAATGTCCTAATTACAAAACATTGTGATTAACAAGGACCCCCTGGATAATGCTCTATTAGACTCCTAGGGCAGGGTAAACAACCTGTATGCATACTAATTACAAAACACACAGAGGTCTCTTGGAGACCAAGGGGGTGAATCCCATCGGGGCACCAAAGCCTTTGTTTCATAGCTGTTGCTGTAACCGTTCAACAGATAGCAGCCAAGGGCACGGCCATGGATGTAAGATGTGGAACATTCACAGGAACTGCAGTGAAGGGAGGTTTAAGTTGGCCCCTGGTTCTCCCAGGACTAGGCTAAACTCCTTTTCATCGTTCAGCCTAGTTAGGTAGACTCAGGAGCCTTTAAAGTACTTTAGGTAACAATGCAACACAAATGACAAGGAAATCAAAAGGTTCAAAGAGTGCCATCAACATGATAATCCAATAATAAAAAATATTTGTGGAACACTGAAAATAAATACAACATCAAATTATATGGGCACATTACGGATTATTGTCCATAAAAAGTGAACTGCCCAAAGCTTACTGTAAAGAAACTCATGTGACAGTAGGTCCTTGGACTCTTCTGGAAATAACCCTAGCTCTCTGCTGTACAACATGACAGAAATCACCACTCTCCTCTAAAAGTGTTTAAATATTTCAACATTCTTTTCTTTTATGTTCTTATTAAAATGATTTTGTACTTTATTCCTATTTCCAATGCATATATTTAATAACGTTACATGTAGGAGTGCAAGAATGTTCAGCCAACACGTTTCGCTCTGGCCAAGATAGCCCACGATCTTTTCCATCGCTGGTACAATGTAATTCAAATGACAATTCAAAGGAAAATAAGCACTGCTATAGCTAATCAATCTCGCTTTGCCAATGCAGTTTGCTGGCCACAGTATGTGGGGTCTGGAGGAACTCGTTTTTAATAAAGAGGATTGAGAGTTCTTACAGAAATGCAAGGCCCAATGTCAAAAGGGGATTCTTTCATGACATCCAATCAAAACATGGTAAGACCGAATTGCTCTTTGAGTGGGACAAAGACAGGAACAGCGAGTAAAGCTAATGAATCTGGAGACTGGAAGAGCAGACAAGAAAGCGGTCGAATTATGAGCAAGGGTGGAACATAACCCACTCTAAGTCTATATTGGGTACAATAGGTCTGCTTGCCAACAGGCAGCTAAAGCTGCCCATAAACGAGCCCTAAATATATAGAGAAGCTAAAAGCAAAGGTATTTTGTTAAAGCAAAGGTATTTTGTTAACTGTAATTGAAGTACACTGTCTGCTGTGGTGTTAGTGATCACAGGTGAAAAATACTATATACTTGGGCATGCGTCAAAACACACAAAAGGTCAAGTCTTAATGTGATATACTTAATATGTGCCAAGTGATTCTAGCAAAACATTAACCCATTTGTGTCTTAAGCATAGCCCCATGTTGTCTATTGGTGACATAAATGAATACCCCAAAAAGTAATACATTCAGATTTAGGAGAGCAGTTTTCAATCAATAATTGTCGTTCGTTTAAGTATCATGCAATATGTTTATTGAGATAAAAATGCGTTTGCATTAATCACTATTTAATGTTTATTTTAGCATGGGGTGGTTGGGTTTGTCTGGTGGAAAGTGGTCCTGTGCACAGCTTGTTTCTTACTTTTAGGTATGGATTTATGTTTGGGTCAACTGCCTCATTTGATGTTGCCATTTCCTTCCCCGCTTTCACATTCTCTCACACGAGTCTCTGAGTCTCTCTATCACAAATGGTTTCTTTCAGTCTCAACGCTCTCTCATCTAAAACCTTGAAATTCTGCTAATAAGACAGTCTCCTTCAATACGTGTACTTGATTTGACACATTTTCGGATGTATCAGATATTACAATGCATTACAAAATGCACTAAGTGAAATTGGAGTTCAACTTACCATATTTTTTGCGGATGTCATCAGCCTTTACTTTCCTCTCACTTTTCCTATACAAAATATAAATACATTTTACTAGTGCATCAAATACCTTCAAAAACATTCATCGACATTTCAGCGCATGAAATGTGCCTACAATTATCCCATCAATAATGCACTCACAAGCATAAATTGTAACAATGAATACCGTTTGGGTTAACGTTTCAAAAATCATTATTTTGCCAATACTTCGGGGTTTCTGCCACAAATATCAATCCTTCTGTCAATCCTCACTAGTGAATCATTCCTAAGTTAAACAGGCAAGACATGGACCTAAAAAGGTCTAACGTATTTCCTGTATAGAAACTTACTTCTAAATACATTACAGGTTCCAACGCAAAATATTTAGTATATAATGTCAAGCTTGTTGGAAGCTTTTGTGAAGCTCAGGTCATAAAGGTTACGTCCAGTGCTTAATTTGAGCTTATGTTTGTCGGTGGGGACCTCCGGCACCCATTTTGAGAACTGGCACTTATTTTTCCTGATCGGACATTTCTCGAGAGCAAGAAAGAGAAAAACACACAAAGGGGAAAGGAGGAGGAAAATAAAGACGGAAAAGCCGCCACAAAAAGAGAAACAAGAATCTGCAAGAGTGAGTTAAAGGGGCATTGTGTTTGGTAATGTATTAAAGAGGCACGAGGTGGAATTGAAGACTAAGCAACCTTGGTATTTAGAAGACTGACATTTAACAGCATCAGCTGTGGGCTTTGGAGCAGAGCTTTGGGCACAGGTACACATTCTTTTACAAATTAAGCACTGCATATGGCCCATCTTTGGGTTAATTTTAACATCTTGTAGTAGCTAAAGATACCTACCTTATCGAGAATATACTATGCGTGGGCCGTAAACTCTGCTCCGTTCGCAGAGCTTTCCGCACTCCGTAGAGCACGTGGAGTTGCGAAAAACTCAGATCTGAGTTTATTGCTCGCGCACGCTCACCAATGTTAAGTTGGTGAGCACAAGCGAGGAAAATCGGACGCAAGACCACTTCTCACAGAGATTTCTCAACGCAGGCAGTCACGGATGGTCATGACCAATCGCGCTGAGAAAAATCCATTTGCATTGAGGAAACTGCCGCTCAAGTACAAAATCTACTAGAGCGGCAGAAAGAAGCAGTGCCCTCTTTGCACTGCACATCGTGCCATTCGCATTGATTTTTCATAGTGGAACAAACACCCGGCGCTAAAAATTCAACGCACGCTACCTAACAAACTCCACCGACGGCATGCCTCCGCATAGCACAGTGGAGTTTTTAGGTCACTTGGCAGAGAATTCTGCCCAGGCCTAGAATATACCACAAAAGCAGGTGTAGCCTGCTAGATTTACCAGTAGTAATGCAGTGACCTGAAAAGACAGGGCCTCGGGCAAACACCACCAGTTGTTTCCCCTTTGCGACAGCCCTGTATATTGGCACTTATGAGATCATGTCGACTATCAAGTCCAGGATTCCATTTTCTGTACAATGCAACTTTCATTCTGATGGTTCTCAAATAACTTATTGAGGGACACCAAATTCAACAGCATATGATGCAAAACTCAATTGGAAGAGTGATTCCTGGAAAGGTTTTCTAAGCGACTATTCCTCGGTAGGTGGTACAAAAAAGGTGCTAATGTAAACAGTGGAAAAAAATAAAGAGCAGTAGCAGCTAATACAAGCTAATATAATCCATTAATGGCTGATACAATTCACTATTGAGCACTATCATCCTGTGTATATGTAAGCTTCTAGGTAGAGTGAATAGAGAGTTACAGGAAGAAGGGCCAATTGATAGGGGTTATTGTTATGTCCACAAACATGGTCAGGAGTCCATAACCTTGCAGAATAGTTTATTTGACGAAGTACATGAACAGCACACGGTAACCCATGTTGACTGCCTAAGATCACAGCAAAAGTTGAGATCTGGAACACTCAACCGGAACCCTGGATGAATATTCCACAGCAGAACACAACACACATCTTCTCCCTTAACTATAAGGAACAACAAACTGAGAAAACAAAAATCCAAATAGTATACCACATATGAAATCTCAAACTAAACAAAATAGGATTGTTAACGATTGAACTAAATAGCAGAGGACAATGTAAAGGTCCTGTATTTATATAGCAACAAGTACTGTGAAATAGCACAGTAAAAGTCTTGTGGTTATATACAACAACAGTAGTGAAATAGCACAGCAAAATTTGACACCATGACAATATATTAGTTCAGAACATAGTACTGCAGGTGAATTTGAGAACTTTAGCAATATAATATCATCTAAGCATTAGTTCAGAACATAGACCTGCAAGTGCTTGGCACAGCTTGTAGATCTAATGCGCACCCTCCTTGAGGAAACGTGAACCAGTTTAAGAACAACATGAATATTTGCATCCGCACTCTCATCATGAGCAGTTTTAGTGAACTCCCTACCTGCCAGGACCACACCATCTCCATCTTCACTCTCACAACGATGTAGCGCCGATCTAGGAACCTGTTCTTCATCCGAATTGTCAATTCCACACTCATTTCCAATCCACCAATCCCCAGAAATAATTGTGCTTCAAGTAGGTACTCTTGCGAAAGCACTATTCCCCTCCTGCTGACAGTCCATCTTTTTTAATCAAGGCAACACTCCTCTTGTTCCACCATTCACATTCTTCACCAGCATTGCATAACTGGACACTTTCACCACCCGTGTAGCAGGACAAACATTGATCAGTTTCTCTTTTGACCTTTGTGGAAAATGTGGTGTTAAAGGGTTTTCAACTTGCATTATGGTAGCCTCCAGTCTTGTAATGAAATGGCGATTCATGATATGAATAGAGAATCAAAATGTCATTAAAGACAGGGAGGCAAACATTATCCCACCACCACTTCCTTTGTAGTAATAAAAAAGGGGAAAGGTGGGAAGAAAACGTATGTTTGTTCAAAATAAGAAATTTTCATAACGTACTTGAATATTCACAGGTATAACATAGTTATGTATATGTAAATAGAGATGTTTACTTGTTTATTGTTCTTAGATGTTTGGCGAGAAAAGAAGAAAGAAGAAAAGGAGCTGGGCAGTTTCACAGAGAAGATTCAGAAAAATAAAGTTGAAGAGTTTTATCACATGTAAAAGAGGTAGAGCGTTCTATGAGGAGAATATTCATGGACTAAGGAATTGTAATTCTAGATAGTGTTTTTATTGTTTGTAAGTTCTTTAAAGGTGCTGCAGGAGTGGCAATTAAAATATTAATGCACAACGTTAGCCTTCGCATCTATAATTAAATCTGGATTCTCTATTCACATCATTGGAAAAACGCCATTCCCGCCACAGTATGAGGGTTGGTGAGAAAGCCCTCCAGTGTTGGTCGACACAGAGTGATGCAGCTTTTATTTATGCTGCTTTCTGTCCGTTCTGGCAAGGCATTTTTTCTATTTACCTTACCCGCCTCATTGTCCTAGATTCTTTAAATACATTTCACATACGCTTTGCTGCTTTAAATACATCTTGCTTCCGAAAATAGTTTCTTCAGGAGGCACAATTTCAAAACACCTACCAATCTGTATAGTTTACTTTCCTTTGGACTTCCAACCTTGATATTAACATTGAAGAACTTCGCTTGGTTTGAAATTGTGACAGGTTCTGTAGCCAGTTCATTTTGGGATTTCAATATACCATACATCAATCAATCTTTGTTCTTTCTAACTGCCCTCTGGGCAATGAATAGGGCTTGATGTCCAGGGATTGGCTTTTGATATACAACAAAACATACACCCAATACTGTTCAGATTTTTTGTTGCATGCAAAACTTTATCATTAAGTAATGCTTGTGTGTTTTACCATTGAATACTTCCAACGATAGCTACAGAATGCTTAAACGGTATTAATGCACTCTTTCACCAGGATGCCTCAATGTGAATCATTTAGCATACTCGGGGGAGCGGTGTGTAAGGAGAATTCGTGGAGTACACATGTCAAGACTTCATATGCCTTGTTTTTGCATGAAGTATACCCAGCCCCATTTTTTTTACATTATGTCTGTGTAAAATAAATGGCCAAAACATTAGTTTGTGTATTCAAGCAATATGTACAATACTGTCCTTAGATTACGTTTTCAGGGGTGATACTTTTAATTACAAAACAAGCAAAAAGTTCAACCTGATTAATGTTTAGGAGAGCCATAGAGCTCTAACATGCACTGGGCCTTCCACTACAGGCTTCCGCATGTTGCTATAGTCTTTTATTGAACTTATCCAACAATTTATGTACTACATTCATTTTAAGTACAATATGCATATTCTGACGCACATTTCTTCACTCTTTTATGGTCACTAGTTTTAAATAGTGTTTAAAAAACAGGATGTTGCATTATCTGCAGACCTTATAAGGCTTCTCTACTTTTACGCAACTATGTTAGCCATATAAAGATAACATGTTCCATCAAGAGCATACATCAGTAAAAAAAAAACAATATGATATTCATATGGTCAATATTTCTTCAAAAGCGTCACTAAACAAAGAGACGATGTTCGGTAAAGACAGCTACCATGCAGGCTTCCTTCAAGAATCACTGAAACATTTAGGTGGAGCTGATTTATCCCAATAGTCAGATGATTCAGTTCAGTACAGAATATATTCGCCCAAATCCACATGTTAACATCTTTTTAATTTCACTGAAAATGATTACCAGCCCACTGGTATTGCTGAATGTTTCTAGACTAATTGAGAGTTAATTATATGATGGGTTCCAGCCACTTTTTTTTTTGAAACTCCAAACTTCAAAGCGATGGCAACAAGTACAAGTGGTGGTTTTACAGTAGAAATCATGTGCAATTAATAAAGAAAAATTGAATTAACCTACTGATTGATAATTTTGTACATCATATATTGTGAATGTAAATAAAAAGAAACATATTGTAAGAATTTTCTAAACAATGGGTATATTATTAAACATTATAATGTTAAAAATAATGTACTTCATCTAGAACGTAAAATTGCTTTTGGATCAAATGTATGCTTTGAAATGGGCAATAAAACTTCGGAAAACTATGGGAAATTGAAAAGATTTTATGAGAAACAAATGCATGCACGTTAAGGTCTTCTTTCATACAGTACATGGATATCGGTGAATGAAACTTCTAGCATTGAAGGATTCCTTGTGCCTTTGTTTTCTCTCTTATAAAAAAAATCCTTTTAAAAAAGAAGAACGCTTTACATGTGGATTTAACATTCTAACTCTGACAATAACTTTTCAATTCACAATTAGGGCCAGTCTACGGCATAGACGGCCAGCCAGGGTGCAGAACACATTGCGACTTCCACCCCGGCCAAATGAAGCCTGCCATATTCAGAGCACAGATGAGATCTTTATGCCTTCAGTTGAACAGCCGTCATTGTGGGTTGCTCTGAAGGTACTGAAAGGTTGGTGCATCACCACCCCCTTTAAGGCAGCAGTTCAACACACTTATTTATTTTCAAACACAAACTACCAAATGTGGAGTTTGTTAATAAAATGGAATAAAACAATTTTCCCAACACTCTGAAAGTATATTATCCACAAACTCTGGCAATTTTATACCAAGGTGCAGGGGTAATTTTTATTTTTTTTGGTCTGGTATAGACAGGATTTTCTTGGTTTTGTTGGACAGACAAAAACATCCGTCTCTCCGCTCTAAATAGGGCAGGCAGTCTGATGTTCTTACTCCGAGTACGTTTGACAGCAGAGCCAGTGGGCGCACTGATGTGGGAAATTCCCATGGACTCTAAATAGGGTGGTGAACTTTTGGTTTGCCGAACAGAGTACTCTGCCATGTTTTGAACTCAGTACCCTGTCCTTCAAACTCTGAGGGCCTAATTATGATGGCAAGTGGGCGGTCAGACGACTGACTGCCATCGCAGCGGGCATGAGACTAGCCGACCAGGAGTCGGCGGTCCCACCCACCGTATAATGATTAGACCACTGTGTAGGCGGTCAAAAACTGCCTTTTCCTACTTCGGCATATGCTGCAGCCCAGAAAAAGGGCAGCAGCACAAGCCATAGTGGAAAAGGCAGTTTGTGAACATCCTTGCACCATGTGGTGCCTGCCACACGGTACATGGATGTGTGGAGGAGCACTACATCCATGCACCATGTGGGCAGTGGCCCATGGGGTACAGGGCCCTTCTTACAGCCCCCAAAATCCTTGTCCGGCTGCCTTTTCATGGCAGTGGGACTGCCAAGAAAAGGCAGTCTGAAAGGAATACCCTAATCCCCATTGTAGGGTTAGGAATCCCAACGCCGCCCCGACGGGATCTTGGATGCTGTCGGAGGCGGCGGTCCTACCCCCCCATCCTCAGCACTCCGACCATCAGTATTGTAATCTGGCAGTCGGACAGATTCCAAGGATGTAGGACTGACCGTCACCGATGTCTTGGTGGCAGTTCACCCGACATCGAAATGACTCCTTAAATAGAGAATGTAGTCTACAACGTACCTAAAAAGATGGCACCATTTCCAGTGCTGTGAATTCGCAAAAACTCTGTTGTTACTTTTTTTTGTCAACAATCCCCTTTTTATACTTTGAAGGGATTTCAGGCAATTTTTAGGATATTCTTCATTGTACTGGATGACTGTGGAACCAGTCTTATTTTTTGTACCTGTATTGTTTTATTTTTTAGGTCGACCCTGGGCGGCGCATGCGCTACTCTGCAAGGCATGCTATATTGAGGTAGGGACTTGAAGCCCCGCCCACTCTCCGTCCGTATTTTTTCATTGCCTTGTGTCATTGTCCACTGTAAACTGTGGCTGTTCATTGGTCAAAAAGCTTAGTAGTCCCTCCTTAGTACCGCCTTTTCTCATTTTGTATCCTCCCATGGTAACACCCCATGTTACGTGTGTGGTTACTCAGTGCACTTTAATCACAGTCTCCGAGCACTATTTTCTCAAATAGCTTTGTCCTGCCTGCTCTTGCAGGCAGGATACGCTCTCTCCTAACACTTTTAAAAAACAATTATAGCAGGCATTTGCAATGCAATAGGTATTGCATTTGCAAAACTTTAAGCTTTTGGCATTGTAAATGATAATGCTTTTTATTTATCTGTTTAAAAACAACACATAAATAAAAAGCATTGTCATTTCCAATGCCAATAGGTCAAACTCTCGTAAATGCGAGACCTATTGCATTGCAAATGCGTGTTTTAATCAGGTTTCAACAAAATCACAGATATAGTTGTTGATCAGAAAGGGATCACTGAGGAATAGTTTAAAGGTTGAATATCTTGTAAAAGCGCTCATGTCTCTTATGACTTAACCTCTCTAGTCCCCCTTTTAGATCCATTTTGGGAGGTGAATACCTAGTTGGTTGTTAAAAAGGACCCTCACCGACCAGTTTTACTTGGGGCATGCTTCATCCTTAGGTCCTCATCCAAACCATCTAATGCAAAGGTTCTTAACCTTTTGACTTCTGTGGACCATCACTGAATCATTACTGGAATCCGAGGACCCCTACTGAGTCATTATTGGAAGCCAGGGACACCAGATCTAAACAATTTCTATAATTTGGACCTCAAAACACTACACAAAAATACAAAAACTAGAATACACCATATATATGATCATATATTAAAATATTTTGCATGATTCACATATAGAAACATTCTAATTATTATTGTTGTTTCCTTATTTGTATACACTTTATGAATGTTAACCGATTAATTTAATTATTATTTCATTTTGTAAAACTGTTGTGGACCACTTGAGTAGGCCTCATGGACCCCTAGGGGTCATCGGACAAAAGGTCAAAGAACCACTGATCTAATATGATTGGTTGGGCTCTACGCTGTTGACTAGGGTGTACAGCGGGATCTTGAACAAAAATTGCCTTTAAGTTTTCCCTATTCGTTTTTAAGACTTGTTATTCAGGGTACCCTTGGCAAGGTTAAAAGCATAAAATGATGTCCTTAGAGTATGAGATGTACTCCAGCATCTAAGGTCGCTACGTTTCAGTCATTAAGATTCGCCTAACACAGTATCTTTAACTTCAATCCTGAAGAAAGCCATACAACCTTTTTAGATGAATCTTAATAGCTGAAACATGTTGACCTTGCAGAAGGTGCCCTGCGGGAGAGCAGCAACATGTCTGCCAGCAGTCAATGTGGTGATTCGAAAGAAAAAGAACCATTGTCTTATTGCACTCATTCTACTCCTCTGGCTTCATTCAAGTGCATTTACATTCCTGTGCCACAATAAGAATTGGTGGCGAATCTCATGTCAAAGAGACTATCATAATGTTTTGACCAACTCAACCCCTACAGTTTTGGGTGCTCAATCCTGCTCTTCGCGCTGTAATTCACCACTCTTCATCCCAGAGTGCCAGTATACCCCTATTATCTATTCTGTCCATTATACACGGTCTCGTCTCCCAAGCAAATCTGGTCTCTCGAACACAAGCAGTGAGGCTAACTAGGAGGGACAATAAAGTCTAAGTGGCCAATACTGGAAAAGGTTCCATAATAAACAACCTTGGCACTCATTCTGCCTTTTCTGATAAGGACAGCGTAAAGAATTAAGAGCACACTGCAACATCTTTTCTGTGATAACGCCTGGCACACAATGTTCCCATGATCCAAATCCCTACTCTCTAATTCAGAGAGTAACAGAGATATAGGATCTTTTGTACCTTGCATACAAACACGTGAACCAGCAAGGAAATGATGGAGAGGGTGTCTTTCGCACAGTAACCAATGATAGAGGTATCGTTTAAGGGCACCAGTAGACACAGGCCTAGCTGCTTGCACAATGATGTTACCTGCAGCTTTTGTGCAAACTAAGCAGCACTCTGAAATTAGAGAGACCTATGGAATATTTCATTAGAACCCTTTTACACCTTCCCAATATTCAGGCATTTAATGGCAATTTGTAGGCATCTGAAGCTAGCAAATATGTTAGGGATTTACTGTGTTTTTTTTGTTTTTTTAAAATATGCACTATGCAGAAAATGGCGAAAATACAAAAATAAGTTAATCGCCCAGAAATCCCAGTCACACTAGTTCGGTCTCTTAAGTCTCCTTTTTAGACAGGCGTGCATGTGATCAGGAAAAATGCCGGTACCCACAGTGCAGGACAGTCAGTGGACGAAGTGAACCGTCCCACATCCCCATACTGTGTACTCTGGTGGGCAGAAGTAAAACATGAAGGACACCTGAAGGTACCGATGGATGAAGAGAGCTGCAAATATAATATTTGTGTACTAAATATTTTTGGAACACATGAGAATCCCTAGACAGCTCATTCCATCTCTAGTCCAAACCTACGAAGGGAAGTTAAACTAGGTGCAAAGACAAATCATATATGAAGGATGTCCTATAAATTGTATTGATGGGCTGAAACGTGCTTGATAATAACCTGCTCGCCTTTCCCTGCTTCTGACCTAAAGCTCTCGTAGCAATGGACAGTAGTATGCATAGCAATATCCGTATGGTTTGCTAATGAGTATTTGTTATATACCTCACGTACTAGCATTTAATGGGGATACAATTGTTTCACCGACATGGAATGTACAGAAATCGGGAAATTCCCGTACACTTCTTTTACTTAGCTGCAATGCTATATTGTCCAGTGAAATTGTTTTCCCAGAGAACAAATGCTACTTCTGTTCAAGAACATCTGTTTTTCTCAGCCAGGCAGCCGCTTTCCTCAATTTCTACAAAATCTGGTGTATGGTTCTTTCATGCTGTGTGAATGACTTAGTCATGCATTCACATCTGACTTCCCACTATGACATAAGGCATGAGACAAATTCCTTTTCTTAGAGCTACTGTGTTTTCTATGACAGACAGGCATCGGCATTGTACAAAATATCTACAAGTCGACCGCTCATGCACTGTATGAGGAGAGAGTTTGACGAAAAAATGACAAGGGCACGCAAATAAATTAGGAAACCCAGTTACCTTGGAATAATGAGGAAAAACACAGCAGGTGCCAGACTGCAGGTCGAGAACACGGTCCCCGCTTTCGACTTTTGCACACACCTCTGAGTGTGCCATTGTGCAAGGCGCTGTTCTCTAGATTATAGCCACCATCCCACTCCCCCCACCCCCACCGCAAAGTGCTAGATGAAGCGCAGTACTGAAAACCACATAAGTTCCTCCAACTGATGCTTACTGAGCTGTGGGGCCAGTCTGCCTTTGGAGGTTGGAATGACACGGACTGTGCCTGCAACTCCTCTGCGGGGAGCCCTAGGGTGTTTCTGGGACACTTACTCTCCCATGGAGCAAGTGCTGCGCAGTTTCCACGCTTCACAAGTACTCTGCTGTTCAGCCACACCTATATTGACGTCACTGTTCAAAAGTTTTCACACATGAAATGGTGCCTAAACCTCCTGGAAGACTGAGGAACACCTCATTTGCATTATGCAGTTGCGAAGAGGGTGTACGAGAAAGCACCCTTACGGAAGGGGGGTGCGGGCAAACGTCCTTGGGCTCTCTGTCATCTGAATGTGCTGCAGAAGGGTAAGAAGTGGGCACAAACATGCACTTCAGTCCAGAGCACTTCCTTGATCCAGCATCCATTAGATAAAAACAACAATTGCGGCATTTCACCTTCATAAGTCGTTAGATTTCTGCAATCGAAAACCAAAAAATCTTGATGTAAAGCATATAGTGCCAGATGTACGACCATTTCATTATATGGAATGTACAACAGAGACCAACTCGTAAAATGGAATGTACAACAGTGTCTCAGACACTGTTTGCGATTCCTAACGGGGTCGCAAATATCCTGCCTCATCAATATTCATGAGGCAGGTCGCAATTTGGGACCCATTGGGAACGGCCAGCACTTGCATGGATGGTGGCCTGCTAGGGTCAGCAGACCACCATGTCGGTAACTGCTTTTTCAATAAAGTAGGTTTTTTTTGTGTTTCTAAATGCAGCCCGTTTTCTTTAAAGGAAAACGAACTGCATTTAAAAAAGAAACATGAAACCTTTCTGCTTCATTTTTTAAGAGTTGGAAGAGTAGGCAGTGGTCCGTGGGACTGCTGCCTGCTCTTAAAAAATATTTTCGGATCCATTCACAAAGAGGAAGGGGTCCCCTAGGGACTCCTTCCCATTTGCAAGTGGCTTACCACGTACTTATAATAGGTGGTAACCTGTGAGTGTTTTGTGACCGCAAATGCAGTCACAAAACAATGGTACATACCATTCTGACTCGCTATTAGGAAGGGACGCCCTTGGCATGCCCCTTCCATATAGCGACTCGCAAACACTATTTTGCGATTCACCGACTTGCAAAATAGCATTTGTACATGCCAACACCCTTTTTTGCGGTGCAAATGGGCCGATTTCCCGCTTGCGACTGCAAAAAACAGTCATATATCTGACCCATAATACTTCCTGGATTTAATTTAGGATAATTCGTACATGTCCCAAGGGAAAAGGCAACAAAATGATTCACTGCGTAATATAAGGGCATTCTTTTCTAATATTTTATCAAGTGTGAAAGCCAATCTTAACTTTGATGGTTTTATCCATGTATGATGTTCATCAATTCTTGCCTACTTTAACACCAGCGAAGCCACCTCATTGCAAGTGGATATCAGAGCTTGTATGATCTTGCTGCAAGGCTTGATCTCATGAGAAAAACTTACCGTTGCTTATGCCAGTCGTAGGAAGCATACTCATAAACCAAGCAGGAGGCGATTTTACCTTTATGAATGATGTCACTTTCACCTTTAAAATGGCGGTTTCAGTAATATCGGATTCCATAATGTAATTCATACATTCAGTCGACCAGAATCTGCATCTATTCACAAGCGTTAATAATTAGAAGGTTCAAATGAAAAATGAACTTTCAAGTTTACTTTGTTGACTTCCATTTACTGGTTTGTGGTTCACTTTTGGTTTAACCGGGGAACCAAAAGCTGAATTTGTTTTCAGTTCTCTCAGTTAGATTTATTCATACCCCTGGCACAGGTCTACAAATGGGAAAATAAACAGGTAAAAAATGATGGGAGGATCATTACTGAGAAACGACAAGATAGTCATTCAATCATAACTACTGTGCCTCCGGGTACGGCTGCCCCACAACAGGCACCAGGGAATAGTAAAAACAAAGAAGTAACTCATCAGAAACATATGGTTCCAAGGAATTGAGTAAATGGCAGATTAAGCCATACAATCCCGTTTATTCCGACAGTGGACAGGCCCACCTGACAGGGTGAATCCCATCTTCAATTCAGAGTGGAATTGCAGCCATGGCAAAGGGCTTGTGTAGTCTTTTGCTCATCACCAAATGGGCAACATATGCTGATAGATGTAGACTCTTTCTCAAGATAGCAGAAGTGATGTTTGTTTCCTCCATAGCTGCAGAAGGGGTAGGAAAGCCCTTATGACTCATAGCGTTCTTTAAGAATTAGACTGACAAAGATACACTACGCCAGAGGCTTCCCATTCTGGTCTCAAGCTAAACCTAAAACCCTAAACAAAGTACTCTGCGTCAGCCACGAGGGAGTAAACAGTAAATAACAATTGGTGTACTACTTTTTGAGGAAATATAGAACCACGCCTTACTCTTGCCACATTGCAGAGCTTCAGTCTTATGTGAACGATTCATTAACTCCGGCAAACAGGCCCCTACCTCATGAGAACAGCCTCCCAAAGACCAACTCAGGAGCAGCTGAAGAGATTTGGACAAGAATTTAAAAAAGAGCCATTGTCCTCAGCATACGGGATCAGGCATTATCATTGCGCAGAACAGAACACGGCAAGAGAAATTACTTTGTATTTTCTTAGCCAAATGTAACATAATGGTGAATAAACGCAGAAGACAAAATCCGTACTGGTGGCACCTGGGTCAGTGACAAAGTGGAGAGTACAATATAAATAAATACACTGGGGGAAAAAACAGTATTTGAGAGAAAAAAATCCAACACGTAGATAAATCGATGGTGAGAGGCCACGTTGAGGCCTTAATACGTCTATGCATTTGCCAAACGTGCTGTTACCCCAGCGGGTCTCCTGGAGCTGTGCAGTCTAAATCAAACACAGAAAATGGCACAGTGACGCAACAGCCAAGTTTCCGCTTTCCAAACATGCGCGTGGGCAGACAGAGCCCTAAAGGAGACACAAAGAAGAGTCCAATGTTTGGCCACAAGGTTGGAAACACAGCGTGTCCGTCAAGGCAAGCCTTCTTTATCCCGAGGCCAGTGCTCTGCAAGTAGTCAATTACAATGTGAGCAGCTTGTGTTTTGTGTGCTTATTCACTTTGCAAATAACTTCCACTTTAATAGTGCGGAATTAAAGAGCGAGGTCACGGAGGCAACACAGAGGTTTTGGCTGAGTGCGACCATGATTCCTTGACAGCTTGAAGGGCTGGACAGATTCAGGGAGGTGAGCTACTTTGATGATTAGAACCCCCTTTTTCAAAGCTGCATGGTCCTCCATGTTAACCGATTACAGCCTCACTTCAATGAACTTCATAATGATAGCTAACAAGAAGAGGAAGCAGGCTAGTCCCACATTAACCTGCTGCATAGACGTGAGATGGATAGCTAAGTGGGAGAGAGACCTGGCCACAAAACTGGCTGCTGAATAGCAGAAAAAGCGCCCCCAAGTATTGAAGCAGTTCTCCAATGATCTCTTTGATTCTTAGCTCGCTAACCTGTAAGTCCATCGCCTTATCTCGGGTTACAGAATTCCTGTTTAAACAGGATCTAATGAGTAACATAAAATAACGAACAGCATTAAAGACAAGGTAGCCATGACACTGGATAGTCATGGAGTCCTCGGTCAAGCCCATGCCGGTTCCAAGCAAGTTCCAAGGGAGTACCAGAGAACCGAGACAGTGACTGGATTACAGAGGATTTTAATACGCCACCAAGATAGATGCACTCTTCCTTAAACTGACGAGTTGTCGATAGGTTAAACATTTTACATATCCTGAGTAACTAAATTTTTTCTACAGACTACCCTAACAAATGATGGCAAGGGGAGGTCAGCCTTTACCATCCCAGGGGCACTTTCAGTTTGGTGTTATGTACTTTGGACAGTGAGTGCCACACATGGCAGGTGGCAGGCACATGATGTATTTTTGGACTAACATGGTAGTGAGTCGATACAGGGTTCTCCCAGAACTGTCGACTAGGACCCTGACAGACCTCAGACCCAAATGAGGGTCTTTGCATGCATTACTGCTTACTGAAGAAACGTTATCAAATCAAATCAAGCTTTATTCGACTATTTGTGAAATAATCATAAAAGCACAGTAAAAACAAGTTTAAACAAAACATGTAAAAGTACATTCGCTAAGAAAACTTGAGCAAACACGCACATTAGCTAATCGTTAAATTCCCAGAATTAAAAATCACAACTTACATAAACATAGTTTTTCTACATGAGAAGACCTACCTTAAAAATGTGTTATCAATATGTGAGAATATTGTGGCACATTGGACTGAACTATCAACAAAGATATACCCAGAGTGGTGATCTGGGCCCGTTCTAGCCCAACTAATATTGGAAGGCCATAAGTACAGCCTGTGTGCTGGACGCATCAGATTACAGCAAATAATTCACAGTGCGTGCATATGCATCTGGACACAGCCTCGTAGCACCTTTATAACAGGGTGATGAGGATGAGTAGAAGAAATCTGTGCCTTTTGTCAGAATATTCCCTACAGGACAAAGGAGAGTCCTACAGCGAGATAGTGTGTTGCAGTTATTTGGTCCCTGAAATACTTTAAACCACACCTATATAAAGGCAAAGGGTCAAATCCACAATTACTTACGTTTTCAGTATTACTCCATTTGGATTTCATTACAAGACCGGAGGCTACATTATGCATTATCTTTTAATGCAACTCACAAGCAGCCGCACTACATCACAAAGGATAAAGTTCTAGAGTTTACATAACACAGGATAAAGGATGTAGCCAGGAAACAGTCTGCCTCTTTTAAAAGCGGCTCGCAAGCAGATAAGTCACTGCCTTTTACTTCTCGCTTATTTACCTTTGTTTGTCTTTTAACATGTAACATTTTATTAATGGAAAATGCCTATATGTAATAGTTTTATCATATAGTATTTTAGTAATCGATCACTATATGTAATCCTCATTAATATCTTTCCGTTTTACCTGCTCTCTCGTGGTGGCGCTGGCTTCTCCCCTCCCACCCCCTCTACCTCGACTTCCAATTCATGGTTGTCTCACCCTTCTCTCCCCCCCGATGGCTTTGCCTCGATATCTTCCATGCTCTCTGTGGTATTCCATGACTTGATGTCATTTGGAACCAATTTATGTCATTTAGAATTGTCTAGAATGTTTTCACTTGATTTTACCACTGTTACTGTATAGCTTATGCTGTGAGGACTTCTCCTGCTTCCTGTGGTTGTTAAGCTGTACTTCTTATGAATAAATCTACTTGGAACCTACATCCAGTGTGGTTGGAGTTACTACATAATTACTGGCGACGTTTGGGAGAAGTGGATTTGAAGAAGACAGCGTTCACTTGTTTTTCTTCCAAATTAAGCAAAATTTACATTTTGCCAACTAAAGGAAAACTTTTCTTCTTCAGCTGTGAGAAGCTCCTGATATACAATTTTGAACCTTATCAAAAGAACCTGTTTGATATTGTTCTTCGAACGCAAGTTTATTTTCCTTTTAAATTTCTTTGGATCCTTATTAAACCCTGCGCCTGCACGACATCATCATCTTTCGACCGCACTCATCGAGCGGTTTTTAATTTTCATTGTTTTGGCACCTTCTCTTTGTTATGTTGTAAGTTTCTTTAATACCTCGTGAATAGAATATAGAATGTACTGTGTTTGGGGTTCCATGTGGAACACGGGGAGTGTATGCTGAGCGGTTGAGAGGAAGACATCGCTTCCCTGGCTCTCACCTGTTTATTTCCTATATTTCACGTGAATAAATATATATCTACGATTAAATCTTGTTGGAGTTCTTCACTACAAATTGGCGACGAGGGAAACTGGAGTTCACATGAAGATTTCTACAAAAGAATAATTCTTATTCAAGAAAATCTGAAGGAAATCTTATCGTTTAAAAGAAAAGGACCGGAGTGAACTAAATCTGTGAGTTACATGCCTACGTGTTGTTTGAAATTGCCACCGCTTTTGCCGACTGTGTTTTACTTTAAGTTACATCTGTGGTCATCTGTACTTAACGCCACTAACAAAATAACCGTTAAAGTCATCAGGTACCTGCATTATTTGAACCGTGTTCACCATTCCAGTGCATGCGCCGACTGCCTCGAGAGAAACTACGCGCGTCACTTGGCAACGCGACTGCTAGCAATTGCGCGTCCTCAGAAACTGACGTCGGACGCAGGTCACACAGCGTGACCCCAACGTGGCGGCCATTTTGTAAACCAATGTTTACATTTTAAAAACTGATTACGAAGAATATCGACTTTGTGAATAAAGACTCCAAGAACATACGAAATTTCACAGCACATAGAAGGCAGTAACAACACTTCAAAGAATATACAATCCGGTCAAGACATTAAGGTGAAGTAGACAATACATTATTAATTGTGACACTATAACAGGTGAGAAGTCGGGAGAAGGTTGTTGTTTTTTTTAATTAAGTTGATATATTCACAGGTACTTCACAGTGCATGGAAGAAGGTGACTGCACTGTGAGTACTGTTGATAAGGACAGAGGCATGGCGCAACAAAATTTTTCGATTAGTCCTCCTGAACCATTTTGGGTTAAAGGTGCTCAACCCAGTATAAAATGGGTAGAATGGAAAGAATATTTTGTTAATCATTTAGAGGCTGTTGATGAAACAAAGAAAATGAAACCTGAACAAAAAAAGAGACTTTTATTACATTCTTTAGGACCCATAGGATTAAAAACATTCTCGAGGATGAGCAAGTCTGACGATTCCAATCTTGATGAATTTGAAAATGCGATCAAAAATATGGATAAGTACTTTGCACCCAAAGTGTGTATTGGGGTCATAAGGCACAAATTCTTCCAAAGGAAGCAAACTAAAGAGGAAACTGTAGATGAGTGGATGGACGACCTTAAAAAACTTGCCACTGACTGTAAATTTGACAATTTACATGATGACCTAATACGTGATCAACTAGTGATGCATAACAACAACTCTGCCCTACAAGATCGCCTTTGGGTTAACGGAGACGCACCTCTTGATGATGTGGTAGCCATCATGAGGAAATCTGAAATGTCAGGGAGGTGCGCCACAGTCGTGAAAGAAACTGAGAAAGAATTGTCCAAGACTTCGGGAACTGTTTGTAAGATTCAGGTGCCTAATAGGAGTTTTCGCCAACAGCAACAACAAGGAAGATGGACTAGTCAACCTACAAGGGTTCAAAATAAAAACATAGAGGAGAGGAGATGCTATAGATGTGACAGCAAAGAACATCTAGCATTTAGTAGACTCTGTCCAGCGTTAAAGAAAAAGTGTGGTATTTGTGGACTTTTAGGTCACTTTAGTAAGATGTGTCGCAGACGCAGTAATGTGAAGTATATGTATGAAGATGATGTTGAGAGTATGGATGAGGTAGAAACTGAAGATGAATGTTGCGTAAAGAGTGTTCGTGGAAACTATGTAATTAACATTTCCGAGGATTCTCTAAAAGGAAAACCAATTTGTGAAATATCTCTTGGTGGGTGGTTGTAAGTGTATATGCGGACTCCAGTTCCCCATACACAATTGTAAATGAAGAGATTTGGAGAAAGAAATTTGTAAATAAGATTGGTGAGCAATTGAATCCATCTGATGTTTGCCCAATCAGTTATACAGGTAACAGAATTGAAATGATTGGTTTTAGGTGGCTTACCTTTTTGTTTAAAGGCAGGTCCACTAGAGCGAAGTTATATGTAGCAAAGGTAGGACCATCGGTGTTAGGGTGGTTCGACCAGAAAAAATTGCACATCATTTTAGACCCTAATTCCAAGGACAAAGTACTGATTTTGGATGATTGCAGCAAGATGGGGGAAACACTGTCTGAGAGTTTTCCTAAAGTGTTTAGCAAAGAGCTGGGTGTTCCAAAGGGATTTGAACATAAGATCATTCTAAAAGCTGATGCACAACCTAAGGTTCACAAGGTGAGACCCATACCTATACTGATAAGGGAGGAAGTTAAGAAGGAGATTCAGGGACTGCTTACCAAAGGCATTATAGAGGAAATTGAAACGTCTGAATGGATTTCTCCGATTGTGGTGGCCCGGAAACCCAACGGAAAAATCCGTTTGTGCATTGATTTGCGCCACTTGAACAACAATATCGTGGTTGAAAAATTTCCCCTTCCCAGAATAAATGAAATGGTATCTTCCCTTAAGGGTGCTACATGGTTCTCGACGGTTGATCTCTCTGCCGCTTACCACCAGGTTATGTTAGATCCCAACTCAAAGAACCTTACGGCATTCATAACGCCTTTTGGTTGTTACCAATTCAGGCGTATGCCTTTTGGGTTGGCCTCAGCCGCTGCTGTTTTTCAGCGGCAGATGCATAAACTTTTTGGAGACATGGAAAATATATCATTTTTCCAAGATGATATCCTAGTTGCGGCCAAAGACAAGGAGAGCCATGACTCCAAATTGAAACAGGTTTTGGAAACCCTACAGTCAGCAGGCCTGACTGTGGAGTTATCCAAGTGCAAATTCAGCCAGAGAAGTGTCTCATATTTGGGACACGTTATAAGTGAAGAAGGTGTCGAACCCAAACCCACGTTGGTAGAGAATATAGTAAAATTTCCGGCACCTATTTCAAAAGATGAAGTGAGAGCATTTCTTGGCATGGCCGAGTATTGTGCCAAATTTATAAAAAATTTTGCTGCAAAAGTTTATAACATGCGTGCACTTTTGAAGAAAAACACTAAATTTGTGTGGAGTGAGTTATGTGAAGAAGAGTTTAGGTTGATCAAGAGTGAATTGCAAGGTGTGAATGCACTGGCCAGCTTTGACCCCAATATTGACTGCCTACTGACAACTGACGCAAGTGACAAGGGCCTGGGTGCCGTGTTGTCACAACATGATAAGGATGGTAAAGAGAAGATAATTTTGTTCGCATCTAGGGCTCTTTCCCCTGCTGAGAGTAGGTACCCCATCATTGAGAGAGAAGCCCTTGCGTGTGCATGGGCATTGGAACATTTTCGAGCTTTCGTTTGGGGCAAGCCTGTGACCATTCGTACTGATCATAAACCATTGATCCGTATATTGTCATGCGAGGGCATTTCTGGTGCGTCAGCAAGATTAGCAAGACTATCTATGCGGATGAAGGAGTACATTTATAAAATGGTTTACCTACCTGGGAGGGATAACCGTGTTGCTGATTGCTTATCTAGACTTCCACTTCCTCTTGAGGAATGTGAGGATGATCCTTGGAGTGAATATTGTGTGGCATTGGTGCATGATTGTGGTGAGCCTGCCGTAAGTAAGACCGAATGGTTAGCTGAACAGGAAAAGGATATTATTTTGAAAAGTGTATTAGAATACATTTGCAAGGGTTGGCCCAAGAAGAAGAGTATTCCTGGGTTGGATGCCTTTTGGCAAATCCGCACGGAGTTGTCCTCTGAAAATGATATACTCTTTAGGGGTGATAGAATCATTCCATCTGTGTCATTGAGAAGAAAGATTTTACAACTTTGTCATGAGGGGCATTTTGGAATTATGAGAACCAAATCGATTGTTAAAGGGATGTTTTGGTGGCCAGGTGTTGACAGCGAAATAGAGGAATTTGTAAGGAAATGTGTGGTTTGCATGTCCGCTGACAAAACCCTTAGGACATTTAAGCCTAAAATGAGTGACGGTTTAATTCCTGATTTTCCTTGGGACACTGTTGCCATTGATATTATTGGACCCATTGGGGACTCTAAAGAATATGGGTTAGTTGCCATTGACCTTTTCTCCAAGTGGCCAGTTGTCAAATTTGTAGAGAAAATCGACACTCAGACGGTACTTAAATTTTTAGATAAAATATTCATAGTGGAGGGTCTGCCTGTTTGTGTCCTATCTGACAATGGTGTCCAATTTACATCCAAGCAGGCTAAGGAGTATTTTGACAAATGTGGTATTAAACATAAGACAACTGCACTGTACAACCCTAGTGGGAACGGCACTGTTGAAAGGTTCAACAGAGTAATCAAGGGCGTCATTCAAGCCTCTGTGCATAATAAACTGGATTGGAAAGTGCAAGTTCAGAAGGCAGTTTGGTCATATAGGGTTACTGTGCAAAACAGCACTGGCATGTCCCCGTTCACCATGATGAGAGGCAGAACGGCAAGGTGTAAATTTAACCCTGGATGGCTTTTTGATGGGAAAATAGCTTGTTGGTCTCCAGTAGATGTCAAAGATATATTACTGTCTAGTCATGACAAGAGCAAGGAGTTTTATGACTGTCATCATAACACTAAAGAGGTTTCGGTCAAGGTTGGAGATTGGGTAAGAGTCAAGAAACCCTTTAAAGTGCCTAAGGGTGTGAGTCGTTTTGAACCGCCATGTAAAGTTGCTGAAACTTTAAGGAATTCTGTAAGATTAGATGATGGAAGGGTGTGGAATCTTAAGAATATTGCAATGAACCCTGATCAGAATTATGTAGAGGTGTTTTCCAATCCTAATGTCAATAGTTTTGATTGGGTAGAAGATCATTTTGAGAATAGTCATCTTCAGTCTCAACTTGGTAATGATTCTGCTTCTGCTTCTTTTGAGCCCAAACAATCCAGCCCACCTTTGTGTATTGAAGGGGGAGTGGGCGAGGGTTGTAGTTCTAATGTTCAGACTAATGCTAGTGCCACTACACGTTTGGGACTCACGTGGTACTCAGGGTAAGGTCGATGTTTTACCTGATAAAAGAACAAGAGTTTTGCCCGGTTGGCTTAAGGACTTTACAGTGTAATTGTTGTTTTTTTTTCCTGTCACTTTATTCTTTTTATTTTGCTACCCCTTTTCCTTTATATTTTTATTTCATTTCCTTTCATTGTATAGGGGGGGGATGTGTTATGTTGTAAGTTTCTTTAATACCTCGTGAATAGAATATAGAATGTACTGTGTTTGGGGTTCCATGTGGAACACGGGGAGTGTATGCTGAGCGGTTGAGAGGAAGACATCGCTTCCCTGGCTCTCACCTGTTTATTTCCTATATTTCACGTGAATAAATATATATCTACGATTAAATCTTGTTGGAGTTCTTCACTACACTCTTTTAATCTATTTCTCGTATGCGCTTTCCCCTGGGTTGTTTACTTTCAAAGTAAATACTTGAAGGAACTCACCTCGAGCCTCCCGGAGTTCGTTTACTTCTTGGTCTGCTCATACTGCATTCTGGGATACCCGCGTCATCGCGCATGTCATCGCGCACAACAAGACGCTCACGGCGGCCATCTTTGTGAAGTTTGAAGCCAAAACTTCGTGTCTATCCGGAATTTATCAAGGAATTGAAAAAGTTAATTTCTGGACACTTAACTTTCTTATTTTCACTTAAAACTTCTCGCTGCAAATTCCCACGGTGATTTCTCTTTTTAAAAAAAAAAAAAAAAAAGAGGAGAAAATTCAATTTCAGCAAATCCACAACTACGGTGATTTGCACACCAACACTATTAATATAATTTTTTTTACTTCTATCTTTATTTACTCATTTATACTGTTCTAATATAATTTTTTTTTACAGAATGTCTAATATTGCTGCACCTCCTCATTTTCTTCAAGTTGCAGGTGATCCTTCTATAGAATGGGACCTTTGGTACCCCATGTTTATTGCATATGTAGAAGTTTTAGAAAAAGATGGTTGTTCTGCAAAAAGAAAACTTGCTCTTTTGAGACATTGTCTCGGGGGCGCTGGGATCAAAGAATTTGATAATTTACCACCTTTGGAGGATGCTGGTGACATGGATGTTTTTGATAAAGCTTCTAAGCAAATGAAGATTCGTTTTGGTAGAAGGATAAATACTGTGATGGAAAGGTTCAAATTTTATTCACGTGAACAGAAACCTGACGAAACAATCGAAGATTACGTTGCAGCACTACGTTCACTTGCTTGTACTTGTTCTTTTGAAACTATATCATACGAGCAAGTTCTTAGGGACCAAATTATGATGAAGACTAAAAGCAAAAAGATCCAAGAAATACTTTGGTTAGGGACTGAGACTACATTAGCTGCAGTAGTGAATATAGCAAAAGGTATAGAACATTCTGAAATATTTGTGTCTGAAATTAGAGGGAAAAATCAGAAAACACATGTTCCTGATGTAGAAGTGGCTATTGTTAAAAACCAACCCACGAGTGTTTCCAATAGTATAACTAATTTCAAAAAGGATTATATAAGAAATGCCAATGAAAATAGAAGTTTTGTTAAGAGGGGTACAATACTTTGCTATAGATGTGGAAGTCCCAACCATGTGGGCAATTACAAAGGTTGTCCTGCTTGGGACAAAATCTGCGTAAAATGCAAGAAAAAAGGGCATTTTGGTAATGTTTGCAGGTCAGGTCAAAAAATCAACTACATATCTCCTGAAGAAGAGGAAGTTCTTAATAGCTTGAACTGTACACTTTCCGTTGATGAGTGTGTTCAAAAGAATTTTCCTTCTTGCACAATCCTTATGGATGATAAACCTGTTGAAATTTTTGTTGATTCTTGTGCGTGGTACACCATTATTAGTAAGAACATTTTTGAACGATTGTGGTACCAAAGAGAATTATTGAGTCCAGACATATATCCTGGTGGGTACACGGGACAAAAAATTGCCCTAGAGGGTTTTTTTTGGGCAAAACTATTTTTTAAGAACTGGAACATCAAGGCAAAAGTCTATGTTGCTACTAAGGGTGTATCTATTCTTGGTTGGCCTCATCAAGGTGGTTTAGGAATCAATTTGGATCCTAACGCTAATCCCCCAGTTTATGTTGATGAGCCCCGTTTTGAAAAATGTATAACTGATTCTATGGTGAACTTAACCTTAGACGCATCTAGCAATGTTAGTTTTACTAAGACTGTACTTGAAAGATTTCCCGAAATTTTTAACGACAAGTTAGGAAAATACATTGATTTTAAGCACAAAATCATTTTAAATGATAACGCTGTTCCTGTTAGGCATAGAGTAAGAAATGTCCCTTTAGCTTATAGGCCTAAATTAAAGGAAATGTTAGATGACTTAGTCAAAAGGAACATAATTGAGCCAATCGAATCCTCCCCTTGGGTTTCGCCCATTGTGATATCACTTAAGAGCTCAGGCGAACTTCGCTTATGTGCGGATCTTCGCAGTCTTAACAAAGAAATATGGATAGATAAACATCCTTTACCAAACATACACAAGTTAATTGCTGCGTTATCTGGTGCCACTGTTTTTTCTTCCATTGATTTGGCTAGTGCCTACCACCAAGTGGAATTACATGAAGATTCCAGGAAATTAACTGCATTTGTCACTCCAGAAGGTATGTTTCAATATTTGCGCATGCCTTTTGGTTTAGCGAGTGCAGCCTCTGTTTTCCAGCGTCTTATGAAAGAGTTATTGACGGAATGCAAAGGGGCTATAGCTTTCCAGGATGACATTTTGATTTTTGGAAAAGACTGCATTGAACATGATGAGAACTTAGTTTCCGTGTTGGAGAAAGTTAGGTCTAAGGGTCTTACTTTGAAATTTACCAAATGTAAGTTTAGACAAGACAAGGTTGAGTACCTAGGACACGAAATTTCAAAAAAAGGTATCAAACCTAAGGTTAACCATGTTCAAAGTATTGTCAATGTATCTCCACCTAATTCAAAAGAACAATTACTTTCCTTTTTAGGTTTGACTGAATTTTATGGTAAATTTGTAAAAATTACTCAGACATTATGCATCCTTTGAGGATCCTACTAAAAAAAAATGCAAAATTTGAGTGGGGCAAAGAACAACAGGAATCTTTTGAAATTTTGAAACGTAAAATTGTTGAGGCTCCATTTTTGAAGCCATATTCAGTGGGTAAGAAGTGCATTATTTATGTTGATGCGAGCAATATTGGTTTAGGTGCTGTATTGATGCAAAAGGATAAATCTGGTGAGTTTGTTGTGTCGTATGCTTCTCGAGCTCTACGTGACGGTGAAAAGAATTACTCAACTATTGGGAGAGAATTACTTGCTTGTACTTGGGCATCTCAACACTTTAGACAATTTTTGTGGGGGACAAAATTCTCTTTGAGAACTGATCACAAACCTTTGATCACTATGTTGTCTGCAGGAGGTGGAAGAGTTCTTACTGCTCGTTTAGCAAGGTTAGCATCTAAACTACAAGAATATCGTTGTGAGGTTGTGTATATTCCAGGACGTTTGAATGTTCATGCAGATTGTATGTCACGTTTTCCAGCAAGTGTAACTGTGGGCAAAAGTGTTGATTGTGATGTAGCATATTCGTTTGCAGATGTTAATGTAATGTCAAGTCAAGAAGGTCCTTTGGTCTTTTCCGAGAAAGATTGGTCAGAAGCTATGGAAAATGACGTTGTTTTGAACCAAGTTAAGCAGTTCTTGACTAAGGGCTGGCCTGAGGAAAGGAAACTCTCTGGTGATTTGGCCTCGATATCTTCCATGCTCTCCTACCTTGTCGCCCGCTCTCCTCCTGGCCCGAGCGCCGGGGATATTCTCATCGTTTAAGTCTCAGCCCTCCCCAACTTGCTTCGCCTCATCGAACGCTCGCGCACCGATGTTCCTCCTCTACGCGATCGGCCAAATATGAGTAAGGGACCTTAGCAAAAAAGACGTTGCGTGCGCCTGCTCCTGATTTCATTTCTCTAACTTCGCGACGTCTGGCTCGAGCGGCTTACTGACAGTTACTCTGCTCTTTCCCAGATGCTGTCTGAGGAGTTTCCTTTACCGCTTATTGCCTTAAATTGATTATAAAGCAATTTAATAGGGCTCTTGCATAACCGCTTCCATTTACCCTCATTTTTTAGCCTAACCCATTCATTTACCATCATTTCAACAGTTTATTTACACCAAAAAAAAAAAAAGGGGGGCATAATGAGATCGCTAATTTAAATACTCTTTTACCACAACAGATAGCCTTAAAAAATTATAATAATAATCTAATAATAACACTCTCATAGAGACCCTGTTTAACATTCTCATAAGAGACTTTCCATTAAGTTCTCTCCTTACTTAATCTTTATTTTTACCCCTTTTCTGTTATTATATTAATATTAATTCCCTTAAAACCTCTCTGTTCCAGGACTAAGCATCACCATGTCTGACCTTGAATCGGATGATGCTACTGCTAGCTCTCCAGCGCCAGTAAGCCAATCTCTTAAAAAATTCTTACATCAGGAGAATAAATCCTGTATGCTGGTAACCCTGAAAGAGGTTATGTCCTCCAAAAGACCGCTTGATGTCGAAGAACCACCCCCTAACCGTATCAACGGCAAAAGGTCCAAAAAGTCAAAGCACTGTGATATACCTTACAAAAGCACTACTGGAGGCCCTAGCGCCTCTCCTGGATCTGGAGGTCCTAGCACCTCACTTTGCATGGGAGGCCACTGCACCTCACTTGACCCGGATGTCCCTCGCGACACTTCCTTGAACGGTGCCCATGGCGGCACAAATCTGAACGGTGCCCCTCGCCGCACACTTTGGTGTAGTGCTAACAACAATGATGATGACTTTGACTCTACATCTTCTGAGAACAATGTGTCAAGGGATATTGACGCCGAGTTCGTCTTCGACCTAGATGAGGTCGACCCTGACTTGAATTCCCAACCTGACCCTGAACCACTCTCTAAAAATACGATTCTGAACCCTATCGGAGAAGAGCTGTTCTCCCCCCTTAACATCTCTCGCCCTAATAGTTCAAAGAGGTTCCCCCAAGAGCATGTTTCTCGTTTTGTCTCCCGCTGGCTAAGGAACCTTCTTGATATAGACACTCGCAACACCATGAGATCCGAATCTCCCAGACCTACTATTGAAGAGAAGGTGTGCCAAACTCCCAACCTAGACCCCGACCGTATCAAATTCTTGTTCAAGCTCGGGAGAGACCTTAGGAAAGGTCTTGAGAGAGCCCTTAAGGGCTGTCAAGATCGTCTTTTAGAGGTGCTCGGGCCACTTATTAGAATTCTGGACCTGGCTGAGCAAGCTCACCTCTCCTCCACTCCCTTGAATGTCGACCTCATTTGTGGTTGGAGCCAAAGAGCACTTGTGCTCCTTGGTATCGCCAATTCCAGCCTCAATGTTGAGAGGAGGAGATCTATTCTGACCAAGATTAACCCCAAACTGGGAGACTTAGCCGAGAAGGAACCCTCAGAGAATCCTAAAGGACTCCTTTTTGGGGAGGATATGATTAAAACGATTGGCAAATATGTATCAACCTTTACTGCCCTTGACAGGGCCCAAAACAACCTCAAACGTGTCTTTAATTCTAACCTTTTTGGTCAGGCCGGGAGAAGGGGTCGCTCTTCCGGCCGAGGCTACCAACGACCCTTCTCCACCTTCAGAGGAACAGGTAGAGGTTTCTACCCACCAAGACAACCTTTCTACCCCCAGAGAGGACGAGGTCCGAGAAACAGAGGTTCGAGAGGACGTGGTACTCCCAACACCTCCAATCCTGCAAGTAAGTCTCCCTCTTCCTTCTTCTTCCCCTCCTCCAATGGTAGGGGGCAGGGTAAAGCACTTTTATCATGTTTGGGAATCCCTTACCCAGGATCCCTGGGTTCTGGAGACCGTTCTGGGCTTCAGAATAGATTTTGTAGAGATCCCCTTCCAATCACAGTTACCCAAACCCTTTATTCTTTCAGAGGAACAACAGAAGATTGTAGAAGAAGAAATCCTTTCTATGCTCCAAAAGGGCGCTATTGTAGAAGTTCCCTGGTCTCTAGCGAGATTCATAAGCACACATTTTCTGGTCCAAAAAAAGGACAAGGGATGGAGACCCGTTATAAATCTCCGAGAAGTTGACACATTTTTGGTTTATCGTCACTTCAAAATGGAAGGTATCCACCTTCTCAGAGATCTCCTCCTCAAAGGAGACTGGCTGGTCAAACTGGACTTGACCGACGCCTACTTTACCATTCCCATGGCAAAAGATCACCAACCCTTCCTTCAATTTTCTTGGAAGGATCGTCTATTCCAATTTCAAGCCCTACCCTTCGGGCTTTCTTCTGCCCCTTGGTGCTTCACCAAGATTATGAAGACCATCGTTTCTATCCTGAGAGAAAGGGGCATCCGCTTCATCATCTACCTAGACGATATCCTTATCATGTCTCAAACCCACTCAGACCTCCTCAGAGATCTCAATACTTCCATGAATCTGATAGAGAGACTCGGTTTCATTATAAACAGAGAAAAGTCCATTCTCTCTCCCTGCAAATCCCTAGAGTTCCTTCGCTTCACTGTAGACACCTTGGAATGTCTTCTCCTCCTCCCCGCAAAAAAGATCGCTAAGATCCGAAAGGAGATCAGATCAGTGCTGAAAGAAGAATCTCTAACCCTTCGAGAACTATCCAGAATCCTTGGCCTTCTTTCCTCCTCCATCCAAGCCATTTTTCCTGGACCTCTGAATTATCGCGCGCTTCAGAGAATAAAGAGGAAAGCCCTCAATTCAGGTCTTTGGTATGGAGACCTTGTGACTCTGGACCCGGACACCAGAGCGGAGCTCTTTTGGTGGCTGGAGAACCTAGATGCCTGGAATGGCAGGGCTATTTTCGTATCAGCCCCGGATTTCATCCTAGAATCGGACGCCAGCCTTCATGGCTGGGGTGTACGATTGCTAGACCAAAACACCGGCGGGGTTTGGACCCTGGCGGAATCCTCTTATCATATAAACTTTCTGGAGCTCACTGCCGGTTTATACGCGCTTATGAGCTTCAAACATTCCCTTCAAGGGAGGTCCGTTGTTCTGAAGATGGACAACATTTCTGCCGTGGCTTATATCAATCGACTCGGCGGAACGAGACCTGCAGACCTCTCCAATCTAGCGAAGAAACTTTGGATGTTCTGCCTAGAACACAAAATCTCCCTCAAGGCAGAATACCTTCCAGGGAAATCAAATTTGTCTGCAGATTGGAATTCAAGAATCCTCCTAGACTTCACCGACTGGAAGCTCAATGTGAGCGTTTTCAATACCCTCTTCAATTTTTGGGGTCCCCTAGACGTGGACTTATTTGCCAGCAGACTGACCTTTGAATTACCAACTACTTCAGTTGGATGCCAGGCCCGGGCGCTCTTGTTGTGAACGCATTTCTCCAACCTTTCCAAAGCATTTCCTCGGTTATGCCTTCCCTCCCTTTGCCATGATTCAGAGGGTCCTTCAGAAGGTCAGGACGGAGGAAGGCTTTCTGTTCTTAATAACCCCCTTTTAGCCGTCCCAAGCATGGTTCCCGACAGCCCTGGAACTCGCATGAGACATTCCCTTCCTGATCCCAGCAGTCAGAGGCCTGGTTTCAAACGCAGAAGGGGAAGATCATCATCTTATCCTCTCGGGGAATTTGAACCTTCTTGCCTGGAAAGTGTCAGGCAATCTAACGAACTGTCTGGACTTTCATAGACAGCTCTCTCCCTTCTCGATGAATCCTGGGCCCCCGGTACACACATTAGGTACAACAGCATTTGGAGAAAATGGGTTTGTTGGTGCTTGGAAAGGAGTCTGGATCCCGTGGAGACTCCTGTTGTCAATATTATGAACTTTCTTGTCGAACAGAGGTCTCTCCTATCGTTCAATTAATTGTTTTAAATCTGCAATCTCTGCTGGTCATTCACCCATCAACGGTAAATCGGTAGGTAAAAATTTTATCATTTGTAGAGTCCTCAAGAGTATTAGGCTAAGGAGACCCCCTAGATCTAATTACCAAACTGTGTGGGATGTTAAAGCTATTCTAGACCTTTTCTCTTCCTGGCCCGATAACTCTTCCCTTAACAGGAAATTTCTCTCCTTCAAACTCGCTACCCTCTCATGCCTAATCTCCTGTAGAAGAGTCTCTGGCATCAAAAGCTTAGATATTTCTAATACGTGTTATGATATGTTCGGTGTTAAGTTTGAAATCCTTAGGAGGACTAAAACCATGTCAGATTTTATCTTTTACCCTCGTTTTGACCTTTTCCCTAAGCTTTGTGTGGTAACCTGTATGAAAGAGTATGACTCTAGGATGAATGATCTTCGCCCTAGCAGTGTTAATCAACTCCTGATTTCCTTTGTTAAGCCTTTTAAACCTGTTGCTTCTTCCTCCATAGCTAGATGGGTTAAGTCAACTATGAGTCTAGCTGGTATTGATCTTTCTAGATTTCAGGCACATTCTATTAGAGGAGCTATGGCCAGTAAGTCCTTTTGGTCTGGTGGTAAGTTGGACGATATCCTGAAAGCAGCAGACTAGTCAAATGCTAATACCTTTGCTCGTCATTATTGCAAGCCTATCGAGCATATGTCTGATGTTGTCCTTCGGGGCTACCAACATGCATAATGTAGCCTCCGATCTTGTAATGAAATTGCGATTCTCCTATTAACATGACCAGAGAATCTGGATTTCATTAAAGACACGGAGGCTGACATTATCCCTCCCTCTCCTCCCTTTCAAAATATTTCAATCTTCTAAATTACTGTTAGCTTTATTGTTAACATCAGTTGATAAGTTTACTATTTTAATCAATGCCTTTTGTGAATTTTTTCTCTCTAGGCTTGTTTTTTCTCTTAGACCTTATTTCCTTAAAATGGTTCCTTAACCGGTTTTGTCTCCTTTCCAGGTAATCCCGTTTAATGATCTGGTCATGTTTCCTGATAAGGCTCCTGCATTTGATCCTTCCCTTATGAATTCTTCTCCATTTTCAAGTTCAAGTTGGATCTCACCATTTGCTGAAATTTTCCTGCTGCGATTCTTTTAAAAGAGGCAGACTGTTTCCTGGCTACATCCTTTATCCTGTGTTATGTAAACTCTAGAACTTTATCATTTGTGATGTAGTGCGGCTGCTTGTGAGTTGCATTAAATATAATGCATAATGTCAGCCTTCGTGTCTTTAATGAAATTCAGATTCTCTGGTCATGTTAATAGGTGAATCGCAATTTCATAGTATATCGCACACCTAGCAGCCCCATAAAAATGGAGAAGGTACTTATAGATTTTTCTGCCTGGCTGGATAAATTGTCATGGACACTGATTTGCGCAAAGCTTCTTAACTCCCCTGAGAGCACCTAACTAGTGGGCCACTTAGTTCTAATAACAATTTCCACTGTCTTCAATACTTCATCGTTGGAGATTGGGTAGAATCCCACGCATACTCCTATGATGGGGGAATGTTAGAAATGGCGTCTTCATCTGTGTACTCCAGATTTGTTTTGGTCTTCCTGAAAACCTCTATGCACTGTTTAAACTACATACCCATTTCCACCGGCATAACTACTGTTAATGTGTGTGTCCTGGCATTTGACGGGTCAGTTGGCGTGCTGGTTTGAGGCATATTTTAAAAAATCAAAAGTGTGCAGTAAAATTATATCCATGCATGCTATGTCAGTAGCCACCAACCCAACATTTGAGTAACTTTTCAAAGGAGACCAAAAGAGCATCTGCAACTTGCTTCCCAATTGTCATCCACATTTTTTCTCCTGGTCTTAATGGCAACTGGTTCATAAGGCCTATCAGTAATTGGAGCCAAGACTTTTAGAAGTATAATCCACATATATATCAATTGAGAAAAAGCTCATGACTGAAATACTTAAGGCATTACCAAATGCACCAGCAGGAGTGGTGTGAACCTACTAGGCTATGTATAAGCTCTGAAAAAGACGATTCCTGATGTCCATGCTTAAAGAAGGGTGCGTGCCCTTAGTTTGTATTGGTCACTGCTGTGTAGATTTTCTAAGAGAGTTGAATTGACCCAATTTCTTTATCCAAAGCCGCAACTAGTCCGTTGTCTGGTGTAGCGTATTCCTGTCCAAGGGCTGGAGTTTTTGTTTCTGCCTGGAAACTGCGGTCTTGGAAGCAGCGGAATCAGAGGTTTGCGACAGCACTCTGCAGCGAACAGTACACTGACCCAAGAATGATTTAGGACAATAATAAAACCTGCCTGCAGTCTTACTTCTGCAGCATACAAATTTTTGCTTTTAGTTTTCTACTTCACTATGAGCAAAAAACAATGTTATGTAGAGCCGTGGAAGCCTATTCTGACACAACTTGCAGCCTCATAACACTGTATTGATTTCTCATTGAGAGCTACTCCGTCCAAATGTAAAATTCTTCATGAACCCTAACCACATGTTGCCCGTGTTCACTTATTTCTTCATGTCCTCACTTTGGCTCTGTAGGTCACTGAAATTCCTACATTGGAGGTTGACTGATTTGTTTTAAACATTTTGCCATTTACCAACGAATAATATTGGCCCCATAGATTGCACTGATTGATTTTATTCAATTTCACCCTTCCACAAATAGCACTCCCTTCCTGGTCAGGTTGGAGGGTTTTCTTCCTCCGCAAATAACCTCCCTATACCCCAAAGGTTACCATCAGATCGGACACAAAAAGATACTGCTGTGTCACATACACAGAAGCAGTGTGAGTGTCACACAACTCATACCTCTGTGCAGTTTCTATCACATACCACATCATCATTACCACAACCGCTCATGCACCTAAACAGCACTCCAGGACAGCACCTCAGTATACAAGGTGAATTGCCCCGAACAAGACCATTTGCAACTGTAAGAAGTGTGTAGCAGATGAAGGTTTGCATATTGTTTTGTAACTACCTTGTGATCCCCTGCAAACCATCAGTTGTGGACAGCAGGCAAACCAGTTAATAGGTAGTAAATCACCAATGCTGTTTTGGTGTTGCATTTTCCCTGAGCAATGAGAAATTGTAGACTGTATTGGCAAACACATGTTTTATTTAGAATACGCCTCATCCACCAACCCGTCTCTGCTCCCTAATTTACTCCACCCTTCCATTCCAATTCCCCCAGTCCTAGAATCCACACCTCAGTGACAACACATTTCACATTCTGGATGCATCATCACAGAACCAAACATATGGGTTACCACACACCTTCATCTTTTACACACAAAAAAAATGAAATACAATAATAATATAATTTGAAGACAAGATGAGGCACAAAAAAACAGAAGAATCAATGCTAAAACTAAGAACATTAATTCAAAGGGTATGAGAGGTAATATATCTACAAGGTAATTCATATAGTATGCACAAAAAGCAAACAAAATAAGTCCACGTTGCTGTATGTAGCCTTAACCCCTCCCATGCTCATGACGAGCTCAGCTCGTCATGAGTTACGGCGCTCCGGTGCTCATGACGAGCTCAGCTCGTCATGGCCTATTTATTTATTTATTTATTTATTATTTATTCAAAGTTTTATATAGCGCGAACAAGATCTTTACAGATATCAGAGCGCTTCACAAAGACAGGGGTAGGGGCAACAAGACTGAACAGAAATAATGGGAGCAGTATAATAGTCAATAACATAATAGGAAAACAATAGTGTACAGAAAACATACCAATATACAATCAGGTAACAAGTAATATAAGACGGCGCAAAGTCATTGATCCCGTTACAATAGAGTTCAGGTAAACTTTGGATGTAGGGATGGCTTATACCAATTTCTAAGGATAGAGAGAGCAAGGGGTGGGGGCATCAGGAGGGTGATTCAGCAAACTAAAGTGTATTATATAGTGGTCGGTAGTAGGAGAGTAGCATAATAGTGTCACAATCAAAAAAAATATATAAATATATATAGTGCCAAGAATCTGTCAGGAGGTCAAAATACCAAACGATGCAGAGTCTCTTATCCAACACCTATAAAGTTCAGGTGAACTTGGCCATAAGGATGGTTTTCACCTCTTTCTTGAAGAATGCAGTGGAGGAGATAAGCCTGGTTTCAGGAGGGAGTGCATTCCAGATCCTGGGTGCCATTCCAGAGAATGAGCGTTTGTATGTTTTTTCCTTCCGGAATCTACGAGGTTTCAGGAGTAGATTTTTTGTACTTCTATTGGATCTCGAACCTCCTGATATAGACAACTTTTGAGCGAGGTAGTTGGGTGCCTTGTGATGCACGGCCGAGTGTGTCATAACGGCAATTTTTAGCTGTATTCTGGCTTCAAAAGGCAACCAGTTTAGAGATTTTAAGTCTGGGGATATATGCAAATGTTTTCTTGAGCCAGTAATGAGTCTCGCGGCAGCGTTCAGGGAGGCTCTTAAGGGTGCTGTTGTGGATAGCGGGAGTCCGCTGAGGGCCACAATTCCATAGTCTATGCGAGGGATGACTAACGCTTGTACAGCAGCTTTGAAGTCCTTGGCTGGGAGTAAGGGTTTAAGTTTCCTCAGTGTGTTGATTTGGAAATTAGCTCCTTTTGTTGCTTTGCTAACGTGCTGTTGCATGTTGAGCTTGGTGTCGAGTGTGATGCCTAGGGATTTCGCAGAATCCACTATGGTAGGTTGGACATTGAGTGCTGTTAGGTTATTGAGCCAGGTTTGGGTGGTGGTAATTTTCGCCGGAGGTGAGATGAGTAGGAACTCAGTTTTCAGAGCATTTAGTTTGAGGTGATTAACGGCCAACCAAGATTGAGTGCTACTAAGTGTGGAGTTCAAAAGTTTGATATCTTCCGGGGATCGTAGCTTTAGGTAAAGTTGTGTGTCATCAGCATACATATGGAATTGAACATTGGATGCTTGGAGCAAGGTGGCGAGCGGTTCCATGACGAGGTTGAACAGTGTGGGGGAGAGGGAAGATCCTTGTGGGACACCTAGATCTGCTGGCACAGGTGTAGATAGCACATTGTCGATCTTGAACTTCTGAGACCGGTTATGAAGGAAGGAAGTAAACCATTTGAGAACAGTTCCCGATAGACCCATTCTAGTGCTTAGCAGCTCCAGTAAGTTCTCGTGTTTGACTGTGTCAAATGCTGAAGAGAGGTCAAGAAGGATGAGGAGGCAAGACTCATTCCGATCTAGAATTTGGAGGGCGTCATCAATTATGTGCGTCATAGCCGTTTCCGTGCTATGTTTCGCTCGGAAGCCTGATTGATGAGGGTTGAGGAGGTTAAATTGGTCAATGTGTTTTGTTAGTTGGAGTTGGACACATTTTTCCAGCAATTTGGCCAGGGTGGGGATATTGGTGATAGGGCGGTAGTTGTTCAGGTCAGACGGGTCAGCTGTAGGTTTCTTGAGTATAGGCGTGACTTGCCCCACCTTGAGGGCGTCTGGGATGAGACCTTGTTGAAGAGAGCTGTTGATGATTTTGGTCCAAAGTGGGAGGAGCAGGGGGATGAAGTCTTTTACAGCATTAGCAGGTAGGGGGTCTATGAGGTGATTAGAGGGCTTCAGGGTGCCGAGCAGTTTGCGTATTGCTTCTTCCGAGTATGTGTCGAAGGACAACCATGATGCATTATTTTTAGGTTGAGTGTTAGTCATTCTGGTGTGACTGGGGAATCGGCTTACATCCATGATGAGGTCATTTCTTATGTTGTCCGTCTTCAGCTTAAAGAAAGCAGAAAAGGCTTCACAGTGTGGGGTATCGACTGTTGTGCTGTTTGATTGTAAGGGTTGTGTCTTTGTTTGAGTTTTGATTAGTTCGAACAGCTTTTTTGGCCTGTTTTTTGCTTGGTCCAGCTGGCGGCTAAAGAAGCCAGACTTTGCGCGCTTTATTTTCCTAAAGTAGGCATTTCTCTTGTTCTTAAGCGTTTTGAGATGCAGTGATGAGGGGTCAGATCTCCAGGTGCGCTCTGCCATTCGCATAGCACGCCTGTCATCATTAAGTCTGCCGTCATACCAAGGGTTAGAGATCTTGGTGGAGACTCTCTTCAGTTGCAATGGGGCGGCTTCATTGACTATTGAATTCATAGAGTCAAGGTAGTGATCGGTCAGTGATTGAACATCCGAGGTACCTGAAGGGGGAAGGAGGAGACTGCCGATGTGGGGAGGCAGGGAATTGGGGTTAAGATTCTTCATGTCCCTTTTCCAGGTCTTGGATTTGGTAGGTTGAGCCGCGTTAAGTTTAACTTTTTCGTTGATAAAGAATGTGATGATGTGGTGGTCTGACCAGTCACAGGGTTGGACCGCCTCCAGTTGGATAAAGTCCTCTTTGGCGATGATGAGATCGAGTATCGAGCCTTTGTCGTGTGTTGGTCTATCGCATAATTGGGTGAGGTCAGGCGCATTAAGGAAAGTTTTGAGGCTATTCACCACTGCGTCTTTCTGATCGTTCCAGTGGAGATTAAAGTCACCCAGGTAGACTTGGTTGGTCTGCCGACCGGCATTGGATGTGATCGTGTCCATGAGTTGCTGAGTGAATGTGAGGTTGTCACCAGGCGGGTGATAGATGAGATGTAAGGCACAAACTTGTTTGCCCTCGCTGGTGATATCGAGGCAGAGGAGTTCACAGGAAGAAAGGGAGGGGGAGGTGGCTTTAGTAACGGAGAGGTTGCTCCTGAAAATGCATGCAGTTCCCCCGCCCGTCTTGCCAGGCCTGTCCAGTCTAATGATGTGATAATTGGGGGGGGGACTAGTATGTCCATTATCGGTGTAGAGGCTTCAGTTAGCCACGTTTCAGTCAGAATGGCTAGGTCCAGATCCATTGTTGAGACGAGATCAGCGATGTCAGAGGAGTGTCTCTGGGCCGATCTGCAATTGAGTAGGATGCATTTGAGTTTGGGAATGAGAAGGGTGGTCGAACCTTCTAGAGAGAGGGGAATTTTTCTGAGGTTGTTAGGGACGGAACCTCTGTTGCTTTGGGTTGGGAGCCTCAGGGGATTTGTGAGAATTGTGGGTATGGGGATGTGCGAGATCGATATGTGTTTTATCGGACCTGGGCCATAAGAGCGAAGGAGGGAGCGTAAGTCGCGGTCCGACAGGGAGTTGAGGACACGACAGGGGCGGTGGGAGTTATTGCGAGCGGGGATAGTCGGCCAACGCGGGGATCGTTGAAGGCGAAGGTATGTGGGGAGGGTGCGTGGTTTGTAGGGTAGTGGGACGGGAGGTTGACTGGGCTGTGAGAAGAGAAGTGATTGCGTGGAGATCTTTTTTGACTTGTAGGAGATCCTCTCTAACTTGTTGGAGGGTGGGTAAAGTCAAGTCCAGATGTGGATTGGGGATGGGGTTGGTGATGAGAGCCGTTGGCGAGTGGTTGAGTAGAGGGCTGGAAAGCGAGCAGGGTACCGAGGGGGGGATATGCTAGCGTTGTTGTGGTGTTCTGCGGTGATATTAAGTGGGATGGCATTCGTTGTGTGGGAGAATTTGTTGGCGCGGGGTGTGGGTGACATAGGGGGAGGGTGGGAGGCATAGGTAGAGACGTCGGTGGGAGACGGTGCTGGTGAATTGAAGAGAGAGTGAAGGCTGAAGACAATGGGGGTGGCAGGAGAGTAGTGGGGGCTGAGAATGGGCGGGGAAAGAGGGGGGATGCTAAAGTAAGGGAGGTGGTATGTTCTGTGGGTCTAATAGGGACGGTGGGGAGGTGGTGAGTGAGAGTGGGGAGGGAGCTGGGGAGGGAGAGGGCTCGAACGAGCATTGCCACAAACTAGCCAGATTTAGTGCTTAGCAAACAACAAAAAGGCAAGAGAACGAGGAGTAAGATTGGTACGGGAATACATATAGGAAACCATAATTTAAATATTCTTAATTTAAAAGGCTCAGCCCAGAGAACCTAACTGCTGTATACAACCTCCCTACTTTCCATCACCAACCGAGGAAAAGAGCAAAAACAAAATTACAGGACAAAAAGATATATATTAGCATTTGTTAGTTTGACTCCAGAGTTTAAAAGACAGTAAACACAATGTATTACTTTGAGTTCTGGGAATTTGTTTCATGGGTCCATAGCTTTCTTTGTAGCTGGAAAGTCATACATTAAGATGACCCTGCACGTAGCCGGCAGTGATATCAACAATGTAAGGTGGAATGGGAGAGTCGTATTTTCTAGTCCCACATTTTATCTGTCAACCAGCAGCCACAGGGAGTCAACATTTTCTTTTCTGAATGCACTGTTATTTAAGGCATATGAAGCAATATATAGCTTATTAAAACGTGTATTAATTAGTGTTCTGCAAAACAGATGGTTCACTTGTACATAGTACCAAATTTTACAGTTAACAAAAGCAAGCATAGACAAATGTCTAGGAAACTATACTGCACTGCATCCCCAAAGCTGTGTAGCTTGAAAGACAAGCATTGAAAATGCAATAGGTCTCGCCCCCAAGCCAAAGCCATTTGATTTGCTAATGGTATTGTATAGCAAAGCAAATGGCTTCAACTTAATGAAAGGCGAGACCCATTGCATTTTTAATGCTGAAAAATAAGAACATTTACTATAACATGAGATGAGATCTTACATTACAGCGAGCTGTTGAAGCCTCGGTTTGAGGTAGACGCGAACTGTGCGGCGGAATGCTATACGGACGGGTGGGGCGCTGTGCACATCACGCATCATGAGAACTGGGCATTGTGGTCTTAGATGGAGTGCTATATATGTCATGAAGGTAGGTAAGAGTAGTCTTAAAATGAGCTCATGCACATCATCTCGTGTACATCACAAGGGTTGGGTGGGGCACACTAGCCGCAGATAAACTCTGGATGAGGGTCATGTGTTGTCCCCTCCGAGAGGGACTTGTGTACCTCACAAGGTTTGGGTGTTGCATCTTCAGATGGATTTTTTTAATGCATCAGTCCAGGTAGTCAGACTCAAAATACCAGCATTGGCTTTGAACCAAATCAGATTTACATATGGCAAGTTTCAGCCTGAGGCCTCATGGTGGTAAAAAAACGATGGACTAGATTGCGGCCCAAAGTTACTACCAGTGGCTGAGATTACCACATGAATCCATTCAGGCGCCACCATATGCCTTGACTTGGGTCACATGCTCACTGAGCTATTGGCCTGAAGCTACCCAGACGTGGGTCCTGTACTCACTCTGCCCTAGGACTCAAGCTGCACCTACTGTTGAGGTCCAAATAGGATGACACCAAGCTGGGGTTGCTTATGTTCCTATTGAGAGGTCAACTGGCTGGCAGGACTAGTCCTATGGGAGGAGGAGCAGCGATATTTACATATGGCTGCTTCCTGCCTTTGGGGAAAAACGATGCTGTGGATTGTGGTTCAGGGAAATTATAAGTGAACCACCCATCACTGTTTTGTTTTCTTTAATGTCATAAAGGCAGCACTACAATCTGTTTTGCCCGACTCCATTTTAGCCTAAACTGCTCCTCGCTTCCTGCTATAGTGTTTTTCCGAATGTAGAGCATGGAGTGTCCTGGTTTCATGGATGTGAACCAAGCGTTTTCTTGCCAGTGTAGTTAGCACTGGCACTGCTTTTCTAGAGCTTACTTTATAAGGGCATAACCTCCAAGCACACAGCGTATTATAGTTCAAATCTGACTGGTTGATTAAAGGCTTATTTTCCAAAAATGGCCACAAGGTGGCACCATTCGCACTCAATTGATAAGCTTCTCTAACTGCAGAAGAGTTTATCGCTAAAAAGAGAGTTTATCACTAAAAATAGGATTATGGTTCCAGACTCCAGTTCAAAATTCCTATCATAATAAGCTGTTGTGCATGCACACCTGCCTGTGTGTAGTTAGAAAGAATAATAGGGAAGATAAAATAGTGTTAATTTAAGTAGTAATTAAACAAAAAAAATCATAGGTCGACCAAAGGCCTGTGGAACGTTCAGGTGCGGGGATAATTCCCCTGCTGTGCTGAACGTTCCACGGGAGCCAATGCACCTGTGATGAGCTGAGCTCGTCATGAGCACAGGAGCGCCGTGCGCTCCCCCCTCCCCCCAGCACAGCGGGGGAATAACCCCCGCAGCGAAGGGGTTAAGGTGTCTTTATTATAGATGCGCTTTGTTTTCATAAGTGGACAGCCAAAGCGTTTCGCCCAGACATGGGCTTCTTCAGGGCGATTAAAAAATGCAGTAATCTCGCATGCGGAGTTTAGTTAGGTCCGCATCTTATTCAAATCCGCGTCGGGACATAGGGTGAAAGAGGTATTAACCTCTTTTGAATGAAGCACTAATAGTCCAATTAGTGAGAGGCTTCAAGTCTCCGTCTGAGTTATGATGATCCGTGTTAGAGGCAATACGTATTTGTGTAAAAAACTCCATGTGCGGGCCGTATCTGGTGGAGTCTCTTCCTGGCGGGAGGATGTAATTGACATCCTCCCGCCAGGACGAGACGCCACCGGAGGTTAATTCCTCTTTCACCCTATGGCCCCATATACAGCAACGTGGACTTCTTTTTTCGCTTTTTGTGCATACTATATGATTTACCTTGTATATATATATATATATATATATATATATATTGCCCCTCATACCCTTAGAATGAATGTTTAATTTTGTGGTCAAGTGGCAGCTGACCATCTGAGGTGGGAAATATTTTGTTACCTTTGTGACTAGTCCAGACAGTGCAATCCACTACAATCCTGCTGCCTTTTCGAGTATTAGTAAAGCTAAGAACAGTACACAAGACTTACTAATCAATAACAAATTGTGTTACATAGATTGTGAGGAGAGTAATATAACAAACTCATAGAAAGTACCTTCAAGATTATTTCCTGTAATCCTTAAGGTACATTTGTGTCCTCACCAAGCTCCCTCTTCTCATAATTTGGGCATGCTCTTGTGGTGCAACTGTTATAACTGGTTTGTCTTCAGAAGCATTAGCCTCTCCTTGATAAATTCCATCATCAACTACTGTATGACAAAAGGCCACCGCACCAAAATGGTACCCTTCTTCACATAGTCTCATTACTACCGCTCTCTTGAGAATTCAGATCCTAAAATCCCCAGTCTTGATTGTATAGGTAAACAACTTAATCGTCCTTGAAGGTTTTGAAAACTTGGAACCATTCAAATGGCCACAAAATTCTGGACTTCGAATCTTGACTATGTGATTCACACTTAATGATGTTCTTTTAGTACCTTTTCTGGTGTCAAACCACTCCTTTCTTTCTGTCAACTTCCTAAACTCACTCTTTCTCCACTTGTCTCCACCCCCTTCATCCTTCCTCCACTTACCCAAGCAGGAAACCAAGAGAGTTGTTTTTTCCCTCTAAATAGTTCAGATGGGGGTTTCCCTGTCATGGTATGCGCTGACAGACTATACAGTTTGACATTCTTAACTCCTCTTCCCTCCAACACCTCTTATTACTCTTCACCACATGAACGGTATATCAAGACCTTATTGAACCTCTCGATCATTCCATTTGTCTTGGGATGGTAAAGAACACACCTTTTATACTTAATATTCCCCTGTCTCAGACGTTCTTCCATTTCTCTTAACACAAGCTAAATAGCGTTGTCTGTCAGCAGAGTATTAGGAATGTCTTCCCAGCTAAAGAGATTATTGAAACATGTTGTCACATGCTTAGTCCCAATAGCATTAGGGGTCTTAATTTCTGGCCACCATGAGTAAATGTCCATAAGAACGGACACACAGCAAGTACTCCCTCATCATAAACAGGATCTAAAGTATCCAATGCGACATCAGCCCAAGGTTTACTCGAGGGATCCCTCAACACCATGGGTTGAACAGAAGGTTTAAGCACTTTGTCAAATTTTAGACAATCCAATCACCACCTCACCACACATTTTACGTGTATGTCCACCCCAGCCACAAATAACATGCCCTCAGCCTTTCTTTGGTTGGTCTTGGATATGCGCAACAGTCCCTGATGTGCTGGCTCTAATAGTTGAGTCCCCCCCCCCACTGGGGTAATCAGCCCACTTCCTCTGAAAATCGAGTCCTCCTTAACAGATAACTACTCTTTCACAATTCAATACTTCCTACAGTCTTTGTCAAATCCTATTCTCACACACCATCCATTTTAGGTACACCACTTCAAATCTTTTGGGAACACATCTTCTACTAAATTGCTATTCCATTCCTCGTCACTGAAAGCACTATCAGCTATGTCACACACACCACAACCATCCAGTTCATCTTCACTATTGTTACCTGCACTAGATCTTAACCCCTTCACCGCGGGGCTAATTCCCGCGCAGTGCGGGGGGTCACGCACGGCACCGCGGTCATGGTGGCGCTGTGCTCCATGACGAGCTGAGCTCGTCATGACCACGCCCGTTTTAATAGAATACTCAGCACAGCGGGAGAATTATCCCCGCGTGGGAGCGCCGCAGCAGTCATGACGAGCTCAGCTCATCATGATCACAGCGCCACTGTGCCACATGACGAGCTGAGCTCGTTATGAGCACGGAAGGTGTTAACTCTCCTCTGCACCCACAACACCAGTCTAGATAAATAGTTCACAAATGTATTCTTGGCACTTGGAACACACTCTACTCCGCAATTGACCCCCTGGATTGACAGTATCAGTTCCCTTATTCATAAAACACCACCTTGAGAGACTTATGGTCTGTTCTGACAACAAACAAACTTCCACACAGAATTCTCAACACTCCAACTCCGGGGAAAGGTCATTCATCTCAATCTCAACTTCATTAATATTTTCCTGGCTATTCTTGCTCCTGCACATATTGCCACTCATGTGTCCCTTTCCTTTAGGATTTATTCCAAGTTATCTTCCACCCCGGGAAGCTTTTATTATTTGCAATCTGCACTGTGTTTCACACCTAAAACATTCCCCCAAAAACTAACATTTTGCTTTGTCTTTGTCAATCCCACTTCTGAACATTCCTTTGTACACTTTACAGTTTGAAACTGTCCTTTCTCATCACAGCAACAAAAGCCACGCACTGCTCAATCTTCTTAGCAACAGCTAGAACCTCAACTTAACTGGGCCATCTTTTTACCACAACTCGTCCTTCACGTTTTCAATGCTGCAGCTCTTAGCATGAATTAGTGTCTTATCTAGAGTGTTCGGATATTTACAGATGGGTGACAATTTGTGTAAATCAGTTACATAACTTTCTACTGGTTTCACAGCTCTCTTAATTCACCTCCCAATATGGTACAGCTCAAGGTTCATGCTCACCTTTGGAAGGTAATGAATACTAAGCATCTTGATAAATATTTCCTATTTGTTGAGGTTTGAGGCTTCCTCACTTGGCAATTCAGGAAGATGATCAAATACCTCTTGTCGCTCAGGCCCCATGCAATGCATGAGCAGTTATGTATTTCTCTCTGCACTTAACAACATGCCACATACCCTGGCATAGTGGCAAAATACCTTTTTCCATTTTGCACACTTTAAGACAGGCTCTCCAGGGGGAGGTTACTAGAAATGGGGTGTTCTAGTGATGGGAGGGACTCCCTCAGCTGCTAAGTTAGAGTGGTCTACCTGAGGGCATTGGCCGTTTGTTTATACCTATCTGAGATGTCATGTTTCCCTGTGGACCATGCTACTAAATTACTGTACTGTTCACTGGACCGTGGCTGTAGACCTGGATATCATGTGTACTGTCAGTGCCCGGGTATCTTTCCCAGAACTGCATGTAGTTCCTTATAAAACATAATACAACTGTATGCTACAAAAGAAAAAAACACGAGGTGCAGTGGCATTCTGCAAGCCCCTGCAATAGCTTCATCAATTCAAAAAAACAAAAGTAAATATGTATTTTGCCTGATGTCTGAACTGACACCCAAGTATCCTCTGTCACTTGCACTCGACTTAGTACCTGAAACTTAACAAAGAAAAAATAATACACCATCACCAACCACTATCTTCATTTCAGAATGTGTTTGATAATATATAAACGTTGTTTTTATTTGAGTCTTCTTGATAAAACCCTCAACACCAGGTCACTTCTTTTTACTCCTAGTATCACAGTGCCCAACTTAGTATGAACAATAGCCTCATCACATCGACAAGTCTGCCAATCGGGCCCCGTTGTGGAACTCTGAATAATGACAAACTGTACACTGTGTTGGTCCCTTGGTACTTTGACTGTGCCGAACAGCTGGGAGCTAGAGATCGACCTTTTCAAATTAGGAACCCAAATTCCAGCATGCCTTTTGTCTTGCTCCCAGGCTGTCTTCAATCCACCATCACATTCATAAAGGACTTAAAACCTTGCATTTTAGGTCCTACTTCATATTTTTCCTTGCAATTAGCCATCTGGTCACATTTTTCTCTTTACTATTAGCAAAAGTAAACCCCGTGCAGTAGCTCAGTATTTTCAAATAATTTTACCAAGTTGAATAGGCATCGTGTGATTTCCACAGTACCGGAGTGCGTCCTTGTTGGAAGTGACACTCTAGAAAGGTGGTGTTACCATTTTGTTATCAATAAATGAGCATTTTCTGATATAGAGGTCCTTATATGTACTTTCAGATTTCAAATTTGGTGGGAATGGAGAGTCCCACGCTTCATTTACTGCATGGCATACATACCAGAATATCAGTTCTGTTTCACAACTGTTCAACAGGTTCTGTTAGATAGGGAAAGGTAGCATAAGAGAGCCAGGTCTCCACCCTTTCCATTGTCTTTATCTGGACCTGAACCATGCAAACCTAACCTTTATACTGATTTCTTGACTCAGTTCAGTCTAAACTTACCTTATCAACAATAGAGTGTGCTAGTGATCTTGTTGAGAAATGACTGCATGTAGCTTGAATGAAGTCCCCTTGCCTCTTGAGGGCCCATGGGGGCCAACTTGCCCTCCTGTTAACCCCTATAGGAAACAGAGAAGATGCCCAGACCCTCGTATCTTAGTGTAGAATTTATCACATGACAAGGAACTCGTGACCTTTATAATAACCAAGATGGCCACCTTTTTCCGCCAAGCGTCCAAGTGAGAGCCGGATGGTGAAGACAGCAAGTGAACTCCAAATGCGTGCACATTAAGTGTGCAACGAGCTAAGAGAAATACATGGACACCCTGTGGGCTGCACGAAATTAATACCTGAATCCAGTTGGTGTTTCAGGTCACCCCACAAAAGCGGAGTGCCACTAAGAGATCGGAAATAGTTTTTGGAATTCGGATACAGACACAAGGTTTTTGTCCCAGTGATTGCAATATCCTCCCTTCACGAGGCACCGGACGGTGTACAGTGAGAATTAAAGCTTGAAGCATAGTCCCCCAAGTTTATGAATGAAAATACGTCCTGCCAGAAACACACAGACAAATAAAGCCCTGATGAGGGTTCGAAAACTTGCTATTCGAACCTGAAACGCGTCGGCACATCTACAAGAGCCAGTTATATCATTGAGTGATTGATTGAAATATTTTGTATTTTGGTTCTGCTCTTGGTTTCACATCGCTTTGTTTGTCTATAATATGAATTCATTTGCAAATATGGATGAAATGCATTTTTAATGTGTATTGTTCTGTGTTACTGCGATATTGTTTTGATTTGGTTGTTTTTGTCAAACTTGTAAGATATTGTGTAAATGTGTATCTATTTCTGCCAAAAGATAAAATTTCTTCAAAAATAATTCAAAAAACAAGAGTAATAGGTATAAATAAAAGTACCATACCAGGTTTCATAAAGTTGCACTTGGTCTTCATCTGATAAATTCTACACTAAGATACGAGGGTCCGGGCATCTTCTCTGTTTCCTATAGTTTAAATGGTCCAGCCCCTCCCTCAGTCCCGTCAGGACCTAACTCCTTTGTTCTCACACACTCCTGTTAACCCCAGCAAGCCCCACACAGCTGGTTTGCTGAGAGGCACCTCCTAGCACACTGCCGCTTGGGGCATGAAGTCCACTTTAGTCCTGAGCCCCTGAGGGCGTAAAGGGACCTCATCCCCTCACCAGCAGTCAGCTAAGAGGTGCATTTGCAGAGTGGTGGAAAAAGGGGCATGGCCTCCGACCACCTCTCATCAATCCCACTGTGTGGGGCTTACTGGACGTTACAGGTGGGCTAGTTGGCCCCTTAGGACCCTCAGCAGCGAAGAGTGCGCCAGGAGGCACATTTGCAGAGAAGTGCAGAGAAGGGAGCTGGGATTGGCATGTTGCCAGCTTTGTTTTTTTCCCTATTTTAAGAAGGGGGCTGTGTGGCCCCCCCTTCCTTGATCCTTTTTGGGCCCTAGGGACCCCATCACCTAGAGCCTGATCCATTAAAAAAAAAAAAAATTTAAAAAAGGAAAAGAAAAGGAGAGGTGCCGCGAGGCCCCCCTCCTGAGGCCCATTTCGGTCCTGGGGACCCCAACCCCTGGGGCGATGCCTATCTTTTTTTAGAGAGGAAAGGGGAGAGAACTGACAATCCAAGTGTTCCCACTTGGCCTCTACGCACTTTTGCCTATACCATTTGGTAATTAGCATAAATGAAAACTATACACATCAATCACAATGAATAGAATTAAAATGGCCACAATGTTCTTTGATTGTTGTCAGAAACCAACTTTCATTTTAATTAGTCATACTTTAAAAATAATAAGCAATGAATTCAATAATTCAGTAACAATACATTTCAAGCTTTCTTGATGAAGCTGCCCAATGCATTTCGGGCCTGCGGCCCTTCTTCAGGGGCTTGATCTGTAGTACAATGAATAAAAAAACAAAAAAACATACTGTCATTTACATAGAACAAGCGTTCAGACGAAGCAGTCATTATTTACAATTTCTATATCGATGCTCATTGTATTTATGATCAAAAAAATGCTTGTGGGTTAGTATAAAGCAACCATTGCTTGAGCACTTAGATACTTCAGATTGATGCCGACACAACTAAATACCAAGTAGATTCAACGAAATCTAAGTGACCTGTGATCAAGCAAATTATAAAAAAATGGTGCATCCACTTGATGTGAACAATGCTTGGTCAAAAGTGTCCCTTAGTTAAACCGTGACATAATATCGATGTCAACTCACTGTTTGTCTGTGTCCATATACTTATTTTCGTTATGGTCACGTAATCTAAATAAACAAGTGAATAACCGAATGCTCATCTGCTCTTAATTGCAAAGCTTCATGTTTGCCAATATTCAAACAATTATCTTAAAACTAACCTTGAGACCGTTCACGTACTCATATTTTCTCAACCGGTACAACTTTTTATACCGGTTGAGAAAATATGAGTATGTGAACGGACTCAAGGTTAATTTTAAGATAATTGTTTGAATATTTGCAAACATGAAGCTTTGCAATTAAAAGCAGATGAGCATTCGGTTATTCACTTGCTTATTTAGATTACGTGACCATTATGGAAATAAGTATATGGAAATAGACAAACAGTGAGTTGACATTGTTATTTTGTCACAGTTTAACTAAGGGGCACTTTTGACCAAGCATTGTTCACATCAAGTGGATGCACCATTTTTTTAATAATTTGGTTGATCACAGATCACTTAGAGTTCGTTGAATCTACTTGGTATTTAGTTGTGTCGGCATTGATCTGAAGTATCTAAGTGCACAAGCAATGGTTGCTTTATACTAACCCACAAGCATTTTTTGGATCATAAATACAATGAGCATCAATATAGAAATTGTAAATAATGACTGCTTCGCCTGAACGCTTGTTCTATGTAAATTAGTATTTTTTTTGTTTTTTTATTCATTGTGCTACAGATCAAGCCCCTGGAGAAGGGCCGCAGGCCCAAAATGCATTGGGCAGCTTCATGAAGAAAGCTTGAAATTTATGGTTACTGAATTATTGAATTCATTGATTATTATATTTAAAGTATGACTAATTAAAAATGAAAGTTTGTTTCTGACAACAATCAAAGAACATTGTGGAAATTGTAATTCTGTTCATTGTGATTGATGTGTATAGTTTTCATTTATGCTAATAACCAAATGGTATAGGCAAAAGTGCGTAGAGGCCAAGTGGGAACACTTGGATTGTCAGTTCATTTTAAGCACATTAGGGACAGTGTGCAAACCTCATCAGCACGCCAGAGAACAGGAAAATTGGTCTAATATAGATAAAGGGAGTGCTTCTCCATCATTATTTTTGTATAGGAAAGGGGAGAGACCATTTTTTACCATTTCTATTTGAAATAAAAATATGTTTAAAGGAGAGGGCCACGCGGCCCCACTCCGGAGGCCAATCCTGGGCCCAGGACGTAACTTTTTTTTAAAAAATAGGTAGTGGGACTTGCTCAACCCCCCTACTCGGGCTGATAGTGCCCCAGAGATCCCATCCCCTGGGGTATGGCCACATCGTTGGGTCCCGCTGAGGGAGCCTCATGGCACCAGCTGTCCTTGTCTGCTAACATGCAGCTCCCTCTGTCCAAAAGCAATTCTACTTCGCTTCATGGAAGCATTTTCCATGCTCTTGCTTCCATGAAGTGAAGCAGACTTTACGTTGGCATGGCGAGAGCAGTCCTCTCTCCATGCCATAGCAAACTGCAATGTCCCGGGGGTGGGCACCACGGGACATTGCTGTAGTCGGCCCTGGGTGGTGGTGGCCAAGTCACAAGATGGCACCCAACACTTCCTGGTTTGAAATGCAAGCAGCCAATCAGATCCCAGGCTCAAGATCAGGAGGGTTCGCGGATCCTCCGAGGACATATTTGTAATTCCATTCAGCAGTTTGGGCTGTAGCTGCGTCAACAGTTAGCATGGAGAAAAACTTTTGGGACCGCCCCCTTATTCTCGGTCCCCGCTTGATGGATCACCCCGAAATTTTCAAGACAGCAGCTAGTGAGTGGGCCATTCGTTTTGAAAATTTTGCGAAGATTCGTTAAACGGCGCCAAAGATATTGGCAAAAGAAAAAAGGCTTTTTAAATAGAAACAAGGTCCAAACTACAACTACCTACTGGTGATCGCCAGTAGGTAATATGAATAAATCAGTTTAAGTTTAAACATTTTCAATGCTATAATGGAGGATGCAATTTAGTAGGGATCGTGGTAGCTTTAAGTGAATCGGTTTAAGTCCCTGGACGACAACAAACCAGTAAATAATGCAGTTGTTAAGTTCACTCATCTAATTCTATAAAAAGAATGTCTTGCACTTCAGAGCTTCCGTCCCAGGAACAATTCTATCCTTGCTAACCTAGCATTACTACAAATGTGCTTATCATGATTTGGTGCTTCATGCCCTTCACAAAACATCAGCTTCAGCAATTACACTAAGCTGGAGACGCAAACCTTACCTTTTAAGAGCCTGCACTCGTCTCTCCTCTCTCTCACTGGCCAGCCTCTCTTCCTCTGCACTCAACCTCCTGAAAAAAATTCACATTCAAAATAGTCATTTATAACACCTCTTAAGAACATTAGTTTCATATTCTGCTCGTGAATGCAGTTCGTTTAGCTTTATTATCACAATAGTACAATGTCAGAGGTAACATACAATGCATTTAAACAATATGGAGATAGAAAGATATAAATATTAAATAAAATACACAAACTTTAAAATCTAGCCAACAGCTGTTGCCTCATTTTATATACCATAATTAGATAATATACATCTTCAGACCGCTCTTTCCTCTACTTTCAAAACTAAAAATATTAAACATATATTATACATCCCCAGGGGAGCATCAGGGAGGTATATTGCTAGCGTCCTTGTCTTTAATGAATTTGTGATTTTCCGGTTACAATAGCTTGGAGAATTGCCATTTTATGTCAAAGCAGTAGGCTACCATTATGCATGTTGAAAGCCATTCAGTGCCACTTCTCCACATGCTCCACAGACTTAATAAAAAACCTGCTAAAAAATACTGCATTAGACCAATCTGCAGCTTTTTAAAAATGTTTGCAATCTTCAACCCACAAAGAACACCTAACTTGCCATTTGAATATTTAGACCTCTTAGTTGGTCCCTCTGAACATCTAAGCATGGAGGTGTAGATTTTGGATGTTTGAGTGTAAAACTCTGCCCAGATGTTGGAATAGCAGGTCTTCCTGAAAAGGAAACCAAAGTGGAGGGCTTTCGTTCAGAGTACCAGACTCGTTAACACCTTAGGTGCTGCGCACGATCAACGGCCGACGGCACCACTACCTCCGTAGTGCTGCCGTCGGCCGTTGAACATTCGAACTGCACCTGCGCAATGGAACATCCAGCACTGGAGCTGGACGTTCCATAGCAGCTAAGGTGTTAAGCTAAGTCCAGGCTATCAGATTTAACTAGGCTGTGGAGAAAGGAGCAAAGGAGGCTAAAGTCCCACCAAACGCAGAATACATCTTCCAGAGAACATTGAGAGGAACACATTAGAGAAGAAAACACTGGGCACCAAGTGTTTTCGGAGAAGGTAAAAGGTCTACTAACAGCAGGTCCCATGTGCTCAGATGGCCTATGCCATCTCTGACAGCACAAACACTGATGGTTGGGATGATAACACCTACTGAATTTCTCTGCCCTGAAGTTGAGTAATCCTGCTGGATGATTAACTGTAGAGGAGATCCTGATAAATGCCAGCCAGCCCCACAACCTCAATGATCACATAGATCACGTCACCCCACACCTCCTGCTTGTTACAGTACCACATGGCTGTTATGTGCTCTGCAGTGGCATATAGATCCAGAAGATTTATGGGATGACGCTGCTCCACCATACATCAGAAGCCTCTGAGCTCCATCTGTTACAGGTGACCACCCAAAATGAGACAATTCATCCGCCACCACTGTTAAGTCCTGAGAGAGTACTTAGAACAGTCAACCACAAATCAGTGTCACCATTGAGGTCCTGAGACACCCCATCAGAGACATTTGTTCTTGGCCAACAGTATTGGACCCAGTGCAGAAACAAGTTCCATTGAAGGGCCTGCACGTTTCACCAAGTGTGAGGTACCAGCAACATATAAAATACTAACTCATCCAAGAGCCCCAGACGCCTGAAAGCTAGAACACTGGATCTTGCCTGAAAAATTGGGACCACAACCTGAATGTCCCAGACTCAATGCAGACATGCAAAAGACTTCAAGGTGACAGTGTCCAAGACAGCCCTGATAAAGGGCAGCCTCTGTGAATGTGGAGGGTGAGATTTGGACTCACTAATGGAAAACCCTTGGTTGGGGAACAAGAGCAAGATTCTCTGCACAGGATTTAAGATTATCTGAGGCAAACCTACCTTCATCAGCCAGTGGTCGAACTAGGGGAATACTTGTTTCCCACTTCTTGAGGAACAAGATCAAAACTGCAGTCTAAGACTGTTCTCAGGCCTCCGTTCTTCTTGGGGACAAAGAGCCAATGCAAGTAATCACCCATTCGTCGCCCAACTCAAGTACAAGCTCAACAGCCTCCTTAGTGAGCAACTAACACATTTGCATGGAAAGGATATTGGAGTGGCTAGCCATGTTTGAGTGAACACAGTGGGATTGAGAAGGGAGTGCCCAGAAACGAAAGGCATAAACCTCTTGAACAATCAGGAGGACCCATAGATCCAAAGTGATGGAGTGCCAATAGGGTAGGCAATGTCTCCTCTACTCCCCTACTGGCCCCTAATGCCCATTCAAGAAGGTTTGGCAGGATTGTCTGGAGAAGAAGAAGGAGAGAATTGACACATCTTCGATCATTGCCCCCTGACACTGCCTCAGCCTCTAGTGCCATCAAAAGTCTGTGTAGAGAACCCTGCACCTCTTTGATGATGCTGTTGCCCCTATAGTCCCCAACAAACTGCTCCCCTAGCCCACTTGTACACCATAGAAGCTATCTAGGTTGCCCCCCCAGGCTGACCCCCACGCGGCGCGAGGTTATCCAGTCCTCACAAAGATCTCTCTTTCTCCTCATTTCTACGCTTTCCCCCTACCTCTTTCTTCTTCCTATTCTGCTCTCGGACCTTTTCTGTGATCCTGGCGCCCTGTTGGGCCGTCTTAAGTATATTAGATCAATCTTCAGATGCATCGTCACCAAGGGCCACGAGATTTGGGTTGTATGCATACCATGTTGTTATGACAGCTTGTATTAAGCCACGCGGCCGGCCCCACTGGGGTTGTAGGCAAGGCGCTGTGTTCGATAGTTCATTCTGTATGGCACCTATGATTTGATTACTGCTATCTGTCGCGGCCGGCCCCGCCCTGGGGTTGTTGGCTTAACGCTGTGTTTCTGAGACCCTATCATGGGTGTTGTTCTTTACAATAAAACAGACTTGAAGCAAAAAAGTCTGTGTAGGTTGCTAGACATGGCGGTAATGTAAAATCTGTTGAGCTGCGCCTTGTTCATCTTGGAACATTTGTTTAAAGACGTTATGAAGGTCTGCAGGTTGCACAGGAAGAACATCATGCACCTTGACCCAGGGGCAGGGCCGTATAGAATCAACAGGCAAATGGCATTTAAAGAACACAGACCAGTACTCACTTAAGAAGAAAAGAAAAAAAACCAATTAGCTGCCGGTAGGAGTTAGAATTCACCTGGTAAGTGGAAGCCCATGCCAGACGGTTCTCTGGAGTGGGATGCTGCGTCAAAAAACTGAGGTTCACCAGCAGCCAGTCTATGGTGTCTAATGATGGGGCAATCCATCGCTCGCACAAACGTGGTTTTGACCAGGCCGACATAATCGAGTCAACTAGAATCTCTTTTTTTTGTTTTGTATTTCCTTATTCCAATTTTTACCCGGAAATAAAGTAAATGAGGTAAAAAACAGGGTGATTCAAACATAACAAAAACGTGACAGCCCATTGGAACCATTACACATATGGGCACAATAAAAAGACAGTTGGGGCACAGCAATACGGCAAGACCACAGCCTGGATTTACAGTCAACAGGCAGGCAGCCGAGGACATAGGGGTGGTGGGTTGTGGTGGGGGCAGAGGAGTAAACATGCGGGCCCGGGGGAAGGGAAACGGGGGAAAGAGATGAGAAAAGAAGAGTGGGAAGAGAGGAGAGAGGAGAACAGGGAGGGGTGGCGGAGGGAGGTCAGGTAAGAGAAGGAGGGAAAATTAAGGAAGTATAGGGAGAGCAGGAGGACGGGTGGAGGGAGAGACAAGAAGAGCCAAGGAGAAGAAAGCAAGGGGCGGGAGGAGAGGTAGTCTTAGGGCAACAGCTGCAGAGCTGGGGTTGCAGGGGACAAATCAGGTTTGTGGGGCTGCGATAACCCAGAGGTTCTAGTCATCGGGCAGTTGATCTTCGGGAGCACAATGCCCACCATCCTGTATAAAGGGCGCCCAGGTGAGGAGAAAGGTCTCCGTCCTGTCATGCAGGCTATAGAGGACATGTTCATTCAAGGCTGTCTGGTATATGGCTGTCAACTAGAATCTCACTGAAGGATTACTTAGGTTCTGAGTTTGAAATTCCAGGTTGCAAAATTTGAGTAAGAAGGTCTGCCGGACAGTTCTTGCACTTTTCACCGTGCTCTTGACCACTACAGCAAAGTATTCTCTTTCTTTGTTCGGAGGGCCCCCAGAAGAATCAAGGACGGACGCTGAAGTGGTATCCAAGATACTGGCATTCTAAAAATCGAGATCTAAACCAGCATCAAAATAATGAGGGGGAAAGTATAATTTATCGGCATCCTCACCATTATTGTTATCATGACAGATGGAAGAACATATTTTGTATCAGAGTCAGACTAAACAGTAGCCTCCATCCTCTTGATGCAGCTGCCATGGTACAGGAGCTGAAGGAGACATATCCTCCACAATTGGTTGTCTGTGATTGCATGGCAGGATATAGGTCAAACCATAGCTAAAGAAGGATCTAGATCTCGGGAAGCTGGATCTGGAACTAGCGTTGCAGGGAATCCCCTGCGAGGACTGCAGCAGGTAGGATACACAGCCTGCACACCAAGAGGGGCGGCCTGTCTTCCTTCAGGGGCGATTGATGCTGGGGAAGGGCCAGCTGGCAACAATACGACTGGACTCCCTGGCTGGGTCCAGGGGACCAGAATGCATAACGGAGTGAGCTAGAATCATCGTGAATACCGTTAGCGGTCTTATAAACGGCTTAAAATGTTGCAGAGTCCTGGGAAACTCGAGCTGCATCAAATGCAGGTTCGTAATGGGATCTGAAGGGTAAGGTGAAGCCGGTGTCAAGCAGTATCATCTTAATGATTTTGGGAAATATTTTGGAGTCCTCTATTTGGAACAACTTTGTGTTTTATAACCCATTTTTTGCTAATTCAAGCTCTATGTTGTCTAACAATATTGAACTGTAGTTAAAAGTTTAAGATACAAAAATACACAAAAGTGAGCTGTAGAGAAAGGCCACTTTTCCGAGGGGGACGGGGGTTGTGGGGGCTTGGAAAGCGGGGGCCCTAGTGAGTTGCCCAGGCTTTAAAATATCTCTGGGGTCAGGTCTCTGGAACACTGTCTGTGAGATTTCTCCCTAGATCTAGAGCGTCTGGACGCTGAAGAGCCTGGCTTACTTTCCCTATGCTTCTTTTTAGACTTGCCCTTCAGTTTCACCTTTGACGAGCTGTACTTGGACTAACTTTGTGACTTGGATTGGGCGGACCCAGCCGTTGGTGCTCAGCAAGGTAAAGCCTGGCTTCCCGCTGCCTGGTGGCATTGCCATTGGGGTGTATTAGGAAGCATGTCTTCAAAGCCATGGAGCCATGTCGGGTGCTGATGGGCCGCGGGCGGACGCTGTGCAGATTCATGACCGACACCTGCTTCCAGCAGAAGCACGAAATCCATCTTCAGAGGTGGCATCCTTGGACACTGCCAAGAAATGTCAAGAGTTAAAAAAGACTTCAGTAAGTTCCACATTAGCTAGGAGTGGACCGGTAGATTAGCGTCGAAGGTGGGAACATTTGTTTAACTGAGAGGTCAGGGCACAAGGAAGGGCCAAAGTTGAGATGGAGGCCGATGGCACCATTTTTTTTATTCCCCGTAGTTTTATATAACGCGAACTGGATCGGAATGTATCAGAGCTCTTTACATGAGCACCAGTAGCTATAGACGGACACATTAATTTTTTCAGGCAGCAGGAGATTGTGTTGTCCAGAATCACAGGATGTGTTGAGCGTCCCTGAGAAGATTCGAACCCGGTTCCCCAACTCCTAGGTCGACCGCTCTAGCCGTTAGGCCAAATCCTCTCCCAATTGCCCAGCTATTGAGATCTAATTTGTTGCCTGGGAATACTCAGGTGAGGAATCTACGGATATAAGTACCAATCAAAAGTTATTGTTAAGAATGGAAGTGTTGGGTTTTATTTTCACGTCTTTTGAAGGAATACTGTTTTTTGAAAGTTGTATTGCATTGAAGGAGGACCACTTGGTAAACAGAGTTTCATCTCAAATCACTGATAGTCTGCCAGAATTAAGAGATATTTTAAAATGTATGCTCGCATGAAAGGTCGAACGCATCAATCATAAAAGATCATGAACGGATTTTTCTTCATTATATTCAAGGGTAACCGTGCTTAAATCCTTCAAATTAATTCGCAGATGTGCCTTGTCAAGACTGCAAATTTTGATTCTGCTAAAAAAAAAGGGAGAAACGTAAAAAAAAAAAAGCATTTCGTTCTCTCTCAATCGTGGTTCTGGTGCATCATCTTCAGCGCTGGATTATCAGGTGTCTTTTATAGGATAACTGGTGCCATCTAGTGGCCATACGGATATGAACTGTCTGGTATTTGAAAACTTATTTTCTGAAAAATATATCTTCCTCCTTAGGTTACTATAATACTGATAGCGTTATCCCTTCGTTCTTTTGCACTACAAAGGGGTTCTGGCGTTGAAATAAAGTATTCAATAAAGTGTTCAAATCAAAAATGACATTACGCGGCTAAATGCAAAACAGATCATGCTCCCTCTTTACTAAAAACATAATAATAACAACAACCCTTACTCAAATCCTCAAACCTTTTTCAGCCGTTTTGTAACATGCAGACAGGCGTACATCATGCTGTTGGTTGGCACTAATATAGCGGCCATTAGTATCGCTTCACAGCATATCGGGTGGTAGTGGAATGAATTCTGAAATTATTTCGCGGTTTCCGGAGGCTGCCTATGCTTGGGAAGAAAGAAGCAGTGTCACTTCTAGTGTAAATACTGTGCCTCTGTCGCTAGACGCGACGCGTCGTCATTACGAGGACTTAACGCCAGTGAGCGACACAGTGCTTTACAGACAATATTTGTATTCTGGCAGCGTCCTCTCAGCCCGGGGTGCTGCACAGTGAAGCGTGAGAGGTGGAGACACGACTGCAGACGCTATGACGCGCTCTGGTCTGAATGCTCAACATTGTATAGTTCTTGTGACAATGGTATACAACTTAGGCATGGTAACTCCTCCTGACTACTACTTTACTGGGATGTATGCACGGCTGGGCAGTATTCAATGAGCAGAAAGAATTCCCGAGGTCTGGCTTAGGGTCAACAAGCACTGGCAAAGCCAAAAGGTCTAGTCTTAAACGAGATCCATTGGCTTTTGGCAATGTTTTTGCTGTTGGGCAGCAGGGTGCGCTCCTTTCAGTAGCCTGTTTTGAAGTTTCTCACTACTATATTTGAATAAACCCACATGTGTAATACTGTATTCAAATGCATTCACACCCTTTCTTATTTGCACCCCTCCTATGTTTCTACACACCGCATTGTGGTACAAATGAAGGCAATAGAAAAGTAGAGAAAATGACTTTTCTGCACTGGGCAATGTAAAGAGAAAGCTCTAGGTCCACAAACAGTGAAAGGGAAAGGGGGGGAGGGGGTCATATTCGAATATGGCCAAACGTGGGACTTGCCAGGACAGACATGACAAGGAAGCCCCCAGAGGGAAAAATTAGTTCCACTCTCTTTGAAATATTAACTGACATCTAGATGTCCATGCAGAGCAACTGCCCTTTGCAATCCTAATGGAATATATACTCTTCAGATGTTTTCCCTAAGCAACCCTCTGGAGAATTGACCAAATGCCACAGAAAGGTTTAACAAACTATCAAATGCAGTATAAAATATCAATTAATAAAGTGAGCCTCGAGAGCAGAAAGAAATTCTCATTTACTAATTACACGAACAAAGATATCACATAATACTAGCAGGGTTCCCTTGTTTCATCCCTTCTTAAAACTGCTAACACCATACTAACAACGTAGGTCTCATGGAGCCCTGCCATTTGTAAGATGCAACATACTGTAAGGCTAATACCACGTGGTGGTGGCCGTAAATCCCAAAGTGTTTCTTTTGTTCTACTGCGTATCTACTAAGAGAGTTAACAAGAGTGGAAATTTGTAGAGGGAGTAAGGAGAGTTGCTCCTAAGTGGTCCTCAACTCTCTCATTTTCCAGTCTGCTTGTCGCTGTGCGCTGATCTCCAGCAACACAGCTCACAAAATTATGAGCAGCCAATTGTGAACAGTTTCCTACATTCTGACGTTAATAGTAGGACTATGGCGGTGTGCGCATTTCAAATGAAACAAAATGAATTCTTACCCCATGGACCGCTTTTTGCAGCACGCGCAGCAATAACAGCAGCATACAGTTATGCACAGGAGTATCAATCCTGCTAATACAGCAATGGTGATGATAAATGCTTCGAAGTTCACTGAAAAGTAAAGAAAAAGAAAAACAAATAGATAGGTTTCAGATCACAACCGTTCACTTTGTAAATAAGATACAAGGAAGGTTCCTGGTAGGATGCAGCTACAAAGTGGCTCATTCCTTAAAACATGCAGGCAAATTCCCAGCAGGGTAATTTAAAAACATGTATTTACTTTTATTGTACTGAGTATACAAGACTCTACTTCCTCACTCTAGTCACACAATACCTTTTAAAAGTTTCGACTTCAATGAGGATTAGAACAACATTTTCCTTTAGAATAACACATCACTCCATCTTGCTCAGGACCCTCTTCCCACCCAAGGTGTCCTTTTATAGCCACTGTTTCTGCTGAGAGTCCACAAATGATAAGTTGTAAATCACAAAGCGGAAGAGGACCACTGAAGTATCCACTTGATAAAACAGCAGAATACAACGGTGAGTATTGTAACGCGAGAGGCTTCACACAAAACATTGTGCAAAGACTGCTCTAGAAAAACTGGAAGTGGCACCTGCGGTTTAGCAGATTTTGTCATCTGGAGAAGGCATTGGTAATGGGGTGGGTTCGGGGGGGGGTGGGAGCGCCGGTTTGATTGTGCCACGGTTGAAGCCATTACGAATTTAAAATAGGCAATGAGATGCCGCAGATGCTCCTATGGTGAAACAGCCCATTATGTTTCTTAGATAAATAATTATCGAGAGTCTGGCACAACGTGTACTGCAATTAACAACCTGTTGGAGACAAAGACCATAAAGAAATGATAAGAAAAACAAAACTTAGAAAAGGTTTAGAGATGATGAATAGCAAACGAAAATACTGTTTATTCGTACTCCTGATATAGGAACTGGTTGGCTCCTCATACAACAGTCGGCCACTTCCCTTACTAATTCTTTAGGGAAAATTCTGCGACCCTGATGACAGGACAACAAACTCTCTCAGTAGTATCTCAGTAGTCCCTCAAGCACGTGGAGAGGCGTATTCATCCTCCAGGTGTCTCACCAAGTAAATTTTTCTTTCAAAAACTTAAACATCCATTAGCTACAAGACTGTTTTTGTGTTCAAGACAACAAATAGGGCCATGCTCCAGCTCGAAGACCTAGAAACGAACAATGTTAACCAGATTTATAGACAGTTGGTGTATGGGGATAAAGTAAAAGATCTGGAATGGGAAGACACCGCACAGATTCAGATTTATTTTAGAACAAACTTAGATAATATTATTTGCAAAGTATTCTAAAAGACTATGTAAAAGTATGAAAAACAGAATTCATCAACTCGCCAAGCACATAATGAAAAGTCTATTATGCAGTATTCCTTTGAAGCCATTGAAGACTGTCCTGGTACTCAAAGCATTTACAGTGGGGCTTTCCTAATCCCGGTTGAAAGGTGAGCACGCGGAGGTGAATCTGGATAGTATCCTCAGGGTTGGACAAGGAATGGCTAGGACCGTAAAAGCCAAGAGATGTCCTTGCCAGATTCCATTATTACAAGGACAAGGAAGAGGTTTCGGCAGCTGTTCAAGAACCTTTGTGGTACCTTTTCAGGTCCAAACATGTACTTTGTTTGAAGGCATCAGAGTCCTGAATCTCCCACAGTGCTTTGACTTTAGAAATGTAAATAAACAAACTGAGGCAGGACGGGCGATAGTATAGAAACACTTTTTTTTGGGGGGGAATGAAAATGAATTGAATAAAATACATCACTGTACAACCAGGGGGAAGGCAAAAGAGATACAACACATTCTTGAAAGCGCCAGTGGTCGAGAAGGAGATGTAGGTCTGAGGATTAAAATGCTGAATGGGCTCAACATGATGAAACCCTAGTGGTGACCCATGGCTGGACTCTTATCTTAGACTTGTGAATCTGAAGGTGTGACAGGGTGGCTGAGTTGAAGCAGTAGCACATGCTGCCAACTACTGCTTGAAGAATACATTATCTTTTTTGGCTACTGGGAGATTGTCTTGTATGAGAGAGGCCGTTCCGTTCCCTATATAGCTGCATCCGTTGCTGTGATACAATCCAACATAGCTGCCTGGACTGGTTTTCACTGCCCAAATACAGAGTTCTTGAGGTATTGCGCAATTTTATAACTCTGACAATTATGCAAGAAACCAACCCCTGAATAAGGGCTTAATAAGCACTTATTAACTTGCAAATGCAACAACGATACAAAGCACAAGTCATATGTTGCATGAGGAAAAACGTAGCGTGGATCAAAAAAAAAAAAACGTATCGCAAGAAAAAACCCAAAAGTTAAAAGGTACATTTCAGTTTTTTTTAATGGATCAATGAAAGATGTACTTATTGTCGCTTTGATGTCACAGTAAATACATTCAAATTAGATGCAAGTAACTCCACTGGAGACCCGGTCTTTTGTGAAGCTGGGGGAAGAACAATTTTGTCTTAGGACTCATTTGTATAGGGGAGCAATAACTCAAAAAGCTTTCTTCGTTAGAGCTAACCTTGAGGTGATTTTAGGGGCGCAGACTGGTCATCTGAATTCACTTTTGAAAAGTTTTGTTTTAAAGTAGTCTCAGATTTTTCTTCTCTAGATTTAAGTGAGCTGTCAACAAACATAATACTCGCTTCTATCCCTGTATAGAAAGTAATATTCCTTGGCTATCATGAAGGACAGATACAGTTCTACGCAAAAGTCACAAAAGCAAGCTATTATTCAGCCAGAAAGAGTTTCATTTTCCAGCCATTATTACCTTAAGTGCGTGCAATCTGTACCATATTTGAGTTTTGATTAGTCTGCATGATTAGTCTGCAATAGCGGGAAGAAAATCTTGTACCTGTCTACGGTGAAATTGTATCACCGGGCAGTGTGCAGAACCCGCGCCGCCTTTTATGCCGCTCAATTCAGGACGAGTTCTAACCCGTCTAAGGCTATCTTTAAGGTGCTGAAAGATCTCACTGCCAAAAAGGTAACGACGAGCCACCAGAGCTCCGTTGAGCACTGTGAAAAACTAGCTGGTTTCTTCCTGGAGAAGGTCAACGCCATTTATCGGGCCTTTCCGTTGGTGACTCCCTCGGCTAATCCACCTCTTAAGCCACTAACATCGGAGGGGTTACATTCTTTTCCCATGTTAACACCTGAAAGCCTCGACAAATTGGCTCACCAAGTGAAGTCGGGGTCCTCTGTGGATCCGCTTTGCTCAGCGGTGTTTAAAGACCTAGCGGTACACAACACCTCGCCGCTATGTTCTTTGATTAACACGTCGCTCTCTTCCGGCGTAGTCCCACTAAAGTGGAAACAAGCTGTGGTTCGTCCTATCCTTAAGAAACCTAATCTGGATGGCAGCAAGCCCGAGAGTTATCGGCCAATCTCACTCTTACCATGGCCTGCTAAGGTGACTGAGGCGCATGTCAACACGGTCCTCTCGGAACACCTACGTCATGCTGACATCCTCGATGTGATGCAGAATGGATTCAGGGCTGGTCACAGCACGGAGACGGCTCTGCTGTATATGGTGGAGCATCTTCGCTCCGTGCTCGATGCGGGTCAAACGGCGGCGCTGGTGCTATTAGATCTGAGCGCCGCCTTTGACACCGTATCGCACCCGATCCTTCTGCGTCGCTTAGAGGAAGTCGGTGTCACCGGCATCGCCCTCCAGTGGTTCCGGTCTTTTCTAGCCAATCGGGCCTTTAGCGTGACCATCCCGCCATACCAGTCCAAATACCATCCTTTGGACCTGGGGGTTCCTCAAGGCTCCTCGCTGAGTCCTACGTTGTTCAATCTCTACGTAAGGCCGCTAGCTGAGGTTGTCAGGCAATGGGGTATGACAATGGTGTCATACGCCGATGACACCCAGCTAGCGGTCACGATCAGCGGGGATGCCGATGTTGATGCCCCCAGATTCCAACAAGGACTGCGGGCGGTCGCTGGCTGGATGACGTCCAACTGTCTCCAGTTGAACGCTAGCAAGACCGAGGTCATGATTTTTGGCAAACAACCGGAACTCTGGGGGGAGAGATGGTGGCCAGGGGATCTGGGTCCGGTTCCCATCCCAGTTGCCGAGCTTAAAAACCTCGGGGTCTGGTTGGACCCGTCCCTTTCGTTCGCTTGCCATACCAAGCGTACGGCGGCCTGCTGCTTTGGTATCCTGCGCGGGCTACGTCCAGTGCTCAAGTTCTTTGACGCCTCCACTAGGCAGCTCATGATCCAAGCTACCGTCATCTCTAGGCTGGATTATGCGAGCTCCCTGTTGGTAGGTCTGAACCAGGCTGAGATTGGACGTCTGCAACGGATCCAGAACGCCGCTGCAAGATCGGTAGTAGGATTACCTAGATCTTGCCCCACTTCCAGTACTCTGCGCTCATTGCACTGGCTCCCGGTGGCCCAGCGGATCCAGTTTAAGGTCTTATGCGTCGCCTATAAGATTCTGAAGGGGTCCCCAGCTGTGATTCTGTTGACACTCTTGGCCCACTACATTCCAGCCCGTGCTTTAAGATCTGCTGATCTAGAATTGGCTGTGGTCCCGCGCTTTAAGCGGAGCAGAGCTGGCGGGCGCTCCTTTAGAGTTCGGGCAGCGGTGCTCTGGAACTCCCTTCCCCCGGCGATTCGTGCCCTTGGGGATCTGCTTTCCTTTCGCCGTGCGGTGAAAACTGTTTTATTCCCTTAGTTTAATTTTGTCTGATTATTGTTTCGTTGTGTTGTGCAGCTGCCTTGTCGGGCGCCAGGACACTCCTTGGCTGGAGCATCTGTGCGCCTAATAAAAACGCATAACATAACATAACATAACATAACATGAATATTCTTGACTATTTCATGAATAATGTTTTAAAAGGCAAATATGCAAGTGATGCCTGTTAGACCTGGTATCTTTGGTGTGATTTCCCCAGTCTTTTTGCTTCTGTACTTCTGTTTTTTTTTTTTTAACTGCGTGCTGCATTTTGTTTTTGCTGGCTTTAGGAATCTGGGCACGTTACTACTGCTGACCAGTGCTAACGTGCAAGTCCTTCCTGCGTAAATTGTAGTGGTGATTGGTTAATCCATGATTGGCATATTTGATTTTTTAGCAAGTCCCTAATAAAGGGCCTGAAAATTAAATGCTACTAGTGGGCCTGCAGCATTGATTGTGCCACCCACCTGAGTAGCCCTGCAAACATGTCTCAGACCTGTCACTGCAGTGTCTGTGAGTGCAGTTTTAATCTGCCATTTCGACCTGGAAAGTTCACCCACTTGACAGGCCAAAACCTTCAGTTTTACTGCATGAAAGTCACTCCTTAGGTAGGCCAAAGGCAGCCCCATGAGCAGGGTGCAGTGTATTTAAACGGTAGGACATGTATTGGTGTGCTTTAACTGTCTTATAGTGAAATACTGCGAATTTCATTTTTCAGTATTGCAGGGACTATCTCTTCCATAGGGTAACATGCAGATTCCCTTGAAATACTATTTAAGTGTAATTTCTCATTGAAACAGATAGAGATTGGAGTTTGAGGTCTCTGAACTCATAATTTAAAAATACATCTTTTGGTGGAATTAAATTGCGTGTTTGAAAAGTGTGCATTTTCTTGCTTAACCTTTCTATGCCTCTACCTCTCTCTAGAATCAACATCTGGGTTGGGTGACAGTTGGGCTCTTGTGCATTTACTCTAAACAGTCACGAAAACAGAGCTTAGGTGCACTCTGCCCATCCTGATTGCCACCACCAGGCTGATGGGCCTTCCTGAGCTAGAATGGTGGGAGCTGTCTCCACCCCCTTGTAGTGTCTTGTGCACGACAAAGACTTTACTTTGAAGTCTGCCTACTTCAAAGGCAGAAAGGGGTATTAATATTGGACAGCTGACACACCAAAATCAGAACACTTCTGGACTGAGGACATTCTGTCATGAAGAAGAGATGGATTGCCATCAGGAGATACTGCACTTTGCCAGGTGCATCCCTGTGCTGGCTTGCTGCTTCTGTCTTGGGAGTGAAAGTACTGGACTTTGATTTCTACATTCTGCTTCCAGGTTCTCCAAGGGCTTGCATGTTCTTGCCTCTTGTTAAGCAGTCTCAGGGCCATCAAAGACTTCCGATTGCCAAGTGGTGCCAAATCCAGTTCCTGGCACCTTGGAAGCACGTGGTTGGTGCTGCAACACAAGAAAATCAACATTGACGCGGTCAGTGGCACCGCTACCTGCACCAGAGCCGAGGGCACCATTCGTGAAGTGCACAATGCACTGCTCCGACTTGCACTGCACCCCAACCTCTCTGAATACAGTGCTTTGTACAGACGCCCTGCTGCTGCCTGCACTAGAACACCACCAGACCTATACCACAGCCCGGACGCCTGTCGACGCCAACACCTCAAATCCATCATCGTGGAGTCAATACCCTAAGTGGGTGACATCATCAACCCCACACTGTCACAAGCAATCGACAACTCGCCGCAAACGCCATATCACCTCCCCTGTGAAGCAGTAAAGTTACCAAGGTGGTTAGCTGGGGTTATCTTGGCTATGTAATCCCCTTACCCGGACTATAGTGAGGTTCCCTACTTGGACAGGCTGCAAACCAATGGCAACTAGAGACTCTAGGTCTTTAAATTTTCATAAACGTAAAAAGTCAGTTTATGCCTTTGTGTTCACAATGACAGAAAACAAACAGACCTATTGGGTGTGTGTACACGCAAAGATGAAAGGATGATGCACCAGATGTAGCACCACTAAGAGAGAGGATTGTGTGACAGTGCCACAGGGTTTTCATGAACATCATGATGTATGATTTGTGGTTACATCTCCATGTATTTTGTAGTTTTTTCCCTACGGCTCCATGGGTACTGTAGTGTGCTGTGGGCTAATAGTGATAAGGAGTAGTGAACCACAATCCTCTGTTTCTGTGCCAACAATAGAACTGTAACTTTCTTTCATGACAGCTAGGACATTTTGACTTATCCCAACTCGTAACTCGATAGTAGATACTGCCAAGCAGCAAAACAGAGCAATTCATTCTTAAGTTCCATAGGTAAATGTCTCACTTCGATGCTCATTACAACACCATTTATTTAGATCGCTTCATTGTAATTAGAAAGTGTCAACATCCTTCAGTGCTCTGCAATACTTTTAAAACGGGATTTCATCAGGACATGATCCAAAAAGATTTTGGTGGCGCTCAAAAGAGTAAACCACGATGGTACTGCTCAGTGTTCCACAGAATGACTTTAGGATGGGCAATGTCGGAAGCAGACTAGTGGCCTGGATTATAGCTTGGCAGACGGCTACTCTTTCACGAGACATATATCCCATCTGCCTTATTACAAGTGCCACAGGATACAATGCACATGTAAGAAGGGCGTAAATGATATCCATTACCTGGCAATGGAATAACTCCTCTGCTAAACTCTAATTCAAGCCCTACGTCAGCCAATGAGGCGGTACACGAAGGGCACAAAGAATTCGCTTCTTCTTCGAGCTCTCTAGAATGTTTTCCCATGTTTTATATTATTTAATATCTAGATATATCTTTGAGTGACTTTCTGTGTGTCTATCTACAAAATAAATTTGGAAGAAACATAGGTTTATACCTGAAAATCTTGAATGCTTGCAAATGTGATTCATTGTCTTTTATAGTAGTCATTTCAAAATAATTCTACTATATTCCTAATGGAGAGTACACTTTTCTGACCTGATGAAAAAGACAAGTCTTTTTTAAGTGGTTCTCTACCCATATACCAGAAGGATTAGGGCATACAATAGTTATTGACCAACAAATATCTCCCTAGGTTTAATTTAACAATATAATTATTTTAAGTATTTACAATTGTCAATACGTACTGTTAGAAATTGGATTTCTGGTTGGCAGAGGTATGCACTCTGTCCAAGCAGGAACCACAATCAGTCAGGGTATGAGGCAGGCAAATCCTAAATTAACCTGTGCTCACCCTCTGGTAGCTTGGAAGACAGCAGTCAGTAATACCCGTTCCTGCTCTCCGTATTTATTATGAGCGCCATGAAACCGTTTGGTGACCGAGCGCGGTATAAACATTTTTAACATAACATAACAGTCAGGCTTCTCTTAAGAGGTAATGTTTAAAGTATTTGTGCAACACTTCAAACAGTAAAACTAAGAAAACCACACAAAATGATTCCACCCCAGGTTAGGAAAGAAGTACTTAATTTAATGAATAAAACAATACCAACACACAAAAATCCAATAAGTAAAACATGAAATATGAATTTTTAAAGAATAAACTGAAAAATAGTGCCTACAAGCAATAAGTGCCTATTTTGGACATCTAGTCGCGCTATGCAAAGTCAAAAGTTCAGCCAGACCGCAATGGAGCATGGGTCAGATACAGGGACCCACTTAGGCCCGCTGAGCAAAAGTACCTTGATCCTGGTTGAGTCGACGAGTGCAGCCGAAGCGATGCGTCGATGTCAAACCTGCAGCAGAGGGAGATGTGTTATTTTCTTCACTCAAAGGCAGCTATGCATTGGTTACCAGGGAGATGCGCTGGCTCCGAATGAGAGGCACCGGTTCTGCTCCTGCAGCAGAGGCTGCATTTATTCCGAGGGTGGTGCGCTGGTTTCCGAAGGCGATGCACCGGATTTGATCCACCTAACAGTGAAGGTGTGATGGTTCCGATTCGCACAATGGCAAAGTTGTGTCACTTCTGATCCCTGCAAAAGCGAAGATGCGTCGGTTCCAATGAGGATGTGTGGGTTTGCTGAATACTTATTCAGCAAACCCACGCACCTGAGGCCTCACTTCCAAGGTCCAGGACTAGGGTGGCATCACTTGGCAGGGCAGACTCACAGAGGGCAGAATCCAGGTACAGATGCAGGTGAGTTGGGAGTCTTTTGTACCCTTGAGACTTCAATCAGGAGGCAAGCCAGCAAGCCCTGCGGTCACTCTGGGTTCAAGTGATGCAGATGCAATCCTTCTCACCCGGGCAGGGGAACAGCAGGCAGAAGGGCAGCACAGCAAGGCAGGAGTCCAGCAGAGTGGCAATCCTTCCGCAGCACCGCAGTTCTTCTTCCTGGTAGAGTCTTCACAGGTCCAGCAGTGTACTGAAGTGGTGGTGTCAGAGGTCAAGTATGTATACCCAGTTGTGCATCTGAAGTAGAGTAGACTTCAGAGATATGGATTTTGAAGTGCACAAAGGCCCTCCCTTACTGCCCTAGTTCCAGGCTCATTTAAGTGGGTATGCAGCCCTTTATGTGGGAACAGGACACAGTCTATTCAGGTGCAAGTAAGAGTCTATGCCCAGCTACTCCCTTCAATCCTCCCAGATGGCCCATTAAGTCACACCCAAGCTCCCATTAAGTGTGACTATCTAAGCGGAATACACAAAGGCCAGCAGCCCCCCCCCCCCAGATGTATATCAGTAAATAGGCAGCAGGCACCTAATGGCTAAAGTAAGAAAATTAGAAAAACAAAAAAGGAACCTTTGGGTCTATGTAAAGCGAATAGTGGGCATGTCCAAACTTCCTTACAGTCCAGGATTTTTATATATCTACATTGTTATTTCATAAATAACTCGTTTTCCCCTTCGTAAGGGTGACTGCCCTTAGGAGCCCTGATTAAGTTCTCCTAGGGAGAACGAAACGCGTTGGCTGGAATCTAATGTCTTGAAACTTCATAAGAAATGATCAATAAAGATTTTTGAAAATCTTACTTACGCTCTCTGGACTTTGTCACTCTGCGCACGCCCACTATTTGCTTTACAAGGATCTGGACCACAGAGGCATCACTGGACGGTTGATGCCTAGGCTTGTTGCGCAGGACTTTTGTAGATTTTGAAACTGGTGTGAGGTGCAGAAATATTAGTCAACTGTCTTCCTTTTTTGTTGTCACCTTTGGGTCTATGGTGTTGGTCAATCAGGACGGTTTCCCTCACCCACCCGAGGGTAGTATGCTTCATCATTGGGCAACCTCCTCATATCGTGATGCCTAGTCATGATACGGGCTACAACCCTCTCCCTAGGAGGAAGGAGCTCAGGGATGTTTTCAAGCTAAGAGGTATATTCCAAGTACCCAAATGAGAAGCCAAGGATGTGGAGGGCCGCAGAGCAAGGTAACAAAGAGTTATATAAAACTAACTCCAGGGTTCGCAAAACAATGCTTTAATACAGCAACTCTGTGCTAGGTAGTACTGCAGGGGAGATTAGACCAGCTTAGTGTGGCTGCTGGTGGTGATCAACAAAAAATGTAAAGATAAAGTTAAATTGACAGGTTATACTAAACCATCCAGAGATCCCAAAGAACATCAAAAGGTGAAGAATTTCATGGAGGTACCCGCTGTAGTTAGGTGTCACACCTCAACCGACCCAGGCATGGCGCGCAAGGAAAAGAGGGATCTCAATACTTAATTCTGAAATGCCGACACCAAACTCGCCACGCCTTGGACGGGAGGCAAGAGTAAGAAAGTGCCAACTTCCTAAAAGTGCCGTTTAAGAACTGCAATTTAAAATCCGGCTTCACCATAAGTTGTGGTCCAGAGAGACCAAACTTGAAAAGTCGATCGCTTCACAATTGGGAATTACACTTTAAGTATGTAATAAGGTAATCCCAATGTTATCCTATAGTAGAGGCAGGCCTTGCAGTAGAAAAAAAACAAGTGTGAGAGTTTTTCACTACCAGGGCATGTAAATCTTAAAAGTACATACCCTACCTTTTAAATACACTGCACTCAGCCTCGTGGGTTGTTCAAGGCCTACCTTAGGGGTGATGTGTATAAGAAGGGAATGTTTGGGCCTGGCAAGAGGTGTATCTTGCCAGGTTGGCATGGCAGTGTAAACTGCACAAACAGACTCTGCAATGGCAGGCCAGAGTTAGAGGGCTACTTAAGTGGGTGGCACAATGAATGATGCAGACCCTCTAGTGGCATTTAATTTACATGGACATGTAATGCACTTCACTAGGGACCTATAAGTAAATTAAATATCCAGTTGGGGATGAGCCAATATTACCATGTTTAGATGAGAGAGCAGAAGCACTTTTGCACTAGGTAGCAGTAGTAAAGGGCACAGAGTCCTAAAGCCGGCAACAAAGAGGTTAGAAAAATGGAGGAAGTAGGCAAGAGGTTGGGGGGAGAAGACCACTTTAAGGCTGTCAGGTCTAACACATACAATCAGAGATAATTGAATATCATCAAAGATCTGTATCCAGTACAAAAGTCCATTATTTATCACAAGAGTGATCTACATTAAACAACAATGGTTCTCTGTGAAATGAAGTGATCACACAGTGCAAGTGAGTATGGCGATAGAAAATCATAAAAAGTGATTGTCAATAGGCAGTATTGTGGTCCGTTCACAGGGTAGATACAATCAATGAATAGAATTGCAATTAGCACAAGTCCAACAATTTTCTTGATGCCTCCTGGTGCACCAACTTCCTAGTGTCAGAAATGATTGTAGTGTTTCAGAGGAAACTCTTGAGACTTGTGCTCTATGCCAGCTTCCGAGATTAAGGCTTTTGTACTCATGTATCCGGACACGTGGGGCCGGCATTCCTGATATTTGCAGAACGCACCCACTATTTGTGACCAGGTTGCATTGGATTTCGTCTCCTTGAAGCCCAACTCCAATATAATTTACACCACATTATTCATGCATTGCGTACTTGTCCCAGTTCAATCGTTGAATTTTGAAAGTGTAATCGCTATCTAGGACCTTGTTGGGCATAATAGGATTGTCCACATACAAATTTAGTATCTACCCACACTCTTCAACTGAGTTATTGTGCTGTTTTAATGATGCCCAAACAAATACCTTCAGGGTCGTTATGCCAGACACTAAAGGGCATAAAGAAGTTGTTCTACCAGGGGACATTAAGAAATGAATTGTACTTTTTCTAATTACAATTCTATTCATTGATTGTATCTACCCTTTAAATAGAGCACAAAACTGCTTACTTATAATCACTTTTATGATTTTCTATCACTATACTCACTAGCCCGGTTTAATCACAACACAAAGTACGAGTTGTATAATGTAGATCACTCTTGTACAATGTCTAATCATGGGCGATATATGACTCTTGTACTGGATACAGGTCTTCATCGATATTCATTTATCTCCGACAATCGTAAACACTTTAATATTTATATTGTTCAATTAAACCTAGAGGGATATGTGCTGCTCAATGTTTAATGAAATAGCACTTTTACAAATGTGATAAAAAAAAGCTATTTTCTTAAAAACTTGAAAATAGAGTTTGAAGATAAACCAACTCCCAGAAACCTCACTTTCGCCCATTGCTAGGATTATCAACAAGTTCTTCAGGCCACTAGAAAGGAAATTGTTTAACTGAGCACATCACAGGAGCAGGACGTGAGATTTATTGCAATGAAGTCACAACCATTGTCCTGAATCAGAGATACACCTTCCCAAGGCACACAATCCCCACTTTTCTGTCACTAACATACTGTGGAGATTGAAGTGGATATGTGTCATTGACACATACCGGATACAATCCTATATGTATAAAGAGTAACATTCAAAATACTAGTTTTTTAACAAGTGGTTCCCCTTTCTTAACAATTAAGCAGATCAGGCATACATTACAATAAAGATACAACAACGTTTTTGGTATTATAGCAGCATTTCAGTGGCAACACGTGTGAGGAATACTTCGTTCAAGCAAATCATGATATGTTTTGGTACTTACACCAGCAAACACACCAGCGAGCATCTGACAGGGAGCACATAGATGAGGGTGGAAGAATGTTTCGAGAAGGATAGTCCATACAGGTCTTATTTGTATAACACCAAAGGCACTGCACAAAAGACAAAGTAAAACATATCACATTCAAGAACAACATATCAATTCATGTGACCCCTAAAACTCTGCAGAATTAGTGCTCAGTCCCTTTTAAATGGATGTCTGGAGAAACAGTCTTCTCAGACACTACCAGGCTGCACTGGATGACTAATGTTCTTTGGCGCCTTCTTCACGGAGACCTGGACCAATGCATCCTCTGCCCTGACATCAGCACCGACATCCCAGGCGGATACAAGATCCAGAGGAAAGACCACCCCAACCACCCAGAAGGGGGCCTCACCACCGCCCACAAGAGCACCCTCTGCATCACCACCTCCAGCGAGACCTTCCCCTCCGCCGAGCACCTGCACTTCCAGATCCAGACCACCCCCAAAACCACACTCAGAGAAACCCTAGTCTACAGAGCCCCCAGCTCTCGAACACCATTCGCCACCACCGACTTCATCGAAGCCCATGCCATCGCCATCAACAAACTACATACTCATTGGAGACCTGAACTTCCACCTCCACAACCTCAGCGACCCCAACTCCACTATCCTTCTTGACAACCTCGCCATCATCGGACTTAAACAACTCGTCAACACACCAACCCACACAGCAGGACACACCCTCGACCCCATCTTCGCGGCAGGAAACAGCGTCCAATTCAGCCACACAACGCAGCCGCCATGGACCGACCACCACTGTTTACACTTCGCCATCAACAAACCCAAGGCACCCAAACCAGCCCCACGCACACCATAAAGGAATTGGAGCAAGGTTACCGGCGAGCAACTTAACTCCACCATCACCCGAGACAACCACACCTGGGCATCCAACGCAAACGACGTAGCCATAGAACTCCACACCTGGATCTCCAACTGTGCGGACGAGCTCGCCCCTCTACGCAACCCCAACAGACAACGCCCCTGGAAAGCCGCCTGGTTCACTACTGCTCTCCAAGAAGACAGACGCACCTGCAGACGCCTGGAGAAAAACAGGAGAAACACCAAGACAACCGAAAACCACACTACCTACAAGGACGCTATGACAGACGACGACAACCATATCAGAGGCACCAAGAGGAACTTCTTCCACAACAAAATCCTGGCCAACTCCAAGGAACTTTTCAGTGTCATTCAAGAGTTCACCAACCCATGCAGCGAAGCCACAGACATCACCCTATCCCAACACCTCTGCGACAAGCTTGGAACCTATTTCCACCTCAAGTTAAAAAACCTCTACGACAACTTCATCGACCCTCCACCAGGCGCCACAGATGGCCCCCCGCCCCCCAGAAACACCAGATAGCCCACCATCTCCAACTGGACACCGATCTTGGCCGAACACACCGCCTCGACCATGGAAAGGATCCACTCGGGCCCCCACCGACCCCTGCTCCCCTCACATCTACCACAGAGCCGCGGCTGCCATCGCACCCGAACTACAACGCACCATCACCACCACCTTCAAAACTGGCACCTTCCCAGACGACTGGAAGCGCCCAGAACTCCAGCGCCGCTCAAGAAGCCCACAGCTGACACCACAGACCTCAAGAACTATCGGCCCATCTCGCAGAGAAAATAATCAACAGGAAACTGACAAGATTCACTGAAGAGAACGACGTCCTCGACCCGTCCCAATCCAGATTCCGAAGCAACCACACCACAGAGACCGCCCTACTCGCCGCCACAGACGACATTGGCACCCTCCTGGACCAAGGCTTCTCCGCAGCCCTCATCCAACTCAGCGGCCTATGACACCGTCTCCCACAGCACACTAGTCGCCAGAGAACACGACGCAGGCATACAAGGAAAAGCCCTGGACTCAATCCGATCATTCCTCACCGGAAGAAGCCAAAGGATCAGACTCCCACTCTTCCTCTCCGACCCCACAAAAATCACCTGCAGAGTATCACAGGGTTCATCACCGAGCCCCACCCTCTCCAACATCTACATGGCTCCCCTCGCAGCCATCGTCCGACAACACGGCCTCAACATTGTATCCTACGCCAACGACACCCAGCTCATCCTCTCCCTCACCAAAGACCCCACCACTGCCAAACTCAACTTCCAGAAAGGAATGCAAGATGTCGCAGTCTGGATGACCAACAGTTGCCTGAAGCTCAACGCTGAGAAGACAGATGTCCTCGTCCTTGGTACAAGCCCTCCTGCATGGGACAGCACCTGGTGGCCGACCGCCCTCGGAAGCTCACCTACCCCTCAGACCACGGCAAGAACCTCGGCATCATACTCGACTCATCACTCGCCATGAACCGAAAGGTCAATGCCGTCACTGCCAGCTGCTTCAACACCCTCCGCATCTTCCACAAGACCTCCAAGTGGATCCCCCCCCCCCCCCGAGTCAAGGAAGACAGTCACCCATGCACTCATCACCAGCAGACTGGACTATGGAAACGCACTCTACGCCGGCATAAACAAGTCCCTACTCTGCAAACTCCTGACAATACAGATCACTGCCGCCAGACTCGTCCTCAGCATCCCCCCGACACAAACACATCAGCCAACACCTACGAAGTCTCCACTGGCTCCCCATGGAGAAAAGAGTCACTTTCAAAAATCCTCACTCAAGCCTACAAATGCCTACACAACAACGGACCCAAATACCTCTGTGACAGAATCAACTTCAACGTTCCCAAAAGAAACCTCCGATCTTCCAACCACTGGCTGAAACCCCGCGCATCCACAGAGCCAGAGCAGGCTGAAGATCCTGCTCTCACATTGTAGCCAAGACTTGGAACGAGCTACCGGCAGACATCAGACGCGCCCTCGCCATGAACACCTTCAGGAAGACCCTCATGGCCTGGCTCTCTGGTTAAACAGATCTACGGACCCACCCTTAGCGCCTTGAGACACTCATGGGTGAGTAGCGCACAATTCCCTGAATGATTGATTGATGTATTGATGCTCAGAACTTCCCTCTGGAATGCTAAACTGAGTGTCAGTAAACCAACATTGGCCTAGAGTGTGCTACCACAATGATCAGGTTACAGATAAAAATGCAAACAAAATAAATCCCAACAGGATGACTTTTCTTAACACCGAGACCGAATGCCCAAAGACTTCTGTCCGTCTATAGATTATCCTGGGTAAAGTTGTTCATTACCAACAGAGAACACAGCAAGGAAGGGTGTCACAACCTAAGAAACATACATTAATTCAGCATTGAAATTTAGCTCCGGTGACTTGGAGACCCTAGACAAAACCTCACCTAGTTAGAAATAGAACAGTACATGTGGTTTGAATACTGTTGAATACTAACATCAAGTTTACAAAGTTAGGCCTACCTTCAAATATCTGGTTGATACAGGGCTCCATTATGCACTCCCGAACAACAGCAAGTCTTCTTGCTTAGGGGGTTTATTAGAAACATGTCATCCAAATCAGTGGCATTTATGAATAACATTTAATATTACTTAACAGTAAATGTTTCCATTTCCCATAAATAGAGGAGTTCGAGACAAACCACTGAAACTTATAGAGCCTCATGAATCCTACGGTAAAGTGAGTACGAATATGCCTTTCAACGTAGAAACTTCAAGTAATAAGATAAATTTCTCAAGTGATCGTCTGAAAAGGGTGAAGCAACCCAAGGAGACTTGCATCCAAATATGTCAATTCTAAGGGAACAGCGCTGTCCCCAGCTAATAATTATGTAATCGATGTAGGCAACATAATCAAAAGAAAACCAGGCTAAAATGTGATGTACTGGGGTGGTTTCAGAATAGACATAATGGCACAGAAGTAGGAGATCTTTTAGTGTCCGAACGAGTCACAAATGCTGGCTCCACAAATTTCTTTCACCTCTTTACCCAATATTCTATGTCGTGAATTAAGCCTGGTAATTGATGTCAGCATTCTAAGACTACTGTTCAACTAATCCTCTTTTTACAGACTCAAATTAACATTGCCACCTTTAACTCCACCAACCAAATCAAATATTTCAGTTGCTCCAACTCGATTAGAAAGTTAACATAATATGCCGAAGCAAGAGCATTGCCACAATGTTTACATAGGACTCCCTAAAAACAAATTTACCTGCAAGCAATCAAACACAGAATAACCAAACGTAGGAGCCGATTAGGATGGCGGACGGATTGCCCCCGCCGGGCTGGCAGTAGCCACCGCCGGCCTGGCGGGGGCAATTCGTCCGCCATCCTCACTGAAATGACCCCCGCCACATTAGGATGGCTGGGGATTCAACGCTTTTCCGCCGCAGTCGCCTTGCGACCGTGGCGGAAAAGGTCTAATATGGTGGCGGTGTCTATCAGACACCGCCAGCCACATTAGGATGGGCTTTGGGGAATGCCTTTCAGTGGCGGCAATGCCCTCACGGAAAGTCATATGGTATTTGCTTTGGGGGCCTGTTGCGGGCCCCCAGGTTGAAGGGGAGGTGGGGGGTGCACATGGGGGGTACATATGGTACCCCCCTGCGTTTCAAAGTACAACATGGCAGGCACCGCGCAGTGCCTGTCATGTTGTGCTTTGAAACGCACAACATGCATTTTTAGCATTGCCACTGTGGCGGGTGCATCCTAATCCGACGCACGGGACCTCAGCCATTATGGCGGACGGTCCCTTGCCACGACAGGATGGCGAACGGACAAAGTCCGTCCGCCGTCCTAATCGGCCCCCAAGTCGGGAGGAAATCTAACCACAGAAACCTGGTGCTCCAATTCATCCACTAACTATTCATAGAACACAGAATGTAGCTCTATTTTAAAATGCATAGTACTAACATAAGTTGGTCAACAGGTTTATTTTATGGTTGCAGACTATTCACCCAGAACATAAAAATAAAATCATGGTGCACAAGGAAGGATAATCCCAGTAGCATGAGGTACAGATGTATGGGCAGGAACTGCAATACAAAGGTGAAGCACAGGACTGAAAAAGGCAAATGGAACAAAAAGAAAAAAGTAAAATATTAGGAGCAAAGGGTGTCAGAAGCATAAAGGATGGGGTAGGGCATATGTAGTACAAGATGCACGAATTGTAGGATTGTAGGAACAAAGTGAAAAGAGGTGGAACCAAGGAAGAAGACTGGGGCGATCAGCGTAGGGGGGAATGGTGTGCAAAAGGCAGTGTTTGAAGAGATCTGTCAGAAATGGGATTATTCATTTGGTACTAGGCTACACCTACCAACTGAATAAACCCACTCTGGTTAGGGCAAACCACAGTTCTGAAAGCATCTCTTCTTAGCATCTGGTAGTTAGGCCACGAGCAGCAGGCAAACAACGAGAGAAGTGACAGTAAATGAAAGAAGTACCAACAATTTTAATAGAAAAAACACTATAAAATCACTACCCCAGCTTTGAAAAATCAGAGAAAATTAAGATCAGCAAAAAGACACCAAGATAGGTTAAGGGAAACTGGAGATTTGAATGTTTAACGTTTTAGGTTATAAACCTACAAGAGACAGTAAAGCACCAATCAGAATTCAATGTTCACAGTTTGCCGGGACTTAGGAGTGATTTCAGGCCGAACACAAAAAAGCAGAGCTCGGGTACACTGAGTGGGCTTTTCAACCAAAGAATAACATCTGACCTGGTCTCTAAAATAGAAGGCCAAATCTTCCAGTGTGGCAAAGACCAAACCTGTGGCGGCTAGGGTCCCTCGACCTTAGATGCTTAGATGCTAAGCTCCCCCTGAAGTGGTTTGTAATGGCGCCAAATGTGCTGAGTAGGACACACTTGGATTTTGTAGCTGCCGAGAGTGTTTTGCCAGTCGGACAGATTTGCCGCCTCGCCCTGGTTCAAAGTTTTACCTATGGACTAAGTAACTTTTTGGGAGGTAATATTGCTATAGAGGACTGCAGCTAGGCAGCTCCAAGAGACTGGATACCTTAGACATGGGGACCTGCTAAACCAGATCAGTGCAAAAAAAAGCTCAGAGCGGGACAAACATGGATTTTGTGCCCTCCTTCCGTGCATTCTTCCTCGGTAAGCCTCAGCACCTTGTCCCGGTCCCACCCATTTTAGAGTTCTAGTGAAATTCTTCCTGGTCAGTACTGGGATCCAGCAGGAGGCAGGAGTCCTTGTGTGAGTTCTCTTCTTCTAGCAACAGTCTAAAGTCTTATTTCAGTAGGGCCTTCTTCAGATAAGAGTTTTCTCAGGTCCAGAAATGTTCTGAGGAAGAGGTGGTGAAGGTGCCAGATTTATCTTGTACACTATCTAGTGACTGAAGAAATTCTATTACCCACTCCTAAGTATGTTCTTGCAATCACCCACCTCCTTTTGGAGCACTTCCTCTTTGCCTCACTGTGAAATTATTGAAAAATCCCTGTTTAAGGATAGCAAAACCCAGATGCCAAGATGCAGACCTTCATCAGCTCCTACGTCACTCCCCAATTCAAATAAGATCTCCTTCCATTTGATAAGGTCAAAACTGGTGTCCCCTCCGGGTTTCCGAGTGAATGATACAGACAATCTCGATGAGAGTATTTCATTGTATGCCGATTATATACTTCCATATGTCACAAACCCAGGCAAGACACTCCCTAACATTATGACGAGCTGCGAGGAATATGGCAGACACCGTACTGTATCCCAGCCAACTCCAGGTTGCACCCACAGGGATAAAATACTTGGGTCTTCATGTCACACTGGACAAGCCGCTGGCATTGGAGCGAAACCTGTACAAGTTATTAGGAGAATTTCGCTTAGACGCGGAGCGATGGGCCTCATTACCCCTGACGCTGCTTGGAAGAGCGGAACTCTTTAAAATGATAACCCTACCAAAATGTTTATACGTGCTGCTAAATACTTACCATCCAGTCCCAGAAGAGGTGTTTAGTAAGACTGATGATATCCTAAGAAAGTTTATTTGGGGAGTGAAACCCCCTAGGGTAGCACTGGGGAAGCTATAATGCAACCAATACAGTGGTGGCATTTCCCTGCCGGACCTTCGCTCCTATTACTGGGCTGCCTACTTGATAGGTATCAACGACTGGGCATTCGGGGAGAGGGACTATCCTACATACGCGCTTGATCACACACAATGTTTCGAAAAACAATTTATGCACTATCTTTATGGAGGTAAAGGGGTCGCAAGATTGTTGCCAGCTACACAGGCTGTAATAATGGTTTAGAAGAAAGTGGAGAGGCAGAGGAAATGGGACAGCCGGGTGACCAAGGAAACTCCGCTGTGGGTGGGAACACAACTCACGGAATTTGCCAAGCTGACAGGTTTCCAGAAATAGGACTCTGTGGGCATTCCCCAGCTTAAAGATATACTATATCGTAAGAAGCTGGTGATGTTTTCGCGCCTCCAGACTGAGTATGACATGAACAGGACGCATCATTTTAAATATTTACAACTGAGGCATGCATGGAGGGTGCGGTAGGTAATAATGGGGTAAACCCTTACCTCATCGACCTGGGTCAGTACAGAGTTATCAAAAAAAGGGGGTGGTCGATTACAAAACAGTTATACATTCCATTATTCAATTATAAAGGTACACACACCAGTTAAGTATCACTTGAACTGAATTTAATTCAGCTTTCTGCAGTCTCACACATATTATATTTCATATTCATACAATATATGGCAATTACGTACAGTTCTTTAATCAGTGCTCGGTGATTGTCAGAGAAGAAGGGAGGTTTTAGTAGGATAGGGTGTGATTGGAAAAGAATAAGGGACAAAGAAAAGGAATTGTGTCCTGTAAACAATTCTGTCTTATGCAGATAACATTTCTAGTCCATGACAGATCAAAGTTGTTCCCTGGAGACACACTATGCACGGGGGCCCAGTATGGCAAATTTCAATAAGGCGTGATGGTGTTGTCGACGTTTCGACCCCCAATGTAAGGGCGGGTAAATCCTCAGTTTGGGGTCTTCTTCAGGACGTTTAAAAACAGTGACATGGAGCACATGTACAGGCGTTTGGGTGGCGTCCCTTCTGAATTGAGACTTGCGCCTGTCGGGTTATTTAGGTTCAATCAAGGGTGTAGAAGTCTTACACCATCTGTGTTACCGCTGACTTGTGTCCAGAGTTACTCTGGACACAAGTCAGCGGTAACACAGATGGTGTAAGACTTGATTGAATCGCCCGGTGGATCTAGGACGCTTGCCAGTCCACTCTAATGATACAATCGGATGGTTGTTCAAATTCTAACACCCCGTCATCTGGGACGCCCATCATTGACTTTGGTCTTTATAAACTGAAGAACCTAAATAACCCGACAGGCGCAAGTCTCAATTCAGAAGGGACGCCACCCAAACGCCTGTACATGTGCTCCATGTCACTGTTTTTAAACGTCCTGAAGAAGACCCCAAACTGAGGATTTACCCGCCCTTACATTGGGGGTCGAAACGTCGACAACACCATCAACACATACACGCCTTATTGAAATTTGCCATACTGGGCCCCCGTGCATAGTGTGTCTCCAGGGAACAACTTTGATCTGTCATGGACTAGAAATGTTATCTGCATAAGACAGAATTGTTTACAGGACACAATTCCTTTTCTTTGTCCCTTATTCTTTTCCAATCACACCCTATCCTACTAAAACCTCCCTTCTTCTCTGACAATCACCGAGCACTGATTAAAGAACTGTACGTAATTGCCATATATTGTATGAATATGAAATATAATATGTGTGAGACTGCAGAAAGCTGAATTAAATTCAGTTCAAGTGATACTTAACTGGTGTGTGTACCTTTATAATTGAATAATGGAATGTATAACTGTTTTGTAATCGACCACCCCCTTTTTTTGATAACTCTGCATGGAGGGTGCAGCGTGTTTATATGGAGGGCCTCCCGGAATATTCCCCACTGGAGGGTAGGCTTTTGATGGAAACATTGTGGAAAAGGCAGTGTCCTGGACCTATAGAACAATCATGAATAATACACCGGACCCATTGCAGAAATTGAGGTCACACTGGGAGGCCGATCTGGGGGACATAGATAACTTGGACTGGGAAATGGCTCTGATGCATCCTAGGGAAGTAGCTATTAGGTCCAGACTTCGATTGATTCAATTCAAGTAACTACACGGAATGTACTATGACAGAGCCCGACTCCTTAGGATTGGAAGAGCGGAATCTCCCAATTGCCTGAAATGTAAAAACATGGAAGGCACCTTCTTCCACACTGTTTGGGGGTGCCCACAAGTGCAAGTATATTGGGTAAAACTGTTGAAGGAGCTGGAGCATATATTGCAAGACTCAATACCCCCAGATCCTCTGTTTATTTTGTTGGGCATACCTACGGACATTGATCTCCCCAAGGCGAATTTAACATTGCTCCAGCTGGGACTAGTAGTGGCCAAAAGGGACTTGGCAAGAGCGTGGGGTTCTGTATCTAATCCTACGCTAGAAGAATGGCAGAGGAGTATGGACATGTATATGCTGGGGGAAAAAACAACATATAAAGCAAGGGGGTGCCCGAAAAAAATCAGGAAAAAATGGAAACCTTGGTTGACTTACTACAGACTTGCACTCACTGACTCACAGTGAATTGAGGGAGAGAGGGGATGTGGGGAGGGAGAGGGGGGAACAAGGGATCACATTGACATGCATTATTTAGATAATGTTGATTGATTGTGTGACAGTATTGTCGAACTACGCTCTACATGTAATGAACAAGGACATGAGTTGCTCTGACTATTTGAAGTGTTTTTGTAATGTAATTGGAAAAAGGCAAACATATACATTCCAAAAAAAATAACCTGGTGTCCCCTCTTGCAGTGCATGGAGCCTGTCTATCAAGGATGGTTTTGGTGGCAATGAATAGTTGAATCACCCTTGACATTTTCAAGATGAAAGAGGTAGTGCTAAAACTGTCCTTTGTTCTGCAAGCTGTTCCCATCCATTTTGATATAGCGAATTATCAATAAGTAGTCAACAATGAATACTAATTGGACCCACAATCCTACCAGCCAAGGATATGTAATCCAGTTCTGGAGTGTGATAAAGCTGCAGAACTAGTTTTAAGCCAGTTATGCTCAGCAGGCCAAATGTACATTTTAATAGTTACTTTTCTGTTCAAGTCATCTAAAACTCATTTCACTATTAAATTAGGCGTTATAAACCAAGAAGGAAGAGACTTTGAACCATGTCCTAACTGTTTCCTAAGCAGCAATAGGCAAATAACATTTTAACCCCATTAACATGATTAATGAAATAGCATTAGGCTTTTTTTTTTTTAACTGTGAGTGCAAAGTAACCGAAACATCCAGTGTGCCTTACTTTTAAACTACAAGGCACTCTTTAGGGGGTACTTCTGAATATATACAAAATTGAGTTTTCCTACACAGCAAAGGCATTTTCCCTATCATGTGTCACTGCAAAGCATTTCAATTGTAGCCCAGCCACATCACATTGGGAGTCCTTGCAGAAATATATTCTGTATAATATGCATATGCTATAAATACACACTGATGCCCACACATGACATTGGCCTTTTCATTCCTTTGGCACACTTCGGGCACTATTTAAAATGGCCTTATAGGGATGTTAACAATGTCATACAGGGAATTCCAATGAATAACACTTGTTTTAGTAGAGGTAAGGTGCACAGAGTCCAACGCCAGCAAAACCAGACAGGCCAACACCGGGGGACCAGGGCAACAAATAGGGCCACTTTGTACCACAGCCAAGAGACAAGTCATGGTACCTGAGAATGTCTGAAGCGGCAGTGTTACTAGTGGATTTACTGATGCCGATGTACTAGTCTAACCGGCAGTTGGTGCAAAAAATATTTAAGAAAACCAACACCACAGGCCATGAACCCCAGAGCACTCTTTGTGTACATTTCAACAAGTTTTAAGGTACAAAGCTGTATGTAGGTCATGCAAACTCGGTAGCCAAAAATGCAAGCTCTATCGTAAACAGTGAAAAGCACTTCAAGTTACATTTTGCATTAAGCTCAATGAAAAATGCTAGAAAACTTTAGTGAGGAAGCATGTTTCAGGGACAAATGAAACTAGTGGCAAAAAGTCGTTAAAAGAATTTCATCAGAGGCTGGATAGATTAAGATAAACTCCACATTCAAGAGTGGAAATCATTTGTTCTTTGCCTTCTCAAACATTTGCAAAGACATAAAATGTGGTAGTAGGTAGACCCTGCAAACCGGAGAATCAATTTATACGGAGATAGTCTGTACAAAAACAGAGTTTGAAATTGAGGTGGATTGTTGAAGGTACTCTGTCATCTAGTGATGCAAAATTTGGAAAATCATTTTTGACTCCATTTGCTGACTATCAAAGCTTAATTTAGCAGATGACTTTATAATGTAGATGTGTACAGAAGGCTTACAAACACCATCAAACTATGCAACCATAGCGGACTCAGCAAGAAAAGCTAACAGTGTCTTACGCCATTTAGTGCTGTGTATCCAAACCTCCAGAGTTTGACAAGCTCGAATTTTATAAACTAGGAGAGTCTGCATGGCTGACTTCTACGTACAAGCTGGAGGTTAGCTGGGGGCCCCTATAAAATGCATGTGCAGAACGCTTAGTATGAGACAATGCTAAGAGTGAGATTCAACATGATCTAAAAGACAGTGCTGGAGGGATTACATCTATCTGGCCTGAGATTTCTATGTGCTTTCAAGAATCAGCATGAAACATAAAAGGGAGGCACTCGGAGCACTCAGTGTGTGTCCAGTTGAGGAAGGTGTAATGGGTGAGATGCTGCAAGATGGCAACAGTTTGCACTCTTAGCAGAGGGGTCACTTGGAAAAGAAAATTATTTGCGAATCCAACCTAATCTATGGCAAGAGGCCCAGTTGTGGGCAGCAGAGACTCATCACTCTTCTCAAAGCTAATGCAGGGAAACCTAGAACCATGTAAAGTACCCATCAGTTACAGGAGCAGGAAGGTCAGGCCTAGCACCAGAATGAGCAGAAACATAACCTAAAAAGATTAGGAGGATCATCTACCCGAGCTCAAAAAGGATCTTGGATTTACAGAACTAGGCAGATGAGAGAAAGAAATGCACAACCTTTCCAGTAAAAATGTTTTTATATATATGTAGCCTCAATTGCGGAAATAGGGAGTCATATGACCGCCAGCGAATACAGCGGCACACAAATGTCCACTGTCTTGCTTACCTAAAGCCTTCAAATGGTTAGTACACAGCCTAGCCTTTTCTATATATGGCATTATACAGAGAAAAGTAATTGTAATAATGGGCTGCCGACTGATTCATTAGTGCCATCTAACTATTGAATTCACTTTACAGGGAGAAAATGCCAATAACAAACATGTATTCACATATACATGCCCAATAGATAAAAGTAAGTTGTAATTCAGACACTATTAAGTACAAATGCAGAAAAAAACCAAAGAATTCAGGTAGAAAAAAAACACAACTTACTGTGACATTTTTTAGACACTGTTCACAGGATGTTCCAGAGAATTGGGAACACGCTAAAAGATAAAACAAAAAAAACAGAACTGAAATATGTTGGACCAATTTGTCAGATGTACATTTACATTCATCACCATTTTTTAAATGAAAATAGGACAGGGGTGATGGGATACAAAAGGACTTTTTAGCCAATGTGAGCAGCACGTAACGAATGGCACAACCAACGTAAACGCAGCAGAAAGAATAAATGTACAGGGCAACGCACCAGAGAGACCTCTGTGGGTTGAACATGCCTTGACCCCACTGAGTTCCCCATTATACATTTGTCATGTTTGACGACAGAGAGGAAGGAAGGTTTTCCACTCAGAACCACAGAAATGTAGACTTCCCCTTTTAAACTATCTTAATGTCAGGGACAGTAATAGAACCACTGGAGTTCATTTCACAGTGAAAGGTAATCACCAAAGCAGAGACAGGATATAAAGGCTTAATGTGGATACTATAAGCACTGTTTACAGCAGTTTAATGCTTATCATTTCTGGGAATTGTAAGTTAATAACATAGGAGATAATTGAAGCTAAACCAACAGGGCACACCCCTGGGGTTCCATGATGCCTACTCAGTCGGGAGGCAACTATTTAAGAATTTTAATATCAGGTTCAATTAAGGACGTATACATAAAGGAAAACTGAAAGTTTTAAAACGTTCTGTAAATGTAGAGGGATTGGAAATGGTAATAGTATTGTTTTGTCTTTTACAAATAAAAACATATTTTGAAAAAGCTCCGTCCTTTTCGTTAACAATTTGTATTTGTTTTGTCAGTGAATGAAATATAATATTTCAGAATGTGTAAAAACATTATGTAAAAAAAATCGATTTGTTGGTATTGTTTTGCAATTTGCATCATAGAATTTGCTTGGTGAGGATCCCTGGAATCCAGTAGTGATTTACTGGAGGTCCACAGAAGGCCATGAAGCGCTGGGATAGGCTGTTTTCTTTTTGTGAAAAATTATTCTTACAATTGAATATTGCTATAATTTGTCTTTAGAAGTGGATCTGCATTGTTTACGTGGATATTTCCTAAACAGAGTTGTGGGACTGGGTGGATAATCCAAATTTCTATTAAACAGTTCTATTGCACTCAGGAGACCTTGCAGAATGTGTGTGTTGGGTGTGTTATCATGAACCAGGGACACAGACGTGCTGAAGTTCTTTGCACTCACAATGGCAGTAGTGTTCAAAATTGCAGGTTTTGCGAGTGTAAAACACCCAAACGCATTCTAACAAAGAGAACATGCTAGTAGCAATTTAGTTTACAACTCTGTTAGAACTGGGGGTCTCTAGTTGGCAGAGGTAGGTACCACTGTCCAAATAGGGACCTTTGCTTCTAGTCAGGGTAAGGAGGAAACCCTCTGAGATAACCCCTGCTCACCCCCTTGGTAGCTTGGCACGAGCAGTCAAGGCTTATCAAAGGCAATGTGTAAAGTATTTGTACCAACACTCACAGTAACACAGTGAAAGCACCACAAACTGACTCCACAACAGTTTAGAAAAATAAAGGTATTTAATCTATTCTACACAAGACCAAAACGACAAAAATCTAACATACACAGTTCAAGATTATGGTTGCAAAAGAGTTCTTAAAGTTGCGGTAGAAAAATCCACAGTTGCGTGAAAAGTTCACAGTTGCGTCACATTTAGACAACAGTACCTTTAAATGAGACAAATTTCCAAAACCGAAACTGGTGCGGTGGAAAACAAGCGATGTGTCACTCCTGAGACCCTGGGGAGGCGATGTGACAGCCCCGCTGGTTGTAGCGGGCGTGATGTGGTGGCTCCGGTCTGTATGGGGAGGGATGCGATACCTTGTATGGATTCCGGGGCGGAGGTTCCGTAGTGAAGAAGCTTGCAAAGGCACGATGCGATGATCTTTGGAGTTGCGACGATCTCCGGGGCAATGATGCACGGATCAGGGGTGATCTTCCTCTCGCAGTTCCTCAATGCGATGGCTTCTGCGACGACACTCGCAGCGACGTGATGTGGTCCGCAAGCAAGCGGTGCGACGATCTCACCCAGCGACGACAGGCTCTGCGACGATACTCGCAACAATGGTAATCTTCCCGCACCGGACTGGTGCGTCCCGCAAACAAAGGATGCGACGACTCTGGCAGCGGCAATAGGCGCTGGGACGATCTCGGCCTTCGTAGCGGCAGGAATTTCCTCGCACTGACGGGGATGGGCTCCGCAAACGAGCGATGCGACAAAACTTGCAGAAAGTCTTTAAAAGCTTGGTTTCCAGCTTCCCAACACAGGTACAACTTCCAGAGGCACCACAACTGGCCCAGGCACTCTAGGAAGGACAGAACTCTCTCAGCAGAATTCAGAGAAGCTGGGGGGGGTCCTTTATTCCTGGGACTTCATAACAGGGAGCCAGCTCTTCTCAAGCCCTTGGAGATTCCTTCAAGCAAGGGGACACAGCCCCAAAAGCAAAGTCCTTCCCCTCTCCTTGGCAGCAAAGCAACAACAGGTCAGTCCAGCAGAGCAACAGCAGGTCAGTCTTCCTTCTTCAGTTTCAGCTTTCTCTTTGGCAGAGGTTCCTTCTTGATTCCAGGATGATCTAATTTTCTGTAGTCAGGGGCCCTGTACTTTTACCCCTAAAAGTCTTTGATCCCTTTATGCAGGAGGGCTCTGAGCCCAGTCTGAACAAGTTCTGGGTGTTCCTTGAGCACTGTGTTTTCCTGGCCTCTCCTTTCCTTTCAGGGAGAGGGGCAGGGTCGTCAGCCACCCAGCAGGAGGTTGGAGCCAGCATTGTGGAAGGCAGGCACAGCCCTATTCGGGTCCAGGTGCTATCCCCTCCCACCACTCAAGATGCAGATGAAGTAATTCAGCCTAGGGCTGACTCAGCCAGCCTCCTGGGGGCTCCCAGCCTCTGTCACTCTCAAACCAGACAGCCAATTCACAAGCAGGCCAAGGCACACAGGAAGGTCAGACAAGAGAGCAGCGACTTTCTAAAAGCGCTGTTCTCAAACACAGGATTTAAAAACAACCTTTCCTAAAAGATGTGTTATTAAATTCTGAGTTCAGGGATACCAAACTTGTATGTCCTATCTTGCTCCTATGGGAAGATATGCTGGTAGCCACTGTAGCCAGCATTCCCCATGATAGCCTATGGCGCAAGACAGCCTTACAATAGTGAAAAATGAAAATGGCTGTAATTCACTACCAGAGCATGTCACCTGCACAAGTGCATGCTCTACCTTTCACATACACTGCACCCTGCCCAAGGGGGTACCTTGGGCCTTCTATAGGGGTGACCGATGTTTACAGAAAGGGATGGGTCAGGCCTGGCCAGTGGGGACACTGACCAGGAGGACATGGCAGTTTGCAGACTGCACACAGGCACTGCGGTGGCAGGCCTGAGACACCCTTTTAGGGTTACTCATGTGGGTGGCACAATCAGTGCTGCAGGCCCACTAGTAGCATTTGTTATCACCAGCCCTGGCACACGCAGTGCACTTTACTAGGGACTTCTTGGTGACACAAATATGCCAATCATGGATAACCAATCATAATAACAATTTACACAGGGAGCACTTGCACTTTGACACTGAACAGCAGTGGCAAAGTGCCCAAAGCATCTAAACCAGCAAAAACAAAATCCAGCACAGCATCAAAAATACAGGAGGTAGAGGCAAAAGGATAGGGGGAAACCACGCCAAAGATGCCAGGTCTAACAAACTCATAATGTCTTCATTGCCAGTGGAAAGATGGGGGGGGGGGATAGGTGACTGCTGAGACCCATTAACTTTAGTCAAATGTAAATATATAAAAAAGTAGCAGGCCATGTAGCAATGAGTAATTACCTAAATCTGAAATCGCAGAATTCTCACTGAATAGAGATACTGCAGTAACAGTACCAGCTAATAGCAGAACAATGGAACAGTACCATATTGACAAGACCTCCAAGATACAGGACTATGAAGAGGGAGATCACTGTCAGTTATCTGTAAATTTACATATTTGCAAGAGTATCAGCGGCAAAAAAATGAAAGAAACTAAAAGAGAAGAAATTATAGGAAAAACCATGACAAGTCAAAAATAAAATAAAAGAAGGAACATTCTGAAACAATGCAGAAAAAAATAAAGTAGAGAAGCAGAAGAAACAAAAAAGGAAATTAGAGAAGCGTAGTAAACCTCAGCAAAAGCAGAAAGACACTAAGCAGTATGTTAAGTTGAGGAGACAATGAGAAGCAGACAGGCATGACAATCTCTGACACTGGAACAGTAACCACAAACCTTAACGACCATGTGCACCATACACTCTGAAGAAACATATGAACCTTGCCCTCATCAAGTTTTAACTAATAGACTGGACCCCATCAGCTCAGCCCTCATCCCCAATCCTGAATGACTATTGACACTGCCACCTCCCAGATGCCTGGAAACATGCCACAGTTCTCACTATCCTGAAGAAACCCTCAGAGAACCCTAAAACACTAGCAAACTACTGGCCCATCTCCAATACACCATTCCCTGCAAAGGAAATGGAGAGGATCATGAACAAACATCCAGCTTCCCACCTCAAAGACAGCAACCTCCTTGACGCAACACAATCTGACTTTAGACCCAACCACATCATTGAAACCGCCCTCATTGCCACCACAGACAACATCTGATTGATCTAGGACAGAGGAGACAAGCTGCCCTTCTCTTTCTGGATCTATTTGCGCTTTCAATAGCATCGTCCATCCATCCTCATTCAATGCATACAAGATGCCAGCATTCAGGGACCAGCGCTTTGCTGGATCTGCTCTTTCCTCACAGGCCACACTCAAACGGCCAGCCTCACTCCTCTCACTTCAGCTACTGCAAAACCCCATCAGCAGAGTACCACAAGGATCCTCACTCAGCCCCACACTGTTCAAAGCCTACGTGCCGCACTCGCCGGCATCATTTGTACACATAGAATCAACACTATGTCTTGCGCAGCTCACACCCAGCTTATCCTCTCTCAACTGCCTTAAGCTCAACACAGACAAGTCAGAAGTAATCATCTTCAGTAGAGACTCCTCGCTATGGGACTCCACCTGGTCTGCTGCTGATCTCAGTCCCACACCCAACCCAACCACCCATGTGAAGAATCTTGGAACAATAGTTGGCAATCAGCTCGCTATGACAGACCAATTGAATGTAGTCTCTGCCTTTTGTTTGCTCACACTCAAGATGCTCAAAAGGATTTTCAAGTGGCTTCCCTTCATCACCTGCCGAACTACCACTAAAGCGCTCATCAGCAGCAAGTTGGACTATGGCAACACACTATGTAGGAATCAGCGAGCAACTGACCAGGAGACACCACACCATACCGAGCTCAGCTACGAGACCAGCCTGACTTGCAAACTTCCCCCAGCATTCACATCACACTGCACCTCAAAGACCTGGGTGCCAATCCAAAAACAGGCAAATTTCAAACTCCTCACGCACACATACAAAGCATTGCACAACATTGCCCACCCCACCTCAACAATCTTATTAACTTTCACATACCTACCAGACATCGCCCGCTAGCCGACTCCTACGAGCACACATCCCCCGTATACACAGAACCAGATGTGGTGGCTGGGCCTTCTCCTACCTCGCTCCCAAACTCTGGAATAAACTACTCCTGCACATCAGAGCCGCAAACTCCGGTCTTGAATTTTGCAAGAAATTGAAGACATGGCTCTTGTGAGAAATTGGGTTGTTGGTTGAGAGGGGGGTGGAAACCCTACTCAAGCAACAGCCAACATAATTTTTAGGGTGAACCACAAAAAGTCAATAAATTAACCTATGCTCAACCCTCTAGTAGCTTGACACAAAAGCAGACAGGATTAATTTAGAGGCAATGTGTAAAGTATGTATGCGGAACACAAACAGAAATAAAATAAAACACATCACTAGAAAAATCCCACACCAATTTAGAAAAATAGAGTAAAATGTCATAAATTGTCACCAAAACGACAAAATCTAATCAGCAGAACTATGCAGTTTCAAAGTTTTACGGTAAGTATGGTGCTAAAAAGCACAAAGCATCAACTGTGATTATCTGGTCGTGCCAGACTGGGACAAAGTCACAAGTTCAGGTCGACCACGATGGAGTGTAGGCTGGAAACAGGGACCAGGTCAGTCCCACTAAGAATTGTAACTTATGTTCTTGATGTAAACATTGCATTGAGTCAGTTCTGATGATGAGCTGCGTGGGCTGCAATGTGAGGTCTTGTGTCAATTTACAGCATGCAGCGTCTGTTCCGATGTGAAGCTGCAAGGGATGCGATACAAGGTCCTGCGATGAGTGGTGTCATGCTGCGTTGTTTCCAATGAGGCGGCTGATCAGGAGCTGCAAGGTTCTAGGATGCGAGGTCCTGCATCATGCTGTGTTGAGTTGCGTCACGCTGGGGGCATTTCGGAGGAAACCCACAGCTGAGCCAGGAGGAGTACATTTTGATGCCAGCTAAGGGTGTAGTCCAGGTGTCTCAACCACTCAATCGCAAGCTCCCAGTAGCTCCCAGACACCTTCAAAGTAGCTCACAGCCTTGAGTTCATTTTTAAATAAGCAGAGGGTCACATTTTTCTTTTAACATTAAACGAAGCCAGTGCTTACTTTGCATCACTAGCCTCAGGCTGCAGAGGATAGAGCCTGATAATGAGCAGTGCTCGGTTAGATTTATGGGCAAGGCTGGGTCACAGAGGTGAAGAACTGAAGTATTTAACTTTAAAATAAAAGTCCTGGTTGACTATATTGGAGCATGTGAATAAAATGATGTTTCTGAATGCTTTTAAATGGGAGAAAATGTAAATTAAAAAAGTTACCTTAAAGAATAACACTTGATTTTTATTTTCTCCCATTTCAAAGTGTCAAATTTACAAGCAGCAGGGTTTTTGCTACCAGTGGCCACTAGAATCTGTGCCATATTTATAACTGAATAATACTAATTTTTTCAAATGGAAGACATTTTAAGTGAAGAAAACTTTTTCTATGAAACATTAAAGGCCTTATTACAAATACGGTGGTCCTCAGGACCACCATACTCACGGTGGTATTCTGAGTGTGGCGGTCAAGACTTCCGACTCTACCGGGATCAAAGATCCCGCTGAACTAGCATTCTGAAATTGGCATGAATATGCTGGCAGTGCCACTGCCATCACCGCAGAGCAAATTAAGAGTTGCCTTTTCACTGGCCTTTTCATGGTGGTGAACCCGCTGTTAAAAGGATGGCAGAGAGGCAAATCTGGGTCTGGGCGTGCGGGCACATATTGTGCGCCCTATAATTGCACCCCCATTACTACAAGGTGTGGCATCCATGCCACACCATGCAGGAACATGCTGCAGAAGCAGTCACGGCGGCATGAGACCACCTCAGCATCACCTGCCCACCATTGATTACACTTGCAATCCAGCGGACGGGCATGCTACGGGCTTGGTGGTCCTCCTATAGGGGCGGTGATCACGGGTCGACAGAAGGGTGATTCATCTCGTAATAAGGCTCTAAGTGTTAATGTCTCTCTCCTTTTGCAAGCCAAATATGTCTTATGGGGTTATTACGAGTCTTCCGACAATCCTATCACGACCAGGGAGTTCGGGCTGCCCTGGGACTACGAATCGCCAGGGATCAGAGATCCCTGGCGGTGGCGTCGCAGTCTGGAGGCAGCAATATGCTTGGAAGGGCTGCTGCAGCCTCACCAAGCATATTACGAGTTTCCTCACAGCCACACTTTACATGGCGGTGAGACCGTCATGTAAAGTATGTTGGTGAGGAAACAAAGGGGGCTCTACAGGGCCCCAGTGCCTCACACCATGTGGATGCACAGCATGGACAACAGCAGTCCTTGCCGTGCAGGTACTATCTTTGACATTCCCATTGCAGTGCCTATTTCATAGACACTGCCCTGGGAATACCAAAGAGCAGTCCACCAAACAGAAGAAAACTACTAATCTGGCGGGCAGTGCAAACGTGGGGTTGATGGTGCGGGAGTAGGGTGGGTCCAGTTCCGCAACGCCAAACTCATAAAAAGGCCCTTAATACTTTATGAAGTATGTTTATTCATTTAAAATTCTTCCCATTTAAACAAATGTATTTTTCAGATATAAATATGGCTCCATGTCTACAGGCCACTAGGAACAAGAAGCTTGGTGTTTGCAAATGTGACACTTGGAAATGGGAGAAAATCTAAATGGGGAGTTTTATGGAATCCATACAAACAATGTAAACTCTTAAGTTTAATTTTCTCGATACAGTGCCATATTTGTAAGTGATAAATACAGCCATTATTTTAAGTTAGAGAAATTTAAAGTGAAGGAAAATGTTCCATTCACTTTTGCAGAACATTTTTCTGCACTCTAAATGTCTCTGATTTGTGTTATACATGTAATTGTACCACATATGGTGGAAGGTATGTCCTGTGCCACAAGAACATATGACACAGTCTCCCAGTCACCTTTACACATATATTCCATCCATACGCACACATGTTCATACATCCCTAAAGCACATGTTCGCACTGACAAAATGGCAGCCCTGTCATAGTGCCACTGGTCAAAGTATTTTGTTCCAACCTTAGCATCTGGCTCTATGGACATTAGGCCCAAAGTCATTTAAGCTGGGTGTGAGGGAGTCTGGTAACAATGCACAAGTTGCTTAGCCTTGAGAAGCTCATGATGATTTTCATTGATCAGAAGTAGCTCTCCCTACAGAAAAGGTTGGTCTAGGACCTGGCGGGGTCACCTCCTGGGGATTAGGACTCACTCAAACAGAGGCCAGCAGCAGGGCACAGGAAGGTTCAGTTGGGCAGCTGCAGGGCAGGTTTCTGGAGATTATGTCCCAGTAGCTCAGAACAGGAGGCCAGTCAGCTAGTCCTTGGACTCATTCTGGTCCTGTCTTCAAGAAGCAGAACCAGTCTTCCTACAGCATACAGCAGGGAATTCCTTGCAGCAAAAGGCCAGTCCTTCTTCCGAGTCTTCCACAGGTCTAGAAGTGATCCAAAGAGTGGATCCCATTCTTATACCTGTTGCTAGCTTTGAAATTGGGGAAGCTTCTGAATACACCTAGTCATGTGACCTAGTCAGTGCCAGGTTACCTTCCTGGCTGAGTTATGCGCTCTACTGATACCCATAACATAATATAGCATAACAAAAGAGACCTGACCAGCTAAGCATCAAGGTAGTGCATTCAGTGTTTCTGCCATACCGCATTTTGAAACAGCATTGCAACCTCATGCGGCCTATGAACTTCTATATAAAGATGTGATTATTACTACAACAATTCTTTAGATAAAACACCTCAGTAATTCCATGGCTTAGCCAGACGCCTTATCACGCTGCAATGTAGCAGGTGAATGTCGAACCTTTCACAACATTAGTGACAGAGGTTTCATTGATTGCTATGGAATGCTCATTGTATGCATTTCCTCATATCTAGACCAACACTGGATCTAGAAGTGCCAAGATTATGCACCTACGTAAACCGCATTGCACTGCCTTTAAAGGGAAGTTTTACAGCCCCAACCTGAAAGCATAAAGGAACAAGCAAACTATTTACATGGCACTGCAGTGAGCTGCTGTGATGCTAAGCTACCACACAGCAAAAGACCAGATTTGAAGACGTCATGACACAGTCCACAAGTTTATTTGAAAACCTAGAAAAAACAAAACTTCAGATGATTGCTATTTACATAAACAACTCTATTCAGCCAACTGCCATGCCACATCTAGTCAGAAAGGTAGGAGGTGACCTACAGTGTTTGGAAAAACTAGACAGAAAAGACAAATACACTGTAAATCTCACAGATTGTCATCGGAACTGAACCAAAATATCTTGAAGAAATCTGCATCTTTATTGACATGTGCATATCTAACAAGGCAAATACAACAAGACGACGGATGGAGTGCAGAAACTTTTCAACCACTAACGCCCAGTCCAGAGCTCTGGGATTATTCCATCATTCTTTTGATCACACTACAACCCAGTTTGGACCAAGCAATAGGCAAACAAGTCTTGATCTTGCTCCTTATGGAAACCGCCCAGCCCGAACTGCCAGGCCAGGTCCTCCCTGGACCGGAAACAAGCATCCGGCTAGCTAAAGGTATTCCCAGACATGGGTCCCTTGCTTGCTGCACCACTGGATTCAAGCTAGCCTGGCTGATGAGGGGTTATACTCCGAAACCAGTCCAAGGATGCTTGTTTTGGTCCAGGGAAGACCTGGCCCGGCAGTTAGGGCTGGACTGGTCCCATGGGGAGCAGGGTCAAGACTGATTTGCATATGGCTGGGTCCAAACTGGGGTGACATAGTGAGCAAAATAGCAAAGGATTAAACCAGATCTGTGACTGGGATGAGTGTTTGAAAAGTATCAACACTCCGGCCATCATTTTATTTTGTGTTGTTGCTATATGCGCCCTTAGTGGCTAAGGGTATGCCCAGGCGTGGGTCCCTAGCTTGTTACAGCACTGGATTCAAGCTAGCCTGGCTGATGAGCTGGTATACTCCAAAACCAATCCCATGATGCTTGTTTCCGGTACAGGGAGGATCTGGCCTGGCAGTTCGGGATGGATTGTTCCCATGGGGCGCAGGGTCAAGACTGATTTGCATTTGGCTAGGTCCAAACTGGGCTGACGTGGCGAGCAAAATAACGAGGGACTAAACGTAGATCTGTAACTTGGGGTGAGTGTTTGAAAAGTATCAACACTGTCCATCATTTTTCTTTGTGATGTTGCAAATCTAACAAGGCCCATTAAAGGGACCAGCACAACTCTCCTCCCAAAGGTAACATCATGGCAGATGTAAATGGTGCAATAGTACTATCAAAGCTAAATCTCTCTACGCTGATGTAAACATTTAATCTTCTGTGTGCTGTTAGTGTCAGGAGTTCTTCAAAACACCAATGGTCAACTCCCAGGTTTACTTTGAGGAGTACTAAAGGTGAGTAACCACATTTTAGTATAGACAATGGAAATTCCAGAATATCAATTGCGTTTTAGAGCAGCACTAAGGTGAATATAGGAAACAGATTTCACACTCAGCAAATAACAATTACTCAAGAAGAGTTCTTCAACTGCATTTTGTCACCTGAAGGACTATCATGTGCTCTACGCAAAGTACAAAACAGCCGCAAAGCAGTTGACCCAAACAGAGTTGGAGAGGTGAGTAGCTTTTTCAGGCTGCTGAACTTTCTAGTAGACACAGTGAAGATTTTGTCACCATAACACATTTCACTTGGAGAATTGACAAACATGAAGATAGCCTGGAAGTGGACAGAAGAGCATCTAAACTTAACTTGCATAGGGCATAACCAACTTGCACATTTTATACCACATAAGACAAGATAATTACTGGAAGATGCAAATCTGGAGGGGTCTGAATCAATTCTCATGTAAACAGAGGAAATAGTAGAATGTGTACCATTTGAAAATTCAAGGTGAGCACTAACACAGATGGAACAAAAATACACAAAAGGTGCAATAGTGTTAGTCTGTAGACATTTATTTTATTTTATTTTTTACATTTGTATGGCTCGCAGCTACCCAACAAGGGTTTCCCGGCGCCGATGACAGGAAAGAAGCGAATAAGGTTGTGTGGGATTTGTGACTGATGGATTATTTCTGGAAAAGCCAGGTCTTTAAATGCTTCCTGAAAGTGACATAACTGGTTTCTTTGCGGATGTGGATAGGGAGTTTGTTCCAGAGTGTGGGCCCTAGGACAGCGAAAGATCTTCCTCCCATTCTCGCTAGCCTGAACTTCGGGATGGAACAATTTGCAGTATGTTGAGAACGTAGTACTCTTGTCGGGATGTAAGGGGTTGCCAGGGTTTGTACATATTTAGGGGCGGTACCGGCTTTGATCCTAAACATATAGCTCATGGCCTTGAACCGTATGCGGCTCTCCACCCTGAGCCAATGTAGGTCTTTCAGGTGATTGGACACACTGGAGGTTTTTGGGATGTTGCAAAGTAGTCTTGCCGCTGAGTTCTGGACCAGTTGTAAGCGGTTTATGACAGCTTTATTTGAACCCAAGTGTAGGATATTGCCGTTGTCAAGACGAGATGTAATAAGTGCATTGACTACGGTCTTTTGCGTGTCTGGGGGTAGCATCCAAAGGATCTTTTTTAACCATTTCAGGATCGTGAAACAGAGTCCAACCACTTTGTTAGCCTGTTGCTTCATGGACAGGGTGTTGTCAATGGTAACCCCCAGATTTCTTACTTGGGTTGTGGGTGTGGGGATGGAACCAAGCTCAGGTGGCCAGTGAGTTGTGTTCCAAAGATCTTTATTTTTCCCCAGGAGGAGGATTTCCGTCTTGTTTCCGTTCAGCTTTAGCTGGTTTGTGGACATCCAGCTGAAGATGTTGTGGAGACCTTGTTTAAGACGGGATGGGCACAGTGGGTTAGACTCTGACAAGGAGAAGATGATTTGAGAGTCATCAGCGTATGTCATGAGGGTGAGCCCTGATTCATCCGCTATGTCGGCCAAGGGCCGGAGATAGAGGTTAAAGAGCAGAGGGCTCAGGATGGAGCCTTGTGGTACTCCGTGGGGGGCGCTAACCGTGTCAGAGCAGGCTACTGAGGATGTAATTTGAAAAGTTCTCTGTGACAAGAAAGACTCGATCCATTTTAGCGCATCCCCCCTGATGCCATATTTCCCCAGTCTGGTCAGAAGTGTGGAATGGGAGATGGTGTCGAACGCCGCACTCAGGTCTAATAGGATGAGTGCGACTGTCTGACCATCATCTAGGAGTTTCCTGATGTTTTCGGTGACTTCTAGCAGGGCTGTTTCCGTGGAGAAACCAGCTCTGAAACCCGACTGTGATGGGTGGAGAAGGCAATTCGCTTCAGTAAAGGTGGTGAGGGCAGAGTGAATATGTCTTTCCAGTAGTTTAGAAAAGATGGGGAGGAGTGAGATGGGTCGGTAATTCTCAAGGAGTTTCGGGTCGGCAGTGGGTTTTTTTAGGAGTGGACTGACCATAGCGTGTTTCCACATTGCAGGCACTGTGGAGAGCTGGAGGGAGGAATTTATAGTTTCTGCAATAATGGTCAGGGAAGGAACATCCAGTTTTTTTAAGAGCATGGACCGGAGCTGGGTCCCTTGGGGAACCCGATTTAACAGTTTTGAGGGTGGAGATGAGTGATTCCAGGGTAAAGGAGGGCCAGGATTCAATGATGTTGATGTCATTCGACTAGAAGGGGACTGAATCAGCGGAGTCTGGGGTAGGGAAATTGTTCCTGATACCTGAGATGATGTTTTCAATTTTCTCATTGAAAAAGGAAGCGAGATCTTGGCATTGTTTTTTATTAAGTGGGCAAGCTGGTGCAACCGTTTTCTCCCCAGCAAGGTCTTTTACAGTGTTAAATAGCATTTTTGCTTTGTTTGACGCGGTATTGATGGTGTTAGCTACAAAAAGGGCTCAGGCTTTAATACAAGCTGAATGATATTCGTTTCTGGCTTTGTGGTATATGGCTTTTTTGTCGTAGGCGTAGTCTTTCCGCCATTTCCTCTCGAGGTTTTTGCATTTTGATTTAATCGTTTTCAGGGACTCATTAAACCAAGGAGCTGGGGGGCGATGAATATTACTTTTTACTCGAGAAAGGGGGAGACATTTTTCAACGGCGTTTTCTATCCAGGAGTGTGTGGCCCGAGCAATACTTTCCATGTCAGTGCCTTTGCTTGGCGAATGCATTTCTAAAATGTCGTTTAGTTTCCCAATGTCAAGAAGTTTCCAGTTTCTTATTGTGGATATAGGCCAGGCGGCATTTGTTTTAGGAGGTGTTGGTAATTGCAGACAGAAGCGGACAAGATGGTGGTCTGACCAACAGATTGGGATAGTATCGCTCCAGCTGAGTTCAGGAATATTTGTGAAAATGGGATCTAGCAGATGCCCCGCCTTGTGAGTAGGTCCAGAGTTAAGTAGTGTTAAATTCAGAGCTGCTAGATCATCGAGCAAATCTGTGCAGGCCGTATTTGTGGGGTCGTCAAAGTGCAGATTGAGGTCTCCCAGGAGGGAGAAGTTTTTAGAGGCGAGGTGGAAGGGAGAGATGTGGTTCGCCAGATTAGCGGCCCAGGAGTTGGCATACCCGGGGGGCCTGTACATTAGGATGCCCGAGGCCGTAAAATTAGGGTTAAGGGTGATTTTAAACGAGGCTGCTTCACAGTCAGGGATGTGGACGGGTTCTAGTGTGCAAGTAAATTCTCGATTGAAAATGATAGCAATTCCTCCTCCAATGTGACCTTCTCTATCTCTCCTGACTATAGCATAGTCAGGGGGGAGGGCAGTTGCTATGTCAGGGCCAGCGCTCTCATGCAGCCATGTTTCTGTGAGAAAGAGGGCGCTGGGTTGGTTATCGAGTAGAAGATTAAATATATCTAGTTTGTGCTGCGGTAGGGACCTGCAATTCACGCTATAAAAGGAGAAATCCAGGGTCTCAGGTTTTGCTCGCAGTATAGGACTCTACCTCACTGGACAAAGAGTAACAACAGGTACAGACCGTAAGACACTCAAGTTTAATTTCAAGCCAACCAACTCAAGACTACTGGTATGAATAGAGCAGTGGATGCTTCAGCTGCAAAACCACAACTATCAAGTCACACACAGAAACAGATCGCCACCCCAGCATATTTATTATCTGTCAAGACATCCAGACCACAAAATTCACAAGATAAATGGATTAAAGCGATACTGATTAGCTTGTTGACTGCGTCAACACACAAATTTCTGAAGGTAATCAAAACAAAAAGAATGGCACAAGAAACACCAAAGGACAGTTACTTGAAACTGGCCATAGACGCGACTCACACAAGCTTGTGGGAAAGCGAAGATGAAGGCATTACTAAGACAGAAAATACTGCTTCCAGAAACGACTTTATAGTGAAGCAATTAGAGGGGAAGTGCACGAGATGCCAAAACACAGCCTCAGCCCAGCCCATGGTTCCAATGATCATGGTGCCAAAATTAAAAGCACCCTGGAAACATGTTAATGTAGACTTTACGGAACTCAAAGGTGGACAATATATACTAGTAATCATGGATGGCCACTCCAGATAACTGTTTGTATTTGCTAACAACATCAGGAGATGAAAATGCTTATAAATGGACAAGATTTTGTGGTCATGTACACCCTCACACTTCCGAAAAGATAAGTTACAGTTTAACAATCACAAATTGCAGAGTATGCAGAACTATGCGGTCCCCACCATCACCAAAACATTCCACCATTGGAGAGGTGGAAAGCTTTGTGTGTACTCTAGAAAAAAACGCTTAGAACTGTGCATGCCATGAAAGAAATACTCCAAAAGCAAGCACCATCCTACGTCTGACACACTAATCTATCCCTCACTGCTCTACTGCGGTGCCCCAGAAATCTTACTGTTTGGAAAAGCGTTCCTAATGAAGGTCAGATATGACCATTTTAAACGTCCATACTTAAACACTCCTAAAGAAAGTTCGCATTGTGGTTACCTAAATCCTAGTGAAATTAACCAGTTGTGCATCTCTGCATCTTTTGACAGGCCAGATTTGAATATATTCAATTGGAAGATTCATTTACTTTCTCTTTTTCTCGAGTAGTTCATTACAATTTGGTGTTGGTGTAATGGGCAGAAATTGAAGTCTTCACGCCCATGTTTCTATGTGCAATTGGTGTTCAGCTGTGCAAATTTGGATCTATCTTGCGAATGTCTCAGTAGTGTTCTTTGCGTGTGTTCAGTAAACAGGTGGCAAGCCTAATGAAGAATAATTTACATGGAAATGTAATTATATAGATCACGTATTTATGTACCACTGTAAGTCACACAGTGCTGTATTTTAAAGGTTATTTCCTCTTATAACTAAATTCAGTTTTGTGATCTTCAACCTTGCATTAGAAAGTTGTGACAGTGGGGTTGTTAAGAGTATTTAATATGTGCAATTTTGAGAACAAATAAAGTGTGCAAATTTATAATTTTATGATGAATAACAGTTGTAACCGACGAATTTGTGATGCTGCGTTTAAACAAATTAATAGAAACGTTTAGAAGTGTGATTATAAAGTAACTTAGCTGTGCCACATTTTTGAAAAGACAACATTTTACTAAAATGGATCTAGTTTCTAGTGGTTTGTCCATCTTGCTCCTGCTTATTCCTCACTCCTAATCAGTGTCCCCTTGTGAGCCTTCTCTCTCCACAGTTCTGTGGAGCACAGTGCAGCGTGATGTGATTGACTGTTTCTTTACAGAGCCTGTATTGTGAATAAAACTTTTCATTGTGTACCAGATGTAACATTTTTTGAAGAACACTGCCGCTGGAAGAACCAATACCAGTTAGCTAGCACATTAATGTAGTAGGTTTCATTTGTTGTTTCGTAGTAGGTTACGCGCAGCGGGAACGCCGGATCACCGCCGGAGTCACGCCAGAGTCCAGCCCGTCTGCGCCCGTCAGCGTCCCGGAGGCGAGCGGAGCAGCGGGTGGGGCTCTGTCACCGGGATCATTTTTTCCTACTGTTATTAGGGTTATCTATACGTCATCTGAGCTTTGGGCTCTGCGTAAAATACCCTGTGGCTGCTATAAAGTCTTCCCGGGTCGATATAAGGGTAAGAGACGTTGCCCTGGCTGTGACTGGGTACCACACTATGCCCCGGTCACTTTGCCTAGTAGGGAGTTGGACAGTGTGAAACATCTCTGTCTGCTTCTAAATACTAGATCTGCACGCAGGCATGCGCAGTAGATCTACAATCTGCTGACCGCTGAAAAGCCGCTATGTCTGATGTTGACAGAGACCTGGTTTGAGGATTCGTCTAATCCCGATATAGCTATAGCAATTCACCCCGATTATAATATCTTCAGACAAGATAGACTGGACGGGAGGGGTGGGGGTGTGACACTTGTGGTGAATAAGCTTGCCACTTGCACCATCATTCCCATGGATACCATTTCAGGATCTGAAGCCCTTGCTTTCTCTATAGTTCTGTCGCCGCACCAATCCCTCAAAGGGCTTTTAGTTTATAGGCCCCCTGGACCGGCAGGCTCTTTCTTCGATGAGCTTCAGTCGGCCATTTCGGCGCTGGCTCTGAGAGCGAAGCATTGCATCCTGGCTGGATATTTTAATTTCCATATGGATGAGGGATTGGACCCTGATACGATCAAGCTGATGGAGATTATGGCTCCCCTAGGCTTGGCCCCTTACCTTTTTGGACCAACGCATGTAAGGGGTCATACCTTAGATCAGGTTTTCTCCACGTCCCCCATTGAGGTCATGCCACTTCTGCCGGTGCTTTGGTCTGACCATAGCCTGGCGAAATTTCATGTACTAGGTACTAATAAGCCATCTAGTACCGCTCCTAGACAGCCGGGGCGAGCCCCCAGGGCCTTTCATCGGGTGACTCCAGCGATGCTGGTCCAGGCATCTCGCGATCATCCCTGACCTTTCTCGGGAGACCTGGAGAGGGATTTAGAGGCCCTGCAGGCGTGGCTTACGGATAGGCTGAACGATCTGGCCCCCGTGACGGCCCCCCGATTAACACCGAAACGGGTTTCTGCCCCCTGGTTCACTGAAGCACTGTTGGTTTCCCGTAGGCAGTGCAAGGTGGCTGAAAGGGCTTGGCGCTCTCAGTACGATCCAGCGGCCAGGCTTGTATATAGGACTGCGGTTAAGGCCTATCATCGGGACATCCTCCTGGAGAAAAAAGGTTACTTTGCAAGAAGGATAGAGGCGGCCTCTAATTCCTGCAAGGAGATCTTTACAATTGTGAGGGAATTCACAGCCGCGCAAATTAATTCAACTCAGGCTGCTCCTTCTGACTAATGGGTCTCGGCTCTCGCTAATTTTTTTACCACCAAGATCAAACTGATTCAGGACTCTTTCCCTCTGAGGGTAGTTGAAGTTCCTTGGAGCCTCGAAGACGGGTCAGGTCCGTGGCCCCTTTCGGGCTCAGTCTTGGCGGATTTTCCACCTATTTCAATTCCTTCGTCGCTGGCACTTATGGCTAATCTTAAGTCTGGGTCGCCTCTTGACCCATGTCCGGCCAAATTCCTTGCGAAAGTGGCCGATGCTATAAACCCGCTGGCGAATCCGCTCTTGAATCTCTCCTTGAGTCGGGGGGTGGTCCCGCAGGCTTGGAAACAGGCGATGGTCATTCCCCTTCTTAAGAAGCCTGGTCTTGACACGGAGGTCTTGGCCAATTATAGGCCAATCTCTCTCCTCCCGGCGCTGGCTAAGATCCTGGAGAAGCATGTTCATATCGTACTCTCCAATTTCCTGGAATCTCAAAATTTGCTGCACTCTACCCAATCTGGCTTCCGCCCCAATTTAAGCACCGAGACGGCGCTTTTGGAGGTGTCTGAGGCCATTAAAGAGGCGCGGGATTCGGGGGGCAAAGTCATGCTCGTCATGCTGGACTTGTCTGCGGCCTTTGATACCGTCCCCCATGAGGGTCTCCTCATCAGACTTCATGAGATCGGTCTGAGGGGGACGGTGCTTAGCTGGTTTAGATCATTTCTGGCCGGCTGCCGACAAACGGTCTGGGCCTCACCCAGCTCCGCCGTGATGCCGCCTTTGGGAGTCGGAGTTCCGCAGGGTTCTGTGTTGAGCCCGACGCTCTTTAACATCTTTATGACCCCTCTCGCGGCATTGGTGGAGTCTTATGGGGCCCAGATCGTATCCTATGCCGACGATACCCAGCTCCTCTTTACGTGCAGGAAAGGAGAAGAGTTTGATGGAGAGAGTATCCGCTTGGGGCGGTTTTCAAATGGTTCCAGCTGAACAGCCTCAAATGCAACTCAGATAAATCTGAGGTACTTTTCTTCGGCTGCCCTCACGATCCAGATTGGCAGGAATGGTGGCCGGTTAATATGTTTCCTCCAGCACACTCGTCCCAGTTAGCTAAGAATCTGGGAATTAAGATGGATAATGGCCTGGCGTTAAGATCTCAAATCCTTGGTCTTACGGAAACTTGTTTTGGCCTGCTTAGGATGCTGCGCAAGTTTCTTCCTTTGTTATCAGTAGATCATAGGAAGTTGACGGTGCAGACCTTAATTGGCTCAAGATTGGACTATTCCAACGTCCTGTATCTTGGCCTGCCGGACTATCTTCTGCAACGGCTCCAGGTGGTCCAGAACGCGGCAGCGCGGGCCATTTTTGGCCTATATAGGCGTGCCAGAGTTTCGGGACTCCTGCAGTCGCTCCATTGACTGCCTGTCCGGAAACGGATAGTGTTCAAGGCCTTGACCCTGGCCCATAAGGCTCTCCATGCTTCGGGGGCAAAATATCTCCAAATGAGGCTTGCCTTTTACCATCCGACCCGAACCTTGAGGTCTGAATCTCTGTTCCTTGCGGTGGTCCCTCGAGTAAAGAGGGCCCGCATTGGGGGCCTCTCTTTCGGGCTGTTGGCATCACAGATGTGGAATAGGTTGCCTTTGGCACTTCGCAGCACCTCTAACTTGCTGATTTTTAGGAAGGGCCTTAAAACCTGGCTTTTTGCCCAGTAGTCCGTTTCTGTTTCCAGTTTCACTTTGCTCCAATGTGTTGTGTTACTCTGTGATTGGTTTTAATAAAAGCGCCGGGGCACTCTATGGAGTAGCCGTGCGCTATAAAAGACAAAAAAATAACATAACATAACATTTGGAGAAAGTTATATTTATGTTTTGCATCTCTTGAATGTCTGTAGCTGTGGGAGGTCGCGGAAGATTCTTGATTATTCCTAAAAGTAGCCTAGTACTATAGATTTTATTGTGATAGTACATTTTCTGGTTTGTCTAAGATGTACTGTTGATAACCATGCTAAGGTGAATTTGCAGTTTTTCCTCAATGTTTATGTAGGAAAACTGTTTAAAACACCTGGCTTTATGCGGATAGGGGCAATTAATAATTTTTACTCACAGAACTCTCCCCGTTTGGGGCGACTTTACCTTTCCTCATGAAACTATGTCCATGGGGCAAGGCATACATTTTTTCACAACTCTGTAAACCTTCACTTCTAGAAATGCTGTTGGCATTTTGTTTTTGAAACTTACTTTTTATTTCTGTAACTGTGCATTCATGGCATCCATTTATTTACTTCATATTGCCTATTTTACATTTTTGTAATAAAACTTGTTTAACTTCCCATGGTTCTAGAACTCAGTTCTAGAGAGGTCCCAGACACTATTGTGATTTTACTCATCTACTTTTGGACCCAATGTTGTAGAGGGGGAGTGTGCCTTAATGCTAGATCAAGGGTGCTGGAGGTCAATCACTAGAGATTATTTTGGGGTTATCAAGATATTGGGGTTCAGTAAATTATTGGGTTGGTGCTCCCAGAGGATTAAAAAAAAATTGTCTATCTTAACAAATATATTTTAGAAGTATTGCACCCTGAAGACACTATATTTTACCTTAGGTTGCTGTTTATTAGACTTTGCAAGATGTTCTCAGAATATTATGTTCTGAAGACTCAGTAACACGTCAAATGAAACACTACATTATATCTCAAGTAGCATTAGTTGGATTGTACTATATGAGTTGATGATTTATTTACATATTCGTGAAGTGCATCGGAGAGTATTTATATTATTCATAAATGCTTGACACCCTCTGATAAGAAATGTATACATAATCTATGGACAAAGATCTACCCAGCCATTGGTCAATCAAGCAGATTAAATTACCTGAAAAGATACACCGCTTAGAATACTAAAGCAATAATAGGGAATGTACAGAACGTCTTGGCCTTTCCAAATATCTAATTCACACTATTTCCAACAAGACCGGAAGAGGCAAGGAAGCAAAAATACGTGATGAATGTCCAGATAGACCTTTTGCATCCAGAAAAATTTGTAGTTTAGCATAAAAAAATATATATATCTTTTCGAGCCGAAATGTTATGGCACTAGCACGCATTTAATTATCAAATAAATTTGCACTGGAGTCCAGGTCCGTGTCTGTGTTGTTTGGGGCAGGCGATACCAGCTGGCTGCTTTGACGAATACACGGAGTTTCCGGATATAGATATAGATATATATATATGCAGCACCTGTTAAAGAGGAGAATGAAATGTATTATGCTATGTGGTTGCGTATGAATGAATATTAAATAAAGGGGAGGTGTCCGCCACGCTGTGAAGTTAAGGGACAAGGGGGGTATACAAAGTACCTGGAGGGTTTTCTTTTATACTATGTTTGTATAACTTGGGCAAGGGGATGCTTGCTGACAATTTAGAAGGACTGTGAAGCAGGCTTGGTATTCCTTGCTAAACAGTAACCTTTGAGTTTCATTAATCATTCCATTATTGAGGTAGTATGTCAAATGTCATGTCAATATCAGTCTAACAACTAATAAAGGGCACAGAACGTCACGTGATAGAGTGTTATACACGGCTCTGTAGCCTGGGCATCTCAGGACAAACCCAGTAGTTGTGGGGAGTTTAAGAATATGGAAACGTCTGATGTAAGGGAAGAATGTTTTTATTGTAATTACAGTGAGTGTTTACTAACCCTGACGATGCGTTTAATCTCGTATTCAAGAAAGTATGCTGGATGGACCTCTTGGATTTAAGAGCACAGACCCACAGTATTGTTAGCGACTGATTGCCTGCTAAAGTAGCAGAAGTCGCCAAAACCCCATCGAAAGTCACTGAATTACGCGGTTTAGATTAGAGGCTTTGTACAGAACTCAAAACAGCGAGCTAGCTCATCAATGCTATCCACAGCTACAGTCACAGGAAGTTAACTGCATACTTGCTGTCAGCCATGCAAAGAAGCGCTTCGTGGCTTCGACAGAAGGGTGAAGCAGTACATAAATTATACAGTGATGAAGCCACTGGCAGCCGGGAACAGTTTACTGTCCGCATGCCACTTTCTAAAGTCGTACACGCACCACAATTAATGCCGCTGTAACACTGGCAGTGTGCGGGAATAAAACAAGTGCCTGAACAACCCACACGCCCTACTCCAAAGCACTACAGCTGTGCCCATCCCTTTGTTTACCCGGTGCCCTGCCCACCCCTGTCCTTACGCTGTGATGCGGGCGGTCTTGTAGTGGTGCTGCCAGAGCCCAAGCATAGATGGTAGCAGAGAAGCAGAAGGAGGCCTGGGCTGCGGGGCAGCAGCAGAGCCCGTGGGCCGGAGAGTCCCCGCATCTCCGAGGCAGGCAGCACTCGCACTGGGCTGGATCCCCCTGCCTGTAAAGACGGGCAGCTAAGGACAACAAATTCCCCCCGGAAGCGGTAGCGACAGAACAGTACTGCTTCCTGTCTTGTGTCAGGCGCAGAGGAAAGCAGCAGCCTAGCAGAGATGACAGGCAGGCGAGGAGGCGGGGCTAAGGAATTAGAAAGAAGGAACTAGGGCCCACATGCAGCAAGCATTTTTGTAGTCGCAAACGGTGCGATTCCTTAAAATCGGCCGTTTGCGAATGCAAAAGTGCTTTTTGGGATGCATGAAGCAATTTTAGAATTCGTAACATGTTTGCGAGTTCTAAAATTGCGGGTGCTTTTAAGAAGTCGCAGATGTGCGATTTCTTAAAAGCAATGCATCATTAAATTTAAAACTGTAAATTTGCAATTAGGGTGCCAAATTTACCGAGTGGTTGAACCACTCGGTAAATTTGGAAAAAGTGTTTAAAATGCTTAAAATGGTTTTTTTTCAACATTCATGTTTCACACACACATGTCCTTAGGACATGTGTGTGTGAAACATGATGCGAAAAATACATTTCAGGGGTGCATGGGGGGGTCCTTTGGACCCCCCTCTGCACCCATGAAATTTTCAAAGTGCCACTCGCAATTCCCATTGACTCCTATGGGCCTTTTGGCCCATAGGAATCAATGGGAATTGCGAAAATTAACTTAAGAATTCGGTATTCATTTGGGATTCGGTAAAAATTGCGATTTTTACCGAATCACAAATGAATACCGAAAATAATGATGCATAGCATTTTGCACTTCTTAATTTGCGATTCCTTATTTTTCGCAAATTAGGAAGTGCAAAATGTCACAATGCTGCATGTGGGCCTAGAGGTGCAGAGCGAGTGGAGCAGTACAGCAGGAAGGGAAAAGCGAGGTTGGCAGGGCTTTAAGTGGGCCGGGTCTTGTGTTCCCCACTCGCAGTTTTAAAAACCAGCTGCCGAGACGGGTCCGTATCGAGCCCTATATTTTTACCCTCAGTGTTGAAAAATAATCTCGCCTCGGAAAGTATGATCACCTGATGGTGATCTGAAAGCGCACGGCATAGGATTCGTGGTTGGCACAGTTCAGGCTCTAAATGTAACATGTATACAGTGATTAGCTGTTGAAGGCTGATAAAGCTGCTGCGTGGGTTCCTGCCCAGTATTAGCAGCTTCTGCATATTTTTCAAACTCACTACAAAGTAAAGTAAATATGTTCTAAAGGGTTTCATTTAACGTTCTCAATGGAGCTTTACCCTCATCTTCAAAATTGTAAGGGCAAAATAGCAGCCCTGTCCAGAAAGAGGAACAGAGAGGATGAGTCGAAATCGCACATTTTGGAGAATAAAGCATTCGTTTAAAACCCTTCCTTCTCTGCTGTTACAGCCAGGAATAGAGTGTTCATGGCCACTGATGCAAAGTTGAGTGTTTTTTCTTTAAAAAAAAATATATGGCTAGTTCATGGCACTCTCGTGATAAACGTTTTGCTCTTAGGTCCTGCTGCACACATGTATAAAGATTCTACATCTCTCAAACTGCTCTCTTTCTCTGGCTGCCCTGAACGTTGAGTACTCATTGGCATTACTGCTACTCCCTTCTCGAGTTTTTTCAGCACTTCATCCAGTATTGGGCAGTCTGTAGTAACTAGTCCCAAAAATGTTCCAGATGTTTAAAAATACCAGTATTTCCCCCAGAAAATTTCCCTTTTATGCTTACTATTTCTAATGGCACAGAATTTGTTTTTCGTATAAACATAAATGTATTGTTGCTTGCGATCTTCAGTTTATGGTTTTGTGAAAGAATTGGATATTTAGGCCACACCCAGAGATACCTTGATCAAGTGCCTGTTGATCGGATATGAATTTGCCTTAAGAAATAAAAAGACAAGAAGCGATTATCAAAACAGGTACAAATTGGTTTCATTAAATGCAATGGCGGGAGAGTCTCGACAGAATGCTTCTGAGGATAGTCTCTCTTGGTGTAAAAGGTTTTGCTGACATTATATACCTCTCACGAGGTACAATAAAGTAATTTCTGCATTCTTGAAAAGGCATCTCAATCATAAATTAACAAGTTTGGTCATCTGATAAGGACACAGATGGCTCTCGACCTCGGGGAGAGCTAGTGTGTGTATGTGTCCAGATGTCCGGCATGAGGAGTGTGTGATCACTACGTGTGATGTACTGGTACTGAGACAAAGAAAGTCAATCATAGGGGCGGACAGATCCCAACCCAGAGGGAAACCTTTCAGTGCCAGAGCTGACTGAGCCCCACCTCTCTTCTAACAGTGGAGCCAGACAAGGATATGAAGACGTAGGTACACCAAAAAGTTCTGAAATGTCCTCAAAACAGGCCTACTATGAGCCAGAGCTTCTCTGGAAGTACGCTACAAACAACTGAAGTTTGATCAGTCTAAACAGGTGCAAAATGAAGACCATTAATGTTCCAGTATAATCCCAGATAGCAGCCAAACACAAATTGTGGCTCCCCTCCACCAGATACAAGAGGCCAAGAACTACAACAAAGGTGGATTGGAAGAAGACCACAACAGCCAGTGAGAGAGAGCATACTGAGGTGGCATACGCCTAGGCACAGAACCATAGACTAGACCTCCAGACATAAGCACAGAGTTGTCAAAGAGCGAACAATTACAGACACAATCTCCAAAGCAAAAAATTCAGCTCCACCCAGGAACGAACCAGGGGCCAGTCAGCTGCGGCCCGTTTACCTGGGCAATGGGGCCACACCCACTCACATTTCTCCAGAAAAGAAGAGTTTCAGTCATACTGAGCAAAGATCAGCCTGACAGATATCTTCTTGTTCAGGTCAGGCAGCCAGGAGATAGACATGCCCTAAATGCTCAGACTCCTGGCTGCTTGAACTTGACTTTGCTAAGCTGAGAATTTCACAGCCCTCTGGGCATGAGCGCTTCAGCCTGGCAAATGTGTCTTCGAGGCCCTCCCCCTCGTGAGGAGGGGGAGGTCATGATTGATTCGGACCTGTGAGCTCCAGTTTTAAACCCAGAAGTGCCCAGGGCTGAGTGTCAGTCAGTGACACCTCGTCACTGGGTGGGATGGGGTCAGCAGTCTTGCTAACCCATCCCTCTGCATGACCAGTGCAGTACTCAATGGTCAGCCAAAGAGAGAAGGCAGCAGTCCCACCCTCCTTGGCTTTCCTCTCCTGGAGCTCCAGGGTATGTAAGTTGTTGAATGTTTGGTGCATGCATGCTTGCATGTAATAAATGTATGAATTTGTTGTGAGTTTTGTGAATGGACATGTGTGTGCGTGTGTGTGCGGTCGTGAATGCATGGGGGTGAGTGTATATGTGTGTTTGTGTGGCCCATCATTATTTTTAAATACCAAATCGGAATTTGCCAAGAGCTATGGCTCACTAATTGCAACTGTCGTACAGGCAGTGAGTGATGACTTCACTCATTGCAGCAAGTACCTTTATTTTTCGCTGCACAGCAAAATCAAAACATCTCTCCCAACACAGAACTATTTCTAAGCATAATATCCAGCCAAGAGCCACAAGAGGAGATGGGCAGGAAGAGAAAATGCACCTCTTTGGAAGAATACATTGAAACCACCTTCCAGCCTGAAGCTATGTCTGGAGTATCTAATTCAGACACATGAGCCCCTAAATCTGATATACCTGGTTAGCTCTTTACACTGTACTTCCATAAATATATCTACATTAACCATTAGTTTATAAATGTTTCCAAATAAAAAGTAAGATCAGATGTGTTGATAAAATGTATTTTTTTTTAATTTCTCAAAGTAATATTTTCAAATAATGCAATAAAGGTTGTGAAATTAATGCATTACATGTTGCCATAGTGTCCAAAACAATGCATTGTGGTTAATGTAGGCTATTTGCATAACCCCATCACTTACATTTTTTCTTTAAATTTCCACCTTGATGGCCTGCATAAAATGTTTTGTTATAGAATATATAAATATATGTTTAAAATATAGCTCTAAAGTAAAATTAAACCTTAATGATGTTTAAAAAACAATCTTAATACTAATTATATATATATATATATATATATATATATACATAATATATATATATATATATTCGAACCTGCTTCCCATCCACCTCCAATAGCTGGACACAGAAAACGGCACACCAGGAAAATCCAGCACAAATCCTTTATTGTGCACTTATGAAACAAGGACGACGCGTTTCGGCGTTTGGCTTTATCAAGGCACTTGATAAAGGCAAACGACGCGTTTCGGCGTTTGGCTTTATCAAGGCACTTGATAAAGGCAAACGCCGAAACGCGTCGTCCTTGTTTCATAAGTGCACAATAAAGGATTTGTGCTGGATTTTCCTGGTGTGCCGTTTTCTGTGTCCAGCTATTGGAGGTGGATGGGAAGCAGGTTCGAATAGAGTGTGGCGGCTGCTGCCACCAACGGCGCCAGCGTTGTAAGGCCGAGGATCATTTCTGCAGCAACTTGGTGAAACATATATATATATATGCAAACCGAATATCATTCACTGTTGGGTAAATGGAAGGGCATGAAATTACTGTCAGAGTGCGAATATCAATATCTCAAAACAGATCATCCGATAATGCCCTTCATATATTTTATCCCTAAAGTACATAAAGACCCAGAAAACCCCCCGGTAGACCCATCATAAGTGCACGGGGTGGATTGCTGGAGAATACATTAGTCTAAATTGACTATTTTTTGCAAACTTATGTACAATCCCTGGACTCATATATTCGAGATTCGGGGGATTTTCTGTGCAAGCTCAAAAATATCAGGTGGCAACCTGGGGATTGGATGCTGGCCCTTGATGTGAGTGCCCTCTATACAAGCATCCACCACCAGGATGGGATCAATGCTGTTAGATACTATTTGGAAAGGAGGTCTGATGTGTATAAGGAACATAATGCCATGTTGATTAAGAAGTTGACATATTGCTTGGAACATAATGTTTTTATGTACAATAATCTTTTGTACAGGCAGCGACAGGGAGTGGCGATGGGGGCCAGGTACTCCCCTAGCTTCGCATGTTTACACATGGGAGCTTGGGAGGAACTGGTCCTCAAAACCAACTTCGAAAAAGAGATGAAAGAAAATGTTATTTCGTGGTACCGCTACATTGACGATTTGTTTGTTGTGTGGAGGGGTGGACGTGAAGAAGCCGAAACATTCATTAAGGCAATTAATGATAATGCATTCAATATCAACTTCACAGTCACGATGAGCCAGGAACAAGTCCCCTTTTTAGACATAGAAATTTATGTGCACGACAACAAATTGGAAAGTAGATTATTCCGAAAAAGTACGGCATGTAACACAATACTGCACGCGAGCAGTACTCACCCAGCCCACTTAATACGTAGCATCCCGCATGGGGAGATGCTGCGTTTGAGAAGGTTATGTAGTGAGGAGGATGAGTTAAAGAAAGCTCAGGAAGCCAGCATCAGTAGATTTTTGGAAAGGGGGTACCACATTAACACCATCAAACAAGCAATACAGAAATCCATGGCTATGGATATATCCGAGCTACTGGGTCAACATGATGTCTCGGCTGAGACACAAATTCAGTTAAATATGACAAGCAGCAATGTAGCAATGAAAATTGAACCTTTCCGGATAATTATGGGATACTGTACTCAACATAGGGGGATCCGCAAAATTATTGATAGAAATTGGCCTATAGTAAGTAAAGATCCCATTATTGGCCAGGATTTACGCAAAAAAGTGTCCGTTACATTCAGCAAGGCTCCCAATATGAAAGAGAGAGTTGTGGTCACATGCCATGAGATATTTGATACCACATCTTGGTTTAAGAATAACCAGGGTTTTTTCAGGTGTAAAACCTGCAAAGCCTGTGTCCATGGCATTAACAAACGGGTATACAAGGATGGTTTTAGTGATCGAGAACACCCGATCACTAAAGTATTGACGTGTAAAACGGAATACGCGATTTACATCCTGGAATGCCCGTGCCAACTCAGATATGTGGGGAGCACAAAGTTCCGTGTACATAAAAGAATATTGCAGCATGTCAGGGCAATTACATCACAGGACAACACCTACCCTGTGGCTCGCCACTTTAAACCACACCACCAAAGTAACAACAAGGAACTCACATACTATGTGGTGGATGCCATTACGGCAAGCAGGAGGGGAGGCAACAGGGAGGCCAAGTTACGTAGATTAGAAACCAACTATATTCTGAAATTCAATAGCAAGCAGCCAGGGGGGTTGAACCTTACTGAGGACTTATATACATGTTTGCATTAAGGAAGAGGGTAACAGAAGTCAATATGAGTATGAAATTAGGGCAAAGGAGGAAGGATTTGAATGTATATAATGTGTATATATATTAATTGAGTACAATCTAATGTGTAAACATTTACTGGTAAATCTATTTATTTATTGGCTTTTAGCACAAACACAATTCCTTCTTTCATAAACAAATGACAGAATCTATATTCCTTTAATAGGAATTGAAGTAAAAACATATCGTACTATGTGTAATAACATCTGAACCTGAATCCTCATATATATATATATATATATATATATATATATATATATATATATATATATATATATATATATATATATATATATATATATATATTATGTTGTATCAATGGACTGGGAGGTGAAGGTTAACCATGAAGTCAAATTATCCAACTAAGTTGATATACCTTATGATATACCTTCATGGTTAACCTTCACCTCCCAGTCCATTGTTACAACATAATAACATTATGTGTCCTGTATTCCAACACTGGTGAAACAAGAAATGACAAAAAATGTGAAATCAAAAATGAAAGTATCAAATATATGAAATCCGGCAAGAATGACCCACAAAAGGTGTTTGGTATCTATGTTCATCGTATAGGAAATATGTCAATGAAAATATTGGGTATTATCCATATGATATACATATGGGGGATGTGTGAGGTATGCAAATATAATGAGAATATAAAAAATGCAGAGCAAAGGGGCTGCGGATAGCAGACGTATAACAACATAAATAAAGGTTCTGGGCTCAGACCAACTCTGTTAGAGAAATGTATATACATTTTAAAATAGCACGGAAATGCACTTTAAAGTACACTTATATATTTTGTTTCATGACAGTAGGAGGTATTAGACTGATTGAGTATCAGGACATGAAATTTTTAAGGGATTTAACCCATTATTAATTTTTGAATTATCTTGATGCCAAAACAGTAAGGGGATTTAACCTGTTATTAGTGTATAAATGTAAATAAAATAATGAATTTCAACATGTATATATACAATTATGAAAGCGAGTATGTATAATTATATCATGTGAAATCACGGCTGATGAAATGCCTGAGAGTCTTTCTCCCATGTTCATGAAAAAAGAATGTCCAATCATGGAGCAGCACTGTGCACTTTAAATGCTCACGATGAATGTTGTTGCGCTGTCATGTGATCAATGCTTTGTGCCGAAACGTTATGGCGACAGCTGAATAAAGATTAACAGCATCCAAGAAAGTTTGGTCCGTGTCTGTGTTCGCAGGCGTGGTCGTGGGAGAAGGAGCACGCGAGGAGACGGAGGTTGCCTCATATATATATATATATATATATATATATATATATTCACTGAAAAAACCATAGGTTATAGACCATATATAGTTAGGAATTAGCATTTACAAAACCTTGAAAATTCACTGAAAAAACCATAGGTTATAGACCATATATAGTTAGGAATTAGCATTTAAAAAACCTTATTTTACTCACACAAAACCATTGAAATTACATATATAGTTAGTTGCACTAACTATATATCGCGCACCTGCAATCCACTGCTGATGATGTCACATATTACATCATTCATGACATGGTCAGTGACATCACTGATGACATCACTGATGACATCTCAAATGACATCACTGATGACATCACTGATGACATCTCATTTGACATCAATGACCACATCACTGATGATATCATTCATATGACAATACAATGCATCTCCTCACATTTTAATATAACCTCTGTTTCACCCAGTGTTAAATACAGAATATAATTTTTGAAACCATTGACACACCAATACTAGTTACTACATACGCACTCACTGATTCCTACGTCTACACACACCTTCACTCATTCACCCATACTATCATTCATACATACAATCACTCATCTTTACAACACTATCATATGCACTCATACACCTATACAGACACTCACAGTCTGCCACTCATCCATGGAGTTACTCACACACCTAGTCAGTCCTGTAAAGAATCAATGACACTTCCATTTTCTTGTCTATACAGTTAAACATAGAGCACCTTACATTTTCAAACATATACTAACACATACTTACCTTGTTATACAATCATTGATACAAGTACACATTGATCTGCACAGAGTCACACACCTCCCAGCCAGCCACACACACACTCAGTCTCCCATACAAATACTTGGACAATCAATCAGTAACCCATATAGTTAATTATATAGCTACTGATCAAAACATGCAGCAGTTTACAGAACAACAGACATAATGATGCACAAATTAAGACACTTTAGTCACTAACCCATGCACTCAGTGAGACACATTTAATCACTCACTCATGCATTCAGTCATGCACCTACTAAATCCTTTGTCCAGACACTTATACTTCCACTCATTCTTCAATATGTAAGACACATTTTAACTTTACAGAAACATACAGTCACTGGATGTTGTCATCAGTGATGTCATCAGTGATGTCATTTGAGATGTCATCAGTGATGTCATCAGTGATGTCACTGACCATGTCATGAATGATGTAATATGTGACATCATCAGCAGTGGATTGCAGGTGCGCGATATATAGTTAGTGCAACTAACTATATATGTAATTTCAATGGTTTTGTGTGAGTAAAATAAGGTTTTTTAAATGCTAATTCCTAACTATATATGGTCTATAACCTATGGTTTTTTCAGTGAATTTTCAAGGTTTTGTAAATGCTAATTCCTAACTATATATGGTCTATAACCTATGGTTTTTTCAGTGAATTTCAATGGTTTTTTAATAGCAAATATCATAAGCTGTCGAATGTCAAGTACGTGGTAAGTGAAAACATTTTCGTGTTTATGCACACTGATCTGCTTTGAATGGTGCCCCCCCCCCCTCATTTCTATTAGGAGTACTCTCTCTTTGCAGATAGTGAAAGGTAGTTAACGCAGGCCTTTGCCCCCGTTGTAATCCGTCGTGCCTGCTTCTCTCTCCATTTGATTGATTGTTATCCAAGTATTTACTGTTTTAGAATTAGTTCTCTTTGGTTCATTCTCTATTTACAAACAAACACAGAGTCGCAATACTCTGTTTAGTCTTTGCAGATAACGAAAAATCGTGTAAAAAAAAAGAAAAGGAATCGAGCAAAATCAGTAGGCCACTAATGGGATCTCTTTTTGACCTCGCTAAAATAGAAACATTAGGAACAACCCCTCATGACAAATACAAAACTAGTGAGATGAACTGAACTCCACACAATGATGGCTGCAAAACAGCTCGGCTCCGCCACCCACCCCGCCCAAAATAACGATAAAGAGCGGCTGCCATGATTGGTTGCGGAATGGCCACGACGGAGCTACGAAATGATGCTGCTCTCATGCTAACCCCAGCTTCAGTCTGAAACATCCAGAAACACTGTAGACTACCAATTCGATCAGTTCCGGTAGCGCCCCAATGTAACCCGGTAGAGAAGAACTAGCCCTCCCCTCTTTCACTGATGGTTCTTGTTGCCTGTCCCTTCTGTTCTCATTTAACAGAACTATTTAGCCTGCTGAAAGGGGTTGTGTTCCGACCGCTGGTTGGTGGAGACATTTTGACTATATTCTGGACCTGCGTTGTCGCGTAATGCGTCATATGACGCGCCGCGTTAGCGCATCCGGAAGTCATCCGGGGCGCGCAGCGCGTAACGTAAGCATAACAAGTCATGTGACTTGTTAATAAAACTTTTCATTGGTTCATTTTACTTTTCTTATTGTAATGATGAAAGGCTTGCTCATATGACCTAAAAATTACGCTTTTCATTACTTCCGAACATTATTTTTTCTTAAATATATGTTATAATGTTCCAGGCTAATGTACTTTCCCGGAAATTTTACAACTGTCCTGCAAGTAAAATATATTCTTTTTTCGAGAAAAAGAGCGTTTCTTCGTCCCATGATGGAGCCGTTGAGCAAAAGAGGGTCGACCTGCTGTCTTAGTCGCCGATACGCCTGAATATGAGATTCTTATCGATCACTTTATGTTGCAGGAATAGAAAACACAACAGCCCTTGACCATTTATCTTTACTGCGTTCCTTCGTATTATACCTTTTACCCTTCATGTAATTGGTCTGCTTTATTTCACTTGCCTTTTAATGATTCTAAAACAGTGACTATTATTACAAACTTTACCAATGTATATACTACTACCATGTTTTCTTTTAAAAACCTTTATTGTGAAAATTTCATTATACAAATACGAGCCTATAACCACGTGGGCCGGCCACGGAGCAAACTGTAATCGTATGTGATGAGTAGACATTTACACTGTAGAGGAACGTAACGGGCGGGCCATTAGGTTGCAAGAACTAAGGTGTCTAACAGTTACGGAATCGGTGGACGTACATTTTATAATTAAAATACGACAGGGCCAGTTACAATAAAATTATCTAGATATACATTTGCGGGCAAGTACCATGGGTGACGTTAATTCGAACTTTCAACAGTACAGTAATCAATAACACATCAGAACTTAATATCAATAGGGATGTCGAAATATTCAATCAATTCTCGTCCCCGCCCGCCATGTGCTTCAAAACTGCATACGTATCTCGTGATTTCAAGGTTCTGCAACCAGTACACAACAAGGAGTTATGAGTCCCATTTATTCCGGCGCCATTTTGGGCGAGGACGGGCAGGTCCAGGATATAGTCAAAATGTCTCTACCAACCATCGACTATGATGATGTTCATATGCTGTATTTATTAGAGTAACACTCATCTGCCCACATGAAATTAATTTACCACAATCTAAACATGTCATTTTAATCTTTTCAAAGTTCTTCTAAATATTTGGGACCGTTTCCCTTGCCTCTGAAGCTCTCAGTGCCACTTCTTTGATGAATGTACTAGCAGGTCAGGGGTTCTCCTCCAAATCTCTCTTTTATGCAGCACTATAATTAATTGGTGCCACCTCTCCATATGACGATGCATGGTATAGTTACCACAACTATATATTTTTTCGTTTCCTCTGGAGAGTTCATCGTGGCAGATGAAGCGTGTAACATACCGGGCATTTACCTTTTTTTGCATGTACAGGAAAGGAAAAAAAAATCGAGCGTTCGAGTTCTTAGGTGTCCCAGGGCCATTTTAGTGGACCAGGCCCAAATCCAAAGAACAGCTATCTCACAGGCTAATGGGGCGACCCACGCCGAGTTTCAGCATTGTAGGATGACCACACAAGTACAGCAACTTGCTAGACATCACCTCGGTGCCATCCGGATCTCGGCGCCCCACTGCAGATGAAGTGCCTCTCAACTATGAAACCACCAGAAAACGCTTGAGTCAGCTTTGTGTGAAGCCGCCATTTTGATTCAATCAATAGCGTCCCCCTGCACACATTCAGGGACCTGGTCGTGTCTTCAGGTCAAACGAATTTGGGACAAGATGCAGAAAGGAAAAGGAAAAAAGTTCCGCCGGACCCCGGGAGGTGGCCGCCTATGTCATGGGCGATCTTAGGCCACACCAGGGCAATAGTGAAGCTGCAGCAGGTGCAAATAAGCTTCAGACAGTGTTACAAGCGCTGCTCAGAACTCTCAACTATGACACCACCTCGGTGCCATCCGGATCTTGGCGCCTTGTGCTGGTTCCGGCCTATTCACACATCGGTCCGCTACTGACGCCACCTCACAGGCCAACGGGGCACCCCACGCCGACTTTCGGCGCAGCATTGTAGGATGGCCACACCAGTGCGGCAAATTGCTGGACACCACCTCGGTGCCATCCAGATCTCGGCGCGTTGTGCTGCCTTCGGCCTATTCGCCACAAGTGCGCACGCAACTCAGCTGCATAGCGAGTGAAACACCAAGGGGCGCCCCACTGCAGCCGAGGAACCTCCATCTTGGGGGCGACGCACAGCATCACATTGCTTTCCAATGCAGTCAGATCCTCAAACAGCCCCCACTGACTGACGCGAACTCACAGGCCAACGGGGCGCCCCACGCCGACTTTCGGCGCAGCATTGTAGGATGGCCACACCAGTGCGGCAAGTTGCTGGACACCACCTCGGTGCCATCCGGATCTTGGCGCGTTGTGCTGCCTTTGGCCCCATTCGCACATCAGTCCGCTACTGACGCCATCTCACAGGCTAATGGGGCGCCCCACGCCGACTTTCAGCATTGTAGGATGACCACACCAGTACAGCAACTTGCTAGACATCACCTCGGTGCCATCCGGATCTCGGCGCCCCACTGCAGATGAAGTGCCTCTCAACTATGAAACCACCACTGTGACATCCGGATCTTGGCATCTCAGCGCCTTGTGGTGTCTTCTCGTCAGAAAATATTGTTGCGCTGCCTTTGGCCCCATTCGCACATCAGTCCGCTACTGACACCATCTCACAGGCCAACAGGGCGCCCCACGCCGACTTTCAGCATTGTAGGATGGCCACACCAGTGCGGCAACTTACTAGACACCACCTCGGTGCCATCCGGATCTTGGCGCGTTGTGCTGCCTTCGGCCTATTCGCACATCGGTCCGCTACTGACGCAAACTCACAGGCCAACGGGGCGCCCCACGCCGACTTTCAACATTGTAGGATGGCCACACCAGTGCTGCAACTTGCTGGACACCACCTCGGTGCCATCCGGATCTTGGCGCGTTGTGCTGCCTTCGGCCTATTCGCACATCGGTCCGCTACTGACGCCGCCTCACGTGCCAACGTATTTTCTCCGCATTTTATACCCTATGCCGCATAACAGGTCATGTGACTTGTTTATAAAACTTTTCATTGGTTCATTTTACTTTTGGTTTCCTAATGATGGAAGGCTTGATCATATGACCTAAAAACAACACTTTTCATTGGATGAAAACTTTTTTTTTTTCCAAACGATGAAAGCCCCACCTTGTTTCTGGATGTTTCAGACTGAAGCTGGCGTCAGCATGAGAGCACCACCATCTCGTAGCTCCGTCGTAGTCATTCCGCGAGCAATCATGGCAGCCGCTCCCCACCAGAAGCCTGCAGGAGTCGGGGCCCCCAAAACTTTTGATGAATTCTCAAGGCGGAGGGGACGCTTTCGAGAATGGGGTCCAAGACCTAGCAGACAAGCGTCCGATTTCCAAGGTGTCCCAGGGCCATTTCAGTGGACCAGGCCCAAAAAGGAAAGAGCCTGCCGCCATTTTGAGAGTCCTGTGACAGCCGCCTATCGCTGCACCGCAAGAGTGGGCGCAACTCAGCTGAATTGCGGCTTTTGACACAGTGGACCAAAAACGGACGGAATGGCAACTGAAACGGTAAAGGGGCGCCCCACTACAACAGATGACACTCCACCTGGAGAGGCCCGTTCACGCCGCCTCCCCCGGGGCGCCCCACGCCGTTATTCGGAGCAGCATTGTAGGATACCAAAACCAGTGCGGCAACTTACTGGACATCACCTTGGTGCCATCGTTCTGCTGCCTTGGAACTATTCGCACAACAGTTTGCTACTGAAGACCCACCCCCCGCGACGCCCCACGCCGTTATTTGCTGGGTGGCAACTTACTAGACATCACTTTCGTGTCATCTAGATTTCAGCGCGTTCTGCTGCCTTGGAACTATTCGCACAACAGTTTGCTACTGATGACCCGCCCCACGCCGGAAATCTGGACGTTGTGCTGCGTTGGGACTATTCGCACAGCCGACCGCTACTTCGTTGTTTTTCCCTAAAAATGTTTATATGTTATTACTATTTTTGTTTTCTTGTATATATTTATAAATTATTAAAGTTTTATAATCTTACTACTTTGTCGGAGTGCTATATATTTTTAATGTGACACATAATTGTAAAAACTTTGATGTACAAAGAGTCATCCCTGGAATCTTCCGCTTCACGCTCGGTCCCCTCCCCAATCACAATACAGGATGGTTTTCAGATAATAGCAACGCTTCTGCTGTGACGGATCTCATCGAGTGTGGGCCTTGATCTACTATAACTCCTTTGAAGAGGGGTGAATCTTTACAGCTGTGGCCATAAACTACATCTGCAGGGCTAGCTGATACCCTAGGACCAGCCTGGACAATCGGACACAGAGGAAAAGGAGTGTCAGAGGATGCAGTAGTGAATAGGGCGAAAGGGAGGTGTCGGGCGGGCACAGGGTGTGATTCTCAGGAAAGAGCAGCGCAGATGGGGGGAGGTTTATTACCCATGCATAAGACAGAGAGCGGGGGTGACCACTGCCTGGGGGAGATGCTTGCGAGGGTGGGGAGCCATGCTAAGGATCGACAGCGTGCACAGAGTGGGTCTGGTCAAGGCATCTAAAATGGCTGCCGTGCACGACAAAAGTGTGGCATTTGAAAAAAGACAAGATGGCGCAGACAATGTTTTTCAACACTTCCTGATTTCCTTCGAATCGAACGTTAACAGACGTTGGGGCATATTACCAAAGTTAAGCGATATTTATCCCTAACGATGCATTGCAAAGATTTTTTTACCGTCAAAAATTATCGCAGATAAACCTTGCTATTATCAAAGTTTATCGCAAATACGATAAAAACCGACCGCAATGCATTAATATCGCTGAAAACTCAGCGATATTCATGCATTACCGAGCTAATCCTCTTAGCCATGTTATCCACCTCCCATAGGATAACATGGCTAAGAACTGCTCAGGGCAGCTGTTACTTTTTGGAGATATTCGCGCTTATCTCGAATATTTCCAAAAGTTGATAATAGGAGATAGCGATGTTAGCGACTGTTTCCAGTCGCTAACATCTTGGCATGCCCACTTTGCATGTCATTAGTGATAAATATCACTCACATGCAAAGTGGGGCCCAAGATGGTCGCTATCTCCTACTAGCCGTCGCTAACTGGTGTTAGCAACAGCTAGGTAATACAGATATAATTTTATCTCCGCGAAGCGGAGCGCTGTTACAGATATATATCTTGTTTTTGAACGTTAATTTCTCAAAATGCACTGAAGCACATATATTGAGACCTAGCAAAGGCACATCGGGCTACCAGTCCCTAATATTTTACCAAGTTTCGTGCAAATCCATTCAGCCGTTCGATTATTATTATTATTTATTTTTTTTGCCCCGCGGGGCCCTTTTAAAACCTCCACATCAAACCTAGGGGATCAGCGAGGATCTACTATGCCCCCTTATGGTCATTTGCCCCTTCGCTTTGGCCTCCTCTTGTCTCTCGATCCTACCGAGAGACAAGATGGCGGCCGCTACGGACTGTTTGGAATGTTTACAGACACCGGAGACCCAATCAGCTTCGCTTCGCAAAGCTCCGTAACGCGAAAAGTACGCGAAGCGGTGCGCTGTTACAGATATATATCTTTTTTTGAACGTTAATTTCTCAAAATCCACTGAAGCACATATATTGAGACCTAGCAAAGGCACATCGGGCTACCAGTCCCTACAATTTTGCCAAGTTTCGTGCAAATCCATTCAGCCGTAAGATTATTATTATAATTTTTTTTTTTTGCCCCGCGGGGCCCTTTTAAAACCTCCACATCAAACCTAGGGGGTCAGCGAGGATCTACTATTCCCCCTTATGGTCATTTACCCCTTCGCTTTGGCCTCCTCTTGTCTCTCGATCCTACCGAGAGACAAGATGGCGGCCACTACGGACTGTTTGCGGCCACTACGGACTGTTTGGAATGTTGACAGACGCCGGAGAACCAATCAGCTTCGCTTCACAAAGCTCCGTTGCGCGAAAAGTACGCGTCCTAGGCCGCTGCCCGGTCCGCGCTTACAGATATATATCTTTTTTTAAACGTTAATTTCTCAAAATCCACTGGAGCACATATATTGAGACCTACAAAAGGCACATCGGGCTACCAGTCCCTACAATTTTGCCAAGTTTCGTGCAAATCCATTCAGCCGTTCGGTCTAAAAGTGAGGCCAACCGCCCTATGGAAATTAACATGGGAAAAACGCGTTTTGGGACCCCCCTTTTTTCTCGGCCCCCCCTTGACGAACCCCCCCCAAATTTTCAAAGGCTGCTCAGAAACACAATGTGCCATTTTCCTGAAAATTTCAGCCAATTCCGTCCACAAACGGCAAAGTTATTAGACATAGAATTTTCAAAAATCCCATAGAGAAAAAATCCTAACTATATATACCTACTGGCGACCGCCAGTAGGTAATATATATATATATATATATATATATATATATATATATATATATATATTCCCCAAGACTTCTCCTCACAGAGAGAAATGAGCCGCACACATCGCAGGTAGGATTTCACCATTTATTTCACCATTCACAAAAGCTCCACTGTCCTTATGCATTTCGGCCGCATTGGCCTTATTCAGAGGAGGAGCTTGACACATCCAATGGCCTCCCGAACACACCTAGACCCAGTAATTGCTCACAATAATTACCCTCGGGTGGGTGCCCTATTGAGCTTCAGTATCGAGCATGCTGGTCCATGTAGTGTGTCTTTGGCCACAAAATTACTTCCCTTCAGTGGGCGATGTCAGATTAATTTTGTTTAATGAGGTTGTCCTGCGATCCCTTGCGCACCATTTTCGAGTGCGCTGAGGTCCAATCCAGGGGCCAGTCCCTGGTGGCTACCGCTGCCCGTCTTTTGGCATTCGCCAGCATCAAAGGTGGTCCTATTTCGGGCAGTCTTCGGCGCGCTTTCGCTGGGGGTGCGTCGCTCGCGGCCAGGACCCGGCCGTATTATGTTCCCCAAGACCTCTCCTCACGGAGAGAAATGAGCCACACACATCGCAGGTAGGATTTCACCGTTTATTTCACCATTCACAAAAGCTCCACTGTCCTTATGCATTTCGGCCGCATCAGCCTTCTTCAAAGAAGGAGCTTGACACATCCAATGGCCTCCCGAACACACCTAAACCCGGTAATTGCTCACAATAATTACCCTCAGGCGGGTGCCCTATTGAGCTTCAGTATCGAGCATGCTGGTCCATGTAGTGCGTCTTTGGCCACAAAATTACTGCCCTTCAGTGGGCGATGTCAGATTAATTTTGTTTAATGAGGTTGTCCTGCGATCCCTTGCGCACCATTTTCGAGTCCGCTGAGGTCCAATCCAGGTTTTGACCTACAACAGCTTTACCTACACATGCAACACCACCAGAAACAGAGGATGTTTGATTCATAGTTTCACATAGAAGCAGAAACTGCTGAAACAGTGGTTATCATTTCTCCAGAAAAGGAAAGCTTACCCAGCAGACAAAACACCACTCATACATTAAGAGACCCAACTACAACTAGTGCTTCCTTTGCAGTAATTCAAAAATAAGCAATACCACCTCTTCTTATTTTAGAAAGAGATAGTCTTTAGGCCTTCTGTATGGTTCAAAATTAGAGAAGTCCTGAAAATGCTCATGCGATGTCTGAAGATAATGCAGCCATAACATCTGATTTTGAAGACTTTTGTACTATCTCAGATAATCTGATAAAATAGAGAGATAAAGTGCCTACAAAAGATTGGAGATGGTGTTAAACGTCAAGACTAAACGAGACAATGTGTCTGTAAATGGCTCCCTCACACAAATGAATCAAGTAGCATTTCATAAAAAAACCTCTTTCAAGTGCACAATAAAATGTAAATCATGAAGAATTATTAACAATAATTCAAAAGCATTACAAAAGCAAATATACTAGCAGCATTTTAGTTTTAGTGCAGAACTGTTCATAATGTTGAGCACACATTGTATTAAATTAAAAACAACTCTCACAGGCTTAACAATGGCTTAATAGAATATAGCTACACAAATGGCTCAATACTCTGCATGGTACAGTCACCAAGAAAGGCACATGAATAATCGCCTCCGAGCATCTGGCCATTCTATGTAAAGGTTGGCTACAAACACTGTAACTATATGTCGAAGAACTTCTTACATGCAGTGGGACTTTGCACACCACAATGGTGATGTAAGAAGGAGAGTAGCCCAAGTAATAAACACCTTAGAGGAGGTGCAGATTGCTAAAGCTGGAGCTAGAGCAGCAAAGTTGGTTGACAAAACTGAGGAAGGCTCAAGTGTGAGCAGTATTTCTGGTGGTGAACCTGCTACATGAAGGTGCAGTAGTAGTCGGAGAATGTCAGTACATGAAAGATGCACATAATGTTCAAAGGAAAGCATAACTACTGGACATCAAAGCTAAGAATAGTAATGCATATAATACTACTGAGTAGATGTGTGTGCCTAGCCATCCCTTTGGTAGGTTGGTTAATCTAAAAGGCAGGGTTGCAGCTTCTTCTGGAATTGAAGAAGAGAGGAGGAGGTTCTGACGTAGAGTGGGAGGCCTTTCCTTGCTTTAGGAGCAATGTAATAGAATGGCTGTCCTGATCTGTTTCTGTGTATGCATGGGATGTGTGTGAGTAGAAGTCCTGCGGAGTGCAGATGGCTGGGTGGTTGGTGGAAGGATGATTCAACTGTTAAGGTAGGTGTGGCCTAAGTTTTGTAGTGCCTTGAATGTGTGTGAGGAGTTTGAAATGAGCATGTTTGTATATCTGGAGCTGGTGGAGCACCTTGAGGTGTGGTGTGATGTGAGCTCTGTGTGGGAGGTTGAGGATCAGTCTGTCTGCAGAGCTCTGAATGGTTTGTAATCCTCTAGTGTGGTGTTTGGTGATCCCAGTGTAGTATGTGTTTATGTGGTCCAACTTGCTGGTGACTAGGGCGTGAGTGACACTTTTTCTAACGTTGCTTGGGAGCAATACGAAATCTCCCTCAGATTCTTCAGGGTGTGAACACAAGATGCAGTGACGATGTTGACTTGTGTGGTCATGCTCAGTTTGCTGTTGATGATTATGCTGACAATCCAGGTGTGGTTTTCGGTCTGAGTCAGGCTGGCCACCAGTAAGAGTCCCATGGTGAGGAGTTCTTGCCGAAGATTGCTACTTCTGTCTTGTCGGTGTTGAGTGTGAAACAGTTGACTTTCATCCAATTAGCAACTTCAGTCATGAAGGTGGTGAACCTGGTCTTTTGTGTTGGGGTCTTATTCGAAAGGAAAAGTATAAGTTGCATGTAGTTGGTATCAGAGAAGATGTTAATGTTGGCCATAAGGATCATGTATGCGTTGACAAGAGTGGAGCTGAGTGATAAACCTTTAGGCACTCCACAGATGAGTTTGCAAGCTTTCGAGGAGTAGGATGCCGGAATAATGACTTGTCTTCTCTCCGCTAAGAAGGAGTCAATCCAGCATAGAGCGGGTCAATGGATGCCAATATTGTGCAGGTGTTTAATGTGGATGGAGTGTGAGGCCATGTCAAATGCTGTAGAGAGGTTCAGGAGAATGAGGGCTGCTAAGTTTCCTCTGTCGAATGTCATGCAGATGTCATCTGTGGCGGCAATGATTGCTGTTTCTGTATTGTGGTTGGGCCTGAATCTACACTTCATGAAGTTGAGCCGGTGGTTGCTAAGGTGGTCGTGAGGCATCGGTTGATTTGTTTCACTAAGAATTTTGCTGGGTGTAGTAGAAGGGGGATGGGTCTGTAGTTGGAAAGCGTAAGTGGGTCAGCAAATGGTTTCTTAAGCATTGCAGTGACATGAATGTGACATGTTTCCAGGTGTCCTGGAATGGTGCTTAAAAGTAGTTGTAACATTACCCCTTCGTGAATGCTCCTTTAGAGTTCTTGCAGTATAGGGTCCTGGAGGTGAGAAGCGAGGGGGATTTTCCGCTTCAGATTCATCACTTCCTTGGTCAATTTGGAGTCTCTTACATATGTCTAGATTATATGGCTTAGCACGGGTGGCTATGATTTGGCAGCACGTTCCTGGACAATACTCTAAGGCACACCCACTTTTGTGCTGACATCGTAATCTGCATTTAAGTAAACCAAATGTCTGCTGAATAATGCTACTGGTTTGCTTGTGAGAAGCATTGTACCTCCTTTGTCTATGTGCTCGGGATGAAAGTATGGAGTCATGATCCATGGTTTTAATGCATATGCACTGTCACGTACAATTTAACAAAGTTGTTTTTAGAATTTATAAAATACCCAAATTTTCCCTCTAAGGTCATATTGAAATAACAATTACCTAGCAACCATCTGTGTCTAAGCTCTCCCTTTGCTAGTTGTTCATACAGTACACAGTGTTTAAACACTTAGGAATCAGGGTATTGAGCAAGTAGGTCTGCAATAGGCATGTAGTATTACACAATATTTGGATATTCAAGAAATGATGACTCTTTCTATTGCGATACAAATATTACATTTTAGAGTTTGACATATTAGAACATGTGTACCGTCTCCACATTCAAAAAAGGGGGTGGTGATGGACAGAGCATCTGAGTTAAACAGAACACTCATACCCAGTCAAAAGATCAGGGCTTGATCCATCACCGTTTTTTAGCTCACTGCACCATCCCAGTTCAGAACCTGGCTACATGCAAATTAGTCTGTCCCTGGCCCAGTGCATCATGGGAACAGGGCAGACCAAACTACCAAGCCAATTCTTTACTGGAAAGGAAACAAGCTTCCGGGGACCGGTTTCTGACATTGCAGCCGTCTTCAGCCCGGCTTGCTTGAATCCTGATGGTGCAATGAGCAAGGGACTCATGTCTGAGCATACCCTGCCACTCCTATAGTGGCCAAAACGATTCAGAAAAGGGGGTGGTGACGGACAGAGCATCTGAGTTAAACAGAACACTCATACCCAGTCAAAAGATCAGGGCTTGATCCATCACCGTTTTTTAGCTCACTGCACCATCCCAGTTCAGAACCTGGCTACATGCAAATTAGTCTGTCCCTGGCCCAGTGCATCATGGGAACAGGGCAGACCAAACTATCAAGCCAATTCTTTACTGGAAAGGAAACAAGCTTCCGGGGACCGGTTTCTGGCATTGCAGCCGTCTTCGGCCCGGCTCGCTTGAATCCTGATGGTGCAATGAGCAAGGGACTCATGTCGGAGCATACCCTGCCACTCCTATAGTGGCCAAAACGATTCAGAAAAGGGGGTGGTGAAAGAATTGGCTGAAAATTGGTGAAAGTTATGGCAGGGTAGAACATGAACTGTAAATAACTAGGCCTGTGGAATTGGGATCTTCTGCTGCCATGACTCTTATTCACCTACAGGTAAATTCCATAGAAATGTGTTGGGTACAGTCCTTTTGAACTTGTGTTTGGGCACCCTGGGCATGGCTCACTCACTTCCGTCAGAGACGGTTGAGGAGGTATTCCTGTGTCACTCCAGGAGGATGTGGTGGACTTTCGCTTGGCTTCAGGAAGTTAATGGCATAGTACATGAGTTGGGTGACAAACAACCATTTGAAAAGCCAAAAGCTAATAAAAGAATGGTAGGATCAGAAAGCAATGCTAACTGGGTACCAGGAGGTGAAGTGAGGGAGGATAGAAACAGGGCTAGTCTTAGAAGTTTAATGAGGTCCGCTTCTCCAAGGGTCTATGTTAGACCTGGCATCTGTGGCGTGGTTTTCCCCTATCTTTTTGCCTCTACCTGAATTGAATTTGAATTTAAAAATATTTATATAGCGCACGTTTACCTAGCGGTTTCATGGCGCTGCGGGGTCAGTACAACTTCAAGGGCAGGCACAACATTGGATCAAAATGAGAAGGCTTGTGAGAACAGAAAAGTTTTCAGTCTCCCACGAAACTCCATATAAGATGTTGATGTTCGAATGGAGAGGGGTAAGGAGTTCCAAAAGGATGGGGCAAGGACAGAGAACTTACAGCCTCCTGTATTTTTGATGCTGTGCTGTATTTCGTTTCTGCTGGTTTAGATGCTTTGGACACTCTGCCACTGCTGATCAGTGCCAGAGTGTAAGTGCTCCCTATGGAAATTGCTTTTCTGATTGGATATATCTGCTTGGCATATTTGTATCACCATGAAGTCCCTAGTAAAGTGCACTGGGTGTGCCAGGGCTTGTGATGACAAATGCTACTAGTGGGCCTGCAGCACTGATTGTGCCACCCACATGAGTAGCCCTAAAATGGTGTCTCAGGCCTGCCACTGCAGTGCCTGTGTGCAGTTTAGAAACTGCCATGTCCTCCTGGTCAGTGTCCCCACTGACCAGGCCTAACCCTTCCCTTTTTGTGCACATCAGTCACCCCTATGGAAGGCCCAAGGTACCCCCCTGGGCCTAAGACAGCTGTAATGCCAGAAACCGGTCCATTGGAGGAGTCCTGTTGTTCTCAATTTATTTGTGAAAGATACTTCACTGGACACATGTGAAGAGTGGGGTTCCACAAAGTTTTCGTTTGTAACCGGTGTGTTCGACTACCTCCCAGTGTACCACCTAGATTTAATAGGAGGACACTTTTGTAGTACTGTTCTATAGGGTGTAAGATAGGAAGTACTTAACAGAGATATATATACAAATTAGACCCTTCCCTTCTCTGTCATATATTGTTTTTGTTATATGTTTTTGCTGTATAAAGTGTACATGTTGTTCCATTGTGTATATTTGTTGTATATAGGTATGTACATAGGTAGGCTTATTTGTTGCGTATAATGTACACATTTTTTAGAGGATTTTGCGCCTGTGTTTTGTGATATATATAAAAGAAATGAAAAAAGTATAATTTGAACAGATTACAAGAAATAAAAAGTGTAATCTTATCCTCCTGTGGGTGTGATGATATTAGAAAACATTTGAATAATTCTGCAGTGGACGTTAGTCACAGGACCAATAGGAGAATTTACTGTCATCTATTGTGAAAATGTGTCCATATCTGTTCCTCCTTTTGCCAATTTTCCTTTTTCTATATATTTGGACGGTTCCCATGAGGCACAGGGTCAGACTGATTTGCATATAGCCATGTCTGAACTGGGGTGGCAGAGTGGGCTAAAGAACGGTGATGGTTCAAACCCAGATCTTTTGACTGGGTGTGAGTGTTTGATTGGTTCAGATGCTCCGTCCATTATCACCCCCTTTTGTACCGCTTTGGCCGCCATAAGTGTGGCAGGGTATGCTCAGACGTAAGTCCCTTGCTCACTTTGCCACTGGATTCAAGCAAGCCGGGCTGAAGACGGCTGTAATGCCAGAAACCGGTCCTCGGAAGCTTGTTTCCGGTCCAGGGAAGGCATGGCTTGGCAGTTCTGGCTGGACTGTTCCCATGAGGCTCAGGGTCAGACTGATTTGCATATAGCCATGTCTGAACTGGGGTGGCAGAGTGGGCTAAAGAACGGTGATAGATCAAACCCAGATCATTTGACTGGGTGTGAGTGTTTGATTGGTTCAGATGCTCCGTCCATCACCACCCCCTTTTGTACCCCCCTGGGCAGGGTGCAGTGTATGTGAAAGGTAGAGCATGTACTGGTGCAGGTAACATGTTCTGGTAGTGAATTACAGCCATTTTCGTTTTTCACTATTGTAAGGTTATCTTGCTCCATAGATTAACATGGGGGATGCTGGCTACAGTGGCTTCCAGCATTTCTTCTCATAGGAACAAGATAGGACATAAGTATCTAGTATCCCTGAACTCAGAATTTAATAACGCATCTTTTAGGAAAGGTTGATTTTAAATCCTGTGTTTGAGAACAGCACTTTTAGAAAGTTGCTGTTCTCTTGTCTGACCCTTCTGTGTGCCTTGGCCTGTTTGTGGATTGACTGTCTGGTTTGAGAGTGACAGGGGCTGGGGATTCCCCAGGAGGCTGGCTGAGTCAGCCCTAGGCTGAATGACTGCATTTGCAACTGGAGTGGTGGGAGGAGTTAGCACCTGGGCCTGAATAGGGCTGTGCCTGCCTTCCACAATGCTGGCTCCACCTCCTGCTGGGCGGCGGACGACCCTGCCCCTCACTCTGAAAGGAAAGGAGCAGCCAGGAAAACAAAGTACTCAGGAGACACCCAGAACTGGTTCAGACTGGGCTCAGGGCCCACTTGCACAAAGAGAACAAAGACTTTTAGGGGTATAAGTACAGGACCCCTGACAACAGAAGATTAGATCATCCTGGAATCAAGAAGGAACCTCTGCCAAGGAGAAAGCTGAATCTGAAGAAGAAGGAAGACTGTCCTGCTGTTGCTCTGCTGGACTGACCTGTTGCTTTGCTGCCAAGGAGAGGGGAAGGACTTTGCTTTGTGCTGTGTCCCCTTGCTTGAAAGAATCTCCAAGGGCCTGAGAAGAGCTGGCTCCCTGTTCTGAAGTCCCAGGAACAAAAGGACTTCACCCCCAGCTTCCCTGAACTCTGCTGAGAGAGTTCTGTCCTTCCTAGAGTGCTTGATCCAGTTGTGGGACCTCTGGAAGTTGTACCTGTGCTGGGAAGCTTGAAACTAAGCTTGAGAGACTTTTGCAATTGAAAAGTGTTGCATCGCTCACTTGCGGAGCGCATGCCCGACAGTGCAAGAATATTCCCGCCGCTACAAAGGCCGAGATCGTCGCAGCGCCTGACGCCGCTGCCAGAGCCGTCGCATCCTTCGTTTGCGGGACGCACCAGACCGGTGTGGGAAAGTCTAACATCGCTGCGAGTGTCGTCGCAGAGCCTGTCATCGCTGGGTGAGATCGCCGCACTGCTTGCTTGCGGACCGCATCACGTCGCTGCGAGTGTCGTCGCAGAAACCATCGTGTGGAGGAATTGCGAGAGAGAAGATCACCGCTGGTCCGCGCATCGTCGCCCCAGAGATCATCGCAACTCCAAAGATCGTCGCATCGTGCCTTGGCGAGAACAAACTTCCTACGGAACCTACGCACCGGAATCCATACAAGTGTCCTTCCTCCCCATACAGACCGGATTCGTCGCGACATGCCCGCTGCTGCAGCGGGGTTGTCGCATCGCCTCCCCAGGGTCTCAGGAGCAATGCATCGCTTGTTTTCCACCGCACCAGCTTCTGCTTTTGGAACTTTGTGGCAACTAAAAGGTAATGTGAGTAAACGTGATGCAACTGTGAACTTTTCACGCATCTGTGGATTATTTTATCGCAACCAAAAGAACTTTATCGCAAACCCTAAGAACTCTTTTGAAACCATATTCTTGAACTGTGTATGTTGTTTTTTTGTCGTTTTGGTCTTGTGTAGTTTAGATTAAATACCTTTAGTTTTCTAAACTGTTGTGGAGTCAGTTTGTGGCGTTTTCACTGTGTTACTGTGAGTGTTGGTACAAATACTTTACACATTGCCTCCGGTTAGCCTAGACTGCTCATGCCAAGCTACCGAGAGGGTGAGCAGGGGTTATCTCAGAGGGTTTCCTCCTTACCCTGACTAGAAGCAAGGGTCCCTATTTGGACAGTGGTACCTACCCCTGCCAACTAGAGACCCCAGTTCTAACAGTCTATGATTACTTATTCCTGAACACTGCCATTTGGTGGATGGTAGGGATATGGGTGAATCAGCAGTTTTTGTTTTTTTATGAAGTAAGACATGTTTTTTAGGCATGGCTTATTAATTTGGCTTTCGTTGATTGCTGCTGCAGGAAGGCTGAGGGTAGCCAAGTGCACACGTGTCACACTTAACTACCTGCTGTGACAATTACCTTGCATAAAGGCTGTGTCTGCACTACAGCCAGAAAATTTACATTTGAATAGGATCTATTCCAAGTGGGTCTGGGAACCTATACAGTACATTCAACACCACATGTCTGGAAAAGGAGAATAAACGTGGGGCCCAAACCATCCCATGTTGCTCCAGCTCCAAGTTCTTTTTGACCAGAGAATGAAGTTTTCTACAGAGTACTCAAAGAACTCAGTACTCAGAGTACTGTGGGACTGAAGCTGATGTCTACATGATAGCCAGTCCCCCATAAGTAAGGGGCATCACCTGTAGTTTGCACAACTTGCTGGGCAAGCACAGGGTCTGCAAGGTGCTAAGGAGCCTCCTCAGTTGTTCAGGGAGGGAAGGAGATTGCCTGGCCTGCAGTAGGAGAGACTTTCCAGGAGAAGAAGCCTAATGGTGTATCTGTTATGAGGAACACCCAGAAGCAGCTGACAGCCTTCCGGAGTAAAGCCTGAACCAACTTGTGTCGCATTGGGTCTCCCAGTGTGGTTACCATAGTGGACCAGGAAAGGTACTTAAGCCTGAAAGCAACATTGTGCAGTCTGGCACCCTTGTAGTATGCCCAAAGGACTGGTGCTATTGTTGCTCAATGTTGGTGTACCTGGTGAGAGAGCTATTATTGCAGTTGAAGCTGAAGCCCTGTCACTGCTCACTCCCAAGCAGCCCAAGCCCTAAGCGAGGCCCCCACCACAGACCGGCATCACCAGAGCCATCGCAGAAGCTTCAGGTCCAATGATCACACCCTCCAGCACCGCAAAAGCCATGTCTCAGGGACAGGGAAGTACTTTCTTTTTACTATGATAAGCACTGGGATGTCCAATATATTATTGTGTCTGTTGTCTGATTGTTGAGTTCTGAGTTCTTGCTCCCCAAAATATCACCAACCTCCACCTCCATGGTTGTGACCCAGTAGCCCCTGCTTGCCCACCCCCACGCTAAATGGTATCTGTCAATTATATTTTTGTATTTTTAAATTAATATCATCATTTAATCTTCCACGACCCAGAAGCAAAGTTCACATCTGCACACCGAAAGGCATCCTTAACTGCCCTTTGGCCAAGTATAAAGGCTACCAATCCCTCTTAACTAGGAACGTGTTGTAGGTATGATGTTATTTGTTGGATCCTATATCTAGTCGGGGGGGGGGGGGGGGGGGGCACACTATGCTAAACACAGATTTTTAGCTTACGTGTTTAAAGCCACGCCCTTAATTACACTGGCCACGCCCCTTTGTGGGACCCCCTAGTTTGTTCATCCCACTTAGAGCCCCGCTCGTCCACCTCTAATGTAAAGTAACTGATTCGTTTGTCTGCAGACGCTTGTCAAGGAAAGCGGGCCGAAGAGTTCTCCCTCGTGTGTAAGGCAGATGTCGCTGTTCGCTTGTTTCTCTTTCCTCCCATCCAGCACGAGCGGCACCGGGGCTTGGGGTGTCGTTTCCGGCCGAGGCTTTCTCAGTGTAACACCGGCTCTGTTTTCACTTCCTGATTCAGCTCCAGCAGGCAGGCAGCGTGCGTCTGTGCAGGGAAACCGAGGCTGCCGTAGGTGTGTTTCCATTTCTTTCAAACTGGGAGAAGGCGGACGGGGATAGAACACATTGGCGGGGGTAAGGATGGGACTGCATCAGAGAAGAAAATGGAACCATTGCAGCGCCGTTATTACTGTATTTTAAATCAACACGTGTCCGAGGGTAATTGGTATATACCAGGAACAAGGTAGGGTATCAGCGAGCATCTTTGGAGGTATAGAATATATAAGTGGGTGATCACATCCACGGGTAGGGACAGTTCGTCCTCATGCGAGAGAAGACCTTTCATGAGGAGGAAAGGTATGTACCCGGAGCTGGAGGAATACAAATGCTATGGGAGACCGAAGACCACTTGGGTGGTACACATACATCCCAATATTTAACAACAGGAAAGTGGAAGATTTTGAAGAAAAAAATGGGGATAATGTAGTTCCCTCAGTAGACTCCTATTGAAAAAGAGTCTATTTTAGGAGGGAGATAAAATTGAGGCTCTACCGCCTGAATCGGGTTTATTGGCATGTATGTGTATGAACCCAGGAGGATCACCTCTCTGAGGGCAGTGGAAGGTCGAGATTTCGATCGATACCTTATCACTATTGATCTAAACCCCGATCTGGTCGACTGAACCTTTGTTGCCTGTCATTGAGGGAAGAAAGTGCATCTCTTACCAAGTTAGTTCACGCAATAAAGGACTCCGCTCCAAAAGATCACAAACAACTTCTAGCTTTCAAAAGTTTATTGTAAGGTTAGGATAAGCTGCAAATACAGGCATCTCAGAATGAGATTCACGAGATACACAGGTCCAACTACATACATGTGCTCTCTGAAAGCCCTCAGACGAGCAACGGAAATTACCAACACAAGTTCTAAGAATAATAAAGCTATCAGCATTGACGCATATTGAGATCTCTCCTTCATTTAAGTTGGAGGAAAAACACACAGGTTAGGCTGTCCCTACCCTGCTCTAGATGGTATCCCTACTTAACCAAGTCTCAACCTAACAAAAGGTGTCAGCAGTGAATGACCCCCAAGGGAAGTCACTCACTCTTAGTCTCTTGGTGAAAACCTATAGTTCTCCAGTCATGACCCCTCTCTGCCTACCCATCCGCTCTCTAAAGGGTCCTCAGGCATCTGCTCTAACTCCACCCAGGGGTGCTGTCCCTAATACAAAACAGTCAACAACATTTGAGACGCCCCTCGTGAGACGCCCCTCACGTGGTGTAGCTTCTGGCTTTTTCCATGCTGCTTTGTATTGGGCCTCATACGTTGGAGTTGACCTTGCTTCTCAGACTCTTCTCCGGCCCGCTGATACCCCTTAAAACATTCCGGAACCCTCCTCCATGTCTGGGCCGTCTTCTGAACAGACCTCTATTCATATTATTTATAATTGGATCCCCCCTTTTCTCTTGCAGACAGACATCTGCAGCCAAGATCCCAACTCTCATAGACTTCCAAAAAGGTTCGCAACATTTCTCGGCCCAGACCAGTACGTGTAAATCAATGTTAAAACATTTCAGGCCTACAGCATTTCTCATAATGATTATAGCATTCAACTTCTTCATTAATTAAAGCATGTTAATACTTTTATTCTATTATTCAGTAAACACATCTATAAATCATGGCCCATTAATGCAATGACCAAAACATTAGTGCAATCCATATCGTGAAAAGAAACACCTTCCCCTTCCCTTCTAGCTCTGGCCCTGAGGCCTACCACATTCTGCGTTTAACCACATGCCATCTTACATTTTAGCAGCTACACGACATGGATTCAGGAATAATCACATCTAATAAAATCATATAGTGTCACACATTTCTGTATTAGTTCCACTTCTTCTTAAATCTCTACATTAGCTATACATTCAGAATATAATTGCAGATACTACTAGCACTCATGGCATTTCTCCTCATGATTTGTGCTTACTACGGGTAAGTGTGATGCACTCATACATTTAGGTCAGTTTGCGCTCTCTCAGTTCCCCCCTTTGATGACCTCTCAGGGTCATCACTAACATTTAAACTGCAGTTATTGCTAGCATAACTTGTCTCTGCGTTTCCAGAGCCCTCAGACTCCTGTACTGATTATCTTGTATGGCAGCCAATCTCTGCAGCTGCTCTCTTTGGGCCCTTTCTGACCTTTTTGCTCTGTACCATTTGAATACCCTCACCAATCCCCACAATATGATCCCACAGATCAATATTATGATGATAGGTTTTAGTATATACCACACAAAGCTTTTGCCTAGGGTGGAGATCCACCCTCCAACTTCACTCATTCCGTGGCCCACCTTTTCCCAGACATTTTCTCTACTCAAGTCTTCGATCTCCTTGTGAATATCAGTTATGTTCCTAATAACTTTCTCAAGGGGCTTTGAATTGTCTGGAATGTAAGTACAACATTCCTGGACCTTCAAAGCCTTACAGACTCCGCCCTCTTTTGCTAGTAGGACGTCTAACGCAAGACGGTTCTGAAGAACCATAGCCCTTATCGATTGCATCTCTCCTTCTACCAGCATTAAGGACTGAGCAGTGCTGGCAGACAACCTGTCGACGACTGTTGCCAGTCGTCTAATTTTAACATCATTAAGGATTAGTCCCAAAAGAGGGAACACAGCTCCAAAGACATCTCCAACCATTTCTGCATCTCCTATATCTCTCCTTCCCCTCGATGATGTCTTGCCCTCGATGATCTCTAAGTCTTGTGCATGATATATTTTGGGGAAGACAATTGCTAGGTAACATGATCCATACCAGTTGTCAGGTAGTCTCACGTAGGCATTTCTTCCACATACAAAATACACATTTGGAATCACTTGCATTCCCTTCAGGAAATCTTTAGTATAGTACTCTATATTGAAAGCATGTTCACAGCTGACTTCTCCCACGTATACATTTTCGTAATACGTTTTGGCTCGGTGAAGACATAGCTTTCCTCTCTGCGTCTTATCTAAAGCTATTGGACCACTACTACCCTTTCTCTTGTGTGCCTTCTCTTCCTCGGTCCAATCTGTTTTCCATTGTCCTGATTTTTTCAAAATCTTTTGTCTCCTGTAACGATCATCCACCTGCCCTATGAACTTCTTCTCGACTTCTGACACTTTGCATGTCAGGTTATTTCTACGGGCATGTGAAGTATCTAAGGTAATCCAAGGAATGAAGAACTTGGCCAATCTGTCTTCACTCTTCCAGTAGTCCCATTTGTTCATCTGCTTATAATTTGGGACTTCTGGCAACACTGAATCATAGTTGGAGAAATAGTATTCAAAACTATCTCTCCCATAAAATATACTAAGCAATAAGCTACATGTAATGCCATATGTCAGCGGGAGGTGATGATATCTAATGCCTTCATCTACAGACGCCGGCAACTGCATGCAGACGTAACAGTCCTTAACCTCCATGGCATCCACGTATTCATATAAGAGTTTAGCATAAGCATTTGACCTAAAGTCTCCTTGGGACTCATCTACGTGTAACCTGCGGGCTTCTGCAGCTAATAACGCTTTCTCTTGAGTGTTTTCCCTTTTCTCACCAGCAACAGTGGGTGTAAGCGTTTCTACAGATTTCACATCAGTTACCTTCGCCTCTTCCTCATGTCCCTTTACATAAGAAATTGTTACCACTAAAGCTATTAATATTATCACTCCTACTATTAGTGTACCTATTATACATTTAGCTCTGCGGTTCTGGGTGCCGGCTTCCATTTCGTCAGACAATATAGCTCTCTCTTATCTTGGCACAAAGTTCTTTTCTTCTCGTTCCTTTACAGTCTCTTTTTACTCCTTTTGTCTTTAGAATCCACACAACTGGAAGCTGACAACCTTCTTCGCAAAGGTCCTGTAACAGTTCAATAAAGACAACCCTAGCCCTTCTCCATCAACTCAAGGGAAGGTCCCTAATATTCTCTGCTTCCTGGGCGCTAGGTAATCTTCTTGTTCTGCTCGCTTTATTTACAAAGTCCTTTAAGCATCTACTATCAGGTTTGTGCCTGCAGCTTCGATAGCAAAGTTCAGTATTTCCAAACGAAGATTGTGCTCTTCATGGGCTGTTATCGTTGTACCAAAGTCGGGGAATTGCAATTCTGAGAGAAACATGTGTTTTAACTTGCTGAGGCGGGGAGGTCTGGGGAGCATGAATGTTAGTGACCCTTCTTGTTCGACTCCGGGTACCAACAGTCGTATTTCCACGGTGACGATGGGCTCAGAACTGGACACCACCACCGCTCGAATCCTCCCTGTCTCCTGTTTCAAAGACATTTGTCGCCAGATATGTCCACTCAGGGGTGGAGTATCTTCTGCTAGGCACACGCACTCTTCTTGACCTTCTTCGGTCCGGTGCTTCAGCGCCCTGAGCACCTTCTTCCGGGTCTGAGTCTTCTGATATCGGAGGAAGGGTTATCTCTGGAGTTGACCTCAGGCTAGAGCTCCTTCTTTGCGGCCAATTAGCTTCTCCACGTGCCCTTCTACTCCTTCTCCTTCTTGTCTGTTCTCGCTCTCTGTCAGACCTGTCAGTGTCTGACTCGTACTCCCAGCTACTTTCTCCTTCTGTAGCGTCGTCTGTTTCGCTGTTGTACTGACCGTCCTCAGCTTGGTCAGACTCGTTCCCTGCTTCCGCTGGCACCTCTACAGCTTGGCTAGCCCCCTCTATGGCTTCTCGGTCCTCTGCTGGACGTCTATCCGAGAGAGGAGCTGTTTCTTCCAGAGGTGCTGGAACCCTTCGCGTATGTGACGCGTGGATCCAATTGGGCAGGCCTCCCACCTTCACAGCCGTGTTCGCGATCAGGATGATCTGGAAGGGCCCACGCCAACGAACATCCAGGCAGCTTCTTCTCACATGTTTTTTCACCAGGACCCAGTCCCCAGGATACAGGTCATGGCACGGGCCCTGGCACGATGGAACCTCGGCAGCCTGCACCTGAAGGGACACAGAATGAATGGCGTCAGACAGCCCCTTACAATAGTCCAGGATCATATCATCTGTGATATTTAACAGTGCAGTAGTTGGGACAGATGGCAGCCTCATTGCTCTTCCCATTAACACCTCATGTGGTGACAACCCCGTTCTTCTGTCTGGGGTACTACGAAGGCTCATGAGGACCAATGGCAGGGCGTCAGGCCAACTCAGGGTCGTTGAGGAACACACTTTTGCAATTCTGGCTTTGATCGTGCCATTGATCTGCTCCACAATTCCTGAGGCTTCTGGTCGGTAACTGCAATGCAATTTCTGATCTATGTTCAGAGCCGCACAAATCATCTTCACAAGCTCGCTGTTGAAATGCGTTCCCCTATCTGATTCCAAAGAGGCCGGCACCCCGAAGCGCGGAATGAGCTCCCTAAGCAGTAATTTGGCCACTGTGAGGGTGTCGCACCTACGTGTAGGGTATGCCTCAACCCATCTGGAGAATACACAAACAACCACCAGGACATAGCGGAGGCGGTTGCACCTCGGCATTTCAATGAAATCTATCTGCATTCGATTGAATGGACCTCCAGACCTTCCTATGTGGCTCAGTGCAACTGGTGTTCTTTTCCCTACGTTCAGCTGCTGACAGGTCACACAACGCTGGCACACTGCTTCTGCTGCTATTCTAAACTTAGGATTGTACCAGGTCTGTCTAAACACTCTCAGCATAGCGTCTCTCCCTAGGTGTACGGGACCATGTATGTGTCTGGCCATTGGGCTCACCATCTCATTGGGCAACACTGCTCTGCCATCTGCTGAGACCCAAAAATGGGACTCACCCACTACACATCCTGCCTTTTCCCATGTTTCTTTTTCAAAATCAGGAGCATTTTCTTGCATGTTTGTCAGTTCGTCCCAAGTATCAACAGTTTCCAATATCATGGCTAATTCAGTCCTTACATTTATTCCACCCACTTCCACCTCTGTGAAAGAGTACCCTTGTTCCGCGCAATACCGCGCGACTTCGTCGGCATATCTATTGCCTTGCGAGACGAAGTCCACATTTCTGGTATGTGCGGTGCACTTTACAACTGCGATACCTGCTGGACATTGCAACGCCTCTAACAACAGGCGCACAAACTCTCCATTGCGAATGGGAGAGCCTGAAGAGGTCATGAACCCTCTTTGAGACCATAACTGCCCGTAATCATGAACCACCCCATAACCATATTGGCTGTCGGTGTATATGGTGACTCGAATTTGATTGCTTGCCAAGCAAGCACGTGTCAAGGCAATAATCTCGGCTACCTGAGCGGAGTGTACTCCTTCCAGGCACCCAGCTTCCACAACTCCAGTAATTGTACAAACAGCGTAAGCTGCTCTCAACTGCCCAACTTCGTCTCTTACACATGAGCCATCGACAAAGAAAATTTCGTCTGGGTCGGTCAGTGGCTCATCTACGATGTCGGGTCTGGGTTTGGTGCATAGTTCAGTCACATCGAGGCAGTCATGGTCTGTACATTCATCATCATCCTCGATATCATTTGGGAGTGGCATCAAGGTGGCAGGGTTCAAAACAGAGCATCTCCTGAGGGTCACATTCTCTGCAGCAAGAATAACTTGCTCATAGCGCGTGAGCCTGCTGTTGGTCAGATGCTGTGTTTTGGTCCTGGTCATCAACAGTTCAACAGAATGGGGCACGTACACCTCTAACGGGTGCCCCATGACGATATTTTCACATCTCTCAATGCTGACACCCGTTGCAGCAACGGATTTGAGACATCCGGGCAACGCTGCGGCTACTGGGTCTAAAGTAGCCGAGAAATAAGCAACTGGTCTACGGGCATTCCCATGGATTTGGACTAACACAGACAACGCGCAACCTTCTCTCTCACAACAGTAAAGCAAGAATGGTTTATTGTAATCAGGCATTCCCAATGCCGGAGCACGACACAGGTCCTCTCGCAGCTGTAGGAATGCCATCAAACAGTCTTTGTCCCATGGTACCGGATCGCTCACCTCCTTATGCGTCAGTTTTTGCAAGGGCTTTGCTTTCAGTGAAAAGTTCGCGATCCACTGTCGGCAATAACCCACCATCCCTAGGAACATCCTGACCTCTCTCTGTGTCTTAGGCGCATTCATTTTCATGATCGCCTCTATCCTGTCTGGTGACACCTTTCGTTTGCCTTTCTCTATTCGGTGTCCCAAGTACTGCACTTCTGTCAGGCAGTACTGCAACTTTCCCGGGGACACCTTGTGCCCATTGGCAGCTAGGTGATTTAACAAAGCAATGGAGTCCTCCCTGCAAGCTTCTTCTGTTTCTGACGCCACGAGGAGGTCGTCTATGTACTGGACCAGGACTGACTTCTGGGGCAGCACTAGACTTTCAAGATTTTTCTTCAAAAGCTGGTTGAAGATCGATGGGCTTTCTGTATACCCCTGAGGAATACGACACCATGTTAGGACGCGACCTTCCAGCTTAAATGCGAAAAGAAAATGGCTTTCTTCGTCCAGAGGGATCGAAAAGAAAGCCTGACAAAGATCAATCACAGTGAACCACTCAGCTTGGAATGGAATCTGAAACAGTATCACTGATGGATTCGGTACCACTGGACAACACGAAACGACTATGTTATTAATCTTTCGGAGGTCCTGCACTATCCGGAATTTCCCATTTGGTTTCTGCAGACCCATAATCGGGGAGTTGCATGGACTACCCACGATTTCTTTCAGTATTCCCTGTTTAATCATGGACTCGATCACGGGTTTTATGCCTGCAATCGTTTCTGGAGTCAATTTATATTGGGGTGTTCTTGGGAACTCAGCATGCGGTTTCACTACAATTTTCACTGGGTCCACCCCTTTGACCAATCCAATCTCTTCCCCAGTGAAGTCCCATACTTCTGGTGCCACTGTCTCTCTCAAGTCCCAGGGGAGCTCATCTACTGTCAAAGTAGGGTACAGCTCCACGCATATTCTTGAGTTTGCAACTTTGAAGTCTGCGTCATCATCATTGGTCAATACCTCCACTCCCTGAGGTGTACAGTATATTGTACAATTCAATTTACACAACAGGTCTCTGCCTAGCAGACACACAGGACTTGAATCGCAAACCACAAACTGGTGCTCATCGCTGTACTTCCCTATTTTCACCTGTACCGGTTCTGTCAATTGGCTGGTTATTCTCCTGTTTGCGACCCCCACCACTTGTATGGTCTCTCCAGACATGGGCAGGTCTGGAACTGCAGCTGATCTGATCGTGGATCTAGTGGCTCCTGTGTCCACCAGAAATGTCGTGGGGCACCCTGCTACTTCTGCTTCGACATAGGGTCCCCTCTGGTCCACCTCTAAGGCTGCCCCGAGGGTGCAGTCTTCTCTTTCCACTCTCTGTCCGGTTAATGGGTCCACATAATAGCACTCTTCTCCTTCTACAAACAGGGGCATCTGTCTATAGGTCTTACCCATAGTCCCTACTCGGGGAGGTTGCGGGAACTGGGCTCGGGGAGGAGCCCCCCCCCCTTTGAGCACCTTTCCCTGGTATGGCGTCACCCCTCTTGTAGGCGCGCTCTGGACCTCTTCCTCCTCTATCTCCTGTTCTCCTATCTCTACATTGTAGGGACACTCGCGTTTCCAATGTCCCACCTCGTTACACTGGTGGCACCTAGTCGTTTTCTTCAAGGCAGCTATGTCTATTCTGGGTCTAAAGGTGGAACTCTCCTCATTGCCCTTGTTCTGACTGTACTGCTTCTTTCCTCCTGTACCTGTTCCTTGCTGCTGTTGCTGCTGTCCCCCCTTCCCTGCTGCCTGCATCTGTACCACCATCAATTTTTCTTTTAGTTTCTTAGCCTTGGAGTCTATCTCATCACAGCAGTACCTGGCATATCTCAGTATTTCGTCTAGGGGTTTATTTTGCCAACAAATCAAGTGTTGCTGAATCATTAAACTAATATCCGGTCTCAGTCCCAGGACGAACTTGTACACAAATTGCCCTATGTCTTTTGGATCCATTACATCCAGACCGCTATACTGTTTAAACGCCTTCAGCAATCTCTCGTAATATTCGTGGACTGTCTCTTTGGGTTCCTGTCTAGTTCGGTCTATTCTGACCCAATCTATGTCCTGCATTGGCACTTTCTCTTTCAGCCAAGTCATCACTCTCTCGAATTTTGCCATCACAATCTCGGACGGCCCATTAGTCTTAGCATCTCTCTCCGGCTCCGTTGTGGGCCACTCAGCGCTAACCTTGCATGCTGTCCACAGATCTCCTGGTACTACAATGTCAAACAGCGTGTTCAGATCTATCCATAGGACCTTTGAGATTTTTACAAATCTCTCAACTTGCTTGTACCACTCCACTGGGTTTTCCCGCAATTTGGGGAAGGAGGTGGTAAAAGCAGCTAAATCTCCCCTACTCCAAGGGACATGCACATAGTTCCCATTTGCGACTTCGCGCAAAGGGTATGCTCCTATTCCCTGCAGCCTTCCTGGTGTCGTACCAAGCGTGCTTCTCCTGACGGTCCCTTTCTTGGACCACCTCTCTTCCCACTTATCTAGTGCCCTCCATGTCCTTATTCCAGTGATCAGTTCCCTTATGTGCGTTTTCAGCCCGATCGTTCTCCTCTCATCTAGGTCTCGATCTGTGTAATGTAGCCTGTGGTTACCCTGTAATGCTTTGGTTCTTGACAGGTCCACCATATATTTGCCTGCTAGTTCGACTAACTTCTCATGGATTGCTCTCGCCTTTCGAGTGATGTCCTTTGCCATATACAGTATTTCATCCTGCTCATACATTTCCATTCTTTCTAAAGGCAGGGTACCATCTACCATGTCATCCAGGTCTGACCTTAAGCTGGCGACATCGAGTCTCTTGGCTTTTATCTCAGCTCGCAATATGTCTTTCGAAGGGGGCTCACTGGTCTCCCTACCATCCCAACTCCGAGCTCTACGTTTGGGCTTGGGAGAGTTAATGAGTGCTCTCCCTTGCTCCCATCTCTCCAGGTCCCATGCTCGGCCATCCGATCTTGGAAGGTGATGGAACACGGGCCTGTTACCCCCACTCTTGCTCTGCCCACTCTCTCCTTCTTCTCTCCTTTCACCGTACGCCTCTCTGTTATTTTCCCTTTGGTTGCTACTCTCCCTTTGCCTAGTATCGCTCAGTATCCGATACGATCCTTCCTGGTTCCCCATATTCCCTGGGCTGCGCTCGTGTCCGTCATCACAGGGACTATGGTGCGACCTCTCACAACTCCCATTCGGTTCTCTGGTGCCGGGCACACAGTGGGTACACTTAAAGCTGTTTCTGTACTCTTGCGTTCTCCTCTCCCCTTCACTGAGTATTGGGCGCGCCACCCCTCCACTCCCGGGGCCCCCGTTTTCCAGGTCCGTTCTATCTCCACTCCGGGCCCAATGGGTGACTCCCCTACTATCTCTCTCTCTCCAGTCCCACTCCGGGCTGCTCTCCCCAGCCCCGCAGTGAGTCCGAGCTCTGCTGTCCTGACTTTCCCTTCCAGCTTCCGCAGCTATGATGCTCTTGTGAGCCTCCACTGCCTCATCCCACTTCTTCATGTACTCATTTAGCTCTTGAAAGGATTTTCGTCCAGATCCCCTCATATCCACTGGCCATCTAGGGCCCCCAGGATCCCCTCCTGGATCCCCTGCTGTGTGCACCGGGGTGCTCCACTCTCTTGGTATCGGCATCTGACTTGGGAAATTGATCGTATCGTTCCTCCTTGCCGTCTCTGCTCTTTCTCCGTCCTTCCGTACCCGTTCTTCCCCTCTTGCTCTCTCTGGGTCATATATCGATATTATAGGACCTATGGTAACAGGTACCTGTAGTGCATCTGGTAATGCGTAGGATGTGGCGCACTCCGTTTCCGGCGCTCTTTGTACCACAAACCTCCCGACTACCTGTTGCACCTGACTAGGCTGGGACAGCTCTTTCTTTGCCTCAGGATCCCACTCTGAACTGGGAAGCGGTCCATGCTCTCCTGCATTGCCCCCCTTTTCTCTTTCACTATGCTCGACCTCTCCCCCTGCTCTATTATACGGGGGTGGCCTGTCTGTCAATAATCTGTTTATCAGGCTGTCCTCTGTTTCGCTCTCATCATCTTCTTCTAGGGGGCTTTTATTTCCGGGCACCTCTAACACTGGGTACAGTTTATTGACTTCCATGTTATGCACTCTCCATCTTTTAGCATCCGCATCCCATCTGGCATCCTGTACTGCCCTTACCGATCGTTTCACCCTTTCTTGTCGTCTGTTCATATTCTTTACATGCGCTGCCCTAATCCATGCATCAAGGGCTTCAAACTGAGTCGGTCTAGGCAAGGGTCTCATTGAGGTCATGACTGATTTTAATCGATGTAACACCTCTAATCTGAACGTCCCGTACTTCGGGAACGTCAGTTCCTCATTTCCTTCCGTAATCTTACTCCACTCTGTTATCCAAAGGATCGTATGCAGCCCAACATTCACTGCCATGTAACGAGCCGGCGTACCCTCCGGCGGGGCTTCTTCCCCTTCATCCGATCCCCGCTTCTCTTTTTTAAACGCCGCTCTCAGCCATTTAAAACACTTCATAATTATACGCACAATATCCAGCCTCGCTACTCTGTTTACTTCCTGATGACAATCCACCAATCCTAGCGCGGCTTTGCTACCTTGGCCTATCGCAGCGCGGTCTTTCTCCGGTCGGCCAATCCCAGCTCAACACTTTCTGACGTCTTTGCTAGCTGGCCTATCACAGCGCGGTCTTTCTCCGGTCGGCCAATCACAGCGCGACACTTCCTGACGTCACTTTTCTCCGCTTCGCAGCAGCACCCCTCCTTTCTCAACTCGTCTCCCGGTCATGCATGCGTCCCATTCATACACCGAAAAATGACTACTTCCGACCAAGCGGTCACTTCCCTCGACTGTACGTCCACAGTCTATATGTAATTGTCAACACAACTGACGAAATGTCTATCGTCTCTCTGATAGGTTGCTTACACACACAGTAACCTCCGACCAGCGTCCGTTACTCACGCACTCACTCTTACGTTCCCCCTATCTCGGTCTTTCGGGTGATCAATGGTACCTCATGACCCCCTTCACACTAGTTGACAATTACTCTGGGTGTCCGATACACCCGAACCACTTAAGCTCTCCTTGAACTTAAGATTTCCACCGGTTGCGCGCGCTCACAACCTGTTCCACAGTCACTCTACAGACATTCAACTCCGCCAGACATTACAACATAGATACAATACAAAAACACCGCAATCTAACACGCATGACCCTTTATACTCACTCTCGACCGATACTGCTGCTTTTTCTGTCTCACGTCATCCGGATCTTCTTCGGCGGGCGATTCTTCCGATCATCGATCTCTAGGGGCCTTGGGGTAAGCTAACCTGGCCTAGGTCACCGTCCTCAAGAAGGCAACCATCCTCTATAGCTACCAACTGGAAGGGCGAGATTTTGATCGATACCTTATCACTATTGATCTAAACCCCGATCTGGTCGACTGAACCTTTGTTGCCTGTCATTGAGGGAAGAAAGTGCATCTCTTACCAAGTTAGTTCACCCAATAAAGGACTCCGCTCCAAAAGATCACAAACAACTTCTAGCTTTCAAAAGTTTATTGTAAGGTTAGGATAAGCTGCAAATACAGGCATCTCAGAATGAGATTCACGAGATACACAGGTCCAACTACATACATGTGCTCTCTGAAAGCCCTCAGACGAGCAACGGAAATTACCAACACAAGTTCTAAGAATAATAAAGCTATCAGCATTGACGCATATTGAGATCTCTCCTTCATTTAAGTTGGAGGAAAAACACACAGGTTAGGCTGTCCCTACCCTGCTCTAGATGGTATCCCTACTTAACCAAGTCTCAACCTAACAAAAGGTGTCAGCAGTGAATGACCCCCAAGGGAAGTCACTCACTCTTAGTCTCTTGGTGAAAACCTATAGTTCTCCAGTCATGACCCCTCTCTGCCTACCCATCCGCTCTCTAAAGGGTCCTCAGGCATCTGCTCTAACTCCACCCAGGGGTGCTGTCCCTAATACAAAACAGTCAACAACATTTGAGACGCCCCTCGTGAGACGCCCCTCACGTGGTGTAGCTTCTGGCTTTTTCCATGCTGCTTTGTATTGGGCCTCATACGTTGGAGTTGACCTTGCTTCTCAGACTCTTCTCCGGCCCGCTGATACCCCTTAAAACATTCCGGAACCCTCCTCCATGTCTGGGCCGTCTTCTGAACAGACCTCTATTCATATTATTTATAATTGGATCCCCCCTTTTCTCTTGCAGACAGACATCTGCAGCCAAGATCCCAACTCTCATAGACTTCCAAAAAGGTTCGCAACATTTCTCGGCCCAGACCAGTACGTGTAAATCAATGTTAAAACATTTCAGGCCTACAGCATTTCTCATAATGATTATAGCATTCAACTTCTTCATTAATTAAAGCATGTTAATACTTTTATTCTATTATTCAGTAAACACATCTATAAATCATGGCCCATTAATGCAATGACCAAAACATTAGTGCAATCCATATCGTGAAAAGAAACACCTTCCCCTTCCCTTCTAGCTCTGGCCCTGAGGCCTACCACATTCTGCGTTTAACCACATGCCATCTTACATTTTAGCAGCTACACGACATGGATTCAGGAATAATCACATCTAATAAAATCATATAGTGTCACACATTTCTGTATTAGTTCCACTTCTTCTTAAATCTCTACATTAGCTATACATTCAGAATATAATTGCAGATACTACTAGCACTCATGGCATTTCTCCTCATGATTTGTGCTTACTACGGGTAAGTGTGATGCACTCATACATTTAGGTCAGTTTGCGCTCTCTCAGTTGTGATAGTTCAATGCAAGGATACAGGATAACAAAACGAGCAGGAGGCATGGTGTCCTTTTGTATTTGTACCTTTGATTGATCTGAACCAAAACTAACAAGCATTTACAATGCAATAGGTCTCCCAGCTTTAAAGTTTGAGCTATTGGCATTGTACATTACAATGTGTTACATTAATTCGTTATCAAACTCTGAATTGTTGTATAAAGATGAGTTGCAAACTGTCAAATGTTGCTGAATAGTAAGCAATGTTGTGAATAATATTGTTTGCTAGTCATCCTTGGGTACCAGAGTACTTCACTTGAGGCAGCTCACTACTCTGCACTCACTACTCTGCACTCACTACTCTGCACTCACTACTCTGCACTCACTACTCTGCACTCACTACTCTGCACTCACTACTCTGCACTCACTACTCTGCACTCACTACTCTGCACTCACTACTCTGCACTCACTACTCTGCACTCACTACTCTGCACTCACTACTCTGCACTCACTACTCTGCACTCACTACTCCGCACTCACTACTCCGCACTCACTACTCCGCACTCACTACTCCGCACTCACTACTCCGCACTCACTACTCTGCACTCACTACTCTGCTCTCACTATTCACTACTTTGCACTCACTACTCACTACTTTGCACTCACTACTCACTACTCTGCACTCACTACTCACTACGCTGCACTCACTACTTTGCACTCACTACTCTGCACTCACTACTCTTCACTCACTACTCTGCACTCACTACTCACTACTCTGCACTCACTACTCTGCACTCACTACTCACTACTCTGCACTCACTACTCACTACTCACTACTCTGCACTCACTACTCTGCATTCACTACTCTGCACTCACTACTCTGCACTCACTACTTTGCTCTCACTATTCACTACTTTGCACTCACTACTCACTACTTTGCACTCACTACTCACTACTCTGCACTCACTACTCACTTCGCTGCACTCACTACTCACTACTCTGCACTCACTACTCTGCACTCACTACTCTGCACTCACTACTCTGCACTCACTACTCTGCACTCACTACTCTGCACTCACTACTCACTACTCTGCACTCACTACTCACTACTCTGCACTCACTACTCACTACTCTGCACTCACTACTCACTACTCTGCACTCACTACTCTGCATTCACTACTCTGCACTCACTACTCAATACTCTGCACTCACTACTCTGCACTCACTACCATAATAACAGAGCATTGGGTGAAGAGGGCTGGCCGGAATAAATATATATAATATATCTCAAGGTAGTAAAGTCAGCTGCACTTGGCTAACGCCAGACCTAAAATGTATAGTAGTAAGTCAGTACGCAGCGCCTTTGCAACAAACAGCTGGACATCTCAAACTGCACTGACATGTATCACATTTTTTTGCATAACAATTGCTGATTCCCAATCCAAAAATAAATATCACATGCTTTATATAGCTCGGTGCAATAGGGAAAAACAGGAGCCTTTGTGTGACAAAGTACTTTAAAAGAATGAATGCAACCCTATGAAAGGAAAGAAAAATTGACTTTCATTTAGAGACTGTTAAGAGATGAAAGCTTTGCTCCCAATTTCGGAGAGCTCTCTTGTTGCACAGTTTAAGTACAAAAAGGCGCCAGAAATGTAACACCTATTTTAACATCTACTGATAATTGAAGTGCAGACAGTACTTGACCCTTTCCGGGTGTGTATGGTTCCTTGTCAGATCTTGGTCCTGCCCGTCCCACCCAAAGGCAGGGTCATGCCAGTTCGCAGGAGACCGGCTGGGTGCCAAGCTCTGACAACCACCCAGTACAATAGTATTTGCCAGATCCTTGATCCGGATACACAGCCTGCTTGAGCTATATAAAAAACGCAGAGGGCGTTTCAAGCAAACGAAAATACGAACAGTTAACAGGAAAACATCTTCAGTACTATGCAGCAGTCAAATTCCTAGACGAAGTGCAGAAAGCCCAGTTGTATGCAGCCTGACAATTAATTGAAAACCGGGTCCCTCCAGTCCGTCCTTTTGCTCCTTCACATCTTTAGCGACAAGGCCACTATGCTTGCCACACTCTACAGACATGCGCTTGGGCATTTATTGTACAAAAGAATACACTCCTCACAAATGGGGATTCGGACTGACCGAAAGGCCTATCCAGTCAGCCAATTTAATCCAGTCTGTCGATGCCATACAAACGAGCGATCTGTACATTTGCCACAGAGGCATTCAAAAAGTGTACCATGATTGGTACGTTAAAGTCACTCTCATAGTACATGCGACTGAAAAAACAAAACGGGAGGATTACCTATGGTCAAATAAAGTTTCAGCAGCCTAACTAATGTGCTCTTCAGAACCTCCTGAAAGCCGTTAAACTAAAGTCAATACTGAAAGTGAATGGAAAGGTATTCAAAAGTTTGCCACCTTTAAAACTAGAGTCGACGAGAACCCAACAACCAGGGGGTATAAACATGGACAACACTTGACACCGACTTGAATTCTCTAAACGACGTTTTTTTTAATCATATGTCAGTAAAAAGCACATACCTTTGATTACTCAAAACAGCACAGTCGGCCTGATAACACAGATCATATCTGGACAAAATGGAACATGGCATGGGGTGCGCAGAAGGAAGCACAGAGAGAAGCGGGGAGTGGGAAGAATGGGGGTTAAAACTAAGTAAGAAGCGAGGATGTTAGATGAGGCAAGAGTAGGTAGAATAAGAAAGCTACACATTAAGGTAAATAAATGTGGGCTATACATGTAGGTCACGGAAAAAGTAAAGGAAAATAGGGTGATGAGAAGAGTGAATTGCATACATGCCAACATTTCAACTTCGATAAGAGGGAGAAATATGCGTGGGTGCAAAGACCTGAATAGCGCGTAACACGAAGCGGGTCAGGCGTAACACAAAATGGATCGCAGGAGTAACTGGGAGAGATGTTTTTTACCATCTTCAAGAAATAACTTCTGTTTTATAGAAATAGGTCATACATACACCTGTAAGTAGAATGTAGCATGCTCTCTTCCAGGAAGAGAGTCATATGTATTAATTTCATCAATGCATGAAAAGTCTGCTGAAAGTACACTACCATCCATTACACAGGAGACAGGCACTGCAGAATGTGTGTGATCACACGTTATACAGAAGACATTCACTGCCAGAAGTGCATTACAACACATTATGCAGCAGGCAGACATTGCCAAAGGTGCACTACCACACATTATGCAGCAGACAGACATTGCCAAAAGTGCACTACTACCACACATTATGCAGCAGTCAGTAATGAGGGTAGCATCAGTTCTTTGCATTGGGTTGCTGAAGAGAACCACTACGTCTCCTGGATACTCGGCATTATCTGAGGGGCCCCAGACTGATCTTGTCGGTAGGGATCAACCCACGGACTCTTCTACAAGATGGTCGGAGCAGTACCAGTGTTGCGCTGAAACACCCCCAATAAAACCACCTATCCCAGCACAGTAGCATTTCTGTAGTTGATGCCCTTCCGAGCAGGTAGAGTACGCTAGCAGAAGGAAAAACAGTAAAGTCCCGAAGAACTGTTATTTTCTGTAATCGGGGCCAATATCTGTAGTAACTTTTCTTTTACTGTGTTTTCCGTGATTGAAAGTTTCACCTGCATGCCCCAATGATTGTTTGAGAGGGAATGTTGAGACAGACTGCTTTGGGGCATGGGAAGGAAACAAATGTAGCTGCATCCTTTGTGCATAAGGAGCCCTATTTTTGTAAGGTACAAATGCGCCATTCCCAGTTTATCGCACAATCTGCATATTTAAGAAAAATCTACTCCTCGCTACTACTTTGTTTGTTTGTGCGCAGGTGTGTTCTTTTTGTGCGTTACCCAGGCTGGGGCAAAAAGCACCCACCTGAAGTGCTGTGACTCATCTCTCCGGTGTAATATTCGGAGGTGGTAGACTGGAAGAGCTACCAATGAGTCAACACAATGTTCACACGATCGTTCATTGACGTCAGAGTGACAACCACTGGTAAAATCCTACAAAAAACAGAAACAATACTAGGGCTGTGAACGTGCTACTTGTAATATTTTTCTGTTGGAAACATGGTATTTGTAATATTGTTTATAAGTTTTTTTATTTCTCTGTTATTACTTAGCTCACATCTTATAATGTATCATTGGCACTTTATGTTAATATAAAGGTTTTTGATTGGTTATCATTATTAGTTTAACTTTGAAAGATGTAAAAAAGAGTTACAATTGTCAGGTTTGTTAACGATGCACCCTCATTTGTGAAGGAGGCCGCAGCCTGCAAGGGGTTAACCAGAGCCGGTACACAGCGGCCTGCCCTTGCCTCCCGTGCAATATCGGAAAACACAGAAACCTCCGCCGTAGCCTTCACACACTTCTCAATTAACAACATGGAGCAGGGGACGCCGCCGAGCCTTTTAGGACTCGGAGGCTGCAGGAAAATACATTTGTTTCTGGAGTTCTGAACCCTGGGCCCGCCCAAGCTCACTTCTATACCAATAGCTTTTGGCCTGGCTCAGGCAAGAATATATTCACAACTACGGGATGTGGGGAGGAAAACAAATGTGGAGAGCCAACGTAACTTTGAGCTCTCCGTTTAGCTGAACTTTGAGTTATATTAGCACCAGAAGCAGTTCATTGTGTAATTCCTGTGGAATCGGTTTTCTGGATGCTTAAATCGGGAGGCGGGAGACTAGCCTTGAAGTCGGTAGTCTCCCTCTTGAATCGGGAGGGTTGGCATGTCTGGAATTGGTGGGAGACGAGGCAGGAAGAGACCCAGTGGGACGAGGATCACTAAAATGAGCAACACCGAAGAGAGCATGGAGTGGGGAAGCCCACCAGAAGGTAGTAGTAATGACCATATATATAAAACTGGAAAACTGCGATCCAGTCTGAGTTCAGAGATGGCAGGGGGAGAGGATAGACACCTAGCAAGATCGGAGGGAGGGGAAAGGGAGGTGCCGTGCAGAGAGAGGAAGAGGAGGTGCAAGAAGAGGCAACGATAGGCAGAGGTAGGCAATAAATGAAAAAAAACACTCACTGAAAGTCTGCTTTCGATTCTGCGACTGTCCGCAAACCCAAAACAACGACCTCCTCCTCCCCCGAGGGCACGTCACCACGCACGAGTACAAAAACAAGACTTGCGCGCAAAACGAAACCTATGGTGGGGCGGGACTTCCGTTTTGTGAAGCCCGCGCCCACGGAGTGCCTGGAGGAGCAGTGGTGACGCGGGGCATGGGAGAGCCCCGCGGTCGGTCGGTCGGAGGCTGCAACAGAACGTAGTGCCGGTGAGCGGGGAAGGGGGGGATGCCTGTATGTGTGCGTGTATGTGTGCGTGTGTGTGTGTCTGTGTGTGCAACGGCGGGGGGGGGATGTCTCTCCGTGCGTGTATGTGTGCGTGTTTGCGCATGCGTGCAGGGGGAGGTGTGCCTGGGTATGCTTGCGCTTCCCAGGAGACAGCCACGGCGAGCGCGTTCGCGCGCGCGTGGCCTGCGCCGATCGCCTTTTGCGAAATGCGCGCGGCAGGTGCTGTCTCCTGGGGAGCAGAGTCAGCAACAATAGATCTCCTGGCGGACACAGCGCTGACGCGCTGTTAAACGCCAGGAGACCTAAAAACCCCAGAATTCCTTAACTTATTAACTAAAAATACAAGATTTGAAACAAGCTATCCCGATGGCATTTGTCATCTCATCCTTGAGGTAGGAACAACTGAGCAGTGTTTTTTTGCGAATAACAGCAATACCCGATGAACTGCAACAAACGGTACACGAAGAAAACGTGTTTTGACAGCTGAGAGCAATGCATTTAAACACTATTAGAGGGACAAAGCTGGAAGTATATAAAACGCCCTTGTATTTATCCTGTAAGCAACCAAGGAGTCTACACGCAGCAGAGATGTTGTCAAAGATTTCTTATATGTACATCCTGGTGATTTGATCCATTCTTTCATCATTTCTACCTGTCATTGACACCCTTTCTTATCTTTTCTATCCATGCTCGCTTTTGACCAGTGCTGCATGTTCGACTTCTTTCAGAACTGATTGCAGTTTTATTGAAGTAGCTATTCTTACTCTTGAGGAGGAGAAAAAGCACTTTGGCAATTTGGGTATCTTGATACGCCCCATGTTTAGGACAGAGTTTATATCTTTCCAGTGGGGTTCTCACTTACTGATTCGATTTTCTGCACCATTCGGAAAAATGCCATTCTGCACATTTACTTATCCATGGTAATTCTTCCTTTAAAACTCTGCTCAGATATGTGGAATTAAAAAAATATCTAATTGACCAAGGGACACTTTGTTAATCAATCACTACAATAATTTGTTCGACCATACGAGCACCCTTGTTGTGGTTGAACTCGAGTCAGCTGTAAACAAAATTTGTAGAGACTCTCACGAGCCATGTGACATCATGTGGGGGGGCGATTTTAACATTCGAACCTGTCCACATTCATATAGTAATGTATGCGGGTTTGATGGGGATAATGGGGAGAACCGGGCTCATTTCACTCACACTGCTTATGGTGACTCCCTTAATATCCTCCTGTTAAATTTTGACCTGCTCATCCACCAACCTGCTTTGGATAATGAGGGTAATATCGCTCCAACGTTCATTGGGAGAAATTCGGCCTCTGTCATTGATCATTTACTGATATCGGCACATATTGCCTCCCTTTGTACGATTCCCATCATTGTGGATTTGGGAACTAGCGATCATAATGCTATCACTATGTCAACACTCATTTGGGGCCCCGTTACCGGCTTTAATGGCAGGATTGTTGATGAGGTTATTCCCTGCAGGCAAAATGGTATTCGAATTAAATGGTGTGGTGTGGTGTGGGGATAATTCTGATAAACTGTTACGGAAAATTGTGGGAGCTGGCTCTGAGGTGCTACTACGCTGCCTTGTAGTTGATGCCACCCCAAGCTGCATCATTGCCGATTTTGAGGAGCTTGGCGATATAATTAAATCGTCTCTTACCATCGCCAAGGGAAAATCTAAGCGGGCATTTTGCTAGGTTGGTTTGATAGAGCTTGTACGTCCTCATTACAAGACCTTAAGAGGGCACTGTCTAGCCACCCCAGAGATAGGGATGCTATAGCCCTCCTCAGGGCTGCTTATAAAACCCAGCTGAACTGTAGGAAACAGGAACTCAGGGAACAAGCCTGGGAGGATCTGACAATGTTTGAACTGCGGGACAGAAAATTATTCTGGTGCACTGTCAACAGCCCATTCCTCCATAAAGAGGAATTCCCAGTCTTAACTGCCCAGGTTAGTGAGGACAGTTGGGTCCAATACTTTACAGGAATTTTCGACCCAAAAAGTGAGGTACTGGATAGTCCTGATACCTACACTACCAGACCTATTCAACCCCTGGGGATTACACTCCTAGAAGTAGACAATGCCATCCGAAACAGAAAAGGGGGGAAGGCCCCAGGACCGGACGGCGTTCCGGTAGATCTATATAAAACTGATCTGGCCCTCTGGAGCCCCCTTCTGACCCAGGTGTTTAATGCTGCTGTTACCGACACTACTCCCTCTACCTGGAGTGAATCTGTAATCCTGCCAATTTACAAGAAGGGAGATAGAGGAGAGGCCAAGAACTACCGCCCTATCTCCCTTCTGGATTCCTCGTTAAAAATTATGAGCAGGGTTTTATTGCTACGTCTAGAGGAATGGGCCGAAACCAATAATATCCTTGCAGTATCCCAATATGGCTTTAGGAAGGGCCGTGGCACCATTGAGCAGTGTATTAATTTAGATCTTCTTATAGGAAAATACACTAAAGCTACACAGGGCTCCTTGTTCCTTTGTTTTGCAGATCTCTCTAGTGCCTTCGATCTGGTTGACCATAATCTGCTGTGGTCAACCCTATTAGATATGGGAGCACCGGCCGCTATAATTTACTTCCTGGCTAGACTCTATAGCAAGCTAACTGCCCAAATTCGTTACGGACACAAGGGGGAATGTACTAGGAAGATTAGGATTAAATCTGGCATTAGACAAGGTTGTGTCCTGGCCCCACTACTCTTCTCCCTTTTTATAAATTCCATGGAATCCGTTTTGAAGAATGTTCAAGCAGATGCTCCCCAAGTTGAGGGACAACCAATCCCGGTACTGCTATATGCAGATGACACGGTTTTATTATCTAGAACACCCAGTTCTTGCAATTTCAATTTCTCTCATATATATATATATATATATATATATATATATATATATATATATATATATATATATATACGAAAACTAAAGGTTAAGGTGACGTTATCGTTGCGTGTTGAAATGAGATATAAAATAATATTTAAAAACTGGAAGACAACCAAAATTAACCAGTTATAGTTTTAGTGAACTAACTATAATGTATGTCCTGCCATGAACTCTTATGACCCCACATGTTGCATCACTCATAATGTGTTAAATTACATCAATGATGACTTCAGTGATGACCTCTCAATTGTCACCACACAATTACTCTGTGTATATGTTTGGGTGCATAGAATGGAAATAGTGTAAGCCTTGGAGGCAAGTGTGGTAGTTCATGTTGAAGGTTATATGCCACACCTTTAACAAATCAATCAATCAATACAGTTCAGAGTGTAAGTAGCACTCCTTGTTAATTGAGACATATTTTAAAGTAGGTTGTGACTTAAACCAAAAGGCTGTTGCAGAATAACTGGTAAGCTTCTGTTAACAATAGATTATCCACCAGTGGATGGCTGGGCACATGACCATGTTAAATATTAAACTGCTGCAATACAGTGCTATAGATACATTCTTTGTAAAGAGGACATTTATAAGGTGTGGATGCTTATTTCCAGGTCTTTGCTGAAGATATTGAGGTATTGCAGATTATTGAATAATGTAGAATGGAGGGTGATGTACTTAGAGGTGGTTTAACTCACAAGGGGGTGTAAGCATGGCTTAAAGGTAGTATACCATTGTGCTCATCTCAGAAATGTGTATAGAGTATTTTAGCAAACTAATGAGGTTGTCCAGAGGGCCTGGCAAATGGTGTTTTATCAGTGGTAAATGCATATCTGTCAACCTTTTAACTTAAAATTGCAGGTCATGTGAAGTATTTAGCAGGGTGATCCTATTACGGTGAATTGAGTACAAACTGTTTTTTGGAGGGTGTTCAAGGTTTAGAAAAAGGGGTGACTCCATTAGAGTCCACAAAGGTCTTTAGTTCGTTAGGTGGGTGAAGGCTAGTGAAAAGAGGATAAGATCCACCAAATGTGTGTGGCTTGACAGATATGTGTCCAGCTTATGGTCACAAGGTATGTCAATTTTCACTTGATTGGTGATAGAAAATTGGTCGTAGATATGTCATGTTGAATTACTTCAAGTCCACAAACATTATAAGGTGCTGTCACAGTGACTGAATGATTTCATTTCACATGTCATAAGCAGTGAATGGCGCGGTCAATCTATAGTTAGTTCACTGAACCATAAGTGGCGATTTTCATTGTTTTTTCAGATTTTAGGTCTCGCTGAGCCAGCGCATGCGCTGCTCGGAGAGACATTTAGTAGGTGAGTTTTCAAAGTGCTACTGGCTGGCCACATGCTCGCGTTCACGCGCACAGCAGCCATCAGTCTCCTCCGTCACAGGTCATTAAGTTGCTTGTTTTTATTTCCCTTGCTTTCCCCTCTGCCTCCGTCCGATCACTTTCGTTTGAATCCAAATGTAAATTACCATGGTGTGCAAACTATTTCGAGTTGCATCAAAATAGTCTTATTATTATTATTAGTCTTATGAATAATCTTATTGGTCTCAAACGTTGTAGTTTCTTCCGTGCATAACCACGTAGTTACTCAGCTCGTCAATGCCTACCAAGTATACAAATTGGTATCGGGCCTAAGTTAATTGCTCCCAACACCCAAATTGCATGGATTACAGTACGCACACACACACACACACACACACACACATACAACTACACACACACCCACAACCACACACACACCCACAACCACACACACACCCACAACCACACACACACAACCACACAAAACCACATACACAACCACACACACACACAACCACACACACACACACACAACCACACACACACACAACCACACACACACAACCACACACACACACAACCACACACACACAACCACACACACAACCACACACACACACAACCACAACCACACACAACCACAACCACACACAACCACACACACAACCACACACACACACAACCACACACACACAACCACACATACACAACCACACACACAACCACACACACAACCACACACACAACCACACACACAACCACACAACCATACACACACACACACACAACCACACACACAACCACCACACAACCACCACACATCCACCACACACAACCACCACACATCCACCACACACACACCCACACACACACACACCACACACAACCACACACACACCCACACACAACCACACACACAACCACACACCCACACACACAACCACACACACAACCACACACACAACCACAACTATAACCACACCCACAACCACACACACACACACACAACCACACACACACAACCATACACACGGTATACAACCTTTACAACGAAACTTTTACAACGAACTACCATTACAACGCAACTTTTACAACGCAAACTATTACAACGCATTGCGCTGGGGGGCGCTCTAGGATAGGGAATAGGTTAATTTACTATCCAATAACCTTCCCTAGTGTCCACGGGGACTGGAGTTGGAATAGTAAATTAAACTATTCACTATCCAACACCCAAAAGCACTATGCGTTGTAATGGACTGCGATGTAAAAACCGCGTTGTAAAGGCAGGCGTTGTAACAGCCTGCGTTGTAACGTCATACATCGATACACACACAACCACACACACAACCACACACACAACCACACACACAACCACACACACATCCACACACACATCCACACACACATCCACACACACATCCACACACACATCCACACACACATCCACACACACATCCACACACATCCACACACATCCACAACCACACACACACAACCACCCACACACAACCCCACACCCACACACACACAACCAGAGCAACAACCACACCAACATACACACCCACAACCACACCCAACCACACCCAAACCCACCACATACACACACAACCACACACACATACAACCACAACCACACACACAACCACACACACACACAACCACACACACACAACCACACACACACAACCACACACACACAACCACACACACACAACCACACACACACAACCACACACACAGCTACACACACAAACACACACAGCTACACACATAACCACACACAATCACACACACAACCTCCCACACCCACTACCACACACACAACCACAACCACACCCAAACCCACACCCAAACCCAAACCCACACCTAAACTCACAACCACACACACAACCACACACACAACCACCCACAATCACACCCAACCACAACCATACACACAACCCCAAACACACAACCAAACACACAACCAAACACACAACCACACCCATAACCACACACACACACACACACACACACACCAAACACACACACCAAACACACACACTGTTAGAAAGGCGCTCCCTGGGGAGGCAGAAGATGTCTGACTGACCACCCCGAGACCCACCTCTCCTTATGGAATTGGCCGAGCGTCGTCGAGAGGCCTCCTGGATGGGGGGTCCTCTCCTAGAATCGTCACAGCAGAGCAATCACACCACTACAAAGGGACACCACACAAGAGGGTAACTTCTTAGAATCTTTATCAGCAATAACGATTGGTTCTTTCGGCAATATGTACAAACGGATCGAGGGATCCTTAGAGTCTCGGTAACTGGGGGAAAAGGGTAGCGGGACAGTCTTGATACCAGTCTGGCACAGGGATACCCTACGCTCAGCTCTCAAACCTCGAGCTGGGGGGGTTCCGCGAGGTCGGGCCGCGGCAGCGCCAGCAGGCTCCGAAGATGGTTTCAGCGAGGTTGGGCCGCGGCAGCGCCAGCAGGCTCCGAAAATGGTTCCAGCGAGGTTGGGCCGCGGCAGCGCCAGCAGGCTCCTAAGGTGGTTTCAGCGAGGTTGGGCCGCGGCAGCGCCAGCAGGCTCCAGGGGTTCAGGGTTCAAAGTAGCGAGTTCTTCTCAGGGTCAGCCGCGACAGCGTCAGCAGGGCTCTCGACTCCAGGATACAACTACTGACCCATCCCAGAGCTGCCCCAGATATAGGTCTGGCGTCCTTTGATGTCCGGACCCTCACGCCTGGGGGTCAGAGGGGCCGGGATGAGTGTCCAGACACCCAGCAGGGGGGTGGAGCCAGCGCCCAGGGAGGCCGGAGGGTGATCGAAACCAGGCGTCCGGGGACGGCTGGAGGCCCATCGAAACTCCCCTCCTCCTGGATCCGTCAAGTGGCCGCTTTACCACCTGGTTAGATCTTGGTGCCTCGATGTCGGGGCTTTGGCCGAGGTCGGGCCGAGGCCACGTGATCCGGACGTGTAGGGTCCAAGATGGAGTCGGGGCCTGAAATGGTGTTCCGGAATCGGGGTCGGATCCGCAGAGTGGGGCGAGCAGGGGTCACCGGGCTCCCGAGGGGTCGCCAGGGGTGGCGGCTCTCGTGAAGTTCGGAGGGGATAGTTTTAGGCCAGGGGATAGGGGTTGCTGTTGTCCAGGGCCCGCTATGCGGGAGAAGGGGGACCACGCCACGAGGCCGGTTCCAACACACACCAAACACACACACCAAACACACACACACACCAAACACACACACACACCAAACACACACACACACCAAACACACACACACCAAACACACACACACCAAACACACACACACCAAACACACACACACCAAACACACACACACACCAAACACACACACACCAAACACACACATACCAAACACACACATACCAAACACACACACACCAAACACACACACACCAAACACACACACACCAAACACACACACACACCAAACACACACACACCAAACACACACACACCAAACACACACACACCAAACACACACACACCAAACACACACACACAAAACACACACACAAAACACACACACCAAACACACACACACCAAACACACACACAAAACACACACACAAAACACACACACCAAACACACACACCAAACACACACACCAAACACACACACCAAACACACACACCAAACACACACACCAAACACACACACACACCAAACACACACACACACCAAACACACACACACACCAAACACACACACACACACACCAAACACACACACACACACACCAAACACACACACACACACCAAACACACACACACACACCAAACACACACACACACACCAAACACACACACACACACCAAACACACACACACACACCAAACACACACACACACACCAAACACACACACCAAACACACACACCAAACACACACACCAAACACACACACCAAACACACACACCAAACACACACACCAAACACACACACCAAACACACACACCAAACACACACACCAAACACACACACCAAACACACACACCAAGCACACACACCAAGCACACACACCACACACACACACCACACACACACCAAACACACACACACCAAACACACACACACACACCAAACACACACACACACCAAACACACACACACACCAAACACACACACACACCAAACACACACACACACCAAGCACACACACACACCAAGCACACACACCAAGCACACACACCAAACACACACACCACACACACACACCACACACACACACCAAACACACACACCAAACACACACACCAAACACACACACCAAGCACACACACCAAGCACACACACCAAGCACACACACCACACACACACACCAAACACACACACCAAACACACACACCACACACACCCACCACACACCACACACCACACACACAAACACACACACAACCACACATACACAACCACACACCCACCCCCCACACACACACCCACCCCCCACACACACACCCACCCCCCACACCCACCCACCCCCCACACACCCACCCACCCCCCACACACCCACACCCACCCCCCACACACCCACACCCACCCCCACCCCCACACCCACACCCACCCCCACACACCCACCCACCCACACCCACACCCACACACACCCACACACACCCACACACACCCACCCACACACACCCATACACACCCATACACACCCACACACACACACCCACCCTCACACAGGCAACCCCACCTTTATGGCACTTAACCTTCATCTCCCTGGCATTCACCCTTCATCCCCCTGACCTGGCACTCAACCTTAACCTCAGTTGCACTAGCCCTTCACCCCCCTGGCCTGGCAGCTACCCCTCACCCCTTGCACTCACCCTTCCCCTCCCTGGCACTCACCCTTGACCCTCCTGACTCTTACGTCTCATCTCCCTGGCACTCACTCCTCACCTCTCTGGCATTCACCCTTCACCCCCATGGCCTGACCGTCACCCTTGTCCCTCCTTGCATTCACTCCTCACCTCCCTGCCACTCACCCTTGACCCTCCTGGCACTAGCCCGGTTTCCATCAAGAACAAAAAATAACACGCATTGGCATAGCCAATAAGTCTTATCTTTGGGACCTTATAAGTGTTTAGCCACGCAACAGTTGATGTTGTTGCAACAAGGATATTGTGCTGCATAACTAAATACTTAAAAGGTCCCAAAAGCGAGACCTATTGGCTATGCCAATGCTTGTTAATTCTTAGTTCTTATCTCATTTCAACACCAAGCGATGTCATTTTTTTCTGTAAATTCGTTTTTGGTTCATATTTAAAGCTGAGCATCTATCTAAAACCCTACAATTGTTGCAGGATAAACTAAAGATCCCTCTAACAGCTTCTGAACTAATTTAGATACTGCTATTGCCCTCAGCCAAGCCTGTTACAAAAATGTTTCAGCGTGTTGTTAGCTCCCAAACATCTAGCTTTCAGGTTTATAGCCTGAGTGTTCAAATCAATTTACATTGTAGACTCCCAAGTATAAATAAGTGACCCCTGGCTCAATGGGGGAAGAGTCTTCCACTCTTTTAAATGACAGATGTGACATTTAAATGAAAAATGTATTTTTTGATGAATTTAGCTAAAGATCATTTAGAGCATTGCATAGTTGCATTCAGTTTAGTCACTTCTGCAGGCCCTTTTGGGTATTTGAAAAAAGAATCCTCTCATCTGTATATGCAAGTTGACCAGAGGTATACCATTAGGACCTGGAGCAGAGGAAGCATGAGGATCCTTTTTTTTTTTTTAATGATTTTTCTTGATTTTTGTATAAAATTATAGAATACATAAATTTACACTGTGAAAGTTCTTCGTAACCCCCTAGCCCTCCCCCTCCACCCCTTAGTCTGGCAGATTTCTATAGGAAAAGAGAAGATAAAGAAAGAAAAATATACATTATGAATACCACATTATGCATTGTTTGGCCCCATATAATAACTGAGTGCTGTGCCCTGAAATCAATCACAAAACTGGCATTTGAAAATAATAAAACAAGCTACATCAAGCTAGACACATGTATAATAATAGCACAGCATAAAAATATTCAAATAAGAATACAGAGGCCATTGCCCGTTCAAATACAGATACAAGAGCAGTTACCAGTTCCTCTGTCCAGTTACTACATGGTTTAATAGTTAAACCCCATATATAGACTTCACTAATAGATCTAGGTTAGGTTTGAAGGAGTTGCCTATTATTATTATTATTGCCTTGATTATCACACCATTCTTGTAGCGGAGCCCAGATTTTCAGGCCGGCAGTGCGTTTACTTCTACCTTTCCCTTTATAGATTGCAATTTCCAACTTAAATGCGGCTAGTAATCTGGCGAGCCATTGCTGAAATGAGGGTGCCAGTTCATCTAACCAGGCCGATACGATACACATCCTAAAAACAGCCATTGACATAAATATAAATTCCGCCCCTTGTCGATTCCAGTTTGGGGCAGTCGCTCCTAGAAGCATCATTTCAATAGTCAAGGTAATAGGATTTTTCACCCCCGCTGATATAAACCTCTCAATATCGATTTTCAGTTGGGATAGGCCGTCGCAGGTAGAAAAAATATGTATACAGTCTGCATTCGGAAAGTGGCACCGGGGACAGTAAGTTCCTTTACCCGAGCCCCATTTTGCAATTTTGTCGGGAGTATAATATAACATAAAGAGGGTTTTATAAAATTGCGTTTGTAGTTTAGTCGATAGCAGATAAGTTTGTGACATTGCCTTTATTCTTTCAATTTCAGCTGAAGGTATACCAATTGTGTTTTCCCATTTCGAGGCTATCTTTCCTATATCATCAGGTGCCGAGTTGCTTAATAGGATATATATTTCACTAATGGTGTTAACTTTACTTGACGACAGTGTCTCAAATATCTCACATTTTGTGCTGATGATTTCACAAAGATTTCTTTTTGTAATGAAGCATGAGGACCCTTAATGTCACTACCTCCTTGTAAGAGTTTGTGATCTGATTAAATTGCATTTTATACTTGTTTGAAAATGGGACTTTTTCCAGTGACACACAGTTTCAGAATGAAAAGCTTTTTAATATTTACTGTAGTTCACAGTACATTTGCCAAAGTTTGTCCCATGCACTACAATAAAATGTATGTGAGTCCCTAGATTTAACAGCGTTGCTTAATTTACACCAAACGTCATCACATTCTTGCCAAATCAGTTATAAGACTTTTGTTTAATAGTGTAATTTTACACACTTAATTGCCAAGTTCTGGAGACAGTGTGATGTAGCTTACTCAGTTAGTGAAATGTTTTCTTATAATACCTTTTCTCAGATCAAATCTGAAATCAAATGTATCATATAATTTGCTACGGCCGACTAGTTGTTTAATTCCTCTAGTATGTGATGATTGATACATGACTACCAAAGGAAATGTCTCCCAAAATTGGCAACAGGAAATGTTATTTAAATGATTACTTGATGAATGCGAGCAAGCAGTCTAGTTTATCTGATGTAAACCATTGGCAAAGTTTGCCCAGATCGTTCAAAAGGAAGTATTCCAGAGAATTTTTTTAGTATTTTTTTTATTTATTCAGTAGTTTGGCAACTTGTTCCGAGGCAGTGCATGCTCCTATGAATCCTTAATACCGTGCAGATTTTATTCACTACTATCACAAGATATTTTGAATTTCTCGCACCACCAAACCTATGAAACTGTACAAATGGGTTAAATAATAGCTAATTAGATGTTGATGGCAGGTTAGGACCCATATGTCAATCTTTTCCTTGCTTTCCCCTGACACTTCACTACTAGTTAACACAAAAAGGAAGAGCATGAAAAGCAATTAAATTGCAAAATAAGCAGATTTATAACTTGTGATTGTATACTATTTCATGACACATTCTTTGGACCACCTGAGAACAGTAGCGAGAATCTAGGTAAGCTGCTGCATTTTGACCGTGAGTTTTTCAAGTTAAGCAGTCCACCATCAAAGGAGAACTTTCAAAAATCAGCTCTGCTACTAAAGATGAGTGATGTATATTTATGAATCCAGCCTAGAGACCAGCTGCTAGATAACAGATTGTTGCTTTACTCTTTAAAGATTCGTATAGCATACAATTCCTGTGCCCTCTGTGTTGGAAACTTCGCAACTTTGATGCTGACAGGAATGTCCTGGGAATGCACTCTTTACTTTGCTCTTCCATTTTAATAGTAGGATTGAAAGTGCACCGTCCATCAGCAAGTTGTGCGGCTTGAAGAGTATCTGATGAGAGGTGCATTTGTCATGTTTTTTCTGGGAAGTTTGCTGATGAGCAGTCACAGCACGAGACCTCCTTGATCACAGCCACTGACTAAATCCAAACCCTCCTTGATCAAGGAGAAACAGCTGCCTTGATCCTCATCGATCTCTCGACAGCCTCCGATGCCTTATCCCATTACACGCTGATCGAAAGACTCTACCACATCGGCGTCATAGGGGACGTGCTCCGATGGATCACCTCTTTCCTCACCGGAAGAACCCAGTGGATCAACCTCCCACATTTTGCCTCATAACATCACCTGCGATGTCCCCCAGGGCTCATCCCTCAGCCCCGCACTCTTCAATGCATATATGACCCCGCTGGGCGACATTGTTAGATCCCACGGTCTCAGCATAATTTCCTACGCAGGCATCATCCAACTTATTCTCTCAGTCACCAACAACCCCACCATCACAAGAACCAACTTTCACAGATGCATGAGAAGCATCGTCAACTGGATGAAGAACAACTGCCTGCAACTGAACACAGACAAGACGGAAGTGCTGATCTTTGGCAACACATGGAATAACTCCTGTTGGCCATCAGACCTAAGACCCGCACTCACTCCCTCCTGACCACGCCAGAAACCTGGGGATCATTATTGACAACAAGCTCACCATGAAATCACAGATCAACGTTGTCTACTCCACCTTCTTCCTCACTCTGGCACATGCTACATAAGATTTTCAAGTGGCTACTCCCTGAACTTGAGACGCACCGTGACGCAGGCCCTCCTCACCAGCCGACTAAACTATGGCAACGCTCTCTACTTAGGAATCGCCACACACATCCTATAGAGACTTCAGATCACACAGAACACCGCAGCCAGACTTATCCTCGACCTTCCGCGATGTACCCACATCACACCCTACCTCAGGCATCCCCACTGGCACCTCGTACAGAAGAGGTGCCATGTCTGGTGGCTTAGTGGACTAATGCTTCTACTGTGGGGGCCTGTGTTTGACCTCGTGGTCACAGGTTAAAATCCCGGCAGATCCACTCAGCCTTTCATCTTTTCTGAGGTCAATAAAATGATTACCATTGAGTTGGGTAACAATAAACTTCTGTTATTCAGCGCCCAGATGCTCTGCTGGGTAAATGTGCGCTTTATAAATGCGTGTCATGTTAATTCAAGCTGCTGAACCACACACTCAAGGCTCTACACAACCAAGGACGTGCCTAGAACAACCACCGCCGGAATTTTCCTCTCTTTCAGTTGGCCACACACCCCGCATCTACCGAAGCAGAAGTGAAGGTCGCGCCTTCTTCCACATAGCAGAGAGGACCTGGAACAGCCTGCCCACGCAACTCTGAACCATAACCTCTCTTCCGGAATTCAGAAGGGCCCTGTTAGAAATGGGGGGTCTCTAGTTGGCAATGCTTTGCACCATTGTCCAAATAGGGACCCTTGATTCTAGTCAGGATAAGGGGATACACTACTGAAATAACCCATGCTCACCCCCGTTGATAACTTTGCATGAGCAGTCGGGCTTATCTTACAGGCAGTGTGTAAAGCATTTGCACATAACCAACAGTAACACACTGAAAAAAGTACAACAGGACACCACACCAGCTTTAGAAAAATAACCAATATTTATCTGTGCAAACAAGGCCAAAATGATGAAAGACCAACATACAGTAATCAAAAATATGCACTTTGCAAGGATGGCTTTAAAATGTAGTTCCTTGAATCCGGTAGCTCCTCCCTTGGCTACCGCGGTGCTGAACACAACAGAATCCAACAGTTCCAGCCGACCATGTCTGTGTGGACCGGCGTTCGTGCCAGCAGACTCGTAAACACTGCCTTAGGTTTTGGCCAACTGCGTCAGTGCGGACCGGTCATGGCGGTTGCAATGTGAAGTGTAGCGGTGCGGCGTGTGTTGCCCTCAAGTACAGGCAGCGGCTCGGTGATGGTTGTCCAGTGGCGTCGGTGACACCAGGGCTGTGGTGCGGAATGAGGTGGTGCTCGTTGCGGTGCAAGTGGCAGTGCCGGTTGACAGAAGCTGGTGCCGGTCCGCCCAGACAGTGGTGTGGGACGGGGCGGTGCGTTGTGTGACTTATGAGCAGTGCACCCAAACTACAGTGCGGTCACGCGTGTCGAGGGCAGTGTGCAGCGACATAGTCGGTGAGACCAGGGCGGCGGAGTGAAGCGAGGCGGTGCGGAGTGCGGTGTCCACAGGCCGCAGTGCAAGTAGCGGCTCGGTGGTGGCAGTGGTGAGAGCAGGGTTGCTTCCCGCATTGTGAAGGTACCCTCTGCAATGCCTTCAGGACACGGAGCAAGCAGCGGTGCCGGTGTCTGCTGCCTTTCTGCTCTGTGCCAACTGAAACCCATGGTTCCAGAGGCTGTACCCAGAGGTTAAATGAAGGAATTTCTGACCCTGAGACTTAGTGAACAGGAAGCAAGTTCTATTTCAAGCCCTTGGAGATAATTGTGCAACAAGTGAAGTAAGTTCATTCCAGTTCTTTCACTGCCCAAGGCAGAAGCAGCAACTGCAGGCCAACGCAGCAAAGCAACAACACAGCAAAGGGACAGTACTCCTCCTAGCAGTTCTTCCAGCTCTCCTTTTTGGCAGGTTCCTTGATCCAAGCGAGTTCTGAGGTCTGGGCCCCAATTTTTATGCTCAGTCTCTTTGTTCTCTTGGTCAGAGAGTATCTGTGCTCAGTCCAAGCCAGTTTGGTCCTTCCTGGCCCAGCTGCCCAGCAGGAGGTGGAGGCAGCATTTTCCAATGCAGACCAGGCCTATTCAGGTGTAAGGAAATCTCCTCCCACTACTCTAAATGCGGCCCGGGTCTATTTAGCACCGCCCTGACTCATCCAGGAAAGGCGGACCCCCCTCCCCACTGTCTCCCCCCCCGCCCCCCCAGTGGCTACCTGAAGAGAATGCACATCCCCAGCCCCTGCCATTCCAAAGCGAAACAGTCAATCCACAACCCAGCAGAGTCATGCAGGATGGCTCAACAATAAAATACCTACTTTCTCAAAGTGGTATTGTCGAACACAGACCATAAAGATCATCTTTACTAAAATATGCATTTCTACATTCTGAGTTCAGGCACAATAAACTCCATTTCTCTATCTTGTCCCAGTGGGAAGATATACTTGTAAAATGTTACCAAGTATTCCCCATTCTATCCTATGGGACAGATAGCCTTTCAACTGTGGAAAACGAAATACACTGTAGTTCACTATCAGGACATGTCACACACACCAGGACATGTCCTACCTTTCACATACACTGCACTCTGCCCATAGAGGGTCATTGAGCCTACCTTAGGGGTGACTCGTATGTAATAAAAGGGAAGGTTAGGTCTGGGCACTTGCCAAGTTGACATGGCAGTAGAAACTGCACGCAGACACTGCAGTGGCAGGTCTGAGAACCCTTTGAAAGGCTGTTTGTGTGGGTGGCACTTGGTGCTGCAGGCCCACTAGCAGCATCTGATTTACAGGCCCTGGCACTCTCAGTGCACTTTACCAGTAAATCAAATAGACCAATCATGGAAACACCAATCCAGAATCCAATTTACCATAGGAGCACTTGCATTTTAACAGTAAGAAAGTTTGCAGACACTAAATCATCAAAACCAGCGTCAAAACCAGGAGGTCAGAAAGGAAAAAGACTGGGGAAACACGCTAAAAGATGCCAGGTCTAACAGGCCATCAAGGCCTGGCTTTTTAAACGAGCCTCCGGGACCTGCTAGGGCCTGCATTCCCTATCAGGAGTTTAGCTGGGCTTTATAAATCCTGATTGATTCATTGGGTTGTGCCAACTCCCCATGATTCTTGTTGGATGTTGGCCACTGTAACATGACTCGTATGTAGAGCAGCAGAACTGCTTGCAAGTGGAGTCACCCATCAACAAAGCAGTGCTAATATGCTTTTATGTGTTGTCCATTTGCCCAGTATGAAGCACCATAGTTTTGCTTTTCTAAAACCCTTTTTTTTTTTAAACTCCACATTGGAATGTATTGTTGCCTCAGTAGTTCTTCTTGTGTATAGATTGACCACCCTTCCTCCTCAGAGCCGCCCAGGTGGTATGACTGTGGCCCAACAGAACTCTGGACTGTGGTTGTGTACATGGTGAAACTATTTGCGTTAAAACTGCATATGTGAAAGTCCGAACTCTTGAGCTTTTCTTATTCATATTTGAGCAGCTTATCCAGTTGTCGTTTTCATTTTATTAAATGTAGTCCGCTATAATAGGTTAAATAGTGGCAAGTACCTGAATGCAAGAAAGAACTTGGACAGAATATGCTTCTTCTGCGTTCAAGTAAACTTGAGAGCTGAAGCCTTTGAAAAGCAATGTGCTACCTATTTCTAGCCTGCGAAAATTGTTAATTTGCATCAATGTACCTTGATTGGTCTGGTATGCCAGCACATACGAGACAGTTCCTTTTGACCTCCGATACATATTTAAAATTGAATTCTTGCATTAAACTGGGAGGCAGATCCATACCTTAATTTCAGGCAATCCGCCTAAAATAAATTTGGGCCCAAATGGCAAAGGTAATGTTCTCAAGCGATCATCTCTGACCACTCGCTCCTGTCCCACTGGATGTACTCCGCTAGTCTCCAACTCTAATTCTGCAGAGGCATCTGTGCTTTTAACAGAATGCCTTGTTCTGGACTGTTGTTGGGGTTTCTAGGGCCTGACACTTGAATTCCTCCTTCTTAAACACTGCACCAAACAGATTATGGAGGTGCCCTGTTCCTTCTGGCCACTAAGTTGGTCTTTACGGCATGTAGAGAAGTTTCAGCAACCCGGGGTGAGAGTTGAGGTCCAAATAAAAAGCAAAATAAAATTCCAGTGTCAATGCTTCCTCGCAGCTCCCCTCCCCCCCCATGGGAAAATGTTACATAGAGAACAGTAGTAGATTCTGAGCTTCAGAGCCGTCTTTATATCAGGAAATGACATCCCTCCCGCTCAAAGGGAATACATTCAACTGTGAGTTCAGCTTGAATTACAGACGTGGTCCAAATCAAAAATGTGAACATACGTTTGCAAAATGTAACAATTTCGCTTTATATATTGAATAAAGAATGTTCCTTGAATATATGCAAATACATGCAGAAGAATAAAAGCAAGATTGGTGATTGCTTTCAAATGTTCCTAAAGATATTTCATACTTGGTGGGGTGTGGGGGGGCGGAGAAAGGTCGAAGACAGTTTTGCTGTGTTAGCTCTCCAAATAAAATGTACCTAAAACATATTTGCAACTGAAAAATATGGCTATATTTTGCTAATCCTATGTAACGTTTTTAAGGGGAACTTAAAAAACAATGCTTTAAGGACCAGGTACTACTAACATTAGGAATAGCAGTCATTAGTTATCTACGAGTCACAATTAGGAAATTGCTATTCCTAATGTATAAAACTGTTCATTTCATTTATAACTTTATTTCGATTTGTAAAATCACAAAAGTTAAAACATATACAAAATATATAATAAAAACAATGACAGAGCGGCTCGTGGCAAATACATTAGTTAATACAATATCTTTTGTCCAGCACGTTATATTAAACATTTAAAATTATTATAATTAATTAATATAAAAAAGCATTAAACATAAAAAAAATCATGATTGAGTGCCTATATTAATATCTCTGCTTATACAAGGGTACAGTCCATCAAGCTGAGTAAAACAGGATGGTAAGTTAACGTCTACGAGGCTCCGCTAGTAATGAGCCTTTACCCCAGCCTCTTCTTCTTCCAGCGAAGCACTCATACCCATCCTAGGTATTTAGCTACTGCCACCACAACCAGGACAGCCACAGAGGTTTTAAGAATTCCAAGGGCCTCCGAACTTGACCTAATGCCCAGATTAACACAGGTTGGTTTTAGCCACCTCGTTCTTGGTTTATTGTAAGCAGGACAAGCGAAAAAGATATGGCCTACTGTCTCTGGGGTGTCCATGCAAAACGGACAGTGGCTAGATTGTGTGTTAGTCCACTTACATGTAAACCTGTTAGTGGGGAGGGTACCCACTATAAACTAGTGGAACAGCTTCCTGTCACGGGTCGATGAAATGGTATTCCAATACAATTTCAATTTAGGCTCTAGCTTTAAATCTAAGAAGACACTAGAAAGTGAGGAGCCAAAGGTGGTCAGGGTACGTTTTGTGTTAGCCATGGCCCAATAGACCGCTTTAAACACAGATTTTGATGGAAAAGTGCTGTCAGCTGGGAATGACCACAAATGAACTAGGCCCATACCTGATAATATATTATGTACGGTCCTAAACCACCCCAATTTCTTGTTGACATCCAGGTCCCTGACTTCCAGCAGAGCTTGAGCGTAATGGATAAGCTCTGGGGTTACCCCCAATCTTCTCCAATAGGCAACCATCCTATAGAGTGCCACATCTCTAAAGGTGTTGCACCCTAAATCCAAAAACAAGGGAACTAAAGGGGTCGACTGTGGGAGACCAATTATGGAGCGTAAAAACTTATTCTGCCCCAAGACTAGGGTGTCAACATTTGCATAACCCCACAGCTCTGCCCCATACATTATCGAGGCACCAATTTTAGATTTGTAGAGCTGGAGGACAGGTGTTATGGGTTTGGTGTGGGAGTGACTGTGTTCCTTCAATAAGGCTCCCACTAGCTAGGCATGTCTAACTGCTTGTTGAATAACCTGCGGCTTCCAGGTGACCTTCTTATCTATTAAAATACCCAGATATGAGAGTGTCTGAGTTTGTTCAAGGATTCCTTCGTTCATCTGAACGACACCGACTGCCTTAGAGGATTTTGTCAGTACCATGTACTTGGTCTTGTCAACATTGACAACAAGATCATGCTCCAGACAAAACTCATCAAATCTAGACATGGCACGCTGGAGGCCCTGCCTGGTCTTAGAAAGTATGAGGGTGTCGTCCGCGAACATAAGTAGCGGAATCTTAGACCCCGCCAATGTTGGAGCATCTGTGGGGAAATCCTTGAAATATTGTACCACCCCATTTATATATATGGAAAAGAGGGTGGGAGCAAGGACGCACCCTTGCCTTACCCCCCTATCGACCTGAAATTTGTTGGTGGTGTTACCCTTATCATCCCATCTAACCTGGGCATAATTGTTAGTATGTAGTTTCACCTCAAAAGCCAACAGGTCAGCCGGCATGCCCAGTTTTTCAAGTATACTCCACATTTTATTGCGTGGCACCAAGTCAAACGCGGATTTAAGGACCACGAACGCTGCATAGATCGTACCCCTCCCGATGGTCACTGTGCGCCAATATAACAAGATAAACCTCATGACCTGGTCCACGGTGCTTGTGCATTGCCGGAACCCTGCCTGTAGATTAGACAAAATGGTAGATTCCTCGAGCCAGGCCTGAATTCTACACAGCACGACGCTTGCGATGACCTTCTGGATACAATCTATTAGGCTGATGGGCCTATAAATGGCCGGTAACGACCGGTCCCCTTGTTTGAAAATGGGCAAAATCACTGCTCCTGCCCATGTACAGGGTAAACGAGCACCTTTGGCGATGGCATTTGCCAGGAGCTGAATGTATACGGCCCATAAACCTGTATTTTGAAGAAACAGATCAGCGGGGATGCAGTCAGGCCCCGGCGCCCTTCCCTTTGGGACCCGATGCAATGCGTTTTTGACTTCCTTACTAGTTATCTGGAGGACTGGGCTTTCAATTTGAATTCCCGTGGGGGCACAGGTTACAGTGTCACTAGTAAATGGACCTCCAAAATAGGAGACCCACTGTTGCGGCTCCACATGGTTAAATGGGACGCTGGGCGGAACGCCTTTGCCCCATTTCACCACTTGCAAAAACATGGTCATATCTCTCCTGTCGCTTGCTTCCAGGAGGGCAACCCAATGCTCCTCGTCCTAGACCCTTTTTGCTGCTACTTACGCCGCCTTATAGTAGAGCCTACTTTTGTTAAGTATTGCCCTATCTTTGGACCTTTTAGCAGCTGCTAACGATCTGTAGGCTGTACGACATGATGACTTGTACCACTCTGCTGCTTTAGATCGTGCTGGTTGATTAGATATTTTATTTTTAGTAGTAAAATACATCTTAAGATCATTAAAAAGATGCTCATGGACATCCACTGCTCTGTCACTCTGCACTTCTTGAGCTGCCTCTGCCTGGAGTGTTGCTACCGCATTAGATACCAAGATATTCATGTGGGTCACACTCGTGCATTAGACGCCACCTTGGACCATTTGAGGCGACAAGAATCGTTAGTCACGTGTGCTTCTATGTGATCAAGGCTACCAGTCTTACCATCAGATTGTAAAGATTTATTAGTGCACCAAAAAAGAAGCAAGGGATTGTGATCGCTTTCGGTACGGACAATTACCTCCATATCTAATGGGGACGACCAGAGTTCTTTACTTAACTAAAACAAATCTATTTGACTCGCTCGTAGCCCACTCATGAAAGTTGCCATCCCTGTTTGATCAATTTGGTTCTCCCATTTGCTGTCCTCACCCCATGTTCCATGCAGAAAATATTCATTTGTATTGCTGCACTGGGCCATTTTTTGATAACGGGAAGGTCCAGTATGGGAACCGACCACAGCTCATCCTCTTCTGCACTGAAGTGGCTATCGTGAATTTCTAGAGGTTCAAATGTGCAATTGAAGTCTCCAGCTATAAGGACCAGATCTTTCCCCTGGTTCTTGGTCAAATAAGAGTCTAGAATAGCGACCGTTTCCGTAGCTTTACCACCCTGGTTTCCCCTGGAATAGACATTAATGAGTAAAGTGCCTGGAAGACTTCCGTTATACAACCTAATTATAAGGATATTCCGGGAATCAATTGAAATCTCCTCCAACTTTAGTTGGAGGGACTGCCTCACCCATGTAGTCAAGCCCTATTTTGGCCGACCACACGTTCCCTGTTCGGCTGATTTTGAAAAATTTAAATAGCCAGGTCTAAATATTTTTCCTGTGGCCCAGGTCTCCTGCATGACTATAATATCATGCGCTTCTATAAATGTGGACCATTCACTAGAAACAGTTTTACTCAATAAGCCCGCTACATTCCAGGAAATCAGTTTGAAGAATTAATTTTCAATATCTCCAGAGGAAAGACTTGGACCACACCCTAATGGAGGATAGTTTTTCTAATTACCATTGGTAAGCTCCACTCAGTCACTAGGACCGATCGGGGGCACCCTAGGACCGGTAGATGGTAGTTGAATGTCAGTAGTAGACCTATCCTGAAGTAGCAAGGAAGAAGCAACTCCTTGTGTAGTATCTTGCATTGCTACGCCCTTTCCCAAATCGAACTGTATAGAGGGGTTTTGTGAAACTGTGGATGAGCCACTCAGTCAGTCTATATCCTCCAATGTGGTAAATGGGTCAAATCTGTTATAAACGGGCACATTATAATCAAAGCAAGTCTGGGTCTGCTGTCCACTCCTTTGGCTGCCTACTTTCGGGATGGGTGCTACATTGTTTCGATAGAAAAACCCAAGAGGCAATATAGATATACCATCCCAGTTCAGATGCCTAGCCCCTGCTCTTTCCAGGATCGTCTATACAAGGTGGGGAGACCCAAAGTTTACAACCACACAATCATCACTACACGCTTTGGGTGACATGCCTACCCATGGGGTTCTATGTACCATTTTAAACTCTTGGAAGAGATGCGTACCCAGACCAGTTCGCTGATGTAGTAGATGGAGGGCCTTATTTTTAAGGGAGGACCAGTGTTCCACAGAGTTAGTTTTAAGTGATGGGACATTGGTAAGTATGACCGTATACGGTGTGGATTCTGGTGGTAAGTTTAGAGAATCCCTCCTAGGTGACAATCCCATCCCCGTGTTTGCTGAATCACTACACTTTGTATGCTCTGTCGTAGTCCCTGCCCTTAATACTAGGGGTTGTGAATTTACCGTGTTAACTGTGGATGTGCACACTGCTTTGGTAGTGCTTACTCCGATGCCTAAAGTGGAGGAAGGTTTGGGACGCACTGATGATGGTCTAGTCTCCTTGGGGACATTTGCGTCCTCTGGTCTAGGTGGGTGTTTGAGGGTAGCGGTATGTTGCTCTATGAGCTTGAGCCTTGCATCTATATCTAATAATTTAGTTAATACAGGCTCAAGCAGAGTCGTAATCCTCTCCTCAATTTTCCTAGGATAAGTACCACTTGTTCTTCCACTGTTTGGCTTGGGGGAGCCTGGGCGTGATTACCCGAGAAACTAGAGATGTTACCCAAAATCGGCTGTATAGAATTGTTTTTCTTCGCCCTAGTTGCTCCTCTCGTTTTAGCTATTTTTTTGGCTTGTATAGTAGCTGTGGGTAGGGTGGCTGCTTTCCTTTTTTTTGCTTGGAATAACACATTCCCTTTCCTTTTCCTGGGCTAAAAGTTGCTTACGAGTGCAAACCTGTCTAGGTGGTGAGGGGGTGGGGATTGGAGGGTTTGGGACTTGGTGTACTACCACATCAGCTTCAATTGGTAGAGACCTCTCATCATCCTGGAAACTACCGTCTATTGTTGGATCAATACATAAAGGGAGATTAGCTATGGGATCAGTGGTCAGGGCAAAACAGGGTTCCATTGAGAGTCTCCTTTGAGTTAACTCTATTTCATGGTTTAAGACTGACTCTGCCCGCAATAGAGATGCATCCAAAGTGCCAACGACCCCTGGACCCCCAGGCCCCCTACGGGTGCCCCTGTTCATGTTTGAAACAGATAGCCCAACAGTCCTGTAGAGTTACAATCTAAAAATGAGTGTTTGTAACCGTTTTAACTATATAAAGGTCGTACTAACCCGGTCCAATAAATCAAGTCCAGCTTTGAAAGGGGGATGGCCCAGCTTCGGCCTGCCACGGACGGCCACAGACGGCCCGCCCTTTGCCCGGGCTTAGCCCGGCGCTCGCCAGCGTGCGGCTCGCGAGTCCACAGGCAATTAAGTACCCACAGATAGCAATGGGAGGGGCTGCCAGTTCACTCGCGGCGCTGGTGCTCTCTGGGGCTTCGAGTCCTGCCCCTGCTGCTGCTAGTCTCCCTCAGCCAAAACGAAGCGTATCCTGCGAAGCAGGAGGCGCAAGCGGTTGATGTAGCCCACAGGTAGCAATGGGAGGGGCTGCCGGTTCATTCGCGGTGCTGGTGCTCTCTGGGGCTTCGAGTCCTGCCCCTGCTGCTGCTAGTCTCCCTCAGCCAAAACGAAGCGTCTCCCGCGAAGCGGGAGGCGCAAGCGGTTGATGCTAGCCCACAGGTAGCAATGGGAGGGGCTGCCGGTTCACTTGTGCCGCTGGTGCTCTCTGGGGCTTCGAGTCCTGCCCCTGCTGCTGCTCGTCTCCCTCAGCCAAAACGAAGCGTCTCCCGCGAAGTGGGAGGCGCAATAGGTTGATGTAGCCCACAGGTAGCAATGGAAGGGGCTGCCGGTTCACTCGCGGCACTGGTGCTCTCTGGGGCTTCGAGTCCTGGCCCTGCTGCTGCTCGTGTCCTCAGCCAAAACGAAGCGTCTCTCTGTTAATTTCAAAATAGCAAGTCCTTGTGGGGCGCAAATCACCTACCTAATGAATATTAAAAAGGTAGGTTGCAATGTGTGACCCACTACGAATCGCAGCTATCACAGGGATGGTGGCCTGCTGAAGTTAGCAGACCACAATGTCTGTGATTGCTTTTTAATGCTGCCTGTTATTTAGCCTAAATTTTTTGAAGGGGAATACATACCATTCCAAATCGGTGTTTAGAAGGGACGCCCCTTCCAAGTACTGAATCTCTATTTGGTAGCAAAACAGAATTGCGATTCTGTAACAAGTTACAGAATCACAATTTGCCTTTTGTACATTGGAAAAAACATTTTGTAAAATGGGCCGTTTTCGACTTCAAAGAAGCTTTGTACATCTGGCCTCAAGTTACCATTTAATAAAATAAGTTTGATGTACAATGGTATTTTTTAAAACTATATTCAGTGTATAGCCATTATGAACAACATTTTAAAATGGAAAGGAAAGTCACAAAATTGCATCCGAAAGTCTACAGCTTTGTATGGATACAGTTTTGCCACTTTTAGGAAATCGGAACAGATTACAGAAGTAAGCATATAAACCTGCAATATTTTCTGTCTCCCAGGTGTGCATCCAGCAACAATTTGTGAATACCATTTTGACTCCAGTCAATATTCAAGGATATATTTGCTTATGAAGAAATTTACCAAGAAATGCAAATTCACTTATTCAAACCTTATTTCTTTCGGAAAAACTCATGTCCATCTCTGGCACCTTTTCTTGGGAGGGGGATCCCTTCTCTCCCTCGAAAAAGCTTTTCTTGTGCCCTTAAAAGTAAATGCCTGACCTATTCCTGGGTGGGAAAGTGGTTACAGAGTGGTTGTTGAATAGTCTTGGATTGGTAAGGTTCCAACAGCATTCTGATTCACCTACAATGAAACTTTTCTAACCAAGAACTTAGTTCATTTTTTGAAGCCCGCTCAACAGATCAGGATGTAAGTGCTATAGCAGTCCATAGAGAGGCAAATTGACGAGCATTTGGGACTTGTACAAAGGTCTTTTGCTTTTGAGTATAGCTCTGTCTTGTGACTTGTGCCATCTGTGTTTCATCTTCTTCAAGCTATATGTTATTTGGTCACAATTGAGGAAAGAGAAGGACTCTCCATACCCTCAAGCTCAAGGTTTCAGAGCTTCAGGTTTGCCTCTGAGATGGTGAAGATACTGAGCAGATTTACGGGGGCAACTGCAGATTCTGGGCCTGTATATGACTATGGCAGTCCAATGGAGTCTTGTATCCTCGGTGGCAGAGCAGGCACCAGCGGTCCGATTGCCCTATTACGAGTTTGGCGGTTGGACTGCCAAAGGACCGCTGCAACTGCCGGGGATCCGTGATACTCGGTGGTTTTGCAATGTTGTGAGGCCTCAATATACTTGGCGGGGCCGCTGTGACTCCGCCAACCCATTTACGAGTTTCCTGACATCTCGCTTTTAATTGCTGTGAACCCGCCATTAAAAGTGCAGCAGTGAGGAAACAAAGGAGGCCCTGTTTCCTTAGGTCCATAGGATGTATTCGGGGGGGCACCACCTTTCTTGTAAGGCATGGAATTTACAGGCTTTGGCGTTCCCATTGCAGTGCCTTTTTAATAGGCCCCTCTGTGTGAATGCCTAAGGGCTGCCCTCCAAACCACAAGAGTACTTGTAATCTGGCGGTCGAGTTTAGTGGTTCTGGAGCGGGATGCCGGCTTGGCGCGCCAGACTCGTAATCAGGCCCTCAGTCTTTTAGGATGGGCAGTTTGTTGCTTAGTCTCTCACAGCATTTATCAATGAGCAAGGGCCAGTTGTTAGAGGAAGTGTCAGCAGTTTTCCACCATTTATTTTTGTCCACTGTGGATAGTTTACTAGAGTGCTCGCTGTTTATTGTACTTGCTAGTGGTGGCTCATTTATGAGGTATAAAGCATATTTTGGGGGATTACTAATGTTTTTCAAAATTAACTCGTTTTTTTGGCAACTCACAAAAAGCAAAGGCCATGAGTTGGTGAAACGTCTTTAATTGCAATTGTATGGCACAATATCATGCCCAAGAATATTGATAAACAGAAATATCGGATCCTAAATACAGAGTACACACATGTTTTGAAGGTAGGAAAGTATAGCTAAATATTCTTAACTCCGCGTCGACACTGTCATTAATATATTTGTGGAGGTTTACTATTATATACATTAATGTTAAAGTGCACAAATGAGTAGTAAATCTTCACGATATTTTTGTATTCAATATGTAGGCCATATTATTGATGTATATTCGTGTTTTGCACACGATTTTCTGGTTGAATACACTTTTTTTTGCATTAGTAATATTATTACAGTGACTTTAAAAACCACAGCTAGCAACTGTAATTGAGATTCACTCTGTGTTGTGTATGCCATTGCTACAGGATTTCTAAGTTATTTATTTCTTTTTTGTAATTTGTTTTAGGAATGGAAGATACAAAAGCATGTGAAAATGGCAGTTCAAATAGCACCCCTGCAAAGGCCGAGCGCGGTATTGCTGCCATCAAGGACAAGTAAGTGCCTGAAAAACCGCTGGTGCCTCATAACAATGTTTTCTTAATAAAAGATCTCCAAGCAACGAGGCTACCAACCAATTTAGTGTAAGGCTTCTTACTGGTGTCCCTCCCTCGTGGGGCAGCACTTGTTGCGCGTGCCGTGCTGCCCTTGTCCAAGGAAATGCAGTTGCATGCCCTCCACCTGAATCACACCGACCTCGAGTCTAGGCCGAGGAAAGGCTCAGGAAGAGGGGTGCCAGCTCGTTTTTAGGTTTTGCCTGGCGAAAACGATGCGAAAGCATCGTTTTGCTAGGCGAAAACCTAATGAGTATAGTATGGGGCTGGGAATCCGCCCCCGTCTTTCATTGGCTAGCTCCATAAATGGAGGCTAGCCATTGGAAGACGGGCCTGTCCGTCAATGCCGGACCAGATTCGGGGGCGTTCCCGAGAATTTTTGGCTTTTGGCTACGTTAGCCGAACGCCTGTTCTCGGGAACGCCCCCGAATCTTCTGCAGTCGCCGCCCGGCCCGCGACCAGGAAGCCAGGCAGGCCGGGGGCGGAACTGCGGGACACCCCCGTGACGTCATTCCCGGGCCGCGCTGTGATTGGCTGCCGGCCCGGGACCTGACGGGGAAGACGAGCTGTGGAACCGCTGGGTAAATTGTCAAAATGCATCTCCCGCCGAGATAGCGCTCTGTTTACCGTCTTCCTAGTTTCCCCTGTAATGGGGGCGGTGGAGTAGATGGCTTCCGTGTCCCTGACTGGTGAGTAAGCTGCTCTTTTTACATACAATTAGACGTGTCTCTTCTCTGCCAGGTTGCAGGATAGCCACAGTGAAGGCTTTACAAAGTGTACAAGACCCGCATCCAGCGAGTGCTGCCGCCTCTTCTCTGGTCCAGTCTGTAGTTATCAGGCGGCCTCCCTGGGGGTAAGGGGGGTTTCCTCGGGTGTGTCCCATGTCTTCAGCTGGATAACCAAGACATTTTCTCCATCGACGTCACCTGCCTTAAGCAGCCAATGTTTACTCCGAGAGGTGGTGGTAGTGAGTTTGGAACTCGACCTCTAGCATAGTATCCTGTAACACCTCTAAAGAAGTCCTTCTTAGGCCACAACAAACAGCTTCCCTGGGGACATGCTCTCTGGACTCCTGAGTTCTGAGCAGTGGGTTCCGTCCCTCGTGTTACTCTCCCATCCCTTTCCCTCCTCCCAATGCACCACTAAAAAAAGAAAACCGCTCCACACACACCCATCTCAGGCCTCGTTACACTGTCACCATCTTGTATGCGATATAGGTGCTTCTGGGCGGATTTATGTTAAAGGGGGTCAGGAACCCCAGACTGTGTGTGCTTCTGCTGGAGCGGCAGACACCAGGAAAGGCTGACGGTTGTCGCAGCAGCACGCGGAAGTGCGCCCATTAAAAGAAGGAAAATGCAGCGCGAGGCCGCAGAAAGGAATGAAAACACAAGTAAAAGTTTACTGCATCTCTCCCTGGGTCAGTGTGGGAGCCGATACTATAATATTCACTGCACTATGGAAACTTACCCCACAATGCTTTGAGGGCCCTTTATTAAAAAAATGTGTTTGCACATAACTCAGTCTGTGGTTGTCCTAGTACGAAAGGACCACCACCAAACCATTCAGCACAGCGTGCTTTTCCTTTCCAGGTCATCTTCTGGGTCCTTACTGTGTGATGAGTTTTTAGGTTTGCCTGGCGAGCGCACGTAGTGCACATGCGCCGGCACAGGGGCTTGACTGATGGCTTTTTGGGAAAATCTGTGAGCCTTGCATTGCACTTTGGTTCTAAAATCAGACATGGTTTTCTGGCCGACATGTCTTTGACCAACTATATTATATGGCAGCAGGAACCACATTAGGAACTATATTCTACAGAAATAAAATTATTTAGTTGAATATCCTGTTGGAGAGGTCATGGATGTAAGCCTCAACAAGGCCATGGTTTTACATTGAACCTGAAAGGTCAGGTGACCCTAATAATAGACAGTCAACATTGGTCAGCTGGATTCCGTTCCCAATTGTGCACCTGAAATGAAGGTCATGTTTGATACACCACTATGCCTCTGTTCTCCAAATTGTAAATATGTATTAAATACAAAATACGTGTTTTATGGTAATGTAGCAGTTACACATCTCTGTGGCTCGTTCCCATCACATCTTGGTCTCTTGCCTATATTAGACAAGGCTCTCTGTTTACAAAACTTCACGTTCCTGATTCTTCTGAAACAATTCTTTGTCATAGGCCTCCTTTAGTATTTGGAGCCAAGTCTGGATCAGATTAAATACTTAAAATCGATGTAATAGGATTAAATTACTAGAATATTAAAGATGCTCTAAATCAGTAATCCATAATGTACAGTTACTCTGATGCTTGAAGATTGATTGGTAAACTGAGAATTGACAATTAGAAAGGTATGCTCATTTCCACTATAAATGTAAGATACATTTGCATTACCAACCTCAAGAAGGGCTTTTCTTTCTCCGATTTTATTCCCATGACCTAACTGGACGGCATTAAAGTAATAAGAGGGCACACATTCCTTACCATATTTCTGTCTAGGTAAACATTCAGGTCAGTTTTAAGACTCGTTACATTTCATACTCGCCATATTTAGCAAAAGAGAAAAATATGCTGTCAAGTTGAAGGGTCCTTTCTCTTTGCACATTTAAGTTTTTTAATGCTGCTATGATGCTTCTTCATCGAAGATAACCTTCCAAATACTGGATCTGAAATCCAGCATGATCTGGAGCTCATTATTCCAATGCTTTTTCGTTAGTCTGCACAACTCAAACTGCAAATGGTCTCTATGCAAAAGACACTTTGCAGGAAACACTGATTTTGAGCCAACTTTAATTTTTTTAATGTGAAATGTTTATCCACTATTGCAGTTAAGCTTCGGACACTCTTCTGGCTCAGTTCTGTTGGGGATTATAATACCAAAGTAGGTGTCAACTAACACATGGCCTAATGTTGTTCAGTGGACTAGCAGTAGTCAATCAATCAAATCCTTTATTCGATCTTACACAGATCATAAAAGTATCATAAAAATATTTACAGTCACATTTTAGAAAAAAGACGTTATAAAAGATAGCTTAAATCCTGAGTCTTAAGAGTGCTACCATATAGATTAAGTTAAAAATCATTTAATCTATATACATAATACAGTAAAAATGTAAGTCAATTTTAAGTCGTCTTATGTGCCAACCTGCTTCCTCTTTTTAATACATGCCCATAGAAATTATGCTATCGAAAAGCACACAAACAAATTTTGCAAGGATTCCTGTTGCCTGCTTGTGCCTCCGTGTGCCCCTGTCGCCTGCTTGTGCCTCCGTGTGCCCCTGTCGCCTGCTTGTGCCTCCTTGTGCCCCTGTCGCCTGCTTGTGCCTCCGTGTGCCCCTGTCGCCTGCTTGTGCCTCCGTTTTCGTGCCCCTGTCGCCTGCTTGTGCCTCCGTGTGCCCCTGTTGCCTGCTTGTGCCTCCGTGTGCCCCTGTTGCCTGCTTGTGTCTCCGTGTGCCACTGTTGCCTGCTTGTGCCTCCGTGTGCCACTGTTGCCTGCTTGTGCCTCCGTGTGCCCCTGTTGCCTGCTTGTGCCTCCGTGTGCCCCTGTTGCCTGCTTGTGCCTCCGTGTGCCCCTGTTGCTTGCTTGTGCCTCCGTGTGCCCCTGTTGCCTGCTTGTGCCTCCGTGTGCCCCTGTTGCCTGCTTGTGCCTCCGTTTTCGTGCCCCTATTGCTTGCTTGTGCCTCTGTGTGCCCCTGTTGCCTGCTTGTGCCTCTGTGTGCCCCTGTTGCCTGCTTGTGCCTCTGTGTGCCCCTGTTGCCTGCTTGTGCCTCCGTGTGCCCCTGTTGCCTGCTTGTGCCTCCGTGTGCCCCTGTTGCCTGCTTGTGCCTCCGTGTGCCCCTGTTGCCTGCTTGTGCCTCCGTGTGCCCCTGTTGCCTGCTTGTGCTGTGTAAATGTGTGTAGAGTGCTCTGTGGGTGTGTGTGGGGTGCTTTCTGTGGCTGTGTGTGTGGGGGGCTCTGTGTGGCTGTGTGTGGGGGGGGCTCTGTGTGGCTGTGTGTGTGGGGGGCTCTGTGTGGCTGTGTGTGTGGGGCGCTCTGTGTGGGTGTGGGTGTGGAAGGGCTCTGTGTGTGTGTTTGTGGGTGTCATTTGCGAGAGATAAAGCTAGTGGCATTGTAAATGACAATGCCATTTATTTATGTTAAAAAAACATAAATAAAAATAATGTCAAGAGCAATGCCAATAGCTCTAACTTTAACAAAGGCAAAACCATTGCATTGTAAATGCTTGTTTAGGTCTCGCCTTGTTTTTCCTCCCAGTGTTTCATCAGCTGCAGCTGCTCTCATTAGTCTGTTAAATATGTTTTTTGCACGGCCATTTGTTTATCCAAGAAGTGTTAGTTAGGCAATTAGCAGTAAGATGCTTGCATTTGCGTTTGAAAGGGTCTCTTCTCTCTCATCCAACTGGCTGTTTAACCCTTTATTGCCTACAACGAAAGAAAGGCAGGAACGTAACTTTATTTAGCAGTCTGACAACGGGCACTAGGGCATACAATCAGGTCCTTTCAAATTATGTATTTCTGCGGCTGCAGTGTAGTCCACACAATTTTTATTCATTTATTTATAAAGTTTTATATAGCGCGATGTACTTTTCTCATTTGCCGCATAATTCACCATCTGCTGCATAATTTGAAGATGTCACCAAAAAATGGTTGTTTCTTTTTCAAACGAATCAAGTTATTGGAAAATAAAGGTCTACCCATAATTCTGAGAAATTGTAGATCCTTTGCTAAGTTTAAGCGGTTGCCTTTTCAGTTGCTGAATGGCGCTTTCAGGTGTTAAACTGGTACTAATTGATGCGACTTTACACAGACACAGTTAATAGTTGCTAAAATGTGAAAATATAGAAATACTGCTGTACATAATGCTAAATTATGCTGCATAAATGTGCCTTTCTAAGCATCATAAGTTTGTAAAGCCTGTTTTATAATATAGTCCTCCACTGCTGCTTAATTCCAGTGAATCTGCATATAATACAGTTTGGCAACTATTAAAATTTGGAGCAGTGGAGCAAACTACCCTCACGAGCTCATCATACAAAGGGGACAATAAAAAGAACAGAAACGAAGTGCTACAATAGAGACTTCTGCTGCAAGAAGTGTAAACATGGAGATTGCTATCAGCAATATCAAACATAACATCACATAATTGTCTAGAGCCCTCCAGATGAGACAAATCAGAATAGTATTTGAATATTCCAATTTATTGCAATGATGAATGTATGTGATTAATGAAAAATAAAACACTTGATATAGGAATAGCAATTACAACATGATCTATTAACTAAGCCAATCTAAAGGATACAACCCAAGTATAGTGGCAGTATAGCTGGTACAAAGATCAAAAAAATAAATAATACGCAGAAAAAGATTTAATTTTATTTCTTTGTAAAATATGCCCAATCAGAAAACACAGCCAACACACGTTTCGTCTTGCTAGACTTCCTCAGGGCGTAAGGAACATCAAATAGATATTTCTTCCAAAGGCTGGAAACAAAGCAACCAAGATCGGTGTGAATTCCCCAAAAAAGTCAAAGTGTGATTCCCTCTATTATTTTCCATAGGAAACTTTGCTATCTGATATAGAACGGCTAAACAGAATGACACAACATTTGGTAAAACGTTATACCTTTACTCTGAGGGCATGCTTTTTTTGATTTGGTGTAGATCCTTTTTTTTTTTTGAAATTTGCGTTTAAAGAGGGGTCAGGTTGGGCATGAATGGGGTACAGTGTTAGGTATATCACGCCTGTTGGTGTCCTGATATGCTCTGATTGGCCTTTAAATTGATCTAGTTAATCCTGACTGACTAGCCACAACATGAACAATATGCTGGACTCTGGGACATGGCCCCTGCCTCCTGAAAATGGCAAAAATATATATTTATATATATAAGTGGCCGGGTGAGCACACCCTGACACTCAGGGGGTTGTGGGTGGGGAGATCTCAAAGGGAACCCTTCTCATTGATTTGCTGACCACAACATTGACAGCATGATTTGGCAGCCATTACAGGATATAATCCTTAATGAAATCCATTATAGTCAATGGCAGGTTTTGAGGTGCACAAAAAGGAGCACATAACACATTTTTGTCAGAATATAAATCATTTGTAGGTGGTGTTACTTATTTCAGAACTTCTGGTGAGTTCTCAGGAGATTTTACCATGTGAAAAATGCTGACCCCGTGCGGTGTCTTGATGAAGCATGTTAGAGAGGGAACTGTTTTCTAATGGTTTTCTGATAAAGGTTAAGGAAAGGGCTCCAGAAGCTAAAATGGCACCACAGATTCTATAATGTCATACTATATTCCTCAGCCATTCGAGAATAAAGTAAAACATGTGCTTCCAACAGTTGCAGAAGCCTATCAGTTGATTCCCCAGTGCTCTATTTCAGCCCCCCACAGTGTTCTAATGAACAATAGCTAGGATGAAAATCCTGTGGCCAGGTCCCGCTCCTCCCCTCCATGACCACCTACCACCCTGCTTGCTCAGCCTTCAGCCCTCCACAGCAGAGGTTGACCAAAGGGTCTATTTTTCATTGATTTTCATTGACTTGCCGTCCACAAGGGACCTACACGCCACTGCCCTAATTCTTTGGTTGAATGCAAATGAAAAGACAATGACATTCGTCACTAGTGCTTCACTTCTGATTTTTCTAGATTTTTTGTGCATCTTTCAAAAGCTTACAGGCATGCTTATAAGAGTCCAACCATTGATTTTCGATTGTTGCATTACTCCTCGTTCACAAAGCCTATAGCACACAGCCAGACTCATTGGCTGATGTCATTAGTAATTTCAAGAATGTAATTTAAATATAATCATTGATGCCATTTAATATGACATGAATTATCTAATATGTGAGGGCCTAAGCAGTAGATTATGGGAACACAAGTTATAGTTCGTTCACTGTGATATCTCGCATTGTTTGCTGTTTTGGGATTGAAGAAGCCATTCAGGTCACTGCAGGGCTGCTGGGTCACATATTGTGCAGTTTTCCTAATTGATGACTTTGCAAAACATGTTAGATTTCCCTAGACTGGTTGGTATTTCAGAACATCAGAAAGGCTATTTGGCTAAAGGAAAGGCAGTCCTCTTTAGCTAGTTCTTCACCCATTGGAGGAGCCGATGCACTCTGTGATCAACATGGAGAGGCTTTAATGAGTTTGCTGGAAAGAGATTTTAATCTGAGACCCTGGAGATGTTGCAGTAGCAGGTGAGGGTGCAATAGAGAAACCATGTACAATTGTGTAGTCTGGAGTTGCCTTGTAATTGACACACAAAAGATGGATTAAAACAAACTACGACGGAAAAGTATACTATCCCTGCATTGTATACTGGTGAAGCTGTGGGAAATCATGAATCCCCGACCACACCTCAATCTCCGCCGGATCTCACAATGATCGTCAAGGCAATTCACAACTCAAGGGATGTGGTGGGGTGCGAGGTCGATGACCTCCAGATAGATCTCTCAGTGTTGAGATAAGACTTGCGCTAGCTTTCCAACAGAGTGACTGAAGTGAAGACGCGAATGAGCCAGAGGATAGAATAGTTTATCCAAAACAGGAATCTTTTCTTAGCACTGTGACGTTCCTCGGTGGAGTCTAAATAAGTGGAAATTACATACAGAGCTCTTGGATTCTTGTCCATGTATTGACTAACATAGGTGGCACCTATATATGGCAGGCGAACTGTAGACCATTTGTATATATACATGCTTCCGGAATTCCAGATGCTAGCAAGTAGTTGGGAAAAACCTGCCATTCCCTAAAAAGTAGCCACATGCCTGTGTAATGGGCAAGTTAGAGACTTTCTGTTTGCTCGGTGCCTAACTGACCGGGACAGGAAATGTTACAATGTCATGAAAAATCTGTCTTTGGCGCATGTGTGTTTGTATCATATTGATGCCTTGAAGCACACTCCAGATAAACGAAATAGGCCTCAAGTATATCCTACTAGCATCTGGTACTGTTCAGTTCCTGAAGTTTGCCTACCAAGCTATCAGAGGTATGGATGTACATTTTCATATTTGAAATATCTTGCATGTCTTTGGGTTTAGGTGACATTTTGCCCTGTACCCTTGGTACTAGGACATCAATATCATTAGTTATCATCTACAACACTCCGTATCAACATTTTCAATCGTACTATGGTACATAGTTGCTGCAGTCCTCATCATGCTCATCTGCCACTGCAAATCTCCTGGTTAGAGTTTGTGCCAACTCCTCTTGTGTTGTAATGGGTGTGGACACGAGTCTGATGGCACAGTGCTGAATGCTTGTTAGTTGAAACATTGTGAGATCTCACAGGTATAGTGTTCCTTTCTGCTGATACCCTCCACAGGATGTACTTGGAGAAAAATCCAAGTCAAGCTGCTCCATCTTCATGACCCGCATTTCCGTGTCACTCTCCTCTTACATCTTCTACTGTGCCTGCAACAGTAAGGTGAATTGTAGTGTTGATTGTAAATGCCAAATTAATGCACATTCTTACTTTCCTCCACTGCCCAATCAACCTGCAGTTGCACCCAAGATACAAAAAGACCATGGCAATACTAGGGATGCACAGAGTCACATTAACAAATGAGATGAGTTAGTACTTGGCATGTGCGGTCCCAGTGTGGCTCCCCCAGTGCCTGCCCCACCGCAAGAGGTGTTCAGTGGGCAGAACGACGCTAGATGACAGGTCCCACCGTAATCACCACTCCATGCTGGGGACTTGCAAGATCCCATCAACGGGCCCTCGCAGTGGCTTCCCTCTAGTAAGTACAGTCCTAGCAGTTGTGGGGGGGAGAAGAGGAGGAGGGAAGGACCTCTCCCTCCTGCCTCCCCGTTAGTCCACAGTGCGATGAAGGCGGGGCCCCCCAGCAGGCCCCAGGACGCAGCAGTCGTCCGGAGGCGAACCTGTCTCCCACTCCTTTCTCACAGGCAGCCACGAGGCTCACACCGCCAGTCACTCCGGACATCTTCCAGCACTGAGCACTCGCATAAGCCAGCTAGGTCGACACCCGTCCGACCTCCTTGGCTGGCATTCTGGTGTGTCCAGCAGGCACAGGCACCAGCCACTGCCGGTAGGCATCCAGCGAGTCTTCAGAGGCTTTGGGGCGTGGAATGTAGGTTTTAGGGATATTGGCAAAAATCCAGGCCATAATGATGCCTATTTTTAGGGCAAGCCTGCCAAGTATCACATATCAGGTGTGACACTAACGCATTTCAGTGTGGTGTTCCGCATTACTGTACTGAAATGCATTGTCACGCATTTTAATGATGTCTCACTCTGCTCTACCAGCCAGCTAGCGCGTGTGGTGGCACCTGTGAAACCTCTGCGCTGGCTCTGCAGCTCCCCACTGACTTGCCAGCATGAGCAGGCTAAGTAAACTGTTAATGATTTTGTCTGCTGGCTGAGACAAATGCTGCAATGTTACAGTCGCTTAGCCCTGGTCTGCCTGGCTGCAATTAAATTTCCGCCCGCGGCGCCGCACAGGCTGTCAAAAGTGAAAGTGAGTCACTCTGACTCCTCAGCGTGTGCACAATACTGAGACCTGGGGTGGGGTCGGCCTTCAGTGGTTGCTTCGTGGGGGAGATGTGACCTCACGTCCTGGAACAGGAAGGAAGTGAGGTCAGTCGGGATGAAGCGGCGGGGGATTTAACTGTGGAGTTGTACTCTGCTTTGTCATTGTGCATCCGCGCATATTATAACCCAGCGTTAGACCAGATGGCAGCATTGACAGTGACTCTCTCATCAATCATGGCACCGCATGAGAGAGAGGCCTTGGTCACTGCTGGGAGAGTTGCAGTGCTATTCTGTGCGGCCGCCGTGACCAGGTGCGGTCGGCTCACCAAGGCCGCTGGGACCGAACTCGCCATCGACTCGTGCTCAGAGAGCCTAGTGCCTGTCAAGACTGTGAGTCTGACTACAGAAGTTGAACAAGTAAGTAAGTACTAGGCCTGGCAGCCTGCCTGCCACTGACTTTAGTAGTAGTAGTGTTGTTGTTGTTCATGTTGTCACACAGAGACTGAGTCTCACACAGTGTGTGCAGCTCCGTGAATAACCGTGGCATAGATGGTTGATGCAGCAGACGGTCCCAGCCACGCGTCGTTCATTCAGCCCCTAATAGCAGGGCACGCGCCAATACTAATTAATATTAATGTTTGCTGTCTCGGGCTGCGGCATCGCCGGGCATCCGCATCGGACGGTGGAGCATGTGTGTTCTGCTGCACAGGCTAGCAAGAACTGCAAGGTCTGATCCTTTCATTTATTTCAGACAATGCAGGCAGGGCTGCACTGTCTCATCATCTTTCTGAGGTTTATGTTGGGCACCGTCATTGAAAGCACTAGCCGTGACTCACTCTGGTTCTAATGAACTTACTTCAACTTATGGACAATTATAAGAGAATAAGTCTGTAGTTAAATCAGTACGATAATCTTATTTAACTAATTAAATTATTAAGTTGAAGTGATGTCAAATTACAAATAATTTACACACTATGCTTAATTTATAAAAATGATGGTGCAAGTAATCATGTACGTACTGAGGGGGTTTATCATCAGTGACACGGTGGTGCTTTTTGACAGAGCTCTCTGCTCTCTCATCCTGTCCCCCACAAGGGGGGGCGGGTGATCCTCACGACTTGCGTCAGATCCCTCAGTCCTCTCATCATGCTGTCTCTCTCCAGATTTTGCTGGCAGAAGCTGGCCGGGGAGCTTGATCTGCTACTGGCTGGCAATATGTTGTGTACTTGTCAGTGTTGTTTTTCTGCCGGCCAACCCGGCAGCACACTGACTGGCACCTGTGTTGACTTGAGGCTCCTCTGTTCACACATCCTGTTGGGGCTGGGACGGTCTGAGAGACCCATGAGATAGGCCCTGGGGTCCAGTTGCTAAGCAATAGCCGCATGATCATTTACAAGGAGGCCCTGAAGTGGTGATGCATGTTCCAACTGCAGCATCATTAGGAAGGAGGAGCCAGAGGCTTCATTGCAGCCCCCAGCAACAGATATCTGTCCTGTGAGCTGCCCTCACAACCTTGGTACTCGCCTATGTTAAAAGATCTGAAGCGGGATTGTAAGAAGTCGGAACGGCTTTGGAGGGAGGCCTACTGCCCGCTAGCCAAAGCTAACCTTCGCTCATCTCAGAGAATATAATACACTGCGGTGAAGAATGTAAAAAGCGAGTACTATACGTCCAGAACTATGAAGGCCGATAACAATGGCAAAGAGATCTTTGCCATTGTCCAAAGCTTTATGTCCCCTCGAGCTGAACAAAAGGCCATCCCCGTCTCGGCAGGCTGGTGTGAGGAGCTTTAGTCTTTCTTCATCAACAAGATTAAACTGATCGAAGAAGGTCTAGCCCTGTTTGTTGTCCCCCTACACCCTCCTCCTGACTGTACGATCTGCCCCCCCCCCCCACCTAGTAGGCATCTCTCCCAGTTTGACTTGGCAGAACTGCCAGATATTCTTACCATCCTTAAATCTCTAAAATCCGGATCTCCCTCGGATCCCTGCCCTGCCAGGGTTCTGGCCGGAGTGGCGGATACCATAGGCATGGAAGTCACAGTCATGGTTAACAGGTCGCTGCAGTCAGCCACGGTGCCAAGACAATGGAAGCAGGCTAAGCTACTTCCACTGCTAAAGAAACCATCGGCCGATCCACTCATAACAGCTAACTATCGGCCCATCTCCCTGCTACGAGCGCTGGCCAAAGTCTGGGAGAAGGTCGCCTTTCGCCAATTGAATGTTTTTGTTGAAGACTTGGGGGCTCTCCACCCAGCGCAGTCAGGCTTCAGATCATCTTTTAGCACGGAGACGGCCCTGGTCGAGAGGACGGAGGCAATCAGGGAATGTTTGGATAAGGGCGGCAGAGCGGCCTTGATTTTATTGGACCTCTCTGCCGCCTTTGACACGGTACCTCACCAACTTCTCCTGGCGCGCCTATCATCTATTGGCCTCTCCGGGGCAGTGTGGTCATGGCTGGAATCCTTTCTGAAATCCCTCTCCCAGCAAGTCTGGTTGCCCCCCTACTCGTCCTCGGCCAGAGAGGTTCGGACAGGGGTCGCTCAGGGCTCGACGCTGAGCCCGCTTCTCTTTAACATCTACATGACCCCGCTGATCTTCCTGGCCGAAGAACTGGGTGCCAAGATTATGGCCTACGCCGATGTCACCCAGCTTCTGTTTACCTGGGACAACTCGAATGTAGACACGGATGCTGCGCAAAGATGTCTGGCCGCCGTATTCACGTGGCTTGCCCTGGCCAAATTAAAATATAATGAGGGGAAATCGGAAATCATACTACATTTTACGGGACCCTTAAGTCCTTAGGCAGATTCTTTCCTCTGCTCCCCCAACAGGCCAAGGAGATGGTTGCCCGAGCACTCATCTTGTCTCGCCTGGATTATGCCAACGCACTTTATCTTGGCATCCCAGCATTCTTGGTCAACAAGCTACAACTTATCCAGAATGCTGCGGCAAGACTCCTCCTGGGCATCTCTAAGCGAACTAGTACAAGATCGCAAATGTCCTCACTCCACTGGTTGCCAGTGGTACAGAGGGTACAGAGGGTACAATTCAAGGCCCTTGTTTTAATACATAGAGCCTTACACGACTCTGGTCCCTCCTACAATAAGAAGAGAGTGGCCTTCTACATCCCCCGACGATCTTTAAGGTCGGCTGCCCAGCGTCTGATGGTAATCCCTCACTTCCGCCGAGCGAGGTTGGGCGGGCAATCTCTCTCTGTGAAAGCGGCCATTCTTTGGAATGCCCTACCTATAGTGCTGCGTCACACTCAGGACATAAGATGCTTTAAAAAACTTCTCAAAACTCACCTCTTCAGCCAGGCCTATTAATTCATTTTCTCTCGCTATATGTGTACTATTGCTTCGCGCCAGGATACTCGTGAGTAGTTGTGCGCGCTATAAATACCAATATAACATATAACATAACATATCCAACCTGCCAGTTACAATGTTTTCCTGCCTCATGTCCCACAGCCTGGGCCCGGCCCCTTCCCCAGAATTGTTGCTTTCACCAGGGCAACAGAACTTCCTCAGCATGTGTCTTAACTAGTTGGGCAGGTGTTGTGCTTGATCTAGATATTATGTACATATGAATTTTAAAAGTAAATATCATTAATTTTATACAAATGACAATCTGTTGCATCGGGCAAGTATTTTTGTATTTAACTGTGCATGTGTCAGCATATGTACACAGAACTTTAAACAACGTACTGCTACCAAAAGATTTGTTAAATATCATGGTTAAGCATTTGTTTACAGTTCAATCCGGTTACATGAGGGAGCACTAGGGTTAGCGCCCTTCCATTTCTGGTGATCTGCAGCAGTTTCAAGAACTTCTTGGAGATTCTTGGTGCTCAAATGGCTGTAATTTCTGATATTTAGAAGCTGTCCTCGTCTTCATTGCATGATTTTTGCTTGCGAGAAAGTGTCACTCATAGTCGTTGAAATGTCACGGAAATTCTGAAAATATCACACATGGTGATCTGAAACCTTGGCAGCTATGGAGTGGGTTTCTTCAAGTGGACCTATGAAGTTTTATAGGAAAATATGTGGAGGTGCTGCCACGCCAGGGGTGGTGGTTAAGTGGGGTGAGGGGGGGGGGGGAGAGGTTTCTTTGTGTATCTATTGTGTAGTGTTCTCCACTGAGAATTTTACTGGTAATTATGTACAATTAACAAACTGTAGAAATTCTGCTCCCACCTCAAGATTCAGTTCTTTCAATTGAGATATGCTAGCCTCAGAATGTGTTTCCCTTTCTATTGGTCCAATTGCTAAGTAAGAAAAAAAAAGGTTTTCCCCATCGCTCTTCACTGCTTTTGCACCTTTCGAAGGCATACTCCAATGAATGCTTATGACTTGCAGCATTACAACATGTTTTGATATCAGGCATTTGTATCTGCCAGCTCTCGTAGTGAATCGAATAATATATATTTTTATGTTCAGGTATCTAACAACTAAAGAACAGTTTCACAAATTCATCGATGCAGAGGGGAAAGAGACTCACACAGATCCCAGCACTGATAGTGTCTCTGAAGAGGCCCCTCCAGACTGCACTCTTGACAATGACGCAGCTGAGCCTGAAACTAAAAAGATCAAGCTGTCGGACACGCAAGAAGACTGCAGAGAGCAAAACATTAAGGAAACAGAAGGCGCAATGCAGAAGAAGAGAGCTCGGGGACAAAACAAGAGAAGACCTTACCAGAAGCCAACAGTCTATGTTGAAAGGAACCTGTGCCCATCAATAAAGCAGGTATGTGAGTGTTTCAGCAGGAAGAACCTTCCAAAATATCAATTTTCTCCATTCATCCGTACATCTGTAAAGGCTATGTCCCTCACTCCCCAATAGTGCTTAAGATTGGCCCGCCTCCCCTTCATTTTTCTTGCACTAGAATTATCGACTAAGCCTCTTCCTCCTATCCTCCTGCCACACATACAAGAATGGCCTTGATCTTCCTCACCCTGCCTCTCCATGTGGAGGCAAAATGCATCACCAATGCTGCAGAATCTAACCAAGCGATACCAAAGGGGATGATGGACGGAGCGTTGGAGCAAATCAATAACTCACCCCAGTCAACTTATCTGGGTTTAATCAATCATTCCTTAGCTCACTCCACCACCCCAGTTCAGACATGGCCATATGCAAATCAGTCTGACCCTGTGCCTCATGGGAACAGTCCAGCGCGAACTGCCAAGCCATGTCTTCCTTGGACCGAAAACAAGTATCCTGGGACCGGTTTCTGGCTAATCAGCCGTCATAATCCAGGCTAGCTTGAATCCAGTGGCAAAGTGAGAAAGGGACCCACGTCTGGGCATGCCCTGCTAACTTGGGGCAAACAAAGCGATACCAAAGGGGATGATGGACGGAGCGTTGGAGCAAATCAAACACTCACCCCCAGTCAACTGACCTGGGTTTAATCAATCATCATTCCTTAGCTTACTCCACCACCCAAGTTCAGACATGGCCATATGCAAATCAGTCTGATCCTGTGCCTCATGGGAACAGTCCACCTCGAACTGCCAAGCCATGTCTTCCCTGGACTGGCTCACTTTGCCACTGGATTCAAGCTAGCCAGGCTGATTACTTCTGATTAGCCAGAAACCGGTCCCAGGATGCTTGTTTCACGTCCAGGGAAGACATGGCTTGGCAGTTCGGGCTGGACTGTTCCCATGAGGCACAGGGTCATGGGTCACTGGCTAGTGTTTGACCTATTAGGGGCCTGCACAAACACGTGACCAGTCTGCAACCAAATAGGTAGCAGCCAATGCCTCTGCTTATACAGAGCCCATCAAAGGCACAGAACCAGGACCGCTGTATCCTACAACAACCAAACTGACATGTCCCACTGTGTACCTGGCACTGCACACTCAGTCGCACTTCAATTACTTATTATATAAAATAATTTGTAACATATTGTATTTTGTTTAGGATATTAAATATTTAGCAAAGGTCAAAATATACAGCAACGGCTCCATGTAGCACATAGCTAAACCTCACTAGGAATAAATGAGGACATGAGTACTGGATAGACCTCTGATACTGATGTGAGCCAAAGGCACACATCTACGATGTTTGCCTCTAATTAGGGAAAACGCATTTTTAATGCATATAATAAGCCTGATAATCAGGAGGCAGATATTTATATTTGTTTCCCTGTCTTACTGAGCAATTTGTTTGTTTTCCAATCTAGATGAAGTTGTTAAAAAAACTGCTATGTCAGTCCTGTTTTCCATGTTGGCGACCTATTCTTCCCTTTGCCGCTCACCTCTCTACTTACAGATGCCACCTACCTTCCTTGATTTATAAACACATGAGGAACTATTTTTGGTCATTATACCCAGAGCAAGCTTTTTCTTCAGTTGTCTTCGTCCATCGTTCATATATTATTTTCTGTTATGGGAAAGCTAACAAGCACAATTGGTTCTATGTTTTTATCCAGCTGTTTGATGGTCATTCCTTCTTAGCTGTCCTTTTTGTTCTTCCAAAATATGAAATGGTCATAGTTTTCTTGCTGTCTGCAATATCACTAGCTTCATATGCTAGACAATAAACCTCCATTTGATTTTGTGAAAACGCTGCTAACCTCGGTCATTCATAGAAATGATTTGATTTTGATTTGAGTTTATACAGGGCATCAAATACCCAGAGGTGTCTCAGTGCTGAAGAAGGAAGGACACATGAGTAAAAAGCAAGGTTTTGAGAAACTTGCCGAAACGCTGGAAAGAGGGGGCTGATTTAATTAACAAAGAAAGCTTGTTCCAGGTTCGTGTTGTGCAGACTAGAAAGCTCCTGCCACCCCATGAAGAGAGCCTATAGGGAGGCACCACCAAAATCATAGCTGAACTAGTTCTAATGGTCCTGTTGGGCACATACGTGCTTATTTTTTCGCTCAGGAAGGCTGGCACTTGCCCCTGAAGTGCTTTATTAGTTACACAAAGAGCTTTAAAAATAATTCTTTGCCGAACAGGCAACCAATGCAGTTTAACTAGAGCAGGTGCGGCCGACTGGAATCTTGGAATTTTCATTAGCAATCTAGCTGCTGAATTTTGCAGAATTTGAAGTTTTTTTCAGTTGACCCTTAGGAAGGTTAACATAGAGGCTGTTACAATAGCCAATCCTGGAGATTACAAGGCAAAGGATCACGGTGGCCAATAGATTGGAGGGAAGAAACTGCTATCTTCCTGATCATGCATAGCATGAAGAAGGAGGTAGAGATTACCCTGTTAACCTGTACCTTGTAGGTTAGGGTAATCAACCAGGATACCCAGAATTTTCACCCTGTTCACAGAAAACGGAAAAGGAGCCCAATTCTTCTGGGAACCAAGAGGGATTCCAAAAGGAAGTGTTGTTATAAAAAAGAATACCTTTAGTTTTTGTAGAATTCAGCTTGAGGCAGTTCACATCCTTCCTGATACCAACTTCTTGCACACATGCTTGCAAGTAATCACTCAGGTTCAGGTCACTTCTAGAAGGAGATACCACAATCTGGATGTCATCTGCATATGACATAGTGGAAAACCTAAACTCAAAGCAGCCAGCGGTGTAACATAGATGTTAAAAAGAGTTGGACTCTGCGCTGAATCCTGAGGTACCACGCTGGACAAAGAAAAAGGCTTCGAAGTGGAGTCACTCATGGCCACGGTCTGAGTTCGCTCACTCGTAAAAGATCTAAAAAGGGCCAGGGCAGCCTCATCTACACCTAAATCCATCAGCCGGTGTGACAATAGATCATGATTGACGGTGTCAAAAGCTGCTGTCAGGTCGAGGAGGATGAGGGCATCACTGCCCCTGTCAACTGTAGCCCTGATCATTTCAGTGTCTACAGTCAAAGCCGATTCTATGGAGTGCCCCCTGCAGAAACCAAATTGGGAGTCGTTAAGCAATCGGTTCAGGGAAGCTGACAGTTTCACATTCATTTCTTTCTCTATTACCTTTGTCGGGTGAGGTAGTCTGGAGAGTGGTCTAAAGCTGTTGTGGTCAAGAGAGCTCAAGTTTGCTTTCTTCAATAGAGGAAAGATAGAAGTAGTTTTCCATGCTTTAGGGAAGATACCATTCTTAAATATTGAATTAAAGATAGGCGTTAGTTGGTCAGCAACCAGATCCAGAATAACGTGTAAGATTTTTGGAGGACAAGGATCTTGAGGGGAACTTGATTTAGTTGAGAGAATCAGTTCTCTAACTCGGTCTACTGAAAGAGAGGTAAATACAGGGAACGAATTCTCCTTGACGTCACAAGGACAGTTGTTGTACCCAGAAGGTAGGGTTGCAGTGATGGAAGCTAACTTGTTGAAAATAACTTCCACTTTGTTTAGAAAGAATGATGCCAGGGAGTCCCAGAAATCCTGATTAATATGTTCTGGTATTGTGGTCGCTGGTGGAGAGAGTTTGAAGACAACTTGGAAGAGGACATTGGACGAGCAGCTGGCTGCTTCTATCAAATTAATGAAGTACTCTGATTTTTCCTTCAGGATAAGTTTTTTAAAATCGTCTAGCAGCAGTCTATATTTATTTTCTCATTGTTATCATAATTTTCCCCCAATATCCGTTCTTGTTTCCTACCGGATTTCTTAGCGGCCCGGAGCAAAACCCCAAACCACGGAGAGGTGGCTTTGCTTCTTCTAGAAAGAGACTGTTTGTCAGGCACCAGTCCATTCATTGCTCCAGATAGCCATTAGGCGTAATTGGAAACCATTTAATCGGGGGAGTCAGAATTTAAGGGTGGAGGATTAGCGAGGACTGAGACGAGATCCTGGGCACTGACCTTATTACAAGCCCGGGAATAGGTTAGCTACTTAGGTACAGTATTACGATGAACAAGAACTGCACTGTGGTCAGACCGTGTTACTGGGAGGATAGCAAAGTCGGTAAAAAAATTACAGTTAAATCCCATCCAGAGTGTGCTGGCACAATGGGTAGGCCCAGCAACACGTTGCTTTAAGCCAAAACCCAACATTAGCTCGAGTAGAGCAGCCGTATCCTTGTCAGCGTCATTCTCTATGGAAATTGAAATCACCCAATATAGTAAAATCAGTTGTTAACCCTTAACTCCAAAATATTTTGGTACTTTAGTTGAGCTGATATCCTTGTCTTAAATGGGATTATCATAATTAGAGAAACCTAAAAACAAAGAATGCAAAAATAAAAGTAGTGTTCGTTTGGAAGCATATGTCGCTGTAGCTCACATTATTTGCACACTCCAGCCATTTAGTGTTTTTCTTCGAAAAAGGAGTTTTGATATCAAGATGACTTGCGATACCGTCGTCTAAAACCCACAGTGTACCAGGACACACTCCAGCTCAGATTATGTTTTCTTTGCCATCTAATTTGGACATGTCGTTGAATGCTCTGCCCCATTGTGCACTAAAGGGTACAATTTACTGGCAGAACATCAGACATCGCTGGTAAAAATAATGAACATACAAGAGTTGCTAGATAAACTATTGACAGCCAAAGAATATTCCTGCTACTTTTTTCTAGGATCCTTTGTATGCTGCAGCATCGATTCAATTGACAGTTGTGCCGCAATGGCTTGCTTGGAGGGTAATGGGGAAGGGGGATTAGAGAACACACACTTTACATGTTCTCACTACGGTAATCATAAATGTACTTGGTCAAATAAGGTCTGTAACTTCTGTCTAACATGGTGCCATATTGAACGTTCATGTTTGACCTGTAGTGCCTTTCGAGCAGAGAATACAATCTAGTGCCGAAGCCACCTAAGGTTGGTGAATAATAATGAAAAACAGCAGCAAGTGCCCTTCAGCAGTGGTGGCCAAGGATGTCAAATGAACTGTCTCTGACAGAATAGGAGGCCATTCTGATAGTTCAAAGGCCACTTACGTTGGGACCAGTTAACACCAAAAGGTGACTGGTGTTGCAAACACATTGACTCTTAACAGTTTAGATCTCAAGTCCAAGAGCATGCCCACACACTCTCAACACTGAAATACCCATCAAAGCGGAGTGCTTCTTTGGTGTCTATCTCACACACATCACCTTCAACAGATAGTGAGCGACCTGACACCAGACAGCTTGCAATTTAATTGTTCTGCAAAGTGCCAAACATTAACTCAAGCTCCTTCCTCCCCATAAGACACAACCCTATCCCCGCCATATGAGAAGAGGAGCCTCACTTTCAAGGAGGCAATTTTAGAGAAAGTCTGACTTTAGGAAAGCAGATTCTTCCTTGCCTAACCCTCCTCATCTATCACAAGACAAGCATCCACACAGTGAGATGAGGCAGAAGACCCAACCCCCGACATACTGCCTACAGTTTAGGATTTAGGTACCACAGACTGTCATGAGGGCAAATGCAGGTTTTTATTATTATTATTATTATTATGTTTCTTATATAGCGCCTGAATCGACCCCCAAAGGGGTATCTCCGCGCTTGCCTTGGGAACCCGTCCTGGCTTTTCCCTGTGAGATAGCCCCTACAGGGCATCCCCAAGGTGAAAGCCAGGCATCCCGCCGCAGGGGGGCCGTTGTGGAGATTAAGCAAGCTTAATGCCCAGAGTTGCAGAGTGTGAACCCATGATTAGGTCAGGCACCGAAGCGAGAATTATCGAGTCCATGGACATTTGAGCTCAAGACCCTGGATGGATCTTCAAGACGACAAATCCCTAGAGCCAGATTGTGTAAAATCATCACCATCAAATGTTCACTTCGACAAACCACTCTGTTATTGCAAGAGCAGCAGTACACTATACAGCTCCATGCATGTACAAGAAAAGAAGGCGGATTTTCTAATTCAAACTGAGAACACAACACAATTCCTTCCCATGCTCAAGACTATTTTGAAATGCTCAAGGCCGCTTCAAAGACCATGTAGAATTCAGTGTAGTCACCCTCAGGGTTGAAGAAAAATTCAAGCCTGTTCCAGAAATACATGGTAGTAAACTCTCCTCATAAAAAGAAAACTGCAGAAGGGCACTAAAGATGCACCGTTTCCTTGCAAAGAGAGAAAGAAAATAGACTCTACAGGAAAACAGTCTCATTACGTTCTGACTCAACTTGACCAGCGAAAGTTAACTGATTTGGCGCCCTGCTGAGACCTGTGATTCCTCCCTGGTGTGGCCGGCTGGTGTGAGCGTGATCCGCGGTCGGCGGAATCTGCAGCCGCTCCCAGCGCGAGGCCGTCCAGGTAGAGGATTCCTGAGGGGATAATTGGAAAAGGAAACCGACCGGGGGACTGCGAGGACCAGCATTCTTGAAAACATCGCAGCTGGTGCCTCTTCCCCCGGCGGCCACGCCCCCCTGCCTTCACGTACTAAATTGACGCTAGCCCCACCGCGACGCGGGACGGAGCTCGGGGCTAAGCCCGGGCAAAGGGCGGGCTGTTTTGTGGCCGTTCGGTGGCTGAAGGAGGCTGGGCTGGGCCCACTCTCTAAACATCGTAGGACTTCCACCACGTGATGTAGTAAGTGTGCCACTTCTTTGTTATTGAGCATCCTGTTTGTGCCTCTCCACACCCATTCAAAGTACCTGTCCCTCTTATCGCCACTCATCACCAAGATTCGCCTGGACAGTGATCATTTATAGGGCCACTGCTTTGGTTACGCCTTAATAATATTTAATCTGCAGTTATCAACGTTGGAAGAGGAACCTACCTAGGGGCTGTGTTGTAACAAAATAGTATCATCAGCAACAATGTCGGCCAATGTGGAAAAAACTGAAGCAATGGGAAATGCCAAGAGTACCTTGGATGACTACTTCAGGAAACCCCATACTGATATAGAAAAGGATTGCTCATTGGCAGAACGTAGGGCTGAGCGGCGACGCTCGATTGAAGCAATTAAAAATAGACTTACTGTAGATGTATTAATACACCCTAATCCAGTAGGCGCAGGCTCTACATTAGGTAATGAGGATGCGCTAAGTACGCAGGGAATCCCTATGCTCCTGCGAGACACGCCACCCCCAATGACAGCCATTGATGACGTGGAACAAAATAGTTCTTTAACTATTAGTAATACTAATGTTATTTTACAAACTATACCCGATACTCCCCGAGTAGTGGTAGGGAATACGCAAAAGAAAGCAGGGAAACGGGAAGCCGTTAAAGTCTTTGGCCCACCACCAAATAAGAGAAGGAGGAGAGGAGGTGTGCCTCAAAGAGCTAAGATCAGCCACACTGATTTTGGGAAGGGCAATAAGACACTTATTACATCTGCTCCTATTATAAAGGCTAGACTACCACCCGAGCTAGGCCAGGAGACCATACATGAAGTAATACCGCTCACACTTAGCCCCACACTGACTGTATCTAGCACTAATTTAACACCTACAAGGGATTGCACTGATAAGAAACAACTATCCTCTGTTTCCCTTGAAAAAATCGAACATCTACTTAAGTCGTTTACCTCTCCTATATTGGAGAGGCTGAAGAGGATAGAACAGAGGCTAGGGGATTTACAACACGTCATCACCCCCAAAGCAAGTATTGCTAAAGTTCCATCTAAGCAACCCTTACCCCCCGAAGCCGTAGCTCCATCCCCTACCCTTGTAGTTCAAAGGGATACAAATTCAATTAGTAAAACAGTTGCAGGTATCCACGGTGGGCCGAAGTTGCATAAAGTAGACCATCAACTCGCTCCACATATTCTTAAAGAATTACCGAAGAAGGCAAGTACAGTTTATGGAGGAAATGGGTATGAGCATAGGGGGTGGGCAAATCATGATAGATCAGGAATCACTAGGGACCGCCAAGTTGAATTACCACCTGACGCGGTCCCCTATGTGGTTGTACTTACAGGCGTCCCTATTCTACAAGCGGGCAGGAGAGAAGGCTTTAGCCAATTAAAAAATAAAGCCATGCATTGGCTTAGCCAGCACAGACCGCTCCCATATAATATCAACGGCGATATTGTACATGTACGTCGACTCTCCTGGCTGGGGAGTAGAGAGAAAGATATTGAGGGCGATCTCATAATTATAAATTTCAGAGATCCTGTCGCGGTCAATCACATCTTAAACTGGAATATAAGAACTAATGCTACAACCATTACTTCTCACGATCTAACTTATTTTTACCCAAGACCTCGGGTAACTTCCTTAATGTCTTTAGGCCCCCCCTCCCGTTTATGGAATAATCTTCCTACAACATCTAACAATCAACATCTATGGCAGGCTCCCTACCCTATGATCCAAAAAAATGCTTATGGGTGGAATAACATCCCACACACGGGACATAGAAATAACTACAGTGGATTAGACCACTCACAAGGAATCAGGGGAATGGACCATTTGCTGCCATTCACCCCTTTTGAGCATCCTAATAGATTCGTAGCACTTTCAGGTCTGGATGACTGTGAATGACGGTTGGGGCCCCCTTCTAATAGATTACCAACTCATAGGATTAAAGATACAAAACATAATGTTAGTGCCCAAAGCCATACCCATGTTCCTGTATATACCACGTCCGAGCTAGACCCCTGCCCTGTCATAGTCCCTTATCCCAAAATACAAACTATTGGGGTGAAAGCGCTGGTAATTCCCCAGTCAGAAAATCTGTCTGGGACCATCCCCTCCGAAACAATGGATACAATGAAACCAGCTTCTGAGATATCCACGTTTGTAATGTCCCCAGGTGGGACTACACTCTGTGATATAACTGAACCAGCTCCTTTGATATCCAGGGAAGTAATATCCCCAATAACCACGGAAGTTCCTGGTAGCATAATAACATGGAACATAGCGGGTCTGGCCCCAAAAATTAACGATGCAGATTGGCGGTCAGTAACTATGTCCCATTCAATTATAGCTCTCCAGGAAACATGGGCTAGGGAAGAATCTCATTTGCTGGGCTTTAAAACGTTTTTTACGCCGGCAATTCCCACTAAAATGGGTAGACATAAGGGAGGGCTGGCTATGTATCTGTCAATCTGCTCGGGTCCTACGGTTTTAGGGAGATTCTTGGATTCTCCTTTTTTCCAGATCTTAAGGGTATCCTGGGGAGCTCTGGAAAATCTAGTCATTATTAATTTCTACAATAACATCCCGAGAGCACAAGTGGAAATCACAATTAAGAAATTGTCAAGTACCCTCAAGTCTGTTACAGATAGTTGTTCAGGTGATATGGCCCTCTTGTGGGTCGGGGACTTTAACTGTCCATTGTGCCCTAAGAGTCTACAGGGAGTGTGTGGGTGGGAAGACGAATCTATAGGACCAACAAGCCATTTTGCCCACACAAAATTAGGAGATTTACTCAATAATTTAATGGTGGATCACTCCATGGCATTTATTAACGAGGTTTGTTCTGTCCCAAAATCATTTGCACCCACATTTAACGCAAGAGGGGCACGATCAATTATTGACTTTACCTTACTATCTTTTCGTTATGCCTCATTGGTTAATGCCTGGGAGACACTTACAAGTGGCATTAGTGATCATTACCCCATTTCAGTTACCTTCAAGCTAAATCTGGATACGCGGTCACTTAATATTCAACGTAACTATGTTTTTAATCCTATTCTTGGCCAGCGTAACGGATTTTGCATTAAATGGGAAAAGGTAATTCCAGAGAGCTTCCAACAAAACCTAGTGAATATCTCCCAAAAAGAAATTACTAAGTGTTTGACATTAGAAGAGAATGAAGAACAAGTCTTGAACTCTTTTAACAAAATTTGCTGTTTAATTAAGCACCTTCTGACTAGAGACCCTCGTAACACAGTTAAGAAAATACCAGGGTGGTTCGACCCAAATTGCTCTAGGGCATTGCGGGAACTCAAAAATGCACTGCATGCTACCCCACTAGATAGAGTTCAGGTTCAAGGGGCTAGGCGCAAATACCGTGCCGCTTTAAAGAGAAGGAAGAAAGGTCTAAAAGCTGAAGCCTGGGAAGCCCTCCATACAGCAGCAATACAAAAAGACTCTGCTGCCTTTTGGAAGGCTGTGAATGCTCCTTTTTATCAAGAAAGTCAAGGTCCTCGCTTAGATAATGCTATCACGGCCAGGGAATGGGTATCCCACTTCCAGGCCCTGTATAGCAATAAGGCTCTGCCTGTAACAGCTTGTGAAATACAGTCAGAAGAAGAGGACTCCCCGTTTCCTCTAGAAATTCAATTCAAACTAGAGGAAGTATATAAGGCACTAAGGGAGTGCTCAGCCTCGAAAGCACCAGGCCCGACTCCGTCCCTATTGATGTTTCTAAAATGTACCCAGACCTGTGGGCTCCTCTAGTCACTAGAGTTTTGAATTGCATGTCAAAAAGAGGTTTTATCCCAACCTGGAAGGAGGCCATCTTAGTCCCGATATATAGGAAGGGGGACAGGAATGACCCTGCCTGCTACCGTCCCATCTCTCTCTTAGATGGCTTTATGAAGCTGGCAGACAGGGTCATTCTTGCTCGCATTCAAGACTGGGTGGAGGGACAGAATGTGTTGTCTCCCTTTCAGTATGGGTTTAGGGGAGGGCGGGGGACAATTGAGCAGGGGCTAAATCTTTCACTAATTATTTCAAAATATATCCACGCAAGGAAAACAAATCTGTATGTGACCTATGTGGACCTCAGCTCTGCCTTTGACTGCGTTTTGCACGACAGCCTTTGGCAGACGTTGAGGGACATTGGGCTGGACAATAAAATAATTGTATACATCAGAGAACTCTATGTGGAGGCAGGCGCCCGAGTTAGATATGGTCAGAGGGGGGAATGTACAGATCTTTTTAAGATTAGCAGAGGGGTAAGGCAGGGATGCATCTTGGCCCCCCCTGCTTTTTAATTTATATATTAATGGAGTGGGTTCTTGCCTAACACAGCAGTACCATGATTACCCTGTAATCCAGGGCAAACCCATTCCTATATTACTTTACGCTGACGATGCGGCCATTCTTTCACAGACTAAGGTAGGACTCCAGAAAGCTGTACACACCTTCACTAATTTTATGAACGCTAGAGGGTTATATGTAAACGTCTCGAAGACGTTTACTATGTCGTGTGGCCCAAAAAAACATAGACAACCATGCCCAATTGTTCTAAATAATAGGAAGGTGGAGTTAGCTGACATCTTTTGCTATCTGGGGGTCCACTTCGATAGACAAGGCACTTGGAAGCCGGCTGTGAAAGCACGGGCTGTGGCTTTTAACAGAGCAGTCGGGCTCTCATGAATTTTGCGAAAAAAATAGGAAATAGGCCAGTAATGGAGCTCCTCCGAATATTCAAAGCAAAATGTGTGGCTATTGGGACCTACGGGGCCGGTATTTGGGGCTGGCAGCAATTGGAGGAGATCCAGCGAACTGAGAACAGGTTCCTCCGATTCATAACTGCTACACCAAGGAGCACCCCAATATATGTATTACATGCCGAAGTTGCCCTCAATTTCAATATGGATACCATAAAACTTGCCCCAGTCTTACTTTGGCATAATGTCTGGACCAATCCTGCAACAGAATTGAATAGATCTATTATAGAGGACTGCCTGAACTGACGGGATGAAAAACATCAAATGGCTTATTTACATTAAGAACTTTGTAGGTGAGATTGGTCATCCTGAATACTTTACGGACCCAGCCTCATTGGAATCTATCTCGCGATCTACGTTGAAAAAGTCGTTGCTGGAACACCTGGAATCACAAAGGTGGAAGGGCGTAAGGACAAAAAAATCGGTCATGAACCACGATGAAGTGACATCTCAGAGGGGTCTTCAGTTGTATCGTGCATTAGAACACCCCCTACATCATCGCATGTTCCTGACTTACTTCCGCCTGGAAACCTTTTCCAGACTCATTTCATTCCCGACCTGCAATGACTGGGCGAGGGGAAAAAGGCTGTGTCCCTGTGATGACAAATCATTTCAATCAACCATAAACTGTACCTTGTTCTGCACTTTATATAGCCATTCACGACGACAAATTTTAAAGCCTTTATTGCTAACTTGGGGCCTAAGGAATTCAAGAGAAGCCTATAATAAACTTAGGTCCTTAGATGATTGTCTCAGTATTAGCACAGTGAGTTTTTTTCTGAATACTATTTTAAGAGTGAGAAAGTCTATTGTCATGGGATAATAGGAGTCAGTAAAATGTTTCTCTTTATATAATCATAACTTATTTTAACTGTCTGTACTGTTTTATCCATTTGTTACTCTTTTAAAAGAAGTCAAACCTTAGCAATGTATAACTTAGAATGAAATATTTGTTATTTTAAACTGTGATTTGTACTTGTATACTTTTATGAATTGCTACTTCAATTCGAATAAAGTGTATTTGACTGACTGACTGACTGACAGTCTCATTAGGAGGCACAGCCCCTTTTGGTACAGTGTTAAATCGCTAACTTGATAACCCTATTCACCTAATACATCAGATACCAGTAGGGTGAAATAAAAAAGGAGCTGTTAAAACATCTTCCATGGAAACCTCCCATAAATGAGCTAGGGAGATTGCGGAGGAAAGGAAAGGGATATCCATTGCCAAAATTAGATATGCCTTGAATACTGCGGATAGTGTATCTAGATGGAAAAACACTAGCATTCTGCTCCAACACCATGTCTGGTGGAAGGTATCTGGTTGTAGGCCAGATGCTCAACAAAATCTCACTGGCTTGCCTTTTGACTGTGGACTTAACGAGGACGGGATGCTAGAGAAGATAAAAAAAAGACAAAACGCCTCCCGAGGCTATAGGGTTCAATGCAGAACCATCCAGTCAGTAGTTTAGACATCCACAAACATGCGGAAGTGCTAAATCAGTCTGTAGCCCCACTAGACCACAGTATTCATCTCCCTCAACAATGTTTCTGGAAGGTCAGCATGCAAAACAAGGACAATACCTAAAAGATGCATTTCATGGAAACGGCAGAAAGTGAGGGCTTATTGCTGCCCAGAGAGCATCTAGTCCTTTCACAAACCTCTTTCCCTTCACCATACATTTCATCCTCTGACAATGAGCGAGATTACGAAACTGACATTTTGTATTGTTTTAGTGCCAGGTTAAACATGCGTCCACTCCGAGTATCTAACCAGACAGTAGTCACAAGCGACAAGGGATTTGTGAAAGTCCATTTTGGAGGAGTCCTGTGGTCCGCACAAGCTGCAGAAGTGGAATGCAAATGATTTATTACTGAACAAGTTGTTTCTCAATCCTCCACTGCAACTATCAATACGATGTCTCTCAGCTGGGCTAGGGAGCCCACGTGTTATACTTAACAGTACAGGATTGGTGGCCCAAACACCAGGCTCACCCCATATACGTATTAGAAATTCTAGAAAGACCGCTAGCTCTCAAGGATTTCCTGCCGCAAACAGGCAGCATGCCAGCAATGGGGTGATTCCCCCTAAGGTACTACTTATTTTTCATGTATTGTTAATGTTCTTCGTACACAATTGATGAGGTTTCCCTTTGGGCCTTTTCCACTCGTGCTTGCTACAGTTCTTATCTTGGAAAGTGTCCTTGTAGCAATTACCTACCTTTGCAGGTCTAGCGAACTGCAAGCCTTAACAGTAAGTCTGGCTTTACTAGACTTAATGTTAATTTTAATTCAGAAATGTTGTGCTGTTGGATAAACTAGGGCTCTGCCCTAGTTCTACAAGGTTTCCCATCCACAGGTACCTGAATCTAGTTCACTGCACCAACGCTTGAGCGTGAAAGTCCAGGTTCTTGTAGCTCCACACAACCTCAATTGATATACATATATTTAAAAGTGTTTATTTCAATAGTCTTATTCTGTTGCTTAGTACATGAGTAGTAACTACACAGTATATTATTAGAACAGCACCAATGCATGCCCTTAGCAGCGAGAATCATATGAACACTTCTAACATGATTGAAATGTTCCTGGCAGCCTAACACCTTAAAGTAAAGGTCTTCAAACTGTGGGACACACCTCTTTGGTGGTCCATGAATGCATTCCTGGGAGAGGACAAATTCTTCTGCAAGGACTTGTTGATCAAGATGGCCTAGAAGTGTGACCTTTTTTGTTTTGGGTGTTTCCAGGCAGTTTTCATTTATATGCAGAAGTAGGGATAAGTTACAATTATTGTAATCCTGGGGGCACAGTCAGTGGGAGGGTGTTGAAGTCAAAGATGTGGCTAAAAATAAACAAACCATTCAGAAACTGTTTAGCTTTTTTACCGTCTGGAATCTTCATATAAAATACACACATCTTAAATAAAAATACATTCAAGTTCATATAATCAGCCAAAAATGTACTATTTTACATAATGAAGTCAGTTAGCTAATGCTATCCGTGCAGATGTCTGTGTGACCAGAGATTAACCAAAGTTAATCCTGGTTGGCATAGAAGGGAATAGTCACTTGTGTATTTAAAGTGCTTCGAGGTCCTAGCCTTAGGCATAAAACACTGTGGATATGTAAATTATTATTTGTGGCTTGAGATTATTTTTAGGTCTCGCCTAGCGCAGCTCGCTCAGCAAGATTTATTGCAGAAGAGTACTTTTACAAAAGGGCTTTAAGCCCCACCCCTCTTTTCCATTGTCAAGCGTCACCATTTATGCTAAACAGTGGCCAGCCATTGGAAAAGAGCTATGTGTGTTGCCTTCCTTTGGCTTTTTGTGCCGTCCCACTTGGACTGCCTCGCCTGCTTTCCTTCTGTCGTAAACAATTTCTTATCTTTATGGGGCCATGTGTTTAAACACATGGCCCCATAAAGACAAGAAATCGCTTACGACAGAAGGAAAACAGGCTGCGTGTTTATTTTTGCATCGCGCTTCGTTACAAAAATGCTCAGTCCATTAACTCCATAGAAACATTCAAGCAATTTCTTCTAAAGAGCAGCGTTTCCGCTGGGGAAGCGGGTTTCCGGCAATCAAGGCGCCCGAGCGGCGTATTACATAAATATGCCGCTGACGGGGGAGCAAAGTGCTGCGTGATATCATAGCCCACCCATCATCTGTTTATCCTCTCACAACTTACCGACAAACTTTGCTTAGGTGTGCGTACATGAGACAAAACATAAGCAGGAATGGTTAAGTGTAAATGCAGCTGTAGATGGCCACTCTGGCATGCCACGGTAGGGAGTGTCAATCGTGTAGAGAGCACTTGTGACAAGGCATCGGAGTTTTAAGCTTCTAAACCCCCATCCAGTCACGACCAGGCAGAGCGCTGAAGTGGATTAGGACACCCGTATGATGAAGCTCACCCATTCACCCAGGGAAGAGGCCTATGGGCGCCTCTGAGTCCAGGATTCTGCAGAAACGGAGACCCCCCTCATGTTCCGATCCCAGCAGTGTAGTAGACCAAGAGATGTCCGTCTACCCAGCTGTGAGTCACAGCAACCTAGGAAGATCCCAAGAACAATGACATGAAAACGCGTGATCCTCTGCGCAGGAGCCCCATAGCGCACACTATGTAATGGTGTGCTAGTGCAGGACTTGGACCTAGCCACCTCAGACTCCAAATGTTTACAGGCCTGCAGCGGACCCCGGCGCGAGCACTCATAATGTTTACATTTGGCAGGTCCTTGCAATTCTTTAATCATAATATAAATCACATGCTTACAACAAAACAACACAGACATGCAGAGGAATACCCAGAGCGAAATCCAGAACACTAGAGCTCAGAGATGTAGATGGTGCTTCTAAGCACTGCTCACCTGCTGGATTTATGGTGACCTCTTACCTCGCGCAGCTCACTGGTCACTGGTGTTCTCTTCCTGTCACTCCAGGATGATCCCAATAAGTCTTCTTCAGCCTCCACTCCCTGCTGAGAGTCACTGACACCCTGCACAGTGATCCCCTCCTCCACGCATCTCCAAGACCACGATACCGCACCTGCGCAAGGCAATCTGCGCAGATCGCCTCTCAACGCTATCTGCTCAGCTCGCCTCCAGCGTATGTGCGCAGCCCGTCCTCAGTCCCCTGCTGCCTGTCCTCAGTGCCTTGCTGTCAGCGGCGAACCCTGGTCGCTGCTTCCCTGCCCCAGCAGCGATACCTGGCTCCCTGCACGAGCTGCACAGAGTACTGAGTTTCACCCAGTGCGCGGTAGATGATGAGGCAAGAGGCAGTGCAAATAGCAGTGGCAGATTAACTACGCCCATTGTCAATGGATCAGTAGTCAAAACTAGTCATAAAAATATCCAAGAGCATTTTTTTGGAAGGTCCACAAATTCAGACAGAAAACAAAGCCCCTTTCACCCACCTCCCATTTTCCGCGTCAAACAGATGGTAAATACCTAAACGATTTCAGAATTAAACCATCAAAGAAGCACTTTAGGGTAAACTGGTGCGGCCAGCCTCTCCTTTAACTATGTATCTTAATTTCTTCTACATTATAACAGCTGCTATGAAACAAAACTCCTGTCTGAGCAGTGCTGACAACTCCGGTCCGGGCATTGATTCGCTCGGGCAGCTGAGGAGGCTGCTGAGTGGAGAATGAGCAGTGCACCTTCTTGGCTGCGAGCCACCATGTCCATTATATATTCCGGCCCCACGGAACCTGCTGAGCTCAAACTGTCACCATGGGCACAGCGTGATCCCGCTGGAAGAGCGTTAAACATTTACAGAGCAGCGCGTGCGGGACGGACTGAGAGGCAGCAGTGAGGAGGGACTTGCGACAGACAGTATTAGTCCTCAAGCAGTTCATTCTTTCAAGGGATGCTGGTTCGCCCCGTGTTAAAAGACGTCAGACCTATTGTACTGGACTGTTTGTTTAAGATATTTCATGGTGACGCTGCAGAGTAAGCATTACAGCAGTGTATGTTCAAGTTTGAAATGTGTTCTTAGGACTTTTGAGCACCTGGAAGAATCGGCAGACCTTTCTTTGCATTATAAACATATTTTAATAATTGTTGATGAAAACAGCAGTGAATACAATAAAACGAGGATTGTCAAAGTAAATAGTTTCACTTTTGTGTACTAACATATTTTTAACATGCTCCACTTATACACATTTACAGCATGCACAGCTGCAGTGCTTTCATTACACAGATAACAACATGGTAGAATACGGACAGCAGCAGTCTATGTTCCCAAAAAGAACACATGTAGCAGCACATGTTTCACATATAGCAGTGACATGTAGCAGCAGTAAACATTCTGCTAAAAAAAAAGTTAGAACTCTGTCTCTCTCTCTTTTTCTCCCTCTCTTCTCCTGTAACACATTATTGATAAGTTCGTATCTGGAATAATGTGTCCTCTTTTGTGGCACTCATGTGGAATATTGCCCCCTTTTCTCAATGCCTCGCCTAGTACATTGTTACTACTCCTATAGAAACAAGCATTAAAAATGCAATTGGTCTCTCCTTTCATTAAGTTAAAGCCATTTGCTTTGCTATACAATACCATTAGCAAAGCAAATGGCTTTAACTTAATCAAAGGCGAGACCTATTGCATTTTCAATGCTTTATAAAGTGAACAGTTACCTGCAGGTGTTCCAGTGCTAAAGTGAGGCTGAAACACAGAAACAAAGAGGTGAATGGTATTGTGATTGAGGGAGACTTAGGATTGAATGGGAAAGATTTTATAGGGACTTGCATAATCTTAAAAGATGCGGTATGGATTGCAAATAAGGAAGTTGTTCAAGCATGTGCATTGATAATATAATGTTCGAGGCATGTGTTGGGTCCGGATGATTGCACATTGTTGTCCTGGAAGAGTCTTCGAAGTATCACGAGATAGGTGGCTCCTCCCCTGGACTACAGTGCACATGGGCATCGACTCCATCCCCAGATTGTTTTTTTCCGCTATTGAGTTCGGATGCATATTTGATCACTCTAGATCGGAATCGATAGAAACTTTCCTTTAGGCCCGCAGGCATTTTCCTTAGTGTCGGTATTGTCTTGCGTTCGGTGCCCAGCTCTGTTCCGGCTCAGTTCCCGAGTCGGACTTCCATAGGAGTCGCGTGGCTCTTCGGTGCTCGAGGCCCAGTCGACCCAACCAGACTTTCGACAACACATCATGGAACGGAGCCGGTTCAAGAAACGTCCCGTGTGCGGATTGAAGTATCCCTACATCGACGTCCACCCGGTGTGCAACAAGTGCCTGTCGCCGGATCACGATGAAGCCAACTGTATGGCTTGTTCCCGTTTTCGCTCGAAGAAGACGATTCGACTTCGGCGCGCCAAGAGGCCCGGCAGTCGGCACCGGCACCGGTGGACATTTTCGAAGGGGAAGAAGCGGACGAGCAAGAAGTTCGGGAGCCGCTCTCGACTCAGGCAGAGGAGATCGACTACGACGCAGACGTCGAAGTAATCGATACAGAAGAAGTCGTCGACGAGGTAGGAGACGACAATGAGGCCTATGGGGCCACGGAAGATAGCTCAGGCGAAGAGCTATGCCCCGATCGAACAATCACTGAGGCTCAGGTCGAGGGATCGCCACATGGCCTTACCCAAGACCTTACAACTGGATCCACGGTCTCGCATACGGGCCCGACTACGGACACTTCTGCGGAGCCGCCATTGGTGAAACCGAAAGTGAAAGCTTCGGTCTCGACAAAACAGAGAGTGATAGAGACGCCATCGAAACAGAAGACGTCTGTCGCTCCGGTCGCCTCCTCGTCTTCCGACATGTCGGGGCAGCCGAAGCCGAAGAAGGTTGTCGATCCGGTTAAGGCGCCCAAGGCCGTCGAACCGAAGTCGCTCAAGGGCATCAAGCCCAAATCATCAAGGGCATCGAGCCGAAGACTGGGGCACCGAATCCAACTGTCAAGGCCGCCGACCCGAAACCGTCGGCACCGAAGGCCGTCGTCACGGCCGGAGGACACGGCGATTCAAAGGAGGCAATTCCTGCACATCGACCGGAGAAGGCCAAAAGTTCTGCGCTCGAGTCTGCACAGGCTGGTAGACCGAGAACGCCTGTCGGGTCGACGAAACCGTCCGCCTCCTTCACGAAGCAGGTGTCTGACTCATTGCAACGCATCAAGAGCAAGGCTACCGCGGTCAACCCGAAGGATTCTTCCACCCCGAAGCCCGCTGCCATGAAGCCGAAGTCCTCGGCGCCAATCCAGTTCACGCTGCCGCCGAAAGTGGCGCCGAAGGCGTTCGCACCAAGACCGGTCGACAACGCGCCCGTCAAGGTGTCCACGGGGTCGAAGCCTCCACAGCCAGTGGTGAGCTTGAAGCATCGACAACCCCTGATGGAGGAGCAGTCGGAACACTTTATCGATGCCGACACCGGTACACTTTCACTCTATAAGAGAAAGATCACGCCGGCTCAGCCTATGGAGTCCTACATCATTCCCTTGAAGCGCAAAAAGCCTTCTACGGATTCCCCAGTTCTGGTGGAGCCTATTGATCCACGGCCTCGGACCATTGCTCCATCCTCACCCACTTATTCAGATGTGGAGGCTGGTGAGGGGGATGATGAGGAGTACAACTTCCCTGCCAACACTGATCCTGAGGATCACCAAGACTCATGAGCGGATGCAGGGGACCCTGATGATCCGCACACTGCCCAGGACAGTCAAGTGTATAATGTCAAACCCTCCCCTACTGAGGATTCTGCGGCATTCAATGCTCTCATTGAGCGGGCGGCTAAAAATCATGACGTCCAGCTGCATGCTGACCCTGTTGAGGTGGAATTCCTGTTTGATACCCTTTCCACCTCTGAAAAGACTGTCAAAACTCTGCCAATGCTAAAGGGGGTTCTGAAACATGCTGCAGACATTTTTAAGGAACCCACACGTGCCAGGGTTATAAACCCCAGGATTGAGAAAAAGTATAAGCCGGCACCTGGCGACCCTACCTACATCAGGGGCCAGTTGCCGTTGGACTCTTTGGTCGTTTCTAATGCCCGGAAGAGGGCGAATTCTCAAACCACTGGTGATGCACCTCCCCCTGACAAGGAATCGAAAGTGCTAGAAGCATCAGGGAAGAGGGTGGCGGCTCAAGCGGCCAATATCTGGCGTATTTCAAACACTCAGGCACTCCTGGCCAGATATGACAGGGCACACTGATACACTTGAGACCCTGTTACAGCACTTGCCCGATGAGTATAAAGAGGCGGCGGAGGTGCTCATTCAGGTAGGGAAGCTCATCTCCAATGCTTCTATTAAATGTGCACTGGACGCAGCAGACATCGCGGCCAGGGCAATTAACACAAGTGTGATGCTGCGACGTCAGGCCTGGCTCAGAATCTCCGGGTTCAAACCGGAGATACAAACCACCATCCTCAATCAGCCTGTAAACCCTGATCACTTATTTGGACCTGAGGTGGATACCACCCTGGAAAAAAGAAAGAAACACACCGAGACTGCAAAGTCCATGGGGGCTCTCCAGTCCCAGCAGTTCAGGGGTAGTATTTTTCGTCGCTCAAGCAATAGAGGTGTTTCCAGAGGCCAGATGTACCAGCAAACACAGTACAATAAAGGTGGGGCGCAGACCTCTTACAACAAGCAGAGTAGAGGCGGCTATCGTGGAAACAGCGCCAAGGGCAGAGGTCGTGGAAACAACAACTCCCGATCCTCCGCCGCCAACAAACAGTGACGCCTTTTCACTGCCCCCCGACCATACAACACCTGTCGGGGGAGACTCCAACAGTTCCTGCCAGCCTGGAAATCCATCACCACAGACAGGTGGGTCAGAAAACGTATCCAGTACGGTTATTGTCTGGAGTTAATGTCCACTCCACCCAACATCCCACCAAGGCACCGTCCTATATCAACAGAGCATTTGCACTTATTGCAGCAGGAGGTGCTCGTCATGCTGCAAAAAGGGGCAATAGAGCTCGTGCCGGTGGAGGACAGAGGCTCCGGAGTGTACTCCCTGTACTTCCTGATCCCCATAAAAGGACGGGTCCCTCAGACCCATACTGGATCTCAGACCCCTAAATCAGTACATTCTCTCGGAACACTTTCACATGCTCACGCTGCAGCAGGTTCTTCCGTTGCTCAATCAGGGAGACTTCCTCGCAACATTAGATCGCAAGGATGCATATTTTCACATTCCACTACATCTGTCACACAGAAAATACCTTGGATTCACCATTCAGAATCGGCATTATCAATTCAAAGTCCTCCCTTTCGGAGTGACCACAGCGCCCAGGGTCTTCACAAAATGCCTGGCGACAATGGCTGGGCACCTCAGGAGGCAGAACGTTCACGTCTACCCTTATCTGGACGACTGGCTTATCCAAGCAAAACCAACATGTCCCACACCATTCGCCTTCTTCACACTCTGGGATTCTCACTGAATTATCCGAAGTCGCACCTTCAGCCAGCCCATGTGCAGCAGTACCTGGGCGCGACAATAGATACTCTGGCAGCCACGGCTCAGCCAAATTCTGTGAGGATCAACAGCATTCAGTCGCTGATCCAGAAGTTCAGACCGCAACACTCGCTTCCGGCACAAGTGTTCATGCAGATGATAGGCATGATGGCCTCCTGCATTTTCATAGTCCCGCATGCCAGACTACATATGTGTCCGCTTCAGGAGTGCTTAGCACATCAGTGGAATCAGGCTCAAGGACAGTTGAAAGACCTAGTGTTGGTGACCGGTCGGGCATACAACTCTCTGCATTGGTGGAATCCACACAACCTTTGCAAGGGCCGACCGTTCCAAGAGCCTGTGTCACAGATTATTCTGACAACGGACGCATCTCTCCAGGGATGGGGAGCTCATGTACTCCACTACACGGTGCAGGGACTATGGACAACGCAGCAACAGAAGATGCACATCAACTACCTAGAACTGATGGCAATCTTCATGGCGATGAAGGCATTCAAGGTACATCTGTGCAACAAAGTCGTGTTGATTCGGACGGACAACATGACAGCCATGTACTATATTCAAAAGCAGGGAGGTACACACTCTCCACAGTTGTCTCATCTGGCTCAGAGCATGTGGAAGTGGGCCATTCAGAGGAACATCTTCCTCATGGCGGAACACCTCCTGGGCAAGGACAATCAGATGGCGGATCTGCTCAGCAGTTACAGCCACCAAATGCACAAGTGGGAGATACATCCATCAGTACTCCGCCCGTACTTCCAGCAGTGGGGTCATCCAGAGATAGACCTATTCGCCACAAGGGTAAACGCAAAATGCCAAAGCTTTGCCGCCAGGTTCCTGCACCCACAGTCGCAGGGCAATGCGATATGGATGAACTGGTCAGGCAGATTTGCGTATGCTTTTCCCCCAGCACCTCTCGTACCGCTGGTGACAAGAAAGCTAAAACGACACTCGATGACACTCATCCTGGTTGCTCCAACGTGGGCACGCCAACCATGGTACACCACGTTTCTAGAACTCTCCGTGGTACCGCATCAAAGGCTGCACCTCACACCCAGACTTTTGACGCAGAGCCATGGCGACATTCAGCACCCAGATCCGCAACAGCTCAACCTGGCGATCTGGCTCCTGAGGTCTTAGAATTTGGCTACCTTAACTTGCCTCCTGACTGCATGGATATCATACGGGAGGCAAGAAAGCCCACCACCAGAGCATGCTATGCAGCAAAATGGAAGCGGTTCGTCATTTACTGTACAGAACACAACATCAACCCGCTAGATGCATCTACTCACAACATCATTTGTTATTTGTTACATCTTTACAAATGCAATCTGGCATATGCTTCCATTCGGATACACTTATCCGCCATCGCGGCTTATCTCCAGAACAGACAGCATCTCTCCGTTTTCAGAGTGCCTGCCATTAAAGCCTTTCTAGAAGGACTGAAACGGGTCATTCCTCCCAGAACCCTGCCAGCTCCTGTATGGAACCTTAATGTGGTCCTCACCAGACTGGTGGGTCCACCTTTTGAGCCTCTGCATTCATGTGAAATCCAGTTCTTAACATGGAAAGTGGCTTTCCTTATAGCCATTACGTCACTGCGACGTGTTAGTGAGCTCCAGGCGCTCACCGTGCAAGAGCCATTTATACAGATTCAATCAAACAGGGTGGTGCAGCGCACTAACCCTAAATTTCTTCCTAAGGTGGTTTCACAGTTCCATGTCAATCAGACTATTGAACTGCCTGTGTTCTTTCAAAACCCAGAGACTGTGGCCGAAAGAATGCTCCACACTCTTGATGTCAAACGAGCTTTGATGTACTACATCGATAGGACCAAAGATTTTAGGAAGACGACACAACTCTTTGCTGCCTTTTCTGCCCAACACAAAGGCAACCCCATTTCCAAAGCAGGTATACCCAGGTGGATCGTTAGGTGTATTCAAATTTGCTATCAAAAAGCTAAGCGCACTTTAACGGTCCCCCCAAGAGCCCACTCCACCCGCAAGTTGGGGGCCTCCATGGCTTTCCTTGGTAATATCCCTTTGGAAGACATTTGTAGAGCAGCCACATGGTCTACCCCACACACATTTACTAAACACTACTGTGTAGATGTGCACTCCAAGCAGCTGTGGGGCAGGCTGTTCTAAAAACACTTTTTCCAACGTCTGCAGCTGGCACAGGCGGCCGCCGATAATGGAGGGACTGCTATATATTCTATGCTATAGATATGAATTCAGCAGCCCACATGCCTCGAACTGAATATGCTACTTACCAGTATGCATCTGTTCTTGGCATGTAGGGCTGCTGACATTCATATCGCCCGCCCTCCTCCCCGGCGCCTGTAGCGGCTGCAGAATTTACACTTACTCTTAGCATGGTCATCGCTCACACTGTTACACTCCATCTTCGCCACAATGGCTAAAAACAATCTGGGGATGGAGTCGATGCCCATGCGCACTGTAGTCCAGGGGAGGAGCCACCTATCTCGTAATACTTCGAAGACTCTTCCAGGACAACAATGTGCAATCATCCGGACCCAACACTAGGCGGCGATCAATGCTATAGATATGAATGTCAGCAGCCCTACATGCCAAGAACAGATGCATACTGGTAAGTAGTATATTCAATAGACGCATACGTATGTATTTTAGTAATATGTAATTTGAGTAAACCTAGAAGCCTTTATCCATTAAAAGGACGCACTCTAGAACTTAACTGGTAACACGCTCAGATTTTCAACTGATTCCATCAGTTGAAGCCTATTTTATTTCCCAAGCAGCCTTTATGGTTGGAGCTTAACCAATTTCACAGCATTGAGCGGTATGTATGTATTGCGACTTATATAGCGCACGTATCACCCGAAGGCATCAAGGCGCTTGCTTAGGGAACCCGTCCTGGTATTCCCGTGTGAGATACCCCGGCAGGGTATCCACAAGGTGAAAGCCAGGCATCCCACCGCGAGGGGCCATAGTGGAGATTAAGCAAGCTATTGCCCAGAGTTGCAGAGTGTGACCCCGTGAGTCGAGTAGGCACCGGAGCGAGAATTGTCGAGTCTATGGAATTTTTGAGCCCGAGTCCCGCCGAGGCAGGGAATCGAACCCTGGTCCACGGCTGATCTCAGCTTCCGGGTCTGCCGCCTCTAACCACTGAGCCACGCTTCTCCACTAAAGGCCAACTAAACCCAGATCCGCTGGAATTATGTGGCACAGGGCAGGACCAAATCATTACACTACATTATTTTACAAGAAAAGGCAAATTATGCAGCATATTGTAGCACATTTGATATTTTGTGATAGTATTACTTTGTTGTTGTCATTTTTAGGTCGAGCTTAGGGGCAGCGCGCATGCGCTGCTTGCTCTGCAAGACTGCTGTAGTAGTGTATGGGAGAGAAGCCGCACCAAATCACCGCCTATATTTTTCATTGGCTTGTGCCATTGTCTTTCGTAGATGCTGCCTTCAGATTCGTTCATAGGTTTGTAGTCCCTCCTTAGTATGGCCTTGTCTTCATTTGCAAACTCCCATGACTACTGGCCCCTTTACTTCAGTTGTTACACAGGACCTGTTATTTAGTCTGTAAGCACTATTTACTTTATGGAGTTTCTCTTACTGCAGGCCGGCCATGCGTTGCTTCAGCTGAAACCACTTTTCTTTTCTTAAGCAGCACGGCTGCCCCCGGAACACAGGCCCTTCTTTCAATCACTTTAACCAGGCATTATCTTGTGTCAACCCCCCAAGTAAAATGGACTTGGAAATGATTAGCGAATTAAGTCATATGAATTCCAGGTAGTACATATTCATGTGCTAATGGGCCGAAGCTGACAACAGCACATCTGTGTTACATGTCATCTGCACTAAGCCAAAAGCTTATTTTATTAACAACACCACCGCCAATACCACCACCAATACCACCACAACCAATACCACCGATACCACCACTACCACTACCAATACCACCACCAATACAACCACCAATACCACCGCCACCAATACCACCACCACTACCAATACTACCACCACCACCACCAATACCAATACCATCACCAATACTACCACCACCAATACCACCACCACCAATACTACCACCACCAATCCACCACCAATAACACGCCCACCAACACCACAACCACCAACACCACAACCACCAATACCACCTCCAACACCAATACCACCACCACTAATACAACCACCAATACAATCACCAATACCACCACCACTACCAATACTACCACCACCACCACCAATAGCACCACCACTACCACCACCACCAGTACCAATACTACCACCACCAATACCACTACAAATACCATTACCACCACCAATACCACCACCACCACCACCACCACCATTACCACCACCACCAACTCCATTACTACCACCACCAATACCCCAACCACCAATACCCCAACCACCAATACCACAGCCACCACCAATACCAACAATACCACCACCTCAAATACCAGTACCACCAATAGCACCACCACCACCAATACCTCCAATGCCACCACCAATACTACCACCATCCGCACCAATATCCCCAATACCACCACCTCCGCGCCTCTCGCTCACTAGTAATAGCAGAGGCACTGCATGAGGTCAGAGCTGCAGAGGATACTCTCCCTCCCTCCCTCCATGCCTGCCATAAAGCACAGCCCGCCCTGCACCAGGAGGTGAAGCCAGGGCCCTACTACAGCTGGAGTGTTTTCTCATTAGGCCAAAGATAGCAATGGCATTACTTAATGCCACACTGCATACTCGGGAGAGGACAGTAAATTGCCCCCCCCCCCGCTCTTCCTCCTGAGCCGCGACAGTGTAATCACAGAGCGAAAGGTGTTGGAGCGCTTTTTTTGTGTGAATAGCTCAGATCATTATGTAACTCTAACTTCACACTTTGTGTCTGTGTAATTTACAACACTTGCACATCTTCTTCACTGCACTATTTATCACTCCTTTGAAGATATCACAGGCCGGTCTCTTCCTCTGATATTTACAAACTAACAAGCGGTCGAGAAGGCCCTTTATTGCAATGCAATAGTTCTCGCATTTGCGAGAGTTTAAGCAATTAGTATTGTAAATGACACTGCCTTTTATTTATGTTTTAAAACCCAAAACATAAATTAAAGGCATTATCATTTACAATGCCAATAGCTCAAACTTGCGTGAATGCAAGACCTATTGCATTGCAAATGCTTGTTATATTTGTTAACAATGTGTGCATAAATCGCATTAGTACTGGTTTAACACCCAAATACATAAGAAAGCAACATAAAGATTACCAGTTAACCTTTGGGAAGGGCCTTTAATTGTGTTGAAACACGTCACTGTTATTTTAGTAACTCTTTATACGTTTGATCTGTAAACTAATTTTTTGGGTAAAAATTTGCAGATGATGCAGCAGATAAATATATATTATCCATAATTATGTAGAAAAAACTGGCCACAAAATCACATCATTCTAGTGGTCTTGACTAAACCCCAATTATGACTTTTTCACTATCCTTGCATGCACAAGGCCCCAGTGCACACCTGCTGTGCCAGTGTTGCCTTGCGTCTCTAGACAGCGACCCACGAGAAGGTAAAATAGCTTAGTTTGGTTGTCAGAAAGATGGCAGCACTAGGATGAGCCAAGATAGGAGCCTATCTTTTCTAACAAAGGAAAGAAAGAAAGCACACTTTGCAAAGCAGTAGCTATTGTTAGTGAAGCAGGTGCAGCTGTGCTGAAGTCCAGGGGTTCGAGGAACCCACTCAATCACAATTATGACAGTCTTTCGCTAAAAAGATGGGGGTTGTGGGGGTTAATTTTCCTTGGAAACTGTAGGGCTGAGGGAACCTTTTGCTGCAAAACTTGAGGGGGGAGGGTGGCATTACATGAGATATTTCTTTCTTTTTTAAAGGAGCGAGAAGTGGCCTTTGGGTGAAAGCTGCCAGCTTTGGAATTGAGGAGCTGGCTTCATGTCCAGGCAGCAGCTCAACATTTTCTGATTCTGGGAAAATCACTCAATCTCCCTGTGGCTCAAAAAAATGAATCTGATCGTGGTCGTGTATCTGTATAAAACTCTAAAATACACAAAATGGACAAAGAGCCTGTTTCAAGATTTGTGTGTTGACAGGGCCTGATGGGAAAGGGGTGAAGGAGGCAGAGGACATAGTGATGATACTCACCACCACAGCTATCATTAGTGCAGTGGGTACAGTTGCATTGGTGACCAGGAGTGAAAGAAGCTCACTACACCTATATTATGGGGAACATTTTTTTTCTTTTTAGTCAGTTTGTTTTTGTATAATTTACCCTCTTATAAATCACGTTTATTGTGGATTATGAGCTACAGAAAATGCATCAATGTACTCACATGTGCCACCCCTGTGCTCTGTGTTGGCCCTCCCCCAATACTTGACATAACGTTTTGGACTGGGGCCCCCAACTTCAAAACATTTTGCTTTGTGAGGGGTGGAGGCTCAGAACAAACCAATGCTGAAAAGCTGTGTCCTAGAGACTACTATGCACTACACTATGAGAGCCTGTATAAGCTAACTTACCTCTAGAGTTTATTGGGTTTCAGCGCTCTGCATACCTGTTCACAGGGGAGAAGCCCTGTTATCATTCATCCTCTGGGAGAGAATGTTCCCTCGGAAGGAAAACACACATCAGCGGGGCTCGGCTCCTCTCCTCTCTGTATTGGCTCTCAGCATAAGGATGGCTGCGGTGACAGTCTGGCATGACCTCTTGCGATAACCTAGGGTGAAAATTTCTCTGAATCAGAGGTCATGGGGTTTTGAGTAGGGTTGACTACTGACTTTTACCCTACATTGGAGCACCATCCACTTAATCCAGAACACACCCAGTATGAACCATTATTACGAGAAAAGATCAGACTACATGTTTATTTTCAACATTCGCTCTCAGGCCTTGAAATGTAGACAACAGGGAGACTGGAGCAGACTGGTGTCGCCAGAGGTGTTTGCAAAGTCATTGTTTGGATGAATTGACACTTTCCTTAGTTCTGTGAAAGGATAATGCCATACAACATATATTCCAGAGGCAGACAGGCTAACTTAACATACTCAAAATAGTCTGTCTATGGATCAAAAGCTGAGCGTTCATTGCCCTCTGTGCCTAGAGCACAATCCATTCCAAAAAAGGCGCCAAAATGGCTTTCCTAGGCAAAATCCCTTTAAACGATTGATGTGACGCTGGTACGTGGCCTAGGATTTAAACATTTAGGAAACATTGTTGTGTTAACTTGCATGTTCGGTAAAAGGCCATAGCTTCTGGCCAGCCACCACTTTTTGGAGAAGGCACTGCTTTTTAGTCTATTCAAGCATGTGATCCACAGAAACCCATTCTGCAAATGTAACATATTACTCATCTGTAACAACTGGTTTGTAGTGCTGTAGGTAGACATATCCTCTTCCCACCTCTCTTGATGTGTGTTTATGTAACGTTTGATTAATAACACATGAACCTTAATTACATTTACGCCTAGTTTAAAGACAATAATTCTTCGTATCTCTGTGCTAACGCTTACCTATAATGGAAAAACTCAATTAGCGGTGGTCTATGTCAAGACACATTATCGGTCTTGAAGGCGGGAGTATTGCAAAGTCACCTCAAGTCCAAAACTCCCTGAGGAAAACAACTTGCATGATCTAAGCCCACCACTAAATGACAGTACAGTAAAGAGCTGCTCAACTCTAGTGTTCTACAGCAACGAATTGTTATAGGCATGTAACGTTTTCCCTTTGTAGCCTAGGAAATTGGTCTTTAAGTAGATAAGCAGTGATTACAAGCAAAATATTATCCCCTTTTAAGGTTATTTGGTAAAAACACGACCCAGAAATGACATTTGGCATTAGTTTTTAGATCTCGCGTTAGCGAAAGACCTATTGCTGCCTAGTCAGCTCTGAAGGGACCACAGACCGGGGCACGAGCGCCGATTGCACCTCGTGGACGCGTATGCCCAGCCCCGCCTCCCGAGCCGTGCACATCTCAGGTAGTCAGCCATGCCTCTTAGTCGCGCGCGCGCACACCAGCTGCCCATACACGCACCAGCCACCCCCAGCCACGGACCAGCTGCCCACACACGCACCAGCCGCCCCCAGCCCCGCACACACGCACCAGCTGCCCACACACGCACCAGCCGCCCCCAGCCCCGCACACACGCACCAGCTGCCCACACACGCACCAGCCGCCCCCAGCCCCACACACACGCACCAGCTGCCCACACACGCACCAGCCGCCCCCAGCCCCGCACACACGCACCAGCTGCCCACACAGCGCCAGGAAACCCATGGTGTCAGTGCGCTCTACAAGCACCCCTTACAATACAATACAATACAATACACGCACCAGTCGCCCGAGCCTGTGCACGAGCCCCCAAGGCACCCAGTCCCACTCACCGGGTGTCATCTCCGCCTCCATTGACGTGGCTCACCACTTTTCTGCGGCCACCGCCGGGCTCCCCCTCCGGCATGGGAGCCCCGCGTTACCACTTCCATCTGGCGAGTCACTTCGTGCACGAGCTTATGGCGGAAGTCCCGCCCCACAACAAGCATGACGCTGCCGGACTTGTTTTTAATGTTGCTTTCCATCTGTTTCTGTTTGTTTTATTTGTTGCTTTCCGCTCGTTTTGCTTCCCCCTTCCGCTTTGTGAGCCCTCCACCACACTCTGAGCACATAAGCAGCGTTTCCCTTAATCAGATGGCTCGACAGCTGGGCTCAGCACTCCATTGATGAGGTGCCTCCAGAGCAAATATTAGAGCCGCCCACATACACGGATGAGGTACCTCCAGCGCAAAGATAAGGGCCGCCCGCATACATGGATGAGGTGCCTCCCACGCAAGGATTAGGGCCGTCCGCGTACTCCCACCCTCATAGGCCTGGAAGCCCTGAGTGCCGCTGGGCCAATTTGACTGTCACACCGCGGTAACCTTCCTCAGTGCTGCCCCCTTCCTTCTGCAGCCACAGCTTGGGACATCTCACGGCTGTATCTTGCCAACCCTCCTTCAGTGTTGCCCCCTCCTTCGCACACCGAACTGTGGTCTATGGTGTTTGAAGTCATAGATTACAAAGCTCCAACCTGAGGAACCTCCGTGCGATGTCAGCGGCAGCCTCGCTTGAGAGTCGTAGGACCAGAAGCGGTCCTAGTGAGTATGCACCCCTTCCGACAGCTAGAAAGAGATAGATGAAAACACAGACAACTGAAAAAGAGCATTCAATGTTTGTATCATCAATATTAGTCTAGGTCTTGTGTGCTTTATGCTGTGATGCTTGTTTTCTGCCTTCCTAATTGCGTTGTGCAAGTTGACTGACATACAACTCCAATGTTCATCTTGATGTGGCTGGTGACAGGAGTTAAAGGCCCTCTTAGTATTATAAGATCCCAGTTATTCTGTGGTTTCATTGTTTTTTACATAGACACTCTGGGTGCTGAAACTAGCCACAACGTCTGGTTGAGACAGTGGGGCAACATGGGGAATTAGCAGAGGAACCAGGTCATGCATTCCCTTGTCAATCCAGTTTATTTGAGTGTGAAATACCAGGCCTTTTTTCTGACTGGGTTTATGCCATGCCGTAATGGGATCGTGAGTGGGTTTTGTTGTTGTTAATAGCTGAGTCCATGTGGTGAGGGAGCTTTGGTATCATGCCTGAAGCCTTTAAGCACTCACTTTTAAATGTGTCTTCGATGTCACACATATTTTTAGGCCTGACAAAGTCCCTTCTACCTCACAGCACAGTTCCTACAATCTCTCTCAACCGGGAGAAGTCGGGGAGAGGATATGGCGTAATGGCCAGAGCGGCCTACTATGGAATTGGGGAATGGGATTCGAGTCTCGGCGTCATCTCAACATCCTGTGATTCTGGGCAAACCGCTTAATTTCCCTGTGCCTGCAAAAATGAATGTGTTCTTATGTCATGTAACTACTGCTCACGTAAACCGCTCCAATACTTTAAGGTCGAATTTGCCTTATATAAAACTGCAACAGAAATAATGTTGGCTTCTAGGATCCTATCTGGTTTTAATGGTCATGGACGTTGCGCTGAAGGAAGACATTTATAATACATGAATTGAGGTTCTGTCTTCTTGTGAACTTTATGCTCCTTTTATACTGTGCACCTCAAAGTAATCTTTGATGTCCTTGCTCAAAGAATAAGTTTGCGTTTGATACAACAATAGGCGTGCCAAGAGAGAAACCAGAAATTGTCCCCAGTAGCTAAATAAAACCAGAACATTTGACTTCAAAATGCTGCTAAACAAGCAGAGCTGTCGTTCGTTATTGTGCAATGAACTTGCATTTCAAATTGGCAAACGTGTTGCTCTGTTTTAGCATTTGCCAATGTCATTTACAATTAAAAAAAAATTATTTTATCTGAAATTTGAAATCATGCATGATCGCCTTGCACACTGGTGCCTCATCTCCTGACATGGGTCTTTTAAAGAGAAATCATCTGCCTTTTTAATAACGGAATTATTTTACAATTCTGGGAAAATATTTATACCTCCTACTATTCTTGCCTCTAGGGTCTGCATCACATTAATTCAGCATAGTTTGTAACGTTTAGGTTCATTCAAAGGCTTGTCATATTTTAAGTGGTAAAATTCAATTCATCACTATTCTTAAACCACAGCTTCATTTGAAAACTGTTACAGCTGGAATTATTTGAAGGAAAGCTTGACAGAAATTCTATTTGGAAGAACAACTTCACACACTATGCGCTACTCTATCTGCCATCCAGCCATTAGATTCATTATCCCAAACAACCCTTACCTCATATGGTTGCAAAAATAAACAGTGCTCCCACATCATTTTTTACCCCTGACAGCTGCCACTCTGCCCCAAATATCCCGCTGTGTGCAGGGCTCATCACTTTAGAACACCTACCTACCTGGTCATTTGAGACCTGAGGCGGAAGAGTGCATAGCACTGTCAAGGAGCTGGTGACCAGGCAATCTTTGGAACATGGTGGGATCGCAGCTCCAAAAGCTATGGCTTTGTGGCTGGATCTGTACATGGACTGGGTTTCAATTTTGAAATGAGATGTTGTTAATTTGGTATTAGCTGCCGCAGCTGAGTCCCAAGACAATATGGGGATTTCTTTAGGTATAACAATTCTTATCTCTGGAGCTGCAGAAACAATGCTTCCCAGAGGCAGAAAGGATTTAATAGCATAGAGCATGAAGTAAAGCTTTCCACCAATTGCAGGTATCTCTTGCACCACACAAGAGCAAAATTATAATGCAGCTTCAGCAATTATTGACATGCTACCATAGAAGGCGGCCTACAAACGCAACCCAGAGTGAGTATTCTGCAATTCTTGGATTATAGGAATTCAGCACAGTGGTAGACTTATGGCACCGCCTTAAATAAATGCCATAGAAGTGATACCTCTAGGAGCAGGGTGCAGGCAGTCCTAAGAAAGTATGATGAATACCAGTGATAAGGCCGAATTACGCACCCTAATTTTACTTGAGAATTTCTCGCCGATGGTCTTTATTGCCTGCTCAAAAGTGTGGAGGGAAGAACACATTTGACCAATTATACAATGTCCCTTCCAGCCGTATCCAATAACCATGAACTCTGAATTAAGCTTTTGTAGATTTATTACAAAGCCAGGAACAACAAAATATAGACACCCCTAAAAACGAAAGTATAAAGATACATGAAAACTAATACAGAAATCAATCTACATATATAGTTCATTCGACAAAATAGGCGTAAAATAATAAATTCCAAAATAAGAACACACCAGAGTATAGATGCTGCATCTAAATCTCTTTTCATCTGTATTTATGAATTTAGAATAATCTGTCCCTACTCTGCATCTAAAGTGGCATCCCTTCCTGTATTCTCAATAGGTTCCCTATAAGGTGTCAGCAGGTGTTGACTTCCAAAAAAGTACACTCACGTTAAATGGGTCAAATAGCATAAAGGTACAGAGCTCATTGTAAGATGCTCCCCTTTCCCAGTCAAAAGCAGAAGTCCTGCAGATCTGTCCCTGTACCTAATACAACAAGCATTTACAATGCAATAGGTCTTGTATTGACGCAAGTTTGAGCTATTGGCATTGCAAATAACAATGCCTTTTATTTTTGTTTTCTTTTTAAAAACATAAATAAAAGGCATTGTAATTTACAATGCCAATAGCTTAAACTTGCGCATCTGCGAGACCTACTGCATTGCAAATGCTTGTTTTAAATGTAAACTAAATAAAAATGTTCACAGTACTGAGCTCTTACATTTCTTTCTGTACCTTCAACCTGCACCAAACTCTTTAACGTAGATCCTTTATTTGGTATTAAAAATGGTCTTCGCTGGTCATTTCTCAAATCCACTGCATACAGTTTGTTGTAAGAGAAAGATTTGATATCTTCTTTTTTTGACCTAAAAATGTTCTCCAGTCATTCTGACACTTGTGTCTAGGACTGTGCCAATCTTTGCATTCTACTAGACCTCCTGGTCACACTTCTGATTGGGGCTTTAACAAATTGATAGTATTTAAATGATTGCTTGCCCTGATATAAAGTTCAAGCTCGAAACTGCCTGTTATTTTCATGTTACAGGGCTTTCTGACCATTAGTGAGTCCTGCATTTTTGGTAGGATTCTATTGGATAAGTCCCCTTTTAAAATACTTTGTGTGAATTGAAAACCACACTGCCTTAGTGATGGATAATCAGTCATTACTCATCTCATTTGCAATGTACAACTTAGAGTGGTCACTGATGAGCAATGGTACTCCGTTTATTGAACACATTTTCTTTTTTCTTTTACAGGAATGTGCCAGTAAATGCTTTTTTGGAGTCAAGTGTAAATATTTGCATGATATCAACCAGTATATGGCTGAGAAGTCTGCTGAAATTGGGGAGAAGTGTTATTTGTTTGAGACATTTGGAAAGTGCAATTACGGTGTCACATGCAGGTTTGCCAAAGCCCACTTGGGAGAAAATTACAAAAATTTAGTTAATGAGGAAGTGCAGAAGCTGTGGGAGAACAAAGAATTGGTGAAAAATCAGATTGACAAGGATCTACAGCACTGCTTGAGGAAGCGGAAAGTATCCTTTGAAAAATCGGACAAGTATCTAAAAGAGATGAACTCATCAAGCAAACCAGGCCCTGTGGATGGTGAAGCTCGGGATTTTCAACTTCCCCTGCCAGGGGATAAAAACAGTGGGGATGCTACATCAGTACTCGAGGAGAAGCTAAATGTCAGCACAGAACCCCTTAAAATGGACACTGGTGAGACGGTCTCTCAGGAGGCAGCTGAGAGTCCTGTGACTGAAGAACTCAGTCTAGGTGCACAGAAAGAAACTTCAGTTAAAACCATAGGACCATTGACAGACGAAGATGTTGTCAAAATCAGATTGTGCGAAAAGAAGAAAGTAAGTATTTTTTTGGGGCGAAAATATGCCATTGCATAGTGAATGTATAAATATTATTTGTTTTACATACTTAAATATTCTATTCTGGATGAAGCATGTTTGTCAAGAATGCCAATATTGTGTTGTATAGATAATTGAAGCTATAAAGTCAATCTAAGCCTTGAGTGTTATCTTGACATTGTGTAGACAAGAGGGAGCTAGGAAGAAAACCCTCTCCAGGCCAAATCTAAAAAAGTACAAGAATACATTATTGCGCAAACACAGCTTAGAGACATAGATGCACATTTCTTTTTATGTTTGTTGGGGAGCGGTTATTTGTCAAGTAAGTAGAACCCTCCTTCACCCTCTTCCTATTCCTCCCTCAGCGCACCCAACCGCTAAAGAAGACCGCATGTACAAATCTTAGATGAGCGAAAAAGGGATTTATTTTCCAGTGAAGTGATGGCAATTTTTTCCCTGACATTTGGAGCTATTTCGCTTCATGGGTTTCTCAGCTTTCCCTGTCGCCTCACTTGGTAGGAGCACTTTCTATAGTGGGGGTGAGTCAGGCGGCTGCCTGTGCAATCCCATAAAAAGGATTTCGAAGGAGCAAAACTGAGTGAAATGTATTATTGCTTTAACTTCTTAATTCCTTCTTCTTTCTGCCCCTAATCAGTATTGTTGTGATCAGGAGATAGTCGAATAAGACAGTAGGTCCTGGCCAGCTTATTCCACTCCCACCTCACTCTCCAGGATCAACATACCAATCTGCCTCCACCATCTGCATAGCAACAAACCCCTCCCATCACCTCTACTACCCCCCTCCACCCCGCAGACAAAGAGGATTGAGGGAAGGAAATGTAACAGAATAGAAATGGAAACCATGATTTACAGAGATGACGGTGACCTCAGACACCAAGCTGACAAGCAGAGCTCAGAAACACACATGGGAGAAGGCAAGATTTGAGATTGAAGCCCAAGACAGATGAGTGAGGTAGAAAGGTCTACCTCCGAGGTGAGAGAGAATAATAGACACACAAAGAAAGACCAGATAGCTACAGATAGCCCTTTGAAACTAAGATAACAGATCAGAGAAAGACCAGAGGCATGGACTTTGAAACACTGAATACATTTGGAATTAAACGTGAAGCACGGCTTAGGGTTTGAAACAGGAAGTAAAGTAGGGAACGTTTCTAAAACATCAAAGACGAGATTAGAGACCATGCAGAAAAGTTAAAGTCAGTGAGAAGAAGGCACTGAGTTTGGATTGAGTAGCATAGTAAACCGCAAGGAATCGATTAGTCTAAAATAGTGAGCAGGAACCAGCGTGGGGAAAAGAAATGATCACTGAGTAGGAAGCAATACAAGGATCAGTAGTGAGGGCAAGCAACCGAGGAACAACCCGGAGCAGGAAGAAAAACAGCAGAGTGTTGGAAAACGGTAGGAAAACACAACGGGTTACAGGAGCCAGGGCACAAAACACAGTAAGCACTAAACTTATTTATTGGAGTTCTGGCAACAGGAGAGACGAAGCAGAGCAGAGAGTTTAGCCAAAAGCTAAGAAAAAAGATCTGTGAAAGATCACCAGGCAGGGAATGGATTGGATAGTGAAGGGAGCAGGGCAAACCCACCTTTTAAAAATGAACAACTTCCCATACCTGTTCACTTATTTAGAATATGTGTGGGTATGCATGGGCAAATCTGCAAATTTGGCACACAGATTATGATGTCACTATACACACCTAATTGCTTGCTTCGCTGACTTCCACACTTATCCTTCAAGACACACACTTCAAAAAAGTAAAATGGAATTAATCCTACACATAAACATGTGTTCTCTGCTTTTGTATGTATAAGCATGTACGGGATGGTTAAAATTTAACCTGTAAAACAATTGCACTGGTGGACCCTGTATATTTGTATGTGTGTGTATTTGTGTAGGTTTCTGTGTTAAATGTACATATCCATTCAATCCAATTGCAGACTCGACTACATACAGATTTCCATCCTTAAAGGTTGTTTATGTCCGTTGGTGTGAAGGGGGGTGAGATCTGTGCTATTTGAGGTATCTCAAAACAAACATATGGCTAACGTGTAATATGGTCTTGTATTGCCATCTTAAGGTTATGGTCACCTTTACAAACCACTCTTCCTTTTACCTCGCGGATTAGAATTTTACAGAACACCTTGATGGGAAAATTGGGCTAAACTGCACAATTACTCTTTACCTATCTATTTATTTTCATCAAAATTCCCCAACCCAAGAAATAAATGGCACTTTGATCCAAGTTTCATTAAAATACTCCACCTTTACTATGTCCATAAGGTGAGCAGTGCCAACATGTTTTATTTTCACCATCTCTTCGATTGGACCTATCGAATTTGAAACTATATTGAGCAATTTACCTAGGTTTTAGGCAGGCTAGTGCGTCTGTGCACATACATATTTTAAGGTGTCCACTTTATAAAATATCCCCATCTATTACCTAGAGCTGCAGCCACCCCAGCCACACATTCTCTCACACGTATCTCTATCACATCCTTGTCTCTCCCATTAGGTTTTTATGAGGTGGTGATTAAGAGTATTTTATTTGCTTTCTCCTCTTGCTGGATGTACTCCTGACACATCCACCTGGCTCATCTAGTGTTGGTGTAATTCTGTTGTAGAAACACTTTTGAAAAGAAAACACCCGCCTACCTCGGCCAACGTTAAGTCTCCTGGTAAGTCCCGCACTTTGATCCTGAACTTTTTAAACAGCACAATGGGAGTAATTGACAAATAGATAACCAATGTTGAAGAGAGACTTATTACTCGTCACCAAGCCACCATTGACATTCATATTGACTCTCTGTCTGATACCATCCATAGATGTGACAATGGGATTCCTGGGTCAACTGTGGGAAAGATGACTAATGATTGTGTCCAAGAAATTTCTGTATGTATTAACACAGTTTCCCTTTCTGATTCTCTAGCCCAACCTTCCCCCACTTATGAAGACCCCAGGACCCTCTATTAAAGTACTGGACACTAATACTTCGAGAGCGCCTGTAATTGTCGAGACACCTTCCAAGTCAACCAGTAATGGGGCCATAGCCAAACCTCCCGTAGTCGACTTGGAAAATTTTAAGCATTTGCTTCCCACAGTGCAAGCATTGCAAACTTTAGTCAAGCCTTCGCTAGATTCTCTTTCTGCAAGGCTACTACAGGTGGAAAAAACTGACTACTAGCTGTCTATATTTACTGAAGCTCAAATCAAGCTCTGGGACAACCTGCCATTCATTGAAGTCATGCGCTGTGCTTCCTTCGACCCTCCCCACTGCCCTTTTATACCCTACCTGCAGTCCATTTTCACCACGGAATTCGCCTGTGGTTTTGTCACACCATCTCAATTTAAATCTGACTATAGCACCTCTCGCGCAATCACATATTGTGTGGTGTCCGGGCATAACTGGCGGGGCTTTTTACTCTCTTGATCTTCCCCCTGAAGTGACATCTTCTGTTGAGATACTGGTGAATGTGCCCACTCTAGCCCAAGCAAACTCCGATCTTGGGAAACTTTGAAAAATAAATCATTACACTGGGTTGGCAAGAAATCTGGCTTAACAGGGGGCCCTCTTTAAAAACATCAAAATGGTCAGAAGTGTGAAATGAGTTGGCAGGGGTGTCAAAACACTAGCCTGAGATTGCATTGTCTTGTCCTTAAAATCTCCTAGCTTAGTTGACATTATCTTACGTAGAACTAGTTCTCCGTCGGATTTACCGCTCCAATTCTCAGTTTTGCTGCTCGGATACTTTTATTGTCCTTTGACTACATCTACCTGGTCAAGTCCCTTTCCTAGGCCACTCACTCTCTGCTCATTTACCCAAATCTCACTATGCCATTTTAGCCCACAACTGTTTTGCTCCCTTAGGAGCACTAGATGGGGTAGATGGATTGTCGAATCCCACGGAGTCTGACCCACCTGGTGAAGGTTTGTCCCCAAGGATCATGGGTCCTCTATTTAGACTAAATACTGTTTGGTTATGCCTAATCCTAATCTATCTCCCTCTTCAACCAGTCCGGCTAACACTCCCACCCTAGATCCAAAGCCCTTGGATTTTGAGCTTAAATTGCCCTGAAGATCTCTATTTTGGAACGTGGGAGATTTACGTGTCAAGGTTCTTATTCCAGAATGGATAGATTTTATAAACGTTTTTTTAGGGCTCGGCTGAAACGCGCGGAAGCGCGTCTCCGCCGAGAACTTATTGTGGCCGTGTCTCCTTCCCAGGAGACAATCCTGGCCGCGCGCATCGCCTTGGAGGCGATTCCAAACTGACACGCGCACGCGAACGAGCGCTGCGGCCAGGGGCTGTCTCCTGGGAAGGAGACACGCATGCGATAGCCTCCCAGCCAGACATGTTTAACAAAGTGAACGAAGACGCCCGTGCGCCGCTGACCTCCCCGATTCATGTGCAGGTCGAGGGAAAAGGTTCGAGGGGCAATTTGATTACATTAAGAATCAAATAATGAACACTTTAAAAGGAGCAATTAAAAACCGTAGAAGTGCCGTCTCTGCTTCCGGTAGTGGAGAGGAAATGTTATTCGTTCACTTACAACAGCAGGAACACAGCAGTACCCATTCAAATCTCCGGAACGTGGAGATCCCAGACTCTAGGCACTGTGGACCGCAGGCAGCGTCGGAGGCAACAACACAGCCTGTGCAGAAGTGTTGGTCTATCAGAGTGTCGGGGCACCAGCTGGCCCTGCACTCCGCAGTTGCTCTGGGGGAGGGGCAGTGCCATTAGAGAGCCGTCATTAGGTTTCGCCTAAACTGATACAATGCCACTCACTAATTGATCTCTGTGGGATGAGAGCTCGGCTTGCAAGTAGTGTCTGAAAGGCCTGCGCTTCCAGAACGTGCCTTCACTTGTAGCAAGATGCGGCCCCATGGACTCGAGTGGAGGTGGGCATAAATTATTTGTCCCCACTGGTGTTGCTGCAGGGCAGCCCTGCATGTACAGCCTGCGTGACGGCTGAGCATCTCACACTTTTCAGACATGCCTTTATCACAAAAGACCATCCTCAAAACCCCGTTTCTGGCTTATGAAGGAGCGAGTAGTCGTGGCGTGGACAGTGACGCGGGTGGGGGGGAATGGAAGGAGCTGGTATATTTGGGAGGATTAACGGGACTGTGGGTGTCACCAATCGTAGAATGCACCTCTGCACGCCTTTGGCGCCATTGGTTCGAAGTTGCTTCTAAACATAAAGAAGCGTCTATATGACGAGGCGTTTTTTGGGCAGTGCACAGAGGTCTGTCAGGGCTATTTGGAGCACTGGTTATGCTCGTTGAACTGTAGATTTTCATGAGGTGCGTCACACTTCTTCCTACGCCGAATTACAGTGGATGTTATTCCGCATTCGTTCATTTTTTTTCTTTCAGTGGAGAGATGTTGGAGTTAGCAAGGAATTGTGATGTGAGCAGGCTAGGGCGTTAGGGGGAGGGTGAATACAAGGCCAGTAACCAAGACCTGTCAACAGGTGCAGGGAGGAAGAGGCGTATGAACTTTTATCCAGTTCATCAAAACCGTTTAACAAGGATTTTTTTTTCCCAAACAAATGAACTATCGATAGGCGTCAATGTTATTATTTAATCTGTGGGATGTGTCACTGCCCATCCTTTTATCAAGTGGGGAATTGGCCACGCTGTCAGTCCAATAATGAACTATCTACGTTGTGTTTGTGCGGCGATCATTTCTAGTAGGTATCAAAATAAGTATGATGCTTTTACTATAATGTGTCACTACAGTTTGCCATTTAACCAATAGGTTATTTATACAATGCAAGGGACCACCAAGTAATTTACAATTACATTTTGTATTTTATATGTTGTTTTTGTTGTCCTATGAGGAGACGTACAGGAGGGCTTTCGCATTTGATTTCCCAGTAACTGCTCGCAGCAGTGAGACACACTGGGGGGAGGTGGAGAACCTCTCCAAAACACAGAGGGAAGTGCTGAGTAATGCGCTGTGCATGGCGAGGAAGGAGTCCAGATAACACCCAGACCCTGATTGATGTCAGTAGGTGGCCTCTGCCTCTTGGCTCCAAGTGGGAGGGGAATGGGGGAGTTCTTCAAAGAGCTGTGGGAGCAGCCCTCCAATCACTGCTTGTGCCCGGCTGTCTTTGGAAGCACTGCAAGAGCCTGCCCATCACTACTCGGCCCTACCGACTGGACGTACCCTCGCTGCCTCTGCCGTGCTGAGAAGAAACCATCAGTGCCCCATGCACTGCTAAGCTCCCTCACTGTCAGCATCTTTCGGACCGACAAGAACCGGAGACGCACCCGGTGCCCACTCGCTGCGTCCTGATGTTCTGTCGCTGAGTTGCCACAGTGCCTTGCTGAATGTGGTGGCGCCACTTGTAGCAGGATACACCTCCGTATCTCTGCCTTACTGACTGGTGGTGCCCTCACTAACTAGATTGACGGTACTCTGGGCCCGAGTCTTCGTGACTAAAAGGTGCTCTACACTGCTGAGTGGAGGTGCCCTCTTCTTTGCACATTTATATTCCTGACTGAAGGTGCCCTCATTACCCACCTGTTTTTTTTTTTTTTTTAAAGGAGGTGCCTGTGCCTTGCTGTGCAGGGGGTGCCCTCCTTAGCCCGGTTCTGCTACCTGGACGCCCATTGGTACTAGTGCTCTTCTGGAGTGCGCTCCTTGCTCTCAAAACCAAGCCAGCAAGCCCTGGAGGGGATGGAGGAGTACCAAGACGGAAACTACTACGACGAATACTGCAATGACATCGGCTACATAGCGTGCGACGACTTAGGCTGGGAGCTGTCCTTCTCCCTGCTGACCGTCCTCTACATGATGGTCTTCGTGCTGGGCCTGTCCGGCAACGGTGTGGTCATCTTCACGGTGTTGGGTCCGATTGTGAGTGCAGAGTGCACCCTCCAAGTCCACCCTCCAAGTCCACCCTCCAACAATAGGAATAGTAATGATACATGAGGAGAAAATTACAAGTGAACAAAGTAGAACAGCAAACGTTAAGTTACAAGGCGCAAAAGTGACAATTGTGAGCAAACAAAAATACAAGAGGTAGCAAACTGTGCAATACAGGAGGAAAAAGGGACGTGTGCAGGTTACAACAGCGAACAAAGTACAAGTAGAGGTATAATACTGTCCACCCTCCAAATTTTCACCACGCTCACACACACACACACCACCAGCCGTCACTGCACGCTTTCACCAGGCCACACACTCACCACCAACCATCAGTGCACACTTTCAGCAGGCATACACACACCACCACCCGTCCGTGCACGCTTTCACCAGGCACACACCACCACCCGTCAGTGCACACCAACAGCCATCACTACACACATCAATTGTTGACGAATCTATTGTACCAATAGCAGTATTGCAAACTTTACTTTTAAACATAACCATCTAAAGCTCAGCATGCTACCATTGCTACAATTCCAATCCAAGCCACATAATTCCATTACATACTACATACATACACTCCATAACATATGGCGAAAAGACATTGCCATTTACAATGCCATTTCCTCTAACTCAAATAAATCCGAGACCTATTGCATTTCTAATGCTTGTTTCATTTTGTGTTTTCCGGAGACCTGGACAGTTGAGACCGTCCATATCAAGGGTAATAGAACATTTCACCTACTGCCGTGCCCTTTAAGGGTGGTAGAGCAAAGGGCGATTTATGCATTTTTATTTCTATTTACCTGCCGTTTTCTAGCAAAAACATTGTGACTATTGCTATGTTCTATCATATTGTTATTTATAACAATGCAGTATTGAGTGATTTATCTACTGTTCTATCTCAGCTGCTGGGGCCTCAGAGTTTAGCTGTCAGGCAGCTGCACTTGTGATCCGCGCTGACACCCCCCCCCCCCCCCCCCCCCTCTCATGCTGTAGTCTGCAGGGTTCAACGTGGCAGAGAGCCTGGACAGACCCTGTCAATTAATATCTTGTGTGTATGTATTAACATGGCGACCAACTGAACAGTAAAGCATGGTAAATCGCAGATAAGAACATTCACCAGTTACATAGCTTATTAATACATTAGAGCAGTTCTGTACTTTTTTAGGAGTTGAAGACTGCTCTAGTCATGGACTGCAGTCTGCATAATTTGAATGTGAATTATTTGAGTGGGTAATCTGGAAGTTAAAAAACAATAAGGCTTTTTCTTAATGTATGTTCCCTTTATTCAATCAGTCAATGCATTTGTTGAGCGCACTACTCACCCGTGAGGGTCTCAGGGCGCTGGGGGGGAGGGGACGGCTAGGTAGGAGAATGATCTGCCTCCAGTGGTCGCTCATCGGATGCGGGGGACCGTGGCGAGGATGAGATCAGCGGAGCGCAGCTGGCTGTTCGGGGTGTAGAAGGTGAGTCGCTTGTTGAGGTATGCTGGTCTGGTATTGTGGAGTGCTTTGTGAGAGTGGGTGAGGAGCTTGAAGGTGGTGCTCTTGTTGACAGGGAGCCAGTGCAGGTCTCTCAGGTGGGATTTGATGTGGCTGTGGCGCGGGATGTCGAGGATGAGGCGTGCAGAGGCGATCAGTATGCGTTGTAGTCGTTTCTGGTGTTTGGCTGAGGTTCCCACAGAGAGGGTGTTGCCGTAGTCCAGTCTGCTGCTCAGGGCCTGGGTGACCGTCCTTCTGGTTTTGTTTGGGATCCATCTGTAGATCTTGCGGAGCATGCAGAGGGTGTTGAAGCAGGAGGAGGAGACGGCGTTGACTTGCTGGGTCATTGACAGCGATGAGTCCAGGATGAACCCCAGGTTGCGTGCTTGGTCGGTCGGCGTTGGTGCAGCTCCCAGCACGGCCGGCCACCCGGAGTCGTCCCAGGCGGAGGGGGTGGAGCCAAGGATGAGGACCTCCATCTTGTCTGAATTTAGTTTCAGGCGGCTGTTCTTCATCCATTCGGCGACGGTCTTCATTCCTTCGTGGAGGTTGGTTTTGGCGGTGGTGAGGGATAGGATCAGCTGTGTGTCTTCGGTGAATGAGATGATGTTAAGGTTGTGCGGTCGGACGATGTTGGCGAGCGGTGCCATGTAGACGCTGAAGAGTGTTTGGCTGAGGGACGATCCTTGGGGTACGCCGCAGATGATCTTGGTGTCTTTAGATCGGAATGGAGGGAGGCGGACACTCTGGGTTCTGCCGGTGAAGAAGGAGGAGGTCCAGTCCAGAGCTTTGTCACGAATCCCTGCGTGTGGAGGCGTGTACGAAGGGTGTGGTGGCAGACTGTGTCGAAGGCGGCCGAAAGGTCCAGGGGGATGAGGGCTGCGGTTTCTCCGTTATCCAGCAGGGTCCTGATGTCATCGGTAGCAGTGATAAGGGCTGTTTCGGTGCTGTGTTTGCTACGGAATCCGGATTGGGATGGGTCCAGGATGTTGTTTTCTTCGAGGAAGGAGGTCAGTTGCTTGTTGACAATCTTCTCGATGACTTTCACCGTGAACAGAAGTAGGGAGATGGCCCGGAAGTACTTGAGGTCCTTCGGGTCCGCCTTGGGTTTCTTGAGGAAGGCATTGCTCTCGGCGTGCTTCCAGCTCTCCGGGAAGGTGGCGGTCTCGAAGGAGTTGTTGAGGATCTTGCGGAGATGGGGTGCGATGCTGGAGCCTGCTTTGTTGAAGACATGGGTCCAGGAGAGCAGACAGTCGGTGGGGCGGTGGGGCTGAGGTGTCAGGTGTTGGTGGCTGTCGGGCGGGCCTTGTTGTTGAAGCTGTTGTGGATGTCTGTGATCTTGCGGTGGAAAAAGGTAGCTAGGGAGTCGCAGCGTTCTTGTGATGGCAGGATGTCGTTGGAGCTGGGGTTGGAGAGTTCCTTCACGATGTTGAAGAGTTCTTTGCTGTTGTGTGCATTGTTGATGCGTTCCTTGAAGGCAGTATGGATGAGTTGGTGGTGTCTGCGGATGGCACTCTTGTGGGCTGCATTGCTGTCCGGCGTCTGTTCGCGGTCCCACTTTTTCTCGAGCCTTTGGCAGGTCTGCTTGAATGCCTGGAGGTCGACGGTGAACCAGATGGCTTTTCTGATGGTGCGTCTGTTAGATGGTTTCTATATCAGGCGTTTTTGTTTGCGCAGTCGTCGATTCATTGCCTGAGGTTGCAGGCGGCGGTGGCGGTGGTGTCAGTTGGTGGGTTTCGGGCAAGGGTGGTGATAAGCTGGTCTTCGGTGATTTTGCTCTAGCTGCGGTGGGGGCCCATTGTGTGTGGCGGTGCATAGTGGGTTTCTCGTAGGTGAAGTGGATGTGGCGATGGTCTGTTCGGTGGTGTGGCTGAAGGAGACGTGGTTGCTGGCGGAGAAGATGGGGTGGAGCATGTGTCCGGCGGCATGGGTGGGAGTTGTGACAAGCTGTTTGAGTCCGAGGTTGGCGAGGTTGTTAAGCAGGGTGGTGGAGTTGCTGTCATTGGTGTTCTTGAGGTGGAAGTTCAGGTTTCCGAGGAGGATGTAGTCCATGGATGTGAGGGTGTGCGTGCTAATGAAGTCGGTGATGGAGTCACTGAACTGTGGCCGGGGTCCGGGACGTCTGTAGAAGAGGGTTCCTCAGAGGGTGATGTTGGGGTCGATGTGGATCTGGAAGTGCATGTGTTCTGCAGTGCTGAGGGTGTCGTTGGTGCTGGTCGAGATTCTGAGGGTGTTTCTGTGGACGATGGTGATTACTCCTCCGGCTCAGTTGGTGCGGTCCCTGTGGGTGATCTTGTAGCCGTCTGGGATGGCTATGGCGATGTGGGTGCCGATGTGGGGTTCTTCCAGGTCTCCGTCAGGAAGGCGACATCCGGGGAGAAAGAGTCGAGTAGGTCCCAGAGTTTGATGGCGTGCTGGCGGGTGGAGCGGGTGTTGAGTACTATGCATCTGAGGTGGTTGCGTCCTACCCGAGTGGGCGAGGTGGCGGCCTTGAGGCTGGTGTAGCTGCAGCTCCGGCAAGAGAAGGGAACTTGGTGCGCTTCGGGGTGGCCAGGAAGCAGGTGTATGATTGGCCAGCGTTAAGTGCGTAGAAGGTGCTGCCGTCGTAGTGGCGGCTGTTGTCGTGGCGTGCGTCCAGGGGGTCTGGCGCTGGGCACAGTCCAGGCGTGAACGTGCACAGACGGGCTTGCTATAGGCGCGTCTTTGGGGAGCAGCGGACGCCATTAAGAAGGGGAGGTGGGAGGGAGTAGCTGCTGGGAGGCGGGTGGGGGAGGGAATGGCAGGCAAGTGGAGCGGAGCCTCAAGGGACGCAGTGGCAGGAGGGGGAAAGGAATTCGGAAGGACAAGAGAGATGGGTGAAAAAACAGGCGGCAGAAAGAGGCTAAATAGGGGCAAAAGGTGTGAGAGAGGTGAAATGCAGTGCCAAAAGTGTAGAGGTAAAAGAGGCGAAAAGAGGTGAAGTGCAGTGCCAGAGTGACAAAAATGAAGAGAAAAGCAGCAGGCAGGCGGGAGGGGAGAAGGAGATCAAGGGCTGGCGCGAACTCGCGGCAGCAGCGAGGGTGAGAGCACGGGCACTAACTGGTGGAGCTGAACGGCGTGGAGAGCGATCTACCTATGGACAGGGTCAAGGGTCGCTCCTATTCTGGTTGAATACATTTTGTAATTGGTTATCTTGTTTATACTGAGTTGATGCCAGAACAGACAAGATGTGTTGTAGCAGGTGCACGTCCTCAATTATGTTATTTTTTTTAACAGATCGATTTCAAAAACAAGTTGTACCTCGCACCTCTAACCACGGTATGTAACTTATCTTTACTTTAAAAAGTCAGCCAAATGTTAGCATGCAACAGTCATAAAACTGTAATTTAGTATATGAATCCAATCAGCAGGAGGTAGGAATATTACACTAATAAAAAATCAGTAGAGAGATGCGTGCACCATGAAACAAATTTGTGTTGTTCCCTGTCAAAAGGTAATGTAAGTAGCTTGACAGTGTCTTTGCCTTTAATCTGATGAAGATAGGGGTGTGGTCACCTTATGTAACACTGACCGCCTGACGTCCTGTGGCCATGCTGATATGCTGATCCTTCACCCCCTTACACTGTTGTAGAACAATAAATAAAGATCACTTCCCCTAAGCATCAGACTGTGATGTGCTTGATGTTGACATCACAAAGTGATTATTATTCTAAGACTCTGCCCCTTAAATAAAGATAGCTGTTTCATCCCAGTCATCAAAACATCTCACCTCAACATGCACGTTTTAAAAAATCCCTTATCTCAAATGACCTCTTTTGTGGGTAAAATTTCAAGATCTGACCTAACCAGCTCTGAAACGAACCACAGTTGGATGGCCAACCCTTGTGCAAGTTGGTACACACATTCCATAGTTTGAGGATAATCACCTATGCTGCCTTGAGGTATACACGTACACTTGCTGATCTTGTTGGACCCTCTAGCAACCATGGACATCATCCTGACCTCCTTTCTGTTTTTAGGTCGAGGCCTCGTCCGCACTGCTGTAAGCAGTGGTGGGCGGAGCCGATGATTTAATGATGTCTAGTATGGGGGCTTGAACCCGCCCCTCTTCTCCATTGGCTGGCCTCGTAAATGTACAGGAATGTACAGGAATTTATATAGCGCAAATCACCGAGCGGTTTCTAAGCGCTTGCTTAGGGAACCTGTCCTGGTATTCCCCTGTGAGATAACCCCGGCAGGGTATCCGCAAGGTGAAAGCCAGGCATCCCGCCGCGAGGGGCCGTTGTGGAGATTAAGCAAGCTATTGCCCAGAGTCGCAGAGTGTGAACCCGTGAATCGAGTAGGCACCAGAGCGAGAATTGTCGAGTCCATGGACATTTTAGGACTCAAGACCCCGCCAAGCCGGGAATTGAACCCTGGTCCCGGGCTGACCTCTGCTTCCAGGTCTGCCTCCTCTAACCAGTGAGCCACACTTCTCCACAATGCTGGCCAGCCATTGGAGGAGAGGGGTGTCACTCGGTTCAGGCCACGTCTTGAGCAGATTCGGGGGCGTTTTTCTCTCTTTTTTTAAGCCCTGCCCCTTTTCTAGTGGTGGGCGTTACACCCTCCCTCTCGCCGAGTCCCAGTCTATTCCTCCTGTAATGTACCTTTTGCTACCTCTTGTATTTTGTTTGCTCACAATTGTCACTTTTGCCTCATGTAACTTAACGTCTGCTTTTGTAATTTGTTCACCCGTAATCTTCTCATGTAGCATTACTGTTCCTATTGTGAAGCGCTCTGACGCATCGCCTGCAGTGACCTGAAGGGGCCACCGCGGCGACCCGGAAGGGCTTCCCCCCAGGACCCGGAAGTATGCAACAGTACTTATGGGGTGTAACAACAGTAGAAAAAAGAGGGATTAGGGCGGGACTGTGAACAAATTAACCAAAGAAAAAAGAAATTTTAAAAAACAGTGAAAAGAGCAGATTGAAAACATAGGAGGAAAATGGCATGAGCCCATTTGCTGAGCACAACACGTCACGAAGCGACTGCCTATGTGAGACCTAAAAACCGACTTCAGCTCATTACACAGAAAAATCGGAATAGCCCAATCAGGGAACAGGTGGACGTATATAGCGGTAACTTTACTGGTCTTCAAGGAGTGCAAGCGGGCTTTGAATCAATCATAGCCTGCCATTCCCGGAATCTCTTCCATTCGCTGACGCTGACAAAAGCAGCGTCTTAACTAGAATGGTGAAAGAGCGTCTCACACAGTGCACGTGTGCTCTCCAAGAGTGTCTTAGCGTTCTAGAAAGGGGGAGTTGCGCGCATGGATCATTCCAGCTTGTGCAGTTGATTCCAACGGAGCATGCGTTGAGCTGTTTTTATTTTTGTGTACCGAACTAGTCAACTCTAACTTCTGAGAAGTTTGCCCTTTATGCTCATTCTCGTTTAATTTCGGAGAACTCGAGAGGGTGGACTGATTTACCCTGTAACCTTTAAACAGATAGGATTAAGAAGAGTTTCCTGTTTGTTTTGGTAGCTCATCTGGAGCAAGAGGGCTGTTTCACAATGGAATCGAGGAATGATTCAGGCGAGGTGAGTAATTATTTTCGAAGTTGTTGTGACTTCTTTCCAATCTGCAGCTCCGTTTTTTAGGGGAACGTTACTTTCTTTTAGAAACCTCGCTAATTTTGTAGCGCACCATCGGTTCTACCCCCAAATAGGACTCATTAAACATTTATTCGGTTTCGATTGCATGGGCTGCGAAAGTTGAAGGGTTTATTTTGTGTATGATGAACATGGCGGTAAGTGAAACATTAGATGTGTGATACATAATTTTGCGCATATTACATCACTCCGAATCATGGTGTTTCTCTGCCTCTTTAATAGCCACACAGGAAGCTGACCCACCCTTGTGAATCTGCTCTGAACCTAGGTTTAAAGGCCCGGGTTTCTTTGTTTCTCATATGCCAGTTCGATTTGTTTTACTTCAACCACCTAAACAGTAATGTTTTTGTTGGTTTTAAACCTCGAGTTGAGGCGCCAAAAGCCCCAATCACAAAAATCTTATTTAATGTGAGGGAGCCTAACGGATTTGCCAAGTATGGTTCAAAACCTACACACCCACTTGCAGTTATCAGCCTTGGAAAAACCAGTGGCTCTTGGGAGGTTCACTAGATCTTTTCCACCCGTACTTAAAATTGGAGCAAAACCAAAAAAATACCGTACATGTATCATCGACATTTAGAGTTTTAAATGGAGTCAATAAAGAGAGTTTCGGAAGGTTTCAACACCTTTTATTTATTTTCAGAGATTAATGTGATCTGATCATCTTCATTCATTTCACAGAAATCCCAATAAAAGATTGATTAGTGGCAGCATAAATCAATGCAGAGTGTTCCATAAAGGAAGAATAGACAACCTAGCTTATAAACCTAACCTAAGGTAGAACCCCTGAAGAGTCCTTTATGGAAAAGAGCAAGAGTGAGACAATCTTCCCATGAAAGATATTTCTGGAAACTCAGCTGCCTTCCCTACAGCCGAAGTAGCAACCGTCTGCAAGAGAAAGATCTCTGCTGTAGCATCAATCAAATACAGGCCAATAGAATAGAAGGTAAGTCACCTTAGCAGTAGCTGTTGGTAACAAGTAAAGAATCAACTCTCCATAAAGAAGAGTCTCTGGATAGAATCTGCACTAGGCCAAGGTCTGGATCTACATCTATATAATCTCATACCTAGCTAGGAACACTCTTTTATATAAAGCCATCCACTCTCCTTGTCCAATCAGGGCTGATCATTGGATGGTGTTGTCAATCTTCCCATGCAACTTCCGATGCTGACAGTTAACATTCACATTAGTATAGGCATTTACATTGTTGCAAGACTTTGTCACATGGGGAAAAGTTCTCATGAGAACCTTCTTACCTAAGCTAAAGGATGCGCTATGAGCTCAATCGTGAATACAATGGCATTTCAGAGATGCAGAGGCGAACTATTAAAAATATGCGGATGTAGTGTGCATAAAATATCGAAATCATTATTTATTATAATTCACAACAAGTCTCATTGTATTTGAATAAATGATCTAACTTGGAGTGATGAGCTAAAGGTTAAATCAGAACGTTCCTAAGCGTGTAGCTAGTATTAGACTGAATATATACCAAATAAATGCTTATGAAACCGTGAGCAAGAGTCAAGAGAAAAAAATGGCCTTTGGGCCTTAACTAAAGGAGCACAATCAAGAAAGACTGATTAGTACAAAAAATGTTTTGACCATGCATTAGTTTATATACATTCTGCATGCAATCTTAACTCTATATGTGATTGATATATTTTCGAGTCCCCTAACTTTTACTCGTTTCTCCTTATGGCTTTTACCTCTCCACCGACCTTTCTTCTCTCTTCTGTCATAGCGCCCTCTCGTTCACCCTCCGTCTTCTTTATTTCTCTACACTCCCTTATTTTTTAGGTTTTGCCTGGCGAAAAGATGCGCTCTGCGCATCTTTTTCGCGCAGGCGAAATCCTGATGAGAACTGTAGTGTGGCTTTGGGTCGGCCCTCGTCATTCATTGGCTGGCTCCATAAATGGAGCCTAGCCATTGGACGAGGGGCCTGTCCGTCAATGCCGGACCAGATTCGGGGGCGTTCCCGAGATTCTTTGGCTTTTGCCGACGTCACGCGACGTCAGCCGAAAGCCGGGAACGCCCCCGAATCTGGTCCGGCATTGCCGGCACCAGTGACTATCCTGCTCCTGATTGGTGAAGCTGCGTGGACGTCACTGCTGGTCCACGAGGGAGCCCACTCCTCGGGAAACTTCGCCGCCCGCCTGCCTGAGCTAGAGACGGGCCGCCGCGCTGCCCGCGGCGACCCGGAAGTGACCGGCCGGCCGGCCAATCCTAGCGCGGCCGGCCGGAAGTGCCCGCCCCCCGCAGCCCGGGGGAAGAAGGAAGACGGCAAGAAGTATGGCGGCGCCCGCGGGGCTCCCGTGGCCTGGAGGGAGCCCCGGGAGATGCGGAGGACGTTGCCGGTCTCCCATGCCAAAGAGGGAGACCGGAGAAGTGCCAGCGAGATTGCCGCCGTTGATGTTGCCGGTCTCCCATGCCGAAAAGGGAGACCGGAGAAGTGCCGCCGTCGCAAGGTGCAGGTGAGTCGATCTGCTTGCACAGGAGGAGCCCCGGGGAAAAGAGAACGTCCCTCCGCGGCCCCGGAGAGTCCCGAGGAGCGGGAGCTCTCGTCCAGCAGCCGCCGGACCCGGTGAGTGCCTGCAAGGGGAGAGGGGCGTCGGGACACATTGTCGGTGTCCGCCCCTCCCCCCGTAGTAGAAGTCACCATGTCCCCTGCGCCTCTGTCCCGTGCAGCCCCGTGCGCCTCCTCCTTCCCTCGTGTCGGGTCTCCTTCTCCGTGGGTCTCAGCAGTCTGGCAAGAAGCTGCAATATGCTGGATTTACATTCAAATTTTACGCAATAAGTGTTCTACTGCACATGACTGAGTGCGTATTTTTCTGGATCGTTTGAGCCCAGAGCTGCGTTTGAGATATGAATCTCCTAGCCACTATATGGATCTATACACACATATATATAATGCATACACTTTTTTTCTTCATTTTCATGGTAAAGGCATATGTGCTGTAAAATAGTCTGGTAAAGGCATATGCATTGTAACGGATGTGTGATAAAGGTATTACAGGGTAACGGCCGTAGTGTAAAGGCAGTTTCTCTTAAGCAACAGCTTTTTTTCATGAGCAGGAACACCATACATCGCCAGTCGGAATTTACTTTGAGGACCCTACAAACGCTCTTTACTCTAATGTGTCCCTGTTGCCTGCTTGTGCCCCTGTTGCCTGCTTGTGCCTCCGTGTGCCCCTGTTGCCTGCTTGTGCCTCCGTGTGCCCCTGTTGCCTGCTTGTGCCCCTGTTGCCTGCTTGTGCTGTGTGGGTGTGTGTGGAAGGCTCTGTGTGGGTGTGTGTGGAGGGCTCTGTGTGGCTGTGTGTGTGGGAAGCTTTGTGTGGCTGTGTGTGTGGGAAGCTTTGTGTGGCTGTGTGTGGGGGAAGCTTTGTGTGGGTGTGTGTGTGGGGGGGCTCTGTGTGTCATTTGCGAGAGATAAAGCTAGTGGCATTGTAAATGACAATGCCATTTATTTATGTTAAAAAAACATAAATAAAAATAATGTCAAGAGCAATGCCAATAGCTCTAACTTTAACAAAGGCAAAACCATTGCATTGTAAATGCTTGTTTTACTCCTGTCTCGCATTTTATTCTCTCTTCTTGTTTCTTCCCCTCTCCGCATTCCTCTCACCTTGCATCTCACCCCCACCCGTACTTCAGTTCTCTTTGCTTTCTCTTCCGTTTTCTCTTCTTACCTCATCACTTTCTTCCTCTTAGTCTCCTACTTTCATGTATTACCACTTCTCTTAAATTCCTTTATCTTTCCTGTATTCCCCGTTTATCTGTATTTCCCTCTTCTCTTTTCCCTCCCCTTGCCTCTCTGTTTCATTTCCATGACTCCTGCTCCCGACGCTGTGCGTGCTCTCCTGCCCCCGGCGCTGTGCTTGCTCTCCTGCCCCCTCGCCGTGGCTCTGTGTGTGTGCGCGGCTCTGTGTGTGCGACTCTGTGTGTGCGTCTCTGTGTGTGCGTGTGTGTGTGTGTGTGTGTGTGTGTGTGTGTGTGTGTGTGTGTGTGTGTGGCTGTGTGTGTGGCTGTGTGTGTGGCTATGTGTGTGTGTGTGTGTGTGTGTGTGTGGGTGTGTGTGTGTGTGTGTGTGTGGCTCTGTGTGTGCGTGTGTGGCTCTGTGTGTGCGTGTGTGGCTCTGTGTGTATGTGGCTCTGTGTGTGGTGCATGTGGCTCTGTGTCGGTGCGTGCTATTGGCATTGTAAATGACAATGCCATTTATTTCTATGTTTTAAAAACTAAAATAATGTCATGAGCAATGCCAATAGCTCTAACTTTAACAAGGACGAGACCATTGCATTGTAAATGCTTGTTATACTTTTCAAAGAGTTCTTGTGCTGATCTGTCTGTATTGGCAGTAAATAATCTAGCATGATACTTCAATAAATTTCACTGTTGTTTTTCGAGTGGAATTGTCTTTAACTCTTTTTTTTTTCAGTGTGGAAATCTACCTTTTCGAAGAATATGCAAACGTTATGGAGCGGATATCACCTGCGGAGAAATGGCCATGTGTTCAAAACTACTTCAGGGTCAAACTTCAGAATGGGCGCTCATGAAACGGCATCACACTGAAGATCTGTTTGGTGTTCAGGTTGATAATTATTTTAATGGAACATATTCCTTTTTAATACTGGATAAACATTTGTTTGCAACAGATTACCTACATTTTTCTATTGTCAGCATTGCCTTTCGAATAACTTGAACGTTGTTCAAAGTTTTATATATTGTTGGGGATTTTAGAAAATCCTTTATATTTTTCTAATGCAAAAAATTGTAGAGAAATGTTCCTCTTTAAAGTGTCATTTCTCTACACATTGTTACTTTTATATCCGTTTTCTATGATAAATGTTAAGATACCATTTATAATAGAGTACATCTCTTTTTGAAATTCAGATGGTATATATTGAAACTAAGATAGATTAAAACAATAAGACATGCTTAGCAGTGAATTCAAACTTGAAAGATGTGTTTCCAACTCCCTAGCGATTGTTTCTCTATTTTTGTATTCATTCACTTCTGTTTATACACTTCTGCCTCTCTGTTTATGAAATCGTTCCGTCTCTGTTTTCTTGGCATTCTATGATTTTCCTTTTCCATTTCTTTTAATTTTCTGCTTCTCCTGTACTGCCATCTTCTTGTCTTTTTTACTCTATTTCCCAAATAATGAGAGTGTAATAAAATAAGGTCGTCACTGAAAGCCATAGAAGATAATATAAATTTGACTGACTGCAGAAAAAGGTGTTCTACATTTTTTACATTGCTTCATTTAAGTATTTTTAACACCTTTACATTATGAAATGAGTAAAAATTGTTTTTAAGCGAGAGTTCTGAGTTAGCACGACGGAGCTTCTTAAATAAATGCGAATACTTCCTTGAGTTGAGGTTTAGAAATGTATTTAGTCGATAGTGCTGTAAAAATAAATACAAATTCTTAATTTACTTATGTGAAATTGATTAGAAATTCTCAGTTTGGGAATATTTCTAATCACTGTGAAATACTAAGTATTCTGAATATCTGAAGCCATCCACTTTGCCTGCTTTAGGCACACCTCTCAACCAATCCTATTTGAAAATCCGGAGTTAGAAACATTTACACTGGCATTTTGCAGTGTCTGTTTAATTTTTTACAGTGCTTTTCTGGGTTGACGCAGTACCAAGCCCTTTCAGCAAAAAAATGTTGCTCTTCTGTTAGAGGACACACCATACCCCCAAGCCAGCTGCCTTCTAAAAAGACTGGCTGTGCCAGCTATCTCTGTTCTGGAGAAACAATTCTGTTTTACTTTTAACCCTGGACAGTTCATGTTTGAAGTTTTTTCCACAGTTTGTTTTGTTTCACAATCCACTCTGCTCTATATATTTCACTCCCATTATGAAAGGGTTTCTTTTTCATACCTGGTCTGACCCTATTTTCAACTTAAGTATGCGGAAAATTCGGTGACATCGGTTTATGGAGTCTATCAAATCATCTTTTCTCCCTAGCCCTCTCGCGCCGCACCCTATTTCCACTGGAACAGTCAGTAATGTGTGCAGCTGAATTGTTTTTTGTGCTCTATATTTCTTCTCTTAATACTAGCACATCATTTTCAGCTGAATCTAATACACAATAACATTGAAACAAGTGTTACTCTTTTCATCTCTATTATATTGGGGAGTGTAAGGATTAGCACAGGAAAGCACTGAAGTAAAAAGAGATAGTAAATCTTGCTGTTGTCTGAAAGGCACAGAGTTGCGGTGTTTAACTACTTGTTGATTGGTTTTTGGGTCAAACTGATTAATGTCCAATCACGATATTTCTTTATTATAGTTATTTGTGAATATGAACCTGCGCTTCAGGGTCAATGAAGCCCTGCACATACACTAGGGATGGGGCAGCCAAAAGCAATTAATATGGTTTAGAGATTGCCCCTATGTTATATAGGGGATGCCTGCTGTTAGTCCTGCATTTTTGTCCAATAGCAATAGGTATTTTTGAGGCCATAGTTATATTATGTGTATGTTTAAAGTACACTAGCACCTCCGAGAGTATCTTGGTGCTGTGGATGTAGTTGTAATAGTTAAAACAACTACAAGTTCCAATATGTTAAGTGTGGTGGCTAGACCTAGGACAAGCTGACGGTGTCAGACATAACATTGGACCACTTGCGACCAAGCCATTGCTGCCAACTGTTTCCCCTCGCTGTTCGGAAGCTTAGAGCTTTGTGTGTTTTTTTCCCCGCTTTTCTGTGCCAGTTTCTCTAATTCTTTGCCACTTGTCCCTTAAATGTTTTCTGTGCCGCCAATCCATGCCCCTTTTCTTTATTCTGGGCCACTTGTCACTTAACTATTGTTTTTTTGTCTCTGTGCAGAAGCGAGCCTGCCGCCTTGCTGCTCGTTTTCCCACCATTCACTCTCCTGCTTTCCACCTCGCAGCGCCCCTCTCAGCAATGCCGCTTCACCTGCAACATCAATGCAACCATCAACACCGGAGACGCCGCAAACACCACTGCATCAACCACACCGCACCGATCCAGTGCATTCTACTCCATGTACGATTGTTCAGCAAACACGCCACAGAGATCTGAGACACGATATTATTCCTCACCCTAGATGACACCTACCTCAGAGACCTGGCTAAACCTTGCTTCTGTGCCGGACATCGCCATCACCACCCTGAAGGCTACAAGATAATACATTGGGACTGAACCAACAAGTACAGAGGTGAAATTGCTATCATCTACAAAGACAAGATCCTTTACACGACCTCACCAGACGCCTCAACCCCGATAATGGAGCATCTCAACGTCCATCTTCACTCAAATGTAAAAAACACCATCTGAGGCACCCTCAGCTACAGACCACCAGGACCACGCCCCAGCTTCTACAACGCCATCCCTGACCTCATTGCCCCTATCATCATCTCCTCCAAGCCCTACATCTTTCTAGGGGATCTTAACTTCCACCTCGACGACCCCAGCGACACTAACACAACAACCTCCTGAAAAGCATGAACAACATCGGCCTCAAGCAACTTATCACCAACTCCACCCACTTTGCAGGACACACACTGGACCCCATTTTTTCGTCCAATGATAGTGAAGTGAAAACGCGTTTCTCAGCTCACCTGGACTGACCACTACAGCGTCCACTTCACCATCTCAGGACCTGCCAATAGGGGCACCATGCATCCCAGCTCCACACAAAAAATGGAAAAAGATATCAGAAGACCAGTGGAAAAACGCTGTCAACTCCCACCTCCCAAAAACAACATCCAACCCAGAGCAGGCTTCGAAGAACTTCTCCTAGGATATCACAGAAGGTAAACAGCGTTTACCTGGAATTCTTTTTCGACCGCGTTGTGATTCCGCATACCATTACTCCGCAAGTCGGAACAAAGACTTGCGGAGGGGGAGAGGGAAGGTGTTGGATTTAAATCCAACACCTTCCCTAGTGTCCGCAAAGACTGGAGTTGGAATAGTAAATTATACTATTCCAACTTCCAGCGCCCCCCTCCGCAAGTCGTTGTTCCGACTTGCGGAGTAATGGTATGCGGAATCACAACACGGTTGTGGTAACGACCGCGTTGTGATTCCCTGCGGGGAAAAAGAATGCGGGATGTCATCATATATTCATCACAGAATGCTCCGACACAGTCACCCCTGTCAAGTCAGCCAAATCCAAAGGACCTGCCAGAAGAGCCAGCTGGTTCACTGCAGAGCAGAAATCCATCAAATGCAACTGCCGTCAACTAGAAAGGAACTGGCGCACCAGCATAGAGACAGTCAGCCACCTTCAACACCATCTCCCATCACATCTTGATCAACAGACTCCACCACATCGGAATTCAGGGAGATGCCCTCAAATGGATCGACTCATACCTCACCGGAAAAACTCAGAGAATCCGTCTCTCGTCTTTCACCTCGGAACCAAAGAGCTTCTGCGGCGTCCTCCAAGGATCATCTCTCAGCCCCACCCTCTTCAACACATATATGACCGCCCAGACCAACATAGTCAGATCGCGTGGACTCTATATACTCTCCTACACCAATAACTCCCTTTTCATCCTCTCACTGTCAGAAGACCCACCACCACCAGGCCCAGCTTCCACAGTTGTATGAGGAACAACTCCAGCTTGATAAGGACAACTGTCTGAAGCTTAACTCGGACAAGACTGAAGTCCTCATCTTTGGAAACCATACCTCGCCATGGAATGACGCATGGTGGCCTGCATAACTTAGCCCGTCCCCTGCCTCGACAGACCATGTCGCATTCTCTGCATCATTTTGGACAGCCAGCTATCTATGAAGAAACAGGTAAATGTAGTATCTTCTGCTTGCTTCCACACCCTTCGTTTGCTCCTCAAGTTCTTCAGGTGGCTTCCAGTCAACACCAGAAGGACTGTCATGCAGGCCCTCATCACCAGCAAGCTGTACTACAGGAGCAAACTCTACGTAGGAATCACCGCTCGCCTCCTAAAGAGACTACAGACAGTACAGATAGTAGCGGCAAGACTCATTTTCGACCTCCCCAGATTGACCCACATCACATCCCACCTCAAGAAGCTTCACTGGCTCCCGACCCAGTAGAGATACCAGTTCAAGATGTTGATCCACGCATACAAGGCCCTGCACAACGAAGAACCAGCATACATCAAGAAGCACATGACCTTCCACCAACCAACCAGACACCTACGATCTGCCTCCCTTTCCTCGCAGACACCCCCCGGAACTGCTGAGGCAACAGCGGAGGATGCTCCTCACAGCCGGTGGGCATAGCTTGGAACTACCTTCCCCTGCACCTCAGGACCGCCTCATCGCTTCAGCAATACAGAATAGAACTCAAGACCTGGCTGTTATAATGAACAGATCACCACGATGCAGCTAGCAACCCCAGTGCCTTGAGACCCTCACTGGTGATTTGCAGCACTATATAAATACTTGCTTAATTGACTTGACAGCCAAGGATTTTGTAATAGAGGATTAGGGAATGATTCAGTAGATATTATGAAAATGGGCAAGTCCTCAATGTTTCTGGATAAAACCAGTACATTGTTGAGCCTCTGTGTTTCAAAGATTGGGAATGAGTAACTCTTTAGTGTGTGTGGTAAGTGGCTCTGCAATTCCCTAGTCATGTTGCTGTTGTGTTGCCCCTTCACTGCATGTAATTCGGACACCATGTTTCCACTCCTGGGGGTTGCATTCTGTATGTATTAAACCTGGTCTCCATCTATTTAACCATCTGAACTAAAATATATAATTACAGTGATTTATAACGGAGGAGCCCAGGACTAGAAGTGGGGGGTCCTGTTGGCATGTATCAAAGTGGCAACCCTGGGCAGGTGGTCATATGCCATGGGGTCAAGAAAATTGTTTCGGAGGAGTGTTTTCAGTTCTTTCCTAATGGCGATTCGGGATGGAGCATGTCTAATGTGAAAGTAAGGTGAGTTCCAAATCTTGGACATTTAGCACAAGCGCCTGCGTCTATGAAATACCTGCCCAGCTCAAGCAAATAGTTCTGGCACAAATGCAGTATGATTTAAATTTGCCTCTTTTTTTCATTTTGGCTTTTTAGTTGTAGCCTATGGACAACTTCAGCAATGTTGCCATCCTTGTGCAATAACGATTTTGTTCTGTCACCACCCAAACCCAGATTACATATTCAGAGGACCTCGCAGTAGAGCATTTCTTACTATGGTATGCTAAAACAAGAAAGGCCTCCTTCCCTGTGGCTGTTTCACATTGCCTGGTATGGGGTACCAAGTTAATCACTGAACATTATTACCATGAATGTTGTGTTCCCCCACTTGCCCAAGCTGTAAGCAAATGGAAGGCAGGAGTGGTAAATCTTCTTTACAAAGAAGACAACTTGGGTGAAGTCGTGAAAGGCAGGAGTGGTAAATCTTCTTTACAAAGAAGACAACTTGGGTGAAGTCGTGACTGAAAATGACAGGCCCATCATATTTCTACTGCTCTTGGAAAAATCACTGAGCGTCTTGTTGCTAGGCATCTAGCTTACTGCCTAAAGACACAGCTCTTGGGATCCCTGACAGTTTGGCTTCCGTCCAGGTATGGGTCAGATATGGCTCTTGCTGTCACAGCTAATGAACCCCAAACCATCCTAGACCATGATGACTCTGCCGCTCTTTTGCTGCTTATCAATTAACGGCATCAAGACGGTGCTTGCCTGGTTCTCATATTTTCTCAATGGAGTGACTCGGTCAGTGGCCATTTCACTGTATTGAGCTGTCTCTTCAGCCACCTCCGGTGGAGTGTCACAGCGTCTCTCTCGCACTCTCTCACTCTCTCCTGCTCTCTCTCCCCCGGATGTTAATCTCTGTGTGCTCTCCCCTAGCTCATTTACTCAGATCTGTTGGATGCCTTGAAATCGCTTACTCAGATGATTCAAACCTGATTATGTGCCTCTACTACCAGAACCCTCACACTTTCTGTGTTTAAGAACTTCACTTTGAGATGTTGCACAACTTCCTCAAACTTACCTCCAACAAGAATGATATTTTATTGGTTGGAAACAATATTGAGCAATGGCATCCCTCCCTTTAGCCTCGGAAGTTAGGAGAAGACCTTCCCCTGCAAACAAAGTAAAAACAAGGAGTCACATTGGATCAATATATTTAAAGCCCAAATCAGTGCTGTCACCTCAACATGTTTCTACATGTTCAGTCTAGCTCTTGAGTAAAATCTTTTAACATCTACCTCCTCACTTGCAAACCCACTCTGCTTCCCTCCTCTTGAGGACTTCTTGCAGTTTTCTCTGCCTGGACTTGCCAGAATCCTTAGTGGTAAAGCCTCGGAGCATTTGCAAAATCGCAGTTCCAGTTGATCAGCAATGTACATAAATTTGATCACGCAAGCCAGGCAAGAGGTCATCTTGGCTGTCTTCTTTTAAAAAAAAAAAAGAGTTCAGTTCAAAACACTTGGTCTATTGCACAGGGTCTTCTACAATGTAGAAAAAGATTCCCCTGCTGAGTGTTTTACTCCTTACACTCCAGTAAGAAGTATGTGCTCCATTTCACACTCACTTTTCGCATTTATTTATTTCAAGCGATCTTGGTCTGGCGGTCATGTTCTCCGCTATCTTGACAAAGCCGCCTTCTATACATTATATTGAAAATATTCTGTCTTGCCCAGTGTTCAGAAAAGTGTCAAAAACTCCCTTCTACTGACCTTCATTTAGTTTTATTCATGTGTTATTCTTCCTTTGCGCTAAGATGCCTATTTTGGTGAACAAGCGTTTTGTAAATAATAACTCAAACAAATGCTGATGGCAGAACCACCCCCCCAACAGAAATTGTTAGGAATCTCATATAAACATAGAATACAGTGCTCAAACCTCTGAAATCTGTTTATTTCCAACTCTTCTTTAAAGTTTCTATAGGTTTGAATGTGAAAAAGGACACCTTCATTAAACATTCTAGCTGCAACTATTACAATCCCTTTTAATTGGTTACTTCTCGATGCATCCTCGAAGATATCTGCCCATTTTTTTCGTTAATCCTAACCCGCAACAAATTATCAAATGTGAACATTGTTTTAAACTATTCCCCAGTTTCGAACCCAGATGAGCAGATTACCAATAAAAACATTCCTATTCGGAATCCTGCATCTTGTGCCCTACTAGATGGGTCTCAGTCAAAGAAAAGCAGCTCGCTCCACTAGATGAGTCCTAGTCAAAGAATAGTAGCTCACTCCACTACGGTGGACAGGATACTTCATACATGTGTAGCTGTATGCATTTTTACCAAGGGCTGGACACTGAGAAAATGGGTCTCCTTTCCAGCTGTGTGAACTGTTTCCATCCTTATAGTAATGATGCTCTATATTTTCCTCCTCCACATTTGTTTTACATGGGTTGTGAAAAAGTTTTCAACACGCGACAATTGCTAAGTTGGCCACCAGGAGTAACTTTACAATCAATCAATCAGGCAGTTTTAAGCACGCTACTCACTCTGAAGGGTATCAAGGAGCTGGGGGAAGGGAGGGAGAGCAGCTCTAGTCAGTCAAAGAGCCAGGTCTTGAGGGTCTTCCTGAAGATGCGCCGGGTGGGAGAAGGTTCTTCCACCTGTTGTTGCTCTGCAGATGTGCGGGGGTTCGATGAGGTCAAGGTCGGGGAATCGGAGGTTCCTCTTGGGTATGTGGAAGGAGATTCTGTCATTGAGATATTGGGGTCCGTTGTTGTGGAGGCATTTGTAGGTGTGGGCGAATATCTTGAGTTACTCTCATCTCGACAGGGAGCCAGTGGAGGTTACGCAGGTGTTGGGAGATGTTTGTGTCGAGGGATACCGGGAACGAGTCTGGCTGCGGTGTTTTGTATGGTCTGGAGTTTGCGAAGCAGAGACTTGTTGATTTCGGCGTAGAGGGCATTTCCGTAGTCTAGTCTGCTGGTTAGGGGTGCATGATTGACGGTCTTCCTTGATTCAGGGGGGGATTCATTTGAAGGTCTTTCGGAGGATGCAGAGGGTGCTGAAGCAGCTGGTGGTGATGGCGTTGGCCTGTCTGGTCATGGAGAGGGAGGAGTTGAGTATGATGCTGAGGTTTCGGGCGTGGTCCGTGGAGGTGAGGGGGCTGCTGAGGGTGGTGGACCCCCTGGTTTCATTCCTTTTTTGGTCTGGCCCACAGTGTATGAAAAACAGTATTTTTCAAGAAAGCTGGTGTTTTCTGGTCTTGTGAAACCCAGGATAATCTTGATTTTCTTTTTATATCTTGCTGTCTTTACAAAGAAAAATATTTTTTTTGTGTTGGCTGCGGTGACCGATCTCTGTACGGGTATAGGAATTTTTTTTTCATTATTGTGGATGTTTGTGGCACAAATGATCTTAGTTCACCTTCTCATGTCTGGTTCCCGGAGGTCCATGCAAAAGAAGAAGGCCTCTGTATAATTTGTGTCTCACATTGGCTATTTGGGTCTTGTCACATCTTCTGGCAGTGCCTTGTCCTTGGGATTTGAAGATGTTCAATTTAACCTTGCATAAGTCCCACCTTTCTTCCTTAATGTGTTATAACATAGAAGCTATCTTGCCTTTCCCATTATTTTCTTTAACTTTTCGTCATTCAGTCTGCTCTACTTTTCTTTATATTGCTTTTTTTCCATTTTCTTTTTCATCCAGAAAAATGTAGGTATTGAGTTTTCCTACTAATGATCCTCCCTGTATTTAGGGCGTATGTCAAGTTTTAGAATTACTGAAGCAAAGAACTTGACATAAGGGCTATTGAAAAGCCACCATGTTATCACTGACAGGTTTTTGTTCAAGTTTAATCTGCAATACATGTCCTGCAACCAATGCTTAAATTATTGGAATGCTGTTGCTGGGAGAGGCATACCTCCTATTAAATTCCAATCCTTTTAAACAAAGTAAAAGGTATAAGTCTAAGACTTTGACTGAAAAACCAACATTTAGGACTACAAGATTGAGGGTTTGGTGCACGTGGCTGTCCCTAGTTAGTCAACCAAATTTTACTTGATGGATAGTGTGCTCAGAATTTAATGAGACCATCAAGCCCATTTACGTTGTATGGTATGTGTCTGGAAGAGTTGTGTGGTTTCATTTCCAAAATTCGTCAGTTGTTACTAGAACCTGCTATCCAGTTAACAAAGACTTATGACATGTTTCATCACTCACTAGGCAGAGTTCTGCTTCCCAGGTGAACAGCGTTCAAATATTGTTTGGGGTTATAGCTTTCAAGTGCTTGTCTACAAGAGACACGAGCACCCTAATGAGGAAACACTCTTGTTTTAAATTAATTTTTTTCTTATGGGCCGATTCCATTCACTTCCAGATTGCAATAGTCTGTAACCTTAACTTGCTCGTCCACAACAGAATTTACCATTTAATTTTTGCGCAATCTGTGCTTCTGTAGACTTTCTGAGCACGCTTCTAGGAGAGTGTAATGCCTAAATTGAAACATTAATTATCTGCGTGGAATGGTCTGTTTATTTTAATGCAGATTTAGTAGTTGTTTCCTTCAGAACCATGGAAAATGTGGTATGTTTATTGAACTGTGCTACACAATTAGCCAAAATAGATACATTGATTAAAGTTCTTCACTCGTGTCTTTATCCCACGATCCCTAGAATACTGTCTTGCAGTATTTTATTAGGATAGAATATGACACTTTGATGATTACGTTTTCGGTTTAAGTTGGTGTTAACCGGTCATTAACTATCACCAACTAGCTTTGCGTTTGTTGGTTTTTTTGCTCGACTTTAGTAAGGGGCTTTTCAAAGTGCTACCCGCCTGCCACCAGCTTGTGGTTACGTGCACAAGCACGCGCGCCTCGCCAATCATTGCTGCGGGCGCATCCCTCTCGTGCTTAGCACATCATCGTGATTGCTTTCACCGCGATCGCGATGACGTGCTAAGCACGCGAGGGGCAATGTCCCCTGCAAAGTAACATTTTAACAAGTGAATGTGCACTTGCGTGATAAATGTGAATAATGATCACCAGGAGTACTCCTAGATAGTGGCATCTTTTGCAGTTTTCAAGCCTAAACTCTTGTGAATTCGTTGTAGTCGTATATCTGGACTTAAACATGTTGATGATAGACCTGTGTTTGCACAAGTTTTTTTTTTGTACGTGACTGTGTTTTTAAAATTGTTTACATATTTACCATACCGATCTTATATGCGCATTTCTTAAAGAAAGGCAGGTGCATGTTAAGTGAGTCACACATTCTTACTGAATGTAATATCACTGGGTTGCACTCTCAGGTCAGAACTCTGATAAATGTGCTCAAGGTTCCATCGTGGGCCAGTGGGCATCGCTTCATACCACCCTAACCAGACAGCAGCAGACATGGCAGTTCCATCCCCGGCCTGCAGGTGTAGCTGTTCAATGACCGGCCAACAAGTGCCACTGTTAAAGCAACACTGTCTGCCAGCAGACGTCACTGTGCGAGCCAAAAGTCCAGTTCCAGCCAACTGGGTCACCATAAGAGCAACACTCCTAGTCTCGAACTGCAGGTATAGCAGTGAAAGCACCCGCTAGCCGTTGGGTGTCAGTGGCTGAGCAGCATTTCCAGACTTGCTCCGATGATATTAGTATGAGAGAGAGTCCCTTCTCTGGCCCCCAGGTGCCACTGCAAGCAGATGCTACTGGAAAGGCAGCACTTCCTGATCAGGCCAGCAGGTGTCACTGTATAAAGGCCATACTCCCAGTCTTTGCCAGCCATTGCCTCAGGAGCCCTCCTGACAGCAGTAGCAGAGCTCCAAATTCCTTACCACAAGTGAGTCACTCGAAGGGCAGAGCTACCATTGATTGTTAGTAGGCGTTGCTGCAAAAGTAGGTCTCGCAGCCCTCTCCAGCAGGTACCACTGTAGAGCAGCACTACAAGCCAAGGCCAGCAAGTGTAATAGCAAGTGCGTCACTCCCAGCCCTAGCCAGTAGGTGTCAACGCCTCAATTTGCCCCCCGCCCTTATTAGTGAAGAAAATATAATTAGGAGTCAGAAAGCATGTGCAGGTCACACCTGTTTTAATTTTGCTTCTCTGGTATCCTTGGAGTATCACATGCAGTTTAAACATGCCTGCCTTATTCGTGAGGTATAAAACTTCAAACAACATCCATAGCATTGGCATAGCCAATAGGTCTCGCTTTTGGGACCTTATGAGTATTTAGTTATGCAGCACAGTATCCTTGGTGCAACAACATGAACTGTTGCATGGCTAAACACTTATAAGGTCCCAAAGGCGAGACCTATTGGGTATGCCAATGCTGGTTTTAGTTTCTTGTTTCTGTTGGAAAGAAGGTGGGGTACAGATTGTCAATCCTTTGAAGTGCCACTGTGTAGCGGTCATTAAATGTAACAATTACTACCTCTCTACAGATAATTTTTATCCACAACTGCAAAGTGGATATTGGAATGAAGACATTTTTCACTACCTGAACTGTTTATTCTAGTCATGGGAGCTTAGCATGCAGGATGTTGCTACGGGCTTAAGAACTGTTTAATCAGGACTCCCATTTTGCCAGAGTCCATTTGTAGATTGTAAGCATATTTCTAATTTACTTCTGTTACTAAGGCCATTTTAGGTTTTGTCAAGGTCGCACTTCAGAATGTCTTTACCTCGGTTCAGTGCCAACTTTCGATGTGTTGCGGAAGGTTTTCAGATTTCTTTCATACACATTTTAACAGTAGAATGCATGGTCCTAACTTGAAATATTAAACTGTAATGTTTGAGCATTGGGTCGTCTATGTTCTACAGATTAATGTTCCAACTCCAAGTTTCATTGTGTCCTATCATATTGTTATCCTGGCATTGACTTTTCTTCATTATGGGGCTAAAATGTAAATTGTTGTTGGTGCCATCCAGATATGTGCGAGAAGAAGGTTCGTAGGCACCATAAGCACCTTCTTAAAATGTTACGTTACGTTGTATTAGAAGAATACAAAGCGTTGGTACCCTATACGAATAACTGTTCTTCATCTATTATTGTAGAGTATGCTGGCTTCTGTTCTGTTCTCATATCACTTTGTTACGAATAGTGTTCCATGCTACTGTGTTGGTGTCTTGAAGATTTGAATTTGTCTAGGATGTCAGCAGTAAATCCTACATGATTGGACTTTTAATATCAGGTTAATTTGCAACGTTTTTGTGATGGACACAGTAGTAGTAGCCAGGGAAAGCGTGTTGATTTGCTCCATTTAAGTATATTCGGGATCCATGTTGTTCGGGGACAGGAATTCAGAGCTCAATTAGATTCCTATATTGGTAATGGTTGACAATAAATCTGTAGAAATGTCTCCTGCTTTCAGTCGCAAAGAAACTTCTACTGTTCTCTCTTTAATGTACTGGAGAAATTGAACTATTAGGTTTAAACATTTAATGATAGTCTTGAACGGACAGGATATTCCTTTGATCTTCTGTCTGACATCAAGGAAAATGTAGATATTGTGCCAGTTTGATGTCCCTTGTATAGCCGAGCTTGCCCTTTTTAAATCATTTACTGTAAGGATTATCATTACACCTTTTGATTTTTGTCACTGAATATTATACTTTTTCTCAGCTAGAGGGCTCCTTTCCGGATACCATGACTAGATGTGCTGAGCTGCTGAACAAAAGCATTGAGGTGGACTTTGTGGATATCAATGTTGGCTGCCCAATTGACTTGGTGTTTAACATGGTAAAGCATTTTCTTCCAAATACAGTAACTTTTATGTATAACTTCTATACTGAGCCTGAGCGTTTAAGAGTAAAATAGGGCCTTTGCAGCCCAGGTTGAGTGACAGCTGTGCACCCAAGTAGAGCCTCCACCATTTCTCGAGTAAGCGTTACATCCAGCCGCTCTATAGACAGAACATAAGCAATGATTCATTTTTTACTGTAAAATTTTCCCTGCCCCATGTAGCCGACAATCACCCAATAAGTGTTGTCTCGATTAACTCTCTTCCGCTCCACCAGTGGGGTATCTTGGGCATGCTCACATGGTGGAGAGGGTTCTGTCAGTGTTGCTTGAAAGATTAACCAATTGAAAGAATCAACATTATTTGTTTTTCAAAATTTTGTGTCTTTGGATGATCATTTAGTTGCCTCATGCAACCGTTGTGCAAAGGAAGCAGCAGTGTAGGCTTCTGACTAATCCCAAAAGGAGCTACCTCTCTAGACCCGCAAGCTGATAGTAACCTGCTGAATTAAGTGTTCCAATAAGTGTAAGGCTGTTGGGATGCACCTCAGAACTCCTCAACTATTCCCCTATAAGCAGTATAAAGACGTCACATTGACTGATCCTCAGGAGACAGATGATCTGATTAGGAGTTTCTCATAATTTTCCGGCTTGTGCGTGAACGCCTGTTTACGCATAGGTCAGATTAGGAGTTTGAAGTTATTTAACACATCTTATATCATTATCAGATGCGTTAAATTACTCAACCGTCATTAAATTTTAGCAGGTCAAACCTGCTGAAATTTAACAGGGGAAAACGTATGGTATTTACCTCACCATGTGGATTTTGGTGCATTAAACCTCAAAATCCGCATGTCATTCCCCATGAACTCGTAATGGGTGTTAATTTCTCACACCGGATAAATCAAGTTCTACATGGTATCATTATTTATCCGTGGCAATAAATAACGCCTAAGCTCGTAGTCGGGTCCAGAGTGTCAGCCTCTATTATGCTAGTGATGCAGCAGGACACTCATTTTATTTTTGCATTCCAGGGAAAAAAAAGAGGAAAATGTAAATGACGAGAAGCAAGGGACTGCTACACAAGCAATTGTTCGTTTTGCTTACTTAAAAAATTATGGCAGCCAGACCAAAGCCTTGAAGGCAACAGCGTGGGTGAGGATATCCTTCAGACCTGGATCACAATCTCTCATAAGAATTTGCTGACCCAGGCTAGGCGCTGATCAATCAGATGACTATGGGACAGGCAGCATATACGAAGAGACAACATTGGTTTTGTTTGCTGCATTAATTATCCAAACTAATAACATTGTTTTCAAAACAGCCTGAATGGGTGAGACCCAGGGTGTCCAACATAAGACCTAAAGGGCCTTTTCCACTCCAGATGTTCAGACTACCCACTAACTTTTTTTTATTAATTCCATTTAGATTCTTCATAAATGTATATTATATAAAGACCCTGAAGCTCTAGAATGGATCTGGTCCTCTTACACCTAAGTTGGGTACACCTGAGATAGACTATCGCTCATCTTACACAGCAGGGCAGGGCTCCGTGAGGTGAAATAGTGCCTGGCAAAACTTTTCTTCACTTTTTGGGTCGCTGTAGATATCCATGTTGTAAAACTCTTAAACTTATCTAATCATCATCACAGTACATCCTGCTCCTTCTTACACTGCTTCAGCCCTGGATGTTCCAGAGGGTATTTAGAGACGGCCAAGCAGGGAACAGATATTTTGTCAAGTTGGTCTAAGTTATGGATGGATGAATGAATGAATGAATGAAAGCTTTTACATTGCACACGCCCCCTTTAATAGTAATGTTGCCTCTCTTTGTACGTGGATGCGTGTGCATTAAGGTGGACACAATCCACTACACTCTATCTACTATTTAGGCCCCACCCAATTCAATGAAAACAATTGCGCAGTCTTAGGGAAGAGTTGGAGGACCTAGGTTTTCTACATGTTTAACTTTCATTTAATTGCACAGTTGAGAAGACCTGCTAATTACCAAAGTCTCAAGTAGGTTTTCACTTTTTATTTTCTTTCCCACAAGGGAGGTGGGTGTGCCCTGATGAGTCGCTCCAGAAAATTCGAACAAATAGTGAAAGGAATGAATTCTGTAAGTAAAACTTTTTTCTTAATGGATTGGGACTTTTGTGTACTATAAATGTCCTAATTGAAGCATTTCTTATTCTGTTATGAAAGGTACTCGATGTTCCTTTGACCGTAAAAATCAGAACTGGGGTCCAAGAAAACGCCAATCTCGCTCATAAATTGATTCCAAATTTGAAACACTGGGGAGTTTCATTAATAACGGTATGTACCCCTCTACAACTGGTATTTTTGTAAGAAAATATCAGTGAAGCCTTTTTTTTTTTGGAAGCATGACTTTTATGATGATTAAAATAATGACGTTGTTCTATTGAGAAAGTGTCAATTTTTTTTTGATTATTTTAGCTTCACGGGAGATCAAAAGAACAGCGTTACACAAAACTTGCTGACTGGGAATACATCAACCGCTGTGCTGCTTTAGCCAGTCCTGTGCCTTTGTTTGGTATGTTATCTCCATGTGCTTCCCCTACTAAATTAATATTACCATAGTAAAGCAAACTGTTTATCTTCATACTCCTTTTGGGGAATGTGTTTCCACTTTACGGTACTTATACACAGGTAAGAACGCACCTTGAACAATACACAGTTATCCTTTAAACTTTTCACCCCAATGTATTTTCAGAGTGGTAAAACGTCAGCTGTTATTACCGATACTGGGGGTATATGTAATTATGGGTTATATAAAGGAGCGAACTTCCAAATCAATACCCTGAGAAAACTTAAACCATTCCTTCCTGCCAAAGACTTCCAAACTGCAGTACAATCTATAGTCATCCCGCACATAGAATACGGCTGCACCGCCCTCTGCGGGCTCCCCCTAACTACAACAGCACCCCTAAGAGCATCCCTTAACGCCGCAGCGAGACTCGTCACAGGCTCAAAAAAACACTCACATATCTCCCCGGACTTTAAATCACTGAACTGGCTACCTTTTGAGGCCAGAATCCAACTGAAAATCGCATGCATGACACACAAGGCTGTGCATCTGAATTCACCCGCCTACCTCACTCAAAAGTTGACAATTTCGGGTGGCTCCCGAACTACTAGGAGCACAAGCAATCTGTTGCTGAAACCCCGAAGATTTCGGAAGGAAAAAACGTATAAACGTTCCTTTTCAGGAATGGCGCCCAGGATCTGGAACTCACTCCCTCCTGAAACAAGGCTCATCACCTCCAACACTATCTTTAAGAAGAAAGTTAAAGCGATCCTCATGGCAAAATACACATGACCTATTTCTACGTATCACTCATGAATCTGCGCTGTAAGTCCTGCCCGTCCATGGCCTATTGTACCCTGTATTAACGAATTACGTATTGTATACGCTCACTCCTTGTATTTTGTTATAATGTTTTGATGCACCTGGTTGATTATGTTTATTGTTATATTGTTGACGCACCTGGCTGACTTTGCACACTTTACCCTCTTCACCTCAACGATCCTTACTTCCCTTCTACTCGCACCTGTGGGTCTTTACATCCTGCACACACCCACCTCAACTAGGCCCACCTTTAAACTCTAGATACTCTAAAGACGCTTAAGCAAGTATATGCTCCTTGCTATTGCACTTTATGCTATTGACACAACTGTTTTGTCTATACTCAGTGTACCTACATTACCACACCTATGACCTACCTCATGTCCGTTGACCTACCTATGTAACTAGCACCTTGTACCTAACTACCTCATATATTACTTTGTATATTCGCTTCTTTACATTGTATTTTTACTTTGTATATTCTACTTTGTATTTTTTACTTGTAAAGCGCTCTGATATCTGCAAAGATCTTGTTCGCGCTGTATAAAACTCTCAAAATAAAATAAATAAATAAATTGTTACCAAAGGATTCCAAGCTATGAGGAATAACGTGGGAAATTTGGTGCACTGGTCCTATTTCTGCAAGTCATTCCAGAATTCTGGGAACTTCTCCAAGACAAAGTTATCCAGGTTTGAGCTTTAGGATTTCTCCCCAGGATCCAACATGATATTACAGCGTGCAGTCATATCACAGGCCTCCTAAGACCTATTTGTGCGGGATCTTATTTTATGAGACTATGGAATGTCAGTAGCAGTTGGTGTAGGGGTGTGCACAGTTATTTTTTCTTCTATGAAAATCCTGATTTTTAGCAGTTATGCTGAAGCAAAACACTTTGACTAAAATTTCGAGGTGTCCCATAAACCTTTGAAAAGATTGAAAAAATCTTTGCACCTTTCCATTATACTACTACAGTGCTGCGACAGATACCAGGGGGAATCTATAGGAAGAGAACAGCTAGGTTATAAGGTTAATTAAGCATTTTAATTATAGGTAAGAGACTAGGATTGAGTTTCATAGATATGTAGCTAATCACCAGTAACATCACCTTTTCAGGGGAGATTTGTTTGTTTCTATCAGTCATAGAAACATGTAAGTTAGTTTCTGCATGTAATATTCCTTTTAATTATATTTTCCTTTTTAGATAGAATGCTGACTTTCAAAATAAGGTTTGCAGAAGCCAGAACGCTCATCCGTGAAAATTGCAGTTGCTTGCATTTTAGTGTCGTGTGTTCTTGTAAATTAGCAATCCTTGTAGGCCTACTGAGCTTGAATCAGCTTTGTAATAGCTAAATGCAGTGAAAAAACAGCCATTTCGCTAAAAAGAGGGAACGTTTTCTTCACTCTTTAGCAACACTCTTGCACCTTTTTGCAAGTCTGTGCCCACCATTAAGGCAGAGCACGGAATAGTTTTTCTACCTGGATTAGAAAACGTTAGACAGATGCTTCAAGCTGGGTCATTTAAAAAAATACAGCGTTGAGGGCTTAATGTTGTCCGTTACTATGATACCCCAGAACTCTTTAAAGCAGGAGTGCTGGCAGCCGAGGATGCATTCGTGTATCTCCTTACACCAGCAGAGAAAATCACTTAATTTCCAAATTAACTTGCAAACCAACAGCTTGTTGTTTTCTATTTTTTCCATTTCTCATCATTACATGTGTTTTAGAACAGAAAAAAACTACTTATCTAACACACATTTACAATTTGTGGCCAACAGTTCTGTTTTCCAGTGGTCTTTCTCACTTCCTACCATGTGTTGCCATGGGACGCAATGCAGCTTCAGTGGCACGTTCAGCTGTAGAGCTGCAGCGACTGATTGCGGTCACCTGCCATTAAACATCTCTGAAAATTATCCATACTGTGTTCCTCTACTGAGAATGTGCCTTTGGTGTTTATTTCTTCCATTACATCTGTTTCAAACTGCCCTTATATTCCAGGTTGTGGACAGAGGCCTAGGGATGTATTCTCATTATGTAATTCCCACGTCATGGGCACATTACCTGATAGTCTCCCACACACATATTGTGCAACGCTCCTTTGCACCCTGCCTAGGTTCATTCTTTATAATTCTAAATACCAGTATGTGCGTATAGAATGATTTGCTCAAGATCAGTTTGTTTAAAGTAGGCGACCCAAGTCTGAATCATACTAGTACTAGCTCCAAAGGCTTTAAATGTACTATCTTATTGCATTTTGGTGAACCTTACCATGACAATCTGCACGGTCTCCCTCTTTCATGAAACACCAGGTCCAGTTCTCCAACATTGGTTCTTTCTTATATTCACACGCTTGAATTGTTTCCCATTGTCAGGCTGGCAATCCTTGGTAATCTTAAATAGTAGTAAACAGTGTTTGATCATAGGCCTCAACATTGTTGTTTAGTTGTACTTCCACCTCATTTGAAGCAATCTCGACTTCAACAAATGAGGTGGCAATACTAGCTCTGTTACTCCCCATAGCTCTGATTTCTGCCACACATCGCGTGAGAGAGTCCCTGTGAAAAGCTGTGCTCTAACCTTTCATTTACCTTTTTCTGATACTTTGTGGTATACCCTGGAGCTCCTACAGCACCATCCTCAGTGAATTGTGAGTTGTTTTGGGAGTAACTTTCTGGCTTATTTCTACTTTTCGGGACCTGGAATTCTGTCCTCGGTCATCCTGGCTGAAAGAGAAAAAAAGCTTTTTAAATCCTGCTCTATCAGTGCTCAGTAGACCATCTACACTGATGACCCACATGAATAATGCAGATATTGCCTTTTATCCATTGTACAATCCTTGATGCTTTGCCATTTGCAGCACCTTCCTTTCAAAGACTCTGAAGGATAGAGAGAGGATATTGGCACTATATGTCCTCGTAAAGAAAAAATGCTCTCATTCTAAGGCCGTTGCTCGATCAAGTGGGAATGATTCAGTGAGAAGTGCTACACCAAGTACGTCCTCAAGGATGGCGAAAAACAGAAACAAGCAGATTTTCCAACTGGACTTACAGTCCTAAGTGCCAACAGGCACATCCTCACAGATAAAGACTGTAGTTTCTTAATAACTAAACTAAAAGAACCCACTCCAGGTAAGATTAAAACCAGCTAGCTCAAAAATCTAGCTCCGGAAATGCTTTTGGTGAGCTGCAGTTTGTGCTGGGGACCTATGTTATCTTCGGCAACGACAAAGAAAAAATCAGTCATCCACAACATCATTCTCAACGTCAAAATCACCATTGACCACAGCAAAAGCCTTCAATGTAGAGTTCGCTGTTGACGACCAGTTTTGTTCCAACTCTCTTTTCCACCAATTTAAGCCTTCTCAACTACATGTTAGATTCTGAATTAGAAGTGGATTTCAGCGACGAGGCCGCCTCTAATACCGCTTATAGCCCAACAAAGATGGATATCCATTATGTCCCTAACTATGAAGGAGACACCTTAGATTATAAAATATGGGCCTAACTCTGGGAGGAGGATGTGCAAATAAATGCATGCTTGGCCTGCTAGTTGGGTCTGCTGTGCTTGTTCGTTTTTCCGTTCATACTGATTACCCTAAGAGAGAGATTTAAAATATATATATATATATATATATATATATATATATATATATATATATATATATATATATATATTTTCACTGAAAAAACCATAGGTTTCACACATGTTATAGTTAGCTGGACATTTCGCTCATACAAAACCATTGAAATTCCCCCGTTATAGTTAGTGCAGCTAACTATAACTCGCGCGCCCGCAATGCACTGCTGATGACGTCACCTATTACATCACTCATGACATGGTCAGTGACATCACTCATGACATCTCAAATACCTTTTCTTGTTTTTGGCGTTTCTTTTTCTGTTTTCTTGTGTCTCGGTTCTGCCGAGGCACAAGATGGTTGCCAACACTTCCTGGTTTGGAGTGTTGACCGCCAATTAGCATAAAGCTTGTGCTCGGGAGGATACGCGTACGGTACTTCGTCTATAGATATATCTGTGATTTTACTTTTGATTTTCTCAGGAACTACAGCACGGATGTACACCATTTAACAAAAAGCGTAAACTGCGAACCAAACTCTACCTTTTTGCCTAATTTGGTGTAATTCCGTTCAGCAGTTCGGGCTGTAGCCTCACTTAAAGGTCCATATGGAAAATTGCATGGGGAAAACACGTTTTGGGACCTCCCTTTTTTCTCGGCCCCTGCTTCAAAAAGCGCCCCATCTTCTTTGTGAATTTCGCGAAGATTCGTCAACCGGCGCGAAAGTTATTCCAAATAGAAAGTTGAGGATTTCCTATGGAAACTAGGTCCTAACTATAACTACCTACTGGCGACCGCCAGTAGGTAATTAATATATATATATATACATACACCATTCAGGGCTCCTTCCAGATTTTTGCCACAAACTGTAAAAGATAATCTGGATTTATTTGGAGAAAATGTAATAAGGATCTAAAAAATTTATATTCTGTGGAAAATCAAAGAAAACGGAAAATGGATCCAAAGAAATCTTTGTTACACAAGACAGTGAAAAAACTACAGGAAGAAGATGGACTCCTGATAAAACCCTCGGACAAAGGGCGGAATAATGTATTATGGGGGAGGGAACAATATAAAAAAGAAGCTCGTAGTCAACTACAGGATTGCAGTTGCTATAGCAGGATCAGTCCGAGTATGAGTAGGTAATGATAGATTTCTTTGGGAGACTAGATACCTGGAAAGAAGGACTTCTGAGCTGGGACGGGTACAAATTTATCAAAAGAGAGAAACCAGTAATCCCAGTATTTTATATGCTCCCTAATATACATAAAAACCCCACTAGTCCACCAGGGAGACCTATTATTTCATCCTGTGGGAGTCTCTTTGAAAACGCTTCATGTTACATCGATTATTTTCTGAATCCAATAGTGAGATCTCTCCCCTCCTATATCAAAGATTCGACTGATTTTTTTAAATGTATTTTTGATATTTGCTGGGATGATGAAACCATGTTCCTACTGACATTAGATATATCCACACTGTATACCAGTATTAGACATGTGGACGGACTAAAAGCGAGTGAATATTATCTTAACAGACGACCAGCCGTTTTGCAGCCCAAAAAAGAATGATTTTAGAACTTATGGAGTGGTGCCTCACGAAGAACATTTTTCTCTTTGGTGACGATCTTTTTCTGCAGGAACGGGGGTCTGCAATGGGCACCTGTGTCGCCCCCAGTTATGCCAATTTACATCTTGGCTGGTGGGAGGAACGGGTGCTCGGGGGTGGTCCCCTCGACCAGTGGACTGAACATGTCCTGTTGTTGGTTAGATTTATCGATGATGTCTTCGTGCTGTGGCAGGGCACGGAGTCAGACATCGAATTGTTTATTAATGACCTTAACCAAAACTCCCTAAATCTAGAGTTCACAGGTCATCACAGTAAAACCACAATAGATTTCTTGGACATTCGGATCAGACCCCTTAACGGTAAACTAGAAACAACTGTCTTTCGCAAAGCTACTGCTTGAAATTCAGTTCTCCATGCGGAAAGTGCCCATCCAGCTGCATTAATTAGAAACATTCCGTTTGGGGAGTACTATAGAGCTAGGAGAACCTGTAGCAGTGAGGAAGAGTTTGATAAAATAGAAAAGGAGATGTCTCAAAGATTCACCCAAAGGGGTTATAAGCAAGATGTTTTAAAAGGGGCATCCACCAAAGCAAAAAATCTGAAACGACAGAAGATACTTTTTGAACCCTCAAGAACTAAAACACATCGGGAACAGAATAAACATTTGAGTAATCAGGATAATTCAAGATTTATAACCACCTACAATATAAAACATAGGGAAGTTAGATCTATCCTAAAAAAAACACTGCTACCTCGTAAAGAACGACCCAGTGTTGGGGTCTAGAGTCAAAAGAAACCCCAAGGTGACTTTTAAGAAATCCAAATCACTCAAAGATCTGATCGTTCAAAGTGAGTTCGTTGAGAAAAAGAAGGGTATCTCTAATTGGCTAAAACAAAAACCTGGTTTTAAAAAATGTTCTAAATGCAAGGCGTGTCAGCATGGCATGAATCGAACTGATTTTAGAACTTTTTTTAATAAAACCGTAACCATTAGGAGTTTCATGACCTGCAAAAGTAATTTTGTTGTGTATCTGTTACAATGCTCCTGCCCTAAAATCTATATAGGCAGTACTACTCTACCTGTCCACCAGAGAATCCTTTAACACAGGCGAGCGATTGTCAATCAGGACAGGACATATCCCATCGCCCGGCATTTTGAATTCCATCATCAAAGTGACCCTGTAAGTCTGCAATATACATGCATAGCAGAAGTCCCCAAAAAGAAGAGGGGGCGACAGAGAAAGAGAACTCCGGAAGTTAGAGACATACTTTATTCTAGAGTTCAATTGTAAGGAACTGTATGGGCTAAATGTTGATGAGGATTTGTATACCTGCCTGCTCTGATAAATATAATGAAGAGTTTTATAAATCTGCACTAAGAACCATGAATGGACAGTTTTTTTTTTAAAAATCTCAAACATTTCATTTTTTAGTGATAGTATTTTCTGATAAATGTAGAAATAGGACCAGTGTCGAGAAGTGGGTAAAATGTTACTTGCAATATAGGAGTTAATATGCATTAGCACTTTAAGACGATCTTTTTGCACTGATGTGAAATGGACAATAGACAAGATGGTATCTAGTTTACATATGCACTTGCACTTTACTTCTCGATAAAGTACTGTAATGGAATTAATTGTAGGAAATTGAGTGAAATGTTTACATTGAGAAATTATCACTGTTTACATAAGAAGTAGTATCGAAATTACTTATGCCTTGCACTTTATTCTTGAAATGGAGTATTGTATGGCAAATTGGTTTACATTAAAAGGAGTGAGATGTTTACATTAACCCCTTCCATGCTCATGATGAGCTCAGCTCGTCATGCAGTACACTGCTTGTGTGCTCATGACGAGCTGAGCTCGTCATGAACAATGGAATTCAAGGATCTGCAGCACAGAGGATGAATTGCTGTAGCATTGATGTGGTTAAGAAACTATTATTGTTTACATAGGCACTGGCACTTTTTGAACCATTCTTAGATTTTTTATATGTTTGTAACTGTTCGTTGATTAGTTATGAACTTGTAGGGGATACCATAGGAAATTATGTATATACTTTGTGATCCATGATTCCATTCCGTCAGTAAAGTAAATTTTTGGTGAATGAGGCTTGCATAAAGTTTGGGTTCTGTTGCTGAACTGGCACTTGAGATATTGCAAGAATCGAGAACAAATGGAAAATGGCACTTGCCACAGCACTTTCAAAACAAACTGAACGATTGCAAAAAAAGTTTTTAATAGCACTTGCACTTTTTGATTGTTATTAAAAAAATGTACTAACAAAAAATGTTAAAACACGATTAAATTTGTGTAGAATAGAATTGTACAAAATCAAGGAACGCATACCCCCAAAATATATTTCTGGTATAAAAATTATTTGAATGCATTTTAGCCAAGAGATTAGGGAAAAAGAAACAATTTGCAATTGAATTGGTTTGTGGTGAATACATATAGATGTGTGAAGGCTGGGGAAAGCAACATATTATAATAATGCCGCTGTTCTCCATGAAAGGAAGTCCCACACGCAATTCTGTGTCCTTTACCACTTTTTACTATCACTACTATGTGTATATTAATGTGAAAAAAATGGTGGCAAAACATCGTGATCAACGGAGCTTGACTCCCGAAACGCGTTGATGTAACTCGTCTTTTATCAATAAAAACTGAGTTGAAACCTACTTTGGAGTGCCGGATGGTTGTCTGTGGAATTGCTGGATAATCCTATATTTAATATATATATATATATATATCTATTGTTTTTCCAAAAAGTAGTAAATCTGTACCCATTTGAGTACTACTGAATGGAGGCAAATGTACTACTTTTTTGAATTCTCAAAGATTGGCAGCAGTGGAGTTGGAATGCTTTGTCAGTACCAACTTTCCAGGCATATTGCTGGCAATCAGACCCACAAAAGGCGATGAAACATATGCGTGCAAATAGTATAACTACTGGCAATCACTGGCCTAGCATTCCAATCCATCATTTTTCAAGTACTGTCCCACTCTAGAATTAGGTCCTAATTTATGGTTAAGGCAAACTGAGTGGCAGAGGACTTTATCAGCCACCTTGCCTTTAGTCTATCTGCAAAATTTAGAGAGGTCTGCTGGCCCCACAGATATCGTTATGCATTTTCAGTAAACAGTCATGGTGGTCTCTCAATACAGCGTGCAATTAACAGATTACTGCAACGTTTTTAAAAGTTTATTTTTAAAAACGCAACTTCTAACACCAGGGGAGATTTCTTGCATGGTGTTTCTTTTTTTACCGTCTCTTACTACCAGGATAGACCTGGTGATGTGAGACAGTTTAAAAAAAAAAAATACTCCAACCACGCACGGTAACTAAGGCAGACAGTAAAAGAAAATACACCAACCGTGCATGCTAACTAAGGCAGACAGTCGATAGCTTACCACTGATGGTCCTTCAGAGAAAGTTTTACACAGATAGAATAAATGTTTCTTGCGGTCCCCCCACGAGGATGGACCTTGAGTTAGACGGGCAGGGTACTCCTCTGCTATTGCATTGGAGTACCCTGTCTGCCAAACTCTAAATCAGCCCCAGAGGCCACATAATGCCAATCAGTACATATCTTACTCTTCATGGATCCATAGTGGAGCGTTACGACAAATCACAGGATGGACGCTACCCCAGTCCATTAAAGAGGTACTGCCCCAAGGGGACGAAGCTTACTCGTAGATTTCTCCAGCTATGGCTAGTCCTGGCCAAGAGAAGGATGGCGATTGGTCTGAATGAAGAGAGTCAGGAGGGATGAAAAATTGGAAGACGATACTAGAGCCTGGTATGTCATGATACCGTAGGTCCCCCTGGAGGAGATCGCCGGAACGAACACACGTAGACCTAGTTGAGGCTGACATAGAGGTACAGCACTCGGACATTCTCAGGTTAAGCGCAGAGTAATCACTTTGAAACTCTGGGTGGTCTGACGCAGTGACACATGGCAAAGTAGGAGAAGTTCTATGTATGTGACCGGGAGGGAGGGTGGGAGAGTTTCTTTATGGAGTTAGGTTCTTATGGTTTGTTTATTGTTTATTGGGAAATGTCAATCCGTTAAACGCAATGTACGGCAGACTGGTACAGATATCTGCTATTAGTATACTCTTGTTTCTTTCATGAAAATATATACATATATATATATTTTTTTTCATTGCAAACTTTGCTACATGTACAAAATGTTGAGACTATACTGTACTGCTACTGTTCAAGGTTGAACTGTGCTGGGATTTGGGTGTATCTGTACAGATGTTACGTTGCCGAATGAAGTAACCTCTCAAATAAAAAAATGATTAAAAAAAAAATAATCTTACTCTTCATGGAAACAGTCCATCTCAAAGCTTGGTCATCTCTGCTATTCACCCTGCGCCCATTGATTTTTTTTTAGTGGGGAAATATGAGATGTCTCCCCCCAACCAAATCTCACGGAATACATGCCTGGATGATACTTATCAGGAGTATGATTACCAGCACCACACTTTAGGATGTTATTACTCTTAGATGTACGCACCTAATCGTGATTAACAACCTTATAACCGATCATGGACTTCTTTACAAGACTACTGCCTGAAAAACGTATGTGTGCCCCACCTCCAATATCAGCACCTCCTACACCACCTCCACTGCCAACGGAGCAGTCTCCAAGACCAGTCACACCGAAACATGTCCTGCACACTTCTAAAGATAGGGAGATGAGGATTCTTAAAGAATCTGTCTACTCAAATTAGGAAGAAGACCCCGTTACTGCCAGATAATGAGGCTAATGAGGAGTGGGATGATTATCTTACCAAAGGAAGGTGACAAATCTGTCCAACCAGATTCACCTACTTATGAAAAAAAAACCTTTCCATTTCGTAATGGAGAGAGCGGCTACAAATGTAATCTCCTGATGACCTTAGAACATTTAATGCTTCCTGTATGACTTCAAGGAACAGACTCATAAAGCTATTAGGTCAATACCTATTCTAGAGTCATGACATTTATGAAAACACCAACCACAGTGTCAGCGGTGGTTCTTCTTTTGGAGACACAGCCCTAACCTGCCTTATGGGTCATCCCAAATCAAACTCCTATCATGTCTGCAACACAGGGTAGATCTGAGAACCCGGTCACACCTTCACCAGCACCTCCTGATAAAAGATGGCAGAAACAGTGATAATTTATGCTGTGGAGTCGGTACTAAGGCGGCAACATTAATCAAGGTGGCAAACGCATTGATGACTTTAGGCCGTTATGATTGTCAAATGTGGCATGCATCTTGCCATTGATTGCCCTCATACTGGATGATAAGAGAGAAATCACTATGTGCAACAACTTCAGCAACTTTATTTGATGTGCAGTGGATGTTTCAAAAGCAGGTTTCTAGCAGCAGCTATATTGAGAAGTCCGCGATGGATACGATCTACATCTTTCTACCCAGAAGTCCAGGCAGAGATACTGAATATGCTGTTTGATGGAGTAACTTTTTTTGGGAAACATTTTGATAACGCTTTGCAGTATGTTAAAATCGATACATCAAAATCCCTTGAGGTTCTCCAATATTGTTGCCCTGGTTTTCTCTGCTTTTTGTGGCTCACAATAATCTCAGGCCTATAGAGGGAGGTTCATTCAGTACCAGGGTCAAAGCTAATCTAGGTACTCTACAAGACAACCCGAATATGACCAGGGTTATACACACAATAGAAACCACAGACTGGGGTACGGCAGATCTCTGGATAAAGAAGGGTGCCTCACAAATGTGACGGCAAGACAATCAGAAACTAGCTTGACTTTTCACAGATGCCCCCACCCCTCACTTTTCCAAGCATCCCCATGATCCAGCATCTTCGTGTACACCTTAACACTGTTTCCTCTGAACTCCTGCATCCTAAGCGAAGCCGAAACATTGTACGCCATCTGATTTCCATGGCCATGAGCAGTATTGGTTCACTCAGCTCCTGAATTTATCTGCATGCCCAATAATACAACTGAAGGTGAACACCAATCTAATCTCCTGGCACAATGAAGAAATTATGCGCTAGGACCTCCAGGTTGTCGAACCTGACAGCATGGTATCTGACAACCTGGAGTTTGTCCATTTAGATCTCACAGCAAAACTTAGAAATATCCTGGCGCAAGCCCAGACGCAGGTTACCACAAGAACTTATTGCGCCAAATGGAAGCGTTTCTTTGTTTGGTGCAGAACCTAAGAATTCTATCCAGAGACAAGAACACCTTACCAAATACTTCCGTATTTTCTGACCCTAGCCAAGAGTGTGCTTAAATACTCATCAAGTGAAATCCATCTGCCAGCAATCTCACAATATTGAAAAAAGAACACATTTTTCACCACTCTTTTCTCACAGAGAATAATAAAACCATTTATGAAGGGACATTTCAGAGCCCTTCCTCCTGTGCAACGTCCACCAGTACTCTGCGATCTTAGTACTGTCCTGAACCAGCTCATGCTGCCGCCTTTGGATCCACTGAGCATATCTAAAATTAATTTCATGGAGGGCAGCATTTCTCTTGTTACTTACGTTGGCATGTAGAATAGGCGAAATTCATCCATTTACAGTGAAATAACTCTTCATTTGCTTTACTGATGGCAAAGTCATCTTACAGACCAATCCTGAAGATTTTACATAGGGCCCCTACAGATTTCTGCCAGAATGAGCCTGTCATTCTGTGGTCCTTTTTCCCAAATCCCACAACCTCAACAGAAATGTCATTACACTCACTGGATGAGTGCAGGTGCATCACGTTTTATATGAGCAAGACAAAAGATATTCGTTTTTCTTACCAACTGTTTATATCCTTCCGCCACCCAAGGAGAGGCCGACCCATGCCCAGGCATGGAATTGCATATTGGCCATTGTATGTTGGCTATCACCTCCTGCCTCAACAATACGAAGCATACATTCCAGGGAAACGTGAGAGCATTTTCCACAAGGAATATGGCTACGACTGTGACACTCTACGCTTATGTGCCTTTGAACGACGTTTGCATTGCCAGCTATGTGGATGAGCAGACGTATGTTAACAAAGCTACTGCCTTGATTTGAATGCAGAAGCAGATTCACTAGTTACACAGGCTGTCCTTGGTGCTCCATTTCTGTGAAGGGGCACCTGCTTCCCACTTTCTTAGATTAATTTTCATTGTAATGTTCTGCTTACTAATCTGTTTCAAGCATGAGACCATATCAAAGATCCAGTGCTGGAAAATAAATGAGTTACTTACCCGAAAGTCCAGTCCTCCTGAGTTATCTTTCAAATGCGACCCTCTCTCCTCCCCTGTCTGAAACCCATTTACTATATACTTGTCTCACACGTTATGCCTTGGAATGAGCATTGGTGGCCTGTAGCTGGAGTAGAAGAGCTAGCACTTCCACCTCATTGGCTTATGTTCGGGTTGCATCATATGAGGTGGATGTGCTACAAAACAAAGACTGTTGATGAGGCATATGGCCATTTTAACAGAGTTTAATGTATTTGAGAGTACAAAAGGGTCCAAGCTTCACAACGGGGAATGATTCACGCAGGTGATTATATAAAAGATACCAATGCTGTGGAACTAGGGTTACACATAAGTAACTGATTTATTTTATGTTTAACTACACACTTCATAGATTTTAAATTGATACTAAATGTTCCCAATTTTGTCAGAAAAGTTAGAGGAGAAACACGTTCAAAGTATTGCCCTAGAGAACATAATATCTTATGTCTCCGCCATTTCCAATGAGCTCACTGTGCCACAAATGGGTTGACTTGGATGGCAAGGTTAAGTGACCACCCTTCACAGGGAAATGTCACTATCCAGGTTTACAGCACAGTATTAATTCCCAGCATATTTAGGGAAGTGGTAAACTTGATATGAGATGTCAATTGGTCAGGTGTCCTAGCTGTGTGGCTAAAATATACCCAATGGATATAGTTTGGTTGTCTGGCTGGTACGGCATATTGCCCACCTTCTTAGGGCTTGTAATGATATGAGTCCTAAGGTGCTTCCCTCAGCTGCTCCCTTTGCTGTCACAATTCAGGGATGGGCCAGCAGTTGCATTACCCTCTAAAGTGTCCCAATTTTCAGCACTGAGAAGGATGCGGTTGAAGGATGCGGTTTCCCTTTATTCTTCTCTTTCCCAGCTGCTTGTATCTGAGATTACCTGACAATCTAGCCCCTTGTGAGCTGGTCTCATACAGTGCTTAATTTGTAAAAAGAAAGCAGTGCAGGTGCTGAAAATTTTGCCAAGGAGGCCACAGCTCATTTCTTCCTCCGGTGAGCCCCACTTTCAACACTCTCACTGCCTCAGTTTCTATATTCTAACCTTGATCTGTTGTCTGTCACCTAAGTCGTTGCTCTAAGAGCCTATCCTCCCACCTCTCTAATTGTTTTCTATCATCTTTGTCACACCTGGTGTGTTACCTTATTCCCTGTATTTCGGATTTGCCCACTATTCTTTCTTGTCCTGTCCTTTTTCCTCTTCACTTTTATCCATGCTCTGCTCTCTCTCCCCTCGATCTTGGCTCTTTACTATCACTCTTCTAGTAGTGATTAGCTGTGTCTCCGTTTTATCATTTGTCTGCTTTTTTCCCTCTGTCCTCTACATCCTTTCGTTCTATCTTCTCTCTTCTTAATGCACTCTTTTTCATGTCATGGCTGCTTTCTCTTTGTATCTGATTTGCTGTCCTCTTTTTACTACTTAGCTCCATCTTATCTCTCTCCTCACCTGTTATTTCTTGCTCCTCTTTACTCCTGCTCTCTCTCCCATCTATAACACTGCTGCTGCCTGTGACCCCTGTCGTCAGCCTGTACATGTCCCTGCTATTTTGAACTCTGCGTTTTCCTGTTGTCATTCCTAAAGAAGTGGAAGATTGCAAGTTTTACTTTATTACCTACACCGAGTGCAAAAACTAAATGTACACCAAATGAAAATGTTTTTTTTGCATATATTAATCAGTGCGGTATGGCTTGGTTTATTGTGGAACAGACAGCTGCCCGAGCACAGCAGGTGATGTCACTGCTAGTGCTGCCTATAATTAGTAGGTCCAGAGATGGCATCGGCATCCACAGCTCAGCTTGCTGTGACCCTGCCTGCTACAGCACAGGCGTTGTCCCCAGCCGTAATGCTGCCAATGCTGGTAAGCATGGCTGTGGTGTCTACTGGACTCGCGCATGCTCAGCAATTACCATGCTGCGGTGCAGTGCACAGATTCTACAGGTGACGCCATGGCGCACAAAAGTTGTGTTGGTCGACAGCCGCATCGAGCACGTTGAGGATAGCAGCAATGCAGGGCTGCCGGATATGCTACTCCTGGCTACGCAGCAAGTGAAAAGTCCACACTTACTTTAGTTTATTATTCCACAGGAACCCTCACTCCCAAGTTCCAAATGCGCTTTTGCAGCTTCCTTGCCTCCACTCCGTCATGAGCCAGCCCCTAGCTACAATTATCCAGTGGGAAGCTTAGGCTCAGGCAGTGGCAGGGTGCAGCAGACTCGGTGAAAAGAATGCAAGCCATAGTTTGTCGATGACTTCTTGGATTTGTGATCGGCGTTATGACATCATCACTAATGTGGTGATACACAATCTGCCTGCCTGGACATGCATATGCTGGCCTGTCTATGAACATTTACCAGCCAGTCACCATGCAATGTATGTTATTCTTTTTATTTTGAATTTGAACAATGAACATTGAGACCACCACCTGCAGGGTAAGAAATTGTAGCCCCGTCCCTGTGAAAGAAGTGCCAGTGCTGAGCACCTGAAAGCACATGCTCAAATTAAGCACTGGTCTCATCCCAACTGAAGTGTCTTATTTCACAAGGCACCCTAGTGATCTCCTTAATGAAGTGCTTATGTGGTTCTGTCTCAAGTTAGTTTTGTGGAATTCTCTATTATCTTCCCCTTTACCTTATCTTCCAGATTGCCTTCAGTTGCAGCCTGCACATAGAGAAAGATGCTTCAACCAGTGCTGTTCATTCATCAGTTACTGTGCAGGTGATCACTCTTTATTACATTCAGTCTCCTCATTCTTACTAAGTCTGGGCGGTGAACTCCGCTCCACTCGCGGAATTTGTGGAGATTTCTGCACACCGCGTTATGTGGAGCTCACGGAGTTCTGAAAAACTCTGCTCCGCGTAACGGATCAGAGTTTTTTCCTCACTCGTGTTTGTCATCCTCAAGTTGGCGAGCACGATGGAGGAAAACCCAGTTCTGGGGGAGATTTTTTCCTTGCTCGCGATAGTCCACATCAAGTTGGTGAGTGCGAGTGTGAAAAATCAACATCCCGTGAGATTTCTCTACGCAGGCGGTCAGATTTTCATTGCAATTGGTTGCGTATGCTCGTGACCGCTCGCGTTGACAAACTGTCCGTTTGCATTGAGAAAGCTGCCGCTTGAGTAAAAATCTACTCGATCGGCAGAAGGAAGTAGCGCCCGCTTGCACAGTGCAGACAAGCACTTGGCACTGAAAATCACAGTGAACAGCATTTATCAACGCATTTCACCACTTGCGTAGCATGGCTGAATTTTTTAGCACTTCACGGAGATCCACGTAGCAGAACGCCACCCAGGCTTAATTCTTACATTTGCCTCGGGCAACAACTTCTCTGGCTGATCCGTGTGCATCCAGTTTGTGTGCCTCTTTATAAGATTCTGATTTATCCAAACTAATAAATTTCCTGTCCGGCTGGACAAGGAAAAGAGAAATATATAGAGCCTATTGTGGTCTATAATGCATTGTGGTTTTTATTAGGGCGAGGCCTCCGCCCACGTAAGTGGGAGGAGTTTTGAGATCCTAATGTTAAAGAAGAGAAAAAAAGTATCTCCTAGGGCTTTGGCGAGACAAATTCCACACATTCCTTAGTCTGGTATCTCATCTGGCCAGTGATTCGTCTTCGTTGTGTTGTCGTTTTAATAGGCTTGAAGTGATAGGGTAAATGTAGTTTTGTTCCGCCATCTTGGGCATTTTTCGTTCGTGCTCGCGCAAAGAAGTACATTAATTATAATTAGGAGCTGTCAGGGTGCCTCCGTAAGTGAATCCAGATGGCCGGGCGCGTTCACCATTCAGCAGCGCTCAGCGCGCAGCTGCTCCATGCCAGGCCGGGAAAGGGCTTCATTAGTTCAAGAACAAGAGTCTGACGTTGTGTCATTTCCGCCCGCCCCCCGCCCCCCTCTTCTCGTTGTGCTTGTTTAGGTTAGGTAATGTCCCAGCTGATAAATACAAGACCATAAACACGGAGGCAAGGTCTGCAAAAATGCAATCAGCGACGACGTCTACCGGGCAGCCATTTAGCGGCTATCTGGTGTCTGCTGGGGAAACTTCAGGACAACACGATTGTGTGCTGGGCTCAGGGGGAGTTAATTGTCTGCTAAACGCCCTCCCTCCATTCAAGGTTGTGTTTACCTAACATGAAAAAAACACACCGAGGACTCTCAGCTGGGCTGCCTAGGGCATGAAACTTAAATTTTCTTTTTTTTCCGAAATAAAAAAAAAGATATTGAATTTCAGGTCGCGGGATTAGGAAGAAGACTTCTAGAGGGCTGCTTTCTCGAAATAAAAGGAAGCCAATGCAGCTGGCAGGGATTAGGGTGAGCTGGTGTCCGCTAAAGCAGGACCAGCGGAGCCCACCCACGGCCTGCATACAATGTCCCCGCAGCGTGTGCGAAGAGCAGCGGCGGGGGGGGGATTAACTGAAGAGGAGAGCGCCCGCAGCATGAGGCGAGCTGCCGGGCGCCCAAACAATCAAAGCGGAGCCCACCCGCAGTATCGTAAAGCCCCCTCACCCCACCGACAATATTAACTACCGGCACCCGATCACCCAAAATAAAAATCTATTTTGCAGTAAATCCACCGGCACCCGCGAAGATGTAAGAGGCTCACAGGAGCACGAGGGGACCCTCCAGTGATGCCTGTTACTGCCCCGGCACTGCGAGCGGATAAAGCAGCGGCCCCCCTGGATGCGCGTGCGACCATAAAAGCGTTGGCACCCTCCCCCGCCGCTCATGAAGAGTCAAGCTGCAGCGGAGAGGTGTAATGAGCACGGAGACAACATCCGGCCTGGTGACAAGCGGAGCCCCCAGCGCCTCCCTATGCCTCGACACAGCAGGCTGCCGGCGGCTAATCAGAGCCGCATTTGAAGGCCGGACAGCACATAGAGGACAAGTAATCGGAGGCTTACCGGGAGATCAGTGCCCAGAGTCCATCGAGGGAACCTTTGCCTCCCAGCTTCAGAAGAGTGTCGAGGCCCTGCAGGGACAGCGTTGAAACAAGCCCTATATAGAAGGGAACTTTTAGAGTATATCCAGTCTTACCCCTCCCTATGTATATAGAGATAACTCTAATCACTAGTTTACCTGTGTCTAGATGTGCAAGCCGTCACCTGTGGACATCATTAATTGCTCGTAGTTGGGGCCCCCACATTTGTGCCGTGGTCAGTCTACAGCCGAGACTACCCTCAGTGACTCTAGACTGAGTTTCTTTTCATGTAGTAAACAGCACTGCATCGCTTTGTTTGAAAGAAGTGCAGCCTTTGGCAGTGCTTAATTTGCGCCGGAGGTTTGCAGTGTTCGACACTGGTACATAATTGTCCTTGGCCTTATTCACCATAAACTACATATTTTAATTTCAAGAACTGGTGTGTGCATGGTTTCCATAAGTGAACACTTGTCTGTGGTTGGCGAGACATTAGTCTGGCTTCTGGCAAGGCAAGATCAATGCAAGGGTTGTTTTTTCTTCCTAGGTACAGTGGCATTCCCCCTTCCCATAAGAACGTGGCTTGGTTTTATGCCACAAGGGCCAATGTCGTTTGTATTGTTGTAGTGCAAGCCTGCCCCAGTGTGTAGTATCGCTGTGTCCCTAATGTTTCTCTGCATTCCCCTATGTCACAGCACACAGTCCCCAGAAGGCTGCTAACACAAAAGCCTCTTTGGCTGTGTGGAGTCAGGCAATCCGCCATTTTTATGCATGAGGACCTTTAACCATGCTTCAAGCATTGTCCTGACATGACGTCAGTCTGAACACTTCCAGACTCACTGCCGGGTATTTTGAAAGTGCCGAAGTGACGAATGTGTTTAATACAGTTTTGTTCTGTTGGTTATTATTATAGTGCTTTAGACCATGCTATGGGGTGCTCAAAGTGCGATATTTGAGGTGGAATAAGAACATGACATAGGAAAGAGAAAAGGGTGACACAGGATATGGGGAATGAGGTAGGAGGTTTGTGACTGGAGCCCTCTTCCCCTGCAGGATGAGAGTGCATTTTGTTTGCCAGCGTCAGTCATCTGAGTGGCAAAGGAATGGGGAAGTAAGAGAGGCAAGAGGGATGGGTGTAGAGGTCACGGCTGCTGAGGGATGACAGTGAGATGAATGAGGGCCTGACAGAGTTAGAGATCATGGTACACTGATGGAGAGATAGTAGAGCAGGTGAGACTGCCCCGCCCCTTTCCAGTGTCTGCAGTTAGACTCATTATACAGCCTCTCCCTCATAGATGCTTTCACAGTGGGCCCACAGCAGAAGAGGGGGAAGAGCAGGGGGTTTCCGATTCTTGACAGTGCAGAGTGGCAGTGCAGAGTGGCAGTGCAGAGTGGCGGTGCAGAGTGTCGGTGCAGTGGTGCAGAGTGGCGGTGCAGAGTGGCGGTGCAGAGTGGCGGTGCAGAGTGGCGGTGCAGAGTGGCGGTGCAGAGTGTATGTTGGCTATCACCTCCTGCCTCAACAATACGAAGCATACATTCCAGGGAAACGTGAGAGCATTTTCCACAAGGAATATGGCTACGACTGTGACACTCTACGCTTATGTGCCTTTGCACGACGTTTGCATTGCCAGCTATGTGGATGAGCAGACGTATGTTAACAAAGCTACTGCCTTGATTTGAATGCAGAAGCAGATTCACTAGTTACACAGGCTGTCCTTGGTGCTCCATTTCTGTGAAGGGGCACCTGCTTCCCACTTTCTTAGATTTATTTTCATTGTAATGTTCTGCTTACTAATCTGTTTCAAGCATGAGACCATATCAAAGATCCAGTGCTGGAAAATAAATGAGTTACTTACCCGAAAGTCCAGTCCTCCTGAGTTATCTTTCAAATGCGACCCTCTCTCCTCCCCTGTCTGAAACCCATTTACTATATACTTGTCTCACACGTTATGCCTTGGAATGAGCATTGGTGGCCTGTAGCTGGAGTAGAAGAGCTAGCACTTCCACCTCATTGGCTTATGTTCGGGTTGCATCATATGAGGTGGATGTGCTACAAAACAAAGACTGTTGATGAGGCATATGGCCATTTTAACAGAGTTTAATGTATTTGAGAGTACAAAAGGGTCCAAGCTTCACAACGGGGAATGATTCACGCAGGTGATTATATAAAAGATACCAATGCTGTGGAACTAGGGTTACACATAAGTAACTGATTTATTTTATGTTTAACTACACACTTCATAGATTTTAAATTGATACTAAATGTTCCCAATTTTGTCAGAAAAGTTAGAGGAGAAACACGTTCAAAGTATTGCCCTAGAGAACATAATATCTTATGTCTCCGCCATTTCCAATGAGCTCACTGTGCCACAAATGGGTTGACTTGGATGGCAAGGTTAAGTGACCACCCTTCACAGGGAAATGTCACTATCCAGGTTTACAGCACAGTATTAATTCCCAGCATATTTAGGGAAGTGGTAAACTTGATATGAGATGTCAATTGGTCAGGTGTCCTAGCTGTGTGGCTAAAATATACCCAATGGATATAGTTTGGTTGTCTGGCTGGTACGGCATATTGCCCACCTTCTTAGGGCTTGTAATGATATGAGTCCTAAGGTGCTTCCCTCAGCTGCTCCCTTTGCTGTCACAATTCAGGGATGGGCCAGCAGTTGCATTACCCTCTAAAGTGTCCCAATTTTCAGCACTGAGAAGGATGCGGTTTCCCTTTATTCTTCTCTTTCCCAGCTGCTTGTATCTGAGATTACCTGACAATCTAGCCCCTTGTGAGCTGGTCTCATACAGTGCTTAATTTGTAAAAAGAAAGCAGTGCAGGTGCTGAAAATTTTGCCAAGGAGGCCACAGCTCATTTCTTCCTCCGGTGAGCCCCACTTTCAACACTCTCACTGCCTCAGTTTCTATATTCTAACCTTGATCTGTTGTCTGTCACCTAAGTCGTTGCTCTAAGAGCCTATCCTCCCACCTCTCTAATTGTTTTCTATCATCTTTGTCACACCTGGTGTGTTACCTTATTCCCTGTATTTCGGATTTGCCCACTATTCTTTCTTGTCCTGTCCTTTTTCCTCTTCACTTTTATCCATGCTCTGCTCTCTCTCCCCTCGATCTTGGCTCTTTACTATCACTCTTCTAGTAGTGATTAGCTGTGTCTCCGTTTTATCATTTGTCTGCTTTTTTTCCTCTGTCCTCTACATCCTTTCGTTCTATCTTCTCTCTTCTTAATGCACTCTTTTTCATGTCATGGCTGCTTTCTCTTTGTATCTGATTTGCTGTCCTCTTTTTACTACTTAGCTCCATCTTATCTCTCTCCTCACCTGTTATTTCTTGCTCCTCTTTACTCCTGCTCTCTCTCCCATCTATAACACTGCTGCTGCCTGTGACCCCTGTCGTCAGCCTGTACATGTCCCTGCTATTTTGAACTCTGCGTTTTCCTGTTGTCATTCCTAAAGAAGTGGAAGATTGCAAGTTTTACTTTATTACCTACACCGAGTGCAAAAACTAAATGTACACCAAATGAAAATGTTTTTTTTGCATATATTAATCAGTGCGGTATGGCTTGGTTTATTGTGGAACAGACAGCTGCCCGAGCACAGCAGGTGATGTCACTGCTAGTGCTGCCTATAATTAGTAGGTCCAGAGATGGCATCGGCATCCACAGCTCAGCTTGCTGTGACCCTGCCTGCTACAGCACAGGCGTTGTCCCCAGCCGTAATGTTGCCAATGCTGGTAAGCATGGCTGTGGTGTCTACTGGACTCGCGCATGCTCAGCAATTACCATGCTGCGGTGCAGTGCACAGATTCTACAGGTGACGCCATGGCGCACAAAAGTTGTGTTGGTCGACAGCCGCATCGAGCACGTTGAGGATAGCAGCAATGCAGGGCTGCCGGATATGCTACTCCTGGCTACGCAGCAAGTGAAAAGTCCACACTTACTTTAGTTTATTATTCCACAGGAACCCTCACTCCCAAGTTCCAAATGCGCTTTTGCAGCTTCCTTGCCTCCACTCCGTCATGAGCCAGCCCCTAGCTACAATTATCCAGTGGGAAGCTTAGGCTCAGGCAGTGGCAGGGTGCAGCAGACTCGGTGAAAAGAATGCAAGCCATAGTTTGTCGATGACTTCTTGGATTTGTGATCGGCGTTATGACATCATCACTAATGTGGTGATACACAATCTGCCTGCCTGGACATGCATATGCTGGCCTGTCTATGAACATTTACCAGCCAGTCACCATGCAATGTATGTTATTCTTTTTATTTTGAATTTGAACAATGAACATTGAGACCACCACCTGCAGGGTAAGAAATTGTAGCCCCGTCCCTGTGAAAGAAGTGCCAGTGCTGAGCACCTGAAAGCACATGCTCAAATTAAGCACTGGTCTCATCCCAACTGAAGTGTCTTATTTCACAAGGCACCCTAGTGATCTCCTTAATGAAGTGCTTATGTGGTTCTGTCTCAAGTTAGTTTTGTGGAATTCTCTATTATCTTCCCCTTTACCTTATCTTCCAGATTGCCTTCAGTTGCAGCCTGCACATAGAGAAAGATGCTTCAACCAGTGCTGTTCATTCATCAGTTACTGTGCAGGTGATCACTCTTTATTACATTCAGTCTCCTCATTCTTACTAAGTCTGGGCGGTGAACTCCGCTCCACTCGCGGAATTTGTGGAGATTTCTGCACACCGCGTTATGTGGAGCTCACGGAGTTCTGAAAAACTCTGCTCCGCGTAACGGATCAGAGTTTTTTCCTCACTCGTGTTTGTCATCCTCAAGTTGGCGAGCACGATGGAGGAAAACCCAGTTCTGGGGGAGATTTTTTCCTTGCTCGCGATAGTCCACATCAAGTTGGTGAGTGCGAGTGTGAAAAATCAACATCCCGTGAGATTTCTCTACGCAGGCGGTCAGATTTTCATTGCAATTGGTTGCGTATGCTCGTGACCGCTCGCGTTGACAAACTGTCCGTTTGCATTGAGAAAGCTGCCGCTTGAGTAAAAATCTACTCGATCGGCAGAAGGAAGTAGCGCCCGCTTGCACAGTGCAGACAAGCACTTGGCACTGAAAATCACAGTGAACAGCATTTATCAACGCATTTCACCACTTGCGTAGCATGGCTGAATTTTTTAGCACTTCACGGAGATCCACGTAGCAGAACGCCACCCAGGCTTAATTCTTACATTTGCCTCGGGCAACAACTTCTCTGGCTGATCCGTGTGCATCCAGTTTGTGTGCCTCTTTATAAGATTCTGATTTATCCAAACTAATAAATTTCCTGTCCGGCTGGACAAGGAAAAGAGAAATATATAGAGCCTATTGTGGTCTATAATGCATTGTGGTTTTTATTAGGGCGAGGCCTCCGCCCACGTAAGTGGGAGGAGTTTCGAGATCCTAATGTTAAAGAAGAGAAAAAAAGTATCTCCTAGGGCTTTGGCGAGACAAATTCCACACATTCCTTAGTCTGGTATCTCATCTGGCCAGTGATTCGTCTTCGTTGTGTTGTCGTTTTAATAGGCTTGAAGTGATAGGGTAAATGTAGTTTTGTTCCGCCATCTTGGGCATTTTTCGTTCGTGCTCGCGCAAAGAAGTACATTAATTATAATTAGGAGCTGTCAGGGTGCCTCCGTAAGTGAATCCAGATGGCCGGGCGCGTTCACCATTCAGCAGCGCTCAGCGCGCAGCTGCTCCATGCCAGGCCGGGAAAGGGCTTCATTAGTTCAAGAACAAGAGTCTGACGTTGTGTCATTTCCGCCCGCCCCCCGCCCCCCTCTTCTCGTTGTGCTTGTTTAGGTTAGGTAATGTCCCAGCTGATAAATACAAGACCATAAACACGGAGGCAAGGTCTGCAAAAATGCAATCAGCGACGACGTCTACCGGGCAGCCATTTAGCGGCTATCTGGTGTCTGCTGGGGAAACTTCAGGACAACACGATTGTGTGCTGGGCTCAGGGGGAGTTAATTGTCTGCTAAACGCCCTCCCTCCATTCAAGGTTGTGTTTACCTAACATGAAAAAAACACACCGAGGACTCTCAGCTGGGCTGCCTAGGGCATGAAACTTAAATTTTCTTTTTTTTCCGAAATAAAAAAAAAGATATTGAATTTCAGGTCGCGGGATTAGGAAGAAGACTTCTAGAGGGCTGCTTTCTCGAAATAAAAGGAAGCCAATGCAGCTGGCAGGGATTAGGGTGAGCTGGTGTCCGCTAAAGCAGGACCAGCGGAGCCCACCCACGGCCTGCATACAATGTCCCCGGAGCGTGTGCGAAGAGCAGCGGCGGGGGGGGGATTAACTGAAGAGGAGAGCGCCCGCATCATGAGGCGAGCTGCCGGGCGCCCAAACAATCAAAGCGGAGCCCACCCGCAGTATCGTAAAGCCCCCTCACCCCACCGACAATATTAACTACCGGCACCCGATCACCCAAAATAAAAATCTATTTTGCAGTAAATCCACCGGCACCCGCGAAGATGTAAGAGGCTCACAGGAGCACGAGGGGACCCTCCAGTGATGCCTGTTACTGCCCCGGCACTGCGAGCGGATAAAGCAGCGGCCCCCCTGGATGCGCGTGCGACCATAAAAGCGCTGGCACCCTCCCCCGCCGCTCATGAAGAGTCAAGCTGCAGCGGAGAGGTGTAATGAGCACGGAGACAACATCCGGCCTGGTGACAAGCGGAGCCCCCAGCGCCTCCCTATGCCTCGACACAGCAGGCTGCCGGCGGCTAATCAGAGCCGCATTTGAAGGCCGGACAGCACATAGAGGACAAGTAATCGGAGGCTTACCGGGAGATCAGTGCCCAGAGTCCATCGAGGGAACCTTTGCCTCCCAGCTTCAGAAGAGTGTCGAGGCCCTGCAGGGACAGCGTTGAAACAAGCCCTATATAGAAGGGAACTTTTAGAGTATATCCAGTCTTACCCCTCCCTATGTATATAGAGATAACTCTAATCACTAGTTTACCTGTGTCTAGATGTGCAAGCCGTCACCTGTGGACATCATTAATTGCTCGTAGTTGGGGCCCCCACATTTGTGCCGTGGTCAGTCTACAGCCGAGACTACCCTCAGTGACTCTAGACTGAGTTTCTTTTCATGTAGTAAACAGCACTGCATCGCTTTGTTTGAAAGAAGTGCAGCCTTTGGCAGTGCTTAATTTGCGCCGGAGGTTTGCAGTGTTCGACACTGGTACATAATTGTCCTTGGCCTTATTCACCATAAACTACATATTTTAATTTCAAGAACTGGTGTGTGCATGGTTTCCATAAGTGAACACTTGTCTGTGGTTGGCGAGACATTAGTCTGGCTTCTGGCAAGGCAAGATCAATGCAAGGGTTGTTTTTAGTTCCTAGGTACAGTGGCATTCCCCCTTCCCATAAGAACGTGGCTTGGTTTTATGCCACAAGGGCCAATGTCGTTTGTATTGTTGTAGTGCAAGCCTGCCCCAGTGTGTAGTATCGCTGTGTCCCTAATGTTTCTCTGCATTCCCCTATGTCACAGCACACAGTCCCCAGAAGGCTGCTAACACAAAAGCCTCTTTGGCTGTGTGGAGTCAGGCAATCCGCCATTTTTATGCATGAGGACCTTTAACCATGCTTCAAGCATTGTCCTGACATGACGTCAGTCTGAACACTTCCAGAATCGCTGCCGGGTATTTTGAAAGTGCCGAAGTGACGAATGTGTTTAATACAGTTTTGTTCTGTTGGTTATTATTATAGTGCTTTAGACCATGCTATGGGGTGCTCAAAGTGCGATATTTGAGGTGGAATAAGAACATGACATAGGAAAGAGAAAAGGGTGACACAGGATATGGGGAATGAGGTAGGAGGTTTGTGACTGGAGCCCTCTTCCCCTGCAGGATGAGAGTGCATTTTGTTTGCCAGCGTCAGTCATCTGAGTGGCAAAGGAATGGGGAAGTAAGAGAGGCAAGAGGGATGGGTGTAGAGGTCACGGCTGCTGAGGGATGACAGTGAGATGAATGAGGGCCTGACAGAGTTAGAGATCATGGTACACTGATGGAGAGATAGTAGAGCAGGTGAGACTGCCCCGCCCCTTTCCAGTGTCTGCAGTTAGACTCATTATACAGCCTCTCCCTCATAGATGCTTTCACAGTGGGCCCACAGCAGAAGAGGGGGAAGAGCAGGGGGTTTCCGATTCTTGACAGTGCAGAGTGGCAGTGCAGAGTGGCAGTGCAGAGTGTCGGTGCAGTGGTGCAGAGTGTCGGTGCAGTGGTGCAGAGTGTCGGTGCAGTGGTGCAGAGTGTCGGTGCAGAGTGTCGGTGCAGAGTGTCGGTGCAGAGTGTCGGTGCAGAGTGTCGGTGCAGAGTGTCGGTGCAGAGTGTCGGTGCAGAGTGTCGGTGCAGAGTGTCGGTGCAGAGTGTCGGTGCAGAGTGTCGGTGCAGAGTGTCGGTGCAGAGTGTCGGTGCAGAGTGTCGGTGCAGAGTGCAGAGTGGCGGTGCAGAGTGGCGGTGCAGTGCAGCAGAGTGGCGGTGCAGTGGTGCAGAGTGGCGGTGCAGTGGTGCAGAGTGGCGGTGCAGAGTGGCGGTGCAGAGTGCAGAGTGGTGGTGCAGAGTGGCAGTGCAGAGTGGCAGTGCGGCGGTGCAGAGTGGCAGTGCAGAGTGGCAGTGCGGCGGTGCAGAGTGGCGGTGCAGAGTGGCGGTGCAGAGTGGCGGTGCAGAGTGGCGGTGCAGAGTGGCGGTGCAGAGTGGCGGTGCAGAGTGGCGGTGCAGAGTGGCGGTGCAGAGTGGCGGCGCAGAGTGGCGGCGCAGAGTGGCGGCGCAGAGTGGCGGCGCAGAGGGCCGGCGCAGAGTGGCGGCGCAGAGTGGCGGCGCAGAGTGCTGAGTGGCGGCGCAGAGTGGCGGCGCAGAGTGGCGGCGCAGAGTGCTGAGTGGCGGTGCAGAGTGGCAGTGCAGAGTGGCGGTGCAGAGTGCTGAGTGGCGGTGCAGAGTGGCAGTGCAGAGTGGCAGAGTGGCGGTGCAGAGTGGCGGTGCAGAGTGGCGGTGCAGTGCAGCAGAGTGGCGGTGCAGAGTGGCGGTGCAGTGCAGCAGAGTGGCGGTGCAGAGTGGCGGTGCAGAGTGGCGGTGCAGAGTGGCGGTGCAGAGTGGCGGTGCAGAGTGGCGGTGCAGAGTGGCGGTGCAGAGTGGCAGTGCGGCGGCAGTGAGATTTGATCTGTGATAGACCTGCAGCAGTTGTGACTTAGCGAGATTTGATCAGTGGGGTGCAGAGTGGCAGGGCGGCGGTGCAGAGTGGTGGTGCAGAGTGGTGGTGCAGAGTGGTGGTGCAGAGTGGCGGTGCAGAGTGGCGGTGCAGTGCAGCAGAGTGGCGGTGCAGAGTGGCGGTGCAGTGCAGCAGAGTGGCGGTGCAGAGTGGCGGTGCAGAGTGGCGGTGCAGAGTGGCGGTGCAGAGTGGCGGTGCAGAGTGGCGGTGCAGAGTGGCGGTGCAGAGTGGCGGCGCAGAGTGGCGGCGCAGAGTGGCGGCGCAGAGTGGCGGCGCAGAGTGGCGGCGCAGAGTGGCGGCGCAGAGTGGCGGCGCAGAGTGGCGGCGCAGAGTGGCGGCGCAGAGTGGCGGCGCAGAGTGGCGGCGCAGAGTGACGGCGAGTGCAGAGTGACGGCGAGTGCAGAGTGACGGCGAGTGCAGAGTGACGGCGAGTGCAGAGTGACGGCGAGTGCAGAGTGACGGCGAGTGCAGAGTGACGGCGAGTGCAGAGTGACGGCGAGTGCAGAGTGACGGCGAGTGCAGAGTGACGGCGAGTGCAGAGTGACGGCGAGTGCAGAGTGACGGCGAGTGACGGCGAGTGCAGAGTGACGGCGAGTGACGGCGAGTGCAGAGTGACGGCGAGTGACGGCGAGTGCAGAGTGACGGCGAGTGACGGCGAGTGCAGAGTGACGGCGAGTGACGGCGAGTGCAGAGTGACGGCGAGTGCAGAGTGACGGCGAGTGACGGCGAGTGCAGAGTGACGGCGAGTGCAGAGTGACGGCGAGTGACGGCGAGTGCAGAGTGACGGTGAGTGCAGAGTGACGGCGAGTGACGGCGAGTGACGGCGAGTGCAGAGTGACGGCGAGTGACGGCGAGTGCAGAGTGACGGCGAGTGCAGAGTGACGGCGAGTGACGGCGAGTGCAGAGTGACGGCGAGTGACGGCGAGTGCAGAGTGACGGCGAGTGCAGAGTGACGGCGAGTGCAGAGTGACGGCGAGTGACGGCGAGTGCAGAGTGACGGCGAGTGCAGAGTGACGGCGAGTGCAGAGTGACGGCGAGTGCAGAGTGACGGCGAGTGCAGAGTGACGGCGAGTGCAGAGTGACGGCGAGTGCAGAGTGACGGCGAGTGACGGCGAGTGACGGCGAGTGACGGCGAGTGACGGCGAGTGCAGAGTGACGGCGAGTGCAGAGTGACGGCGAGTGCAGAGTGACGGCGAGTGCAGAGTGACGGCGAGTGCAGAGTGACGGCGAGTGACGGCGAGTGCAGAGTGACGGCGAGTGACGGCGAGTGCAGAGTGACGGCGAGTGACGGCGAGTGCAGAGTGACGGCGAGTGACGGCGAGTGCAGAGTGACGGCGAGTGACGGCGAGTGCAGAGTGACGGCGAGTGACGGCGAGTGCAGAGTGACGGCGAGTGACGGCGAGTGCAGAGTGACGGCGAGTGACGGCGAGTGCAGAGTGACGGCGAGTGACGGCGAGTGCAGAGTGACGGCGAGTGACGGCGAGTGCAGAGTGACGGCGAGTGACGGCGAGTGCAGAGTGACGGCGAGTGCAGAGTGACGGCGAGTGCAGAGTGACGGCGAGTGCAGAGTGACGGCGAGTGCAGAGTGACGGCGAGTGCAGAGTGACGGCGAGTGACGGCGAGTGCAGAGTGACGGCGAGTGACGGCGAGTGCAGAGTGACGGCGAGTGACGGCGAGTGCAGAGTGACGGCGAGTGACGGCGAGTGCAGAGTGACGGCGAGTGCAGAGTGACGGCGAGTGACGGCGAGTGCAGAGTGACGGCGAGTGACGGCGAGTGCAGAGTGACGGCGAGTGACGGCGAGTGCAGAGTGACGGCGAGTGACGGCGAGTGCAGAGTGACGGCGAGTGACGGCGAGTGCAGAGTGACGGCGAGGGACGGCAGAGTGCAGAGTGACGGCAGAGTGCAGAGTGACAGTGAGTGCAGAGTGACAGTGTTAGACGGGGACCTGGAGGGTTGGCCGAGCACAGTGATCGCACAGACAGGTAACTTCCCCCCCACAGATGGACACCACACAAAGTTCAGGGTAACACCTTTTATAGGCACTTCTGGGAGTAGAGTGGTACGATACAAGGCAATCAGGACACGATGATCCACTCAATTCTAGTCTCTAGTAGGGGAAGGGGGTAGCGGGACAGTCTGGGTACCCACGGGTACGGGGGTGTAACGGTGATGGCTCACAATCCTCGTGTTCGGAGGGGTCAGACCGCGGCAGCGCCGGCAGGTCCCGAAGAGGTCGTAGGTGGCAACGGGCCGCGGCAGCGCCAGCAGGTCCCAACGAGGATGAAGGTTACAACGGGCCGCGGCAGCGCCAGCAGGTCCCACGAGAATGCAGGTTGCAACGGGCCGCGGCAGCGCCAGCAGGTCCCACGAGGATGAAGGTTACAACGGACCGCGGCAGCGCCAGCAGGTCCCACGAGAATGCAGGTTGCAACGGGCCGCGGCAGCGCCAGCAGGTCCCACGAGGATGAAGGTTACAACGGGCCGCGGCAGCGCCAGCAGGTCCCAACGAGGATGAAGGTTGCAACGGGCCGCGGCAGCGCCAGCAGGTCCCACGAGGATGAAGGTTGCAGAGGGCCGCGGCAGCGCCAGCAGGCAGGACAATAGTTCACAAGGCAGGGCTGTGGCAGCGCCAGCAGTCCGTCAAGGATGAGTTCGTCGCGGTGTCTCTCGACTCCAGGATACAACTGCCTTCCTGTCCTGGGGCTGCCTCAGTTATAGGTCTGGCGCTCTTTGATGTCCGGACCCTCGCTCTTGGAGGTCGGGAGGTCTGGGATGAGGGAGTCCAGACACCCAGCAGGGGGGTGGAGCCAGCGCCCGAGGAGGCTGGGGGTGCTCGGCACCTGGCGGGGGAGAGCCATCGACACTTCGTACTCCCATTGACCTGCCAAGTGGGCCGTTCACCTCCTGGGTGGAGGGTGGTGCCGGGATGTCGGGGCCTGGCCAGGCCCAGGGTTGGGGTCGGGCTGAGGCCGCACGGCCGCGTGGTGCCGTGTCCAAGATGGCGGCTGGGCCGGGCAATGGTGCTGACGGTGGCCCGGGCCCTGTCCTGCGGGGAGGGAGCGAGCCCTTCATGTGGCCTGTCCAACAGACAGCAGAGTGACAGTGAGTGCAGAGTGACAGCAGAGTGACAGTGAGTGACAGTGAGTGCAGAGTGACAGCAGAGTGACAGCAGAGTGCAGAGTGACAGCGAGTGCAGAGTGACAGCGAGTGCAGAGTGACAGCAGAGTGCAGAGTGACAGCAGAGTGACAGCGAGTGCAGAGTGACAGCAGAGTGACAGCAGAGTGCAGAGTGACAGCAGAGTGCAGAGTGACAGCAGAGTGCAGAGTGACAGCAGAGTGCAGAGTGACAGCAGAGTGCAGAGTGACAGCAGAGTGCAGAGTGACAGCAGAGTGCAGAGTGACAGCAGAGTGCAGAGTGACAGCAGAGTGCAGAGTGACAGCAGAGTGACAGCAGAGTGCAGAGTGACAGCAGAGTGCAGAGTGACAGCAGAGTGCAGAGTGACTGCAGAGTGACTGCAAAGTGACTGCAGAGTGACTGCAGAGTGACTGCAGAGTGACTGCAGAGTGACTGCAGAGTGACTGCAGAGTGACTGCAGAGTGCAGAGTGACAGCGAAGTGCAGAGTGACAGCGAAGTGCAGAGTGACAGCGAAGTGCAGAGTGACAGCGAGTGCAGAGTGACAGCGAGTGCAGAGTGACAGCGAGTGCAGAGTGACAGCGAGTGCAGAGTGACAGCGAGTGCAGAGTGACAGCGAGTGCAGAGTGACAGCGAGTGCAGAGTGACAGCAGAGTGACAGCGAGTGCAGCGTGACAGCAGAGTGACAGCGAGTGCAGAGTGACAGCAGAGTGACAGCGAGTGCAGAGTGACAGCAGAGTGCAGAGTGACAGCAGAGTGCAGAGTGACAGCGAGTGCAGAGTGACAGCGAGTGCAGAGTGACAGCGAGTGCAGAGTGACAGCGAGTGCAGAGTGACAGCGAGTGCAGAGTGACAGCGAGTGCAGAGTGACAGCGAGTGCAGAGTGACAGCGAGTGCAGAGTGACAGCGAGTGCAGAGTGACAGCGAGTGCAGAGTGACAGCGAGTGCAGAGTGACAGCGAGTGCAGAGTGACAGCGAGTGCAGAGTGACAGCAGAGTGGCAGAGCGGCGGCGCAGAGCGGCGGCGCAGAGCGGCGGCGCAGAGTGACGGCGAGTGCAGAGTGACGGCGAGTGCAGAGTGACGGCGAGTGCAGAGTGACGGCGAGTGCAGAGTGACGGCGAGTGCAGAGTGACGGCGAGTGCAGAGTGACGGCGAGTGCAGAGTGACGGCGAGTGCAGAGTGACGGCGAGTGCAGAGTGACGGCGAGTGCAGAGTGACGGCGAGTGCAGAGTGACGGCGAGTGCAGAGTGACGGCGAGTGCAGAGTGACGGCGAGTGCAGAGTGACGGCGAGTGCAGAGTGACGGCGAGTGCAGAGTGACGGCGAGTGCAGAGTGACGGCGAGTGCAGAGTGACGGCGAGTGCAGAGTGACGGCGAGTGCAGAGTGACGGCGAGTGCAGAGTGACGGCGAGTGCAGAGTGACGGCGAGTGCAGAGTGACGGCGAGTGCAGAGTGACGGCGAGTGCAGAGTGACGGCGAGTGCAGAGTGACGGCGAGTGCAGAGTGACGGCGAGTGCAGAGTGACGGCGAGTGCAGAGTGACGGCGAGTGCAGAGTGACGGCGAGTGCAGAGTGACGGCGAGTGCAGAGTGACGGCGAGTGCAGAGTGACGGCGAGTGCAGAGTGACGGCGAGTGCAGAGTGACGGCGAGTGCAGAGTGACGGCGAGTGCAGAGTGACGGCGAGTGCAGAGTGACGGCGAGTGCAGAGTGACGGCGAGTGCAGAGTGACGGCGAGTGCAGAGTGACGGCGAGTGCAGAGTGACGGCGAGTGCAGAGTGACGGCGAGTGCAGAGTGACGGCGAGTGCAGAGTGACGGCGAGTGCAGAGTGACGGCGAGTGCAGAGTGACGGCGAGTGCAGAGTGACGGCGAGTGCAGAGTGACGGCGAGTGCAGAGTGACGGCGAGTGCAGAGTGACGGCGAGTGCAGAGTGACGGCGAGTGCAGAGTGACGGCGAGTGCAGAGTGACGGCGAGTGCAGAGTGACGGCGAGTGCAGAGTGACGGCGAGTGCAGAGTGACGGCGAGTGCAGAGTGACGGCGAGTGCAGAGTGACGGCGAGTGCAGAGTGACGGCGAGTGCAGAGTGACGGCGAGTGCAGAGTGACGGCGAGTGCAGAGTGACAGCGAGTGCAGAGTGACAGCGAGTGCAGAGTGACAGCGAGTGCAGAGTGACAGCGAGTGCAGAGTGACAGCGAGTGCAGAGTGACAGCGAGTGCAGAGTGCAGAGTGACGGCGAGTGACAGCAGAGTGCAGAGTGACGGCGAGTGACAGCAGAGTGCAGAGTGACGGCGAGTGACAGCAGAGTGCAGAGTGACGGCGAGTGACAGCAGAGTGCAGAGTGACGGCGAGTGACTGCAGAGTGCAGAGTGACGGCGAGTGACTGCAGAGTGCAGAGTGACTGCAGAGTGCAGAGTGACTGCAGAGTGCAGAGTGACTGCAGAGTGCAGAGTGACTGCAGAGTGCAGAGTGACTGCAGAGTGCAGAGTGACTGCAGAGTGCAGAGTGACTGCAGAGTGCAGAGTGACTGCAGAGTGCAGAGTGACTGCAGAGTGCAGAGTGACTGCAGAGTGCAGAGTGACTGCAGAGTGACTGCAGAGTGCAGAGTGACTGCAGAGTGCAGAGTGACTGCAGAGTGCAGAGTGACGGCGAGTGACTGCAGAGTGCAGAGTGACGGCGAGTGCAGAGTGACGGCGAGTGCAGAGTGACGGCGAGTGCAGAGTGACGGCGAATGACAGCAGAGTGCAGAGTGACGGCGAGTGACTGCAGAGTGCAGAGTGACTGCAGAGTGCAGAGTGACTGCAGAGTGCAGAGTGACGGCGAGTGACTGCAGAGTGCAGAGTGACGGCGAGTGCAGAGTGACGGCGAGTGCAGAGTGACGGCGAGTGCAGAGTGACGGCGAGTGCAGAGTGACGGCGAGTGCAGAGTGACGGCGAGTGCAGAGTGACGGCGAGTGCAGAGTGACGGCGAGTGCAGAGTGACGGCGAGTGCAGAGTGACGGCGAGTGCAGAGTGACGGCGAGTGCAGAGTGACGGCGAGTGCAGAGTGACTGCGAGTGCAGAGTGACGGCGAGTGCAGAGTGACGGCGAGTGACAGCAGAGTGCAGAGTGACGGCGAGTGACAGCAGAGTGCAGAGTGACGGCGAGTGACTGCAGAGTGCAGAGTGACGGCGAGTGCAGAGTGACGGCGAGTGCAGAGTGACGGCGAGTGCAGAGTGACGGCGAGTGCAGAGTGACGGCGAGTGCAGAGTGACGGCGAGTGACAGCAGAGTGCAGAGTGACGGCGAGTGACTGCAGAGTGCAGAGTGACGGCGAGTGCAGAGTGACGGCGAGTGCAGAGTGACGGCGAGTGCAGAGTGACGGCGAGTGCAGAGTGACGGCGAGTGCAGAGTGACGGCGAGTGCAGAGTGACGGCGAGTGCAGAGTGACGGCGAGTGCAGAGTGACGGCGAGTGCAGAGTGACGGCAGAGTGCAGAGTGACGGCAGAGTGCAGAGTGACTGCAGAGTGCAGAGTGACTGCAGAGTGCAGAGTGACTGCAGAGTGCAGAGTGACTGCAGAGTGACGGCGAGTGCAGAGTGACGGCGAGTGCAGAGTGACGGCGAGTGCAGAGTGACAGCGAGTGCAGAGTGACAGCGAGTGCAGAGTGACAGCGAGTGCAGAGTGACGGCGAGTGCAGAGTGACAGCGAGTGCAGAGTGACGGCGAGTGCAGAGTGACGGCGAGTGCAGAGTGACGGCGAGTGCAGAGTGACGGCGAGTGCAGAGTGACGGCGAGTGCAGAGTGACGGCGAGTGACAGCAGAGTGCAGAGTGACGGCGAGTGACTGCAGAGTGCAGAGTGACGGCGAGTGCAGAGTGACGGCGAGTGCAGAGTGACAGCGAGTGCAGAGTGACAGCGAGTGCAGAGTGACAGCAGAGTGCAGAGTGACGGCGAGTGACAGCAGAGTGCAGAGTGACGGCGAGTGACAGCAGAGTGCAGAGTGACGGCGAGTGACAGCAGAGTGCAGAGTGACGGCGAGTGACTGCAGAGTGCAGAGTGACGGCGAGTGCAGAGTGACGGCGAGTGCAGAGTGACGGCGAGTGCAGAGTGACGGCGAGTGCAGAGTGACGGCGAGTGCAGAGTGACGGCGAGTGCAGAGTGACGGCGAGTGCAGAGTGACGGCGAGTGCAGAGTGACAGCGAGTGCAGAGTGACGGCGAGTGACAGCGAGTGCAGAGTGACGGCGAGTGACAGCAGAGTGCAGAGTGACGGCGAGTGACAGCAGAGTGCAGAGTGACGGCGAGTGACAGCAGAGTGCAGAGTGACGGCGAGTGACAGCAGAGTGCAGAGTGACGGCGAGTGACAGCAGAGTGCAGAGTGCAGAGTGACGGCGAGTGCAGAGTGACGGCGAGTGCAGAGTGACGGCGAGTGCAGAGTGACGGCGAGTGCAGAGTGACGGCGAGTGCAGAGTGACGGCGAGTGCAGAGTGACGGCGAGTGCAGAGTGACGGCGAGTGCAGAGTGACGGCGAGTGCAGAGTGACGGCGAGTGCAGAGTGACGGCGAGTGCAGAGTGACGGCGAGTGCAGAGTGACAGCGAGTGCAGAGTGACGGCGAGTGACAGCAGAGTGCAGAGTGACGGCGAGTGACAGCAGAGTGCAGAGTGACGGCGAGTGACAGCAGAGTGCAGAGTGACGGCGAGTGACAGCAGAGTGCAGAGTGACGGCGAGTGACTGCAGAGTGCAGAGTGACGGCGAGTGACTGCAGAGTGCAGAGTGACTGCAGAGTGCAGAGTGACTGCAGAGTGCAGAGTGACTGCAGAGTGCAGAGTGACTGCAGAGTGCAGAGTGACTGCAGAGTGCAGAGTGACTGCAGAGTGCAGAGTGACTGCAGAGTGCAGAGTGACTGCAGAGTGCAGAGTGACTGCAGAGTGCAGAGTGACTGCAGAGTGCAGAGTGACTGCAGAGTGCAGAGTGACTGCAGAGTGCAGAGTGACTGCAGAGTGCAGAGTGACTGCAGAGTGCAGAGTGACTGCAGAGTGCAGAGTGACTGCAGAGTGCAGAGTGACTGCAGAGTGCAGAGTGACTGCAGAGTGCAGAGTGACTGCAGAGTGCAGAGTGACTGCAGAGTGCAGAGTGACAGTGACAGCAGAGTGACAGTGAGTGCAGAGTGACGGCGAGTGCAGAGTGACGGCGAGTGCAGAGTGACGGCGAGTGCAGAGTGACGGCGAGTGCAGAGTGACGGCGAGTGCAGAGTGACGGCGAGTGCAGAGTGACGGCGAGTGCAGAGTGACGGCGAGTGCAGAGTGACGGCGAGTGCAGAGTGACGGCGAGTGCAGAGTGACGGCGAGTGCAGAGTGACGGCGAGTGCAGAGTGACGGCGAGTGCAGAGTGACGGCGAGTGCAGAGTGACGGCGAGTGCAGAGTGACGGCGAGTGCAGAGTGACGGCGAGTGCAGAGTGACGGCGAGTGCAGAGTGACGGCGAGTGCAGAGTGACGGCGAGTGCAGAGTGACGGCGAGTGCAGAGTGACGGCGAGTGCAGAGTGACGGCGAGTGCAGAGTGACGGCGAGTGCAGAGTGACGGCGAGTGCAGAGTGACGGCGAGTGCAGAGTGACGGCGAGTGCAGAGTGACGGCGAGTGCAGAGTGACGGCGAGTGCAGAGTGACGGCGAGTGCAGAGTGACGGCGAGTGCAGAGTGACGGCGAGTGCAGAGTGACGGCGAGTGACAGCAGAGTGCAGAGTGACGGCGAGTGACAGCAGAGTGCAGAGTGACGGCGAGTGACAGCAGAGTGCAGAGTGACGGCGAGTGACAGCAGAGTGCAGAGTGACGGCGAGTGACAGCAGAGTGCAGAGTGACGGCGAGTGACAGCAGAGTGCAGAGTGACGGCGAGTGACAGCAGAGTGCAGAGTGACGGCGAGTGACAGCAGAGTGCAGAGTGACGGCGAGTGACTGCAGAGTGCAGAGTGACGGCGAGTGACTGCAGAGTGCAGAGTGACTGCAGAGTGCAGAGTGACTGCAGAGTGCAGAGTGACTGCAGAGTGCAGAGTGACTGCAGAGTGCAGAGTGACTGCAGAGTGCAGAGTGACTGCAGAGTGCAGAGTGACTGCAGAGTGCAGAGTGACTGCAGAGTGCAGAGTGACTGCAGAGTGCAGAGTGACTGCAGAGTGCAGAGTGACTGCAGAGTGCAGAGTGACTGCAGAGTGCAGAGTGACTGCAGAGTGCAGAGTGACTGCAGAGTGCAGAGTGACTGCAGAGTGCAGAGTGACTGCAGAGTGCAGAGTGACTGCAGAGTGCAGAGTGACAGTGACAGCAGAGTGACAGTGAGTGCAGAGTGACGGCGAGTGCAGAGTGACGGCGAGTGCAGAGTGACGGCGAGTGCAGAGTGACGGCGAGTGCAGAGTGACGGCGAGTGCAGAGTGACGGCGAGTGCAGAGTGACGGCGAGTGCAGAGTGACGGCGAGTGCAGAGTGACGGCGAGTGCAGAGTGACGGCGAGTGCAGAGTGACGGCGAGTGCAGAGTGACGGCGAGTGCAGAGTGACGGCGAGTGCAGAGTGACGGCGAGTGCAGAGTGACGGCGAGTGCAGAGTGACGGCGAGTGCAGAGTGACGGCGAGTGCAGAGTGACGGCGAGTGCAGAGTGACGGCGAGTGCAGAGTGACGGCGAGTGCAGAGTGACGGCGAGTGCAGAGTGACGGCGAGTGCAGAGTGACGGCGAGTGCAGAGTGACGGCGAGTGCAGAGTGACGGCGAGTGCAGAGTGACGGCGAGTGCAGAGTGACGGCGAGTGCAGAGTGACGGCGAGTGCAGAGTGACGGCGAGTGCAGAGTGACGGCGAGTGACAGCAGAGTGCAGAGTGACGGCGAGTGACAGCAGAGTGCAGAGTGACGGCGAGTGACAGCAGAGTGCAGAGTGACGGCGAGTGACAGCAGAGTGCAGAGTGACGGCGAGTGACAGCAGAGTGCAGAGTGACGGCGAGTGACAGCAGAGTGCAGAGTGACGGCGAGTGACAGCAGAGTGCAGAGTGACGGCGAGTGACTGCAGAGTGCAGAGTGACGGCGAGTGACTGCAGAGTGCAGAGTGACTGCAGAGTGCAGAGTGACTGCAGAGTGCAGAGTGACTGCAGAGTGCAGAGGGACGGCGAGTGCAGAGTGACGGCGAGTGCAGAGTGACGGCGAGTGACAGCAGAGTGCAGAGTGACGGCGAGTGACAGCAGAGTGCAGAGTGACGGCGAGTGACAGCAGAGTGCAGAGTGACGGCGAGTGACAGCAGAGTGCAGAGTGACGGCGAGTGACAGCAGAGTGCAGAGTGACGGCGAGTGACTGCAGAGTGCAGAGTGCAGAGTGACTGCAGAGTGACTGCAGAGTGCAGAGTGACTGCAGAGTGCAGAGTGACTGCAGAGTGCAGAGTGACTGCAGAGTGCAGAGTGACTGCAGAGTGCAGAGTGACTGCAGAGTGCAGAGTGACTGCAGAGTGCAGAGTGACTGCAGAGTGCAGAGTGACTGCAGAGTGCAGAGTGACTGCAGAGTGCAGAGTGACTGCAGAGTGCAGAGTGACTGCAGAGTGACGGCGAGTGACAGCAGAGTGCAGAGTGACGGCGAGTGACAGCAGAGTGCAGAGTGACGGCGAGTGACAGCAGAGTGCAGAGTGACGGCGAGTGACAGCAGAGTGCAGAGTGACGCAGAGTGCAGAGTGCAGAGTGACTGCAGAGTGCAGAGTGACTGCAGAGTGCAGAGTGACTGCAGAGTGCAGAGTGACTGCAGAGTGCAGAGTGACTGCAGAGTGCAGAGTGACTGCAGAGTGCAGAGTGACTGCAGAGTGCAGAGTGACTGCAGAGTGCAGAGTGACTGCAGAGTGCAGAGTGACTGCAGAGTGCAGAGTGACTGCAGAGTGCAGAGTGACTGCAGAGTGCAGAGTGACTGCAGAGTGCAGAGTGACTGCAGAGTGCAGAGTGACTGCAGAGTGCAGAGTGACTGCAGAGTGCAGAGTGACTGCAGAGTGCAGAGTGACTGCAGAGTGCAGAGTGACTGCAGAGTGACGGCGAGTGACTGCAGAGTGCAGAGTGACGGCGAGTGACAGCAGAGTGCAGAGTGACGGCGAGTGACAGCAGAGTGCAGAGTGACGGCGAGTGACAGCAGAGTGCAGAGTGACGGCGAGTGACAGCAGAGTGCAGAGTGCAGAGTGACTGCAGAGTGCAGAGTGCAGAGTGACTGCAGAGTGCAGAGTGACTGCAGAGTGCAGAGTGACTGCAGAGTGCAGAGTGACTGCAGAGTGCAGAGTGACTGCAGAGTGCAGAGTGACTGCAGAGTGCAGAGTGACTGCAGAGTGCAGAGTGACTGCAGAGTGCAGAGTGACTGCAGAGTGCAGAGTGACTGCAGAGTGCAGAGTGACTGCAGAGTGCAGAGTGACTGCAGAGTGCAGAGTGACTGCAGAGTGCAGAGTGACTGCAGAGTGACGGCGAGTGACAGCAGAGTGCAGAGTGCAGAGTGACTGCAGAGTGCAGAGTGCAGAGTGACTGCAGAGTGCAGAGTGACTGCAGAGTGCAGAGTGACTGCAGAGTGCAGAGTGACTGCAGAGTGCAGAGTGACTGCAGAGTGCAGAGTGACTGCAGAGTGCAGAGTGACTGCAGAGTGCAGAGTGACAGCAGAGTGCAGAGTGACGGCGAGTGCAGAGTGACGGCGAGTGCAGAGTGACGGCGAGTGCAGAGTGACGGCGAGTGCAGAGTGACGGCGAGTGCAGAGTGACGGCGAGTGCAGAGTGACGGCGAGTGCAGAGTGACGGCGAGTGCAGAGTGACGGCGAGTGCAGAGTGACGGCGAGTGCAGAGTGACGGCGAGTGCAGAGTGACGGCGAGTGCAGAGTGACGGCGAGTGCAGAGTGACGGCGAGTGCAGAGTGACGGCGAGTGCAGAGTGACGGCGAGTGCAGAGTGACGGCGAGTGCAGAGTGACGGCGAGTGCAGAGTGACGGCGAGTGACAGCAGAGTGCAGAGTGACGCAGAGTGCAGAGTGACTGCAGAGTGCAGAGTGACTGCAGAGTGCAGAGTGACTGCAGAGTGCAGAGTGACTGCAGAGTGCAGAGTGACTGCAGAGTGACTGCAGAGTGCAGAGTGACTGCAGAGTGCAGAGTGACTGCAGAGTGCAGAGTGACTGCAGAGTGCAGAGTGACTGCAGAGTGCAGAGTGACTGCAGAGTGCAGAGTGACTGCAGAGTGCAGAGTGACTGCAGAGTGCAGAGTGACTGCAGAGTGCAGAGTGACTGCAGAGTGCAGAGTGACTGCAGAGTGCAGAGTGACTGCAGAGTGCAGAGTGACTGCAGAGTGCAGAGTGACTGCAGAGTGCAGAGTGACTGCAGAGTGCAGAGTGACTGCAGAGTGCAGAGTGACTGCAGAGTGCAGAGTGACTGCAGAGTGCAGAGTGACTGCAGAGTGCAGAGTGACTGCAGAGTGACGGCGAGTGCAGAGTGACGGCGAGTGACAGCAGAGTGACGGCGAGTGACAGCAGAGTGACGGCGAGTGACAGCAGAGTGACGGCGAGTGACAGCAGAGTGACGGCGAGTGACAGCAGAGTGCAGAGTGACGGCGAGTGACAGCAGAGTGCAGAGTGACGGCGAGTGACAGCAGAGTGCAGAGTGACGGCGAGTGACAGCAGAGTGCAGAGTGACGGCGAGTGACAGCAGAGTGCAGAGTGACGGCGAGTGACAGCAGAGTGCAGAGTGACGGCGAGTGACAGCAGAGTGCAGAGTGACGGCGAGTGACTGCAGAGTGCAGAGTGACGGCGAGTGACAGCAGAGTGCAGAGTGACGGCGAGTGACTGCAGAGTGCAGAGTGACTGCAGAGTGCAGAGTGACTGCAGAGTGCAGAGTGACTGCAGAGTGCAGAGTGACTGCAGAGTGCAGAGTGACTGCAGAGTGCAGAGTGACTGCAGAGTGCAGAGTGACTGCAGAGTGCAGAGTGACTGCAGAGTGCAGAGTGACTGCAGAGTGCAGAGTGACTGCAGAGTGCAGAGTGACTGCAGAGTGCAGAGTGACTGCAGAGTGCAGAGTGACTGCAGAGTGCAGAGTGACGGCGAGTGACAGCAGAGTGACGGCGAGTGACAGCAGAGTGACGGCGAGTGACAGCAGAGTGACGGCGAGTGACAGCAGAGTGACGGCGAGTGACAGCAGAGTGCAGAGTGACGGCGAGTGCAGAGTGACGGCGAGTGCAGAGTGACAGCGAGTGCAGAGTGACGGCGAGTGACAGCAGAGTGCAGAGTGACGGCGAGTGACAGCAGAGTGACGGCGAGTGACAGCAGAGTGCAGAGTGACGGCGAGTGACTGCAGAGTGCAGAGTGACGGCGAGTGACTGCAGAGTGCAGAGTGACTGCAGAGTGCAGAGTGACTGCAGAGTGCAGAGTGACTGCAGAGTGCAGAGTGACTGCAGAGTGCAGAGTGACTGCAGAGTGCAGAGTGACTGCAGAGTGCAGAGTGACTGCAGAGTGCAGAGTGACTGCAGAGTGCAGAGTGACTGCAGAGTGCAGAGTGACTGCAGAGTGCAGAGTGACTGCAGAGTGACTGCAGAGTGCAGAGTGACTGCAGAGTGCAGAGTGACGGCGAGTGCAGAGTGACGGCGAGTGCAGAGTGACGGCGAGTGCAGAGTGACGGCGAGTGCAGAGTGACGGCGAGTGCAGAGTGACGGCGAGTGCAGAGTGACGGCGAGTGCAGAGTGACGGCGAGTGCAGAGTGACGGCGAGTGCAGAGTGACGGCGAGTGCAGAGTGACGGCGAGTGCAGAGTGACGGCGAGTGCAGAGTGACGGCGAGTGCAGAGTGACGGCGAGTGCAGAGTGACGGCGAGTGCAGAGTGACGGCGAGTGCAGAGTGACGGCGAGTGCAGAGTGACGGCGAGTGCAGAGTGACGGCGAGTGCAGAGTGACGGCGAGTGCAGAGTGACGGCGAGTGCAGAGTGACGGCGAGTGCAGAGTGACGGCGAGTGCAGAGTGACGGCGAGTGCAGAGTGACGGCGAGTGCAGAGTGACGGCGAGTGCAGAGTGACGGCGAGTGCAGAGTGACGGCGAGTGCAGAGTGACGGCGAGTGCAGAGTGACGGCGAGTGACAGCAGAGTGCAGAGTGACGGCGAGTGACAGCAGAGTGCAGAGTGACGGCGAGTGACAGCAGAGTGCAGAGTGACGGCGAGTGACAGCAGAGTGCAGAGTGACGGCGAGTGACAGCAGAGTGCAGAGTGACGGCGAGTGACAGCAGAGTGCAGAGTGACGGCGAGTGACAGCAGAGTGCAGAGTGACGGCGAGTGACAGCAGAGTGCAGAGTGACGGCGAGTGACTGCAGAGTGCAGAGTGACGGCGAGTGACTGCAGAGTGCAGAGTGACTGCAGAGTGCAGAGTGACTGCAGAGTGCAGAGTGACTGCAGAGTGCAGAGGGACGGCGAGTGCAGAGTGACGGCGAGTGCAGAGTGACGGCGAGTGACAGCAGAGTGCAGAGTGACGGCGAGTGACAGCAGAGTGCAGAGTGACGGCGAGTGACAGCAGAGTGCAGAGTGACGGCGAGTGACAGCAGAGTGCAGAGTGACGGGGAGTGACAGCAGAGTGCAGAGTGACGGCGAGTGACTGCAGAGTGCAGAGTGCAGAGTGACTGCAGAGTGACTGCAGAGTGCAGAGTGACTGCAGAGTGCAGAGTGACTGCAGAGTGCAGAGTGACTGCAGAGTGCAGAGTGACTGCAGAGTGCAGAGTGACTGCAGAGTGCAGAGTGACTGCAGAGTGCAGAGTGACTGCAGAGTGCAGAGTGACTGCAGAGTGCAGAGTGACTGCAGAGTGCAGAGTGACTGCAGAGTGCAGAGTGACTGCAGAGTGCAGAGTGACTGCAGAGTGCAGAGTGACTGCAGAGTGCAGAGTGACTGCAGAGTGCAGAGTGACTGCAGAGTGCAGAGTGACTGCAGAGTGACGGCGAGTGACAGCAGAGTGCAGAGTGACGGCGAGTGACAGCAGAGTGCAGAGTGACGGCGAGTGACAGCAGAGTGCAGAGTGACGCAGAGTGCAGAGTGCAGAGTGACTGCAGAGTGCAGAGTGACTGCAGAGTGCAGAGTGACTGCAGAGTGCAGAGTGACTGCAGAGTGCAGAGTGACTGCAGAGTGCAGAGTGACTGCAGAGTGCAGAGTGACTGCAGAGTGCAGAGTGACTGCAGAGTGCAGAGTGACTGCAGAGTGCAGAGTGACTGCAGAGTGCAGAGTGACTGCAGAGTGCAGAGTGACTGCAGAGTGCAGAGTGACTGCAGAGTGCAGAGTGACTGCAGAGTGCAGAGTGACTGCAGAGTGCAGAGTGACTGCAGAGTGCAGAGTGACTGCAGAGTGCAGAGTGACTGCAGAGTGCAGAGTGACTGCAGAGTGCAGAGTGACTGCAGAGTGCAGAGTGACTGCAGAGTGCAGAGTGACTGCAGAGTGCAGAGTGACTGCAGAGTGCAGAGTGACAGCAGAGTGCAGAGTGACGGCGAGTGACAGCAGAGTGCAGAGTGACGGCGAGTGACAGCAGAGTGCAGAGTGACGGCGAGTGACAGCAGAGTGCAGAGTGACGGCGAGTGACAGCAGAGTGCAGAGTGCAGAGTGACTGCAGAGTGCAGAGTGCAGAGTGACTGCAGAGTGCAGAGTGACTGCAGAGTGCAGAGTGACTGCAGAGTGCAGAGTGACTGCAGAGTGCAGAGTGACTGCAGAGTGCAGAGTGACTGCAGAGTGCAGAGTGACTGCAGAGTGCAGAGTGACTGCAGAGTGCAGAGTGACTGCAGAGTGCAGAGTGACAGCAGAGTGCAGAGTGACGGCGAGTGCAGAGTGACGGCGAGTGCAGAGTGACGGCGAGTGCAGAGTGACGGCGAGTGCAGAGTGACAGCGAGTGCAGAGTGACAGCGAGTGCAGAGTGACGGCGAGTGACAGCAGAGTGCAGAGTGACGGCGAGTGACAGCAGAGTGCAGAGTGCAGAGTGACTGCAGAGTGCAGAGTGACTGCAGAGTGACTGCAGAGTGCAGAGTGACTGCAGAGTGCAGAGTGACTGCAGAGTGCAGAGTGACTGCAGAGTGCAGAGTGACTGCAGAGTGCAGAGTGACTGCAGAGTGCAGAGTGACTGCAGAGTGCAGAGTGACTGCAGAGTGCAGAGTGACTGCAGAGTGCAGAGTGACTGCAGAGTGCAGAGTGACTGCAGAGTGCAGAGTGACTGCAGAGTGCAGAGTGACTGCAGAGTGCAGAGTGACTGCAGAGTGCAGAGTGACTGCAGAGTGCAGAGTGACTGCAGAGTGCAGAGTGACTGCAGAGTGCAGAGTGACTGCAGAGTGCAGAGTGACTGCAGAGTGCAGAGTGACTGCAGAGTGCAGAGTGACTGCAGAGTGCAGAGTGACTGCAGAGTGCAGAGTGACTGCAGAGTGCAGAGTGACTGCAGAGTGCAGAGTGACTGCAGAGTGCAGAGTGACTGCAGAGTGCAGAGTGACTGCAGAGTGCAGAGTGACTGCAGAGTGCAGAGTGACTGCAGAGTGCAGAGTGACTGCAGAGTGCAGAGTGACTGCAGAGTGACGGCGAGTGCAGAGTGACAGCGAGTGCAGAGTGACGGCGAGTGACAGCAGAGTGACAGCAGAGTGACGGCGAGTGACAGCAGAGTGACGGCGAGTGACAGCAGAGTGCAGAGTGACGGCGAGTGACAGCAGAGTGCAGAGTGACGGCGAGTGACAGCAGAGTGCAGAGTGACGGCGAGTGACAGCAGAGTGCAGAGTGACGGCGAGTGACAGCAGAGTGCAGAGTGACGGCGAGTGACAGCAGAGTGCAGAGTGACGGCGAGTGACTGCAGAGTGCAGAGTGACTGCAGAGTGCAGAGTGACTGCAGAGTGCAGAGTGACTGCAGAGTGCAGAGTGACTGCAGAGTGCAGAGTGACTGCAGAGTGCAGAGTGACTGCAGAGTGCAGAGTGACTGCAGAGTGCAGAGTGACTGCAGAGTGCAGAGTGACTGCAGAGTGCAGAGTGACTGCAGAGTGCAGAGTGACTGCAGAGTGCAGAGTGACTGCAGAGTGCAGAGTGACTGCAGAGTGCAGAGTGACGGCGAGTGACAGCAGAGTGACGGCGAGTGACAGCAGAGTGACGGCGAGTGACAGCAGAGTGACGGCGAGTGACAGCAGAGTGCAGAGTGACGGCGAGTGCAGAGTGACGGCGAGTGCAGAGTGACAGCGAGTGCAGAGTGACGGCGAGTGACAGCAGAGTGCAGAGTGACAGCAGAGTGCAGAGTGACAGCAGAGTGCAGAGTGACAGCAGAGTGCAGAGTGACAGCAGAGTGCAGAGTGACAGCAGAGTGCAGAGTGACAGTGTTAGACGGGGACCTGGAGGGTTGGCCGAGCACAGTGATCGCACAGACAGGTAACTTCCCCCCCACAGATGGACACCACACAAAGTTCAGGGTAACACCTTTTATAGGCACTTCTGGGAGTAGAGTGGTACGATACAAGGCAATCAGGACACGATGATCCACTCAATTCTAGTCTCTAGTAGGGGAAGGGGGTAGCGGGACAGTCTGGGTACCCACGGGTACGGGGGTGTAACGGTGATGGCTCACAATCCTCGTGTTCGGAGGGGTCAGACCGCGGCAGCGCCGGCAGGTCCCGAAGAGGTCGTAGGTGGCAACGGGCCGCGGCAGCGCCAGCAGGTCCCAACGAGGATGAAGGTTACAACGGGCCGCGGCAGCGCCAGCAGGTCCCACGAGAATGCAGGTTGCAACGGGCCGCGGCAGCGCCAGCAGGTCCCACGAGGATGAAGGTTACAACGGACCGCGGCAGCGCCAGCAGGTCCCACAAGAATGCAGGTTGCAACGGGCCGCGGCAGCGCCAGCAGGTCCCACGAGGATGAAGGTTACAACGGGCCGCGGCAGCGCCAGCAGGTCCCAACGAGGATGAAGGTTGCAACGGGCCGCGGCAGCGCCAGCAGGTCCCACGAGGATGAAGGTTGCAGAGGGCCGCGGCAGCGCCAGCAGGCAGGACAATAGTTCACAAGGCAGGGCTGTGGCAGCGCCAGCAGTCCGTCAAGGATGAGTTCGTCGCGGTGTCTCTCGACTCCAGGATACAACTGCCTTCCTGTCCTGGGGCTGCCTCAGTTATAGGTCTGGCGCTCTTTGATGTCCGGACCCTCGCTCTTGGAGGTCGGGAGGTCTGGGATGAGGGAGTCCAGACACCCAGCAGGGGGGTGGAGCCAGCGCCCGAGGAGGCTGGGGGTGCTCGGCACCTGGCGGGGGAGAGCCATCGACACTTCGTACTCCCATTGACCTGCCAAGTGGGCCGTTCACCTCCTGGGTGGAGGGTGGTGCCGGGATGTCGGGGCCTTGCCAGGCCCAGGGTTGGGGTCGGGCTGAGGCCGCACGGCCGCGTGGTGCCGTGTCCAAGATGGCGGCTGGGCCGGGCAATGGTGCTGACGGTGGCCCGGGCCCTGTCCTGCGGGGAGGGAGCGAGCCCTTCATGTGGCCTGTCCAACAGACAGCAGAGTGACAGTGAGTGCAGAGTGACAGCAGAGTGACAGTGAGTGACAGTGAGTGCAGAGTGACAGCAGAGTGACAGCAGAGTGCAGAGTGACAGCAGAGTGACAGCGAGTGCAGAGTGACAGCAGAGTGACAGCGAGTGCAGAGTGACAGCAGAGTGACAGCGAGTGCAGAGTGACAGCAGAGTGACAGCGAGTGCAGAGTGACAGCAGAGTGCAGAGTGACAGCAGAGTGCAGAGTGACAGCAGAGTGCAGAGTGACAGCAGAGTGCAGAGTGACAGCAGAGTGCAGAGTGACAGCAGAGTGCAGAGTGACTGCAGAGTGACTGCAGAGTGACTGCAGAGTGACTGCAGAGTGACTGCAGAGTGACTGCAGAGTGCAGAGTGACTGCAGAGTGCAGAGTGACAGCGAAGTGCAGAGTGACAGCGAAGTGCAGAGTGACAGCGAGTGCAGAGTGACAGCGAGTGCAGAGTGACAGCGAGTGCAGAGTGACAGCGAGTGCAGAGTGACAGCGAGTGCAGAGTGACAGCGAGTGCAGAGTGACAGCGAGTGCAGAGTGACAGCGAGTGCAGAGTGACAGCGAGTGCAGAGTGACAGCGAGTGCAGAGTGACAGCGAGTGCAGAGTGACAGCGAGTGCAGAGTGACAGCAGAGTGCAGAGTGACAGCAGAGTGCAGAGTGACAGCAGAGTGAGTGCAGAGTGACAGCAGAGTGACTGCAGAGTGCAGAGTGACTGCAGAGTGCAGAGTGACTGCAGAGTGCAGAGTGACTGCAGAGTGCAGAGTGACTGCAGAGTGCAGAGTGACTGCAGAGTGCAGAGTGACTGCAGAGTGCAGAGTGACTGCAGAGTGCAGAGTGACTGCAGAGTGCAGAGTGACTGCAGAGTGCAGAGTGACTGCAGAGTGCAGAGTGACTGCAGAGTGCAGAGTGACTGCAGAGTGCAGAGTGACTGCAGAGTGCAGAGTGACTGCAGAGTGCAGAGTGACTGCAGAGTGCAGAGTGACTGCAGAGTGCAGAGTGACTGCAGAGTGCAGAGTGACAGCGACAGCAGAGTGACAGCAGAGTGCAGAGTGACAGCAGAGTGCAGAGTGACAGCAGAGTGCAGAGTGACAGCAGAGTGCAGAGTGACAGCAGAGTGCAGAGTGACAGCAGAGTGCAGAGTGACAGCAGAGTGCAGAGTGACAGCAGAGTGCAGAGTGACAGCAGAGTGCAGAGTGACAGCAGAGTGACAGCGAGTGCAGAGTGACAGCAGAGTGCAGAGTGACAGCAGAGTGACAGCGAGTGCAGAGTGACAGCGAGTGCAGAGTGACAGCGAGTGCAGAGTGACAGCGAGTGCAGAGTGACAGCGAGTGCAGAGTGACAGCGAGTGCAGAGTGACAGCGAGTGCAGAGTGACAGCGAGTGCAGAGTGACAGCGAGTGCAGAGTGCAGAGTGACAGCGAGTGCAGAGTGACAGCGAGTGCAGAGTGACAGCGAGTGCAGAGTGACAGCAGAGTGCAGAGTGACAGCAGAGTGCAGAGTGACAGCAGAGTGCAGAGTGACAGCAGAGTGCAGAGTGACAGCAGAGTGCAGAGTGACAGCAGAGTGCAGAGTGACAGCAGAGTGCAGAGTGACAGCAGAGTGCAGAGTGACAGCAGAGTGCAGAGTGACAGCAGAGTGCAGAGTGACAGCAGAGTGCAGAGTGACAGCAGAGTGCAGAGTGACAGCAGAGTGCAGAGTGACTGCAGAGTGCAGAGTGACTGCAGAGTGCAGAGTGACTGCAGAGTGCAGAGTGACTGCAGAGTGCAGAGTGACTGCAGAGTGCAGAGTGACTGCAGAGTGCAGAGTGACTGCAGAGTGCAGAGTGACTGCAGAGTGCAGAGTGACTGCAGAGTGCAGAGTGACTGCAGAGTGCAGAGTGACTGCAGAGTGCAGAGTGACTGCAGAGTGCAGAGTGACTGCAGAGTGCAGAGTGACTGCAGAGTGCAGAGTGACTGCAGAGTGCAGAGTGACTGCAGAGTGCAGAGTGACTGCAGAGTGCAGAGTGACTGCAGAGTGCAGAGTGACTGCAGAGTGCAGAGTGACTGCAGAGTGCAGAGTGACTGCAGAGTGCAGAGTGACTGCAGAGTGCAGAGTGACTGCAGAGTGCAGAGTGACTGCAGAGTGCAGAGTGACTGCAGAGTGCAGAGTGACTGCAGAGTGACAGCGACAGCAGAGTGACAGCGACAGCAGAGTGACAGCAGAGTGCAGAGTGACAGCAGAGTGCAGAGTGACAGCAGAGTGACAGCGAGTGCAGAGTGACAGCAGAGTGCAGAGTGACAGCAGAGTGACAGCGAGTGCAGAGTGACAGCGAGTGCAGAGTGACAGCGAGTGCAGAGTGACAGCGAGTGCAGAGTGACAGCGAGTGCAGAGTGACAGCGAGTGCAGAGTGACAGCGAGTGCAGAGTGACAGCGAGTGCAGAGTGACAGCGAGTGCAGAGTGACAGCGAGTGCAGAGTGACAGCGAGTGCAGAGTGACAGCGAGTGCAGAGTGACAGCAGAGTGCAGAGTGACAGCAGAGTGCAGAGTGACAGTGAGTGCAGAGTGACAGTGAGTGCAGAGTGACAGCAGAGTGACAGTGAGTGCAGAGTGACAGTGAGTGCAGAGTGACAGTGAGTGCAGAGTGACAGTGAGTGCAGAGTGACAGCACAGTGAACAGCAGAGTGACAGCGACTGCAGAGTGACAGCGACTGCAGAGTGACAGCGACTGCAGAGTGACAGCGACTGCAGAGTGACAGCGACTGCAGAGTGACAGCGACTGCAGAGTGACAGCAGAGTGACAGCGAGTGCAGAGTGACAGCAGAGTGACAGCAGAGTGACAGTGAGTGCAGAGTGACAGTGAGTGCAGAGTGACAGTGAGTGCAGAGTGACAGTGAGTGCAGAGTGACAGTGAGTGCAGAGTGACAGTGAGTGCAGAGTGACAGTGAGTGCAGAGTGACAGTGAGTGCAGAGTGACAGTGAGTGCAGAGTGACAGCACAGAGACAGCAGAGTGACAGTGAGTGCAGAGTGACAGCACAGTGACAGCGACAGCAGAGTGACAGCGACTGCAGAGTGACAGCGACTGCAGAGTGACAGCGACTGCAGAGTGACAGCGACTGCAGAGTGACAGCGACTGCAGAGTGACAGCGACTGCAGAGTGACAGCGACTGCAGAGTGACAGCGACTGCAGAGTGACAGCGACTGCAGAGTGACAGCGACTGCAGAGTGACAGCGACTGCAGAGTGACAGCGACTGCAGAGTGACAGCGACTTCAGAGTGACAGCGACTGCAGAGTGACAGCGACTGCAGAGTGACAGCGACTGCAGAGTGACAGCGACTGCAGAGTGACAGCGACTGCAGAGTGACAGCGACTGCAGAGTGACAGCGAGTGCAGAGTGACAGCAGAGTGACAGCGAGTGCAGAGTGACAGCAGAGTGACAGCGAGTGCAGAGTGACAGATGAGTGCAGAGTGACAGTGAGTGCAGAGTGACAGTGAGTGCAGAGTGACAGTGAGTGGCAGAGTGACAGTGAGTGCAGAGTGACAGTGAGTGCAGAGTGACAGTGAGTGCAGAGTGACAGTGAGTGCAGAGTGACAGTGAGTGCAGAGTGACAGTGAGTGCAGAGTGACAGTGAGTGCAGAGTGACAGCAGAGTGACAGCACAGTGACAGCGACTGCAGAGTGACAGCAGAGTGACAGCACAGTGACAGCGACTGCAGAGTGACAGCGACTGCAGAGTGACAGCGACTGCAGAGTGACAGCGACTGCAGAGTGACAGCGACTGCAGAGTGACAGCGACTGCAGAGTGACAGCGACTGCAGAGTGACAGCGACTGCAGAGTGACAGCGACTGCAGAGTGACAGCGACTGCAGAGTGACAGCGACTGCAGAGTGACAGCGACTGCAGAGTGACAGCGACTGCAGAGTGACAGCGACTGCAGAGTGACAGCGACTGCAGAGTGACAGCGACTGCAGAGTGACAGCAGAGTGACAGTGAGTGCAGAGTGACAGTGAGTGCAGAGTGACAGTGAGTGCAGAGTGACAGTGAGTGCAGAGTGACAGTGAGTGCAGAGTGACAGTGAGTGCAGAGTGACAGTGAGTGCAGAGTGACAGTGAGTGCAGAGTGACAGTGAGTGCAGAGTGACAGCACAGTGACAGCAGAGTGACAGTGAGTGCAGAGTGACAGCACAGTGACAGCGACTGCAGAGTGACAGCGACTGCAGAGTGACAGCGACTGCAGAGTGACAGCGACTGCAGAGTGACAGCGACTGCAGAGTGACAGCGACTGCAGAGTGACAGCGACTGCAGAGTGACAGCGACTGCAGAGTGACAGCGACTGCAGAGTGACAGCGACTGCAGAGTGACAGCGACTGCAGAGTGACAGCGACAGCAGAGTGACAGCGAGTGCAGAGTGACAGCACAGTGACAGCGACTGCAGAGTGACAGCGACTGCAGAGTGACAGCGACTGCAGAGTGACAGCGACTGCAGAGTGACAGCGACTGCAGAGTGACAGCGACTGCAGAGTGACAGCGACTGCAGAGTGACAGCGACTGCAGAGTGACAGCGACTGCAGAGTGACAGCGACTGCAGAGTGACAGCGACAGCAGAGTGACAGCGACAGCAGAGTGACAGCGACAGCAGAGTGACAGCAGAGTGACAGCGAGTGCAGAGTGACAGCAGAGTGACAGCGAGTGCAGAGTGACAGCAGAGTGACAGCGAGTGCAGAGTGACAGCAGAGTGACAGCGAGTGCAGAGTGACAGCAGAGTGACAGTGAGTGCAGAGTGACAGTGAGTGCAGAGTGACAGTGAGTGCAGAGTGACAGTAGAGTGCAGAGTGACAGTAGAGTGCAGAGTGACTGCAGAGTGCAGAGTGAGTGCAGAGTGACTGCAGAGTGCAGAGTGACTGCAGAGTGCAGAGTGACTGCAGAGTGCAGAGTGACTGCAGAGTGCAGAGTGACTGCAGAGTGCAGAGTGACTGCAGAGTGCAGAGTGACTGCAGAGTGCAGAGTGACTGCAGAGTGCAGAGTGACTGCAGAGTGCAGAGTGACTGCAGAGTGCAGAGTGACTGCAGAGTGCAGAGTGACTGCAGAGTGCAGAGTGACTGCAGAGTGCAGAGTGACTGCAGAGTGCAGAGTGACTGCAGAGTGCAGAGTGACTGCAGAGTGCAGAGTGACTGCAGAGTGCAGAGTGACTGCAGAGTGCAGAGTGACTGCAGAGTGCAGAGTGACTGCAGAGTGCAGAGTGACTGCAGAGTGCAGAGTGACTGCAGAGTGCAGAGTGACTGCAGAGTGCAGAGTGACTGCAGAGTGCAGAGTGACTGCAGAGTGACTGCAGAGTGCAGAGTGACTGCAGAGTGACTGCAGAGTGCAGAGTGACTGCAGAGTGACTGCAGAGTGCAGAGTGACTGCAGAGTGACTGCAGAGTGCAGAGTGACTGCAGAGTGACTGCAGAGTGCAGAGTGACTGCAGAGTGACTGCAGAGTGCAGAGTGACTGCAGAGTGACTGCAGAGTGCAGAGTGACTGCAGAGTGACTGCAGAGTGCAGAGTGACTGCAGAGTGACTGCAGAGTGCAGAGTGACTGCAGAGTGACTGCAGAGTGCAGAGTGACTGCAGAGTGACTGCAGAGTGCAGAGTGACTGCAGAGTGACTGCAGAGTGCAGAGTGACTGCAGAGTGACTGCAGAGTGCAGAGTGACTGCAGAGTGACTGCAGAGTGCAGAGTGACTGCAGAGTGACTGCAGAGTGCAGAGTGACAGCAGAGTGACTGCAGAGTGACTGCAGAGTGCAGAGTGACTGCAGAGTGACTGCAGAGTGCAGAGTGACTGCAGAGTGACTGCAGAGTGCAGAGTGACTGCAGAGTGACTGCAGAGTGCAGAGTGACTGCAGAGTGACTGCAGAGTGCAGAGTGACAGCAGAGTGACTGCAGAGTGCAGAGTGACAGCAGAGTGCAGAGTGACAGCAGAGTGCAGAGTGACAGCAGAGTGCAGAGTGACAGCAGAGTGCAGAGTGACAGCAGAGTGCAGAGTGACAGCAGAGTGCAGAGTGACAGCAGAGTGCAGAGTGACAGCAGAGTGCAGAGTGACAGCAGAGTGCAGAGTGACAGCAGAGTGCAGAGTGCAGAGTGACAGCAGAGTGCAGAGTGACAGCAGAGTGCAGAGTGACAGCAGAGTGCAGAGTGACAGCAGAGTGCAGAGTGACAGCAGAGTGCAGAGTGACAGCAGAGTGCAGAGTGACAGCAGAGTGCAGAGTGACAGCAGAGTGCAGAGTGACAGCAGAGTGCAGAGTGACAGCAGAGTGCAGAGTGACAGCAGAGTGACAGCGAGTGCAGAGTGACAGCGAGTGCAGAGTGACAGCGAGTGCAGAGTGACAGCGAGTGCAGAGTGACAGCGAGTGCAGAGTGACAGCGAGAGCAGAGTGACAGCGAGTGCAGAGTGACAGCAGAGTGACAGCGAGTGCAGAGTGACAGCGAGAGCAGAGTGACAGCGAGTGCAGAGTGACAGCAGAGTGACAGCGAGTGCAGAGTGACAGCAGAGTGCAGAGTGACAGCAGAGTGCAGAGTGACAGCAGAGTGCAGAGTGACAGCAGAGTGCAGAGTGACAGCAGAGTGCAGAGTGACAGCAGAGTGCAGAGTGACAGCAGAGTGCAGAGTGACAGCAGAGTGCAGAGTGACAGCGACTGCAGAGTGACAGCGACTGCAGAGTGACAGCGACAGCAGAGTGACAGCAGAGTGACAGCAGAGTGACAGCGAGTGCAGAGTGACAGCGAGTGCAGAGTGACAGCAGAGTGACAGCGACTGCAGAGTGACAGCGACTGCAGAGTGACAGCGACTGCAGAGTGACAGCAGAGTGACAGCGAGTGCAGAGTGACAGCGAGTGCAGAGTGACAGCAGAGTGACAGCGAGTGCAGAGTGACAGTGACTGCAGAGTGACAGTGACTGCAGAGTGACAGTGACTGCAGAGTGACAGCGAGTGCAGAGTGACAGCGAGTGCAGAGTGACAGCGAGTGCAGAGTGACAGCGAGTGCAGAGTGACAGCGAGTGCAGAGTGACTGCAGAGACAGTGTGTAAGGGTGCAGGGTGCACATTGTGTGAGTGTGCAGAATGAGTGTGCAGGGTAAACAGTGTGTGACTATGCAGGGTGACATTGGGAGTGTGCGGGTGAGCAGTGTGTGAATGTGTAGGGGCAGTGTGTGAGTGTGCAGAAAACACCACACACACATACACCACACACACATAACGCACACACAAACCACACACCTCAGTCTCTCAACACCACACACTTGTCACCACTCAACACAACACACTCACCACCACACTCACTCCCCAGGCTCACCCCCACAGACTCACCACCACACACTCACCAGCACACAGAAAACAACACACACAACAACACACCCCCAGCCGTCAATGAATGCTTTCACCATGCACAAACACCAACAACCATCATCCATCTGTGCACGCTTTTACCAAGCACACACCCACCAGCCGTCAGTGCACCCTTCCACCAGGCACACACACCTCCAGCCGGCAGTGCACTTTTCCACCAAGCAATTGCAGTATGGTACACTTTACTTTTAAACATATTCATATAAAGCACAGCATGCCACCATTGGTAAAATTACAATTCAACCAACATGCTTCCACTACACACCACATGCACACACTCCATAACACATGGCAAAAAGACATTGGCATTTACAATGCCATTAGCTCAAACTCAAATAAATCCGAGCCCGATTGCATTTCTAATGCTTGTTTTATATGCTTAGGACCCTTGTTTCTTTAAACTTAACTCTTTTTAGATGGCAGGTGTCATTTTGTTAATCTGCTGTCTGTTCTGCCTTGATTGCTGCAAATCCTTGGTGACCCAGCTCACTCATTTAGGTCCTCTGTGCTGCCTCCAAAGGATACATGGGTTCGGAGACTTTTGCTCTTCACTTTAGGGGTAAGCTATGACCTTTTTAGCTCCTGAAGCCCATATGCTCTCCATAAATCACAGCACCGTTCCAGGACAACAGTTGTGTTCCACACAGAGTCCGAGTGCACTTTGCTCTTCTATCGCCATACGGGTCTTCCTGGTCTTTCTGCAGTGTTTTTGCCATCATGATGACAGGCAATGTGTTCTTAACATCAGCATTTCCACTGGGTCCTGGTAGTAGTCTTTAATCCATCTTGTGGCCGGCTTTGCAGGGTGTCACATACTGACACAGAGAGGCTCCTACTGTGCCGCAATCTTTGGTGAAAGTTTCAGGAGGAGAGTTTTCATCCATTTTAGGAACTCCTAAAACTTGTATGCCTGGAATTTGAGTGGCTACTTTTTGCTCACCACATATAACCACAACAAATTCACCTGGAGCATCAAGGCGCCAGTCAGAACATCATTGAGAGCTACATAGTGGTGATGACTTGTCATTGCTTCAGAATGTTCTTGATCTTGTCTGGCACCTTGGAAAATAGTTCATTTGAGAAATCTGCTGGAGTCATCTACAACATCCATCCTAAACAATTTTACTGACGTCAGGTAACTTGTTCTCTGCACTCATTTGCTGTTATTCACATAAAAAATCACTGCTTCATACGTTAAAAGAACATTTACTTTGCATGCTGCTCCGATTATTTGGACACAATAAATCTTTGAGTATGTTAATTTATTGTGGTAATATTTTGAACATATTTAGATGAAATTTTCACAGACCTTTTTAAATGTTGTTTAATGTTCATTTTACTGTTTACTCTTTGTACAGCACTGTGATGCCTAAATAACCCCGCCTGTGCTTAATGTAACCTGTGCTGATTATGAAGAACGTTTTGTGCAGTGAATACCTAGTCGCCTACCATCTGACTGAAGACTTTGTAAAAGTTGTATGTGAGTTGATCAGCGGTCAGCATTGGACACAGTTTTTGAATGTGGTCTCAGCTTCCACTTTCAGACTGAATTCCAGCTAGAGCACAAACATTTTACAACAGTCTTCACAGAGTGCCTAATAACTTTGGAAAAATCAGTGTTTGACTCAAACCTACATTTTGATGCCTTTCAAAAACTTAAATACGATTTGAGAGAATGTTATTGTTTAGAAGTATTTCATGTATGTTAAAGTTTACTAGCCTTTGATTCATAATCATATGAAACATTTTTTTTCTTCATATACTTTTGTTTGATTATGTCCCTCCCTACCAAACACATTAACAGGCCATCTAATTCCTGCTTCAGATTTTTCATGCCCAATTGTTGCTTGCAGGTTCATTATGTCTTCTTCATTTCAATATTAATTTTATTAAAACAGGTAATGGCGATATCCTGTCTTATGAAGATGCTAATCGAGCTTTGAAGACTGATGTTTCCGGAATCATGATTGCAAGGCAAGAGTGTATATAGAACTTGAACGTTAATTTTATGGTCACTGACTGCATTTTCTGTTCATTGTGATTGGGCAAAACAAATGTAATAGCTCTGCTTCCCTCTAGTGAGCAGTTCTTTCACCTTTCTTGTTGTACATGATTCTGTATAAAGAATGAAATATATAGAGCTGCATTCCAAAACATTGAATTTGGAATGATTTTAAGACACCAGCAAGAGTTTTTGCGGCTGAATTCAGTCCCTTGTTACGTTTGGCATTTTCTTTCATTATTGTCATACGTGTGTTTTTAATTGTTGATTTTTTTTTTTTTACATTTCCATCACACTTTGCTTATGCAAGTTGTAGAATGCCATTCTGCTAACTCTGAAAAGAATGATTATTTGGAAGAATATCCCTTTGATACTAGTTATTGTGGCATCCATGCTTGGAATATTCGTTGACTGGCATAGCGTAGATTCTCTATGCTCATGTAAGATATCTTGCTTCCCAAACAGATTCATAAGACAGGTTAAAGTGACCCCATGCTCTCACTATTGGGTCACTGCGAGTTATTAACTGCTCTTCTACTGTGTTGCTGAGTTTGTGGGATATAGAGCCATAAATACTAATAATGGAAAGATTTTCCTCTGCAAGTCTAACGTGCAAAACCCATCTACCCTTGGTTGACCTTTCCCAGACTCTTTTAATAATTGTACATATCTGAAAGAAACAGGTTAGTATTAGATTCCTTACCTTAGAATATCCCCAGGTGTCAGACTGGATCCGTAAACATTTGCGTAGCAGTACCCTTGCTCATCGGTAGGCATCGTCTGCGGCTCCGCGTCCGTCGTCAGCGTCGTGGGCGCCGGAATGATGTCGCCGGAGTACTTCGACGCCGCCCTCGCGCGCTGATGTCGGTTCTTCTTTTTTCCGCGCCAGCAAGCGCCGATCCGGAAAAAGTGGTACCCTTAGTCAATTTTTGACTAAGCTGTTTTGATCATTTTTGATCTACTTCGAAGTCTGTACGACTCTGACGGTGCCGGTAGGGATGCCCAGGTTCATACCCTGCGCCGACTGCAACTGACTGATGTCTGTGTCCGACCCCCTTCGCCGCTGTCTTCATTGCCTAGGCCTCGACCACGACGACAAGGCCTGCTCCGACTGTCGAGCCCTGACGTCTAAGGCTAGGCGGGAGCGGTCCCGCAAGCGGCTCGAGCTCCGGCAGTCGGCCCCGCGCCGCTTGAGGTCCCGGTCCGCGAGTAGGCCGAGGGACCGGTCGTGGGGTCGGAGCCACCATGGCTCCGGGAGTCATCCACGGTCTTCGGGCTCCTCAGGTAAGCACAAAAAGTCGAAGAGGCGTCATCGCTCTTCCGACTCCCCCCGATGCTCGCGCGACGCAGCCTGGGGTTCGGGCGACACCGCCCGCGTGGCTCCGCCGGAGCCGCGGGCGTCGCGCCCTGCTTCATACCTGACGGTCCCTGGGCAGCATGCGACGCCGGATGAGATCGAGGCCTTCCTGACGGCCATGAGGTCACTCACTCCTCTGTCGGGCTCCGCGGCACCTTTGTGCTCTGCGGCCCCGACTGGGAGTCCCAGCGGGTCGGGTGCTTCGGCCCCGATGCCGTCAGGTGCTTCGGTCCCGACGCCGCCGGTGACTTCGGTCCCGGCGCCGCAGGCTCCCGCAGGATCCCGCAGGATCCGGATCCGGGTCGCCGCCGGTCGACCTCGCGACCTCGCCGGCGTCGCCCCCCAGGGTGTCGCCCCCCGGCGCCGCCTTCGGGCAGTGCCGTTCCCGATCCCTCCCTCAATTCGGGTCCAACGCCGGACCGGCGCCGTATCCCACCGGTGCCGTATCCGACACCGATGGGAGATTTGTACTTCTATGACCCGGCCCTTCCTTTGGTCCTGAGTCTCAGGAGATGGGTGGTGAAGGGGATTGGGAGGGGTCTGAAGACCCTCTGGCACGGGAGTGCCAGTCTTATCAGGACTGGTCAGGTGAGCTAGGGGACGCCAGTGGTCTGGACACCTCGCCAGACACTGGTTTTGTCTCCCCTCCCACCGTGGCTACGAAGGAGGGGGCTGCTTATAGTGTGGTGTTGACGCGGGCAGCCAAGGCCTTGCATCTTGAGCTCCCTGTCACGGCCGTGAGGACTAACCTCCTCACTGAGGTCCTTAAACCGCAGGCAAGCTCGGCTGAGCCTCTGCTACCTTGTCTGACGTTCTTCTGGGCACCTGGTCCAGGCCCGCTACAGGTCAGGCTGTAGATAGGAACGTGGCCAGACGCCACCACCGGCTCCGGGCGACCCTGCTTTCCTGTCCACCCACCCCTCCCCCGAGAGCCTGGTGATCCAGGCCTCTACCTCCCAGGCTGCGTTTCCGACGCCCCCCACCCCGATCGGGAATCCAAGAGGTATGAGCAGTACGGGAAGAAAGTATTCTCAACCCGGAGTTTGGGATTGCGGTCCATCAACACCGCATGCCTCTTGGGCCGCTACACCCACTCTCTGTGGGACACGGTTGCGGACGTGCTGCCACAATGTCCGGAGGAGGTCCGGACTAAACTCACCCAATCCCTTGCGGAGGGTCGAGATGTGGCACGGTACTCCATCCGGTGTGGGCTGGATACCACGGACTCACTGGGCAGAGCGATGGCAACGACGTTGGCGATTCGTCGCCACACCTGGTTGAGGTCCGCCAACTTCTCGGCTTATGTCCAGAACACTCTTATGGACATGCCGTTTGATGCCCGTCGCCTCTTTGGCGACAAGGCAGACCATGCGCTAGAGTGCTTTAAGGACTCGAGGGCTATGGCCAAGTCCTTGGGCCTCTCGGCCCCGCGCCAGCCATCGGCTGCCTTTCGCTCCTTTCATGGTCAAGGAAGGGGCGCCCCCACACGTGCAGCCAGCCACGGACCGCAGACTACCGTCCACCGCGGTGGCGCACGTGGAAACCGCCGTGGCGGCGGTCGGGGACAACGGCGTGGCCAGTCCACACCAGCCCCTGCAGCATCCACCTCAAAACCTTCCACCACACAAACAATTCCTCCTGAGGCGGAAAGCCGGGAGCGCTGCTGAAATTGTCATTTTTGTTTTAAAACTTGTGTACTACTGTGATTTTAATAACTTACTCGCACTGAGGCCAGGCACTGCACTCTCAAACCCCCGAACAGCCGACTTGACGCTGTCACGGGGAATCTTTGCTGTCGATCGCCATTCCAGAGAGGGACTTAGCCCCGCCCACCTCGCTGGCCACGCCCCCCTCCCTCTAGCTAAAAGGGCGCGCTGACTGCTAGCGCAGCCCACACAAACAATTCCTCCTGAGGCGGAAAGCCGGGAGCGCTGCTGAAATTGTAATTTTTGTTTTAAAACTTGTGTACTACTGTGATTTTAATAACTTACTCGCACTGAGGCCAGGCACTGCACTCTCAAACCCCCGAACAGCCGACTTGACCCTGTCACGGGGAATCTTTGCTGTCGATCCCAATTCCAGAGAGGGACTTAGCCCCGCCCACCTCGCTGGCCACGCCCCCCTCCCTCTAGCTAAAAGGGCGTGCTGACTGCTAGCGCAGCCCACACAAACAATTCCTCCTGAGGCGGAAAGCCGGAAAGCCGGGAGCGCTGCTGAAATTGTCATTTTTGTTTTAAAACTTGTGTACTACTGTGATTTTAATAACTTACTCGCACTGAGGCCAGGCACTGCACTCTCAAACCCCCGAACAGCCGACTTGACGCTGTCACGGGGAATCTTTGCTGTCGATCGCCATTCCAGAGAGGGACTTAGCCCCGCCCACCTCGCTGGCCACGCCCCCTCCCTCTAGCTAAAAGGGCGCGCTGACTGCTAGCGCAGCCCACACAAACAATTCCTCCTGAGGCGGAAAGCCGGGAGCGCTGCTGAAATTGTCATTTTTGTTTTAAAACTTGTGTACTACTGTGATTTTAATAACTTACTCGCACTGAGGCCAGGCACTGCACTCTCAAACCCCCGAACAGCCGACTTGACGCTGTCACGGGGAATCTTTGCTGTCGATCGCCATTCCAGAGAGGGACTTAGCCCCGCCCACCTCGCTGGCCACGCCCCCCTCCCGCCCCTAACGCTACTATAACATCATGTGCATTTGCCGGAAGCGCAGCGGACGGGCACAGCGGGCGCGCCTAAGGCAAGCCCGTCCGTGACCGACCGGGGCTAGGGGCACTCCACTCCGCCCAATTTATCACTTACACTTCCCCCCAACTCCTCAGTCTTCAGGGTACTTGGTCTCTACCTGCCTCCGTTCGCTCCCTTATATCTTCTCTTGATCTGAACCCTCCCCCTCCCCCCCCCTTGAAGGAGATACTAGCCCAACATTATCTAGGACTCTCTCAGCCTACTACCTCAATACCCGGTCAGCAGTGGCCCATTCACACGAATTGTCGGTGCTATTGGATCTCCACACACCGGACCTTCTCTTCTTGACAGAAACTTGGTTTGGTGACGACTCCCTCCCCGCTTTACTGGCCACTCTCCCTGCTCCATACTATGCCCTACGCGCTGACCGTTCTGCGGGTAGGACAGGAGGTGGTGTAGCGGTCATTGCTCGAGCTGATCTTCCTTTTCAGTTACTATCTTTGCCAGGTATTGCCACTACAGAGTATCTAGCCATCCGTACCACATCTACCACTCCCCCTCTTACTTGTTTTCTCACTTATCGCCCCCCTCAATCACCCTTATTGTTTCTCTCCGAGTTCCAGGAGGTATTGGCCACCCTCACGGTTAATAACTCCTCTATTTTATTATTGGGAGATTTTAATTTTTGGCCTACAGACCCTGCAGAGTGTTCGTCTTCTAGAGAGTTCTCAGATACTCTCCAATCCCTCAATTTTGTATCCCATGTTCATTCCCCCACTCATGTCAAAGGGCACATTTTAGACCAGATTTGGTCCTTAAATTGTCCGGTAAAATCCCTATCTATTTCACCCTGCACTTGGTCTGACCATCATCTGATCTCATTTTCCCTTCCCATCAACCCCACAATCAGGCCCCCGCTCCCCAAGAATGTGTGGGTCCGATCATGGACCCGAGTGGATCCCGAAAAACTATCCACTTCTCTAATCTCTTCTTATCCCACTCTACATGGTCTTTCCACCCACTCCCAGGCCACTGCCATTGAACACTGGCTATCCTCAAACTGTGACTCTGTTGCCCCGTTGAAGAGGGTAACTGCAAAACGGGAGAAGGACGCCAACCTGTGGTTTAATGAAGATCTTAAGGCCTCCAAACTAGCGGTACGCCGAGCGTGCCTGGAGGAGGAATTACTGCCCCTCTCTCAGATCTGAGTTTACCAATACTCTGGCCCAATACAAGAAGGCTATCTTGGCTGCCAAAATGGCCTATTTCTCTTCTAAGATCCTGGCAGCGGAGAACCAATCAAGGGAAATCTTCTTAATTGTTCACAATCTGGCTTTCTCCGACAGGACATCTCTAAAGCCCACTCCCTCCCAGGACCTCTGCCACTCCTTAAATATTTTTTTCATACAGAAGATTGCCATTATCAAAGCCAACATTCCCCCTCCTTCTCCTTCTTTTGTTGACCCTCAGTGCCCTTCTCCTAAGGGACAATTCAAGGCCCTTCCCCCTCTGACCAAGGAATCCCTGCTCTCGATAATTCCTCTTGTCAAATCTGGCTCCCCACTTGACACCTGCCCTGCGCACATCCTCCGCCATATTTTCACTTTGTGCCCAGACCCAGCTCTCCACTTCCTCAATAGCTCTCTTATTCAGGGGGTTGTTCCCAGCTCCTTGAAGACAGCAGTCATTGTCCCCATCCTGAAGAAACCTGGCGCAGACCCTTCGGTCCTTTCTAACTATCGCCCCATCTCTCTCCTACCATTTCTGGCCAAAGTGCTCGAACGTCATGTCACCAGTTCTTTGAGCACTTTTGTGGAGGAGCATGGAATTTTAGCCCCCCGCCAGGCTGGTTTCCGCCCCGCACACTCTACTGAGTCCGTTATACTTTCGGTCCTCGACAACCTCAGAGAGGGTATGGATACCAACCAGACCCAGGCTTTGATCCTCCTCGACCTCTCAGCCGCCTTTGACACGGTTGACCACACCATCCTGCTTTCCCGTGTCAAGGCGGCGGGGATCGGAGGGACCGCCCTGGTATGGTTATCCTCCTTCCTGAGGGACTGCACCCAGGCCGTCCGCCTGGGTGATTTCTCTGCAGACTTTCAGAAAGTTCAGTGCGGGGTCCCCCAAGGTTCCTCCCTTTCACCCCTTCTGTTTAATCTTTATATCTCCCCTTTGATTTTTGCACTACAACAAATGGAGGTCGAGGTATACAATTATGCGGATGACCTCCAACTTGTGTTCAATCTTTCCCCTTCCCCTGCTTCCATCCTTAATTTTCAGTCTATTATGATTTTTATCCGGGACTGGATGAACCACAATCATCTGAAACTTAATCCGGACAAGACCGAGCTGGTGTTGACGGGTGGTTCATCCAGTCCCTGGTCCTCACTTTTTTGTCCCCCTTCCCTTGGCCCCCCCCGTCCCCTCTACCTCAGTCAAAACATTAGGCATCAAACTTAATTCTGAGCTCACCCTACACTCCCAGGTTAGCACTGTGGTGTCCTCTTCCTTTCTGTCACTTCGTACCATACGTAAGGTATCCCGCTTTTTTTCTGTTGATGCCTTGAAAACAATCATCTTGGCAATGGTCATCTCCCGCCTGGATTATGGCAACGCCCTATATGCAGGTTTACCTGCATATAGCTTAAGGCGTTTGCAGTTGATACAGAACCAGGCGGCACGGCTGGTATTCAAACTACCAAAGTTTCATCATGTAACACCCCTTCTCAAATCCCTTCACTGGCTTCCTGTTCGTGAACGGGTCCAGTTTAAGCTTGCCACCATCACTTGTCAAGTACGTCTGGGCACGGCTCCGGCCTTCATTACTTCAGAGATAGTTCCCTACGTTCCCACTAGGGCACTACGCTCAGCTTCGCAAGCCCTCTTGACAGTTCCCCGCTTCCGAAGGAAGAAATGGGGAGGCTCAAAGTTTTCCACCCTCGCACCAATTCTATGGAATTCCTTGCCTTCAGAGCTTAGGTCCATACCTCTCTATCCCCAATTCCGAAAAAAGCTCAAGACCTACCTATTTACCAAAGCTTTTAGTTAGATCACTTGCTACTCCTGTTATCATTTCATTTACCTCTCTCATTCCCACCCCTTGAGGTTTTGTCTGGTTAGCGCCATGAAACCGCTGGTGAAAGAGCGCTTTATAAATAATTTTAAATTCAAATTCAAATTCCTAGTCCGAGCTTTCAGGCCCATGTGACGCCAGTGGGGGGCAGGGTTCGCCATCACCACCTCCACTGGCGCACTGTTACATCGGACAGGTGGGTGCTGCAAATCGTCCGAAGGGGCTACGCCCTCCCCTTCGAGGTGACCCCTCCAGCCATGCCACCGCAGTACCACCGTGTGTCGGGGGATCACTTGGCACTTCTCCAAGAGGAAGGTACGGAGCGCGTTCCTGGGCCAGAAGTAGGGTGTGGTTGTTACTCCCACTACTTTCTGGTACCCAAGAAGGGCAAAGGGGGCCTACGCCCTATCTTGGACCCACGGAACGTCAACGGCTTCCTCCGGCAGGAGAAGTTCAAGATGCTGACTTTGGCTCAGGTCCTAGCTGCCCTGGCCCCAGGAGACTGGATGGTAGCGTTGGACTTGCAGGACACTTATTTTCATATCCCCGTCCTGCCGGCCCACCGGCGTTACCTGCGGTTCACGGTAGGCCACAAGCACTTTCAGTTTACCGTGCTCCCCTTCGGCCTTACCAGTGCCCCACGGGTGTTCACGAAAGTGATGGCGGTGGTCGCAGTTCATCTGCGCAGGTTAGGGGTTTCAGTCTTCCCCTACCTCGACGACTGGTTGTTGATGGCGTGCTCGCCCCAGACAGTTGTCAGCCACCTCCAGACTACGGCCGACCTCCTGCACCTGCTGGGGTTGTCCATCAATGTGCCGAAGTCACACCTGTGTCCCTCTCAGAAGCTCCTCTTCATCGGAGCGGTTCTAGACTCAGCGCAGTTTTAGGTTTATCCTCCCGAACAGCGGGTTCGGGATATTCAGTCTATGATTCCGATCTTTCAGCCGTTATCCTGAGTCTCGGTCAGGTTGACGTTGCGGCTTCTGGGGCTGTGGGACCTGAAGTTTCAGTGGGCCCAGCATCAGGGCAACTTGTCCGACCATGTCTTGATCTCGGAGGGCACTGTAAGACAGTTGCGGGTGGTGGCTCACGGACTGCGATTGGGTCAGCGGCAGATACCTCTCCCTACCTCAACCGTAACGCGTGGTTGTGACGGACGCGCTCCTCCAGGGCTGGGGGGGCCACATGGGAGAGGCGGAGATCAGAGGCCTCTGGTCTCCGGCGGAGTCCCGGCTCCATATCAACCTTCTGGAGCTGCGGGCGATCTGACTTGCACTGAAGGCATTCTTCCCCTCTGTCCGGGGGAGTGTAGTGCAGGTGTTCACGGACAACACCACCACCATGTGGTACTGCAACAAACAGGGCGGGTGGGGGTCGTGGACCCTATGCCAGGAGGCTCTGAGCCTCTGGCAGTGGCTGGAACATCAGGGCGTGACCCTGGTGGTTCAACACCTGGCAGGTTCCCTGAACGCCAGGGCGGACAAACTCAGCTGTCAGTGCATGATGGATCACGAATGGCGTCTGAACTCAGACGTGGCGCAAGGCCTCTTTCAGCAGTGGGGAGAGCCTTGGTTAGATCTATTCGCCACGGAAAAGAACGTGCAATGTCATCAGTTCTGCGAGTTGGAATTTCCAAGGCGGCACTCGCTCAGAGACGCTTTTCGTTGCGAGTGGAGTTGCGGTCTGTTGTACGCCTTTCTGCCTATACCACTTCTGCCCAGAGTGCTAAAGATCAGGCGCGACCGGGCCCAGGTTATCCTTGTGGCTCCGGACTGGGCACGAAGATATTGGTATCCCGAGCTACTCAGTATGTCTTTCGATCCCCTGATTAGTCTGCCTCTTCAGGAGGACCTTCTGTCACAGCAGCAGGGGACGGTCCTCCACCCAAACCTGCCCAGTCTCCACCTCCATGCTTGGAGATTGAGCGGCGACAGTTGAGGCCATTTGACTTGCCTCCTGAAGTTCGTACTGTGATTCTGGCAGCCAGGCGTCCCTCCACAAAGTCGGTATACGCCTGCAGGTGGAACAGATTTGTGGCATGGTGCACAGCAAAGGCTGTGGATCCTCTCTCTGCCCCTCTTTCTGAGGTTCTCCTCTTCCTTCTTTCTCTTGCCCAGCAGGGCTCTGCTCTGGGCACTATCAAGGGCTACCTTTCTACCCCTTCAGCCTTTTTAAGGCTACCTGATCAGCCATTTTTGTTCAAGTCCCCAATTGTAAATAGGTTTTTGAAGGGCATCACACACATGTTCCCTCCTGTTCCGTTCGTGATGCCTCAGTGGGACTTGAACCATGTACTTACTTTTCTGATGTGCGCTCCCTTTGAGCCACTTCATAACTGTCCTCTCCGCCTTCTTACTCTGAAGACTGCTTTCCTGGTTGCCATCACCTCTGCCAGGAGGGTGAGTGAGCTCCAGGCTCTTTCCTCTAAACCTCTTTTCCTTTCTGTCCATCCGGACAAAGTTGTGTTGCGGAGAAGACCCTCTTTCCTGCCCAAGGTAGTCACAGCCTTCCACATCGGGCAGTCCATCACCTTGCCCACCTTCTTTCCGCCTCCGCATCCTTCGAAAGAGGAAGAGAGGCTCCACCATCTGGACCCAAAACGTGCGCTCTCCTATCTGGATCGCACTCACCAGTTCCGGGTGGATGACTAACTCTTTGTTGGTAACGTGGGCGCTAAGAAAGGTCGGGCGGTGCACAAGCGGACCATCTCTTGGTGGGTCGTCTTGTGCATCAAGGTATGCTACTCCTTGGCTAAGAAGGAGCCTCCTGTTGGGCTGAGGGCCCATTCCATTCGGACCACGGCGGTTACTACTGCCCTGGGCCGGGGAGTCCCCTTGCAGGACATATGTCAGGCAGCTACGTGGGCCTCGCTGCACACGTTTGCAAGACACTACTGCCTGGATAGCCAAGTCCGGAGGGATGGCTTCTTTGGCCGTTCCGTCCTCCAGGACTTTCTGGTGTGATTATTGGTTCGCAGACCCACCACCGGGGTTGGTATTGCTGGGGTATCTATTCTAAGGTAAGGAATCTAATACTAACCTGTTTCTTTCAGATGCTAAAGTTACTTACCTTCGGTAACGATATATCTGTAAGTTTCTTACTGTTTCAGTAGTTAGTATTAGATTCCTTACCGACCCACCCATCCTCCCCGTTCTCCGAACTGATATCTAGGGTTACGGTCACCCCCTTTCAGGGCCCTAGTTTCATGGCACCAGTGTTGGTTTTTATCATGGCTCTGCGTTTCTGGCACGTAAAAGCTGTGTATAAGAACTGATGTCAGCGCGCAAGGGCGGCGCCTAAGTACTCCGGCGATGTCATTCTGGCGCCCACGACGCTGACGACGGACGCGGAGCCGCAGACGACGCCTACCGACGCTCAAGGGTACTGCTGCGCAAAAGTTTCCGGATCCAGTCTGATGCCTGGGGATATTCTAAGGTAAGGAATCTAATACTAACTACTGTTTCTTACAGATATATCGTTACCGAAGGTAAGTAACTTGTGCTTTACTGCCAAACTGATTACTCATGTTTATTTTCAGTCTAAATTCCTCCCCTCTTTCAAGAGATAACAGTTATAGATTCATTTTTTACTGGATAGGATGTTTGAGTTCCTTAACGGCAAGTGCAGTCTATAGTTTGCTTCTAGCAAGTGACCGACCGGGCATTATAAACGTACTCACTTACCCCTTCTTATTCAGCATGACTGCTCCTAGGTGACACATCGAGCGTTTTCGTTTGGGATCCAGGTGGAGGATTGACAGTTTAAAAAAAAAAAACATTTTCATTAAAGAAAGGACTTGCAATAGTAACATTTATAGCATGGCACATCCATAAGGTAATAGTGTCCATCATATTACATTGAAACATCTGTATATAGCACATCCGTCATATGATATACGGTTTGTCGGAGAACAGACAGGCCTCATTATTGATTATCTTCCAGAAACTGAATTAACAATCGGCGGTGTGCAAATGCCTCCACTAAATGTATTCCATTTACCCCACATTCTTTCCCATTTTTTGGGGCATCCTCTGTGGACGTTTGTGGCTTTTTCCGCCGCCATGGCTATGTCCATTTCTACACCAGTCTATAAGGAGTGTAGCGTTACTTGCCCCCCCAGTGTCTGGCAATATTCCGTTTGGCTATAGTCATACCAAGGGTTGCCCACACTTGGGCAGTGTGATTCAGGTCTGTTGGTTCACAAATATTTAGGAGGCATCATTTAGGCTCAGGCAGTACAGAGCAGGCACTAACTTGTGTATTAGTATTCATTACAGTCGTCCAGTACGGTGTAATTGCAGGGCATTCCCAAAGTGTGTGGTAAAAGGTGCCTAGGCCACCGCAGTGTCGCAAGCAGAATTGGTCATTGGTCCTCCCTATCATGCACAATGTCACCCTGGTAAAGTACGTTCTGTGGAGCACTTTCATTTGCATTAGACGCAGCTCAGAGGACACTGCCACCACCCTCTGGGACTCCAGCACCTCCTGCCAGTCAGTGTTGTCCAACTCGCCTAGGTCAGCCTGCCATTTCTCCCGTAGCATTTGCATAGGTTCCAACTGATTATTAATGATTTTCCAGAGATCGCCTTCTTGTCCATGTATTCCGTGAGGAGTCTGTCCTTCAAAGGGTAGGCCTCTGGAAGGATCAGGTCTGGTAGGATGGCCGCTTCTAGTACGTGTTTAATCTGCAAGTATCTGAACAGCTCAGTGGGCGCCATTTCATACTGGTCTTGTAAGTGGCGAAAGTGACCACCCTTCCTGCTTTCCAGAGGTCACTCACTCGTGAGATCCCTATTGCATCCCATTGCCTACTCTTGCCCTGTTTTTCCAGCTTGCTTGTTTCCCATAGCTGGGTGTGTTGCGTTAATCTGTCGTTTCAGCCTAAGTGTTGTGTTGTCCCATGCCATATGTGAACAGTATGTGCGGTCGGACCCAAGAGGTCTGATTTTCGCTTTTTATTATAGAGTACTCGATTCATCCCTCCCACTACCAGGGCATGCAAATCAAGTCGGTACACAGGGTCAGTTTGTGGCAAGTGGATCCATTGATTAATTATGGCTAATTGGGAGGCCCAGTATTATGTCTGCACATTGGGGAGGGCAATACTCCCGTCATACAGCTCTTGACTAGCTTATTTTGGCGGGTTTTCCGTCCCCTAGGAGATTGTTCACTTCTGAGTCTATTGCTTTACAAATATGAAACACAAACACAAAAGGGGTTGTTGTGAAGTGCATAGAGGAGTCTGGGAAGTGCCATTTTGAAAAGAGCTGCCTTACCAAATAGGGTGAGGGGCAATGATTGCCAGTGTTTGGCGTCCCGTCGTAGTTTTTGCAGCGGTTCCTGAAGGTTCCGTGCCATGAAGTAGTCGGGCGTGATGTGAATCCCAAAATATTTGAAACTATCTGTGACTATTCTTACCGCACATCCCCTCGGTAGATGATTGACTATGTTGATTAATATGGCTCTATCATGAATGGACGTGGATGATATGCTCTTGGTCTTGGTTTATACATGCTATTGACGTCACCGTATAGTACTCATCCACTAAATGAAAATCATTCGCCTGTAATGCCTACTATTTGAAATAAAAAATGCAATAAAGTTTGTTTAAAAAAAATATATATATATCCGCAACCTTCTAAGTAGAGATTACTAGTGGTATTCCTTTATTACTATAAAGTACTAAATCGAGTAAAATAGGAGCTATAAGACAAACTGTTTTCTTTTTAATTGAATAAGAATAAAAAATGGCATTCTGACCAATGAGGCAAATATCCCTTTTTTAATTCCTTTAAAACTTTTTAAATAAAGCATGAACCTAGGATACACTGTTATCGCTCTCCTTATATGGTGATTTGACATGGTTGCTTAAAGACAGCCAAAGTCTGCCATCCGAGTGGGCAAAACTGTGTACTTTGAAGCCGTTTGTTTTAATGGGATACTTAAAATAAAAAAAAAGGATTTTACTCACTAAAATCGCAGCCATTCGTCTAGTTTATTTGCGACGATATCTGGTTGTTTATGAATTTAGTGTGCATACCATGCCTTCCGTAAAGCAGGTCTTTAGCAAACCATGAATCTTTGTAGCGTTCCTTACAGAATTGTTGTACCTTGTAGTGTCCTGAAATTTTCTGTTTCATGCTGGGTTTCATTTTATTTTTTATTCCTAAGGGTAAATTAGCTTGTTTTACTGTTGCTGGAGGGCATCTGTAAGCATGCAGTGAAAACTTTTCAGTTACTCCACAAACATTCTGCAATGCTGCGATTAGATTATCAGCTTAGCAAAGTTCCTGTAGAAAGTTTGTTTGGTCATATTAATTCTAATTAGGTTCATCTGTCCCTTTATATATGCTATGTTTTTCAGACTTACTACGAGTCTGAAGTAGGGGAAGCTAGATGGATCTGGAAATCTAAATAGCTGATAGTAACTACTAGCAGCAGATTCCTTTCACGTAGAATTATCCCCTGGCGCGAGACTGGATCCGGAAACTTTTCTGCCACAGCATCCCTGCGTGCCGGGGCGACATCACTCGACTCCGCCCAGGCGTCGTCCGCGTACATGACGTCAGCAAGCTCACACGCCTATGTCAGTTTTTTCCTTTTCCGCATGCAACGCGGATCCGGTCTTTGCCACTGGCCTGTTTTGGGCCCTTTTTTAGGTCTCGGAGCTAAAGGCTGCGCTTGCGCAGTCTGTGGTCGGATAATTAATGTTGTTTAGTAGCGCTTTGGATCCCGCCTCCCTGCCCTCTCTCTCCTCCATTGGCTGGCTTCCTAAACGGAGGCCAGCCATTGGAGGAGAGAGCCGTCCCTCCAAAGAAGCTCCGTCTTTTTCGGATTTGGGGGCGTAAGTTTTGCTGTTCTTTAGACAGTGACGTCGCCCGTCACTCAGGACAGCAAAACCACGCCCCCGATTCCGAAAAAATCGGAGCTTCGCGGCAGCCATTTTTTTTTTGGGGTTGTTGTGGTGAGGATCAGCACTGCTGCCACTCCAGGTAAGTTTTCATTTGTTTCTTGCTCACTTTGTGTCATAGTGTTTTCAATGTCCCCCCCTCCTGCTGTCCGTGTTTGTTCCCGCCCTCCTCCCGCTGATTAGGTCGGCCGTTGTATTCTTTCCCTGCCCCCCCTCCCGCTGTCCGTGTTTGTTCCTGCCCTCCCCTCGGGTCGCAATTAAACTTCAAAAGCGGAGATATTAATGATCCCGACTCCCCCTCTGATATCACCCAACTGTCCCGGCCCCCACAACGTATAAACCTGTTCGGATTCGTGTGAAACAATCACACAGTGGGACAGGCAGTGCGCTGTGCACGACCATGTTGCCAGGTGAACTTGGCCAGTATTGCCTTCTGAGGCAGGTGGCCAGTGGCATCCTCTGAATGCAGCCCTTGGGAAGAAACACGGTCAGACAGAGGATAAAGTTCGGACGGAGTTACTCCTTGCCCAGGAATCTGCCTGCAGAATGCCAGGCGCCTGGCAGGCTCGGCGCAGGGAGGGTCTCGTGATGAAAGAGACGAAAGTTGCCTTTTATCTGCCTTGAGCATCAGACCTGCTCCCTCCCCGGCCAGGCAGTCGGCATGCTCGGAAGGTGAAGGTGCGAGCCGAGGGATGTGCAGGCGAGCGTCACACCGCACACCTCAGCGCCTCTGTCCAGGCACTAAGGCGCTTTCTGGGGGCTCGTTTCAAGGGGGCACGGGGAGGGCGAGCGGGTTAAGAAAATGAGTTCAAAGACTTCAACGTAGGTTTTTTCCAGCTCACGGTTGCGGTCTTTAAAGGTGAGTGTTCCGCGGTCCGCCATACTGTATCTCGTGTTTCAGTGCTGTTTAATATTACGCGGTGTGTTTCTGGGTGGAAGTGGGTGGGGCGTCAGAGTCTGGAAAGGGCAGGCTGCAACGAAAATGCGGGGCAGGCTTTTCGCCTTTGTTGGGGCGGAATGGGGTAGTATACCACAGCATGACACCCTCCATGTTTGTGTGTTCATTGTGAAATGCGGGTAGAGGGCTCTGCGTCTGTGTGTGTGTGTGGGGGGGATCGGATCATGTATACGGGAGAAAGAGTTGTGAGAAAGGACGGGAGGTGGGGCTCTCGGCTCTCAGGCGAGGAAACTGACGGGAATACGTTGGCTGTAGGGCTGTAGCCTCGGAGACGTCCCAGCTCCGCGGAGTAAGTTCCCAGGTCGCAGCCATCATTCACTCCCCGCGCTCACAGCAGCAGTTGCTGCTGTCTGCAGCGGGAGAGCAAAGTGGCAATTCGATCCCCTGGCAGATGACAGATTTTTTGCCCTGCTGTTGTTTTTTGGAGCAACTTTTAAAGGCCCTATCTATCACTGTGGGATTGATGGCTACCTTACTCAGACAAAGTAGTGGGCTGCGAAGGGAGGGGGCGACTGGAGCAGATGGGCATGCAAAATGCAGGATGCTACTATCAATAGTGAGGTGACAGGGAAAGAATGATCGGCTGCCGAAAATCTGCTGAACTAACGCTCGCCATGTAGCCGCGGACACGTTTCCTCGATTTCAACATGGTGTCCGTTCCTGCACCCGGACTGGGTTTCAATAAAGGGGCAGAAGGCTTGCACAGCGAGGCGAGGCACACATGCGGCTGTCTCCGGGGCTGGACGGGGGCAGGCGCGTCCTCACTGTAGGAAGACTCCTCCTGTATCCCACCCCGAGGACGAGGGACGCACATACAGGCACAAACACAGCCACAGACAGACACGACCAGAGATATAAACACACACACTTGCGAACGCAGAGACACGCAGAAAAACTCATGCCCCCACAAATTCAATCGCGATTAAGCACATACACGACACATACACAAACACAGGCACACTCCCACAAACACATCCGTGATAGATACACACACAGTCTCACACAAACACCGGCGTACACTCAATGCACGCACCGACAAACGCCCACACATACACAATCACGATACATATATAAACAGAGGCTTACACACAGGAACATACAACCACCAACAGGCACATACACTCTCTGGCAGGCACACGTTTACACATACAAACACATAGACCACACGCAGGCTTACATGCAAGAATAAACACACACATGCATTGCAACAGGTTTGCAAACCGGCAATTACAATCACACATGCGCATCCATGATAAACAACTAACAGGCGACCTTAGCAGGGGCATTGTCAGCAGAAAAGTCAAACTGTTCAAAAAGTAAACCGCACGACTTGTAGGGATACCATCACGGTATAGGTATACTGTGTAAAATGTAAAGGTTAAGTAGTACAAGTAGGTAAGGTTTGTGGGGACCGGCTAAGGTTATTGGTAGCGACTGGAGTGGGTCGGAAGCAGGCATCCAAGAGCACCACGTCATGGGCTGCGCAGAACACCTTATATTTGCGTCTCTGCTAGCGCCATCATGGAGTTCGGCAAAACGTAATATATTAATGTAGATGGCTCGTCCGGTCTGCGAAGGTGACAAAATAAGAATCCCTGAAGTTCTTCACATGTAATACGTTCGAGGTTGCAGCTATACTTTAAAATCTTCTATCCACCGTTGAAGGAACTCAGTTCTGACCGTGCGCGCAACTGAAAAGTTAGTTGTGGCTACTAAAAAGTCGTGGCGGACACAGTTGGGAGCCCAGGCCTGCGTTGGAGCGGACCGTGGAGAAAGTTTCGGCTCGGAGAAAGTTTTGCCTCTGCCTGCGCCGTCCTCCCTGCAGTCCCTGCCATTCCACTGGCTGAGCCCCGCCCGACGGGAGGGGGCAGGGGACGCTCCCTCTTATCCCTGTTGTGCCTTTTGCATTTTCAAGGACCAGGAAGAGGGTTGCCCTCCCTGTGGTGCTGGGTGTGAGCTAACGGAGATTCCCGATAAGTAAAACGGGATATTTATAGTGGGTTGTTACACGGGTCCCTTGCGACGAATTTTGGAATTACTGGCCCCCCTCCCCCCTGATGAGACATTGCTCTTTTATAATAAACTGTTAATAGTCCCAGAGAGTCCCTGGACGACTCCGTGACTGCTGTTGGTATAGTGGAACCGCAGGTTAAATAATAAATGAAAAGCTTTGTGGGAGAGAGAAAACAGCATAATTAACAGCTGCTTGCACAGGCTCATTGCACCAGCTGAAACACTTCACAACTCACTCTATTTTCGTACGAGGCGCCGCGGTTTATAACACCAGTTCATTTTGTTAGTCTTTTCTGTCTTCACGGCATATAATGTCTCCTTGCACGTAATTGCAGTTGAAGGGTGGTCGAGTAGCTGAGGCTGAGAAACATTCCAGTGTGTCCTAAAATTCTTAGTGTTTAGAAGAGTAGTCTAAACACCGGACGTCTCTAATTTGCAATGTTTCAATGCAAACTCACCTACGAAAACAGGAACATTTATTAACATGTCTGAGGTTTTGATTGTTGCTGAAGGTGGCAGTGCACACAGGGGCCGGCAGGTAGCTCAATTGTGCAGTGACAGCAACAGGTTCCCGGTGCCTTCTTTTCTTCCCTGGGGACATGACCTATACTACAGCATCATGTGGAAAAGCAATGTACACTGAGGGAGGCGCAGACAACAGCTCCTCGCCGGCAGCCAGGACCTCACTGCAGGGAGCCCTCAGACACTAGATGCGAACAGGTGAGCGAGCAACAAAAGAAGGGTTTTTTCTTTTTGCAGGTGTTATCCATACCGCCCAGCTGCCTATGTTTAGGAAACGGATAGTCACTTTTGGTGAAGAAAATAAATGGCAAAATTGTGTTTCCCTTTGGTGTAATGCATCTGTTGTGCACATTTCACTGCTGTTTGTTGGTGATTGCCTTTCGTGTATCCACAAAAAGTTAATTTGCTCAATTTTTCGGAGTTCCATAATAATTTAAACCCCCCCGCCCCATCAAAAAGGAAAACGCTTACTGGTGCCGATGTCTTGGGGTTTTCACACCCCTTAATGGGCGTCCGCAGTTCAAAGCTAGGGAAAGCCACTATTCACAGTGGCACAGTGGTTCTCAGCTCGTTCTCCCCACCGTGTGATATCGGCTCCTCACCGGGAGACTGTGACACGATTTTGGCTCCCATCACTCTGGCAATGTGTGACACTTTTTTTCAGTCTGCATTTTAAAACAGCGCTTTTGTGTTACTGCATACTTCAAGTATACTATTATCAAAAAGTGCCTGAAACAGAGCATTGCTGGAGTATCTTTACTCACCCTTGGTACTGTTTGTTTGTGTGAGTTTCTCTTAGGCCATCTAGCGCTTAAGAATGCATGTATTGTTTACTACCTGTAAGTGTGCCCACGTGTCCCAGCTCTCCCTGCTTTGGATTTTCGCGTGATATATTCTTTTTAATGAGCTGTAGGATGTAATTATTTTTTTTTTACAATTGGGGGTGGGGGTCGCACACTACTCACACACCAGCGGGATCGCCCCTAAGGACTGTGGTAAGTGTAGTTTGTGTTCCGCGATGCATCTTCTTTCGATTCTCTGCTATCTTCTGCTGTCTTCGCCATCCCTGGACACGTGTTTCGGGGTATTTACCCCTCATCTGACATGTGGTGATACCCCGAAACACGTGTCCAGGGATGGCGAAGACGGCAGAAGAGCGAAAGATGATGCATCGCGGAACACGTAACTACATTAACCAGAGTCCTTAGGGGCGATACCGCCGGTGTGAGAGTAGTGTGCGACCCCACCCCCTTTTTGTAATTTTTTTTTTACAATTCCCTTTAAGTCCACGTGGTAGGATGCGACCCGTCACCTTAATGTCACTGATATATTTTCAATTAAACCGAAGTTGTTTGGGTAGGCATTAAAGAGTGCTAGTGAAAGTGTCATTCTTGGCAAATAAAATGCATGCTCGCCTGCCTGTGTGTGTGTGTGTGTGTGTGTGTGGCTCTGTGTGTGTGTGTGGCTCTGTGTGTGGCTGTGTGTGTGTGTGTGTGGCTCTGTGTGTGTGGCTCTGTGTGTGTGGCTCTGTGTGTGTGTGGCTCTGTTTGTGTGTGTGGCTCTGTGTGTGTGGCTGGCTCTGTGTGTGTGGCTCTGTGTGTGTGTGCGTGGCTCTGTCTGTGTGTGTGTGTGTGTGTCTGTGCGTGGCTCTGTGTGTGTGTGTGCGTGGCTCTGTGTGTGTGTGCGTGGCTCTGTGTGTGCGTGGCTCTGTGTGTGTGTGTGTGTGTGTGTGTGTGCGTGGCTCTGTGTGTGTGCGTGGCTCAGTGTGTCTGTGTGCGTGGCTCTGTCTGTGTGCGTGGCTCTGTCTGTGTGTGTGTGTGGCTCTGTCTGTGTGTGTGTGTGGCTCTGTCTGTGTGTGTGTGTGTGTCTCTGTGTGTGTGTGTGTGGCTCTGTCTGTGTATGTGTGTGGCTCTGTCTGTCCGTGGCTCTCTCTGTTTGTGTGTGTGCGTGGCTCTGTCGGTCTGTGTGTGTGTGTGTGCGTGGCTGACTGTGTGTGCGTGGCTGACTGTGTGTGCGTGGCTCTCTGTGTGTGTGTGCGTGGCTCTGTCTGTGTGTGTGTGCGTGGCTCTGTCTGTGTGTGTGTGCGTGGCTCTCTGTGTGTGTGCGAGGCTCTGTCTGTGTGTGTGTGCGTGGCTCTGTGTGTGTGTGCGAGGCTCTGTCTGTCTGTGTGTGTGTGTCTCTGTCTGTGTGTGCGTGGCTCTGTCTGTGTGTGCGTGGCTCTGTCTGTCTGTGGGTGTGTGTGTGCGTGACTGTCTGTGTGTGTGTGTGCGTGACTCTGTCTGTGTGTGTGTGTGTGCGTGGCTCTGTCTGTGTGTGTGTGTGTGTGTGTGTGTGGCTCTGTCTGTGTGTGCGTGGCTGTGTGTGTGGGTGTGGGTGTGGGTGTGTGTGTGTGGGTGTGTGTGTGTGTGTGTGTGTGTGTGTGTGTGTGTGTGCGCTAATGCAATAGGTCTTGCATATGCAATCGATTAAGCTATTGGCAATGTAAATGACAATGCCATTTATTTATGATTAAAAAAAATAATAAGCAATGCCAGTAGCTCTACCTTTAATAATGCCGAGACCATTGCATTGTAAATGCTTGTTCTCAATTTCTTTTGGTGGAACAGTGTGCGAATGCCTTCGGGCTTCAAAACTTGTACTTTTTGTGGGCATCTTATGTCGGCGACGGACCCGCACCTCATTTGTATGTGGTGTTTGGGGGAGGATCACGGCGCCACTGACTGAGAGGCCTGTCAACAGTTGCAGCCGAAGTCGCGGCGGGAGCGCCGCATGAATCTTCTCTTGCGCGTCTCTCCAGGTCGACGTCCTCCCCTCGGTCTGCTTCGGCGGGCGACTTCAGGTACAGCTGTGTCCGTCGTCCTCGTCCTTCTCCGATGTCACGTGAGCGTCGCTCCACGGTGGGTAAGTGTCACAGTTTGTCCCCGGGGGCTGGTTTCTGGACTGCTGGGGGCGTGGACTCTCCGCGGGTGATGCGGCCCCGCATGTCGTTCTATCAACCATTTCCCGGTGTTGGGGCGTCGAGAGTCCAAATGGAGACATACGCGGCGGCTTGGCAGTCCTCGCTGGCGTCTCCCCTCCTGGGGCGCCGGCGGACACATCGCCTTGCGCAGGGCCCTCTGCGGAGCTGCTGGTGGCTCCGGCCCCGACGCCGACTGGTACGGATCCAAGCTTGGAGGATGTGGTGCTGTTGGGGTGCGGCTCCTCTGGGGCACCTCCTTCAGGCCACGGCGTCTCTGCCTCACCGCAAACTCCTGCGGGAGTCCCTGTGGTGTCGCGGGAGGTCGCCGGGGCTCGGGTCGCATCCCTGAGCCCCTCTCGGTACGCGGCGGCTTGGCAGTCCTCGCTGGCGTTGTAGTGTAGTTCCTATCTTCCCAATAGGCTCTGCGCATTGGAATAATACCTACAGCAATAAAGGCCTAGGCCAGACGTTAACTAGGTCTACTACTGTCGATACTAGACTTAAGTTTTGGGTTTGCCAGCGTAGCTCAGAGTTCGCTAGAAACTTTCTCGAATGTTCAAGGAGGAATTAACTTCCCTGATTAGACAAGAAGGGATTTAGTTTCTGACAACCATAGAACATGACAACTTTGCTCTCCCCTAATCAAGAGTCAATCTCGAGAGTCGTGTGAACAAAAGGCAAATTATTTTACTCAGTCAGTACGTGCATTCTTAGTCTCATCAGAATGTAGAGAAAAGGAAGAGACGGGCGTGTTCAATAAAAAGGTGTTATTTATTGATCAGTCTCTTTTCTCATACAAGAGAAATGGATCGATATTATTGCAATACTTATAGTTAAGTAAAGTGCATACATTAAAAGCAATAGTATAAAGTAATACTGTAAAAACATTGATATGGTTTCTAAGCCATATGATGTTTAAAATGAATAAAATATATTTACATACACATATACATTTGACTAAACGTACTCAACTGGTGTTTCTAAATACGCCTACCCCGTGTACCTGACCTAAGCCTAATACGTGGGCGGGAATAGATAGTTACAGTTTAAGTTAAGTTTGTTTTTGCCAAGTGAATAACTAAAGAATTCTCTGTGAGGGGTTATTCAGTTCTGTACCTGGAAGTTAGGATGAATGAGGAATGGTATCTCTTTCTCTGGTCTCGATATTCCAGGCTGCCTGCGAGGGCTGCCCAGAAACGCCGGTGCTGGATTCTCGGCAGGAGAAAGCAGCGCGTCTCTCAGCGCGTCAGGAAGGCGGGGCTGCTGCCAGCGGGGTCTGCTCTGCTCTCGGCTTCGGCAAGTATGGCTGCTCCGTCTCGTCACCACGCGTGTGTTTGCATATGGCAAGATCGGTAATATTTATACCTTTAAGGTGCCGAGATTGACGTAAGGATGGACATAGATACGTCAATAAAGATGTCATACGATTTGCTCGTTAGCACATTCTTTTACTAAAGTTCTCGGTGAAATCAAAACAATGGCCGCAGGGTTTTGCCCAGGTTGTCATAGGTTTGATTTGTTATGAGAACTCCGTATGCCTTATCAGGGGCTGGAGGAATATCGCTTGTCTAATTAGATCGCAAGCGTTATGACCTAATCAGATAACACGTTCTGTGCCGTAGTGTGACTGCGTCAGATAACGGTATCTGCATCATGGGGAATTTCTGCCTCATGGGCTGACTGCTAGTTAACTTGTTGGTTTGTTTAACTAGAATAGGGTCAGGAATAGGGGGATCGATTCAGAACCGATAGGAATACATGACACCCACTCCACGATAACTATGGACATATTTACTAATCTAGGCATAGTATAACATAGTACAACATACTATAGAGTAGTGTGTATACCTTACCACCCCAAAATACATAAATGCATTTTGAAATTTTCAAATATACGGAAAAATTGCAGACATATATATATAGTATGCACTCAAGCTGTAGAAAAATGCCAAAGTAATTGCATTTGTATACATTATTGCTTATTTGGTATATGAGAATTACACATGAAATGATTTCTGACAGAAAAAAGTTTCGAGACCATTCCATCACAGAATAAAATATCTTTATGAACATGCCAGCGGGCAGCTAATGTCTATAAGCTATCTTAAAAAAAAAATTTCTTTAGAAACCTTAGTTCTTTAAGAATAGTTCTTACTCTAAGCAGAAGATAGTGTCCAGAAAAATATGCAAAAATATTTTGGGGCTGCTGGAAAAACTGCTGTCCGTGAACTGGAGCGAAAATGTTCATGTGACTTTATTTTTAAAGTTGAAGGCCGAATTCAGGGAACGCCGTGTGCGAGCTTGCTCAAAAGTCTCTATTTCTGTTCGGGTGAGAACATCATATCATTTAGGCTTTCGAAAAAACTGTCAACAGCTTCCTGGGAAAGTTCCACTAACTCGGAAATAGGTGTAATCATGCATTCTTGTGCATGATTGTCTCCATTGACATTCTGATTTGCATTACTGACAGAAGGTCGTACCTGTTCGATGCTGCTTTCATCTTGAACTTCACTACCCATCAATCGTAGTGGTGAAGCTTCCACGAATGCCGTCATCAGGATTGGTAGCCTTTGAGGGCAGCACAAAGCATGAACCTTGATCGGGCTCAACAATGTTTCTGCATCCATCGGCGCATCCGATTGTAGCGTCAGACAGGTGTCTAACACGCATTCTTCTCCGCATAGCAGACACCTCAATACAGGTAAAACACATCTTTGCCACATTGGTCGAAATGATAGAAACCAAGTCATGTTCAGGTCTCTAAGCCGGTAGAGTCCCAGGATTTTTGATATCCGGTCCCGGTATCCAATGGCTAGGATTGTTTCTTCCCTTGTCGCAAGAGTTTTGTCTGTGACATGGATTGCCATAACGAAAAATAAGGACTAAGAATAGGATTCCTGCAATTAGTCCCAGGATCAGGGGAAGTCCGCCAAAAATCGAATGGACGAAATCTGGAAAAATACCCAGTATGGCTTTGAATGGTGTTAATGCCATCGAAAATACTGTCTTAAATACCTTTGAGACCCCATTGGTATCAGAAATATTTAAGATTTCATTCAGGATTTCCGCGAAATGTACGGGGGAATTAGTTGATAATAATGTATGTATCTCTGCAGTCGTCCTTGCGACTTGTAGATCATACGTTTCTTTTGATGACGAGAGCCTGGTAGGCGTCTGAAGAAGGACTGTTTTCATTCTGCTTAAAGTATCTATTCGAATAGAAGTAATTTTCAAATCGGGCCATGCCCTTGCCTCCCTGTCTGGGAAGGAGCTGGGGAACAATGAGCGTCCACAGCACTTGACCTTCGCAGTCGTAGTAACTAGATAAGGAGTCCCGGGCATAAGACTACAACATCTGCGGTCTACAATAAGAATGTAACTCCCATTATAGAGTCTTTGAAAGAATGGTTCTATTTCTGTTGCAGGTGCGCCTTGCTGGTGACATGAAAGGTTGTATGAATTCCCTTCACAGGCTCCATGCAAACTAATTCCGTTACACAGAAGCGTGCCGCTTAGTGACATTGCACAATTGTTGCCACTAAGAAACACTTTCTGTCCTTTATTACTGACACATGCATGTGAATAGGGCAGGTTCCAAGTTGTTTTAAGGTACCCCTTTCCTAATTTCTCGTACATGCCAGCCTGTATATATTTTTGGCAGTATTGAAACCTGAAGGTTGAGATTGGAATATTTATGATTCCGTGTATTATCCATTCACTGACAGGTCGTTCTGACATTGTCATTGGTAATCTTTCTAGTTTTTCAATGCTCAAGATTGTATAATCAGCACCCTTTTGCGCCATACCGATTTGTCTATCAGTAAGGTTAAAGATTTGGAATAGTGACGTTGTGTTTATTAAACGCCAAGGCACATAGCCTGAATGCAGATTTTGTAACGTCCAGCCAAGCTGTACAATAGAACGCAATTGTGACTGACCATGTTGTAATAACAGTAAGTCTTGCGATAATATATCGATTGCTGACGACACAATGCTGTCCAAAGAAAAAATTCTGGAGGACAGAGTCATTAACCCATTGTCCACTACAGAAAGTGATTTTTCCAAATTAATACGGTCAATTTCCCGTATTCTCTCTGCTGTTTCAATTTGAGTAACCTTCCAGGCCTCATTGTATGCTGCATATACAGAGGCTGCTATGAAACGTTTTTGACGCTGTTTGCGTGGTCCCAAAGTGAAATCACGCAAGTCAGCACCATCAGTAAGTAAAGTTAGGTGTTGCTTAATTTCTGCCAGTGTGGAAGTTTGTAGCCATTGAAGGCATAATTTGCCCACACTGTAGGTGGTTATTATCCCTGGGTGATGTCTTTGAGGATATCTAGGGTCTGGCCTGTTCATTTTGAAACCCTGTGTTTTGTTCAGGAATCTGTCTTGACAGTTATTAGTATCTGTGGGCCAGATCAACCACTGTTTCCAATTTGGATGTGTTCTGTTTTGGTTTAATATATGGTTTACGTCTATCTCTTCATCTGTATCAGAGTTATTGCTAAACATTGTTGGCTTTGGAATAGACGGTTTAATTAAATCTTTGATTTTGGCTAAGCCAAGACAGGTGGTTTGTTGAACAGTGTCATTTAAAAATATCATTTGTTCTGGGATCATGCAGGCTCTAAACAAAGCTTCTATACCCTGTACTTGCCATTCTTTTGTACCCCAAACACTTTTCAATTCAACATTTTTGTCCCAATAATCAAATCCAAAAGTATTCATTTTTTCAAAGAATGAGTCTGAATATAACAATTTTGTGTTGGTTATCATGGTCTTGGTTCCTGTCTTGTTTGATAATTTAAAATAAAATGCTTCAGCATTACTTGTGTTAAAACCTGAAAAATATGAATATTTGTCGTAAACGGTTCTTGAGCTCCCTTTTGGAGGTGTTGCACAATGTTCCCATTGATTATAATTTAAAACATTTCTAGGTTGTGCAGATCTATGTAAAAAGTGGTTACCATAGTGGTTATAGCAATACATACTGTCATAATTTGTAGAACCCTGCAAATAATCATGTTTGGTAAATTTAGCAGACATTACTAAGTCAGACATCATGTTATTAATGCTTTCGCAGTCCCAATCATCAGCAAATGAGTTTGGTTTTGCAAAGTCACTCAATGAGATCTTAATTTGGTGTGGATATTTCAGGATCTCGACCGGACCATAAATTTCATAGTCAGTGTTGTCCCAGGCTACCCCACCAGGTATCGGATTGGCTGTGAAGTTGGCTGAAGAAAGTTCTCTTTTCTCGACGTGTTAAGATGTGTGTGGTTTGAGGATCAAGTTGATGTTCTGACTTGCTGTGTCCATTTTAGCATATTTTCCCTCAATGAAGCGTCCCAAAGTAAGTACCATGATGAGCCAAAGTATGAGGATAAATGTACCAAAACCCACCCAAAATTCAATCCATGGAGAAATCAGATATGTTTCTTTCAGTTGTTTCAAAAGTTCCTTAGCTTTGTCTTTAAAGGATTTTGATGATGGCTGTGTCTTTGATTCACTGAAGCCTTCAGAGGAATCATCGAAGTTTATGAAGTAGCCGGATGCAGTTCTGTCAATTGTTCCAATTGGTTCAGGATTTTTGTTTCTTGCATTGTCACTTGGTACTTCATTATAGATTGGTGTGTCTCTGCTAAATGTTTTTATTTGGGTTTTCAGAGGTCTCAGTTCTATTGCATTGTTGCATAGTCCTTGTTGTTCTTCTGTAGGCGTTTCGAATGTGATGAGCCTCTTCGTTAGGACCTCTGTACTGGTAGCAAACCTTGGTGTTCTGCTACTTATTGGGAGTCCACTTGGCCTACTGTTTGTTATCGGCCACATGTTGTGGTTTTACCAGGTCGATGGATACAACTCGGTTCTCCTTTTTACCAGCAAGTGGCGGTAGTACAACTGATCTTGTCCCGTTGACAGACAAGACAGGAACTGCTTTTCTGTAAGAAGGCCCAAATTCCTTCTTTACCGCGATCTTCTCCCTGACTAGATCCCCGACTTTTGGAATCCAGACAGGTCTTGCTGGGACAGGTGGTGGTTCTTCAGTGGTTGTTGGCTGTTGTTTCAACTTTATGTTGCTCAGGTCTTTTCTTGTTTTGTTTAAGTCCTGCAAAATAGCCAAACGGTCTTTGATATCAAAGCTTTTTTCTTTCACCACTGAAGTCTGACTATCAATGTCAGAGATCATCATCCTAGTTCCAAATAATAATTCGTACGCACTGAATCCCCTCAGAGAATTTCTTGGCAAGTTATTGAGACTACGTTGGACACTTATTAGATGTTTGACCCACCCAGCTCCCGAACCTAATATCCTTTCCGCTATAGATTGCTTTATGCCTTGGTTTTTTCTTTACACCGTCCCGTACCCTCAGGAAGGAAGTGAGAAGATTCCCGCTGGACTGTGCTCATTCGGCCATGTTTCCCCCCAGGCTGGTGGGCCTGAGTGAAAACAATGGTCGAACGTAGCATGCTCTTAGCGTATATGCCATTTAGACTCGCAAATCTTTGTATAACAGTCCGGACGTCAGCCGAGTGCTGGTGATCTACATTATAAGTGGAACTAGCCTGTATATGTTAATCGCAACCCTTCCTTATTACTCCTGATTTTTCTTGGAGTAGAACGACGAGGTATTAAACTGTTTCTCTCCCCATTGCGATCTCTGTTACAGTTTGGGCAGTTTTTTACAAACATGGTATGACGCAGGCTCATGCCTGGCCACCAGTACCGTGATTGTAATTCTTCCAGAGAATCTTTTAATTTAAGGTGTCTGAGACCCTCGCCCATGTGTGCGTCTGCGATTAACAAGTTTCTCCTGTCCATGTTTGGAATCACTCTATCCCCCACTCCAGGGATTCGAGCAAAAGGGACGGAGTTTGCATTGATTATGTATGTGTAATTGAGTGGATAGTTGATCGGTAACGCTGAGCAGTCGCCTTTTGATGACGTTTTCACTGCCAGCACTGTTTCACCGTTAATGTATTTTAATGTATGCTTTTTTCGATCTACGGGAGCCGATTTAGTGGCTGCCGCTGTGGCTGTCTCAGCCAATGAATTCCCTACAACGTGAACGCCATCACGCTGATGACTCAGTGAGTGAGTCACGTGAGTCTTTGGTAGTTCTTTTTGTAAAAGAGCTATTTGTTCCCAGAGCAGTTTCTGCTTTATTGGTGCATCTGTGTAATCTTTGTAACCGTTTTGAATCCATGTCTGCAAATCGCTGTTATATGATTTGACGCAGTAATATGAATCTGACACTATAAGTGTCGGGAATTCGCGATCCGCATTATCTAGCGCCATTTTTAAAGCTAATATTTCAGTTTTTTGTTCTGAATTACTTTCTACTGAGTGTGTCTTTGTTAATAGAGGTTTTAGTTTACCTCCGCGCCACACTTCTTTTGTAATCTCACATGTGGGGTTGTATGCTTGTTCTCCCCAAACGGACGGTTGAGCATGTCCGTCTGTATAGATTACACAGGCGTAATGTCGTAAAGGCAGAATGTCGATTGGCAGAGGATATGTTTCTTCATATGCTAGATTTTTCAATTCTTCTAGTTCTGGATCAAAGTAGTAGTATACTTTGTCCGTTGTGATTGAATTTACCCATTGTAACCATTCTGGATCCAATGTTGTTGTTGGTAAATTACACGGTGTTGTTAATGCCTCAAAGGCTGATTCAGCTGTTCTGACTGTGATATGTCTACCGTCAGCTATGTCTTTTTCTCTAGCTATTGCGGTTTGAACTGCATGAACAATTTTTTCTTTGTTGCAGAATTTCTGTTCAGCTTCTGTGTACAAGTGTGATTTGAATGCAATTGGTACCTTTTCTCCCTCATTAGAGGTCAGGTATGTGAATCCGCATCTCCCTGGGATGACTCGAATCACAAGATTGCGTGTGTTATCACGTGTTTCTAATTTTGTATTAATTAGCATGTCTGTTTGTAAGGATCTCAAAATTTCTGTGTGTATTTGAGTCCAATTGGATCTTTTAAAATCTGGTTTAATTAGATCATAAAGGGGTTTGACCCTTTCTGCGTAATTTGCAATGTATGTTCTTCCGAAATTTAGGAAGCCTAGAATTGACTGTAAGTTTTTTAGTGTTCTAGGTGCTTGGAGCACGGCACATTTCTCTAGGAAATTGTCAGCCAGGCTTTTGCCTTCACTTGATAACTCATATCCTAAGAACAGGACTGTCAGATGGGCAATTCTGGACTTTTTAAAGTTGAATTTGTAACCCTCTGCTGCGAACCCAAGTATTATGGTGTTCACTCTTTTCAAGTGAGTCTCCAAGTCATCATCTGTTAAGTAAATGTCATCGACATAAGATAATGCTTCATCATCATATAGTTGTAGTAATTCTGTTACTCTCGCTGAGAATACTCCCGGGCTGTTCTTGTACCCCTGGGCTAACCGACAGAATTGTTTTTGAGTGCCATTTACTGAGAATGCAGTTAAATATCTGCTCTCTGGTGCTATGTTTTGACAAAAGAATCCATTGGAGATGTCCAAGGTTGTTTTGTATTTTTTGCGCACTATGTTATTCATTAGTGCAGCACTGTGTGAGTTTTGCACTGCAAAAGTTTTGCAACATGTGTTAAGGTGTCGGTAATCCAAAACTAGACGATATGAATTGTCTGGTTTGGAGACCGGAAACAAAGGGTTGTTCATTTGTGAGGTGCAAGTTTCAATCACCCCCTGGTATTCTAGCTGATCTAGTATTTCATTTACCTGTTTTTTAGCTTCTTGCTTAATTGGGTACTGCCTTTGTGCAGTAGGTTGTGATTTTAACTGGATTTTGTGAGGAGGAGAGTCCTCATCCCATCCTACATGATTTTTATATAAAGCAGGTGCTAGAGCCACTGCCCACTTTCTAGCAAGTGTGTATTTTTTATGAATTGGTATATGATTCGAGAAGGCAGGCATAATTACTTCTTCGCCATGAGGGCACTCCCTGACAAACTCTGGTGGCCAGTCTTTTTCAGCTAGAAGGATATCATAGCCCTTGGAGAGATTATCCCAAAATAGTCCCTTTATTTTCCTAGTCTTATCTCCCTCTATACGTAATGTTATCTCGTATATCTTGTGAGGTTTGCTAACCCTGGTGTCTGCAGTTTCCACTTGAAGATATTCATTCGTGTCCACTGTCTCCAGATGATTCATAAGGACTTTGCGAGCTATGCTCACTTCTGCTGCGCTGTCTAGCATTGTCTGAGCCCATTCTCTGTTTTTCAGTTGTGTCCTCAGTATTCTCGGCATTGTTAACTACCTTGATACTGGCTACCTTCTTTTTGGAAATTGTAATTTCTTTTTTAGCTGAGCAGGTTCCTTGTCTTTGGACTTGGCGTGCTCTTCTCTTTGTTCTGATCGTCCTCTTCTTTCCGATTTCTGCGAGGAAGTCTGAAAAGATTGAGAGGGACGTGTATCAATGTCTTGATATCTATCAGGTTTTTTTATATTATCCCTATTTCTAAGGTTATATCTTTTCCCAGAGGGGTCACTCTGGGGTGACCTGTGTCTTTGGTTCGGAGATTTCTCTCTTCGCCTAGGAGACCTTCCTCGGGAATGGAATTTCTTTTCTTTTGGATTGGATTGTTTGTTTCCATCCCAGTTCTTTTTTGGTGAATTATTATTAAAAAATATTTTTTCTGGACTTTCAGTCAGTTGTGGTCTTACTGGTATTCCACCTAAGCTATCTCTACCTAGTTCCTCATAGGATTTTTCTATGATTCTGGCAATTTCAGCTGGTTGGTCTGCTATATCTGTCTCTTTTAACCTCTGGCGGATCGCCACGTTTGCTGCTTCACCTTTTATGTTGGCTAATAGTATAGCCGAGACCTGCTTGAAGTCTTTTAGTAATTTCATACCAAGAGTTAAAGCAGGTTCTGGACCATATTCGTCTTGAATTTGTTTTAGCACATCTGGTATCACCGAAATGGATGGAACACCGTGCGTTTTTGTGTAGATGGAAGCAAAGACTGTACCCCAAGTGTCACAGTCCTCAATGTGTGGTGCGATTCCCATTGGGAGACAGATAGTCAGAATCCTGTGTTTTTCTAATGGGGTGGTGTCAGGAAACACCGCCTCTATTTGGGTAATTTTCTGTGCCAACCAGAATGGTATTTGTTCCCGTTTAGCCGGTACTTTACCTAGGCAAGACTGGATGTTCTGTGGTGTAATTTTATTTGTGTTCCCCTGGTGAGGGGTCAGCTGTGGAAGTTTAATCGCTGGCTGAATTGTTGATGTCCGCATCACATACTGAACTAATTGTCTATGAATTTTTATTAATTGTTTTAGTTGTACTAAAAGATCTGCTGCAGGCATTCTTTCGAAGTCTGGATGTGGTGTGTATCCGGCTAGTACCGGCCACGTTGCTCCTGGTCTACCTAAAGGACCGAGCCTGGTGATGTGATTATTATGTTTTAGGGCGCCATCAAATAAGAGCAAATGCTCTTGGAATTTGAGTGGTACTTCCACCTCCTCGAAAGGAGTGTACTCATTAGGAGGTTCCTCTATTTTGTAATAGTGGAAGTACTTTGTTACAGCATTAGCTGCTGGAAAATGTATCCATGAATAATATACCTCTGTCTGCCGATATTCGTGTGCCTCAATTATGAATATGACTGTGCCACCTCTAGGTGTCAGTCCATTTTCTATAAGTTTTAGAGTTATAGATCTCCTTTTGATGACCGGAATGAGTATTATATCCGCGTCTGCTGCTTGCATGGTAGCATCAGCATCTGCGAGTTCAGTTGCTAATCTAACTGCCTCTCTTTCATCATCACTCTCTGCCATTTTACCGACAGGAAGCTTATTTTGTTTGTTTGCAGATCAGGTTTTTTATGGAAACAGAGATTAGATGCACAATATTTTGGAACTGTTTATCCTTCAACGTTGACTATACCAAGAACCATACATAGGAGTTCCCTCCTGCGAGGTTTTGGAGGATATTACCTTTCACCCACTCCAGACGTCTTTGGAGTATTATGGGAAAAGGGGTCTGAGTGAGAAAGCACGACTGAGTTACTCTAAATGTCTTACGTTATTTTTATCGCCCTTTCCAAACGCGTTGGGCGCCATGTAGTGTAGTTCCTATCTTCCCAATAGGCTCTGCGCATTGGAATAATACCTACAGCAATAAAGGCCTAGGCCAGACGTTAACTAGGTCTACTACTGTCGATACTAGACTTAAGTTTTGGGTTTGCCAGCGTAGCTCAGAGTTCGCTAGAAACTTTCTCGAATGTTCAAGGAGGAATTAACTTCCCTGATTAGACAAGAAGGGATTTAGTTTCTGACAACCATAGAACATGACAACTTTGCTCTCCCCTAATCAAGAGTCAATCTCGAGAGTCGTGTGAACAAAAGGCAAATTATTTTACTCAGTCAGTACGTGCATTCTTAGTCTCATCAGAATGTAGAGAAAAGGAAGAGACGGGCGTGTTCAATAAAAAGGTGTTATTTATTGATCAGTCTCTTTTCTCATACAAGAGAAATGGATCGATATTATTGCAATACTTATAGTTAAGTAAAGTGCATACATTAAAAGCAATAGTATAAAGTAATACTGTAAAAACATTGATATGGTTTCTAAGCCATATGATGTTTAAAATGAATAAAATATATTTACATACACATATACATTTGACTAAACGTACTCAACTGGTGTTTCTAAATACGCCTACCCCGTGTACCTGACCTAAGCCTAATACGTGGGCGGGAATAGATAGTTACAGTTTAAGTTAAGTTTGTTTTTGCCAAGTGAATAACTAAAGAATTCTCTGTGAGGGGTTATTCAGTTCTGTACCTGGAAGTTAGGATGAATGAGGAATGGTATCTCTTTCTCTGGTCTCGATATTTCAGGCTGCCTGCGAGGGCTGCCCAGAAACGCCGGTGCTGGATTCTCGGCAGGAGAAAGCAGCGCGTCTCTCAGCGCGTCAGGAAGGCGGGGCTGCTGCCAGCGGGGTCTGCTCTGCTCTCGGCTTCGGCAAGTATGGCTGCTCCGTCTCGTCACCACGCGTGTGTTTGCATATGGCAAGATCGGTAATATTTATACCTTTAAGGTGCCGAGATTGACGTAAGGATGGACATAGATACGTCAATAAAGATGTCATACGATTTGCTCGTTAGCACATTCTTTTACTAAAGTTCTCGGTGAAATCAAAACAATGGCCGCAGGGTTTTGCCCAGGTTGTCATAGGTTTGATTTGTTATGAGAACTCCGTATGCCTTATCAGGGGCTGGAGGAATATCGCTTGTCTAATTAGATCGCAAGCGTTATGACCTAATCAGATAACACGTTCTGTGCCGTAGTGTGACTGCGTCAGATAACGGTATCTGCATCATGGGGAATTTCTGCCTCATGGGCTGACTGCTAGTTAACTTGTTGGTTTGTTTAACTAGAATAGGGTCAGGAATAGGGGGATCGATTCAGAACCGATAGGAATACATGACAGCGTCTCCCCTCCTTCCCCTCCTGGGGCGCCGGCGGACACATCGCCTTGCGCAGGGCCCTCTGCGGAGCTGCTGGTGGCTCCGGCCCCGACGCCGACTGGTACGGATCCAAGCTTGGAGGATGTGGTGCTGTTGGGGTGCGGCTCCTCTGGGGCACCTCCTTCAGGCCACGGCGTCTCTGCCTCACCGCAAACTGCTGCGGGAGTCCCTGTGGTGTCGCGGGAGGTTGCCGGGGCTCGGGTCGCATCCCTGAGCCCCTCTCGGTACTTTGACAAGGTGGTCCTGTCTAAGGCCGAGGTGATGCCGCTACGGCCCCGGCAACAGCTGGACAGCGTGGAGCCACAGGGGTCGGTGCACCCTCCTCGTCCCGCTCCAGGTTGTGTCTGGGCGCAGACCCCTTGCTCGTCTCCAGACCCCTCTCTTCCCTCCCCACAGGCGGCTGCCTCGACGGAGGGCTAGTCAGAGGTTGAATCGTCCCTGTCACCGCCTCATGGGTTGCCGAGCGATCTACGCCTCATTCTGGGCCGCGGCTACCAGAGGGCTTCATGCCACTCCCTAAGCCCGTCTCATTCCCCCACGCGGGTGACTACCTCGACGGGGGTCGGGTCGGCGCCGGTTTGGCACCGCCCCAGGGCCGGTTCGACTCCAGCTCTGCTCAGGTCTCCGATGCAGGGTGACTTGGAGCAATCTTGTCCGGTGACGCCGGATGATGCTGACAGCCTGCCTCAGGCTGCAGACTCTACGGCTCTGCGCAGCGGATTAGTCTTGGATCGATCCTTCTTTTCCGGAGGCGGCCTGTATTTTGGTGTCGTCCTCCCCTGAGACTGGTCGCGGTGTGGTGTCTTTTTCACTGGCGTCGAAGGGCTGCTCCCTGCCCTTCCTGAGGCAGAGGTGTTCGTCGGAAGAGCGGCAGGTCCCTCATTCTTTGGCTCCTTCCGACTTTCAGGTCTGGCCCTTGCCCATTCCGCTTGACCTAGGGGACGGTCGCCTTAGTTTGCAGCCGTCGCCCATGGAGGAGCTGCTTTCCACACCGCACGGCCCTACGGAGGCAGGTGCGGCCTTTGCTCATGCAGTCTCCACGGCTGTGGGGATCCTGCGTATGGGTGACCCGGTGGCCCACTTGCCGGCGGACCATTTGTTGGAGGTCCTCCACCAGGGTTCTGGTGGGAGGGAAATCTTTCTTCCCTTTGAAGGTTCCCTCCTTTCTTCCTTGACGGGGGTTTGGAGGCATCCTGCATCAGGGGACCCGGTGCCTCAACATCTTCTGCACCACCATTTCCCGGCACCGCATGATCCGCGTGCCTTTCTCTCCATCCCTCTGCCTCCAGTCCCCTTATGTGGACTGCTTTTCCCTCCCTGCCGCTGCTGTTGACTCCGCCATCCCGTGATGCTCGCTGGCTGGACTCTTGGGGGCGCAACATGTTCGCCTCGACCAGCACTGCCCTGCGGGCCCTGAACACCTTGTGTGTGCTGGCTCGGTCCTCCTCTTGTTTGTGGGATTAGGCTAAGTCTCTGGGATCCACAGCGTCCCAGGAGGGTGGTCAGGTGGACATAAGGCATCATGCGTTGGATGGCCGGGAGCTTGCGGCATTTATTCTCCGCTCCGCTCTGGACATCTCAGAGGTGCTGGGCTGGGCCATGGCGTCCTCAGTCGCTCTCCGTCGCCATGCTTGGCTTCAGGACGGAGTTTTTCCTGAGAATATTCGGGAGCGACTCATCAACCTTCCATTTGAAGGCAGCCTGTTGTTCCATGCCTCGGCCGACTACGCCATCCAGAGGCTCTAGGCAGGGCTCCGTTCTCCTCCGTCTTATCCTCCTCCTCCTCATCCTCCTCCTCCTCCTCCGTCCCCTCCTCAGTGACTCCTGAGTCGGGTTGATTCTGGGCCTTCTTAGGCCTGTTGTTCTGGCTGTGGAGTGTGTTTCTGGCCATTTGCGTCCTTCCTTGGGACTTTGGCATTGTTGGCTGCTGGACGGCCCTTTTGTTGATTATGTGTATTGGACTTGTTGCGTCGACTTGGCCCTGTGATTAGGCCTTCTGCTTGCTTGGGGTGGGTGGTTTTTTTTCCCCGTGGCTCTTTTGTTTTTCCTGTGCTGCTGAAGTTCCCTGCTCCTGCCCTGAGGTCTGGGATGATCCTATGTTCTCCCTTGCCAGGCGCCGCCTACTCTGCCTTCCTGGGCCTCTGGCTGTTCTTCTTGCTTCTGGCGGCTTTGACTGCCTCCGCTGTTCTGGCTGGCAGGTTGTTCTCCACCTGGAGTGGGTTAACCTTCTTTTCCCTCGCTTCCTTGCGCCTTCTATGCTTCTTCTTCCTCCCTTCCTGTCTTGGCATTGGGTGGAAGCCGTGTTGCCTTGTGGGGTGGTGGGAGGCTTTGGCCTCTCCGCCCTTGCCCTTGGTTCCTCTTCAGCTTTCTTCTCTCTCCTACATCCTTTTGGTGTCGGTGGAGGTCTGTTTGGGGGTGGGGGGGGGTTCCCTTGCCTGGGAGAGTCGAGGTTCTACCTGGTCCACCGATCAGGTTCCCTGTGGGACCCTCTGTTCTGTATTGGCTGGTGGGGTCCTTTCGCAGACCCTCGTTCCCAGGGGGTATTGCTAGGGTATCTATTCTACGTGAAAGGAATCTGCGGCTAGTAGTCTCTATCAGATGTATGAGCTACTTACTTTCGGTAACGATGTATCTGGTTGAGACGATTCTAGCCGCAGATTCCTTCGCGGCCCGCCCTTCCTCCCCTATTCTGCGAGGACCCTTCGGTTGGTCCTTGGTATTCGCCTCCCAGTGGGGGGCTGGATCTCCTGTGAGTACCTTCTTTGTTCTTGAAGGGTGGCTCCGTCTGGGGGCGGTCCAGTGGTGTGGCTCACTGGTTAGAGGCAGCAGACCCGGAAGCAGAGAACGGCCCGGGACCAGAGTTCAATTCCCGACGCGGCAGGTTCGTGGACCTAGGGTCAGCGGACTCGACAATTCTCGCCTCGGTGCCTACTCTAACCAGGGATCACACTCGGCAACTCTGGGCATTAAGCTTGCTTCATCTCTACAACGGCCCCCCACAGACGCCGGGGATGCCTGGTTTCACCTTGGAGATACCCAGAAGGGACCATCTCACAGGGAAAGCCAGGACGGGTTCCCCAGCGGTCTTCAGCGCCGGGACGCTCACGGGCAGCTGTGCGCTTTACAAGTCCAACACACATTCCTCCTTGGTTCTTGGAAGATGGGGTCCTGGAGTTTCAGTGCCCTGCTACTCTGGCTACTCCAAGTTTAGGGGGGGATTGCCTTCTATCCCTGTCCTCCCTCCCCTTCTTTCCTTCTATTGCTATCCTCTGCTTCAGGGTCATTTGGCCATGTGTTGCCCTTGTCCCTTTTGGGTGGTTGCCCTTTCTGTTGGGGTGGCTTGGAGGTTTGTTGTCCCTGTCTGTGTTGGGACTGGTCCCCTTCCTTGCTCAGGATGGGGTTAGAGGGTTCCTAAGTGTACCATGCCCTTATGCATGTTTCTTGCCTCTGGGGCACAGGGGTGGGAGGCTGTCTATGTGTTGGCAGGGTGGTTGCGCAGGGCTCTGTGTTTTTTTTTCTTCTTCTTCTTTCCCTGCCTTGGGTTCTACGGTGTGACACTACTGTGGGTGGTGTTGTTAGTCACCGTTTCTTTCCAAATGTTCCACTTTTCGCATACTGTTCCCATGCTTCCACAGTTTTTTATCTGGTGGTTCCGTGTTGTGGTGCGGGAAAGTTCTCCGAAGAAAACTGACGTAGGCGCGCCGAGGCGGGTCTTATGTGACCTCGCTGACGTCATGTACCCGGACGACACCTGGGCGGAGACGCGTGGTGTTGCCCCACCCCCGGCGCGCAGGGATGCTGTGGCAGAAAAGTTTCCGGATCCAGTCTCGAGCCTGGGATAATTCTACGTGAAAGGAATCTGCGGCTAGAATCGTCTCTACCAGATACATCGTTACCGAAGGTAAGTAACTCATACGAATAACTAATCCCACTTTTTCCATTTGAACCCATCCCTGTTCCCTTATCAGTGTGCTTTCGGTTTTTACTGATAAAAGAATTGGGGTTTGGGGATGGTTTGAAGCTAAGAGTGTAGTACCAGCTAGGACCCACCTACCCCGACACTAAGCGTTACAGCAGTGAGTAAACTACATAGAAGGTAAAAAGGATTTATCAAAGTACCTAAAGTCAATCATCCTTGCTGAAACTCAATGTTACAATAAAGAGGGAAAAACAAAACATGTGAAGATGAAGAGAGACTGTCGTTTGCTCCTTTTCTTTGGCTATGTCTCATGCAGATATGAAGCTTTGTTCTCTAGGTTTGAAAAACATTAATTCACCAGTGCTGCAAAACCCTAAAACAAACTTTAAGAATTAACTTTTAAATCACAAAATGAAAAAAAATTCTGTGGAAAGTGTGGGGTCTTTTTTAAGATTCAGATTTTCCAGCAGTGAAATCTTTGGGTGAGTATTTATGACCAATGTAGAATTAATTGAAACTTCCTTAAACAAATAATTTTGTACTTCAGCACTACCATCTAATGTTTTCTTACGCAGACAACACACAAACAATTTTTTCTATGTCATTTTCACAGGGATACAATCCTGATTCCCTGAACCTCGATCTAAGATGAGTTGCTTCCTGGATGGAAAGTAACTTTCTTAAACTCAACAGTGATAAACCTGAGGTTATGGTTTTAGGCAGGAATCCACAGCTCTGGGGTCCACAACATTGGTCTGAGTCTTTGAGGGTTTCATTTTTAAATCTAGAACTGGACTTGGCACTCTCTATGTAGAAGATCTGGTCTCTTCCTACTAGCCCAGCGGTAGGCTGAGATCTGAAAATCACAGCATGCCTAGAATTTGCCTGTCACGCATAAGGAGGTCACTCCTTCGCATACCTGGGTCTTAATCTTAAAACACTGTAAATCTCTGCTGCTATTTCGCAAGCACCTTAAAACTTGGTTATTTCAATCTTTCAGTTAGACACTTGTACCTATACTCAGCGCCTGGAAACCTGTTGGGTAGCCTTGTGGTCTATAAGTGGAAATAATAATAGTATTAACATATCTCAAACAAATGTGATTCTAGAGCACTTCATTCTTCCAAATGGTTTAATAAACCCACCTCATGAGAGTGGGTTTAACTATATAAATTGACTGAACCAGCTGTTGATGACTCTGCTGATAGATGTGTGTAAAATAGTAATTTAGATTACACCTAAATAATTTCCTGTGTCAGGAAAACAAACATGTCTATACACTAGTGCAAACAAATATCTTTTTTTTTTGTACAGAGGGGCATTAGTAAAGCCTTGGCTTTTCACAGAAATTAAAGAGCAACGCCATTGGGATATTTCTTCTAAAGAAAGGTTGGACACCCTCCAGGATTTCACCAACTTTGGCCTGGAACATTGGGGTTCAGATACTCAAGGAGTGGAGAAAACCAGAAGGTTCATGCTAGAATGGCTTTCCTTTTTATGCAGGTAAGCTGTGCATTTCTTCTCTTGTGTACAATCATCTTTTATAATCATACTTTTCCATTGTTGAGGTTTACCGGTCACAGAAAAGCGAACTGAAGGGATCAAGCAATGATCATGTGGGAGGGCAGGGCGGATATACAGACGCGGAGGCTGGATATATTGGCAAATAGGAGTCTCTTTATTAGCAGTTGACACAGATCTAGGTGTTACTACAGGGTCAAAAGTCTCTTCTTTTGGGGTTTTCTGAGGGGATAGATGACGATGCCAGCATTGGTCTGCCCTCTTCGGTTGGGTGATGAGGTTCTTGGGGTGTTGAGGCGTACATGGCGTAACTTCACCCGGAGGCTCACCAGAAGGAGAGAAAGAATGGGGCCTGTCAGTGTTCTGGGTCAACAATTTTCAACCAACCCCTACACCCGGTGGTGCTCAGTAGAAACGAAAGGGTAGTGAGGGGTTAAGAACTAGGCGTGAGGGAAGGGGGAAGGAATAGTCCGTGAGATAGAGTCTGAGGTGGCAGTAGGTCAAAATCCTAGGTCAAAAGCTGTGCAAACAGAAGGGTACGATAATAAGATGGCTGAGTAAGGTATCTGTGGTGCATGCACCTACTTCAAGGCTTTAATCCCCACTTGTACTCCCTCCCCTCACCCGCATTAAGAAGATACCTCCCACCTCCCTCAACAGTTCCCCAGGTGCGGTGTCACTCACCGGCCCCGCCGTAACTCTCCAGAGTCACGGCATGCTCTCCAGCATCCTCCGGGGGATACCACCACTCCTCCGACCAGGGTTCTTCGGTCTCCCCCGCGTCCTCGATGTCTGGAACGTTGTCCTGGCTCTCGGCTCGCTGTTCCCTGCTCCGATCCTCGGCGTCCTCCACGCTCGCGTCTTCTTCCGTCTTCAGCTCCGCCTTCCCTCTGGTCCAAGACGCCTCTTCCTGGGACACATCAGTCCTTATTGGCGTCCCGCATCTTCTTCCGGGTTCGGCTCTTCCTTCTGGCTCCGGACTCCTCTGTGAATAAACAGGAGAGGTTGGTGTTTTCCGATTCCCCAGCTGTGGAGGAGGTCGCTTTTGTCCGGTAGGGCATTCTGGGTGTTGAGGTTCCTGATTATAACGTCTCCAAAGGGGTTCTTTCTCACATCCCCTTTCCCTTGCTGTCTTATTACTAGGGGTGTTTCCTTGGGGATACCTTGACAGGAAGTCCACATTCCCTTGCTCAGCTCCTTTTCGATGTCGTGTATGGAACCTGTATGGCTGTAGCGCTAAAAACCACCTCATCACTCTATCGTTGTTTCCTTTGTTACGGGCCAGCCATTCTAAGGGTGCATGGTCCGCGAATAGGGTAAATTCCCTCCCTTCCAGGTAGTATCTCAGGGTTTCGCGTGCCCATTTAATGGCTAAGGCTTCCTTCTCTATAACAGCGTAATTCTGTTCTCTTGGGAATAGCTTCCGGCTGTTGTATAAGATGGTTTGCTCTTGTCCCTGGGGTGTCACTTGGGACAAGACCGCCCCTATTCCTTGGTCAGACGTATCTGTCTGCAAGACAAAGGGAAGTGAGTAGTCGGGACTGGCTAACACAGTCTCCGACGTCGGGGACCCTTCTAGAACCTCAAAGGCTTTTAACAGTTCTGGGGTGGGATGGTTTAACTGTGTCTCAGCATTTGTCGCTTTTTGTAAGAGATTTGTGAGGGGTGCCGCTATTTGGGAGAAATTAGGAATAAACCTCCTATAATAGCCTAGCAGTCCTAAAAAGGCTCTGAGGTCCTTTTTAGGTTTTGCCTGGCGTAGCACTGCGCAGCAGTGTTCGCGCAGGCGAAATCTTATGTTTACCAGTACGGGGCTTTGTCCCACCTCTCTCTTCCATTGGCTAGTTCCATAAATGGAGGCTAGCCATTGGAAGAGAGATCTGTCCGTAATTGTCGGACCAGATTCGTGGGCGTTCCGTAGATTTTTTCGCATCCCGCCCCTTTTAGAACGTCATGCGGCGGTGGGCGGATGTTTTTTTTTTTTTATGTTTGGCATGTTTTTGCCATTTTGGACGTGTCTTTTGCAGGGGTGGGCTGCGCGATTGTCGTCTCCGTGGCTACAATGTTACAAATGGCAAGATGCAAGATGGCGGTCCAAATTTCCAAGAAGAGGAAGGTGAGCCGTGTTTAATGTTGAAACGGTAACTTCTGGTTTAAGAAAGCCCTCTAATAACACTGGAAGGGTGTTCCCGTGATTCGGCAGATCGCTATGGCCCTGCAGTTGTTCTTGTATCGTGCTTTGATAGCTATGGATGTGTCGGATGGCGGCTGGTGGCGGTGTTTTGCTCTCCGGCTTAGACATTGCCTGTGTCAGTTGAACATGCTGTGCGTGGTATGCGTTACCACCTGCGGGAGGCTGTGGATGCCTCGCTACTATAATTCACGGTAACCACCTGGCGTTGACTAGACGCTGCCCTATAATGTATTCCTTGTTTCGTGGAAAGTGCAATGGTGTCTTATGCTGGAAAGTTTGTACTAACTGCGTGTTAGACCGTCTTTTTATGTTTTTCCTTATTACCGGTTTCACTATAAACTGCACCCTTTCAGAGTTTGTTGCCTATTATCACTATAGTCAGGTAAAGTTGCCATATTAAGCGCGGTTTCGTTAACTAACTTTATTCTCGCAAAGTAGCCTTATTGTATAGTACGGCCATTATTACCCCAACGCACTCACTAAAACCTTAGCATATACATGAAATCAAACATGCTGTTACTTTTAAAACCCCGCCCCCCCATTTCCTTCCAGATACAGATTTCGGGCAGTTGCACAGGTTTAAGTTGCCTTATGTAGTAACTGTTTCTTAACCACAAGCAATATCTTTTCAGTAGGCCAATATATTCACTGTTATGCTGCTGGTTTATGAACCTTGTGAGGAGCTCACGCCACTGCAAAGTAGGTTGCCTGTAGCCTAAGTAGTTGAGAAGAAGTAACAAATTAATGGGGGCCTCCTAAGAGTCCGTCTGAAGGCCGGTGTTAGTTACCTGTGCACGTTTTAAACGCTTCCTGTCTACTGCCGGTTCTTTCTGAACGTTTAAAATGGAAAATCGCTTCTATTCCGACCAGTGGAGTAGATGCTTGTTTGATGTTACTTGATTGAGGCTCCCTGCGTAAAACACAATAGTCGGAACTTTTGAAAGTTTTTTTTTCTTCGCTACTTTCTTGAAGCCTGTATGGTTTGATCTGGTACTTAGCCAACACAGAAATGGCATTGTAGACGAGGTTGTTGCAGGGTGAATAGTGACTTGCGTATGTTTAGTGATACGAGGTCCCAGTCTTTAACATAAAGCACTGTGACTAAGTTCTTAAAATTACAAACAGTCTAATAGGCCGCTACAAAATGCGGAAAAAGTTTTTGATAAAACCTGCTTCCAAAATGTAGATTTTAGCAATGTAAGTAAACAGTGCTATTGTTTTTAAAACAGTCATTTTAGAAACTCAACAGCTCAAAGAATACATGTTGTTAGGAAGCTTCAAGCCATTCCATCCATTTTTTTCACGCATGCCGGCACAATGGCAAGAAGGCATGTTTAGTCACTTCAACTCCTGGTCCCTTGCAGCATGTCTGACTCGTCCCTGTGGCTAAAGTGGAGATTGCAGAGGAGGGTTGGCTCTGTCAGTTATTTTTTGACATCAATGGGGCTATCCCACCTTATGAAGACCATAGTAGGTCACATCTAGCTTTAAGGATTGGAGTGTTTTGTGTACCACAAGTGCTTTTGATATCTGCTGCTCTATCCTGCAGATGATTGCACGAGCGTCTGGATGTCAAGGGAAATGGTTATTTTGTCACATAACTGTAGTAAGAACACCACTAGACTAGTGAGCAATGAGATTCTGAATGTCAGCCAGTTTATCCACAGACATGGATAGATTTTAAAGTTAAGTGTAGACTAGAGTATTAAATAGCAAACACAAGGAGATGAATTGCTGAAACTTTTCAGACACTTGCCCCAAGTCACAGATCGGGTTGAATCAATCATCGTTCTTTAGTTCACTTTGCCACCTCAGTTCAGACCCAGCTATATGCAAATCAGTCTTGACCCCGTGCCTCATGGGAACAGTCCAGCCCAAATTGCCAATCCAGGTCTTCCCTGAACCGGACACAAGCATCCTGGGGCCGCTTTCGGGTAACACCCCTAATCAGCAAGGCTAGCTTGAATCCAGTGGCAAAGTGAGCAAGGGACCCACTTCGGGTATACCCTGCCAACAAGTGTGTGGAGTATTAAGATATCCAGGTTTATCGACATGGAAGCCCCTTGGTTGGATGAATGCTGAGTAGTTTACTTTGTGCCCCTGTTTCGTTGGCAACATCGTTAAGAGGATGTTATTTCCACACATGCTTAACTAAATAAGCTAGTTCCCCATGTTGGCTGTTACTTAAGTGAGTGGTTTCCCTTAATCTCCAATAATCTGGATACGTTAAAACATCTGTAGTAATAATGCACACAATGTTGGTGAATGCGGGCTCTGCAGCAAGAGAGATTAAGCTATTGGCATTGTAAATGACAATGCATTTATTTATCTGCTTTCAAAACCAACACATAAATACAAAATTTGTCATTTACAATGCCTTAGCTCAAACTTTTACAAAGGCGAAACCGTCGCATTGTAAATGCTTGTTAGTTTTTGGTAAAGGAATTTCGGAGATGGCTGTCAACTTGGAAGTTTGAGGCCGCATCATTCCTTCTCCTAACAAATACCCCAAGTATTTCACGGTCTGGGCTGCTAAGTAACTTTTTGCGGGATTGATTTTGAGACCATGGTGTCCTAGCGTTTTGATTACACCTGACAAATGGTCCATATGTTGGTACCAATTGTCGCTGTAGATGACTGTCATCTATGTATGCTCCGGCATATTCCTCATGGGGCCGTAAGATACAGTTCATGGCTCTCTGAAATGTAGCTGGGGCCCCGTGTAATCCAAAAGGTAATACCTTAAACTGATATAACCCCTCGGTGTGGAGGAAGCAGGTTTTTCTCTGTCTTGGGACCGCAACGGGATTTGCCAGTACCCTTTACACAGGTCAAGCGTGCTAATGTATTTGGCTTTCCCTATCTTTTCTACCATCTCGTCCACCCTTGGTAGGGGATAGGTGTCGAATTCAGAGATTTTGTTGACCTCTCAGAAGTCAATGCAGAACCGAACCGAGCCATCCGGCTTCGGCACTAGGACAATGGGCGAGTTCCACTCACTAATGGATGGCTCTATTATGTCCATTTGGATCATTTTCTGTATCTCCTCTCGTAAAGTCAGGCGACGTGCCTCTGGTATACGATAAGGCCGAAGACGCACCCTTTTCCCTACAGGGGTCTTGATGGCGTGCTCTACCAAGGTAGTTCTTCCAGGGGTTAAGGAAAAGACCTCTCTGAGGGGCATAAGAACATGGGCTAGCTCGTCTTTAAGATGAAGTGGAAGAATAGGGTCTATATATTGATCAAACAAGGGTGCCTCTGTCCCTATTTTTGCTGCCAAAACCGGTATAGGACCTTCCCATTTTTTCAATAAATTTGTGAAGTGCCCCGAGCTGGATCTAGCTCAATACGATAGGTAACCGGGGTTACCTGTTCTGTGACTATGTAGGGACCCTGCCACTGACCCAATAATTTGTGATCCGATGATGCCATCGTTAGTAAAACGGGATCTCCCACATCAAGCTTCCTTTCCTTTGTTTTTTTATCATACTGAGCTTTTTCAGCTACTTGGGCCTCCTCCAGATTATTACGGACAATGGTCCTAATCTGTCCTAGATGGGTTTTTAGGCTGGACACATAATCAACTATGGGCTTGGCATTGTCTGGTTTGCTTTCCCATTTCTCCTGAGCCATTTCCAACAATGTTCTAGGCTTGTGGCCATATAACAGCTCAAAAGGGGAATAGCCGGTGCTCTTTTGGGTCTTACACCGGATAGCAAACAGGGCCAGGGGTAACATATCTTCCCATTTTCTGGTCTCTAGATCTAATAGTTTTTTTAACGTGGTCTTAAGGGTGGTGTTATATCTTTATACCAGGTCATCTGTCTGTGGGTGATAGGCGGATGTTCTAATCTGATGTATTCCTAACTGGTTGCACACTTGTTTCATGACCTTTGATACAAAGGGAGTCCCTTGGTCAGTTAAGACTTCCTTTGGAAACCCCACTCGGGAAAATACGTTTACCATAGCCTTAGCGATATTGATGGCATCTGGCCGGCGTAAGGCTATTGCCTCCGGAAATCTGATGGCTTAATCAACAAGGACCAATACATACCTACACCCACTTCTGGAAGGTAGTAAGGGACCGATTATGTCTATGCCTACTCTACTAAAGGGTTCTTCTATAACAGGAAGAGGATGCAAGGGAGCACGAGGAGGCATATATCTACTGTGTCTCTGGCATATGGGACATTCCCTGCAGTATTTCTTGACTTGTTGAAAGATACCGGGCCAATAAAAACGCTCAGTGATCTGTTTTTCTGTTTTGTCAGCTCCAAAGTGTCCCCCTAATAAATGGCTGTGGGCCAGAAACAAAACCTTTTCTCTAAAGGGCATGGGAATCAAGAGTCGGGGCGTTTGGGTAGGACTTCCTTTCCTATACAGCAACCCATTTTTGATAAAGAAGTAAGGACCTACATGGAGGGGATCTTCGTGGTTTAAAGCATTTTTCCAGGCTTCTTGAAGAACAGGATCTTCTCTTTGGGTGGCACGAAAACTTCGGTCATTTTCCCAGGGATTTTCTGCAGGTATAGCCGGCAATAACATTGTGCCTTTTCCTTTCTCTGCTCTTTTCTGTTTACGGCTTTTCCTTGGTTTAGGGACAGGCCAATCTGGTCTTTCTTCTCCTGAAAAGGGAGCTTCAGCCCACCATTCTTCTCCGTTATTTGGGTTATGCCGGATCATTTGTGGAAGATGTGGATAGTCACTCCCTAAGATTACTTGTTCAGGGAGGTTCGGAATGAGCCCCACCTTTAAGGAGGTACCCGTATCGTTCTCATGTTGTATTTGGACTTGAGTGGTTGGATACTGTTTGGTGTCTCCATGCACACAGCGTATGGCCACCGTGCCATTGCTGTGTCCAATCCAGGGTTCTAGGTCTTGGGGTCGTATAACACTTTGGCGGCATCTGGTGTCCGCTAAGGCCAGGGTTTGTTGTCCATTGACTTTTACCGCGCAGTGGTAAGGAGTAAGTGGCTTGCTGGATGAGGAACAATAATAATTCCGGACTACGCCTATTTCCATCGGTTCCTCTTTCTGGGGGCAGAATCTAGCAATATGACCTAATCCACCGCAGTGGAAACACTGTGGTCCTGGATTGGGCGGACGGAATACAGGAGGTGGGGTGGCAACCCCTGGAATAATGGTCGCTGTCTCTGGTTTTTTTTGTGGTGGGGGTCGGGGTAGCATATGGGTTCCTGGTCCCCCAGCCTTCCACTGTGGATCTTCTCGCCCTTTTTGTACTTCTTGAGCACGGTTGTATGCACTGGCTATTTCTACAGCGGTCTCCAAAGTAAGGAGAGCTTGTTGTCGGACCCATTTTTGTATGGGTGGGTGGAGGGAAGCCAGGTATTGTTCTAAATAGATTTTAGCCATAATACCATCCTTATCAGTGGTAGCTGGTTTTAACCACCGGTCTGTCATGTCCTTTACCCTATAGTACAGAGCACGTGGTGTTTCCTGTGGTCCTTCTTTGATTTGGCGTAATTTTATCCTAAATGATTCGTCATCCACTCCCAACCGCTCCATGATACATTGTTTGATATCTGCATAGGGCACTATCCCTTGTACTGTTGCTGCCTGGTAGGCTGCTTGTAAGTCACCTGACAGGAGAGGACCCAAATATTGTCCTCATTTATCTGCAGGCCATGCTGGGGCCGTGGCTATGCGCTCAAAATTGTTAAAGAAAAAATCCGGATCTTCTCCGCTGACATATTTCTGCATCACCATAGAGGGAAGGGAAGTAGGTCCTTTCTCGTTGCCCAAAACTTCGGCCAATTTATCCATAGCGGCTCCGTGCGTTTGGCCTTGTCCTGTTATGGCCTTCTGCATCTTTTCCCGATCTTCCTCTACTACGAGTAGGAATCGTTCCATCACTTTGCCCAAATGTTCCTGGTGTTCCGCCATCTTTGTAAGGGCAGCCTCCATGTCTCCGCTATATCCCACTTCTGACACCACTTGTGGGAGGGCAGGGCGGATATACAGATGCGGAGGCTGGATATATTGGCGAAAAGGAGTCTCTTTATTAGCAGTTGACACAATCTAGGTGTTACTACAGGGTCAAAAGTCTCTTCTTCTGGGGTCTTCTCGCTTCCTGAGGCGATAGATGACGATGCCAGCGTTGGTCTGCCCTCTTTGGTTGGGTGACGAGGTTCTTGGGGTGTTGAGGCGTCCGTGGCGTAACTTCACCCGGAGGCTCACCAGAAGGAGAGAAAGAATGGGGCCTGTCAGTGTTCTGGGTCAACAATATTTAACCGACCCCTACACCCGGTAGTGCTCAGTAGAAACGAAAGAGTAGTGAGGGGTTAAGAACTAGGCGTGAGGGAAGATGGAAGGAATAGACCGTGAGATAGAGTCTGAGGTGGCAGTAGGTCAAAATCCTATGTCAAGAGCTGTGCAAATGGAAGAGTACGATAATAGGATGGCTGAGTAAGGTATCTGTGGTGCATGCACGTACTTCAAGGCTTCAATCCCCACTTGTACTCCCTCCCCTCACCTGCATTAAGAAGATACCTCCCACCTCCCTCAACAGTACCCCAGGTGCGGTGTCACTCACCGGCCCCACTGTAACTCTCCAGAGTCACGGCACGCTCTCCAGCGTCCTCCGGGGGATACCACCACCACTCCTCCGACCAGGGTTCTTCGGTCTCCCCCGCGTCCTCGATGTCTGGAACGTTGTCCTGGCTCTCGGCTCGCTGTTCCCTGCTCCGATCCTTGGCATCCTCCACGCTCGCGTCTTCTTCCGTCTTCAGCCGTCTTCAGCTCCGCCTTCTCGCTGGTCCAAGACGCCTCTTCCTGGGACATGTCAGTCCTTATTGGCGTCCCGCATCTTCTTCCGGGTTCGGCTCCTCCTTCTGGCTCCGGACTCCTCTGTGAATAAACAGGAGAGGTTGGTGTTTTCCGATTCCCCAGCTGTGAAGGAGGTCACTTTTGTCCGGTAGGGCATTCTGGGTGTTGTAGTTCCTGATTATAACGTCTCCAAAGGGGTTCTTTCTCACAGATCAATTGCCATGCCTTTTGTGCGATGTGAAATATGTAAATAACATAGCATTATAATTTGCAAGTTCAAGATTGCTTGTGAGACCATTATAAATAAAGCATTGCCTTTTTTCTGTTTCCCTTGTTCAGATGAATGCCCCCTTGTTTCTCACAGAAGTGGTGATAAAACAATGCGGCTAGGTCACTTATTCTATAAACAAGTTATCCAGTGAAATACCTAGCCTGGATATTTATGTGGTTGCTGTATTGTTTTTGTTAAAAAAATTAAAAAACCTCTAGCATAATCTTGTTTCCACAGACTAATGGAATGTCCTGTTCCAGTTAAGGAACTGTAAATGTTCTCGTAGGGGATTTTCATTTATAATCATAAGCGATGGATAGCCCCGCTCAAATGCGGGGACCCAGAGCAGTTGTTCTAAATTTATTTTCGTAAGTGTAGATTTTCGCCTTTCTTCAGGAAGGCCTGCAAAGACACTTAAGAGAAAGATAAGTTATGCAGGCTATTTACCTAGGTTACAATGGCCAGATTCTTCATCAGGAAGAGAAGAAAAATGCCCGGTTAAAGTCTTTGAGGTTAGTTTGACAAATAGTATAAATATCCCGCACAAACCCTTTTTCATTATAGAGATGGAGAGCAAGACAGAGTAGCCTCACCGTCTGTCATTATATGTCTAAAAATGACACTGTGCCTTTAAGAACCTAGATACCACCAGTATTCCATCATGCCCAGCAGGTGACAGTTACTTCAGTTCTTTTTTCTGGCTCCTGCTGACAGGAACCTGGAGCATTAAGCTCGACCAAAATTTGGTTTATTTCTTCAAAATTCTTAACTGAATTTTGCTCTTTACAATTTTCACGCAATGCCAACTCTTTTTGACAAGTGTCCAGCCATTGGGAGAAAGAAGGCAAAGACAGATCAACATGAGGTGTGTTTAATCTGCCTGCCAGAGGGCCATGTGCCTGAGTCTTGCTGTCACTGCAGCAACTTTTTGAGACTCTCCCTGAGAGACCGTGAGAAGATTTGCCTTAATGGAATAGAAGAGCAAAGTAGACTACAGGCACAATCTGAATATGAACCTCAGGACCTGGAGAGGGTCAGGCCTCTATCAGGCTTCTTGAGGGTATGCCAGGAAGAAAAGGCACAACCGCGACATTGTCTTGGTCGAAGTCGAGGACATCAACGTCGTGCCGAGGTACGGACCCGACCTGTTAGCAGTCTATCCAAGGTATGACATCGAGCAAGCACCGAAGATCAGCATCAAGGCTAGGTCTATCGACGTCATCCATTGCTTCACAGATGCATAGACCTCGCTCGACGTCCAGGACTCTGCCGAGGCACTGGCGTAGATCGACGTGGAGGCACAGGCAAATGTTGATGTCGATGCATACTCCGACATCGAGGCATCGTTGATGCTTACCGTCGACTAGCCGGTCGACATAGTCATTGACGTTCATCGACTTTGAGAACTCTTTCCATGTCATCGAGGCTATAGAAGGCTAGAAAAAAAGAGAAGATGAATCTACTCCTCACTATATTTGGGGTATTCGAGAATATATTCTCCATCTTCAGTGGTTCACCGATCTTCTCCTTCAACTCCGCTATCGCCTTCTCCACCACGACTTCTAACTTCACCTCCACTGCTGCCTTTACCGCAGGCTCCAGTCACATTAAGAAGATCGCTTTCCAGATTGTGACATCATTTTAGGCACCATTGTCCTAGCTCACAGTGCATGTCTACTTCTTTTAGGTGCTCCTACCATTATCAACATTATCATCATCACTCATGCTCTCAGGCAAGATCCTCTACTTCTACTGGACATTATTCGCCAACACTGTCTGACTCTCCACCTTCATGTATTTCACCGGTGGATGATGCCACCCTGTTACAAGAAGTCCTTGAGAGAGGAGCAACAAAACTCAATATACCTATGTTGACTCCAACACCAATGACATCGGTCATTTTCGAGACTCTGCAATATAGATCAACCTCTAGTACCAGCTCTAGTGCCAGCTCTCCTTGAACCAGATATGGATGTTTCTAACACCAGCCTTGGTTAAGACAACACCATTCAGGCCCCACAGAAATACTGCCCTCTGGAGCTGGATCCAGCTTTCCTTCACACAGATCCTACAGCAGACTTTGTGATTGTCATGGCGGCAAAGAAACAACATGCTACTACCGCCACTTCTATGGTTCCTTCTGATAAGGGAAGTCAGAAGTTGGACGCTGTGGGCCGAAAAGTGTGCAGCAAATTAGCAACCTCCATTAAAGCAGCCAGCGCCACTGCCCTGCTAGGCAGATATGACATGGCACTGTGGGAATCCATGAACCAGTTTGCTGAACATCTCCGTAGAGGAAAGACTTCATTTAAATCCTGAACGAGGGATTGATGGTCTCAAAACAGGTCATTAGTGCTGCAGCAGACTCCTCCTTATTAGCAGCTCATGAGTACGGCCAGGGCATCGCTCTTCGAAGACACTCCTGGCTTTACCTAACATCCCTGAAGCCAGAATCACAGCACATAATTTTGAATCTGCCATTCTGAGGAACCTCTCTATTAGGTGTCATACAGATGAGACAATGGCATGAATAAAGACAGAAATAGACACTCTCAAGGCAGTCGGTTTAGAAAGACCTAGGGATCAAAGGAAATCTTTAAAGCTACATCAACGCTTCCACCATTTCCAGAGGGGTCAAACCTCTCAGTGGTATCGGGGCTGCCAGCAAAGCGATGTGCAGCAGCAGCACCAACGTCCCAATCAATCGTACCAATGATGGCAGCCTAGAGTTAGGTCTACCCAACAGACTTCTCAAGGGGGCAAACAGCAACCTGGATCAAAGCCCTGAATTATTGCTTCCCCCTATTCTATTTCCCACTCTGGTAGGTGGGAAGCACGCAATATTACCTGGCAGAGTGTCAAAACATAACGCAAGATGCCTGGGTATTGAGTATTGTCACAATGGATAGTGTCTGCGTTTCATCAGTCTTCTACCGTCCATACCTCCAAAGCCATCCAGTTACCAACTCCCACTGTTATGAGCGGTCAACATCTTTTTACAAAAGCTGGCAGTGGAACTGGTCCCTCGCCAACGACGAGGAACCAGCATCTATTTCAGGTACTTTCTCGTCCAGAAGAAAGACGAGAACAAATTCAGACCCATTCTCGACCTCAAAACAGCTAACAAGTTGATTAGGCGAGAAAAGTTCCAGATGCTGGCATTACTCCAAATGTTATTCCCAATTACACCAGGGGGATTGGCTCTGTTCCATTGACCTACAAGATGCATACTTTCATATACCAATCGCCAGAAAGCATAGAAAGTTGTTGAGGTTCATAGTGTAGCAGGACCATTATCAATAACAAGTCCTCCCATTTGGTGTGAATTCAACAACCAGGAAGTTCTCCAAGTGCAGGGCAGTAGTGGCTGCCATCGCCGGAGATACAAGATATTCTCCTACCCCTTGATAGACGATTGACTAATCAAGGCGTCCACATCTCAGAAAGCTCAGCTTCCTTACAGTTGGACTTGGGATCTCCTACAGAGACTAGGACTTCAAAGCAAATCTCTTTCTGTCCCAGTTCAAGCTTTACACTATATGGGAGCCTTCATCGACATAATTAGGGCAAAAGTGCGTCCTTTGGAGGAGAAACGCTTATTGATACTTGGGCAATGTATGAAAGCTTCCCATCTCACATTGAGAACAGTATCTCAGTCCAACGGCTTTCCACATCTTTTTCATGATGAATGCCAGTCTCCAAATGAGACCTTTTCAGTAATGTCTTGAAGACTAGTGGGACCAACTGACAGACAGTAGGAAAGACAGGATAAAATTAGCCCTCCATGCAAAGCTGTCCCTCACATGGTGGTGCTATCAATCCAATCTCCTCCAAGGTACTCCAAATGTACTCTATTTTATCAGGAGATTCCACCACAAACCATAGTAACGGATGCCTCACTACTGGGATTGGGGCCCCATATGGATCCCCTCCAAATTCAGGGAAAATTGTCAGCAAGGGAATCAACGTACCATTTCCATCTCCTCGAGATGCATGTGGTTTATCTGGCGCTTAAAGTGTTTTATCTGTCATTCACATTCCACTCCCTGCTTGATCAAACAGACAACACCACAACCATCTACTACCTCAGCAAACAGGGCGGGACAATGTCCAGGCCCTTGTCACACAAGTTCCAGACAATCTAGAAGTGGTTTCTAGTCAGGGGCCTTAAGATCACAGCAACGCACCAGCCAGGTGTCCAAAATGCCCAGGCAGACTTACTCGGCAGACTCCTGCAAGAAAGCCACAAGTGGGTCTTAAACTACGGCGTCATATAAAACACTTTTCAACTGTGGGAACTCCGGCCATTTACTTGTTCGCCACGGCAGAAAACAGCAAATGCCAAAGCTTCACACCGCAGTTCTTCCAGCCAGGGTCTCTGGAATGCCTTATGGATTAACGGGTCCGGCATATGTCTCTACGCTTTCCTGCTGATTATCCTGATCCCGGCGGTCCTCATCAAGTTGTCTCAGTCCTCAACAAAGATGATCCTCATAGCTCGGGAGTGGCCACGTCAGTGGTGGTTCACAGACCTCTTGACAGAGGTCTAACCCTTTCTGCCTTTCAATAAGGCCTTGACGGACATTATTCTGGGCATCTGGTCCAAGCACAGCACAGGGGCTCCTGTTAATAGAACGATTGCCCGCCGCCATCGCCCTGCACCAGGCGACCCAGTATTCCTCAAAGTCTCGGAGGAGGACCGAATTCTACTCTCCCAAGCCATTTCAGACGGGACAGATGCAGCGAACTTTGCCGTCCGATGTGGCTTGGACACTACAGACTTGCTGGGCAGAGAGATTTCCACAATGGTGGCCGTACGTCCCCATGCCTGATTGAGAACATCTGGTTTCTCGGGGGATGTCCAAGCTAATTTATGGACATGCCCTCTGATGACTCCGTCTCTTCAGAGACAAAGCAGATGCCTCACTTGAGTGTTTCAAAGACTCGCAGCCCACGGCCAAGTCCATGGGCCTCACCACTACATCCCCGCCTTTGTCTGCTTTTTGCTCCTTTCATGGCTACGGAAGGGGCTACCAACCGCACCAACCCTATTCTGGCCAGAGCGCCCGTCAAGGTCAACCTCTGCAGGGCCGTGGACTCAGATCACCTCGACCACGAGGGTCGGGAGGCCAGAAGTCAAGTCAAGCCAAGCCACGATCCCCCTCCTCCACCACAAAACCCTCCTAGTCCGATTACCCAGGATCATTTGCAACCAGTGGCAAGACATCACCTCGGACGGGTGGGTGTTGCAAATAGTCCAAAGGGGCTACTCCGTCCCCTTCAAGACTACCCCTCCATCCATACCTCCAGTGTATGATCGACTGACGGAGGATCACCTTGCCTTACTCCACGAGCAAGTCCAAACTCTCTTGCCAAGGGAGCTATAGAGAGGGTTGCCGGGCCAGAAATATGCTGTAGTTGTTCTTGCTATTTTCTGGTCCCAAAGAAGGACGGAGGCCTTCGTCCTATCCTCGACCTCCGAGCCCTCAATTACTTCCTCAAAAAGGAGAAGTTCAAGATGCTCACTCTTGCTCAGGTCAGGTCTGCATTGGACCCGGGAGACTGGATGGTAGCGCTGGACTTGCAGGATGCCTATTAACATATCCCCAATAAATTACAAAGAACAAGGGTCCTTAGCATTTTCAGGGAATCGGAGAGAAATGACATATAGACCATAATAGATAACTATATTCTTCCTATGTCCAGCCGGACAAGGAATTTATTTTGTAGTTATTCACAAAATTATCAAAACATAAAATGTAGTAGGGCACAGCCCTGTACCATACTTAGGAAGAAACACATACAACATACAAAAGTTTACAGGCAAAGACTGAGCAAAGTTGGCCACTTTTAAATCAGTGTGTTAGTTGTAAGTATTGCCAAAGTGAGAAACACAACGAGATTATACACAATGGTAAATTGTGAAACACGAGATTATACACAATGGTAAGTTGTGAAAACACTGTTTTCACAACTTACCATTGTGTATAATCTCGTTGTGTTTCTCACTTTGGCAATACTTACAACTAACACACTGATTTAAAAGTGGCCAACTTTGCTCAGTCTTTGCCTGTAAACTTTTGTATGTTGTATGTGTTTCTTCTAACTATATTCTTCCTATGTCCAGCCGGACAAGGAATTTATTTTGTAGTTATTCACAAAATTATCAAAACATAAAATGTAGTAGGGCACAGTCCTGTACCATACTTAGGATGTCTCTATCAGGTGGGCAAGTTACTTACCTTCGGTAAAGCCTTATCTGGTAGAGACATGATTTCTTACCTACCCACCCATCCTCCCCACACTGCAGAATTGTTTTTAGTCTCAGGGCTGGTCCCCTTCAGGGCCCAACTTCTTTTTTAACACACCATGGTCAGTCACTTCATGGCTCCGCACTTCTGGTGTGATGTCAAGGCGCCATAGTGGCGTTTATATTGATGATGCGGATGTCACGAAAAACACATCACCACGTGAAGTTGAGCGACTCCACCCACCTGCGCACATGGGCACTGCTAAGAAAAATCTTCCATATCCAGCCTGACGCCTGAAGGTTCAAAGGTAAGGAATCTGCGGCTAGATTATATCTCTATCAGAAAAGACGTTACTGAAAACAAGTAATTTGTCCGTTGGGTGCTACCAACTGGATGATATTTTTAGGTGCCTCCTCTTTTTTAAGAGGGATTGCCCCCCTATCAACAGAGGGCAGTAAGACATGACCAAACACTGAAAGCATTATGCTCCCAATGTAGTGAGTTTTGGGATATAGGTATCCGTGCTGTGTGGTAGTAAAATAAATCTCTCCATGCTGGGCAATACCACCAATAGCTTTTTGTGTGTGACGTATTTACAAGTTCCACTGAAAGAATGCTACTAAGGGCATCATTCCTTTTGAAAGTCCATCGTTCTTTGGGATGCACTAGGAAAGCTTGGTACATTTCATAACATCTTTACAAATGTCCCACATGCATTTGTCGGACTGGTGGCTACACAATCAGTCTACCCTGTTTCAATTAGTATGTTCCCGTTCTCCTACGTAATTATCTTGTCCATCAACAATAAAACTGAATCTCTTCGCCTTTAGGGTGAACTTTTTTCATGACCTGGGATTGTAAGCTAGCAGTCCATCTGCCTTTACTATAGTATACCTAATTTACAGAACTTTTGTTTAACTATATTGTTGACAATATTGTTGTTTTTCCATTTAGATATATTCCAGTTGGTTTGTTGGAACATGTACCTCACAAAATCAATGAAAGACCACCCTACTACATGGGCAGAGACTATTTGGAGACTTTAATGGCTAGCCAAAATGTGAATGATTGGATCAAAATAAGGTACACCATTTAACAAAGCATGTTGTCTGAAATAAATGTGTACATCATGAAGCCAGGCGCATAGACATGCAGACAGTCTTTTGCTAACTGGATTGATTTAAGATATAACATGTATATCTCCCAAGTCCAATCTTTGTGCAGAGAACCGGACAGCAGCACTCTAAGGTTCTCAGTTAAATGTATTTGAATGCATGTCGTCAAAAACGCTTTACAGCCTTGACCACATTAGGAGAGCAGCCATCTTAGTTGCAATATATACGTGCTTAACATTCCACACGGCACCATAGACATAGTAGAAATGTTCAACATTTGCTTTGCCCATTCTACATTGTTTTTGTAACTTAATCAATAAACTGATAATTGTGATTTCATTCATGAATTGAAATACAAGTCAGAATAAACAATGAATTTGCATAAGTAGTATAATCATTCCATATACAATCACACGACCTAAAAATAAAGTGCATTAGTGCTAACCAATATTTTTTTCTTTTTCACAGAAAAGATATTACTTTTCTATTTTTCTTTTTCTTCTTTAAAAATAACATAACACAATATATTACTTATCCAACATACAATCAGGGTTCTTAATAAAAGGTTTTCAATAGCACTTCCGATCCATACTGAACAAACCAGTAGATTTTGTAATATTCAAAATGGTCAAGTGGGAACGGTATATCCACCCAATAAAATATGCATTTTTAAACCAAAAGTGTCCATTCCTAATGTATTTTTAAAAAAATACAGACTGATGAAGAAAGTTTTCATCAAATGTCAGAGGGGATAATGCATGGAAGGTTTTGTTTCTTAAGGCAAAACAGTCCATGCGATAATCATTCAGTACTCAGGTGACAAAGACAAAATGGATAGTCCCCTGAAAGATCACCAACTTCACTCTGAAAAAGAATATATCAAAATCTTCCAAATGTAAGGCAAACAGTTTCCAAATGGGGTCCGGACAAATCGGCCAGCTGGTTCCTTATCTACATAATGAATCAGTGAGTCCTATTTATTATAAGTGACTCCTCCAAGAACGATTTCTCTATATTAGAATTCATTCCCAGTTTGCTGGGGGAATATTGGGTTTCCCTATTTGTTTTCATATCAATTAGCATAGAGTGGCGTTTGTGGCAATTACTTAAACATTTGCACTTTACAATCTCTGTATTGCACCTTTTAATTTTTGTAATAAATCTTTTTAAATGTTGTAATTCTGCCCTAAAACTCACTTAATTCTGCCTTACTTGACGGCGTTTTTGAAATGTTGATTTGCACCTTCTCTTGGGACACTTGCCTCGTGAAATTGAAGTTTAGCACTGTCCCCGATCCAACCGTCAGTGGGCGTGTTGTTGAGTTGTCTTTTAGGTGCACGATTTTAAGGGTACCTCACACCCACACTTTTGAAGAATGCCATATGTGGGTTGTGGTTCTTAAGGGCCAAATGATCAAGACTTCAGCTGATTCGCATTTATTGAAATAGTGGTGTTTTGGCTCCTTTTAGAATTCCTAAAGTGGCTAAAATTCGATTATCTGCTATTGACAAGGTGTCATTTTTCCAAGATAAAGGGAGCTGAATGAAACACAAAAAAACACTTTATTCCAGCAATGAAGTAGATGTTTAAATTTAGGACACTGCCTGCCAACATTAAGTCTAATGTATTATGTTTAGAGTGCTTAATTCTCTTATGGACCGGTGGATGGTCTGTCTAGAACGTTTTCAGTGTGAGGGAGAGGGAGGGGGGGGGGGGGGCGGGCAAAGGCACAAAGAGGACGCTTTTGCAGGATGTAGGTAAATTATTGGTGTTCTGTAAATATATGAAACTTGAGGGGGAGAGGTCATACGGGAGACGCACATAAGTTATTGCTGATGTATTACACTTGCATTTTATAACGTCGTAAACAATTGCGTCTCACTGTGACTTCAACATGTTTTCTTTTTTTGCAGTGAGATGTTGTTGGGACCCGTACCTCAAAACTTCACCTTCCTTCCTAAACATAAGGCCAACTCCTATAAATAGAACACCACTACGTCTTTTGATTACTCTTTTAGGTGCTGCTGTGATTGTCTTTAAATAAAACGTGATTATTTTAATGGAACGTGGATTCACTCTTATTGCTGCATTGGGTCCTGTATGAAACATGTATCTTGTACTGGGTTTTTGGTGCAAACGGGGGAAGGAAGACACTAGAAGGTTCACAGACTTGCATGATAAAATGCCTGAAAATCGGTTTGTCTACCACAGCATGACATTTTAGAGACCTAGTTGATTCCCCTACATTTTTCAGTTACACAGCAGTATGGAATCAGAATTGCAAACATAAGTTTGAATATTTGTGGTGCCCATGTTCTGTACCTAGATGTATGTAAGTATACTATTTGTAGAATGCATACAGATTCTAGGCAATTATCTGGAGGTTTTCTCAATGGTGTTTTTCTGTTTTACACGTCTCTAGCTTGCTGACTTGCAATGGCACTCAAACATGTTACATTTTCCATCCAAACTGGAAGCTGCGAGGTCGGTCACTGCTTTGTAAGTCGTGCAGCACATCTTAACGCTGACTTCAGTCTATAGGGACAAACAGAGCATGCTTATCAATGAGAGAGAGTTGCGGTTGAACTTGGCGACTCCTTGGAGACATGCATTTGCATTGAGGGAACCTGCAGAGGAATTAAGGTTGAAATAGTAACACCAGCTTAGAGTTCAGCTGTAGTTCTGAAATGCTTTTTGGGAAAGCTTTTTTTAAAATGTATAAGGTGCAGCTTCCAATGCAGAAGTACCGTGGTGCTGCATAACCATCAATGTATAGATATTAAAAAGCTCATAAAAAGTGTCTGATACTATGTATAAAGAAGGAAAAAATATACATTGTCAAGTAAAACATAACCTTGCAGAAATGTAAGACTGCTGTTTGAAGAGAGAGTTTCATGACTTATGAAAAACTGCGTTGAAGGAGAGAATCTTATTGAAGTTGGAAGCAAGGAAATTTCACACTGTGTGATTTGGGGATATGCAATAGAAATTAGTCCGTGTTCGCAGACAGTCTGGCACCATCAGCAACCGGCACATGGACAAATAAAAATGCTGACCAAGGACAAGTATCTTTTAGGGCATTTTCAGAGGTTGTGGTGGAAAGGAAGTAAGAGAAATGAGAAAAGAAAATAAGTAATGTGGTCCATTTTTTAGCAGAGGAACAGAGCAAAGCCTTAATTGATAGACATACAAAATAAATTGAACAATCATTTTGTGCCTTTTGTATGTGCTTCCTACGTATTATGGAAAGATGAAAAGTAATGAGAAGTTTGCTTTTTAGATTTGCTTTTCAGATTTTCGAAGGTGTTGTAGGTATCTGCCTCTTTATATAGTGGATCATAACAAGGTACACTGTGTAAAGAGTCCAGGCAACCAATTTCACAGGAAGTAAAAAGTTCACTTAATTAAGTCTTTACACAGCAATGCTTCCATAGTCCTTGAACTTTGTGTTTTAATGAGTAAAAGCACTCATACATCTTGAAAATTGCTCATAAAAGACATTGTCAGCCATAGGCTGCATTGAAAAGTGATAACACAGAAACTGAAAGCATTTTCTGTTAAAACTGGCACCGTGTCTTTAAGGCAGCCATGACCCCAGGCTTCCCATCATGCCTCAGGGGTGACAGTTAGGTCAGTTGTTCTTTCCGGCTCTTTCAGTCAGGACCCTGGTTAAACAGCTCCCACCTTTTGTTGACTTTCTGTCAAAAATATTTGGTGTTTTCCTTCAATTTTTGTATTCACTCAACGGCTTTTAGCCTTAGAGAGCTAGTGCTACCTTTTTTGGGCTCAAAAAAGGTTAATTATTTGTCAAAATGCCTTCACTTTTTGATCCCTGCCCTTCCTATGGGAAGAAGAAAGCTAAGACTGATACACATCTTGTGTGTATCCTCTGTCTTCCTGACTCTCATTCTGCAGAAAGCTGTGATCACTGCAAGTCCTTGTCAAGTAGAACTCTCAAGGACAGAGAAAAAATCTGAATTTATGGACTTTCTGAGAGAGGTAGGTCTCCAAAGAGACAGAAAAAGCGGAGGACGCGGTCGACGTCGAGAGATGTCCCGATTTGCTCTCCTTCGGCGTCGGGATCGGCGTCGAAGGTTCCACGGACGACGAGTCAACTCCTCTCGACGCTGAAGATTTCAGCGTCGAGAGTCAAGGTAACTCCACTGCCGTCAACTGGGCAACGTGCAGCGTCGAGAGAGAGGTTGCCGTTGGAACATGGCAGCTCGACGTCGAAACCTCCGCCGTCGAAGCCTCAGGTCCAGTCTTCGACGTCGAAGCCTCCGTCGACGCCTACTCATCGGCGTTCGTCGAGGTATCCTCCGTCGGCGTCCCATCATCGACGCTCGACTTCGAGGCACCCTTCGTCGGCGTCCCATCATCAACGCTCGATGTCGAGGCATCCTTTGTCGTCGCCAGGCCATCGGCGATCGACGTCGAGGCACCCTCCGTCGCCGTCTGACCATCGACGGTCAACGTCGAGACATCCTCCGTCGGCGTCTTACCATCGACGCTCGACGTCGAGGTATTCACCGTCAGACAGGACATCGATGTTCGACGTCGAGACATCCACCGCAGTCCAGTCAAGGGCATTCAGCGTCCAAGCATCCTCCGTCGTTGTCCAGTCATAGGCGCTAGACGTCGAGTAGGACTCCGTCGACGTCACCTCACCGGCGTTCGACGTCGAGACATTCAGCGCAGTCTCCACAGATTCACCATTCATTAGCACAGCCTCAGCCAGTGGTGGCACAACACACCGAGACGTCGAGTAGGCCGGCTCCGTCTTTGAGTCATGGGCCTACATCTCAGAGGTCCCCAAGAACAGCTTCAGCTGCGGAAGGTGACCAGGGCTCTCCAGTGAGCAATAGTCACGCTGCCAAGAGGAAGAGAACTCCAGAACATCGTGGTTCTTGCAGTCGCACGGCTTCTCCTGTGAGCCTGTCTTCCTCATCAGGTTCATCTTCTGGCCCTGATGTGAACATTTATACGTCGGGCGGCGAAGGATCAAGGCATTCTCCCACACCTCCTCTACATGGGCGAAAGGATGTAAGACCTGCACGCTCTCCAGTGAGGGACACCGCACAGCAGACTCCTGCCATCAGACTGTCTCCGCGATGGTATGCACCGCTACATCACTGGGCTACAGATAAGTAGACAGCGTCTTGATTGCAGCAACCGATCTCTAGGCCTAGAGAACGGTCTCGCTCTCCGGTGTGGTCCAAAGAAAGATCACGCTCCCCGGTTCGCCGTAGGGAAAGATCACGCTCCAGGGTTCGATCCACCAGGTGTAGATAAAGATCTAGGAGCAGGAGGAGAGAACGAAGATCTCCTACTACCTCTTCTTCTCTGACATGCTCCCATAGAGACTACTCTCCCACTCTGACGGTCTCCCCGCCATCAAGGGTATCTCCGATCGATGATATCTTTACCTTTTAGGACATACTGGGTAGAGCGGCTCTGAAACTGGGAGTTCCCTTTACAACTCCGCAGGTCAAGACCTCAGTGATTTTTGAAACGCTGCATCACAGGTCGGCTCCTAAACCCCTTTTGCCGTTTGTGCCTGGTATTATAGATCCGGTGATGGAGGTATTTCTCACTCCAGCAACGGTCAAAGCGGCTCCGGCGAGGATCTTGAAGAAATACAGATCTCCAGAGGAGGAACCTCTGTTTCTCAGAGCTGATCCGCCCCCAGACTCAGTAATCATCGCAGCAGCGAAGAAGTCCAGTGCGGTCTCCTCTTCTGCCACTGTACCTCCGGACAAGAACAGCAAGACGCAAGATTCATGGGAGAGACGAGTCTGTAGTACTTCAGCGTCTTTTCTCAAGGTTTCCAACGCAGAAGCCCTTTTGGGGCATTACGATAGGTCCCTGTGGGATTCTCTACAGCGTTTTGTGGATAAGCTCCCTCAAGAAGACCATAAGGACTTTGAAGAGATCCTTCTGGAAGGCAGTCAAGTCTCCAACCAAATTATAAGTGCCGCAGCGGACGGGGCTACCCTTGCGGCGCATGGATATGCCCATGGAATATCAGCAAGGAGATCATCCTGGTTGCGCCTAACGGCTTTAAAACCAGAAGCCCAAGTGCGCATTCTGAACTTGCCCTTTTCAGGGACTTCACTGTTTGGAGCGAGCCCGGACGAAGAGATGCAGCACATAAAAGCAGAGCTGGACGCTCTCAAGGCAGTAGGGCTCCAAAAGAAAAAAGAATTCAAAAAGAAATACCGCTCCTACAACAAGGGCTCTTCAAAACAGCAGGTTCAAACCCCTAACTGGCAGAAGAGTCTAGACCAGCAAGGACAGCAAAAGTCCCAGTATAGAGGAAAGCGTAATTCCAGAGGAGGAGGAAACGCCAGGGCAACAATACCGGCAAAACCCAGTCAAAGCAATGAGTCTTTCCTTCCCCCAGCGCCGTGGACCACTCCAGTGGGGGGAAGCCTTGCGGGTCATTTGGAAGAGTGGCGAAACATCACAAACGACAGATGGGTGTTATCTCCACTTCAGAATGGATACTGTCTTCGTTTCAGTCATCAGCCTCCACCTGTTCCCCGGATGGCAACATCGAATCATCAGTTACACCTTCTGCAAAAAGAAGTGGCCACTCTTCTCGAGAAGTCAGCCATCGAGAGAGTGCCAGTGTCTCAAAGGGGAAAAGGAGTGTACTCCCGATATTTTCTGGTCAGAAAAAAGGGCCAAAAGGCAGAATACAGACCCATTCTGGACTTGCGAACTCTCAATCTGCGCGTCAAAAAGGAAACATTTCGCATGTTGGAGCTTCACCAAATATATCCACATCTCAGGAGGGGAGATTGGATGTGCTCACTGGACCTCCAAAATACCTACTTTCACGTTCCAATACACCCCAGTCATAGAAGATTTCTTCGGTTCCGGGTGGGGACCTCCCACTATCAGTTCAAAGTCCTGCCGTTTTGGTTGAAGTCGGCTCCCCGGGTGTTCACGAAATGTGTTGCAGTGGTGGCAGCCGCTCTACGCCACAGAGGGGTCTTCGTATACCCATACCTGGACGAATGACTGTTGAAAGGTCCTTCCCCAGACAGCGTAAGAAGTCAGTTCCAGACTTGCATAGAGCTCTGCCAGCGACTAGGGTTACATGTAAACTTCGGAAAATCAGTCTTTCAACCCACCCAGAAGATTCACTTCCTAGGAGCTCTGCTAGACTCCGAAGTAGGAAAAGTGTTTCCTTCGGAGGAGAGACAGTTTTCGATAACCCAGAAATGTCAGCTGGTACTTCACAACAAGGCTCAGAAAGTGCGCCGGATTGCCTCCCTGCTAAGGTCGATGGCATCATGCATCTTCCTGGTCCCGAATGCCAGACTTCAAATGCGTCCTCTTCAGCAGGACCTGGAGGACAAGTGGGACCAACAATCTGCTCGCTGGGACGATCACATCACTCTCTCAGACGCAGCTCGAGCTTCCATTCCATGGTGGACCAAAAGACAAAATATGCAGGTGGGAGATCTGTTCCATCAACCTCCCCCTGTGCAGACACTGATCACGGATGCTTCCCTTCTAGGTTGGGGAGCGCACATGGGTCAACTACAGGTGCAAGGTCTGTGGTCGCACAAAGAAAGTACCTACCACATCAAGATGCTGGAGCTGAGAGCAGTCCACCTAGCTCTCAAGGCGTTTCTTCCCTCGATTCACGAAGCTTCAGTACTAGTACAGACGGACAACACCACCGCAATGTACTACTTGAACAAGCAGGGGGGAACACGCTCACGAACTCTGTCGTTGGAAGCACAACGGATCTGGCATTGGCTTCTGGCTCGCAAGTTGTCCATCACAGCAGTCCACCTCCCAGGAGAGCAGAATGTGAGGGCGGACGCTCTAAGCCATCATTTCGACGACAGGGAGGATTGGGTCCTCCATGACGCAGTGGTAGAAGAAATTTTCCAGTTCTGGGGTCGTCCCACCATAGACCTGTTTGCGGACGACCAAAACACAAAATGCCAAGACTTCGCCTCCAGGTTCTACCGGCCAGGATCGAGAGGGAATGCTCTTTTGATCGACTGGTCAGGGGAATTTGTGTACGCTTTTCCACCCCTTCCGTTGATCCCGTAGGTGGTGAGCAAGTTAACACACTTGTGCACAACGATGATCCTCATCGCCTCCGACTGGCTGAGGCAATGGTGGTACACGGACCTGCTTCACCTGTCAGTGACTCCTCACAAGAGGCTACCATGCAGGCCGGACCTGTTGTCCAAGATTCACCATCCCAACCTTCCGTCACTGAGCTTGGCAGCATGGCTCCTGAGGTCATAGAGTACGGACATCTAGGGCTGCCAGAGGACTGCATGTTCATCCTAAATGAGGCAAAGCGGCCCTCCACAAGACATTCTTATGCATGCAAGTGGAAGCGATTCTATATGTGGTGTATACAGAATGATCATAATCCAGTTCAATGTCAGGAAGAAGAAGATCTTCCTTATTTGTTATATCTGGCTAAAGCAGGTTTAAAGTTTAATTTCATCAAGGTGCACCTAGCTGCTATAACAGCTTATAGGAGGTCACCTTCTCAAACCTCTTTTTCCCAGTTGCCATCTGTCAAGGACTTCCTGCAAGGGTTGAAAAAAGTGTACCCTCCAGTGCGTCCTCCTTCTCCGCCCTGGGAGCTTAACCTGGTGCTATCAAAGCTAATGGGTCCACCTTTTGAACCCATTCACAAAGCTACTTTACAACATCTTTCCTGGAAAGCAGCTTTTTTGGTGGCAATCACATCAGGTCGTAGGGTGAGCGAGATTCAAGCTCTCTGTTCCTCTGAACCCTATACGTTGTTCCATTTGAATAGAGTGGTGCTACGGACGCATCCATCTTTTCTTCCTAAAGTGGTGTCAGATTTTCATGTAAAACAGACCATTTCTCTGCCCACTTTCTTTCCCAATCCCTCTACTCCCGCTGAGAGGGCTCTGCATTCTCTAGAGCTGAAAAGAGTTTTAAAATTCTATCTAGATAGGTCTAAGGGTATTCGTCACTCTGATCATCTCTTTGTTAACTATGGATCGATCAGGACAGGTCATTCTGCCTCAAAACTTTCTATTTCTAGATGGATCGTTTCATGTATTAAGCTTGCTTACCAGCTAGCGCAGAAGTCCCTGGGGTTTTCTCCCAAAGCGCATTCCACCAGAGGGAGAGCTGCGACTGCGGCTTTCCTCAATAATGTACCCATGTCTGAGATCTGTAAGGCGGCGACCTGGAGGTCCGTCCATACATTTACCAGACATTACTGTCTTGATTCTGACACGAGAGCAGATACCCAGATAGGCCAGGCCTCCTTGCGGAATCTGTTTAACAGCTAATTTGGGCTGTTATGATTGGTCTTTTTAAGTTGGGTCATGTACTTCTCATTTACCTGCAGGTGGTTGATGGGCGTGCTATTCTATTCAGTGCTTATGACTATTGATGAGGATCCCCTGGAAGAGAAGGTTAAGTTACTTACCTGTAATCCTAGTTCTCTTCCAGGGGTATCCTCATCAAAGTCATAAGCACACCCACCCGCCTCCCCAGGTAATTGAGAGATATACTTATCTGACTTGTGGTTTAGCCCTGACTTCAGGGTTATGCAAAGAACAACTGACCTAACTGTCACCCCAGAGACATGATGGGAAGCCTGGGGTCATGGCTGCCTTAAAGGCACGGTGCCAGTTTTAACTGAAAATGTTTTCAGTTTCTGTGTTATCACTTTTCAATGCAGCCTATGGCTGATAATGTCTTTTATGAGCAATTTTCAAGATTTATGAGTGCTTTTACTCATTAAAACACAAAGTTCAAGGACTATTTGACCTAATGTGTTTTTTGTTTCCTTTCTAATTGCTGTACATATACAAGTGTTTACATTATCTGAAAGAAACAGGTTAGTATTAGATTCCTTACCTTAGAATATCCCCAGGCGTCAGTCTGGATCCGGAAACTTTTGCGTAGCAGTACCCCTGCGCGTCGGTAGGCGTCGTCTGCAGGCGTCCCCTGCGGCTCCGCGTCCGTCGTCGGCGTCGTGCGCCGTGATGACGTCGCTGGAGTATATAGACGCCGCCTCCGCGCGCTGACGTCAGTTCTTCTTTTTTCCGCGCCAGTTAGCGCAGATCCGAAGAGCAGTACTCCGGTCTTTTGACCAAGTTTTTGATTAATTCCTAATTCTTCTACGGTGCCGGTAGGATGCCCGGTTTCAAGAGTTGCGACGGTGTGCGACCGCCTGATGTCGGTCACCGACCACCATCGACTCTGCCTCCGGTGCCTGGGCGCGGACCACGAAGTGGAGTCTTGCGTCGACTGCCGGGCCTTGACTAGCAAAGCTAGACGGGAGCGGTCCCGCAAGCTGCTCGAGCTCCGAGTGTCGGCCCCGCGTCGAGAGCGGTCCCGGTCCGGTCGGAGGTCGAGGGAGCGATCGCGGAGCCGCCATGAGCGCTCCGGGAGTCGCCGCCATTCCTCCGGTTCGTCAGGTAAGCGTCACAAGAAGTCGGGGTGTCGTCATCATACCCCCGACTCCCCCCGACGCCCGTGTGATGCGGCCGGGGGTTCGGGTGGCCCCACCCCCGCGGCCCTGCGTGGGTCGCCGACGCCCCCGGCCCCATACCCGTCGGTCCCTGGGGAAGGCGCGTCGCGCGATGAGATTGAGGAGTTCCTCATGGCTATGAGGGCGATATCTCCTCCGGCGGGGCCTACGGCGCCTGCGGGCCCGTCGGTCCCGTCTGGGGGCCCGAGCGGTTCGGGTGCTCCTGCCTCGACGCCGCCGACGGCTCCGGCCTCGGCGCCGCTGGGTCCCTCAGGTTCGTCGCCGGCTGGTCTACCGGCCTCTCCGGCGCCGATTCCATTGGGCCAACCCGTGGTGCCGCCTCCACGCGACGCCGTGGCTCCGCCGTCGGTTCCGGCCGGCGTCGGGTCCCCGGCGCCGCGCGGCGCCACCCCCATTCCCTCTCTGACTCCTGACGCGGAGTCGGACCGGCATCGTCCGACGCCGAGTCCGGCGCCGTTGGGGCCCATTGGCTCCGAGGAGCCAGTCTATATCGTCGACCCAGACTACGGCGATGAGGACGAGTATGGAGAGGGTTGGGAGGGGTCTGAAGACCCTTTATCCCGTGCCTGCCAGTATGACGTGGACTGGGTAGGTGACTTGGGTGATGCCAGTGGTCTGGACGAGTCGCCCAACCCTGGGTTTGTCTCGCCTTCCCCTGTGGCGTCAGAGGCGGGAGCTGCCTATTCGGTGGTCCTGATGAGGGCTGCCAAGGCCTTGCGCCTTGAGCTCCCCGTCGCTAAGGTCAAGCCTAACATTCTGACCGAAGTGTTTAAACCGCAGTCATGCCCTCAGGAGCCTCTGCTGCCATTTAATGAGGCCCTGACGGATGTCCTTTTGGGCACCTGGTCCAGGCCCGCTTCCGGTGCACCGGTTGACCGGAACGTTGCCAGGCGTCACCGTCCGTGCTCGGACGATCCTACCTTCCTCTCCACCCATCCCTCCCCGGAGAGTCTGGTGATCCAGGCCTCCACTTCACAGTCCGCATTCCCATCGGCCCCGCCCGATCGGGAGTCAAAGCGGTATGACCAATTTGGCAAAAAGGTCTTTTCCTCTTTGAGCGCTGGACTGCGGTCTTGTAATACCGCGTGCCTTTTGGGCCGCTACACCCACTCCCTGTGGGATACGGTCGCGGAGTGTTTGCCGCAATGCCCGCAGGAAGTGCGGGACAAGCTCAACCAGGCTTTGGTTGAAGGCCGGGACGCGGCGAGGTAATCGATCAGGTGTGGTCTTGACACGACCGACTCGCTGGGACGGGCTATGTCCACGACGGTGGCGATTCGTCGCCATGCGTGGCTGAGATCTGCCAACTTCTCGCCGGACATCCAGAATGCCCTCATGGACATGCCATTTGATGGCAGTCGCCTGTTCGGTGACAAGGCGGACAACGCGCTGGAGCGCTTCAAGGACTCCAGGGTCACGGCCAAGTCCTTGGGTCTTTCGACCCAGCGCCAGCAGACGGGTTCGTTTCGCCCCTTTCGTGGCCAAGGAAGGGGCGGTCCCACGCGTGCTGCCAGCCACGCGCCGCAGAACGCTCCCCAGCGCGGTGGCGGCCGTGGATTCCGCCGTGGTGGCGGTAGAGGGCAGCGGCGAGGTCAGTCTGCCCCTCCCCCCGCTGCAGCCTCCAAATCTTCCTAGTCCGAGCTTTCGGGCTCACGTGACGCCAGTGGGTGGCAGGGTTCGCCATCACCACTCCCGCTGGCGCGCGATTACATTGGACAGGTGGGTGCTGCAGCTCGTCCGAAGGGGCTACTCCCTCCCCTTCGAGTCCACTCCTCCAGCCATGCCACCGCAGAACCACCGTGTGTCGGGGGACCACTTGACACTTCTGCAGGCGGAAGTTACGGCCCTCTTGGCCAAGGGGGCCATCGAGCGCGTTCCTGGGCCAGAAGTAGGGTGTGGTTGCTACTCCCACTACTTTCTGGTGCCCAAGAAGGACAAAGGAGGCCTCCATCCTATCTTGGACCTCAGGGATGTCAACGGCTTCCTCCGGAAGGAGAAGTTCAAGATGTTGACTTTGGCTCAGGTCTTGGCTGCTCTAGACCCACAACACTGGATGGTAGCGTTGGACTTGCAGGATGCGTATTTTCACATCCCCGTCCTGCCGGCCCACCGGCGTTACCTGCGGTTCACGGTAGGCCAGGAGCACTTTCAGTTTATCGTGCTCCCATTCGGCCTTACCAGCGCCCCACGGGTGTTCACGAAAGTGATGGCGGTGGTCGCAGCTCATCTGCGCCGGTTAGGGGTTTCAGTCTTCCCCTACCTCGACGACTGGTTGTTGAAGGCGGGCTCGCCCCAAACAGTCGTCCACCACCTTCAGATGACGGCAGACCTCCTGCACGAGCTGGGGTTTTCCATCAATGTGCCGAAATCACACCTGTGTCCCTCTCAAAAGCTCCTTTTCATCGGAGCGGTTCTCGACTCGGCGCAGTTTCGGGTTTATCCTCCGGAACGGCGGGTTCGGGATATTCAGGCTCTGATTCCCATCTTTCAGCCGTTATCCCGGGTTTCGGTCAGGTTGACGCTACGGCTTCTGGGGCTGATGGCCTCCTGCATCCTACTGGTGCATCACGCCAGGTGGCGGATGCGGGCTCTGCAGTGGGACCTGAAGTTTCAGTGGGCCCAGCATCAGGGCAACCTATCCGACCATGTCCTGATCTCGGAGGGCACTGCGAGACAGTTGCAGTGGTGGCTTACGGACCGCGATTGGGTCAGAGGCAGATCCCTCTCCCTTCCCCAACCGGAGCACGTGGTTGTGACGGACGCGTCTCTCCAGGGCTGGGGTGGCCACTTGGGAGAGGCGGAGATCAGAGGCATCTGGTCTCCGGCGGAGTCCCGGCTCCATATCAACCTGTTGGAGCTGCGGGCGATTCGCCTAGCACTGAAGGCATTCCTCCCCTTTGTCAACGGGAGTGTAGTGCAGGTGTTCACGGACAACACCACCGCCATGTGGTACTGCAACAAACAAGGCGGAGTGGGGTCGTGGACCCTTTGCCAGGAGGCTCTGCGCCTCTGGCAATGGCTGGAACATCAGGGTGTGACTCTGACGGTTCAACACCTGGCAGGTTCTCTGAACGCCAGGGCGGACGAACTCAGCCGTCGGTGCTCGGTGGATCACGAATGGCGTCTGAACTCGGACGTGGCGAACGGCCTCTTTCAGCAATGGGGAGAGCCGTGGTTAGATCTATTCGCCACAGAAGAGAACGCGCAATGTCATCAGTTCTGCGCGTTGGAGTTTCCAAGACTGCACTCGCTCGGCGACGCCTTTCGGCGCGAGTGGAGCTGCGGTCTGTTGTACGCCTTTCCGCCTATACCACTTCTACCCAGAGTGCTGAAGAAGATCAGGCGCGACCGGGCCCAAGTTATCCTTGTGGCTCCGGACTGGGCTCGAAGATACTGGTATCCCGAGCTACTCAGCATGTCAGTCGGTCCCTCGATCCGCCTGCCCCTTCAGGAGGACCTTCTGTCGCAGCAGCAGGGGACGGTCCTCCACCCGAACCTGTCCAGCCTCCACCTCCATGCGTGGAGATTGAGCGGCGACAGTTGAGGCCATTCGACTTGCCTCCTGAAGTCTGTGATGTGATTCTGGCAGCCAGGCGTCCCTCCACAAAGTCGGTATACGCCTGCCGGTGGAACAGATTTGTGGCATGGTGCACAGCAAAGGCTGTGGATCCCCTTTCTGCCCCTCTTTCCGAGGTTCTCCTCTTCCTTCTTTCTCTTGCCCAGCAGGGCTCTGCTCTGGGCACTATCAAGGGCTACCTTTCTGCCCTTTCCGCCTTCTTAAGGCTACCTGATCAGCCATCTTTATTCAAGTCCCCTATTGTACTGAGGTTCTTGAAAGGCATCACGCACATGTACCCACCTGTTCCGTTCGTGATGCCTCAGTGGGACTTGAATCTGGTTCTGACATTCTTGATGTGTGCTCCCTTTGAGCCGCTTCATTCCTGTCCTCTCCGTCTTCTCACCTTAAAGACGGCCTTCCTGGTTGCCATCACCTCTGCCAGGAGAGTGAGTGAGCTCCAGGCTCTTTCTGTTAAACCTCCTTTCTTGTCCGTCCATCCTGACAAGGTGGTTCTTAGGACTAGGCCTTCTTTCCTGCCCAAAGTAGTTTCTGCTTTTCACATCGGGCAGTCCATCACCTTACCCTCCTTCTTCCCGCCTCCGCATCCTTCAAAGGATGAAGAGCGGCTCCATCGTCTGGACCCAAAACGTGCGCTTTCATTTTATATGGATCGCACACGCCAGTTCCGGGTGGATGACCAACTGTTTGTTGGCTACGTGGGTGAGAAGAAGGGAAGGGCGGTACAGAAACGAACCATCTCTCGGTGGGTCGTCCTGTGCATCAAAGCATGCTACTCTTTGGCTCGGAAGGAGCCTCCTGTTGGGCTGCGGGCCCATTCCACTCGGGCCACGGCGGCTACTACTGCCCTGGGCCGGGGAGTCCCTTTGCAGGACATTTGCCAGGCGGCTACGTGGGCCTCGCTGCACACCTTTGCGAGGCACTACTGCCTGGACAGTCAAGTCCGGAGGGATGGCTTCTTTGGCCGTTCGGTCCTCCAGGACTTTCTGGTGTAGGTTTGTATTGGTTCGCAGACCCACCACCGGGGTTGGTATTGCTGGGGTTTCTATTCTAAGGTAAGGAATCTAATACTAACCTGTTTCTTTCAGATGAACAAGTTACTTACCTTCGGTAACGATATATCTGTAAGAAACAGTAGTTAGTATTAGATTCCTTACCGCCCCACCCATCCTCCCCGTTCTGCGAACTGATACCTAGGGTTAAGGACATCCCATTCAGGGCCCTAGTTTCAAATGGCACCAGTGTTAGTTCTCACATGGCTCTGCGTGTTCTGGCGCGGAAAAGCTGTGTGCAAAGAACTGACGTCAGCGCGCGGAGGCGGCGTCTATATACTCCAGCGACGTCATCACGGCGCCCGACGACGGACGCGGAGCCGCAGGGGACGCCTGCAGACGACGCCTACCGACGCGCAGGGGTACTGCTACGCAAAAGTTTCCGGATCCAGACTGACGCCTGGGGATATTCTAAGGTAAGGAATCTAATACTAACTACTGTTTCTTACAGATATATCGTTACCGAAGGTAAGTAACTTGTTCGTCTAGCCTTGGTTTTAGGGCTGCATTGGTGTGAGAAAAATGATATATGTATTTACATATATTTGGAGCGAGATATATGTGTTTTTTACATATATATTTTGATATTGTTTCCGGGGTCCCGCACATGGGCGGGAATATTCAGTACTTATGACTTTGATGAGGATACCCCTGGAAGAGAACTAGGATTACAGGTAAGTAACTTATCCATCCTGACCCAGAGAGCATAATTCCGCCAAAACCAAGATGGTGGCATTTTTAATTTTCGTGTTCACATCAGGATAGCTCCCCTTAGGGGTGGAACTAGCCTGAGGTGGGAGCACACATCAAGTCTAGCTATTTTTCTGGCTGTCCTGGTGCCAAATGGGCACAGGGCAATAGGTGGCATTTTCTCTGTCTGGTGAAGCCCTGGGTCGCATATCGTAAGGTGGCAGAGGTCTTTGAAGCCTCACACCATGATATGCTGATCACTTAGCCATCCTGCTCGGAGGAGGTGACCACACCTCCAGCCGGAGCAGGCATTGTTTCTTCCCTCAGAAAGCACATGCTCACCTGCAATGGGTGAGAAACATGTATGTGGTGACAGGCTGGTCTACACCAGTCATTCAGTACACTAGTAGTTGGTAGGTTTGCAGGGGCTACCACTAAGGTGCCCCCTGGGTGTATGTATTAATTAATCTATCACTGGAATAACTGTGGGTTTATTAATATGAGGTATTTGATACCAAACATCCCTAGTTTCAGTGAAACTGGGGAATTCGTAAATACCAGTGTCCAGCACATGTTCTAAAAAAGGCTTCCCTGTTCACTTGTAATATCTTAGACAAAACAGGGGCTTATCTGCTCAAGCCCTGCCTTATGGCTGCAAGGCTTGCTGCTGTAGGAGAGATTTAACTGTACTGCATGCAGTGTCTGCAGGCATGGCTCATATGATGTGTGGCATATTTTGTCTTCTTTTTTTCTGTGCACCATGGTGAGGTAATTCAGTTTCGACTCCATTTTGTATTCCGTCGCCATTTTGTGTTGCCCTCACTCAGGCAGCTTGGCAAACCAAGTGTTTTTGCCCTTTGTACTGCTACGTGTCAAATAACCCCCCATTCCTTGTTGTGAAGTGTTAGACCTGGCACCTTGGCGTGAGTCTCCCTTCCACTTTTTGCTGATGTGCCTCAGATGTTTTGCTGGTGTTCGATGCTCAGGGCACTGCGCCATGGCCAATCCGTGCCGCAGTGCAAGTGCTCCCAATGTAAAGTGTATATGTAATTGATTTCCACGATTGGCTTATTTGGTTTACTGTCAGTCCCCAGTAAAGTGCACGAGGAGTGCCGGGGCTTGTAGATATAAATGCTGCTAGTGGGCCTGCAGTGCTGGTTGCGCCACCCACAGAAGCGGCCTCGTAAGATGTGTCTCGGGTCCGCCATTGCAGACCCCGCGTACAGTCTCGTACTGGCACGCTGACTGCGCAAGTGCCCACACTTGCCAGTCCCTGAACCTTCCCTAACCTTCATATTAGTCACCCCTATGGTAGGCCTACGGGCAGGGTGCATTGTAAGAGTAAGGTAGGACAAGCCTAGAGTGTGGCATGTCCTAGTAGTGAATTACCGCCCTTTTCGTTCTTCACTATTGAAGGGCTACCGGTTGTCTTAGGCCAAGATGAGCTGTCGGAACTGTTACACGCTATAGTCCCGGCAGGCTCAGGGAACACGGTAGCACGTCGAGTTTAGTATGCCTGAACTCAGGGTAATAAAATACTTCCTTTAGTAAGGTTTATTTTAATATCCTGTGTTTGCAAATGCTACTTTTAGAAAGTTAGCCTTTGCTGGCCTAACTGTTTCAGCCCGCCTCTGCCAGGATGTGTATCTGCTGTCTGGGTTTGTGTGAGTGACTGGGCTGGGAGATTCCCGGGGACAGTCGGGGGCTCCAGGTGGTGAATAGGGTGCTTACTCCAGGATGGGTGGGCGGAATAGTCCTTGACTCTGAATAGGGTTGTGCTCCACCACCACAATGCTGGCTCCACCTCCTGATGTCCGATGTCTCTGCCCTGCGCCCTGAAAGAAGACGGCAGCGTCCTGTCAACAGAGTACGCAAAAACCGGGTTGAACTAGGCTCCGGCCCCCTGGCCTGCAAAGACAAAAGAAACGCAGTATAAATATTGGAGCTCCGCTCCTTACAAATCAGATCCAGTTTTGACCACAACGAACCTCTGCCTGACTAGAAGGACCAGGAGAAGCTTAAGGACGGAAACCAGTCTGTATCCTGTAAGACTGGCCTGCAGTGGTGCCTTGCTGAGAACGGAGAGGAAAGGACCAGAGAGGACTTTGTAGACTTGTGCCTGAAACGATATCCAAGGGCTTGATCGAGAGCTTGCCCCCTGAACAGAACCCCAGGACCATTGGGTTCTATTCTGCTTGTGTCCGTCTGCTGTTGGGCCTTAGTTCTTATTCCCTCGCCAGAGTTGTGACTCGGGTGCCTTCGCCCCCTCCCAGGTCGTGACAGCTCGGAGCCTGGGCGCCCTGCCGTAGAGAGCCCCGCTCATCCCTGAGTCGCTCTCCGCTTCAGTGCCGGGCCGCCCGCTCTCCTGTCACCGTGCCGCTAATGAAGCGCGTTGTGCACCTCTCATCTTCTCCCGCCGGAATCTGCACGGAGCGCATTCCATAGCCTCGGACGGTCCGTACGTTGTAACGTACCCGACTGTCTCGCTTTGTCCTCCTGCATACCAAGGCTCGTGCCGCACCTCAAGAAAGGCCTCCCCGTACAGTGGTACCGGAAGCCTGGTGTTGCACCCGTCTGCCATAGAAAGTGACGCCCCTCACAGATCCACGAGTACGACCCGGCGTGCTAAGAAGTAGTACTTCCCACAGGCCTGAACGGCACCTCGCCCCCTGAGCTGCATCGACCCCGGATCGCCGCAACCCTCCACAGTCCTGCTCCCCGCCTCGCTCCTCGAGGGGGACCGAGCCGGAGAGATCCTCTGGAGAACCGCTGGCCTCATCCTGAGTCCGCCCTCACCAGTAGCCGCGCCTGAAATGCCTCGGACTTACACAAGCAAGGTACACTTGAACTCCGTCCCGAGTTCAAATCGGATCCAGGGTCCACAACGTTCTTATTTCCCTGTCATCGTACCTTGCTGAACAACGAACATTTAAAGACTAAGCTTGCCTATTGTGATCTGGTGGCCTCGAATCGCTAAACGTTATTGGGTCTTGTGATAATCCTGCTTGAATCTATCTTTTATATAAAGTATACGTATTTTTGATACAACCATACGACTGGTGTCCATTTGTGGTGGGTCAGTGGGTTTACTGTGTGTGATCATAAATGCTTAACTTACTATCGCCCTGAAGATTAGCCTTGTCTGCTCGCGCCACACTACCTAGAGGGTGAGCAGGGGTTATTCGAAGGAGTAGTTCCCTTACCGGGACGCCCCATTGCTGGGGCAGCTGTGCGCTTTACAAGTATACTACATTAACATTAACATTAACATTACCCTGACCGGGACTGAGGGTCCCTGCTTGTCACAAGTGCATACCTGTGCCAACCAGAGACCTCCGGTTCCAACATGAAGCCAATTCCAGGAACTAGCCAAACCAACTAATCCTTGTCTAGACTGATTAATCCTTGTCCCAACTATCTGTTGGCCCTCAGTATTCTTTCTCTGCCCTATCTTATCTGTTGGCCTTCGGTATTCTTTCCTATTTCTCAAGTTGTCCTTTGAAGCACACAAACACGTCCTGCCATTACTGATTGACCTATAGGTGCTATCATTGATTGACTTATGGGGTTGGGCGAAAACACGACTCAAGGGGGACGTTCTGGTCAGATGGTGTCTTGTTTTGAATGTTTTCCTATTGGCTAATATTTGGTGCATGGGGAGTATTTTTCTGAGGGTGTATATGGTTATAAAAGACTGTGAGCCACGGAGTGAAGGGGCAGTCTCCTGAGAACCTACTATTGGTGTACTTCTGGGACAACTGTGCATAGCTGCAGCTAATAAATTTGGTTTTCTACGCTAACAGAGTATTCCGTGCCTCTGTACAACAAGGCAGGTGAACTCGGAGATTTCAGGCGTGCCCTGCGCCGCCAGACCCTTCCAGGCCCGGTTCTTCAACTGGCTCCCAACATGGGGCGGCTTCAGAGGTAGCGGTCGAGCCCGAGGGTCGTGAGGAGCCCCGCAAGGAAATTCTGGAGGAATCGCACCACATGATTGACCCCTGCATGTCGAAAGTGGACCGAAGGTCTTTGCAGCGCGGCTTCTCCTTTCCAACGGCAGCTGGTGACTGCTGCCCTGACTGCCGCCCTGCCTTGGTCCCTTTGTTGATGACTGGTATTGCGAGATGATAGACAGACCTCTGTTGGCGTAAGAGAACATTTGGTTAAGTAATAGTGGGTAGCTCCCACTTCTTTGTTTTCGATTTTTGATACAGCTCTTGAAAAAGCCGAAGCCGAGGGGTGAGTACATTTGTGCTGTGTTGATTGATTAACCCCTTGATGTTTGTAAAGGAGCCAGTGAAATAACGATGCCTGGTTTCAGTAAGTTAAGAAGATGGTGTTGTTGTTGTTGTGATAGGGATTCCCGACTGGAGGACTCTTGTCCAATTCCTCCGGCTGGAACTCCCACCTATGAGCTTTATTCTAAACATGGTGTAGGCTCCATCACCTTTAATGAAGTGTGGGTCCGTTATACGAGAAAAGATGGTGTTTTGCAGTGGCCACAGAATGGTAGTTTTGAGCCTGATATATTAGATAATTTGGAAGCTACATTGTTTAAGAGAAAAGCCCGGCCGGCTATGTTTGACTCCTTTCGCCTTTGGCGCAAGGAAGCCAAACAGAAAGAAATTAAACAAATGAAAAGAGATAGGCTGCCCAGCAGTTCAAAGACAATGAGACTGATTATGCGATTGAGGTCTCAGATAGACAACATCGTATGGCAATAGATATGTGTTATCCGGTGTTGCCAACTTCCCCTGCAGACAAAGATGTTGACCCCGAAAAGGATCTTTTAATGTCCCACCTGTCGAGATTACCCCCGCCCTATGCACAGGGTGCTAATGCACCCCTACTATTGCCACACGCTCAGCCACTTGTTTGTTCCCCAGCCGGTCCCTGCACCACTGCCACTGCCCCTTCCAGTTATGCCAATCCCGCCACCTCCTTTGCCTCAGACTCCTTTGCCTCAGACTCCTTTGCCTCAGACTCCCTTTATTCCTGTCACCCCCTCTTCTACACCCTCTTCTGCCCCGCCTAATACCTTGTCCCCTGTCCTGATGTCGAATTCCCCCTGGGTTCGTAAGCGGATGGTTGACACCGTTTCTGGCTTTTTGTCCCCTTTCTTTGGGTCGTTCAACATGACTCCTGTTCTTCCTCGTAGGCAGACCCGTAGTCAGCTCCCAGGTCCCGAAGAGCGAGATGCGTTAGATCTCCTTGCCCGCAAGTGGATCATGAATGGTCCCCAGTATGGTATACCAGATACCATGGACACTTTCCAGCAGTGGAATGCGCCAACGCAAAGACATGTTTTTGATATCATGTGTGTCATTCTTGGACAAGAGTGGGAGGACATGGGATTAGGATTAGCTCCCCAGGACCTGCTAGATGTTCAGGCTGACTTTAACAAAGGGATAATTGTGGGTGCTGAGGTTGAGGATGCTGTAAGGACACTTGTCACCTTTAGAACAATGTTTACCTACCGGTCTCTATCTGAACCCGATATTTCTGTTAAAAGGAAACTGAAACACTATCCTATGAGAGAGGTTCCCCCGGTGTGGAGAGAAGCGGGCAATAATCCTGGTATACCCGCTCACGTTCAACGTGTATGAGTACATGTTCCTTGGAAAAGATCTGAGGCTCTGGCCCTCAAACAATCCTTACCAGACCCCCGTAAAAATCCTGTTGGTTATTACACAGAGCTGTCCCAGACTGTTGATGCATGCATTATGAATTTAGCCGATATAGACATGTTGATGGGAAATGTGGTCCAACAACCATTATGGGCTAGAATTCGGAAAGAAGACCATGCTCAAGAATTGGGGGGTGATTGGGCTGCTATCCTTGCCGTAGATGGACTCCAAGTGGGTGGTGCTAAACCTGATGCTTTAATTGCAGACCTTCCCGCTAGGATCATTGCCTTGATGAAAACTATGATGACCCCTCTGTGAGTTAATTGGGATAAGTTAGCTGCCTGTAAGCAAAAGAAAGATGAAAGCGTTTCAGACTTCTTTACTCAATTTGAGGAGACGTTTCTTGATCACAGTGGTCAGGATATGAGCACGGAAGGTGGCCAACGATTGTTTGTAGATATTTGTGTTTAATTTGCTCCCCGAACTTTCTAATAAACTGAAGGATTCCGAAAGTTCATGGGCCGTTTCTTCTTCTGCTCAGATATTGGCTACTGCTCAGTATTATGAAAATAGGGATAAAGAGGAAAAGGACAAACTTGATAAAAAAAACTAAGGAATTAAAAACAAAAGTTCTTTTGCAACAGGCTTATCCCCCTCGTCCTGCTCAGCGCCAGTTCCAGCCGCTTCCCCAATTCCAGAAGCAGTTACAAAAACCTGAGCCCTTTGTTCCCCGGCCCCCACTGGGTCCAAATCAATGCTCTTATTGTAAGGAGGAAGGTCACTTCAAGAATTGTTGCCCAGTTTTGTTGCAGCATGCTGGTGGTATGCCTGGGCCGCGAGGCCGAGGTGGCTACCAGTCAACACCCAGGGGTAGGGGGAGAGGTACATCATCTCAAGACCAGCGTTCCTTTCCCCCTCAAAATTCCATGAGTTATTTTGATCAGCAGAACGCTCAGTCTGCCCATTATTACAATGATTATTATTATACCGAGGATGAGAGTCAAGGTTTTCATACTAGCTAGGACAGCCATAGACAAAGTGAGGGAGTCATATCAGTTCCAGTGGACCAAAATAAGCCTTATATTGAAGTCATTGCACTAAGTGTTTCAGAGCCGTTTCTATTGGACACTGGTGCAACGAAGAGTTCTATCATCCACTCTAAACTCCCTGGGGCTCCTTTGTCTGGCTTAACAAATGTTTCTGTAGGATTTTCTGGCGCCCCAGTTCATAACCCAGTTTCTTGTCCTCTGCCCATCTCAGTAGGTCCTTATGATTTGAAGGCTCCGCTTATTTTAACAACTGGTTGTGGTGAAAATTTGTTAGGTTTGGACTTATTGAAAAGACTGTACGCAACACTGCATTGTTCCCCTTCTGGTGTACACCTCACTTTAGGTAAGAAATTGATTTCCCCGGCGTATTTGTCTAGAGACCAACTCCCCCTGAATTGCGCTCTCTTCCTGCCACCCTCTGGGCTACAGGCCCCAATGATGTAGGTCTCCTGCAGATTCTGCCCTACTTTGTCACTCTCAAATCCAATGTTAAGTTACCTCGCATTCCCCAGTATAAGATTTCCAGTGATGGTGAAAGAGCTCTCTTGGCTATTATTTATGATTTGGTTCAGAAAGACATGGTTGAGGAGACAAGGGGAAATGTATGCAATAGTCCTGTTACCTGTTCTTAAACGTACTGACTCTTCTCAGCCACCCGTTTATCGCTTTGTGATTGACCTCCGGGAGGTCAACAAGATTGTTGTACCCCAATTCCCTGTCGTCCCAGATATCACTGCCCTATTGACAATGATACTTGCTTCGGCTGCTTGGTTTTCTGTTATTGACCTCAAGAATGCTTTCTTCAGCATTCCCATTGCTGAGGAAAGTAGGGATATTTTCGGATTCTCTTTAGGAGGCCGAAGCTTCCGGTTCATGCGTGCTCCTCAAGGCTATTGTGAGAGTCCCTCCATTTATAGTCAAGCTTTGAAAACTCAGCTTGATGCTTTCACTTTGCCCCCAGGTGCCACCCCTATTCAATACGTAGATGATCTGTTGGTTGCTGCTGATTCTGAGGACATGTGTAAACAGGTTACTATTTCACTGCTACATCACTTGTCTGACCTTCATCACAAAGTTTCACCCTCTAAATTGCAATATTGTCACCAAGAGGTTACCTACTTAGGTCATCTCTTGTCGAAGGAGGGACGGCGATTGACCCCAGAACGTATCCAAGCAATTGCTCAAATGTCTGTACCATGTACACAAAGGGAGATGCGTGCCTTTTTGGGCATTACCTCCTATTGTAGGCAGTGGATTCCAAATTTTTCTTTGCTAGCGTAACCTCTGTTGGCACTCACTCTCAAAGATACACCCCAACCTCTCCCTTGGACTGCGGAATGCCAGAAAAGTTTCACTGACTTACGTACTTCTTTATGCTCTGCTCCTGTGTTAGGTACTCCTGATTACAGTAAGCCTTTCACACTCTACGTTCACGAGAGAGATGGTTGCGCATTGTCAGTTTTAACGCAACAATTTGGAGACAAGCAGCGCCCATGTGCCTATTTTTCGGCCACATTAGACCCAGTGGCCAAGGCGTTACCTAGTTGTCTGAAAGCCACAGCAGCAGTTTCCATTCGCCAGTCTGCTGGATTGGTATTGGATAATACTCTTACTGTCATGGTACCACATGCAGTAGATACCCTCCTAAATAGAACAAAGACTCAGCACCTTACGAGTGCCCGCTTGTCAGGGTACGAGCTGACTCTCTTGGCCAGCCACGTACATATCAAACGATGCAATACCCTAAACCCAGCCACGCTGTTACCGATCCCAGTAGAAACAGGTACTCAGGAACAGCATGATTGTTTCCTCCGTACAGAGTAGGATACAAAAGATAGAGTCGATCTAAAGGACACTCCACTCCTGGACCCGGATGGGATTCTATGGGTGGATGATTCCTGTTTCAAGCTCCCAAATGGTGAGACGACTTCGGCCTATGCGGTCACTACTTTGTACACAATTGTGGAAACAGCACGCATTAGGCACAATTCAACCCAGGCGGCTGAATTGATAGCTCGGACTAGAGCTTGTGTATTGGCTGAAGGAAAAAGAGTGAATGTGTACACTGATAGCCAGTATGCGTTTGGAGTGGCCCACAGTTTTGGCCGTCTGTGGAAGGAAAGAGGGTTTTTCACCTCCCACGGCACTAAGATACAGCACGGCCAGTTGGTAAATGACCTTCTCGAATCACTTACCTTGCCCACTCAGATAGCAATTGTTAAATGTAGTGCGCATAAGAGGATTACTGATGATGTGGGTCGAGGAAATGCTTTTGCGGATCAGATAGCGAAAGAGACAGCCAGAGACGTTACAAGCCGCATGTATGTTGCGGGCCCTGCTCGATGGGTCAGACAAGGAGGGATGTGTGAGGACACAATAGAAAGTGTAAAAATGATCCAGGGAGAGGCTACAGAGAAAGAACTGAGTAAGTGGAGATAAGGTACAGGAATGTTGGACGCGACAGGGTGTTGGACAGAATTGTTGGAACATCAGCGCTGGCTGTTACCAGAGGCCTATGTGTTTCCAGTAGTTACCATGGCACATGGTCCAGCCCACATTAGTGTTAAAGGGATATGCAAACTTCTGGCCCCTGTATGGCAGAATGTGGGGATCCCTAAATGCGCAGATAATTTGGTTAAGCACTGTATTGTCTGCTTGATGCACAATCCAGGGAAGGGAACACCAACCCCAGCAGGCCATTTTGCTCCCCCAACGTACCCTTTTTAGGTGTTGCAAATAGATTACATTCACATGGAGCGATGTAATAATCGAAAGTATGTCCTTGTGGTGGTGTGTGCCTTTTCTAGATGGATAGAGGCCTACCCCCTAAAGGATAATACTACTCTGTCTACAGCTAAAGTCCTTTTGAAGGAGTTTTTCCCCGAGGTTTGGTTTACCTCGAATTGTTTGGAGTGACAACGGAAGTGAATTCGTGGGTCAGATAATGCAGAAAGTGTGTGCAGGTCTTGGTATCAGACAGAAATTTCATGCGGCAAACCACCCTCAGTCAGCAGGTTTGGTGGAATGCTATAATGGTACTCTTAAGCTCAAGCTCGCGAAGATACAGGCCAGCATGGGTCTTGCCTGGCCCGATGCTTTACCCTTGGCTCTTTTGTCTACTCGAACAACTGTCCATTCCCGTATGGGACTCAGTCCCTACGAGGTTGTGTTTGGACGCCCATCAAATGTCTGGGGAGTCCCAAGGCCAAAGAAGTATTCCGAGATAGAGCATCCGTTGTTGATTGATTATTTGCATGACCTCACCACTAAATTGCGTGTCCTTCATCAACAGGTACAGGACGCCTTGCCTCAGGGTTCCACTGATCCTGGTCATACCATACAACCCGGTGATTGGGAGTGCGTGAAGAATTTCCCAAGATCAAAGAACTTGGAACCTTGCTGGAGAGAGCCTCGCCATGTCTTGTTGACAACGCGCACAGCTGTGAAGGTGGTCGGCAAGAAAAACTGGATACACGGTGTGCATTGTAAGAAGGTACCATTGCCTTTGCCTTATGACCAGTGGGTCTGTGAAGGTATTGGCGATTTTGAAGGTGAAAGGGTCCCCCGATTTGTACCTTTTAGCAATGCACGCCTAGATTGGACTCGATCTGAGAAAGAGGATGATGACGTTTTACAGGAAGCTGTACCACCACATCTCAGGTTGAACACAACCAATCCAGAGACACTTTTTCAGGACCAGACTGTGCCAAATAAGACGAGATACAATTTGATGCCTAGAGTAGATAGAGACAATTGAGAATTTTTTTCTTTTGATTGCACTCTTCAGTGACACTGACCATCCAATTAGGTTGCAGGGTCGTGGTAAGGGTCTTAGTTTGTGACCCGAGTAGTGGCAATAGGCCTGCGGGACTTGCAGTGTCATTGGACAGCTGATAATCACAGCTGAGTGAAGAAGGAAGACTGCCACGAGCAACATTTAGAGGATGGATTCTGCTATACTAAAGAGAAATGATAAGAAGAATAAAATGAAGAAGAAATATTGCAAATTATTGCATAATAGATGTGGTATAACATTGTCTATTTTAATCTTTTTTATGTATTATATTAGCTTGTGTGGGTTGGGTTACTTATACTATGCAGAAGACACCTACCTCCCATCCCTTTTCGCACCACTGCCTCCCCGCACCAGTTACATACATTACCAGAACATGAGCAAAGTAGGAGAATGGAATATTTTAATAATTCATTCATTCAATTGTTGCACCAACATCAATTGGTAGTCAACACCACCGATTGTTGGGTTTGTGGACTCTTGCCCCATACTACGCATAAAGGGATGCCATATTTAGTTTTCCCTTTTTCCCTAAAGGGGTCCGCTTGGGCTTATACATGTATGTTCTCTAATGCTTACGAGAACCAACCCCAGCACCCTGTTGGTCCATGTGGGGTTGACGTTAGTCATTACCCTCTGGTGAAGGGAATATCGGCTATGTCTAAATATTACAGCAAAATTAAGGAGTTCCCCGCCAACGAACGACGGGCATACATTGGCTGGAACGTGACCCGTTACGTTACTAGCCTTACAGATAGGGCCAGACGAAAAAGATCCCCGCCCATATGGACTGTACCCCACCGAGGCCACCTGTGTCTCCAAGGAAATGGTCAGAATGCTAAGGCCCAATTGGGAAAGAGCTCTTGTGCACATACATATACCTATGCCTCCCAGACTTCTCCACCGTTAGTGGCATCTTAGGGAACATATTTCGTTTGCCATGACAGGGCCTATACATGTTTACCAACTAATTTCTCAGGGTCATGTTACGTGGCTTTTCTCCTCCCTCCGACGTATACCGCCCCTTCAGGACATCAAGAAATAGGTACAGTAGAGGCACCATTGATTCAGAAGATACAGCAGGACAAGAGGGAGGCAACTTTTTCAAAGGATTCCTCCCATTCTGGGGCCCTATGGCCAATATCAGAAACATAAGGCACCTCATTCGAGTTGTTGAGGCAACGATAGATGAAACTGTAGGGGCACTGAGTAACCTCACAGCCGAGCTTCAGGCGGACTGCCTTATGACATTACAGAACAGAATAGTTTGAGATATCATTCTTGCGGACCGTGGTGGGGTATGTAAATTGATTGGATCCAGCTGTTGCATTTACATACCTGACAACGCCCCTACAGTATCCAGGCCATATCTAAATTGCACCTGATCGCTGAGTCCATTCACCAGGACGAAGGAAACTGGTCTCTGACAGGATGGTTCTGGGGATTATTGTCCACATGGGGATGGAAGGTACTGACCGCCCACCTTGAAGGATGAAGTACAGCTTTTGTCCTTCAGAAAGAAATTAAAAACTCATCTTTTTAAGAAGGCTTTTGGGACGGTTTAGGCGGTAATTGTAGTTGCAAACTTTCTTTTGGCTTCAGTGTGTTATGTTTCTTGTTTAAGCGCTTAGAGACCGGCGGTGATAGGCGCTATAAAAATATTCTATAACATAACATAACTTTCATTGGAGTGACTTTGGCTATTATCTTTTCATGTTGCCTCTGTCTACAATGTGGTCCCGCTATCTGTGGCCTTTGTGCCACCCTGTGTGTCCCAAGACCTGTCTCACAGAAAGCAGAAAATATGAAAATGATGTTGCAGCAACAGCTTGACGACCTCATGGCTATTAACATTGACTCAGATTAACGTGAGTCTGTGTTTTGCCTGCGTAATGGCAAAAGGAGGGTCTGAGGTAATTCAGTTTCGACTATATTTTGTATTCCGTCGCCATTTTGTGTTGCCCTCACTCAGGCAGCTTGGCAAACCAAGTGTTTTTGCCCTTTGTACTGCTACGTGTCAAATAACCCCCCCTTCCTTGTTGTGAAGCCAATTCCAGGAACTAGCCAAACTAACTAATCCTTGTCCCAACTATCTGTTGGCCTTCGGTATTCTTTCCCTGCATTATCCTATTTCTCAAGTTGTCCTTTGAAGCACACAAACACGTCCTGCCATTACTGATTGACCTATAGGTGCTGTCATTGATTGACTTATGGGGTTGGGCAAGAACACGACTCAATGGGGACGTTCTGGTCACATGGTGTCTTGTTTTGAATGTTTTCCTATTGGCTAATATTTGGTGCATGGGGAGTATTTTTCTGTGGGTGTATATGGTTATAAAAGACTGTGAGCCACGGAGTGAAGGGGCAGTCTCCTGAGAACCTACTATTGGTGTACTTCTGGGACAACTGTGCATAGCTGCAGCTAATAAATTTGGTTTTCTACGCTAACAGAATATTCCGTGTCTCTGTACAACAAGGCAGGTGAATTCGGAAATTTCAGGCGTGCCCTGCGCCGCCAGGCCCGGTTCTTCAATGGCACACAGCCGGCAATGGCAGTTGGCATGTTGGTGCAGAGGAGTCTTTTAGGGTGGCACAATACATGATGCAGCCCTTAGGGACCATCTTTAGCCTCCTTGCCCTAGGTACCAGGGGTACCATTTACTAGGAAAATACTGGGGGTGCTATAGGTTTTTCCATTTGGGGGAACAATTGTACAGTTTTAGGAAAGAGATTTGGCACTGAGGACCTGGGTATCAGGAACGCAGGGCACTTCTGCCAAAATAGCATCAGATACCAGGACAAAAGCGGGGGTGATCATGTCAAAAAGGGGTAGGTGTCCAGTGATTTTGCTGACCAGCAGGTCTCCCACCACAATTTGAAAGACCGCTGCCAATTTAGATAATAGCATACTTCTCTGTTAAGTGATTCCCATTACATTACACAGTCTAAATTGGAACTAGCCATATACATTGCTGTCCCTACAGACAATCTTTATTCGGAGCTTATGTAAACGTGTGTTGGCATATGAATTATGAAGAGTGGACCACTGTGAACATCTCTTCTCCTATGATCCTGCTGTTTCTCTTGCAGATTCTGCTGAGATGGGGTAGGAGTGAATGTTATTATCCATCACCCGAACTGACTCGCCTTTTGACACCGAGCTAAGGACTGGTTAGATGCTGTTCTGTTCAGTGCCCCATCCCACCTTAAACACTGATAGGATATGCTACAAAAAACTTGAGGCCTGCCAGCAGGTACTGGACCTATGCTTTTCAAACTGAAGACAGAGCCATGGAGGCAAGCCAGTAGCAATTGATTCTAGGAAGAAATATCAATGTTCAGGCATCTGATAGACAAAGACACACAGCTGTCCTCTTGTTTTAAGGTATTTCCAGCTACTGGAGTATAGATGGCAGCCATATGCAGGCCCTGTAAAAGATTCTCCCAATTTTTTCTTACCACTTTAGAGACTTTGACATGGCCTATAATGGGGCAGCCAATCCAATACTAACATTAATACACATCTTCTTTGCATATGTCACTTACTGTCCCCTCACAGCTTCTGTTTTATCCTGGCATAATGGCACGACAAAGGTTTACTGGGAACTTCCATCTTTTAACACTGCACATCATGTTGTTATTGTTGTTCCAGTAAGGCACATTTATTTGTTTCTTTTTTCATTGTTGTTTTATAAAAGGTGGAACTTTGTCCATCTTTTTATCTCTAGAAATTAATAATGAGCTTAAACAGCGAATTAAGTGCAAATCACAGTTTTCTGCATCTGACTGAGCAGGACTCTGTTGTTTATCAGGCCCTTCCACCGACTTAGTTCTTTTATTTAGGCTCTGGAATCAAACCAGGATCACTGAAGTAGTATCTCTTGTCGAGAATCCTCTCCTGTTTCTGTCTATACCAAGACTGAGAACCTTGAATCCTAGAAGGATTGGAAAATTGCACTTTAATCAAAGGGATTTGAGGTGTAGCTGTATTAATGTGAGGGTTGCCGCTCTCTTTTCGAAAGCCCTTAGCTACCTGTTCATAGGTACGATTTTCTTTGGCATAGTACGTGGGGATCTCTTGGTGGGAAGTGAGTAGCTAACCACTGATCTGTGTGATGAATGAATGTACATTTGCACAGCTGGCACCATGCGAAAATGGTATTGGTACGGTCTTCTGAAAAAACCTGAATCCAAACATGATGGATCAGAACAAACGATCATTGGAGGGAGGTGGAAAAGAATCCAGATTTTGAAGTCTCTTATCGAAATAAGATAGTGTACGCCAATCTCAAGAGAAATTTTAATTTTAACTGCCCAAACTGAGAACACAATACTATCTGTAACTATAACATCCAAAGAGGCGATGGTTAAAATGCTCCACACTGATGTTAATTTGGGATGCAGGTAAGAAAGAGTATGCACAAAGGTTATCATTTTTTATTTATGCCCAAGGCTGCACCCACAGTCAGAAGAGGGTTTAAGTGATGTGAAAACATTGAAAAAAGGTATGGCAAAGTGGTCAGACTGTAAGTGCAGATTAGGGCTTTGGGGGGCTGGGGGCGGCTGACCGGCGGGAGGCCTGCTACCCCCGGGGGGTTTTGGGGGAGGGGGGGGGGAGTTTGGCCAGCACCATAGGGGGGCTGGTTTCGGGCTGTTGATAGTTTTTGGGATTGGGTTGGGCTGGTGGAGTTAAAGCCGGCCATATCTGAAAGAAACAGGTTAGTATTAGATTCCTTACCGTAGAATATCCCCAGGCGTCAGACGGGATCCGGAAATTTTTTGCGTAGCAGTACCCATGCGCGTCCGTAGGCGTCATCCGCGGCTCCGCGTCAGTCATCCGCGTCGTGGCCGCTGTAATGACGTCGGAGTATATAGACGTCGCCTCCGCGCGCTGACGTCGGTTCTTCTTTTTTCCGCGCCAGCTAGCGCAGATCCAGAAGAAGTTGTAGCCTAGTCACTTTTTGACTAACTCTTTACGATCCTTTTTGATCTACTTTCGAAGTCTCTGGACTCCGACATTGCCGGTAGGGATGCCCGGGATCAAGCCCTGCGCCGACTGCAACGGACCCCCATCGCCGGTGCCTGCACTGTCTAGGCCTGGACCACGACGACAAGTCCTGTTCCGACTGCCGGGCCCTGACGTCTAAAGCTAGACGGGAGTGATCCCGTAAGCGACTCGAGCTTCGGCAGTCTGCCCTGCGGCGCTCGAGGTCCTGGTCCGAAAGGAGGTCGAGGGACCGGTCGCAGGGCCTGAGTCACCACAGTTCCGGGAGTCGTCATTGGTCTTCGGGCTTGAAGTCCTCAGGTAAGAGACACAAGAACTCAGAGAGGCACAAGAACTCAGAGAGGCACAAGAACTCAGAGAGGCACAAGAACTCAGAGAGGCACAAGAACTCAGAGAGGCACAAGAACTCAGAGAGGCACAAGAACTCAAAGAGGCACCATCGCTCTTCTGGCTCACGCGACGCGGCCAGGGGTTCGGGCGGCACCGCAGGTGTCGCGGCCTGCTCCATACCCGCCGGTCCCTGGGCAGGACGCGATGCCAGGGGAGATTGCAGACTTCCTCATGGCCATCAGGTCGCTCGCTCCTCCGTCGGGTTCCGCGGTGCCTTCAGGCCAAGCGGTTCCGACTGGGTCCCCACGCGGGCCGGGTGCTTCAGCCCCAGCGCCGTCGGCGACTTCGGTCCCGCCGCCGCAAGGCCCCTCTGGATCCGGGTCGCCGCCAGTCGACCTCATGACCTTGCCAGTGCCGGCCCTAAGGGTGTCGCCCCCGGCGCCGTCCCAGGACAACGTCGTCCCTGGTCCTGCCCTCGATTCAGGTCCGGCTTCGGAACAGCGCCGCTCTCGTCGCCGATGGGAGATTTTTACTTCTACGGCCCAACCCCATCTTTTGAGCCGGAGTACCAGGCAATGGGTGACGAGGGGGATTGGGAGGGGTCTCAGGACCCTCTGGCACGTGAGTGTCAGTCTTCTGAGGACTGGACAAGAGAGCTTGGGGAGGCCAGTGGTCTGGACATTTCGCTCGACACTGGTTTTGTCTCCCCTCCTACCGAGGCTTCGGAGGAGGGGGCTGCGTATAGCGTGGTGCTGATGAGGGCGGCCAAGGCCTTGGGCCTTGAGCTCCCCTTCGCGGCCATGAGGACGAACCTCCTCACTGAGGTCCTTAAACCGTAGGCAAGCTCGGCCAAGCCTCTGCTGCTGTTTAATGAGGCCTTGTCAGACGTTCTTCCGGGCACTTGGTCCAAGCCCGCCACAGGTCAGCCTGTGGATAGGAACGTGGCCAGGCACCACCGCCTGGCTCTGGGCGACCCTTGCTTTCTGTCTACCCACCCCACCCCACCCCCGAGAGCCTGGTCATTCAGGCCTCCAATTCCCAGACCGCATTCCCGTCGGCTCCCCCCGACCGGGAATCCAAGAGGTACAAGCAATATGGAAAGAAAGTATTCTCCTCCCTGAGTTTGGGATTGCGGTCAGTCAACACCGCATGCCTCTTGGGCCGCTACACCCACTCTCTGTGGGACACGGTCGTGGCCGTGCTGCCAGAATGCCCGGTGTAGGTCCGGGTTAAACTCGGCCAAGCCATTGTGGAGGGTCGAGATGCGGCGCGTTATTCCATCCGGAGTGGGCTGGACACTACCGACTCACTAGGCAGAGCGATGGCAACGATGGTGGCGATTCGTCATCACGCCTGGTTGAGGTCTGCCAATTTCCCTGCTGATGTCCAAAACACACTCATGGACATGCCGTTCGACAAGGCAGACCATGCGCTTGAGCGCTTTAAGGACTCCAGGGCTACGGCCAAGTCCTTGGGCCTCTCGGCCCCGCGCCAGCAAACGGCTGATTTTCGCCCCTTTCATGGCCAAGGAAGGGGCGCCCCCACACGTTCAGCCAGCCATGGGCTGCAAACTAAAATTCATTGCGGTGGAAACCGCCGTGGTGGCGGTCAGGGACAACGGCGAGGCCAGTCCACACCAGCCCCTGCAGCATCCGCCTCTAAACCTTCCTAGTCCCAATTTTCAGACCCATGTGATGCCAGTGGTGGGGCAGGGTTCGCCATCACCACCTTCACTGGCGCACTGTCACATCAGACAGGTGGGTGCTGCAAATCGCCCGATGGGGCTATTCTCTCCCCTTCGAGGCGACCCCTCCAGCCATGCCACCGCAGTACCATCGCGTGTCAGGGGATCACTTGCGACTTTTGCAGGAGGAAGTTACGGCCCTCTTGCCCAAGGGGGCCATCGAGCACGTTCCTGGGCCAGAAGTAGGGTGTGGTTGTTACTCCCACTACTTTCTGGTACCCAAGAAGGGCAAAGGGGGCCTACGCCCTATCTTGGACCTGCGGAACGTCAACGGCTTCCTCCGGAAGGAGGAGTTCAAGATGCGGACACTGGCTCAGGTCTTAGCTGCCCTAGACCCAGGAGACTGGATGGTAGCGTTGGACTTGCAGGACGCTTATTTTCACATCCCCGTCCTGCCGGCCCACCGGCGTTACCTGCGGTTCACGGTAGGCCACGAGAACTTCCAGTTTACCGTGCTCTCCTTCGGCCTTACAGCGCCCCACGGGTGTTCACAAAAGTGATGGCAGTGGACGCAGCTCATCTGCGCAGGTTAGGGGTTTCAGTCTTCCCCTACCTTGACAACTGGTTGTTGAAGGCGGGCTCGCCCCAGACAGTAGTCAGCCACATCCAGACTACGGCCGACCTCCTGCACCTGCTGGGGTTCTCCATCAATGTGCCAAAGTCACACCTGTGTCCCTCTCAGAAGCTCCTCTTCATCGGAGCGGTTCTGGACTAGGCGCAGTTTTGGGTGAATCCTCCCGAGCAGTGGGATCGGGATATTCAGGCTCTGATTCCAATCTTTCAGCCTTTGTCCCAAGTCTCGGTGAGGTTGACGCTGCGGCTTCTGGGGCTGATGGCCTCCTGCATCCTTCTGGTGCATCACGCCCGGTGGCGGATGCGGGCTCTGCAGTGGGACCTGAAGTTTCAGTGGGCCCAGCATCAGGGCAACTTGTCCGACCACGTCTATATCTCGTCTTGCAGTGGTGGCACACAGACCGCGATTTGGTCAGCGGCAGATCCCTCTCCCTTCCCCAACCGGAGCACATAGTTGTCACTGACGTGTCCCTCCAGGGCTGGGGGGGTCCACATGGGAGAGGCGGAGATCAGAGGCCTCTGGTCTCCGGTGGAGTCCCGGCTTCACATCAACCTTCTGGAGCTGCGGGCGATCCGGCTTTCACTGAAGGCATTCCTCCCCTCTGTCCGGGGGAGTGTAGTGTAGGTGTTCACAGACAACTCCACCGCCATGTGGTACTGCAACAAACAGGGCGGGTGGGGTCGTGGACCCTATGCCAGGAGTCTCTGCGCCTCTGGCAGTGGCTGGAACATCAGGGCATGACCCTGGAGGTTCAACACCTGGCAGGTTCCTGAACGCCAGGGCGGACGAACTCAGCCGTCCGTGCAGGATGGATCCCGAATGGCATCTGAACTCAGACGTGGCGCAAGGCCTCTTTCAGCAGTGGGGAGAGCCTTGGTTAGATCTATTCGCCACGGAAAAGAACGTGCAATGTCATCAGTTCTGCGAGTTGGAATTTCCAAGGCGGCACTCGCTCAGACGCTTTTCGTCACGAGTGGAGTTGCGGTCTGTTGTACGCCTTTCTGCCTATACCACTTCTGCCCAGAGTGCTGAAGAAGATCAAGCGCGACCGGGCCCAAGTCATCCTTGTGGCTCCTGACTGGGCACGAAGATACTGGTATCCCGAGCTACTCAGCATGTCAGTTGATCTCCCGATTCGTCTGCCTCTTCAGGAGGACCTTCTGTCGCAGCAGCAGGGGACGGTACTCCACCCAAACCTGTCCAGTCTCCACCTCTATGCTTGGAGATTGAGCGGTGACAGTTGAGGCCATTTGACTTGCCTCCTGAAGTCTGTAACGTAATTCTGGCAGCCAGGCGTCCCAACACAAAATCAGTATACGCCTGCAGGTGGAACAAATTTGTGGCATGGTGCACATCAAAGGCTGTGGATCACCTTTCTGCCCCTCTTCCTTCTTTCTCTTGCCCAGCAGGGCTCTGCTCTGGGGACTCTCAAGGGCTACCTTGCTGCCCTTTCCGCCTTCTTGAGGCTACCTGATCAGCCTTTTTTGTTCAAGTCCCCGATTGTTAACAGATTCTTGAGAGGCATCACTCATATGTTTCCCCCTGTTCCTTTTGTGATGCCCCAGTGGGACAGGAATCTGGTTTTGACTTATCTGATGTGTGCTCCCTTTGAGCCACTTCATAACTGCCCTCTTCGCCTTCTTACTCTGAAGACTGCTTTCTTGGTTGCCATCACCTCTGCCAGGAGAGTGAGTGAGCTCCAGGCTCTTTCCTCTAAACCTCCTTTCCTTTCTGTCCATCCGGACAAGGTTGTGTTGCAGACAAGACCCTTTTTCCTGCCCAAGGTAGTCACAGCCTTCCACATCGGGCAGTCCATCACTTTGCCCACCTTCTTTCCGCCTCCGCATCCCTCTAAAGAGGAAGAGCGGCTCCATCGTCTGGACCCAAAACATGCACAGTCATTCTATCTGGACCACACACGCCAGTTCCGGGTGGATGACAACTCTTTGTTGGTTACGTGGGCGCTAAGAAGGGGTGGGCGGTGCACAAACGGACCATCTCTCGTGGGTCATGTTGTGCATCAAGGCATCCTACTCTTTGGCTAAAAAGGAGCCTCCTGTTGGGCTGAGGGCCCATTCCACTCGGGCCACTGCGGCTACTACTACCCTGGGCCGGGGGTGTCCCCTTGCAAGACATTTGTCAGGCAGCTACGTGGGCCTCGCTGCACACGTTTGCAAGACACTACTGCCTGGACAGCCAAGTCCGGAGGGATGGCTTCTTTGGCCATTCCGTCCTCCAGGACTTTCTGGTGTGATCATTGGTTCGCAGACCCACCACCAGGGTTGGTATTGCTGGGGTATCTATTCTAAGGTAAGGAATCTAATACTAACCTGTTTCTTTCAGATGCACAAGTTACTTACCTTCGGTAACGATATATCTGTAAGAAACAGTAGTTAGTATTAGATTCATTACCGCCACACCCATCCTCCCCGTTCTGCGCACCGATATCTAGGGTTGGTTTAGGTCATCCCCTTTCAGGGCCCTAGTTTCATGGCACCAGTGTTGGTTTGTATCATGGCTCTGCGTTTCTGGCTCGGAAAGCTGTGTATAAGAACTGACGTCAGCGCGCGGAGGCGGCATCTATATACTCAGACGACCACATCACGGCGCCGACGACAGACATGGAGCCGCAGACGACGCCTACCGATGCGCATGGGTACTGCTACGCAAAAAATGTACAGATCCAATTTGACTCTGGGGATATTCTAAGGTAAGGAATCTAATACTAACTACTGTTTCTTACAGATATATCGTTACCAAAGGTAAGTAACTTGTGCTTTAAGTCACATGCCACCATTTCAGTGACACGGCAGCCGGGCGGGGTAGTCAGCGTCTTATCAATAGGCATTTCGGGGAGGAGCGCCTGGTCAACAAACCAGGTCATCACGTTGTCTTTTGGGTCTAGGAAACAGGCCTAATATGCAGTGCTCCACTGATTGCCTGTGGTTCTGTTTAGTGAGTTACACCAGGGTGTTACTAATGTGTGCCCAGTAAGATGATATTAAGGGTCAGTCCCATAACATGTGCAGAAGTTTGGAGTCTGGGGCATGATACTGTGGACATGTAGACAGTGCCATAGAGAACACGGTGTGGGACCTGTGCAACATAAGGTAAGCATTGCGCAATATGGGAAATTAACTTAAATCAGAAATCAGCAATTATGAGTTATCTTGATATTTATATTATGAGTTTACAGTCAGGGTCCAGGACACTGTGGGAAGGCCGAGGAGGGGTATGTTTGGGGCATTGGGTACTTGCGGGCGGTGCAGCCCAGTGCCATTTTCCAATAAGCAAAGGCAACCTGCAGCAGTAAAGTGCTGTCAGTGGTAAGGAGGAGCATGGGCAGAATATGTCATGGAGAACTAACCCTATGAGGACTCTCACCCCATATTAAGTCAAATAGTAGGGTGTTGAGTAGTTTGAAAATGCAACATGGGATTACCGCCGGTATGTTGACAAAGTGGTGCAGCAAGAGTGGCAACATCACAATTTTGGCAAGAGCTAACCAGCCTGGCACAGAGTTTGATAAAGTGGTTCAAAAGCTGGTTTGGAATTTAAGAACTATGATGCTTTTTAAAAGATTTTCCTCCAAGAATATCGACCATATATCGATATACCTGTATTCTTAGGTAGCAAAATGAATGGGGCATCATTTGTAGATTTATGTCACTGAAGGGAAAGATGGGTCTGTGGTAGTCAACGGTGAATGAAAACGCATAAGATTTTGTCCGTGTTTATGCATAGACCTAATCGAGTCGTAAAGGTGTCAAATATTCTGGCAGTTTCGGTACAATCCATACGCAGATCTTTCACTTAGAGAATCATGTAATTGGCATAAAATTAAATTGCGTGTGTAGCTGGCCTTATTGTGGGCGTCTTGGCACAGTCATTGAGCTAGGGAGTGGTGATAATGGGAAACATTGCCTTGTGCAAGGGTGTATCGACTAGGCGCCTTAGATATGTTGAACTTTTCTTGCCCTTGCAGTTGGGGCCACATGTAATAGTTTTACCTATTGGATATATGTAGGAGGTAGGTTAAAACAACGTAGGGCAGCGATCATGAAATCCCAGCAGAATGTCTTGAAGGCTTGTGTTAAGTCCAAAGAAAGGTACCCTGCCCATGGATGGTACCCTTTTACGCCTGCATTATGTTGTGGTTAGGGATAAAGCTGCATTTATCTATGTAGAGGTGTTTTGGTAGCATGGGGGTTTATGACCCATTATGTTGCTGAGAATCTTATATTCCGTATTCAGTGATGAAAGAGGCCTGTAGGAGGACGTACCAGTTGGAGGCTTGTTAGGTTTCTCTATAGAAGTGACTAGAGTTTGTGTAGTCATAGGAGGGGCAGTTTACCTGTGGCCTCGGAGTGTTTATTAAGGTGCTCCAGTTGTGGCACCTGGCGTGCAGCAAATGAGGTGTAAAACTCCATTGGAAGAGCATCAGAGCCAGGGGCTTTGTTTGGGGCGAATTCCCTAGTCGCTCCTTTGATCTCACCAGCCGTAATGGGGGCAACCAAAAGTTCCCGGTCGGCATCTTTTTCTTCTTCTTCAGAGTTTTATAGAGCGCGAACTAGACCCGAATCAGGTATCAGAGCACTTTACATAGCACCCGTTACGTTACATGAGGACGGACACAAATTCATTTTAGGCACGGGGAGATTAAGTGATTTGCCCAGAATCACAGGAGGTTTTGGCGCCGTTACCGAGACTCGAACCCAGGTCTGAGGTCGAGCGCCCTAGCCGTTAGGCCAACTCCTCTCCATTTGTCACCCAAGGGAGAGTTTGTCCCTCCAGAAAGGATTGAATGGTTTCAGGATTCGTTCGAGGGGTTAGGGGTGGGTGTGGAGGGGGGCAGGGGGTTTCCAGAGGGCAGTATAGAAGTCCTGACAGGCCATGGTAATTTCTAATTGTGTGGTGGCCTGCATGTTTTGAGGTGTAGTTATTGTGAGAATTGGAGTGGGTGGAGGTGTTGCTTGAATAAGATCTCGGAGAACCGTCCTGCAGGCACACATAACTGCACTATTAGATGTTCCCCCTATCACTATGAATGCTTCCCCTTCTGCTTACGGGGATGAAGTGGTGTTAGAGTTTTCAGCTAAATAATTATCTATCGTGGTGGCTAGAGTGTCCCTAATTATCCCATCTTCCAATAAGAAAGGTTGTAACTGCCATGTGGGGACAGGAGCTGGGACCTTGCCCATGTAAACGTAATTTGTTACGATCTGATAATGTTTTGCCAAGGTATGTTGCGTGGGTGACTAATTTGAAGTTGCGCATAAAATTCTATCTATGCGCCTGTGCAATGTGGTGGACGAATAAAATCCTACATTACAACTGCACCAGACATCTGCGATGGACCAACCTGTTACCCATTGTTGCAGGGGTTTAGATTGTTTTACCGAGCTGGCAGTGACATATGGGGATGGGGGGTGTGTGAGGGAAAGACTTATCCAAACCAATATCAAGGACCGTGTTTAAGGTCCTACCTAGGAAACCGGGTTAATGCACCCAGTTCACTAGGACATCCAAGGTACCACCAAGCACCAGGACATACCACCCATGTGTGTCAATTCTGGTTTCAACAGCTGCAAAGGGGATCCCTCCTTGTATCCATATTGCATCACCTCGGACCTAGGCAGAGTATGATGTGTGGTATAGTTGGCCACTCCATTTTATGCTTGAGTGCTCCATCAGTGGTCAAATGTATCTCCTGCGAGCACACCAGGTGTGCCCTACGGTGGTGTAACTAGACCAAGATCCTATTGCATTTTTGTATCGACCCCATGCCCCTGACATTCCAAGTCATCATATTATACTTGTATGCCACAGCAATGACCTGAGAGGAACAAAATACATTTATGATTAGACACATTCTGGTATGCACAGTGATGGAAACTCATTCAACCAGTACTGTAAAAGGGACTTAGGAACATTTTGTGCAATCGCTCTTTGGGTACATGGCCAACCACCTATGGGAGTCTTCGTTGGTGGACCAATGGCATAATCCCATCATCCAGAGCTGGACTGCCAACAGTGCATGAGCTCAAGAAGCACCACACCAAGGTAAGCTATCATTGGCGGCCACACATCGGAGAATTTTAGTTTTGGGCGACATTAATCTCTGGCCGAACGGATCCCTTGATACGGGACTGGCCAATTTACTCCAATCTTGTGAGGGGCTGGGTCAACAAGTCTCAGTACCTGCTCACAGGGGGGTGGGGGGGGGGTCATATGTTGGACCTTATCTTCGCTTCAGATGATCAGCTCTACATGGGGGAGGTGCTCCCAATGGATTGGACTGACCATTTCTTGGTCAAATTCTACCTGAATATGGCCAACTGGGATAAGAATGTAGGTAAGCGGAGGATAAACGTCTTGGGGAGGGATTGGAGAGCCCTGACACGGATGAAAAACTTTGACGTTGTGTTTCCGGTGGAAGACTGCTTTTCGCCAGAGGCCCAGGTTGATGAAAACTATCTCTCCTTCTGTAAAAAGATCACTCAGATCCTTGACACACTGGTGCCTCAAAAATCCTTCCTGAATAAAGGAAGGCCATCTGCCCCTTGGTTTGGTGAAGATTTAAAAATACTGAAGCTTGATTGTAATCGGGCTGAAAGAACCTGGAGGCAGAAATATCTAATTGAGGACAAAAAGGCCTGGAGAGCAAAAATATTGAACTACAGGAAGGTCATAAAAAGAACAAAGGCTGACTTTTTAGCCTCTGCGATTCTTAGAGCCTCAAACAGCTCCCGCTGCATTTTTAAAATTCTCAATACTTTGACAAATCCGGAGTGCTGTGCCAATGATATTCTGCCATCTCAGAGGCTCTGTGATAATCTGGCCAGCTTTTTTGTAACAAAGTAGCCTCTATTATTGAGGAGCTAGGGAAGACAACAGAGCCTCTGGAAGTAATAATTGAACAGCTGGCCCCTATTGAGGACGGGAGTGAGCCGTCGGAGAACGACAGCTCTAAGGAGTCTGTCTGGGAGGCTCTTTCGGAGTTTCCCCCTATCCAGTTAGGGGACTTTTGCAGGTTAGCGGAGAGTATTGTATCAGGCTCCCCCCCTTGACCCACTACCCTGTAAGAACTGGAAGGAATTCGGGTGGAGCTTTTCCCACTGTTGTGTAAGATCTGTAACCAGTCTCTTGTAGAAGGGGCGGTTCCCAGTTTGTGGAAGCAGGCACTTGTAACACCACTGCTAAAAAAAAAAAGCTTTCCTGAATGCCTGAAAAACTTTAGACATATATCCCTCCTCCCCTTCCCAGCCAAGGTAGTTGAACAGGCAGCGAGTGGCACACTGTCCGCACACTTGGAATGGGCTAAACTTCTGGAGGAGGAGCAATTCGGCTTCAGACCAGCCCATGGAACAGAGACAGCTCTGGTGACCGTCATGGATGAGCTTCGGAGGCGGTCAGGCAGTAGTGCTGATTCTGCTTGACCTGTCTGCCGCCTTCGACACGGTCAACCATAACATCTTGTTGAGGAGGGTGAGTGAGGTGGGAGTCACGGGGGCGGCCCTGAGATGGTTCCACTCCTTTCGCTCAGGGAGACAGCAAGCAGTATCCCTTCCTCCTTACCAATCTGCCTTTACTCCTGTTCCTCATGGGGTACCTCAGGGCTCGGCCATCAGCCCCATTCTCTTTAATGTTTATCCAAGACCCCTACTGAAGATCATCAAGCGTTATAATATCAAAGTCATCAATTACGCTGATGACACTCAACTCATTCTCTCCCTGGAGGGAGAGCAGTCCATCTCAGCAGAAGAGTTTCATAGATGTTTAGGAGATATGACAATGGCTGAAGGAGAATTCCCTACAATTTAACATGGCTAAGACTGAACTGATGCATGTTAAAACGCATAAGAACAGGGAAGGGCCACCCATGAATCTGTGGCCACCAGAGTTCCCCAACCCCGGCTTGCCGGTAAAAACAGTTCGCAACCTAGGGGTCACATTTGACTGTGACCTCTCTCTGGAGGTGCATGTGGGGAAAGTGGTGAGCTGCTGTCTGGGGATTATGCGCTCTTTGAGGAAGATCTTTCCCCTCCTACCATCTCAAGCCTGTGCCCTAATTGCACGCAGTACCATACTTTCGGGTAGATTATTGTAATGCTCTACTCCTTGGATCCCCCAAATTCCTGCTAGACAGGCTCAAGCGGGTTCAATCTGCTGCGGCTAAGTTGGTACTGGGCTGGTCAAGGCGGACCTCTGCCTCTGGAGCACTTTCGGAGCTGCATTGGTTGCCAGTGGCACAGAGAGTTAAATTTAAATCTCTGTGCCTAGTTTTTAAAGCCCTGCATGGAAAAGGTCCAATCTCTTTTCAGCAAATGTTTGAGTGGTACGTTCCGGGCAGAGAGCTTCGCTCTTCGAAAGGAATGTTAGTAAAAGTACCACGCTTCAACAAAGTCGGGGCAGAAGATTCGGGGTGGCCGCAGCTAGGCTGTGGAACACTCTACCTCTTGTACTGCGGCAACATGGGGAGCTGCTTGCGTTCAGAAAGAACCTTAAAACCTGGCTATTCCCTATGAACTAGCCCTGCGCTTCATCCCCCTCCTGTGCTGTCACGGTCTCAGAGTTACCAGCCCCACGATGCCCGTTAGGTGGTAGTGCGCTTAAGAAATTGGATAAATAAATAAATTGGGATGTGACCCATCTAGAAAGCTCATCATATTGTGGTGCTCAGCAATAAGTAAAGTGTAGAATTAAGCAGTCCCTCTCTAACACACTGAACAGCAATGAATTAGAGTACATCTATGAAGGCATGACCTCGAGCAAGTGAGGAATATTGGTCAACAAATAAGGGAATATTGAGCATGTGTGGGTAGTATACAATATAGGTATTAGCGTGGAACATGGGTAGTAGCCCATCTGGTAGGGAGGGAAATGCAGTATCACAACAGAGTCACAAGTTATTAGGATCAGTATTGTAAGGCATCCATGTTCCCTGCGCTGTGTCAATGGTATTGCCAAAAGGACAATGAACTTATAGAGTATTCAGCCCAGCAGTTCGTTAGCCATCTGTGGTGTGAATAATGGGAACAGTGTGAAACTGCCTCCTGAGTCGAATTCTTTGGCACTGTCCGATGAGAGGCTGGGGCTGATAATTGGACGGTTCATACAGATTGTGGAGGTAGACAGCAGTGTGGCTTTTTGACCTTCCCAATATCTGTTGCGGAGAAAGAACTATGCCTTTCTTGGCGTTGGCCACTGCCCTTTGTCGTCTGCTGCATGGCGGTCACTGCGGTTTGGACATCCAGGTTTGAGTTGTGCTGGGTCTTTGGAAGTCGGGGAATTTTTGCTCTACCCAGTCACACACCAGTTCAGTAGCCTCACAAAAGGTGTCATGCTCATGCATCACTTTAGCCTGGCTGGGAATAACCATGCAACTTTAAGTCCCACATTGTGGAATTGTTAATTCACTGCTTGAAAGGATGATCTTTGCACTGCAAGCATATAATCTGGAAAGATGGAGGCATTGTCCATAAAGATCTGCACGTTTTCCCTTACACTATGGAGTAGGACATCGCTGTCTTTGCAATTTAGTTTGTGGACCACGAATGGTCTCAATCATATACCTCGAGCTGCTCTCTTCGCAAGCACTAGGAGTGCTCTTATCACAGTGAACAGGTCAGACAGACATAATGGTGCAACTCTGTTGCTGAGCCAATCGTCAATATATTGTGTGGTGTTGGGGCTCTCCACACCCTGCGGTATACAAAGTATCCTAACATCATTGTGGCATGCTCGTCCTTCGCACTGAAGGCGCGTCATGGCCAAGGATTGTTCCTTTTGCCAGAAAATCAGTGAGTTAAAAGCCATTTTTACATTGATATGACTACCGCTTAATTTTTTATGACCATCTCTGACTGATGTTGGAAGTGAGGTCAATAGCTATTCAAGAGCCTCTCATCTCTTGCAGAATGGTGTCTTGCTTATCTAGTTAAGGGTCCTGGTACTGTCGGTGGAATGAAGCACTCGGTAGTCAACAACTGGGCGCAGTCAGGTGTCATGGAGTGCTTCTGGGAGAGCCCCGGCGGGTCTGCCATTTTGGTACTGGTACTTCCCATTGTCTCAAGATTGGAGTGGAAAGCGTGAAGGTAATGGGGACTCACTACTGATCACTGGTGGCCAGAGGTCCGCACCCCCTTCTACAAAGTAAAATGGATACAATGTGTCAAAGCGCCCAGAATTGTGGTTAAAGGGACTTGTGGGTGGTGCAAAGCACTGGAAAGCGGTTGATGGAATCTCCTCAATTAATGAGCTATTAGGTGCGTAATATTTGATTGCCCAGTTCAGGTGCACGCTGAACTATAATTCCAGCTTGGGAGGTCAGCGCCGTGAGAGATGCTGTCTGTTCAGCACCTCTTTTGTCCATCGGCCACAATGTGGTGAATACCCTGGTGCCAGGTGATTTACATTCGGTCACAGAGAAGGGTCTTGACAGTCAGGGGTGTTGGGAAATTCAGCGCATTCCACGTGCAATTGCTCATTCAATGAGCCATATGGATTAAATTTCAATTGCATTCAATGTGCAGCTAGAAACTTGACCTCACTTCCCTTGTCAGTGACTCGCAGACATGGCTGATGGAATGATAAATTGCAAGGAAGTGCTATAACTATCGAGTGAACCCCTGCTGAGGTCGATGACATTTCTTCAGGAAATTGATTGTGTGCTTTTTGTTTGAGTAACAACGTTGGAAGGCTGTCCCTGTTTTGTTTATCTTTGTAGTCTTGAAGACATTTTTTCACAATTCTTTGTTAAGAATTGTGAGACCCAACAGAACTCTTTGTAGTCTAAAAAAAAATTAGGTTCATGTCTGCAGATTTCTTTTTTTTTTTTTTTTTATTTATTATTGGCAAATTCGAATCATAAAACATACATATACAGGATAGGCGAAATGAAATAATGTGGTATATATGGATAACGAGGTACATACACAGATATCTGTAAACAGAACTCTACCACAGGGAAAAATATGACAATTAAGAGAAAAAGAGTACTGAAAAGAGACAAAAAAGAAAAAAAATAGAGTCAGAATCAATCAGGGGTCCTATGTCTGGTTTCCCCTTACTTCATTATACCACCTAGTAATAGGTTCCCATATCTGTGTACCGATTGCTCTCATTTTCCTACCTCTTGTGGCATATATTGAGATTTCTTGTTTATAGATAGCTATAAAGCGGCTAAGCCACATATTAAAGGTAGGGGGCTCTGTATCTTTCCACCTAGCTGCTAGAATTATCCGTAGCACGGCATAGCCCAGAAATAATACCGCCTGTTCTTCTCTATTGTGATTCAAAGAGTCATCATGACCCAAAAGGAGCAACGTTATAGAATCATGTATTTGGTGCCCAAGAATTTGGGTCCAAAATTCCAACATCATAGTTTTAATTGTAGCCAATGTGGGGCATTCAGCAAACATGTGTAGGAGATTTGCAAGTGGTTGTTTGCATCTGGGGCATTTATCATCCAACCTAAGGCCCCATGCAAACAATTTAGCTGGCGTAAAATATAAATTATAAATGATTCTATAATATTGAGCCTTTAAGTTAGAGGCTATAAAATATTTTGTTGAGAGGGCTAATGAGAGATCTAGATCTACATTTGGATTTGCCAATTTTAAGGCCCAAGATTGTTCCGTGCGCTCTAGATCATCTGGGGTGTCGGCCAAAAGTAACTGATATAGGGCCCCAATTCTAGTAGATTTTCTGCCTATAATATCGAATAGTGGGATATTGTCTGATAGAATTTTTGGTTTGGTATTGTTGATACTAGCTAACATTTGATAAAATTTTAGGAAATCATTCGTAGGGACGTTATATCTTGATTGAAAAAGCTCAAAAGAAAGTGGGAGATTGTTACCAAAAAAATCTCCGATTGTTTTAATACCTAGAAGTTCCCACCTCTGGGATCTGCTTTCATTAGGGATATTAGAAAAAATTTTACATTGCCATAAAGGTGTATATTTTGTATATGTAGGAAGCCCTAGATGTTTGCCGATGGCTTTCCAGACTGAAAGAGCATCTAAAACAGTCTTTAATTTAATTTTTTTATAATAAGATGTTTCAGCCTGCCTTAGAAAAAGTCCCTTATGTTTTTTCCCTAGACTGAGCTCATATATTGATGGTATATGAGGGATTACAGAGGTTGGGCCTCTAAGTTTAGAAGTCAAAAGAGGATCCATGTTTTGCAATAAAGATGCCCAGAAATATAATCTTAAATTTGGTAGGGCTAAGCCACCTCTACTTTGAGGGAGTGCTAGAAGGGGAAGAGCCCGCCTTATTTTTCCGTAACTCCACATAAACTTTGCTATGAGGGAATCTATAGTCTTTATAACGTGCTTTGCCGGTAAAAGGGGGATTGCTCTAAACAGATCTAGAACCCGCGGGAATACATTCATTTTTACGTAATTGGCCCTACCTATAATAGAGAGGTGTAGGCTATCTACCCTTTTTAGATCGCTTTTAATTTTATCAATGAGGGGGGAATAGTTAATATCGCTGATGTTGCTTATCTCTGCCGAGAGCACTATACCTAAATAAGTGGCCTGTTTAACCCTGAGAGTGCTTTCGTATTGAGTATTGCTAGTGGCTAATACCATAGTTTTATCTCTATTCAAGGAATACCCTGAGTATTTCCCAAATGCTTGGGTAATTGTCTCGATTTCATAAACTGCTTCGGATGGTTTAGTGGTTATTACGGCAATGTCATCCGCGTATGCCATGACTTTGGTGGAAAAGGACCCTGTAGAAACTGGATATATGGAAGTTGAAGTTAATAGCTTTTGAATAAGGGGATCTATATAGAGCGCAAATAAAACCGGGGAGCATGGGCAACCCTGCCTTGTGCCTCTTTGCACCGTGATGGCGTCCGACTCATTCCCTGCAATACAGATTTTTGCCGTGGGGTTGGTATAAATAGCTTTAATCGCGTTAATAAAAGTATTTCCGAAATTTTTACTTTCCAGGATGTTCCAGAGAAACTGCCATTGTACTCGGTCGAATGCCTTTTCGGCATCGAGGAAGATCGACATCTCGCCCCCCGTGGCGCCCATGATGTCAAACAGGGTTATGGCTCTGCGAGTATGGTCTGTAGTGCCTTTGCCGGGTATAAAACCGTGTTGCCACGGGGATACCAGGCATTCGATGACCCCGCTCAGACGATTTGCAAATATTTTAGCGTATAACTTCGAATCGGCGTTGATCAGGGATATAGGCCTATATGAGGAAGGCAGATGGGGTGGTTTACCTTTCTTATGGAAAATTATTATGTTTGTTTGTTTCCAAGACTCAGGGGGAATTGCATGGTATTGGACTCCAAGAAACAGATCAAACAGAAAGGGAGTTATCTGATTTCTAAGGATTTTATATAGATCCATTGTGATTTTATCCGGTCCGGCCGCCTTGCCGTTGGCCATCTCAGCTAATGCAATCTCTACCTCAATGACCGTAATCTCTCTGTCAAGGTAAATCTTATTTTCCGCATTGATGGTTTTATGATTAGTATGGTCTGGGAGCCAATTATTTAAGAATGTTGTAATTTCATTATCAGGATATGAAATATCACTACTATATAATTTTTGGTAACCATTTCCTTTGTTGCTAATAAACGAAAGCTAGAAAAACAATTCAATATGGAAATGATGCAGGAGTTGTTCAATCTTGAGGCACATCATGCCACCCAGTTAAATCTGTCTCGTAGAGGGCAAGCTGGTCTTACCTTAGATCCGGGGAAAATCTTGAATAAAATAATGATCTTAAAAAATGAGATTAATAGTACGTTAATTCAAAAAGCCGCGGAAACCTATCAGGTTAATAAGGATAGGCTGTACGAATCAGGGGAAAATGTGGGGAAGCAATTAGCACTACGTACACGACAAAAGCAATCACTGAGCAACATTAAAAAGATAGAATTTGAGGGAAATGAATATACTACCCCCAAAGACATTGTTAAAGTATTTCAAAAATATTACCATGTCTGCAGATTTCAATGCAGCAGGGCGATTTTCTCTCCAGTGGTGGTGCTGCTGGGCTTATGTCATCGGACAGGACAGCTGACCTCCGGTCTTGCCCGTCTTCCTGAAGTCTGTATCAGTAGCTCGCCTGACCGCGGCCTCAGTCCGTTGTTTGGCCGCGGCCTCAGTCCGTTGTTTGGCCGAGGCCGGGACACAAAGGGCTGCTGTGCTGACCGCAAGCATCGTTGGGTGCCGGCCCTGGCCTGTATTCCATCGCATCAATACCCCGCACACGTTGAAACCACCACTGTCCTAGGCGCCTCATGGTTGGGCCCAACATCACTGGGAGAGGTGCTGATATCCGCCAGACTCAAGAGTTGGCAGCGACACCACTATGGATCTTTTGGGGCAGAGCTGGGTAGTGAGCTGCATTGGTGTGGTGCGTTGTGAAAACAGATTATTAATAGGCTGGGGCTCAGGAATCATGCTGCCACAGTCTTCGGCAGTTAGCCAATCTCCCATACACCTGATGTTGTCTAATAATGATTTCTGATGATTACTTCTACCTGCAGATTTCTTACCACGTGAATACCCCCAGGCATCAGACTGGATTGAGAGATATTTTTTTTTTTTACAACAGTGCTATGCGCAACAGCAGCTGGTACAGTGTGGCTCTAAGTCTTGTTTCGTCCAGCCCTGGATGTGATGTTAGAGCTGCATATAAGTGCCACCTCTATGCACCAACGTCAATTCCTTCCGTTCTGCACCTTTGGAGGTGGATCCAGAGCTTGCTCCCTTTCTTTTACACAGTCTTTTGACGGTGTTTTTTTCTCGGCAATGTATTTCCAAAGTGCAAGGGACATGCCCCCACCGAACACTACAGGGTTTAAACCTTGTAGGAGCTGCCACTTCGATGTCTGACACACCCCAACAAGGTAGGTCTCTGTGCACATCTCCAAGGTACGTGGCAACTGCAGCCCAGATGAACCACAAAGCCAAACTCTACATCACTGTACACCGATGGAAAGTGTGCAAGACACTTCCATAGCAATGTTAAGGCTGTGGACCCACTCCTGCTCTCAAGGCTGTTTTCCCAGCTCCTCCCTCCCCACCTCCCCATATATGGCAGCCGCTGCGCAGTGAGGAGAGCAACCCTTGACCTTCCTGGTAGGTCGCACCCCCCGCTGCAGCTCCGCCGTCACCCCGCTGCCGCCGGTGTATCGAGGCCCTCCACCACCCGCAGGCTCCACCTGGGACTCATCCCTGGTGGCCAGTGGTGGCCTTGGGTATGCTTCGCCTGCTGCCTGTTGCTTTGTGCCTGCTTTGTAACGGTCTGTGCCCCCTGCCCCCTCTCTGATTCTATGCCCCCTTTTATTCTGTACCCCTTGCCGTTATTTGTACCCCTGTGCTGACCTGTGCCTCTTGATTGTCCCCTTTTTCTCTTGTGCCCCGCGCCGGTCTCCTGGCCCCCGTCCCCGCCACCCCAGCGTCCCTGCCCCATCCACGCCCATTCGTTCACCCGTCCCTCGCCTCCTGCCTCCCAGCTGCTCCTCCCAGCTGCTCCTCCCTCCCCACATATGGCGGCCGCGCAGGTGCCAAAGTCACGTCTAAGGCAAGCCCATCCATGCCTGGACCACGCCAGAACCCCTGGCCCCCGCACCAGTAACGAAGACCGCCTCCGTTACGACGCCAGCACCCTCGTCACTCTCAACCCAGGAAGAACCCACACCTGCTACAAGGCCGACCCGAAGAACACCCACAGCCCCTTCACCTGCCGGAACTGCAGCTTCTCCTGCCTCGAAAGCGCCTGCCACGCCGGAACCAAACCAGCTTAGATGCATCCTGATCAACACCCACTTCGCACACAAACCCGCCATCAAACTCTGGGATCTACTCGACACCACATCACAGGACGTCGCCTTCCTGACCGAGACCTGGATGAACAAAACCTCCTCGCCAGACATCGCCATCCCAGACGGGTACAAGATCACCCACAGAGACTGCACCAACAGGGCCAGAGGAGGAATCGCTATCATCCACAAAAACACCAACAGGGTATCAACAAACACAGACACCCTCAGCACCGCCGAACACATTCACTTCCAGATCCACATGGACCCCAAGACCACCCTAAGAGGCACTCAATTCTGCAACTCCATCGCCGACCTCATCAGCACGCGCTGACCTACACCGACTACATCCTCCTCAGAGACCTGAACTTTCACCTGGAGAACGACGACGACGACAGCAACTCCTCCACCCTGATCAACAATCTCGCCAACATCGGACTGAAACAGCTCGTCACAATGCCGACCTACAGCGCCGGCCACACTCTAGATGCGGTCTTCTCCTCAAGTCCCCACGTCACCTTCAGTCACGCCTCCAAACTCACCTGGACAGACCACCACTGCATCCACTTCCTTCCAAAAACCCCTCGCACACTACAGACGCGCGTGCGCCCCCCCGCCACTGTTGGGGCAAAGTCACTGAAGAACTACAGACAAGCCTCGCACTCATCCCTCCGTCGAACCCCACCAACCCAGATGAAGGTGCACTCACACTTGAACACTGGATGAACGACTGCGCCATCAGTCGCCCTGCTGAAACCCCCACCAGCAGAAGAGTCAGCTGGTTCGCCCCATAACTCCTAGACTCAAACGCACCTGACGGAAACTGGAAAACATGGCACAGCGACAAGACGCCAGACAGCCGCACTGCCCACAAAGACGCCGTCCGCAACCACCACCTCATCAGGACCGCCAAAAGAACTTCCTTCACAAACCGCCTTGACAACACAACAGCAAGGAGCTCTTCACCATCATGAAGGAACTCTCCAACCCTAGCTCCAATGCAAACGACATCCCACGACCATGGGAACAATCCACTCCGGTTCCCCATCCAACCCTCTCCCGCACCACATCTTCAACAAAGCCAGCAAATCCATCGCACCCACCTGCACAATCAACCTCTTTCGAGACCGCCACCTTCCCTGAGAACTGAAAGCAAGCAGATATCAACGCCCTACTGAAGAAACCCAAGCCAGATCCAAGCGCCCACAAGAACTTCCGTCCAATCTCCCTGCTTCCGTTCCCAGCAAAGGTCATCAGGAAGATAGTAAACACCCAGCTCACCCGTCACCTCGAAGACAACATCCTGGACCCGTCTCAATCAGGTTTCCGCAGCAACCACAGCACCAAGACCGCCCTCATCCCTGCCACAGACGACATCAGGATCCTACTAGACAATGGCAAGACGGCAGCCCTCATCCTCCTGGACCTCTCCGCCGCCTTCGACACAGTCTGCCATCACACACTACGCACACGACGCAGGGATCCAAGACAAGGCCCTGGACTGGACCACCTCCTTCCTCTTCGGCAGAACTCAGGGAGTCCGCCTCTCCCGTTCCGATGCCTCCGAAGTAATCTGTGGCGTCCCTCAAGGATCTTCCCTCAGCCCGACGCTGTTCAACGTCTACATGGCTCCACTAGCACGCATCGCCCAACAGCATGACCTCAACATAATCTCCTACGCCGACGACTCAGCTGATCCTCTCCCTCACCAAGGACCCCCGCACAGCCAAATCCCCAGCCCCCAAAGACAATGCAGACAACCTGGGAGTCATCCTCGACTCGAAACTCTCCATGACCAAACAAGTCAATGCGGTCTCTACCTATTTCACCACCCTTCGCATGCTCCTGACAAACACGAGGAAAACAGTCCCCAGGCCCTAGTCAGCAGCAGACTAGACTACGGAAACGCCCTCTACGCCGGAGCCTCGCCAAGCTCATCAGCAGACTACAGAGAACCCATGCCTCTGCACGCCTGATCCACGACGTCCCGCAACCACATCACCCACCCCAGGAACCTGCACTGGCTCTCCGTCAACAAAAGAATCTCCTTCAAGCTCCTGATCCACGCACACAAGGCACTCCACAATACCAGCCCAGCCTATCTCAACAGTCGACTCTCCTACGTACCCTACAGGAAACTCCGCTGACCAGGCCCTGGCTACGGTCCCACACATCCGGAGAACTACTTCGAGGCAGATCCTTCTCCCATCGCGCCGCCAGGACCTGGAACACCCTCCCCCGCTATCTGCGACAAACCATAGACCTGCTGACCTTCAGGAGACAACTCAAGACCTGGCTCTTCGACCAATAGCAGCAGCAGCACCCCCTCCCACCCCCCCGTGCCTTGGAACCCTCACGGGTATGTAGTGCGCTTTGCAAGTTATATGATTGATTGAATAAAATACTGCAATGTCTTTACACTGACCAAGATTAAATACTTCGTGCTAGAATCTTACACAAATATCATAAACATTACTTTGAGTTGCTTTAATATGTGAAAAAATGGCTCAATGGGTTACAAATATACTGAAAACGCTACACAAGGAGTAATAACTACAAAATATTGAACAAACTTGAGGTAATTACAAAAGAAAAATCAACCCAAGGAATGGAGGTCACATGCCAAGGGACATAAGGAATTTACATACAAAAACCCCATTTTATATTTATTTTATAAAATTGAAGGAATATATTGTACACGTAGCACTGAAATCTTGATAAAATGCCCAACGTGAAGCAGCAAGTTTTCACAATTTGGAAATTTCCTAGAATCTAGACGTAATCTGGAATGTGATGCATGCTCATCCACACCATCGTCCGACGTTAGATACTCATAACACACATTATGAACTGGAAAGACAAAAACAATACTGTAATTAACAAGATAGTTTTTGGATGAACAACATGCACAGCTTTAATTTAAACTGCTTTTGGTACAAAAGCCTTCCATTTGTATTACTTTCTACTCTAACATTCTACATGCATATGTATACATTCTCACCGGTAATGGACTATTAGAATGGTCAGTGAGATAGTGAACGTTAGGCAGCTAATCCGGTTCTGTGGATTACAATAAAACTACTGATGTATCCTCTCAGGTGAAGCTCCTTAAAAAAAAAGTCACTTATTTGGTATACCGAAGAAAGGGTTGTGCCCAAGCTGACCTACTCCTGTACAAATAGGATTACTGACTTTGAAGCCAGATTATTATATCCTCCACACTTGGGCCTGGTCCTCGTGCTCATAAACAATGGTAAGGTTGGTAATGCTTTGTGTGGCATGAACTGCTAAATATCAGCTCTAAGGAACAATAGTGTCAAAATACAGACAATCGTAGTTATTTCATATACACTTTTGGTAGCATAAACAGGCACAAGGTTTATTAATCGTAAATTACAGAAAGAAAAATAAAATTACTAACTATACAGTTGAAATTACAAATAATTATTTAGGTTTTTCATTCCAAATAAGTTTAACAATCCATGCTGTATTAGGCGGTAAATGGTAAAAGCACTAAATATGAAAATCATGCAAAAATGCATGAAAGTAAGGAAGCAATTATACAGAGAACGGGGGGGAAAAAGTCCAATTTTAGAAGTTACAATGAAAAACAGAATTCACGGCATTACTTTTAACCTATCAAAATTGAATATATTTTTTCCACATTTAGAAAAGTAATGTCACGCATCATCTCTTGATGAAAATGCAAACCTTCTGGAAGTTGCGGCATCTGTGACTGTCAGGAAAGGTAACAAGTAGTGGCAATGAAAGTGGGTCTAATAGACAATTGTACTAATTTTATATCAAGCTAATAGCTCACTCCTCACATTTCAAACTTAAGCCTCAGCTCTAGGGAGAGAATCAAATTATACATGGTGCAAAACCTGGTGTAGAGAATTTAAAACAGAAATAGTCTGGGATACTTCATTACAAGTCACTATAATTCTCTAACAGCACAGAAGCACCTGTGTCCTGGTTTACGCATCTACAGAGAGCCTCCACAGAGTACAAGGCTCTGGAAATCAGGATGGGAGACCTTTTTATGAGGCAAATACCTGAAAAGAATGTTTTTTCTTAGCACCGTGAACACTTCTGTATTTTAATCACACCACTTTAGGCATCTAAATAGATCATCATGGACCAGGATTTCAGGCTCAATTTATTAAGACCATGCAGAAGGATAAACATTCCATCAAATTTAGAATGTTCAAAAATACATATTAGGTTATGAGTGCTGTGTTAAAGAGTATGCACTTCATTCTGCAAGATTAACATCTAGCCCTGCCAAACGTATTGCAATTTATGAATATAACCTACAAATGTTAGATACATGGCAGATCGAATCAATCAATTCAATGTAATCCTACAAATATCTGTTCTAGTTCCAAGCAGAGCCACCATGACAAGTGAGATGATTCAAATGAAAAAGCTCATGCATAGCCCACTTATGAGGAACAAACAGCGCCTCTAGTAGTCCGTATCTTCGATTCTCAAAAAAAACAGGGTTGTGCCAATCACTTTTGGTTGCTATTATAGGTTGTGATAGTTACAATTAAAAACATGATAAACACTTGCTAGGGATATGAATACCCAGGATATCAAACTCACAATAGCAACCTCGGAGTAGATTTGCAGCAGAGAAACAGGTAACAAGGGTCAATTGAGAAAGTTTAAAGTTGATTAATTCCAAAAGGTGGGCTCCAGCTATGGTATGCCCTGAAAACCATTTGGGGTTGCTGCTAATGAATGGCAAAGTATGAAGTTGAAATTTGCCCTTAACAAGTTACACAGACTTCACAGAGGCACAAGTCAAAGGTTTTTGCAGAAAACAGAGTACCTCGCATTCACACAATCTGCTCTTGATCCTCTAGACACAAGGTTTCAAAAAACAAAAAGAGGGGGTTACCATCCCTAAAGATCTGGTGCAGTTTGGAATATCACAGTAAATGCCTAAATTGGAATACCTTCTTTGACAATACTGGTTCAGAACCTTAGATACTGTGTGAAAACATTTTCAATTAAAATGCAGTCCTTTGAGATCTGATAATGAACAGATTATGACAGATTGTGTTTCCCTGGATAACAGTATGACCTGCTAGGCCACAGGACAGCTGTTATTGGTCAGACAACCACAATCAAGCTATAAATTTCTGGAGTGCAAAAAAACCTGGTCTCTGAATACATTTACACCACTTTTAAAGACTTACATCATCATATGAAAAATTCACTACTCCTTGTTGGGCTTGATCACGTCTTCGAAAAGTTTCTGAAAGTTACAAGAGATTTAAATATGTACATTAGGAAAGAATGACACTAGCCTCTGTAGAAGATAATTTTTCAAATTAAAAAATCCATATCGATCTTGAATAAAAGATTAAATAATGTTTACAACCAAAGTAGAATCCTCTGATGTAACTGGTCTATTTGCAGTTTCTATCGCTACCAATGGACTAACTAGAAGCATGTAAAATTATCGCCAGCATTACGAAATAGCCCTTAACTTAGTAACATCACAAGTCTGAGTAACTAGATATAGGTTTTAAAATTTCATAAAATTAGTGAGGAGTGTCAAACTTCACTTTGAGAGAGATTCACCGTGTGTATACATTTGTGTAGCTCTGAATCTTGGTATCCCCAAGTCTAACATATTTGTAACAGAAAAGGGAAGTTGAAATGCGTTTACACACTACCATCTTCAACAAATACCATAACAGGTAAGTTCAGCATCCATGCCAAAGTACTTATTTATAACAAAAACAAGAAAAAAAATTTTTTGAATTGGAGTTGTGTAGGACCAGCTATCAACAAATCTACACTTGTTGAAACCAATAAATGCAGCAAGCGACCAACGCAATTAAATTTCTGCCTGAGAGGTATTCGGTTTCAAGGGTTCCTTTGGGGACTAGAGATTCATGTGCTAGGTTTGCCAAAATCACTTGCTACTCTGGAAAGGATAGTTCAGGTGAGGCAATGTGAGCTAGTCAGGTTTGGGCCTACATGTACTGATGTGGTAGAGAGACTCGGTATCTACATTCCGATGTCCTGTTATTCCAAGGCACAGTTTTGCTTCCCAGTAGAAACACTGCTAACTAGACACTATGTAGGGCATATAGCTTTAGATTCAAGTTTGAGCAAGACTTGAGGTTTTGAGTGTTTAAGAGCACATAAATGTCTAATGAGGTGTTGACATTAACGCAGACATTCTTCAGTTTTGTTAGAAACGTCTCACAAAGCTATCAAGTCATGCACAGGAGATACCCTGAAAGGAATACATTCTTAGGGATTGTGTAGTCTGAGGGTTCAAGAAATAAACTGCACATAAAGTCTTCTAGGTGATTAGGTGAAGTTCCATTCCTCAGATGTTCTTCTCTTCTATGACATGTGGAGTAACATGCCTTACTGGATTCTCAGATAGGCTGTTTTTGCAGTATTGATTGTTCTCTGTAATATAATTCTCCTTCCTAAGTCTCTTGGAAGGATGAGCAGGATACCATCTGATCTTATAAGATTTTGAGATGTAGGGGCCTCTTCCCTCAGAGTTGGTATAAGCAAAGCTGGAAACTGAGGAGACCTAATCACTGGGACATCAGATGCTTTGGAAGTTGGACTCAGTTCATGGTTGGGCTTCTGGCTGGTGAGGAACAAACAAATACACCACTCAGAAGCAGGATATCTTCTGAGGAAGCCTCCATAAGTTAAGATGGAGTCCTGATCCAGTTTTAAGACTTGCAGTTCGATGATGGTAAAATTAGCATAAATTCTAAAGCGATAAGTGAAACATAGTGCAACAGTGAAAACGTGGAATTCGAATAAATTCTTCACATCTATGATAGCCCAGACCCAGATTCTTCAGATCACGGACATTGAAACCTGGGAATGTCAGAAGAGGAGTATATTGTTTAGTAGAAGCGATTATGAAAGTTTGATGTTGTGTCACCAAAAGGACTTTCTTGTGACAGAGGAAAACAGCCCATACATCTTTCTCGTGTTAATTTGCTCAAATTGACAAAATGTTTCTTTAAACATTGTAAAGCAGCACATGGAAATATTCTACCTTTTATAAATAGAATCCCATGGTAGCACATTGTTTTGCCCAATTGTATACGTCATTTGCAATAAAATAAAGCATTGTTAGCTAGAAAACCAAGGTTTACTTACCAGTGAGAGATCGGAGTTTGACACAGCAGGCAACGTAATCATCAAATGTAATCCTTCCATTGTTACTGTATCTTTTTGCAATAGCATTAAATGCTTGAGGACTCAATCTAAATCCTAAAGAAAAAAAAGAAACTTAAATAGGACAAAAAGGTGCATTTCCTCCATTCATTAAGGTTACTGGCCTACTTGCAATCATTCTAAAATATTGCAGTGGTGCTCATATTCAAAAACATTGTGAGGGGCGGACAGACAAAAACATATTTAGCATTTTAAATGGAGCCCAAGCACTCAATATTTACCAAGAACAATCCAATACCAGACACATCTCTACACCTTGTCTGCATAATGCCTGTTTGTGAAAGCCACAGTGCAATATACTGACATTCCTTTTTTTAAAAGAGTACCTAGTAGAATTTAAGTACTGCAAATGGTTATTTTCTAATTGTGTTGCTCATGTTCTCTCCTTTGAGTGAAATACAGAATACAAAAAAAGTTTTATAAAGTGAAGGCATTAGTTGATTGAAAATAAATATACTTACTCATGCTTTCAAGGGCTCTCTGAAGCTCCGGAAAGTCTACTGTTCCACTTCTGTCCGCATCAAATGCCATGAAATTCTGCCTCCAACCATTTAATGCCTGCCAAAGTTCCTTAAATTCGTTAAAGCCCATTTTGCCAGACATATCTCGCTTTAACTTTTGTCAAGGAACAAATTTAAATACCTTACAAACATACAGGTTAACAAAACAGAAACAAAATGAGCGCACTTTCTAAGGTATTTTAACAGATTGTACATCATGGACACACTTACATTTTTTTGTATTCACATCAACAGGCTTACGTATTTTATTAATTACAAAAACATCAGATTTGGAATAATACAAGAGTATACAAAACTAAATCACAATCTTGCACGAACTACTGCTGGAACAATTATAATGCAATCAAGGTCTGTGCTTAGATGGCAGGCTAGCACATTCGGAAAGGGATACCTTCTCGCACAACTACTACAGAGGCATCTCTTAACTGACCTGTGCTGAGCAACCACAGGTAGAGTGCATACAAAACAGGCAAGATAAAGTGAGTTTTTTCTTGGGGGGTGGGGGGGTGGGGGAGGGGATCTTTTCCAGTCCCTATGGCAGTGCTTTAGTTTTTTAAAGTCAGGTTATGTGCATTACACTGGACAGGTCAGTGCATGGACTCCTGTCCCAGAAACAGTGTTTGTGTCTTGTTATTTCTCTCATCGCTACTCTAATGCTCTTTCTCCAGACTCATGATGTGCCTCTTTTTCCTGAATCCAAAGATAACTTCTCTCTCTGGACCAAAGTACCACCTCACCTTCATCCACATGGAGGAGAGGTGCCAGTCTACACCAGGCCCTTTATCTACTGTTGAAAAATATAAGTGTAGCACAATCCACCCTTATGCTTTAGAGTTTTGTGGGTGCAAATAAGGTTGTGAAGGGCAGTGGTCAATGGGTGCAGCTTGCCATCAAGTGTATCTACCTGTAGGATAATTAAAAATTCTGAAAGCAAAGGCTTCTGGTAAGCCTTTGTAGTACAGGTTGACATGCAAATACCAAAACTCTAGTCTGGTCAAAAGCATTGGCAACAAAATGGGTCTTTCTCCAGTAAGAGTATCCAGTAGCAGAGTTACCTTACCAGTATTATAGGTTGTTTAATTGCAAACCTGAAATGACCCACCTAACAAATCAAATGCACCTCTATTCTAGTTCTGCCCATGCGTCTAGGAATAGCCCATCGGGTCTACGGTGTGAGTGGATAGCAACTGCTAAAATAGGTATATGACAATGTTCAATTGGTCAGTCTATTCCCCCCTCAATCACTATTGGGCTGACCAGCACAGCATACAACACAAGTTGTGGCATAGTCTCCATTTTCATAGATTGTTAATTTCTGGGCAGTCGCCAAGAGCATATAGCACTTAATGCTTGTGGCATTATCTTCATTTAATAGGCCAACACTATGATCCAGGACATGCACAAAGTCCGACAGTACATAAAGTCTATTCACATGAATTTCTCCTTTGCCTTTCCCCAATTAAAGAATTGGCTATGCTATAGTGTACAGAAGCAAGCACGACCAAGGAGTCACTTACACTGGCAGGATCTTAGTTAAGCAATTGCTAAATGAACCCTATCATAATTTAACATGCCTTTATTTCCTCAATATTTCAGTACTTTTTTTTTTTAACAAAGGAAAAAAAAAAGTTCGCACAATCCTTCTACAGGTGCTTTGGGTCAACATATGTCACCAGTCTGTACACACATTTAATGTATTGCTGTATTCGTTGTAATACATCAGGCTATGACCAGTTGCAGATTACAACTTGTGTCAAAAGAGTGGTCAGACAACTGTACTAGTCACCAATTTGGATACAACGCCACCAGCCTATGATTATTTAGTAAAGGATCAGCAAAGTAACACTACCAAAAAGTGACTACCAAGCTAGATTTTCCTTGAAAATGTGTAGATTCAGCTGCTCAGTGTGCCTAGTGTGAAATAATTTGTTTAAAGGAAGCAGCTGCTCTGGTCATATGTTTAGGGTCACACAAGAGTCCATATAACACAATAGCCTTACTTTGGATTTTTATGTGGATATACCACTACTTTCCCATGTGGAAGGAACCACAGTTGCATAGCTAATTTCAAGTTATAAATAATCCTTTTTGAGCAAAAGTCCATGGTTAAGACAGGGAAGTATCAAACTGTTGGCACAGCCTTCCACTGAATGTACACACAAGAAATCGGAGACATAAAACAAGGCAACATTCATAATCCACGCTGGAATATGTGCATAATTTACATATTTCCTTGTACAATCTTATGAATCAGGCATTTACGCACATTTCTCTTACCTTTGATATACATACTGCAAGCATTTTCATATATGGTACAAAAACCCAATGTTGGAAAGTTGATATTTTACGTGTTTTTTTCCCTTTAGTTTAACAGTCTACAAGTGCTGCCATTTCAAATGCAAGCCTGATAAACCTACAAAGACGGATGCACATCACTGCTCTACACAGAGTTAAATACATCATAAAACGTGTCAATTCCCAACAAGTAAATACTTCTATGGTTGACAATGTTCTACTGTATACTTCTAGGGAGTCTTCTGCCATTAACCTGAGGATGTGCGTGTACAGACACACAAATTCCTGCATCCTTACTTACATAAAACCAACTGCAACACAGCTTTCAAAAATGAAATACACAAATTATACTTTTTTCATTTGCAAATCACAACTAGATGCAGTAAAACGTTGTGAAAAAGGCCATAGTTCACGCTTAGGTGACCCATAATAAACCAGCTGCACTAGCAGACCCCCCTCTGCCCCAAGGCTTTTTGACTGTAAGCCTGCTCAGCTCATGCTTGAGGCACACAATCTATAAATTGGACATCAGTGAGTCGGATAAAGTGGGCTTCTAACTTATTCCTGTAATTAAAGGGAGCCATCGTTACTCTGCTCCACTATTTCTGTGCATCTCCTTTTATGTACAGACTCCATTACAGCCACACATTGGTTTGTGTGATAAGAGGTTAGCACTAAAATACTTGAATGTCGGTGACGTAGTCAGAATAACCAGAGGTATTCTTTTCTGTAGTATCTAATCACCACCGATAACCCAGATCCACAATAGTTTGCTACAATAATCAGATATTTTCCCCTCTAGGTATACTCGTTTTATATTCAATGCGTGGTTTATTTTCATGCAAGTGTCAAATATAAAAGCATGTTTATTCAGATCATAATTCATTGGAAAGTGATAATGAAGTCTGCTTGAATATATTCTGCATGGCTAAAGTTCTCTTTTCCATTAACTGTTTTTAAATAGTGAACAATATTTTGTTGAAGCAGAGAACTTCACTTCTTGATTATTGCTGTTAAACAATAGGCAAGGTTTCACAGACTAAGTGAAAGAACAGAGTGTAATGAGATAGAGAGGAACTTCATACTAAAGACTAGAGACAACAGGACAGACACCAATTTTGTAGCGCCAGCTTTTGTGGGGCCTAAACAGCAGAGAGCCAAATCAAAGCAACTGTGGTAAGAGCACATACTCCTACTTAAAACTGCTGTTTTTCACTGGGTTTGTTTAAGTTTCCTTCCTTTTCCCCCTAAACTGTTGTGTTTCTATCTAGGACCCTAATTCGCTATTCCCGATTTATTACCTTATGTGGTTATAATAAATAATATCCTTATTAAGGAATAAGAATCATATCCATATTTAGTAATAGCCCATGCAGTCCAAATACGGCAAGCCTACTCCCCTAGACTCCTAGAAACTACAACGCGTTCTTTAACAAACCAAGCCTCCAGCAGCCCGGGAAATCCCCCTGCTTTTGTTTTGATTTGCACAAGAACTCCTAGAGTCCAGAAAGAACTGTTAGTTCTTAGTGACGTCTTATGTCCAACCTTACGTCAAACTCTGCACCTTTCAGGTATAAATATACCAACGTTGCCTTAAGCAAACACACGGTGGTTTGGAAGCAGAGCAGCTATCTACTTGCCCGGAAGCCCAGCTGATGCGAGAGCCGAAGGACACCGCCCCTCCCGACGCACTGCGAAAGACGCTGTCTTTCTCCAGCCGAGAAAATCCAGCTCTGGTGTTTGCAGTCACCCTTGCGGGTTGCTGGGAGATCGAGTCCTGAGAGAGAGAGATACAAGACCTACTACATTCTATTACCAAGGTACAGAGCTGACTAAACCCTTAAGAGAATTCTTGATTCAGATTCCTTGGTAAAAAAAAACAACTTAACTAAAACTGCAACTTACTTACTCCTTCCCACTGTATTAGGCTTAGGTCAGGTACACCGGGGTAGGTGTATCTTAGAAGCACCAGTTGAGTACGTTAGTCAATGTTTTTATGTATGTATATATTTTATCCAAGTATCATATGGCTAAGAAACCATATCAATGCTTTTACAATATTATTTCATAATATTACCGTACGCACTTTACTTTATGGTAAGTATTGCAATTGTGGCAATTCATTTCTCTTGAATGAGAAAGAAGACTGCTCAATAAATAACACCTTTTATTGAAAACGCCAGTCTCTCTATTTCTCTGCACTCTGGTGAAATGAAGTATGCACGATTGACTGAGTGAAATAACTGTCTATTGTTTTCACACGACTCTAGGGATACACTCTTTATTCTGAGGGAGCAAAGTTGTCATGTTTATGTGGTGGTCAGAAACTAATCCCTTCTTGTCTAAATCAGGAGAGTTAACTCTTTCCTGAACATTCGAGAAAGTTTCTAGTTAACTCTGAGCTAGCTGGCAAAACTAATTAAGTCAAATATAGTCAGTAGAGACCTAGTCGACCTCAGTCCTACGTCTACACTGCTGTTTATTTTATTCCAATGCGCAGAGCCTATTGGGAATATAGGAACTACACTACACTGTGCTACGACAACTAGCAAGCAAATTTCCCAACATCCCTGCCCCCCCATTGAATCTAAAAAGGCAGAAACACCCCTAAGCTGAGTGTTTAAGAAACTGCTTAACCTGGTATGTGGTTAGAAATGGTATTTATAAAAAGCATATGCAGCACTTCTATTTTACTAGAAAAACAAGTTGTTTTTTTTTAAAGTGCGCAAAAGCAGTATTTAACAGTTTTACATTTGCGCCTTACCTGCAGGTTTGAATAAGCGCTGCAAAATGTGTATTGGACCGGTCTATATCCAAGGAGAATTTGTGCGGATGAGCTGCTCCCACCCCCTGCACACCAGCTTCTGCTTTATTGATTGGCCCATAGGGCATCTGACCAGGCCTCCGCCCTCCCCTTACACCTGCTCAGCCCCTCAAGTTTAAGGTCACATGCTCTTTAAACAAGGTTCGTATTGGCTGCTGCACCTGTGTTGTGATTAGTTTCTAGGGCCAGGTTTCAACTGGACTTGGGGCTAAGGGTTTGCATTCCAGATTAGTTCTTAGGGCTAGGGTTTCTATTGGACATAATGTTTAAAGTTTGTGTTCAGATTGGCTGATCGGGCTAGGGATGTTACCAGTTAATAGGGCTAAAAATCTGATCTGCACATGGTCACATGATCACTAGGGATACTTAATCTTAGGGCATCTCAGCTAATGGTGGAAAGGACAAGGGCATCTTCCCTTGTGGGATGGGTCAGGCCTAGGGCCAGAGATGCAGCCTTTTTAGGTCTCGCCTAGCGAACGCATTGCATGCGCTGCTTCGCCTTGGCGAGGCCCCATTGTTGTCGGTTTGGTGCGCGAAGGGAGACAAACCATGTGCGCTCATGGACAGGCGATGTGCACGCACAGGCGATGTGCAGGCACATGGCATCTCGGTCTACCTCACAAGATCCCACCGCTGGCTCACATGCTCCCACCGGGCGCTTGTTCTACCCAAGTGCCGATAACCACAGGAAACTTTGAAACAAAAGTCCTCCCTCCCTCCCTACCCACCTCCCTGTCACAGGGAGGGGTTGGCCCGCCTTCTGACCCAAGGAAAGGTAATAACTTTGTCCGGTGAGCGATCAGTGTGTGTCCCCGGCTGATGAGTCCCCTTCTCGGGAGCTGCAAAACCTCTGCGCATTCCACTAATGTTCCTTATATTAACAGGCATTTTTTCTGCTACTTTCCATCACACAACTCTCAGTGGCGGCAGCAACTACAGAGCCAGGCTGCCTGCAGCTCTCACCTCCCTCCTTGCAGCTCTCAGGTCCCTTGCACCCTCACTGCCTCGTATGCACGGCATTGCAATCCGAACACACAGGTAAAGCCCGCCCGCGGAGGCACGCTGACCGTCCCGTGTGGAGATATTTTAATGCAAGCTTCTGTGCCTGACCTTCTGCTTGAGGAGGAGAAGCCGGGGCGTGTTAGATCAGAAGGCGGTCTACGGCATGAGTCTAGGGCAGAGGGTGAGCTTAGGGGGTGGGGCTTCTGTAGGAAAGGTACATGAAATGAGGAAAGATGGGTGGAGGAGAACAAAGATGAAGGGATGGCGGTTGGATTGTTAGGGAGTGAGTGAGAAAGGCACAGCGGGTGTGCAGTATGGAGGACAGGCAACAATACATGCAGGTATGTGGTTGTGCAAGGGATGAAACTAGGCTGGGTGCAGCAGGACTAGGGTGCAGGTGAGTGCGTGGAGGGAGCGTACTGTGTAGGGTGGTGTTGGCGTGTTGCCTAGGGTCAGGATGAGGAACGCACTGCTAGATGTGTACGCAGGAAGTGAAGTAGGGAAGCAGTCCACATGCTGGCTCTCTGAGGAGGATGAAGTCAGATGTTGGAAAGTGTGAACCGTTTTTAGGAGGGTGGTGTAGGTGTGTGAATATATGGACATCTGTATGTTTGTTGGGGTGCTTACAATGATTTATTGCACAAGGAAACCAGTCAGATGAGGGCGGCTCGAGAGAAATGGAGAGGCACAGACATGCAGCGTCAGATGTGGAATAGAGGCGTGGGGCAGTCGTGCACGGCATTGAGATAGACACATGGAGTTCCCTCTGTGGAGCGAATGCAAGGGATGCAGTCTAGACACGTAGGTGTTGCAGGATGCACACACCAGGTATCCAAAACACAAATGCACACAGCGCATAACAGGCAAACAGTGGGGATAGGATAGACATGAATGTGGTGCAGATTAGGCCATGCATGACATGAGGATTATCATGGACTAGAGGCATACAGGAGACGAGCTAGTATTTTTAAAGAGACCATATGATATATGTTATGACTTGCAACATCTAATTCCCCTAAAATGTTTCACAACACCCGGTCCCGTATATCACTCAAGCCGCAGCGCTGAGGCGCTCCTTTGGTATTTTTACTAGAAACAGGACTCTGCTCAGCTGTCATTTCAGTATCCACAACGTCACCATTTAGGAAGCCCAGTCGTCTGTACTTCGAACAGAAAGCACCAAACACTAACAGCTGGCAACTTCAAAAAAAATTACAATTACAATTACCACAAACACCCCAGAAGCTTCTCCCTAACAGGAGTCTTTCCAAAAAATGTTTGCAAAAATTGAAAGTGGTCCCGGGGCGTACTGTTAAACTGAAGCTTTGTTTACATTTTCCTTACTGCGTCAATAGCCATTTGCACAGGAAAAAATGCAGTAATTCCAGGAAATGTGTCCGGCTTGACCTCGTATTCAGTAGAAACACTTTCTATTGTCACTAACACCATCATATGCAGATCAGGGTGCAGATGTATATACACCAAGTCTCAGATGCTGCTCTACCTAGGTAATAATAATTTACAAATGGTTTTTTTTTTCTGGATATTTGCCTAATGCGTTTTTAGACTTTGCATGTACATCCGAAAAAAAAAAGAGAAAAACTTATAGCCCAGAAGAACTACCACTGATCTAAACAGACAAAGTTACCCTCACATAAACAATGCCTGTCATTCACACCAAGTCAGCAGATGTTAAACAAGCATTTGCAATGCAATAGGTCTCGCATTTGTGAAAATGTAAGCTATTGGCATTTTAAATGACAATGCCTTTTATTTATCGATTTTCAAAACAAACAGATAAAAGGTTTGTCATTTACAATGCCTGTAGCTCAAAGTCCGGCAAATGCGAGACCTATTATATTGCAAATGCTTTTTTCTTTTTTTACCATTTACCGGCAAAATCTTTAAGCAATTCACACCCTCAAACATACAAAACGCAATCTAAACGCACACTGCCCATTTACAAACAAACGCACATTTCAACATCTCAACCACTACGTAACCCACAAACCTCTATATACCCTTCTACTGCCACACAATGGTACCTTCACACTCACATCCATTCTGTCCTATACCACAATCAAATCCACACACCAACCAAAATTATACATAACCTTTAACACACACACTTCATGTTTCGTACACACCAGCTCTACCTTCCAACTCCTTTTTATCACCAACCCTATAGTCACTCACATTATCCACTAAAACCACCATCCCTCGTTTTACCAAAACTACACCAACAAACAATCCTTACACTCCACCACACAACCTATTTTACTTCTTCCTAACAAAACTAGTACAAACAAACAATCATAAGTCCTGCCCATCTCCTCTCACAAACCACATACACTCTTCCAACGCACATCACCACCACCTTGAATATTTAACGTCCACTCACCAACAATACCGTTAGTCAAATCATCCACCGAAATTCACTAAATCTATCTCATCTCACAAATACGCAAACCATAACACACCAATATATCACAACCACACAGTTTCATAATACATTCCTTCATGAAATAGAACCAAACACCAACTCCCACACTCATGACTACATAAAATATACAAATCCAAACCCAACATGAATTCAGAACTTCCTATCTTCATCAACACCTACTGCAAACATCCCAACGCGGTCACCCGCCTTTCATCCACTGCATAATTTAAAGCCTTAAAAACACGACCTACATACTTCACCGCCACCCCTAAACCATACACCTTCCACCTTAAACAGTTGCAAACAAAATAAACATAACACTACACAACTTTGCATCTCTTGGTCTATTACGCAACTACTTTACAAAAACACAGCCCACCAATTCTCAACTACCATTTCCACTGCCTGCACTGAGATCCAACAAAATGCCTTCCAAGCCTGCAGGATGTGGATTGCAATACAGACAAACACTATTGCTATCATGAAACAGTTAATACCAACACTAATAATGCACCTGCTAGTAGTTCAAAGAATACTACTCTCTTCTAGAAAACAAAGTCACACCATCACCAAAACACAATCTCTAGACTGCCTACAAATAAATGCTCGATCACTCTAAAAAACACACACCACATTTACGATCTACTCACCGACACAGCATAACTTGCCCTTCATAACTAAATCATGATTGGGAGAAGACAGGACCCCAATATTGCATGAAACTATTCCTAAAGGCTATCAAAAGGTCACAAAATCAAATGGGCAAAAAGGAAGCAGCCTCGCTGTTATATTCAATAAAATAATACGCCTCACCAAAGCGGACGTTTCCCTATAAGTTTGTGAGGCCCTCATAATCAGATGCAACCCTACACCTACTTTCTCCTGTAACTTCCTTCTTCACAGACTACCACTTAGCAATGCAACATTCCCAGACACATTTTCAAACCATATGCTCCAACTCCATTCTATGCATCCTTGGTGACCCAAACATGGTTCAAAAACCCAATATGCCCCACCAAGAACTAGCATCACTGGCCTAAAAAGAATGAACCCAAATTATATCGTCCACAAACCAACACACATTGATCGACACATTCTAGATGTCATTTTAGCAAATCGAGAACTAGTTATCTCTAAGGATTACGGGTAACTTTCCAACACAAAACAGGACAAATCACAACATCTAAGCCTACCTTACAAACAACCACAGATCGACCATGGAACAAAGTCAATTTTGACTACTTCGAAACACAACTAACATCTAATAGATGCAGTTCAAAAACTATCTGTGGCTCCAGGAAGCTTTTGATAACCGAATACCACTAACAAAATAGGGCGAAAGAAAAAACAAACACCATGGAGGAATGCAGAGCTAAAAAAGATAAAACGACAAATTGCTAAGCTGCAATGCACCTGGCTCAAAACAAACGAGACAAACTTCACTTACACAAACTTAAACTTAACAGAATAAACAATCAAAAAACTTTAAGAAACAAACCAAAAAAGTACTATTCCAACGGCATTCAAAGTGCTAAATGTGCAAATAAACCTCACTGAATTTCGTAAACCTGAATGCATAGAGGAAATTCACCCCATTTCTCAAGAATTTATTGACAAACTGGCAAATCATACAACAACCAAAGCAGATATGTTGGACTCCTAATTAAAACAAAGGAAGACCCCCAGCACCAACCCATTTGCAATAATCCCCTCCAGGGGGAGGCTAATCCAGCATGTACATTCCTTCAAACAAGTATCAGAAACTGAAATCATGGATCTTTTCAAAACAGGCCAGCAGTCTGCCCTGCTGACCCTTGTCCACCACAAATCTCCAAGAACCTTCTTATAACTACCTCTGTTGACATATAAGTACGGTTCCCGATTTTATGGTATTTCATTTTTTGTCATTTTCGTCTATTCCACATTTATTTTTTGCCAACTTTATCTGTATTTATCCATATTATGAGTATTGTGAAAAAATAAAGCTGAAACTGGTATATTTCCACATTTATTTACCCAATAACTATCCAGTCATGTTTGAATAACTGCACGGTTTTAGTGATATGAACTCCTGCAGAAGATAAATCAATGCACTTATATAACAATATGCACATTTCAGTATCAGCCTTGTGCATATTTCCTGCTGTTTAAGCTTCTTTACTAAAATATTTCATTTTCAACACCCTTACCTATCAATCCACACAGTTATTGGCCTGACAGTCATAACAGAGTATTTAGAATCCCTCAAAAAGCACCCAATTTCTGTTTTTATCCACCTTTAAAAATAAATACAGACAAGAAATTAAATGATTTTAGGGAGCCTTACACATAAGGTAGAACAATCAATATTCTTTAACTAGAGGAGTATTTCCAAAAGACTTTAAAGGCATACATACTCCCATTATTAAAGAAAACAAACCAAACAAATACAGACAAATTACAAATGGACCTGTCCTTGAGCAAAGTGATAGAAAGGGCCGCATTCACCCAGAGGTCATAATTTATTTTAGGACAACTCCATACGTTCCGACTTCCAAACAGGATTCAATCAGGTAAGAGGCACATAATCTGCCCTCATGACCATCTGGTATGACCTTAAAAACACAGTAGACCAGAATGAGGTCCCTGCACTACTTCTCTTGGACCTTTCAGCTGCCTTCACCACAGCTGACTGACACCAATTCTAAAACTATACGAAGCCAGCATAGAGGGGAAGTCTCTAAGCTGGATCACATTCTACCTCCAAAAGAGAACAAATTTCGTCCAAATACCCTCCCACATCCAAACCGTACCTCACAAAAGCAAGGGTTCCACAAGGCTCTATCATCTCATTCATACTTTTCAACATCAAGTCATTGATAGCAATGATTAATGAACATCAGCTCACATGCAATAACTACAAAGAGAAGACACAAATAGGTCTTAAACTGGAAAACCTCAAAGACCTGGGTAAATCTTCAGTTGGCTCAAAGCAATTGATGAGGATGACATGGAGCCATCTCAAATCGGACGTATCCAAAATTAAAATAATCGCATGTGGTGACTGGAAAAATTATGATGACCCTCTCTGCATCTGGCCTGATGCTCTAGGACCATCTCCTAAAGTATCCAAGGAAGTAAGAAACATTGCAATTACCATGGACTCCAAGCTATCAATGATTTCACAGGTGGATAATTAAGCAAGATCAAGATTCATTACTATGAAAACTGCTACGCAGCTTCTCCCAACTAGGATTTCTTCTCATGGCCCAGGCCACCATCTCTTTTACTGTCTAAACTTGACCACACCATTGGCCTCTACCATGGATCTTCTTTATCAACTATGAAAAGACTACAATGAAATCAGAACTTTGCTGCCAGACTACTGCAACATGTAAGGCCACATCTCCCCTGCCTGGAGGGATACCAGTTGCCAGATGATCCACCTTCAAGTTGCTCTGCATCATCCACAAAGCAAAACATGGAAAAGGACCACTTTTCTTCAGGAATAAAAGCACCAAATAGATACAACAAAAGATCCTTCGTTCCATAGTGGCACCTGAACTCAAAACCCTGCATACAAGAAAAAAACAAACTCTTTTCAATCAGCCAAACTAAGTAATTAATTACCCTCAAACATGAGATCCATGGTTAACTAGTTTATCTTCAGAAAACTACTCTACATGACAACCATAGTTAAAACGAATGTACAGCATGTCCGTGCATGTAAACATGTATAATTTGATTATATGTATGCATTTAAATATGTGCAGTTCTTTTTACAAATATGCATGCTCCTTATGGTTTAAAAATAGAGCCATTCTTACAAACAAATATATGTATGCGATTGTAAGTGCAGTACTCACCTGTTTAACCGCAGTATTGTTTACTCCATAGGAAAACATTGGACTGTGTTGAAAAACAAGAGGGTGTCGATTTTTCAAATTGAAAAGTATTTTTAAATACAAACTTACTTGACTTATTACGAATATCTTGGTCTTAAAATAAAATACAAACAAAGTATATTTTTCTAAAGTTGGTCTGAATCTTCTTCTGGAGCCGTGTGTCCATTGTTGATCACTGTTGTACAATAAATGTCTTACACTCCTGTGTTAGGCCCAAGGCTGCTCCCCCACACTACCACAAATAGAGCACTTTGGGTTTTACATTGAACCCTATACACTTTTCGGGAACCCCTGGACTCTGCACGGTATTTCTACTTAGTAGCAATATCTTATGCAGAGCCAACGTACTACACTCAATGTAAACTAAGTTTGGGCAGTCAACAGGATCATGACATTAACAAAATGCTCCACTGGAATGGCGCTTTCTTCCAAGAGTGGCCCATCCATATTCACTCTGCACCACAGACGAAGTAGAAGGTTTAGAATTCTGTACTTCCACGTAGCAGATTGTTCTTTTCTTTTTCTTGTGCTCATTTATAAACAAAATGAGCCATCTCTTGGACCAATTCTGGAGCCAGAATCATTATTGCTAGAGCCTGAATCATGGTACAAAACTCCAAATGTACGGGAGTTACTCATGGCAAATAAGACTGCTTCAAAAAATAATTTTAAAATGGTTAAAGATACCCTTGATCTTTCACAAGTAGGATTTCCTGTACCAAGGGCAGATACAATTAAAAACGTTCAGAAAATGTAACCCAAACCACGCCTTAAAATGGAAAACTCACTTTCTTTAACACTTAAGTTTCTATCCGTAACTTTTTCTTAATGATTTCTTTAAAATATATACATATTTGCGCTTTACAGGTAAAAAGATACATCCAGCATTGAGATCATGAGTCTGCAGGTCTCCAGATTAAAGGCTGAAAAATAAGAGACTCACTTTAGTAATCAACATGATAGGAAACATTATTCAACACAATTCTGTCTGCAGTATACCTTTTTCCAGGGTAAATTAATCAAGCATGATAAACCAAAACACTAAAAAAATACATTCCTGAATGGTACTAATGATTTTATTTGTGAAACTAACACCAATAATAATTCATCAAATATCACAAACCATCTGAACTACACATCACTAAAGTAGGGTGACCAGGCGTCCCAGTTTTGCCAGGACGGTCCCTGTTTTTAACCAAATGTCCCAGCAAATTTCAAGAAATTTAGCTCATGTCCCTGTTTTTGGAGAGGGTCGACTGAAAATGGTGGGAGGTGTTTATGTTTTGCAAAGCAGGTATACTGAGCACTTTCAAGAAAGCAATTTAATTAACAGGCAATCTACTGGGCTTAAAAATTGCATTTTATGTATGTTCTTACTGCCTGTTCTGTAATTCTCTGCTGAGGAGCGCTCATCGCTTGAAGTTAAATTTTAGTCCTTCTATTTTTGTGAAGTGTCCCGGTTTTTGGCTTTAAAATTCTGGTTACCCTACACTAAGGGCACTTTAGAGCACTTGTATAGAAAGTAAAAAGGAAGATAGCTGTGCAGTAAAAAGTATCTGAACTTTAGTGTCTGGCCAGAATGGTAAAAAGAACCTGGATGTGTTCTTTGGATGCTTCATTATAGTCTTTGGCTTAGCGGATCAGCCGCTTTGAAGATTTCAGCTTTCGTTAGTGTCTTAATTTGAAGGCAAGATTTTATCTTAGACAGGGCTATGGTCACCAAGAATAGAGCAACAACCCTCACCCAAATGATCTTTTAATTGATTATTTTATTGATGGACGGATATAGTTTCATCAGGTGGAGCAACCAGGAACACAAGTTTTTGGCTACAGCATAGTAGCATGCTAGTTTCTAAAGCCAGGACCTCAGCATTAACTCCATACCACCCCAGAAGTAACAGAGCAGAGCCTCTTATAAGTGCCACACATGTGCACGGATGTCAGCTTCTTATTTTGTTCCCTCTCTATAAACAATCAGATGTGTAACATGACAAATGTTGGTATCAGTGTGTTGAATCCCAACATGGGACCTTTATAGATGTAAAAAAGAAGTGACCACTTAAGTTAAATAACTTGTTCTTCCGATGGGTACTTCTAAATCAATACATTTTCCTTGAGGTTTTACAAAAAACCTCCCAAAAAACCCCACAGAAGACCATTATCAAGAAAGGATACATACTGATTCACACATTAGTGGTTAAACTTATACCCTGCACAGAGGATATATAATCTCTTGTATAGGTTACTGGCATGTTGATTGAGTGGCGACTGAATAAATATACTACTACACAGTCAACCTCTGTATATAGATCTTTTAATCTAACAATGAAGATAGATTGGGGAGTTGAAATACTTATACGAGAGTTGAGAAAGAATACAAAGAGGAAGGGGAAAGGAGAGCGATAGAGCAACAGAAAGAAGGATTGATTGAGTGTAAATGTTACATTGTGCTTGCCTATCAGATTGATTGAGCGTAAATGTTACATTGTGCTTGCCTATCAACTCTCACTTTCTAAAGATATTACAATAATTATTTCTGGATGAAAACAAGTAAACAGGGTGGAGCTGAAAAGTGCGAGATTGCATACTGCATAGTAAAAGCACGCAGAAGTGTTTTAAACATAACGTCAAAATGTAAAAAGAGAGAACTACCAATATTTACTATGCATGTAAACATGTGTTATATGAAAAACCTTATAGATGGTGATGACCATTTCGAATTCGTATCAAAATAAAGTTGCATAATAAAGCTCCTGAAATGATTAAAATGCTTTATTCAGTAACTAGCAGCCCGTCCCGACGTTGACCGGGTATGAAAAAATGTGTGTAATGTGTGTATTTGGCAAGGGCAATTTATTTTAAAATCTCGCATTAGACAAAACTTTTGTTTCATTAGAATAGGGACGGAGAAGGACCAGCTGCAGCCCTGGTTGATGTTAGCAGGCGCGTGTAATTGGTGTAGTGATCCGCCGCCTGAGCCCGGCTACAGCCCTGGTTGATGTTAGCAGGCGCGTGTAATGTCGTTGAATGAGAGAGTTATCAGCCGCGGGCAAATCAGTTTAATGAGAGTTCAGTGACAGCGAGTAGGAGAGGCTGCAGTAATTGTCCCCGCAGACACGCTCATTTGCGTGTTGCCCCGCTTGAGGCCCAGAGGCAGGCCTGTTTGATGTTAGCAGGCGCGTGTTCCCCCGCTTGAGGCAGCTGCAGCCCTGGTTGATGTTATCAGGCGCGTGTAATTAGTGTACTGATCCGCCGCCTGAGCCCGGCTAGAGCCCTGGTTGATGGTAGCAGGCGCGTCTAATTTCATTGAATGAGAGAGTTCAGTAACAGCGCGCAGGGGAGGCTGCAGTAATGTTACTTACCAGGCCTCCAGCTGAACGCGTTTACCAGGCCCCCAGCACACGGCCACAGCAGACAATCTTCTGATTAATGTACGACCCACATGGCATGAAGGGAGGAACGTAGCACACGCCCCCAGCGTTTCTCACGCCCCCAGTGTGCCCCTTGATGCAGCGCAATTGCGTTCACATGGCATGAAGGCCGGACACACCCCCCCGCGTTTCTCATACCCCAGCGTGCCCCTTGATGCTGCGCAGCAATGTCATTGGCGCTTGTATGTGCGACTCACATGGCATGAAGGGCGGACACACGCCCCCAGCACAAGCCCACAGCCCACAATGTGATGGCCGTATGACACGCCCCAAGCGTTGGTCACGTCCCCAGCCCACAAGGGACTACTTTGCTGGCACGGTTCTTTTACCTTTTAAATGTATATGGTGTCCTACGGTACAATTGTATGTCTTGCACTATATGATTGTGATGAACACCACTGTTTCTTGAAAAGTTAATAAAACATTTTTTTTTTTTAAATGTATATGTGGCCGTCTGCATAGCCTATGTCCTTCTGTTGCAACTGCCCTTACCAACGCTGTATTGGATGTTGATTGGTGCTGTGGTTACTGAGATTACCCGCCTCGAAGGTTTGGGCTCTCTCTTTATAATATTGATATGGATAAAATCGATGGTGAGGAAAACTGCTGTTTTCTCTAATGTTATATGATAAAAACATGTATTTCAGAGTGACACGTTAATTGGTTTGAAAAATTATAAATATGAAAAACTTTAGTAGTGCCTAATATTGACATGTAACTCCTTAAGAATAGTGAATGAATTAATCAAGAGAAATCGAGATACAATTATTAATGTGTGATTTACAATAATCATAACGTGGTAATGATTAAATTAATTTTCTTGTAGGCCTCAGATTTTTTTTCTTTCTTAAAAGGCAGAATCGAGCTAAAGTAGTCACTTTAGGCGCTGCGAGAACTTTCCGTGAAGTTTTTTTGTATTCAACAATGGGTTCACTTTTGATTTTGCAACATTCTTAACAGAAATGTATCAATATGATTGTAAACCCAGGGAAAGCACCTGGGAACGGACAGAGTAAAAGGAAGTTTTGTACTTCAGTGAAAAGCATCAAATTTTGAACATAATGAATTTGAAAAAGGATTACTTCATGCGTCCGGTCCGGATTTCTTAGTGAGGTACTGATCACACCATGAGCAACTCACCGGGAGCAACCAATGGAAACCATATGGGCTGACAGAAGAGATTTGTGGGTGTCAACTGTGAACTTTTTGAAGTATAAATTGCCCCTTAGAGGAGGAGTCGGGCTGGTTGTCATTTTCCCATTTCCCTGCCTGGCGTGCTGTCACACTGAACTTTGATTTCCCCTCCATGCCAAAACCCTTGAACTGAACTTTCCTGACTGTCCCAAACCTGCACTTTGCCGGCTGGTAAAGTTGAGCAAGGCATAACCTTTCGGCTGAAGGGTTAACGGACTCCTTCTGTGGTATGCTGTGCTACTGTTCTGAGTTGACCAGATCCTTATAAAAAACAGACTATATTTCAACCATATTCGGTTTGTATGATACGACAACTGAATCTCAAATTTTCTCTCGGCAACCAGCAAATGTCCATTGTTAAAACTGCTTTGTAATGTGTGGCCATTTGCACTAATTATCAAATATTATAACAGATGTAAAATGCGATTTCATATTCTAGCCATTCAAATGGAGTCTCTAGAATTTCCATGAGTAATTATTTTCATATGTGTCATTCTTTGGGTCATAAACTTTCTTGTCCAAGATAGGCGGTTTTGTAGTCTCAGAGAAAGTGCTGAAACAGACATGTATTTGGCATTTCTTTATTTCAGGTCCTCGTAAGGAAATTGCCTCACGTTCTCTAAATATCCAAGTCCCTGTTAGCTCAGCAAAACGTTCCACTGGAAGACCAAGGTTTTGTAATCAAAATGGTGAAGAATTTGTAAAGATTGTTGTTTTTATGGGCCCAGCTAGAGATGATGAAGTGTTATAGGTAGTATAACATAATTGCATCAAAGGCAAGAGGGGGCTGATTGATACTTCTAACCAAAGATGCCTCACCTTAGAATATATAAACCAAAGCAGTATCTCCCTGTTAGGCCTGTGGAGTGGACTTAAGGCCAAAATGTCCTGCAGAACCAAACAGGCAAAATGCCCTGTCCACTGGACACAGCTGTTGAGGCAGCAGAAGTATGTGAATGTATACAATGACCCCAGGCATGTGTCAAGGAACATAATCCACCACAGTGGCAGCTGCCTTAACCCAGGTAGAATTGAGTCTCAGACCTTCCAGGGGCAGCCTCTTTGCTAGTGTGCAGCAGATTTTGATGCAAAGCACCATCCACCGAAAGTCTTTTCTGCACAGCCTTCCATTTGTTCACTCCATATAACCACACACAAAGATGGCAGTCCACAGGGTGTTCCTTGGAATGATCAATGTAAAAGCTCAAATCCCTATTTGAGCCTCTCCATCTCTTTCGAGGGGCCAGGTGGAGCAAAGAATGCGATGGACTGAAGCGTGAAAAGGAGTCAAGACTTTTGGCAAAAATACCACTCGGGTCCTCAGAACCAACTTGTCAGGATAAAAGGTACTACATGGTGGTGGCACTGAAAGTGCCTGCAGTACACTTACATGACGAGAAAACATGATCACGATGAGGACGACAATCTATAATGTCTGGAGACAGAGCAACTATGTATCGACTCGAAAGGTATACACATGAGAAATGTAAAGGCCAAATTAAAGTCTCACTATGGCATCACAAAAAGTGGGTGGGGGGGCGAGAGATTATTAGTCAAATTACATGCACGAACACTAGAGCCTTGAACCGATTGGAAACCAGTGAGGAGTGTGCAGATGAGGTGATATATGCACTCTTACAGGCTATTTCAGGAGGAAACAGGATTAAGCATTTTGGACCATCTGCAGTTTCTCCAGCAGGTACTCTGGCAAGCCCAGATCTAGCGCAGTGCCATAATCCAGCCAGGACGTGATCAGGACCAGGATGACTGTTTTTAGCAGAAAAAGACAGCAAATATAAGCTTTTTTTGCAAGTGCAACACACCGAAACAGGTGCTCACCACGGATTTAATTTGTGGCTTAGATGGCAGGCAGTCATTGAATTTAACTCCTAGGTTCTTAATGCCTTCCTGAAGGCCCTCGGGTGGTGCATTTTGGGACAGAAAGCCTGCCAGCTATCTGAACAGCTATTGCCAAAGAAAAGAACCTCTGTCTTTTTGATATTACATTTAAGCTGGTGTTTTCCCCATCAAATAAAAACAGCCATTAGACAGGTTTTAATCAGAATCCATGAAAGCTCTTCTCACTTGCCACATGAGAAGAGCATCATCAGCGTATGATAGGACTTTAGGGCCCAGTGGCAAACTGAGCAAGAGGCATGAGATATACATTAAATAATGTAGGGCTCAAAGCAGAGCCCTGGGGCACTCCTATGGTCAAATCACAGGGGTCTGAGAAGAAAGGAGGGATCCATACCGGTTGACTTCTTCCTTCCAGAAAGGAGAAGAGACAGTTCAGGGCCTGACCCATTTCAATTGGTTGCAGACTCCCTAGGAGGCTGGAATGGGGAGCTGTATCAAAGGCTGCTGATAGATCTAGCATAATCAGCACAGCCTTCCACCCCCTTCATCTAGAATGCCTTTGATGTATTCACAGAGCTCCAAGAGTGCTAAAGTGGGGTCTGAAGTGAGATTTGCTAGAGTGGAGAAGGTTACTGGATTCCAGATATGGGGAGAACTGGTGATTCATGTGCTTCTCCAATTTCTTAGAGAAAGCTGGGAGCAGGGATTTTAGACTGTAATTAGACTGTACTCCAGGATCCGCTGAGGGTTTAACAAAGGCAACATTTTGGCTAGCTTACAGTGGCTAGGTTGCTGTGACAGAAGTTCCTTGCATAGTAGCCTTATGCGAAGACAGATGCTCATGGCCAGAAGTTCAGGCTATCACACTCATTTTCACAAGGATGGTTTGGGCCTGGTAATTTGTGACATTTTTCAGAACTCTGGGCAGGAATGGTCAGAATGGAAGGTATATGTGAATGCAATGTTCCATTCCAGCAGGAATGCATCTCCTTACGAGTGTTCTTGCGGAACTCCAACACTCAGAACTAAACACTGTGCGTTTGATGGTGCCAAAATGATGTAGCCAGCGTTCTCCCCACTGTTGGAAGATGCCCTGCACCACCTTGACATGTAGATGCCACTCGTGATCTTCCAGACACGGTCTCAGAACGCCAGAGTGAATGAGTTGCAAAGATAATTCCAGGTGGTTCGCGTTCAGGGATAGCACTCGTGCGCCGACCAAATCCGGAGGTGCAAAGCCTCTTGGCACAGGACCCTGGACCCTAGTCTGCCCAGCCTGTTTCAATACCACTTCGAGGTGGTGTTGTCTGTGAGAACATACACCACTTTCCCCCCCGATTGAGGTTAGGAAGGATTTCAGAGCCAGAATGGCCTGCAACTCCTGACTGATGTGGAGTAAGGCTTCTGTCCGACACTGCACTCCTCGAATCTCCACAGATCGGAAGGGACATTCGGTAACCCTATCAGCTCTGGGTGGGGAGAGGAGCGGGCCCTGCCACTGGACCAATTGAGTTTGAGCAGCAACCACTGCAGATTAGGAGCAGTCACCTTCAAGATCAGGAAACATGTAATTTCCTTGATGCTTGGCCCACTGAAACTTCAGATTAGATTGCGGAGTCTGCATGTGCCATCTGGCTTAGCAGACAAGGAGTATGCACAAGGCCAGCTGTCATTATGCTCCAAGACTGAAAAATCTGGATCATAGCACAAATGCCATGGACTTGTTGCAGTGGGAAGAAGGCCCTAAACTACTGTGTCCTGGATAGCACTAATGAAAGGAAGCCTTTGCGAAGAAATCAGGTGTGCTTTGTTTTATGGATAGTGAACCAAAATGATATCAGGAGATTGTGTCATCTGAAGGTGGCGCTGAGAAGACTGGTATGCCCTGAAACCTGAAGATGAGCAGCGACCACCGCCATCCCTTTCATGAACACCCAAAACGATGATGGTCTGGCTGAAGGGGAGCACAGCAAACTGAAAATGTTCCCAGCCTAAGTTGAACCTCTGATAACAACTGTGGTATTGCAGGACAGGTATATAAAAATACACATCCTTCAGGGTCAAGTACACTACCCTATTGCACAGGACAGCACAAGACCTGGGCAAGCGCGAGCATCTTGAATTTATCTCTGCAGGAAGGCATTTAGAGGTGAAGGTCCAAAATTGGCCTGAGACCACCATCCTACTTCGGACAAGAACTAGTGAATCTAAAAACATCTCGATAGCAGCCCTGGAGTTCAACACTTGAATCTCTTGTAGCAGAGTGGACAGGGGCCTCTCTGAAATTCGCTCAGATGTGGGAGGAACATTAGGCAGGCCAAAAACAAAAAGGCAGGGGGCACAGCCATGTTTAATGATTTGCAAGACCCATCTGTCAAACAGGATGGATCACCACTCCGGGAGAAGTTATGGATCATGCTCCCCCCACTAAAGCAGTTTGAAGGCTGTTGCAGCAGAAAATGATTGGGAGATCTGATGTACCCGCTGGCAAGTGCGCTGCCTGCAAAAACAGAGCCTCAAAAGCCCTTGAGTGACAGCTGTATTGGTTTGGGAGACTGTCCATATGCCAGCACTCTGGAATACCCTCTGAGCTTTAGAATTGGTGTGGAAACTGTGTGGTAGTGGTCAAAAGATGCCAAGAACGCACCATACCACTACTGTCCTTACAGCACTTCAACACAGTTTGCCTTCTCACTGAAAAAGCATAACCCCATCACATGACATCTATGAGGGTGTGTACATCGAGAGAAAATCTTGTGGAATGCATCCACGTATGACAAAAAAAAAAAGATACAACTCTCGTACAGACTGCCCTCCCCGGGCAATCTGTATTATACAGATATACACAGATAACATATTTGGGTATATCTTGTTCATCATGAATTATCTGTACAAAAGGTGCCCTATTCTTATGGTTGTACAACCAGGCTATCTGGAGTAGGCAGCTATGTTAGAAAAACCGCGTCACCAGGTGCAAGTTGGTGATGCCTCGATATCCGCCTATTAACGGGTAGGCAAGAACAAAGCTTCAACCAAGTGGTCAACCAGGCATCAATCAAGACCTCATTTAGAGACAAGAAGGGTTCAGAGGTAGCTGTCCCGGACTGTTAAATCTCTGTTAGGACATTCATTTTGGTCACATCTGAAGGCTACTGTGCTTCAAGTACCTCAGCTGCCTTCCGGACCACCCCTACTGCAAAGAGGGCACATTCTTCCATGGGTGGCCAGAGTGGAGTCCTACTCCAAGAGTGGTGGAAAGTCCACTGGAATCCTACAAATCAATTTAGAAGGCTTGTGTGCAGTGAGGAAAGAAAAAGCCATTACCATTATCCACATCCCGGTGCCTTCTTTGTTCTGGTATGGGTTCAGACCCAAAGACAGAATAGAGCCTCTGCGAATTTGTATGATGTTGCAGAAGCATGGATCAGAATGGATAACAAGGTGCACTTTTGTGATTTCGTAGCATCACATCAGGTGAGATTAAACCAATGTCTGTTCTGTGTCCCACATAGACATCAGTTTCAATCCTCTTCCTGCACCCATGTTATTGGTTCCGGCTTGTGTGTGAAACTAACAGAGGCAGGTCCTGGAGCAGAAGAGTCAACTGGTGTGGGTATAGATGCAGTAATAGGTCCCAAAGGGGTCAGACGGTACAAAATATGGATCATCCAGTGATAACCCAAATGGGTGCTTCTGCAGTTCCTTGGGGCCCAAAGGCACACCAGAGAGCTGCAAGCAAATCAAAAAGCTTCAATCTGCTGTAGTGCCCCAGATGGCCCATGGGAGTCAGAGCGCACCGATCTGGTGAATACTGTGTGCCTGCTCTTTAAGTTCACAGTGCAGGATAGGGTCGAGTTCCACTTTACATTTTTATTGAAGTGCTTGTACTTCAGAATCAAGTTACCACAGAACTTCAAGTTCGAAGTGGACAGTCATGGAAGCCGCTCCTGTGACCAGGACAGAGCACCGCTCCTGTGACCATGACAGAGTCTGCACTCGCAATTTGGAGCAGAACTTACACTAAGGTATCCACTTCTACTACATACAGTTTTGCCTCCCAATCCCAGATCGCCTTCAGGTGCATGAGGGCATATTTATTACACAACTTCAAGTGGTGGCTCGAGCCCAGACACCAGAGATACAACTCATCCAGGTTAGTGAGTGACATTTTTTTTCCCCAGTCGCTGTATGTTTGAAGCCTATTTTGGGTGAGGAAACAGTTCCTCAGCACACAGGAATTAATTTTTAGGTCGAGCCTAGACAGCGCATGCGCTGTCGCAAGACCTGTAGTAAATAGAATATTGAGGGTCATTTCTCCTGCCACTTGCCATTGGTTAACTCCGGCATTGCTGTTTTCTCACTTATTGTTGGCTGGCGATCCGATGTGTCACTTCCATTTTTGGAGGAAGCAGCACCGACCAATTACAGTCAAGTTACGCTGCAGGGCTTCATCTTTTAATGTAGGGACTACTTTGTTGTTTTTTGCCATGGTGCCTGGTTCACCGGACGCCATGCGCTTATGTTTAATATGCACACCCAATTCGTTACTTTTGCATTACCCAAATTAATATTATTCTTTTTGGGTCTATTTCTTCATTTTTCCATCCCAGGGCCATAGGGACTTTGCATGAATTTTATTTGCTGTCCACGGGGCAGCCTTCACGAGGGAGAGAGACACACAGAGTGACATTCAGGGAAGGGTGTTGAGAGACATCACGATTTCCTCCCGGTTCTCTGCGGTGTTAATTTGTGCATTTAGCTGCGTTAGTGCACTTAGAAATCCTCACGAATTTCACCATTGCATTCGTGTTCCCCACTTCTAACTGACGAAGCAAAACTGATCTCCACAGATTTTCTAGAAAAATCACAGGCGCGTGAATCACTGCGCTGAAACTACTTGACACTGCTCTTGCGCGAGCCCCCCTGGCCATTGCACTGTGATAATTGCAGTTTCAGTAACTTACAAGCATGGGAGCGCCCCACCGCTGGTTCAGCTGTGTGCATTCCTGGAAGTGTGTGTCACGGCGACTGCCCACATTCAGCATACACGTAACAGGTATGTGCAGGTCAATCCAGCACTCGGAGGAGTCATCACTTCCGGAGGAGCTTTAACGAGGCAAGGGGGATTCCATTGAAAGTTACCATGCCATTCTGGTGAATGCAGTTCACAATAGTTTCAGTAACTCACAACAAGTAAGTAAGTGTCACCATCAGCTGGTCAGCCATTGCTGGTATATCTGTGACCCTTCCTGGTCCTGTCGATCTGGTAGTTCAGTTTCTCCACACAGTAGCTGTTCAGATTTGGGGTGCTCAGGAACACCAAGCCAGATCAGCCTGATCACTCCAGGAAAAGCTCAATACATACCCCATTGCATTGTGGTTACTGCAGTGAGGTTCCAACTATAAGCCTTGTTGTTTGTACAGGTATTTGCTGCAGGGTCCTAATCCATTAAGCTATAAAAGGATGTTAACTTTTGACCTACAGGCAGCACAAGGCTCTATGCAACAAGCATTTCCAATGCAAAAGGCCTTGCATTTACGCTAGTTTGGGCGATTGACATTGTATATGACAATACCTTTTATTTATGTGTTGGTTTTTAAAAAAAATAAAAGGCATAGTCATTTACAACGTCAATAGCTCAAACTCGCATAAATGCTAGACCTATTGCATTGGAAATGCTTGGTAGTAGTGGTTGCAAAACACCAAGATTGGGAGCAGAGCTCCAGTCTGCGTCAGAAGGCGCAACTGAGATCACTGCAAATGGGAGACAAAGTTATGCAGATCAGTTCCATCCCTTCTGCATGCTGCCACCTCGTAACACTGCTGAAGTAAAACTTCAGGATCCAGTCTAGGGCCTAAGGGGTATTTTGAAGTGAGGAATCTGTAGATAGTACGATCCATCACAATAGCAGTAAACATGGTGTTCTAATTAAGTTATTTAAGTGGTCCCTAATTTATCTTACAAGTCTTTCAAACTCTTCACGAGAGTCATGCGATTTTTTTAGAAGGGTCATTATAACCATGAAGAAAAAACATTCTATTAACCCTTATTTCTTTTTTACTCGCCTGAAGCTAAAGAATCTTCCATGCTTCCGATTTAAGAATACGGTATTCAAATTGTTTATTCTAATAAGGACCACATTCTCTAGAGAGGTGTCTGGGATGCCCAGAGTAATAGGAACAGTGCAGTAAACTCCAGTACACAGATGTGCTTTCGCCTTTTGATGGGGTTCCATTTGCTTGTGAAAGATGCATGCCCAGTTAGTTGCAGCTAAGGTTCTGCAAATTGTCTGCCCACTGAGAGGCATTTCATGTCCCACCGTAGCAACCTGTGTTCACTCTAGGAACTTCCCAGGTCCCAGTCGCCAGAGACCACTGGCTTGCTCAACACTCATGGTAAGGACGGACGTCTAGCCATGCTTAAACACAATGTATGATTCAGAAAAGGGGGTGGTGATGAACAGAGTGCCTGAATTAAGCAGACCACTCTTACCCAGTCCAAAGATTAGGGCTTGATCCATCACCTTTTAGCTCACTGCACCATCCCAGCTCAGAACTTGGCTATATGCAAATTAGTCTGTTCCTGTCCCAGTGCATGATGGGAACTGGGCAAACCAAACTACCAAGCCAATTCTTGTACTGGGAAGGAAACAAGCTTCTGGGGACCGGTTTCTGCCATTTCAGGCGTCGTCAGCCCGGCTTGCTTGAATCCTGATGGTGCAATGAGCAAGGGACTCACATCTGAGTATACCCTTCCACGCTTATGGTGGACACAATGTATGACACAGCCTATTATAGTATTTTTTTCTCTTAAATGTCTTCGCTCGATTTGTGTGAGACAGGCTTTGGCCTGGATCTTATTAATATTGGAGGCCAAGGCTTTGAGAGCTTGTAGAGTCCAAATATTTTTTTTCCAAAGCCTAGAAGCCTTGGATTCAACTGACTGAGACTTGCTTTCAAGGCAAACCATAGCACTTCGCTCCCAGGGTTGAGGTTTTAGCGTGTGGGCTCTCTTTTATAAAAATGTTTGTTTTACCGTTTGAGTCGACACTACAGTGTGGTCACTGGAATGAAGTAAACTGGCATTATGAAGGAGATATACATCTTTTCTGCAGAGATGGCCTCTTGGTAACTCTTCCATGAGTTTTGACAGTTACAATGTCTTCCAGAGAACTAGTATTCTAAAGTGAGTGTTCAAACTCCTCCGAGTCCACACACACACACACACACACACACACGCACACATTTATCATTGCGTGGGGGAGGGGCATAACCCTCAAAAGGGCCACCGTTGTCTTCCCCCACTTATGGCCTCTTGGTAACTCTTCCATGAGTTTTGACAGTTACAATGTCTTCCAGAGAACTAGTATTCTAAAGGGAGTGTTCATGCTCCTCCGAGTCCACACACACACACTTATCATTGCGTGGGGGAGGGGCATAACCCTCAAAAGGGCCACCGTTGGCTTCCCCACTAATGGTAACATATAGCATTTACATTGTGCACATGAGCAATGATGAGATTTCATATGAACTATAGTAATCCTCGCTAAAGTGATTGTAACACCGAACCTGTGAGGTGGCATGTTGTGGTTTCTCAAGCGACATCAGCTATTCGGCAGCAATAATGGAACTGTATCTGTGCAATCAGGGCCGGCTTTAGGGCAGGGCGAATGGTGCGGCCGCACTGGGCGCCGACCTGGCGAGGGGGCGCCAACCTCGTGGGGGGCACGGTTTAGCAATAACTTATGATTGGAAGATGAGGGGCACTTATGCCAGGTGGCAGTAAGAGAATCTGAGGAGGCGGTAATGGTGTGGGGGCACCAATAAGGGTTCTTGCACTGGGCGCCACCAGTGATAAAGGCGGCCCTGTGTGCAATGCAGGAATTCATGGGGCAGTAAGTGTTTTAGTATATAGTAAATTTTGGCCACGTTTATGCTCGCTTGCATGGCATAAAAGGCGGAGAGAGAGGGTGTGTGGGCGCGTGCGTCTCACACAGAGGTAGGTAGAGACTCATTATAAAGTCTAGCAAGGCGAAAGTCTGAACAACTCTGCCAAAAAACTGCACTTCTGTACTTCAGGGCAAGACAGTCGACTTTGCACACAGCAGTAGTCCGCCTGCTATCTCTCGTTAATAAGGCACGACAACTGATAGCGTTTATTGTACAGAAAGGTCTTAGCCTTGAGAAAAGAATGTAATCGTGACCTTTGCTTGTTTTAGGTCTCGCCTGTCGATGCGCATGCGCATCGAGCAAGCGAGACTATAGGGGCTCATCTACTCTTTATCTAACTTGCAAGGAATCGTGGCGATTCCTTGCAGTGCCCGTGACTTTTAAGCTCAATGCGCATGTGCATTGAGCTTAAAAGCGCGTGCACAGCCGCCCGCATTCCTCCGACACCTTTGAAGTGAAGCTTAGCTTCACTTCAAAGGCCCGGCTTCTTCACACCCACATGCCGCTCTGCCCCGCTCCGCCCCCTCCCCTGAGTCATCCTGCCTGCCCCTTCCCGCCGTGTCGCATTTCTCCTCCCCCCTCCCCTCTCCCCTCCGTCTTGTTTTCTTTGATGCTGGTATTTCCATATCTGGCAGCTTCCTGCCCTCACCCCACGCACGCTGTTTATTTATTTATATTTAATATGCAGGAGATCTCAGTTTATTTAATTTATAATTAATGATGCCGCCCACGCTGAGGCTCGAACCCTGTTCTCCTTCTCCAAAGTCGGCATCGTTATATGTTGAGCCACCTCTTCGCACCGTTTGTTTGTGCTGACTTTCTTGCTCTGCCGCTGCTGGCAGCGGCATTGCGCTTGGAGGGAACATGTAATTGACCCGTCTCGCTTCTTTTCATTTGAATTTTTTTTACATTGTCTCCTTCCTTCCGCCCCTCGCAGTTTGTTTTCCTTGCACCGTCCCTTCTTACAGTCCCTTTAACCATTTTGGTGTTGCTCAGCCCCAACTAGCATGTTATTGTCAAGCCTCCAAATATGCAGCACAAACACGACGTACAAAGAGATTAACGTGTTGCCTGGAGCACATTTCGGGAATAACATTAAATGAAAGCCCAAACCCGCTTTACCGCAACTTGCTTTCACTTGTTGTCTTTGTTTCCAGTGCTATTTTAGAGCTTTGTGCAAACTACACTCTCGTTATTTTGCTGGTAATAACTTTGAGGGAATAGCGTATTTTTGTTTTTTAAATAGCATGCACGAAAACAGTATAATTTCAATTTGCACCACTTATTTCCCATGTTTGTGTCAATGTAAAAATCGACCCTGCACACCCAGCACCAGGGCCGTGTGCCTCAATGATGCAGTACACGCACCAGTAACTGAAATATGACGAAAGACTGAAAGGAGTAGCTACAAGCTGTGCTCTAGTTCTGCTCTCCAAAAAATCAGCAAAGAAACAAGCAATTAAGAACATTTCATTGAAGAAACCATTGAGCAGGAAACAGAAGGAAATCCTACAGAAAGAATCCTAGAGAAAGAAGCTTGAGGTATGTAAACACTTTTATTATGCAAAGGACGTCAATTTCAGGATGCTCAGATGCTCTCATTGGAGTGAAGCGATGGCTTACGTTGAATGAAGAAGCAGCTCTGAGCACTTCAAGAACAGCTGTAGTTTACCACAAGGCACAGAGGCTCTGGCAAGCTTGCATAATGTGGCGGTAGTCCACATCTCGTCATCTAGTGCCCCTCCCTCTGACCACATTATAACACGTTTGTGCCGAGTTGGCTCTATGGTTTATGCAGGAATGAAAAGAAACAAGTAAAATGCATCAGAGATGAGAAAATAAAAAACAGCGAATCTTTCGTACTAAAAAGATGTATGTGAAATAGTTACGAATCTGTTAAAATATGAGCGACAATCCTCAAGTCATCCACAACTTACACTGGTGCTGTTCACTGAAGGGTTCACACTCTGCTTATTCAATTGCTGGCCTCTTGCTGAGATGGTGAATAAAAAGCTATTTAGTGTTCATTTGTATTAGAGCATGAATTACAAGATCAGCGAGTAGTAGTGAGACCACCCAACAATTCTCCATCAGTTGGCAAGTAAGGGGCCATTCTAAAATGGCAACACCCAGATCCTGGACTGCCTAACTCTCGGCCCACCCATAGTATAGTCTGGTAAAGATGATGCTCACGAGTGCCTGTGCAGCAACAAAAAATATCAAAAATGCATAATCTCGCCGGCGCTGAACTATGGATCGATAATTATTTGTCAAATACATTTTTAAAACATAAATGTTCCTCTAAGGCACATGGCAGATGCTATCTGTAGCCTTGAAAGTCAATTCAATTCAATTCAAGATAGCTTTATTCGGTATTTTGTCATAAAAACCATAAAAGCATGACATACAAAAAAAAAAAAAAAAAAAGCCTTGAAAGTCCATAGGCCCTGAGAAGTGAAAGGTGATTGGTGAGGGCAAGTTGTGCTAAGACATACTCCTAAGCTTGTGTGCTCACCCTCACCCTCAAACCTTCACCCTCAACCCCTCACTCACCCTCACTCACTCACCCTCACTCAGCCTCAACTACTCTCACTCACCCTCAACCCCTCACCCTCACTCAGCCTCAACTACTCTCACTCACCCTCAACCCCTCACCCTAACTCACCCTCAACACCTCACTCACCCTCACTCACCCTCAACACCTCACCCTCAACCCCTCACCCTCACTCACCCTCACTCTCACTCACCCTCAACCCCTCACTCACCCTCACTCACCCTCACTCACCCTCAACCCCTCACCCTCACTCATCCTCAACCCCTCACCCTCACACAGTGCAATAGGTCTCAGACCATTTCAGTTAGAGCTTTAAGAAATGTTTATGGCTTTTTTTTATTTGTAATTCTTTAGCATTGGCTACAGGAAACAAAAATGCTAAACATTTACAAAAAAAAACCATAAACAATTCTAAAAGCACTAACTCTAATGGTGCGAGACCTATTGCATTTCCAATAGTTTCATTAATAAGGCACGACAACTGATAGCGTTTATTGTACAGAAAGGTCTTAGCCTTGAGAAAAGAATGTAATCGTGACCTTTGCTTGCTCGTTTTTTTCTCGCAAGCAACAACTTCACTGCAGTTAGCCGCGAGACGCTAAGTGCAAGACACACAAAGTAACATAACGCACGCCCTCGCCAAAACGGTTCTTGCAGGGATGTTTTCAGCCATGACTAATGGGCTGCCTCGCCCAGGGGTTGAAAGCCATTTGCAGACAAGCCTCGAAGTACAGTGCAAATTTCACGCCCATTCAGAGCAACTGCAGAGTTCCTGGAATGCTTCTGCAGTAACTCGACGCTCAGATTTCACTAATGTACTTGAGCAACAGGAAAAACAAGTCTCTCTTCACAAATAAGACTCTAGGGTTAAACTAAAAATCCCATTCACAAAGGTTTAAGGAGGAAAAAACAACGATACGTTCATCTGATAAAAGCAATATCGGAGGTACACTAATAATTCCACACGGAAAAACGAAAATAAATTTATGAACATGAACAAAGGGCTCGCAGAATACACTTGCACTCACGTTTGTAGGCGCCGGCAATGCCGGACTGAGTCAGACACCTTTGCAGTTCATCCGCATCTATTTGTCCATCCTGAAAAGGCAATAAAAAGGCGATTAGAGATAGAAAGCCATCCTTCCCAAAGTAGTCAAGGTGTCCTGCCAATTTTGTATGCAAAGCTCCAAAGAAGGGTTTAACAGGTGTTCCACTGAGGCGTTTCAAGTTGCAATGCACTATATTAGCGATTACATTCAGCAAGCACAGCATTGCTGCTCCTAGCCCTTGGAAGACGGGAGGACAAAGATGATCCCACAAATGCCATAAATACAAACACAATAAATTACACTGGCAACCCTTTTGTGGATAAAACGGTTGCAAGTTTATGGATTATACAGGTTTGTTTACCAGGGATCCAAATGTCAGCGGTGAGTTCCCTGAACAGCTGACAATCATAAGAAAGCTGAAGCGGTCCTGTGGTGTCAGAATCAATGCACTTCAATTCTTTAGAGCTCCTTGCCGCCATATCAGGAGTTTTCATCTTGCTCCTCACAAATCAGATCGAGACCATGGCTAGCCTCAGCAGTTTGTCAGGATTTCAACTGTCCCTTGCGGGATTAAGGTTTGTAGTTGCATCATCTCAGGGTCTGCCATAAGGACTCCCAGTGACATGAGGAATTTCCTTTTGGCTCCAAGATTTACCATATGGAGGCCTTTGCAATGGTGTAAAGCTTTAGGATCGCATTGTAACTCCACCAAGCCCCGGGATGGCACCTTCTGAGGCCCTTGATTAATTCTCCTCCCCCCCCCCCCCATCACCTCCACTCATGCTAGCTCCATCATATGAAAGTAAATCCTACCCCTATATGGACTCATGCATAGCAAGTAGGAAAATGGCCTTTTCAATTTGAAACCACATCTGACAAAGTTCATACTAGGCGGTCTACTCAGGACACTGTCTAATGAAGCCAAACCCCAGACTACTTCATAACCTTCTGCATGGTACACGGGTGTGGAATTTTATAAAATCTGCTTGTCCATGGGGAAAGTTGGTTCATAAATCTACTTGTCCTGTAACAAAATCCACTTGTCCCTTTGGTGCCATGTAATGCGGCAACAAATTATGGCAGCACTCATTATATAAGAGCTCTGATATAGACTCACAAATTATGCCAGGACTCTGCAGATCTACATACTGGGGCTGAAGGTAGGGGTAAGCAATAGTTTCAAGGTTGGAATGCCACGGAGTCTGTGCAAACCTATTAACTTGTGTGTTTTCACCAACTCTTCTCTAATCTTTTCCCATACTGAGAAAAGTAGGAAATTTACTCGTGACAATGGCTGACTTTAAACGTCTTCCAGCATTGGGGAAAAAAGTGGTTGGAGGAAGGTGAACTTCCACATGTATATTTGTTCATGCTAAAAAGCAGTCCACAAATATTTTCTAGGAGTACAACTTCTTGGCCTACTTCTGTAAATTCTAGTGAATTCATGAAAGCTGTATACCTGCACAGAACGCAAGGACATATACCATGAGTGCACTTTTGAGACTCTTTAATAATTGGGCCACTAATTAGGTCTGGTGTTAAAATTCTGTGTCTCTATCGGTCTATCAGCTGGCCTCACTGTAACAGCTGTCTGCGCTTTCACAAGGAGCATATTGGCACACAAAGGAGTTTTGTTCTGTGCTAGAAACTAATGTGGCAATGTGCTTTTAGAAACCGAAACCTATTTTTGCTTTTGACAATGTTTGTTATAATGGTGAGTGCCCAGCAGCTCCCGCGCCAATAAGGCTTTACAAAAGCCATGCCAACACAAGTTACACACTGAAAAAAACAAAAAGCTGACCACAATTTTGAGACCTATTTCCCAATGCTTGTTTATTTTTAGGTTTCCTATAAATCTTATTGCAACTGGTTACACCCATTTTCTAATTATTTTTGGTAATACTAGCATACATTAACACATTTTACTAAATGATGCTACAAAGAAACGGTACCTAAACCTTTACAGCACTTAAGCTAAGTTATTTTTTTCCTACTTGGATTTTTCTGTGAACATTTTTTTGAAGCAAGGAATCCTCTATCTTGCCTTCAAGCTTCTGCAAATATTTGTATCTTATCAGCTAGCATTCTGGGAGCATTATACAGAGCCACATATTGCTAAACTATTAAATTGGGTGTACATATTTTTATACTGGAACCACTGTCATTAGTGCAGTCGGAGCTAAAAATGTTTACTTAGAGTGCTCACCCTAATAATAAAAGTCTTTGCATTAATGAACCATAAATACAAGTCTGAGCAGCATTAACACATGTATACAAAGGTTACCTTAACTGCAAACAATAGCCTTTCCTGATCCATAATGTGTTACTGTAAACTGGCAGCCAAACTGTTTGTGCTGTAGGGGTTGGGCCTACTTGTCCCAAGAACAAAATGCACATGGAAACATATTGCCCTTGACCCCAAACTATATGTCCTGGGTGTCGGGCTATAGGAATTCAATATCCCTGATGGTAAGACTAACCCTCTTCCTGGACAGCTCAATGTGATCCAGTCCCCAACAATCCTTGTGTGGGATGATTTTTAACGTGATTATTTCAGAGTGCCCCAACTGAGTAGTTGGGTTGGTCTGACTTCCTCTCATGGAATGCTCTATGGGACCACTCCTGTAGATTGTAAAGTCACACCTCTCTGGAGCCCCTCCCTAAAAGCAGCTGTGGCAACCTACCATGACAAGCATACATAAATGTAATACAATCCCAGTGTTACAGGCATTAGGCAAATCCTGTCAGAGCCCCCTCAACAGTCCCAGTCTTACCATACCCTCTACTACAGAATTAACTTGTAAAGTCTTCGTAATTCACTCCAAACAAGCATTGCACACAATACTTTATTGATTCAATGCTGGTCACTGGAAACTAACAAGATCTCAGCATCAAGATAGCTATATTCAAGTACTGACACCGGATGCAATAGCATATCTTGCATAACAATCGGGGTTTAACACATCCTAGACTCCATTGCCCAGGCTTTGCAATGGATTGCAACAAACTCTACATACTCCATAACTCCTTGTATTAAACGGTTGATGCTGGAACAAATTGCAAATTCTTTATAATTTGCAATAATTGTACGGCACACAATTTCTTGTGGACTCCATAATAATCAATGGTAATTAAATATAGTAGCCCACGAAAATGGCATGACTCAAACCTCACCAATTATAGCAAGACCAATTTGAACATGATTGTAATTACGACACCTATAAGCTTTGTAGATTCAATGATCTTTCGAAACAAAATATTTTTCTTAAAACATTTTGTTTACATATTGCAGTTCATATTTTAGTCGATGAATTATATTACAGTAACACTCCTATGGGATTAAGATCGAACATAGTCTTTGCAATGTTCATACTGTCAACAGCTACGGTCTCAGAGCCTTCTTTGGGTGGCCCCTTCCAAGACTTATTTGTGGCAACTCCTATTTCCAAGGGTGGCTGGAAAATGAATGCCAAAATATCATTCTCCGTTAAGAGTCCTCTTTCCCGAATCAGAGATGGTACTTCAGATAACTGCTTTTCATTGAAGTGGAAAAGTACACATTTCTTTTTCTTGGAGGAGTGTTTGCCATATAGGCCATGTCATATGATCTGTGCTGGAAGAGGTTTTGCAATTGTCCTTTTATTTAGGTTGAAGACTACCAGACAGAGCAGCTTTCTGGATTGCTAAAAACCTCTTGAGGACATTCAGAAAGTTTCCCTGGGAATGCATTCCACCTGTTGCTTACATTGGCTTTGTGGTGTGTAACTCACATTTTCTGGTTTTATTTCTTTTAGGCTGTCAAGGGTGAGTTTGTCTTTCCCAAGGAGTAAACCCATTTCACAGCAACTCCCCTTGTATTCTTTCACAAGTGCTCCTTTTTGTAAAAAATCCTGAAAATCTTATTCTAATGTGGTCACATTTGCTGTGCAGTCAAAGACCGAGGTCAAATGTCAGGGAATGTCTTCTGCAGGAGCTTGGGTTTACTTTCTGGGACTTCAAAAGTGACAATCTTGCTGAATACTGGGGATAGGAAAATATATTTTTTTTCCCCTGGCACACAACAACATTTACACGAACGGTTTAATTATTTCAGAATACTTCAGAATTAGGAACACAAATGAAGCACATTTTTGTTAATTCTGGAGTGTGTTGGAAACAAATACTTTCATAAGAGCAAAACAAATCATTACACTAGGTGATGTCTGTAGAAACGTAGTCCACACTTGTATGATGAGGTTCAAGTAGGTTTATTCAGGTAGATAAGTAGCCTTGATCCTGTACAGCAGTCTATAAGTCTTGATCAGCAGGTAGATATATACTGTAGGGCAGAACCAACCAGGAGCAGCCTGCTAGCTGCTCAGCCCACATCCACCAACTGTCCTCACTCATCCAGTCACCCAAACATTCCACTCATGGCCCATTGACCAAGATTCCATACAGAACACACAGGCTGTGCAGCTACGAACAAGATAACACAGGGCATGATCATAACGCAAGAATACTACAATGTAATTTCCACATGTGCGCTGTTTAGTTTTATTAGTAAAACTATGTCTGTGCAAATGTAATGGTCATTTCAATTGAAACTGTTGTCTGTAAGGGCAGTGAGCTACCACACCACTGCACTCTACCACTCAACTTTACACCACTTCGCACTACTCTAAGCCAGAGCCCTGTACTCTACACCACTGCACTGTGAGTCACTCCAATCTACTCTGAAACAAACTGCTCTACACCACTGCACTCTACCCCAAACTCTGTGCCACTACACTCTATGCTGAACCACTAATCTGCAAAAGACAAACAAGTGATGGACGGAATGCAGAACAAATCAAGACATTCACCCCTAGTTAAAAGATCTGGGTTAAATCCATTTTTCATTTGCTAACCATGCCACCCCAGTTTAGATCTAGCCATATGCAAAACCAGTCTTGACCATGTTCCTCATGGGAACAGTCAAGCCTGAACTGCCAAGCTAGGTCCTCCCTGGACCAGAATTTTTTTTTCTCGCCCTAAGTGGGATGGGTATACCCAGACATGGGTCTCTTTCTCACTGTGCCACTGGATTCAAGCTAGCCTGGCTGATGAGGGGCAATACCCCGAAAACGGTCCCAGGATGGATGTTTCTCGTCCAGGGAGGACCAGTCTTGGCAGCTCAGGCTGGATAGTTCCAGTGAGGGACAGGGTTAAGGCTGATTTGCATATGGCTGGGTCTAAACTGGGTAGCATGGTGAGCAAAAGAACAATGGATTGAACCCAGATCTCTTGACTGGGGGGAAATGTATGATTTATTCAGCATTCAGTCTGCCATTTGTTTGTTTAGCACCACTAATTTACGCCACTGCATTCTACGATAGCCACTTAATTCTATGCCATTGCTCCTAATGCCACTACACTCTACAATACCCTACACCTGTCCATTCTACGTCACCATACTAGGCAACACTAGGCCACTGCATTCCTGTCCTCCAACCTGCACCACTGCACTCTATGCCACTGCATTCTACTAAGCAACACTCCAGTCTATGCCACTGCATTTTGTAACGCTGCATTGTAAGCCACTGAACTCTATATGCCACAAAATTCTATGCCACAGCACTATGCCACTATACTCTTCAACACTATGCCAAAGCACTCTTCACCAGTCCACTGCCACTTCACTGTAAGGAACTCCACTCAATGCCACTCCAATACATGACTGACACTCCTGAACAAACTACTCCACGCCTCTCCTCTAAGTCACTAAATTTCAGCCATGCAGAAGCGCAACAACGCTGGTGTACAACATTGCTAAAACACATTGGAAAAGTCAATAGATCTTACATAAGCAAGACCTACCGAGTTGTCAATGCTTGCTTTAACAGATGAAATCCGAAGTCTAACGCCAAATTTGTAAAAGTGCTTCAACATTTCTCCAAAGCCTTCCTATTACCAAGGCTGTAAAACCCTTAATCCACCTTGTGCTCCTTTCATCCACCACCAGACTTCCTATGCCCTTATTTCGCTCTTGCAATTTATTTTCCATGCCTACGTTCTTTTCACATTCTCTAGTCTTCTTTCTTTACCCTTTATTTGAATCTCTCTCTTGTTCTGGGTAAAAGTCTAATGATGCGAATTAAGTCCTGGTCTACAAAAAGCATGCTTTTGGGCCCAACCTGCAACAATTGTTTCAGATTAAAGAATAAATGCCTCAGCTTCTCCTGTGCAAGGTCGCACAATGTAACCTCTTCACTGTAAACCTAGAAGTAGAACTACAGCAGATAATCCCAAAGCGATACATCATCAATGGCACTCCTCAACAACCGATCCAGGGCAAAAGAAGAAAGCAATGCAATGATCCCTAGAGCAGCACAGACACATGACTGGTGGAATACCTTACTTGTTCCTCTAACCTGGATGGCTGTGGTGCATCTTAAGATTCACAGCATCCACCTTTAAAAATAAAAGAAATACAAATAGTGGAAACTGCATCATGTCCGAGGGCCACACAGACGCGGCTTGCTTAAATTACGATTAACCTTTGGTAATTAAAACATGTTAATACCAAATTCCTAGAGTTTGGTGACAGCTTCTAGGAGACTGTAAGCAACGTATTTAATCAAAGCAGAACCCTTGCCACCATGTTAAATTGTTAAGCATTTACCTATTTACATCTACTCTGAACACACTGCAGGGACAAATGCACTACATAATCGGCAAACAAATCTCCTCATTAAAAGAGGGTTCCAATTGGTTATTTGGATTGTTGCAAAGCCCCCAAGCGCCTTGAGACCCTTATGGGTGAGTAGTAGTGCTTTACAAGTCACTTAATAGGTTGAAGCTAACCTTCACCTTATTTGCATGTGTTTGAGGACTAGTCTTTGAACTCAGAACGATGGATCTATAAGCATCAGTCTGTCCAATATTGGAATAGAAATTCATTGTGCGAAATCGGAGTAAAGCCTGGCTTGCCGTCAGTAACAATGCAGAGAATGAAAGCAAAGATGTAAAGTGTGAACTGGGACGCTGATGCCAGCTTTGAAGGTCTATTGGTATCTTCTATTGTCCAAGTTATGGTTTACATTTCATCAACCCCATGAGGATTAAATGCAAAGTGGATCTAACCGGATCGGAACCCATGCCCTGAAGGTCACACACTGCGCCCTGCATTGAATCATTACATCATCGGCGTCACTGAACTGGCTACAGTGCATCTCACTTACGCTTCCTGCAGGAAAGGAGTGAGCCTCCGATTTTAGTAACAGGTCAACTAACTAAGAGTTAAGTGTTAGTTGCGGTGCCCATGACTATTTGACTATATCTACTAGCAACTCTATAATCCTTGTTATTTTACCAACAGATTATTAGGGTTCTGGAGGGGACTGCCTGATTTGGCCCTATACCTAGGTAACCTTTTACCTTAAACAAAAGGTGCATTCCAAAACCTAATCCTCCAAAGCCTCAGGTTAGTCACAATAGGGTATACCTCATGAACCTTAGTATCCCACCATAGATCAACTTTAAATGGCTACCCAAGCCAGGACCCCATACGTAAAGTATTCACTGTATTTGAGCAACCAAAGAATAACAATCCCGTTCAGAACAAACTTGCATGTGTACTCATCAAAACTACCTAACTCGCCTACATCATATTTTGCTTACCTCTAATCAGTTGACGGTTACGTGTAACAGAAACTTAGACAGATTGAAGCACCTTCAAAACATACAATTTACAGACCTTGTGTGTAACACGACAAAGAGGACAGTGGTGAAAAAAAACCTCCAATGCCGTTTAGGAGAAATTTGCATTTTGTATATCACACAGGACCCACTTCTTGGTGGAACGGAGGGAGTGGGAGCAACTTTTTTGCCCTCTGGGGGCCACAGGACCAACATTCGTACTCTCCCATTACAATATTGTTTACACCTCACAGGTGTCTGGCTTCATCCCAAGGTCACCAATGAATCCGCTAATGGCGATGAGCCCGTATTCTGGGTTGTATTACCGCTGTTAGTAGGAAACCAAGGTGAATAGGGAAAAGAGCGGGAGGAGTTTCCCTGTAAACACCCCTATGACTTGCTGGTTAATTGTGCAATCTTTATTCAATGGTGAGTATTAAAAGCACGATTTGTAGGACATTTATAGCCCTGTTATGTTGCTCCTTGTCTACTAGGTCGACATGTTTCAGTCCTGCTGTGGCACCAACTGGGGTCCTGGGCTTTCAGGGAACATGGGATGGAAGATTATGAAGCCTGACACCTGGGAGGTGTGTAAGGCCATCCTGTATATTTTTTAGCACACCATGGTGCTGGTCCAATAATCTTGGAATCTGGTAGTGGCCTGAGCAATCACTCAGTGAAGGTACACCTTCACAGTAAGGTGGTACGAAGCCACAAGAAGTGACTTTGATGACTGAAGGGCCAGTTCGTGTTTTGGTGGAAACAGAATTTTGCTTTTGCCAATCAAAATAATTTTTCACCTACATCGCCTTTTTGCTTACCTCTAAGCTGTTGTGTTATTTAGAATGCTTCTAGCAATCAGATTGAAGAGCGCCATAAGCGGATATGCATTCCATATCTTTAGCAATTCGCATGAACCAATTTGTGAACGAATACACCACAATAAGGCTGGTCCTTTAAATGCCAAATTAGCATGCCAGAGGAGAGGCCTGGCAAAAACAAGGAAAATAAAACTGGTCCCTACTCAGTGAAGCATATATTTACCGTGAAGAAAAGCAACTGATTTATTTTTAGTCTTTATTAGTACTGTAGCAGTCGTGTTAAATATCATGTAACCCACAATCACATTTAAGTGCAAACCAAACTCATCAAGTTGGCACCCGAGTTTCCCCAACATGGCTGCCCCATAGTCTCTTACTAAAAGTAAGATGGCAACTCCCATGAGCACCAGAGGTTTGCAAAACAAGATGGCTCACCTGAGTGCAACCGCAGCAAACTGGACAGCAACAAACCGGTGTGACACAAATTGTAGTGCGAGGCACTCCTCCCTATGATGGGGCGGTCATCAGCTCTGACCCAAAGGCGGGAGCGTGGGGGGGGGGTGGAGAGGCTTTTTTTGGGAAGGAATGGAAGGGGGATGTTGGAGGCAGGGTGTATACCTACCAACGCTGCAGCCATCAGACATAAGCAAAATGTTTCAACACTGTTGCGGACACAGCGGCGATACATTTTTAAGACCCATTGTATGGCATCAAGCCCCTCATTGAAGGCCTAAAACAGCCAGCACACGGGAAAAGTTTCAACATACCCTGGAACACCTGAAGTGACAGGCATCCTCAGTAGACAGTTCCACTAACCAGCCTTTGATCTATACAAGAGTAGTCGGTGCAGGGTATTGTCTCACGACAGGGAAGCCAGAGAGGTAATGAGGGGGGGGGGGGGGGTCACAAGTGCTTGCATAAGAAGACTGGGGCTACAGGTTAACTTTCTTTTAAAAGGTCACTAGGCACCCAGGCCTACCAGCAATCGGCTAGAAGCAGAGCGCAGTCCATGACATGGCTATTGTGTTAGAAGAAGCTCTATGCCTCAGAGTGATGTGTATTAACGAGGACAGCACAGAAAAAATAGGGTCCCATGGCTCTCCTTAGCCTGGGGTTAGAGGTGTAGCCCCCTCCAAGACCGAGAATCAACCTCAGCTCACTTTGCCACACATACCGCTAGAGAGAAAGCTCGGGCTGCGCAGACCACTGCTAGTGTTCCCCAACCACCGAACAGAACGCAGACCACAAAAAAAGGCACTGCCCTACTTGCTGACCCATGGCCTTATCCTACCCGCTCCGGATACTGGGAGGCAATAAAAAGGGGAGGAGTTCTCTGTATTGATGGTAAGCTTTTTGGGATTACTGCCTACACTTTCTTGCACAAGAGCAACAATACGATTCTGTCCAGTATCGCCCTGCGGGAGACCTGGCCAGCAGCACTGGCAGGCAAAAGCCCATTCCTTTCAGCACAGAAACACCACAAACTGCTGAAGCTGCAAAGCAGAGGGAACTCGAAAATGAAATTTGACATACCTTGTAGGGAGGGTGAAACTCGGACAGAGTACGCCATCTATGCTAAAGTGAGTCGATATTTTGGTTAACAAAACAGTGGTGCTGATAATAGTTTAATGTAAAAGCAATCAGAACCGTGGGCTCATTTTTCACACAAACATTTATTTCAACATTTCAAGCTCAACTCACCTGACCAGAGACAGCAGCAAAATATTGATACATGGGATCTTGAGGCTGACCGTATTGAGGTCCTCCCGGAGCACCGCCATACTACAAGGAGGAATGAAGAACAACCACCATAAGTACACCTGCACCTTTTATAAAGCATCCATCTTGCACAACATCAATCATTAAAAGCACCATTCAGTCAATAAAGCCCTAGCTAATTAAAGGTAAATGTGACAAAAAAAATTTTTTTTTTTAAAAACAGGAAGCACATCAGTTTGATTGTAGTACATCTTGCTGGCTTCCAAAATAGAAAGGTTACTCCTGTATAACACACATGCACAGTTACAGTAAAGCTCGGAACATTACTTTAGGATCGAGTCACAAAAAGATCAGATCGGTTTGTGATAATTCTTCTTAAAACGAATAAATTCTTCCATTGTTTAATAGCTGAAAATAAGATTCTGAATTCACATTTAAACACTACAGAAGAAAATGTTATGTCATGTTCTCTTTGGCAAATGGGTAAAATGTTCAATTATGTAGATGACCCAAGTAATTGTAACCCCCCCCGCCGTACCATTTTCAGAAAAAATACTGCTATGAAAGTCTGAAGTTGCTACAGTAAGCCCCCAATCACAACTGAAGTAAGTACACTTTAAATGACTGACAATACTACCATAAATGTCAACTTTGTCTTATGGAGGAATATGGATACATTTAAGTGACCTCCACAATATAAAAAATTAGCTAAATAAGACTGAGAAAATGCCCCTTTTGCTGGGAAATCTCTATTTTTGCTGAACTCTATTGCTGCTTTTTAGGACTATGCACTGCGGTGCTGCAGTCCAGTGCCCAGGGTAGGTGCTCAGATTCCTAAAACATGCACAAGTCGCCAAATTCGGGATAGACATATATAGAACTCTCCCGTAAGGCCATAGTACCTGGTGTAGAAACTACAACCGTAGCACAGGAACCTGAATTTCATCTGTGGACTGACTAGTTTGAGTCATTCACTAGAGTGCCATGGAAACCATGGCGACAGGCCTATGAATGAAGGCAGACTACTGCACTTAAACCTGCAGCCCGACCAAATAACCCTTTTGACAAGGGAAAACAATCCTTTTACATAATAAAAACGCAGACCTTTTAGCCCACAAGATAGGCTGGCTAGTATTTAAAAGTGGGATATGTAGAAATGTAATGTTACCACGTCCCTACAGTGACAAAACTTCAAACCTCCCCTGTGGAAGGCTGTGGCCAGGCCTCCCCTGTGGAAGGCTGTGGCCAGGACATTGAGAAAACTGGGAAGCAATATTAAATAGTTTCAATGAAGCCTTTAAACTTCAGTTTGAGATTCTTGGGGACACCCCAGATGACCCTAAAATAAGAGTGGCCCTCAACTGGGCGCCACAATTTGTAGTCTTGAGGAGGTGGCCCCCTCAAACTTTGTCCAAGCCCTGACTGATGGACTAAATCACTATAATTGTGGGTGCAGTAGTGGCATCCAGTTTATGCTTCCTGGCCATCCTGTCTAAATGAAACCCAGTGGTTTCAGGAACAAATGGAGGCCAATAAGGTTTTACATGTTAATCAATTCACAAAGATTTTCACAAGCTATATACATGCATGGGATTTGCAATAATGATCATGCACATCAGAACCTGTGCAACAGAAGACAGTTTCAAATTACATTCCAAACACAGGTCGTTTAGGTTATCATTGACTAACCGCAAACAGATTTTTATGTTATACAGCAAGTGTAAGATAGAGCAATGGCTGCTGCCCATAAACGAGCAAGTACAGCTCTTCGGTCTATCCCCACCCTTTTCCCTCACCAGCCTGGTCTGCAGACTGGTCTGAGACAGGCACACAAGGCTTCCAGTGAGAGCAGGCTTCATAACCTGCTGCTTCAGTAACAGGGCCGGACTGAGAACCAAAACCGGATATCCAGGAGGTCTACTTGCACCCTGTTAAGATGCTTCCAGAATGTGAAAATGAGTACAGTCAGCCTGCTCTATTGAGGGCAAACTAATGCAAAACCCTCTGTGATTTGTTTTTATGCAATATATATATATTTTATTTCACTGAAAAAAACCATAGGTTTCAGCAACGTTCTAGTTAGTTGGACATTCACTCGTACAAAACGAGAGAAATTCGACCGTTAGAGTTAGTTGAGCTAACTATAACTCGTGCCCCCGCAATGTACTGCGGATGTCGTCACATATTACATGACTCATGACATAGTCCGTGATATCACTGATGACATCAGCAACGTAAAAATCTGATGAGAATATATATACATGTGATCAAGGCTACCGTGACGTAGCCGAAACGCGTCATGCTGGTGACAAGGGAGCAATAAACCACCTTTGAAAGTAGTTTCAGCGCTGTTTTGTGGTCTGTACCTGCGTTTGTTGGGTCGGTATCCAGAGCCGATCAGTAGGAGTTTGGAATGGAATGAATATATATATATATATATATATATATATATATATATATATATATATATATATATATATATATATATATTCACTGAAAAAACCATAGGTTATAGACCATATATAGTTAGGAATTAGCATTTACAAAACCTTATTTTACTCACACAAAACCATTGAAATTCCATATATAGTTAGTTGCACTAACTATATATCGCGCACCCGCAATCCACTGCTGATGATGTCACATATTACATCATTCATGACATGGTCAGTGACATCACTGATGACATCACTGATGACATCATCCAGGGACTGTGTTTCTGTAAAGTTTAAATATGTTTTACATATTGAAGAATGAGTAGATGTAGAAGTGTCTGGATGAAGGATTTAGTAGGTGTGTGACTGACTGTATGAGTGATTGATTAAATGTGTCTCACTGAGTGCATGGGTTAGTGACTAAACTGTCTTAATTTGTGCATCATTATGTCTGTTGTTCTGTAAACTGCTGCATGTGTTGGTCAGTAGCTATATGAGTAACTATATGGGTTATTGATTGATTGCCCAAGTATTTGTATGGGAGACTGAGTGTGTGTGTGTGTGTGGCTGGCTGGGAGGTGTGCGACTGTGCAGATCAACGTGTACTTGTATCAATGATTGTATAAGAGAGTAAGTATGTGTTAGTATATGTTTCAAAATGTAAGGTGCTCTATGTTTAACTGTATAGATTAGAAAATGGAAGTGTGATTGATTATTTACAGGACTGACTAGGTGTGTGAGTAACTCCATGGATGAGTGACAGAGTGTGAGAGTCTGTATAGGTGTATGAGTGCATATGATAGTGTTGTAAAGATGAGTGATTGTATGTATGAATGATTGTATGGGTAAATGAGTGAATGTGTGTGTAAACATAGGAATCACTGAGTGCGTATGTAGTAACTAGTATTGGTGTGTCAATGGTTTCAAAAATTATACTCTGTATTTAACACTGGGTGTAACAGAGGTTATATTAAAGTGTGAGGAGATGCATTGTATTGTCACATGAATGATATCATCAGTGATGTGGTCATTGATGTCATTTGAGATGTCATCAGTGATGTCATTTGAGATGTCATCAGTGATGTCACTGACCATGTCATGAATGATGTAATATGTGACATCATCAGCAGTGGATTGCGGGTGCGCGATATATAGTTAGTGCAACTAACTATATATGGAATTTCAATGGTTTTGTGTGAGTAAAATAAGGTTTTGTAAATGCTAATTCCTAACTATATATGGTCTATAACCTATGGTTTTTTCAGTGAATTTTCAAGGTTTTGTAAATGCTAATTCCTAACTATATATGGTCTATAACCTATGGTTTTTTCAGTGAATTTCAATGGTTTTTTAATAGCAAATATCATAAGCTGTCGAATGTCAAGTACGTGGTAAGTGAAAACATTTTCGTGTTTATGCACACTGATCTGCTTTGAATGGTGCCCCCCCCCCTCATTTCTATTAGGAGTACTCTCTCTTTGCACATAGTGAAGGGTAGTTAACGCAGGCCTTTGCCCCCGTTGTAATACGTCGTGCCTGCTTCTCTCTCCATTTGATTGATTGTTATCCAAGTATTTACTGTTTTAGAATTGGTTCTCTTTGGTTCATTCTCTATTTACAAACAAACACAGAGTCGCAATACTCTGTTTAGTCTTTGCAGATAACGAAAAATCGTGTAAAAAAAAAAAAAGAAAAGGAATCGAGCAAAATCAGTAGGCCACTAATGGGATCTCTTTTTGACCTCGCTAAAATAGAAACATTAGGAACAACCCCTCATGACAAATACAAAACTAGTGAGATGAACTGAACTCCACACAATGATGGCTGCAAAACAGCTCGGCTCCGCCACCCACCCCGCCCAAAATAACGATAAAGAGCGGCTGCCATGATTGGTTGCGGAATGGCCACGACGGAGCTACGAAATGGTGCTGCTCTCATGCTAACCCCAGCTTCAGTCTGAAACATCCAGAAACACTGTAGACTACCAATTCGATCAGTTCCGGTAGCGCCCCAATGTAACCCGGTAGAGAAGAACTAGCCCTCCCCTCTGACTGATGGTTCTTGTTGCCTGTCCCTTCTGTTGTCATTTAACAGAACTATTTAGCCTGCTGAAAGGGGTTGTGTTCCGACCGCTGGTTGGTGGAGACATTTTGACTATATTCTGGACCTGCGTTGTCGCGTAATGCGTCATATGACGCGCCGCGTTAGCGCATCCGGAAGTCATCCGGGGCGCGCAGCGCGCAACGTAAGCATAACAAGTCATGTGACTTGTTAATAAAACTTTTCATTGGTTCATTTTACTTTTCTTATTCTAATGATGAAAGGCTTGGTCATATGACCTAAAAATTACGCTTTTTATTACTTCCGAACATTATTTTTTCTTAAATATATGTTATAATGTTCCAGGCTAACGTACTTTCCCGGAAAATTTACAACTGTCCTGCAAGTAAAATATATTTTTTTCGAGAAAAAGAGCGTTTCTTCGTCCCATGACGGAGCCGTTGAGCAAAAGAGGGTCGACCTGCTGTCTTAGTCGCCGATACGCCTGAATATGAGATTCTTATCGATCACTTTATGTTGCAGGAGTAGAAAACACAACAGCCCTTGACCATTTATCTTTACTGCGTTCCTTCGTATTATACCTTTCACCCTTCATGTAATTGGTCTGCTTTATTTCACTTGCCTTTTAATGATTCTAAAACAGTGACTATTATTAAAAACTTTACCAATGTATATACTACTACCATGTTTTCTTTTAAAAACCTTTGTGAAAATTTCATTATACAAATACGAGCCTATAACCACGTGGGCCGGCCACGGAGCAAACTGTAATCGTATATGATGAGTAGACATTTACACTGTAGAGGAACGTAACGGGCGGGCCATTAGGTTGCAAGAACTAAGGTGTCTAACAGTTACGGAATCGGTGGATGTACATTTTATAATTAAAATACGACAGGGCCAGTTACAATAAAATTATCTAGATATACATTTGCGGGCAAGTACCATGGGTGACGTTAATTCGAACTTTCAATAGTACAGTAATCAATAACACATCAGAACTTAATATCAATAGGGATGTCGAAATATTCAATCAATTCTCGTCCCCGCCCGCCATGTGCTTCAAAACTGCATACGTATCTCGTGATTTCAAGGTTCTGCAACCAGTACACAACAAGGAGTTACGAGTCCCATTTATTCCGGCGCCATTTTGGGCGAGGACGGGCAGGTCCAGGATATAGTCAAAATGTCTCTACCAACCATCGACTATGATGATGTTCATATGCTGTATTTATTAGAGTAACACTCATCTGTCCACATGAAATTAATTTGCCACAATCTAAACATGTCATTTTAATCTTTCCAAAGTTCTTCTAAATATTTGGGACCGTTTCCCTTGCCTCCGATGCTGTCAGTGCCACCTTTGATGAATGTACTAGCAGGTCTGGGGTTCTCCTCCAAATCTCTCTTTTATGCAGCACTATAATTAATTGGTGCCACCTCTCCATATGACGATGCATGGTATAGTTACCATAACTATATTTTTTTTCGGTTCCTCTGGAGAGTTCATCGTGGCAGATGAAGCGTGTAACGTACCGGGCATTTACCTTTTTTTGCATGTACAGGAAAGGAAAAAAAATTGAGCGTCCGAGTTCTAAGGTGTCCCAGGGCCATTTTAGTGGACCAGGCCCAAATCCAAAGAACAGGCCGCCATTTTGAGAGTCCTGTTGCAGCCGCCTGTCGCTGTAGCATCAAGAGCAGCCGAAACTCAGCTGAATGGCAACTGAAACGATAAAGGGGCGCCCCACTACAGCAGACGAGCCTCCACCTAGGAAGGCCCGTTCACGCCGCCTCCCCCCCCCCCCCCTTCGGGCACCCCACGCCGTTATTCGGAGCAGTATTGTAGGATGGCCACACCAGTGCACCTTACTAGACACCACCTCGGTGCCATCCGGATCTTGGAATCTCAGCGCCTTGTGGTGTCTTCTAGTCAGAAAATATTGTTGCGCTGCCTTTGGCCCCATTCGCACATCGGTCCGCTACTGACGCCATCTCACAGGCTAATGGAGCGCCCCACGCCGAGTTTCAGCATTGTAGGATGGCCACACCAGTACAGCAACCTGCTAGACATCACCTCGGTGCCATCCGGATCTTGGCATCTCAGCGCCTTGTGGTGTCTTCTAGTCAGAAAATATTGTTGCGCTGCCTTTGGCCCCATTCGCACATCGGTCCGCTACTGACACCATCTCACAGGCCAACAGGGCGCCCCACGCCGACTTTTACCATTGTAGGATGGCCACACCAGTGCCACAACTTGCTAGACACCACCTCGGTGCCATCCGGATCTCGGCGCCCCACTGCAGATGAAGTGCCTCTCAACTATGAAACCACCACGGTGACATCTGGATCTTGGCGCGTTGTGCTGCCTTCGGCCTATTCGCACATCGGTCCGCTACTGACGCAAACTCACAGGCCAACGGGGTGCCCCACGCCGACTTTCAGCATTGCAGGATGGCCACACCAGTGCTGCAACTTGCTGGACACCACCTCGGTGCCATCCGGATCTTGGCGCGTTGTGTTGCCTTCGGCCTATTCGCACATCGGTCCGCTGCTGACGCCGCCTCACGTGCCAACGTATTTTCTCCGCATTTTATACCCTATGCCGCATAACAGGTCATGTGACTTGTTTATAAAACTTTTCATTGGTTCATTTTACTTTTGGTTTCCTAATGATGGAAGGCTTGATCATATGACCTAAACACAACACTTTTCATTGGATGAAAACTTTTTTTTTTTCCCCAAATGATGAAAGCCCCACCTTGTTTCTGGATGTTTCAGACTGAAGCTGGCGTCAGCATGACAGCACCACCATCTCGTAGCTCCGTCGTGGTCATTCCGCGAGCAATCATGGCAGCCGCTCCCCACCAGAAGCCTACAGGAGTCGGGGGCCCCCAAAACTTTTGATGAATCCTCAAGGCGGAGGGGACGCTTTCGAGAATGGGGTCCAAGACCTAGCAGACAAGCGTCCGATTTCCAAGGTGTCCCAGGGCCATTTCAGTGGACCAGGCCCAAAAAGGAAACAGCCTGCCGCCATTTTGAGAGTCCTGTGACAGCCGCCTATCGCTGCACCGCAAGAGTGGGCGCAACTCAGCTGAATTGCGGCTTTTGACACAGTGGACCAAAAGCGGACGGAATGGCAACTGAAACGGTAAAGGGGCGCCCCACTACAACAGACAAGACTCCACCTGGAGAGGCCCGTTCACGCCGCCTCCCCCGGGGCGCCCACGCCGTTATTCGGAGCAGCATTGTAGGATACCAAAACCAGTGCGGCAACTTACTGGACATCACCTTGGTGCCATCGTTCTGCTGCCTTGGAACTATTCGCACAACAGTTTGCTACTGATGACCCACCCCCGCGACGCCCCACGCCAGAAATCTGGACGTTGTGCTGCGTTGGGACTATTCGCACAGCCGACCGCTACTTCGTTGTTTTTCCCTAAAAATGTTTATATGTTATTACTGTTTGTTTTCTTGTATATATTTATAAGTTATTAAAGTTTTATAATCTTACTACTTTGGAGTGCTATATATTTTTAATGTGACACATAATTGTAAAAACTTTGATGTACAAAAAGAGTCATCCCTGGAATCTTCCGCTTCAGGCTCGGTCCCCTCCCCAATCACAATACAGGATGGTTTTCAGATAATAGGAACGCGTCTGCTGTGACGGATCTCATCGAGTGTGGGCCTTGATCTACTATAACTCCTTTGAAGAGGGGTGATTCTTTACAGCTGGGGCCATAAACTACATCTGCAGGGCTAGCTGATACCCTGGGACCGGCCTGGACAATCGGACACAGAGGAAAAGGAGTGTCAGAGGGGGCGGTAGTGAATAGGGTGGTTTATTACCCATGCATAAGACAGAGAGCGGGGGTGACCACTGCCTGGGGGAGATGCTTGCGAGGGTGGGGAGCCATGCTAAGGATCGACAGCGTGCACAGAGTGGGTCTGGTCAAGGCATCTAAAATGACTGCCGTGCACGACAAAAGTGTGGCATTTGAAAAAAGGCAAGATGGCGCAGACAATGTTTTTCAACACTTCCTGATTTCCTTCGAATCGAACGTTAACAGACGTTGGGGCATATTACCAAAGTTAAGCGATATTTATCCCTAACGATGCTTAGCAACGATTTTTTTACCGCTAAGCATCGTCAGAAATTATCGCAGATAAACCTTGCTATTATCAAGGTTTATCGCAAATACGATAAAAAACGACCGCAATGCATGAATATCGCTGAAAACTCAGCGATATTCATGCATTACCGAGCTAATGCTCTTAGCCATGTTATCCACCTTCCATTGGATAACATGGCTAAGAACTGCTCAGGGCAGGTGCTAGCTTTTGGAGATATTCGCGCTTATCGCGAATATTTCCAAAAGTTGATAATAGGAGATAGCGACTGGAAACAGTCGCTAACATCTTGGCATGCCCACTTTGCATGTCATTAGTGATAAATATCACTCACATGCAAAGTGGGGCCCAAGATGGTCGCTATCTCCTACTAGCCGTCGCTAACTGGTGTTAGCAACAGCTAGGTAATACAGATATAATTTTATCTCCGCGAAGCGGAGCGCTGTTACAGATATATATCTTGTTTTTGAACGTTAATTTCTCAAAATCCACTGAAGCACATATATTGAGACCTAGCAAAGGCACATCGAGCTACCAGTCCCTACAATTTTGCCAAGTTTCGTGCAAATCCATTCAGCCGTTCGATTATTATTATTATTTTTTTTTTTGCCCCGCGGGGCCCTTTTAGAACCTCCACATCAAACCTAAGAGGTCAAGGAGGATCTACTATGCCCCCTTATGGTCATTTGCCCCTTCGCTTTGGCCTCCTCTGGTCTCTCGATCCTACCGAGAGACAAGATGGCGGCCGCTACGGACTGTTTGCAATGTTTACAGACGCCGGAGAACCAATCAGCTTCGCAAACCTCCGTTTCGCGAAGCGGAGCGCTGTTACAGATATATATCTTTTTTTGAACGTTAATTTCTCAAAATCCACTGGAGCACATATATTGAGACCTAGCAAAGGCACATCGGGCTACCAGTCCCTAATATTTTACCAAGTTTCGTGCAAATCCATTCAGCCGTTCGATTATTATTATTATTTTTTGCCCCGCGGGGCCCTTTTAAAACCTCCACATCAAACCTAGGGGGTCAGCGAGGATCTACTATGCCCCCTTATGGTCATTTGCCCCTTCGCTTTGGCCTCCTCTTGTCTCTCGATCCTACCGAGAGACAAGATGGCGGCCGCTACGGACTGTTTGGAATGTTCACAGACGCCGGAGAACCAATCAGCTTCGCTTCACAAAGCTCCGTACCGCGAAAAGTCCGCGAACCGGAGCGCTGCCCGGTCCGCTTTTACAGATATATATCTTTTTTTGAACGTTAATTTCTCAAAATCCACTGGAGCACATATATTGAGACCTAGCAATGGCACATCGGGCTACCAGTCCCTACAATTTTGCCAAGTTTCGTGCAAATCCATTCAGCCGTTCGGGCTAAAAGTGAGGCCAACCGCCCTATGGAAAACTCAATGTTAAAAACACGTTTTGGGACCCCCCTTTTTTCTCGGCCCCCCCTTGACGAACCCCCCCAAATTTTCAAGGGCTGCTCAGAAACAAAATGTGCCATTTTCCTGAAAATTTCAGCCAATTCCGTCCACAAACGCCAAAGTTATTAGACATAGAATTTTCAAAAATCCCATAGAGAAAAAATCCTATGTCTAATAACTTTGGCGTTTGTGGACGGAATTGGCTGAAATTTTTCAGGAAAATGGAACATTTTGTTTCTGAGCCGCCCCTGAAAATTTGGGGGGGTGGGGGGGGGGGTCGTCAAGGGGGGGCCCCAAAACGTGTTTTTGCCATGTAATTTTCCATAGGGCGGTTGGCCTCACTTTTAGCTCGAACGGCTGAATGGATTTCCACGAAACTTGGGAAAATTGTAGATATTGTTTGCCCGATGTGCCTTTGCTAAGTCTCAAGATATGTGGTCCTGTGAATTTTGAGTAAATTAGGTTTAAAAAAAGATATATATCTAGAGCCGCGCCCGGTACGCGTACCGGGGAGCGCTTCGGGCGCGCCACGCGACTTGCGCACGGCAAGCTGATTGGTTCTCGGGTGTCTGTAAACATTCGAAACAGTCCGCAGCGGCCGCCATCTTGTGTCTCGGTAGGATTGAGACACAAGAGGTGGCAAAAATCAAAGGAGGGAAATGAGCAAAAGGGGGCAGGGTACACCCCCCTGACCCCCTAGTTTTGATGTAGGGGCCATAAAAGGCTCCCGCGGGTAAAAACATTTTTTAAAAAAATTCGATTTTCGCGGGGGGGGGGCGCCCGGTACGCGCACCGGGGAGCGTACCAGGAGATAACAAGCATTAGAAATGCAATCGGGCTCGGATTTATTCGAGTTTGAGCTAATGGCATTGTAAATGCCAATGTCTTTTTGCCATGTGTTATGGAGTGTGTGCATGTGGTGTGTAGTGGAAGTATCTTGGTTGAATTGTAATTTTACCAATGGTGGCATGCTGTGCTTTATATGAATATGTTTAAAAGTAAAGTGTACCATACTGCGATTGCTTGGTGGAAAAGTGCACTGCCGGCTGGAGGTGTGTGTGCCTGGTGGAAGGGTGCACTGACGTCTGGTGGGTGTGTGCTTGGTAAAAGCGTGCACAGATGGATGATGGTTGTTGGTGTTTGTGCATGGTGAAAGCATTCATTGACGGCTGGGGGTGTGTTGTTGTGTGTGCTGTTTTCTGTGTGCTGGTGAGTGTGTGGTGGTGAGTCTGTGGGGGTGAGCCTGTGGGGGTGAGCCTGTGGGGGTGAGCCTGTGGGGGTGAGTGTGGTGTTGAGTGTGTTGTGTTGAGTGGTGACAAGTGTGTGGTGTTGAGAGACTGAGGTGTGTGGTTTGTGTGTGCGTTGTGTGTGCGTTATGTGTGTGTGGTGTTTTCTGCACACTCACACACTGCCCCTGCATAGTCACACACTGCTCACCCGCACACTCCCAATGTCACCCGCACACTCCCAATGTCACCCTGCACACTCACACACTCTCAAACTGCACTCTCAAACTGCACTCTCAAACTGCACTCTCAAACTGCACTCTCAAACTGCACTCTCAAACTGCACTCTCAAACTGCACTCTCAAACTGCACTCTCAAACTGCACTCTCAAACTGCACTCTCAAACTGCACTCTCAAACTGCACTCTCAAACTGCACTCTCAAACTGCACTCTCAAACTGCACTCTCAAACTGCACTCTCAAACTGCACTCTCAAACTGCACTCTCAAACTGCACTCTCAAACTGCACTCTCAAACTGCACTCTCAAACTGCACTCTCAAACTGCACTCTCAAACTGCACTCTCAAACTGCACTCTCAAACTGCACTCTCAAACTGCACTCTCAAACTGCACTCTCAAAAAAATTCTATCGCTCCTTTTTAAAAATGTAAGAGCAGAGATAACAGAATGTAATCAAAATAGTAACAGTAGTGTGAAAGTTAGGGGAATTCTGGGGACCACAGAAGCCTGACATCCAATGTTAAAGTTGAAACATGTGTTTGTAATATGGTGCATCGAGGCAGACACTATCACAGTAGAATAAACACCAATTAAAATTCAAAGGAACGCAAGTTCTGATGTGCACGACTTAGGCTGCACGACTTAGGCTGGAGATTAAATACAGTCTGAGATGTAAATGTAAACCTGGAGACCAGGCAGGCTGCGTGCAGCAGACCTGTGGCAGGCTGTGTGCAGCAGACCTGTGTGAGGCTGTGTGCAGCAGACCTGAAGTCAAGTAAAGCGGATAGTGCAAGAGTAAGACTGGAGTCAAACAGGGTTAAGGCAAAGCTGGAGACCCGAAAGGGCAAAGTACATTAAAAAATAATCAGGGGAATAGAGAAACATGCAAACCTGAGGTGTTTTCAGCCACCATCATAATGGAGGACAAAGCAGAAAAGACAAAACTAATACAGAAATAGGGGGATGCCCATGTGAAAATAGACTGCAAAAATAAACTTCTGATTCGGAGATTTAACCAAACATCTGATAGTTCCCAGGTAATAAGCTGACATGTCACTAGCAAATATTAGACAGAGTTATACATTTACAGAGTAGACTGCTACTTACTTTTCTTGGACTATTAACATTCAGGCCTACATTAAAGAGAATGTATGTGCCTGGGGGCTCTGACAATAAAAAAAAGTTTAATTTTTAAAGAATTGGGAAGCACGGAAATTCTCCCCATAGCTTCAAAATTATCCAATCCAAAGTCTCGTGTGGTTCCTGGGAGCCCATGCATGGGTGTCACGTGGCCCCGTGTGTTGGCAGTGACTGTACCCACGTCCAGGTTTTGCAGACCACAGCACCAAGTAATGAGAAACTTTTAGGCCCATATTTATAATGAAAAAGTAGAACTGCAACCCCTGCACGCTTAGTGCTGTCCAATCAGGAATGGCTGAACGCCACCTTCTCTATAGAGAGTCAGCTGAGGGGGCTCTGCAACATTTACCAGGATGGCACAGTGAACTGAACGCTCGCTGCTGACAAATGCAGTGCTCTGCCTCTGAAGGACATGAATGTAAACCCTGGCAAGTCAAAATGAGGCTCCCATGCTTGCGAGATCAGTAAAGTGAGTATCCTCAATTGGGTCAGCGGAAGCTAGGTCCCAGAATCCACTGCTGCTGCCTCAAAATCGAGCGCCTCGAGCCAACCCTGGCATGGAAACATTTGGCAGCGCTGATCACTCTGCGGGAGAAAAATGCACGCATTTTACTAAGAACTGTGGCTTCTCCTCGCCAAATGTCAACACATCTTAAAGTGCCGTGTGTGTGTCGACAACCCTGGGCCCTATTACCTTTTCCTGATTAAACAGAAGTGGCACAGAATGAGGTAATTACACAGCAGCCGGACTTTAAAGCGAACTGGAAGTCTCGGTTAACCGGGGAGGTGCTTTTAAGTGCCCACAAAATGATGCTTATACATCTGGCGGTGAATGGTGCTTCCTTCAAAAGTCAGCATTTCAGCGGGCGCAGCGGCCCCCACCTCTTCCCCTCCACCTCTGCTTTAAAATGTGCAAGATGGCGGCCGCCCGGCGGGATGTGTCTAACAAGGCGCTCATTGTCTCAGACAGGTGTGAGATTGGAGCTGAGCCCCGGCCAAGGGCCGGGTATCAGCACCAGCAGCGCTGCGAGCCGAAAACACGCTCCCGCCATCCAGTAATACCACCGCAGCCAGCCAGAGACTCAACAATTTAAGGCTTAACACACACACTCGCACACACACGGCATAAATCAGACGGGATGGAGCAGCCAGCCATTGGCTTCTTGGGCAGATGCCTGCAGACAGTCTGTGCGCATCACACCCGGCCTGTTTGGGTTACTGGGAGCTTTTTATGTAAGATGAGGGGCTGGGCGGCGCAGCCTGCTCAGACAGATGGTGAACGCGCCCGGCCATCTGGATTCACTTACGGAGGCACCCTGACAGCTCCTAATTATAATTAATGTACTTCTTTGCGCGAGCACGAACGAAAAATGCCCAAGATGGCGGAACAAAACTACATTTACCCTATCACTTCAAGCCTATTAAAACGACAACACAACGAAGACGAATCACTGGCCAGATGACAGAACACGCTAAGGAATGTGTGGAATTTGTCTCGCCAAAGCCCTAGGAGGTACTTTTTTTTTCTTTAACATTAGGATCTCGAAACTCCTCCCACTTTCAGTGGGGAGGAGTCCGAGCCCTAAAAAATGACAGACTTTAAAAAAAAAAAAAAAAAAAGCATTTTTTTATAAATTGGAGGTAGTTCTGAAAAGAACTTTTTTTGATTTTGTTGTTTTATATATTTATTTTTTTAGACTTTTTTTAAACAATTTTATATTTTTTGGGGATTTTTGTCAAGGGAAAAACAAAAACAGGGATTCCAAAACTACTCAACAGGAGCAAAAAAAATTGAAAATTTAGGGACTGGCAGAGCAGCGGTGTTGCTGTTTCTTTAGGGCAATGAGTTCAACACTCTGCTCCCCATAGCAGAGCAGTTCGTCACACTCCGTGCACAGAAATTTGATGCCTGCAAACACCGGCTGAATGTTAGGGACCATTCTTCCACGGGGTGGTCCCGAAGGTGTTGCTCCACCAGTGGAGGTGCTGCCGCCATCTGTGGGTACATTCCGTGCCAGCTCTCTGACACTCTCCCTGGCAAAGTTGTTAGGGTGTCTTCTCACATGCCTGATTAAATTAGCATTTCCAAAACTATATTTTTTCAGAGGATTGCCTCTGGATAAACTACTCCCACATATTTTGCAGGTTACTTTGGGAGCGTTGACTTTTTTGTCCTTCAGGGATGTCATAAAATTTCCAGATGAAATGGGGTTTTTTCTTCAGCTGAGGAGGGTCCTCATCTAAAAATCCCTCTGAATCACTGCTGGATGACTCTCTTGCAGCCATTGCTGTAGATCAGAAAAGTAGGAGATAAACACAGTACACAGAACAGCTCTTGCTCTCTCCAAGTACAAAGCAATAGTGAGAGAAATGGGTGGGTTTCACACAATTTGGAAAAAAAAAAAAGTTCTGAACCAATGAAAAGTGTTATTTTAAAGTTTGACGCGCTTACGCTACGCGCCCCGGGGCGCGTCCCGGGGCGTGTATCGTAAGCGCATCGGGGCGCTTACGTTGCGCGATCGTATGCGCTTCCGGGTGCGCTTACGCGGTGCGTCATAAGACGCATCTCGCGGCTACGCGATACGTGTCTTATGACGCAAGGCGTGGCGGCTACGCGATACGTCACGATGTTGTTTTCGTTCGCGGCAATAGCGCTATCGGGACGCTCATCAATACGCGCCCCGCAAGATTGCGCTTACCCGTGCGTTCACCTGTCCGCGCCCCTGGAGCGCACCAAAAAGAATTAAAAAAAAAAATGACAGAATTATAAAATTCGATTTAAAATGTATTATTTTTATAAAGATTTGCTATTAAAAAACCTATGAAATTCACTGAAAAAACCATAGGTTATAGACCATATATAGTTAGGAATTAGCATTTACAAAACCTTATTTTACTCACACAAAACCATTGAAATTCCATATATAGTTAGTTGCACTAACTATATATCGCGCACCCGCAATCCACTGCTGATGATGTCACATATTACATCATTCATGACATGGTCAGTGACATCACTGATGACATCACATTTAACATTACTGATCACATCACTGATGACATCATTCATGCGATGATACGATGAACCTCTTCAGACTCTAATATAACCTTAGATACACTCAGTGTAAACAGACACTCACAGACTGTCACTCATCCATGGAGTTACTCACACACCTAGTCAGTCTTGCAAAGAATCAATCACACCTCCATTTCCTCAACTATATAGTTATACACACCTTACTTATTGAAACATATAACACATATTTACTCTGTTATACAATCCCTGATACAAGTTCACAATAATCCATACAGCCACTCACACATTCACTGGCTCTTATGCACAGTTATTTATATATGTCAACTATCACATGTACTGTGTTTTACATATGTACTTACTTTGACATGTAGCACTGAGATATCCATTCACTCACCAATACACTCATGCACACAGTCAACCGCCCATACAGCTGTTTCCACATGCACTTTTGAACCCATACATCTAGTGTGCTCACACATCTATGCACAGAGTCATACACCTCCCAGACACCCACACACACACTCAGTCTCCCATACAAATACTTGGCCAACTAATCAATAACCCATATAGTTAGTCATATAGCTAATGATCAACACATGCATCAGATTACAAAACAACAGACACAACGATGCAGAATTTAAAACAGTTTAGTCACTAACCCATGCACTCAGTTTGACACATTTAATCACTCACTTATACAGTCAGTCATGCACCGACTAAATCCTTCATCCAGACACTTAGACATATTTTAACTTTACAGAAACATACAGTCACTGGATGTTGTCATCAGTGATGTCATCAGAGATGTCATCAGTGATGTCATCAGAGATGTCACTGACCATGTCATGAATGATGTAATATGTGACATCATCAGCAGTGGATTGCGGGTGCGCGATATATAGTTAGTGCAACTAACTATATATGGAATTTCAATGGTTGTGAGAGTAAAATAAGGTTTTGTAAATGCTAATTCATAACTATATATGGTCTATAACCTATGGTTTTTTCAGTATATATATATATATATATATATATATACACACACATATACATACATACATATATACACACACACACACACACACATGAAACTTGACAAGCAAAAGCGCCACAACCTCTCAAGTCGGGGCCTGTCTCAGGTGTGTCAGACACCTCATCTATTTCAATGAACACACGTGCACCCTTCAGTAGCGTGAAATAGGCCACACCAGCGTACTTTACAAATCATTTACTCCAGGCAAAACAGCATTACGCGTTTCGAGGCAAAGCACCTCTTAATCATATGCACAGTTCTAGGGTGGGTTCATTAGCTTTTTCAAACGTAACTCAGACATTGAAGGACTAGTGTCCATTTGCTTAATTAAAGAGGCAATCCGTTTTTTCGTTTTCAAGTTATTACTTTCAGTAAAAGGTGGTAAGTACTTTCTATATTCTTTTGTATGGTCATTACTAACGTCTTTTTGAAAATCATATGCTTGTTAGTTCACCTTCATATGTGTGTACTATCATTCCTTCATCCATCCATACTTGGACTACAATGACCACAATGCCTCTCATATTTCCCAGTCTTAGGTTTCTTCAATGTGGTTCTTAGCAAAACTTCCCAAAATGTTACTCTATCAAATGCTTGCAAAGCATTAACTCGAAGGTAACAGTAACAACGGAATATTATATATATATATATATATATATATATATATATATATATAAACACACACACCCACACAAACACGGTAATGAGACGTTTTAAAGGCACAGAAAATTACTTCGACGTCTAGAAGGACTACCCTTGAGCTTCAGAATGCAGTGGAGTACAAAATAAACGTTCACCCTCATGTCCGGTTTACATTTATCCTGTGCAAGAGTGTTAAAAATATCTGTGGAACCGCAGAAATAAAGTTACGCATCACGTACTGTAATAAAAATTCAGTGGAAGCTGGGTTGGAGTATCAATCCGTGGTACGACTTTTTAAATCGGCATGGTATGTGCAGCCGGCGTTTTATTTAAACTATCACAAAAGAGCCCGTTTCTCAATGTCCTTTTCGCCCTCGACACGAGGATGTTTTTATAGCAGGGTGGCTTGTCCACAATGGCAGGAAGGCCTCTCCCAGGCTCACTGAAAGGGACTGTCTTTTTAAAAGAAACAGCACCCCGCCTTGCCGCCCTGGAGTACTCCACCGAAAGAATGGAAAGCCAATGCAACACATTCAGAGCTGAACCCAGACCCATCAGGACCTCACTCAGGGGAAATGATCGTGTTCTTCGCTGGAGAGGGTAAAGTGTTGCACTACATTTCACAACACGATTAGCAACAGCACTTTACCCTCCAACGGTAACTCAGTAAGGCAGCCACTAACTTGTGGAAGGCATCTCTTCATGAAACCTAGTTAAATGAAGTTACAACAATCTTTAATTGCGCCAGCAGGTGAATGTGGTGAAGGAGGAAGTGTCCAAGGCAAAACCCAAACGCTACCCGCAGTAGGACGTAAGCTGTTTTAACTAGTGGTGGGCTGTTCTGTCGCTTTTGCCCCGTTTTCCTGTAACATTCTGTTTAGTAGGAATACTAAAAAATATCACAAGTAAGAGCAAGGAGCTAGCTATTATTTTGCAATGTTTATGGGGGGATGCAAAAGTCCTTAATCCTGCAGGACAGTAGCAAAATCGGGTTTCTCTTTGCTGCGCGACACAAAAGGGGTTTGAGATGTGCTACAAGTGGAGATTAGTAAAATGGGCCTATTTCAAATGGTAAAAACCCATTCTGGCAAAAGAAAAATACAATGGAAGGGAAAATTGTGGTCTATAATCCCCACTCCATTACCACGTTCGGGAAAAAAGAAACAGCAGAGAGAAAATAAACTGCATTAACAGGTAAATAACATGTATTAACAAATATTATGTTTATTTTTCAATTCAAATATTTTCTGCGTTGTTAAATGGATATCAGTATAATTTCGACCAAATAGCAACAAAATTAATTCTAAGCAACGTGCATTGTTCGGAAGGTCATGGTATAATCGATGCTTGAAAATCCACAAGGAGGTAGAAAAATAGAAGGAAAAAAAATACACCTCACTGAAAACCAATAATTACAGATACTCGTTATTTCACCCATGTTGCTACTCTTACAGGATGAATGGATTTTTTGTGCTTAGAAAAGTCTGAGTGAATGTCTCTGGAGGCCTCATAGGAAAGTGAACGACTGTCAGGGGTAGGTGATATGGAGTATTCGTAGTCCAATTAAACAATTACAATCGTTCCATTTGCTCAATATTAATTTACAGGATTTGAACCCTTGAAACAGGATAAGTGGATAAGACGACGGACTACAATATAAAGAAAGGTTGAAGTACACATAGAGGCTTGTTGCAATGTTAGATGATCGAGGCACACAGGGCTCAACCATGCGTGCCTCTCCATGCATGCGACTTAACCACGCATGCCTTTACCACTCAATTTCACTGTAAAGGCCTAAATGGTAAGGGTGCATGCATGACTAAGTTAGTCACTACGCTGGCCCCCTCCCCAGCCCCAATTAATAACCCCCCCACAAGCCCTAAATTATAAACGCTCTACCTGCCACCCTGGCCCGAGCCCTAAAAACACCACATTCCTTAAATACTCTCCCAAATCCAGCCCTCAAAGATACCCCGACCTCCTCCTGCCCCAAGCCCTAAATTACAAATGCTCTCCCTGAGCCCCAAAAACTTGCCATCAATCCACCCGAAAGTAAACGGCAGACCGGAGACCCAAAAAAAAAAAAAAAAAAAAACAAAAAAAAAAAAAAAAAAAAAAAAAAACTTTCCACCGATCCTACTCACCCCCAAAAGCAACCACCAGACCTAGCCCCAGTCCCTTTAACCAATCTGTTTCCCATTCCAATGCTCCTGTTCAGAGTTCTCTCCCATCCCAAACACTAGAGCGCATTTGCCTTAACCGCGCAGATCCATAGTTTAGCAAATGAGTTGTTCGGACAAGCTTACTTACGCTTGCGGGCTTCCAAATGCGTTGCACAGGCCACATAGTTACGGATGTTTCCCCAATGCTAGGGATTGCCCAGACTACTTATCGGTAATCTTAATTAGTCTTTGTCCTACTCATCCTCGATCCAGTCCTTAACCATGAGGTTAGATACCCAATCCCACGACAGGAAACTAAACAGGAAATGCTACAAGCCACACACACACCACTTGGAACTAAAAGAGCATAGACCTCCCCAATCCAAAGGTTGGAAAGGGGGGTCCTGCAAAGCTTTCAAAACCAAGGGAAGGTCCAGTAAGGGAAAGTAGAAAGCTCTTCAATAACCTAGTAACCAATGGAACTGCCACACACATTGCTTCACATGAAATGCCTTAATTGCAAACCATTGTGACTTTCAGTTTGACAGAGAAAGATTTTTATGAAACCCATCCATTAGAAACTGGAGAACAGAGAGAAAGAACATTCTTCCAAAAAGAACCCTTAAACAGAACTCCACAAATCAAAGACCTTCCAGTGTTTGGAATAGGAAGTAAGAGTAGAAGACCCTAGGTTTCTGAACAACATCAATAATATGAGGTAGTAGACCTTGTTCCTCCAACCTCATACTTTCAACCTCCAAACAGTGTGTGAAAAAGGCAAGCTGTGTGCAAGACGTCAGGAGACAGGAAGGAACCATGGAAGACCCCGTGCCAAGTGCCTCAGGAGTAGACACCAAATGTGCCTGGGCCAGTAAGGAAGCACCACAATTACTTGGGCCTTCTGCTGACTGGGGGGGTCGGGGGGGGGGGGGGGGTGAGTGTTTGAAAAGTTTCAGCGCTCCAGCAATCATCTCCTTGTGTTTGTTTTGTTCGCCCTAAGTTGGCAGGGTATGTATAGACGTGGGCCCCTTGCTCAATTCGGCACTGGATTCAATCTAGCCTGACTGATGAGGGTTGTTACCCCAAAACCAGCCCCAGCATGCTTGTTTCCAGTCCAGGGAAGACCTGGCTTGGCAGTTTGGGCTGGACTGTTCCCATGAGGATTCTATCAATGTGTGGACATATATTTTATATTTGTTGGTTTTACAGTGATGAAAATATCGTGAAAATACTCTCTTAGGGTGGTAAAGATGAGAGCGCTATGTGCTTTTAAAATACCCCTCACACACTTAAAAAATCCAGTAGTGTCATGCTTCATCATTGGGGTCTTCCCGTCCCTCTGCGGGGCGGGGCGTGCTACGACCTGACCGACTACGCGGGAGCACTGAAGTGGTGACCGGACTATGTGATGGTGCAAGGTGGGTGGTGTCAGTGAAAGTGTAGGGACCTAACAATGTGTGTGAGTACAAAAATTAAAAATCCTCTGGCTAGTAGAAAAAAACTATTTATTCGCTTCTCTAGCTGGGGACGTTAAGAAGGGGGTTTTGGGGTTGAGCCGATCGCTACAACCTGGTCTACATGTTTCGTAGGCAGTCCCCTACTGCCTACTCATCAGGACCTTCTACTGGTCCCTACGAAAATAAGCTCAGTTGCTAAGTGTTGTCAGCCTGTCTTCCTAAAAACTAACAGTAAAATTCCACTGTCAGCTTATGCTTCAGGGCATGAGCTGGCCCCGGTGAAGCAAAAATTAAAAATAGTGACCCAAATGTGGTCTCTGTAAAGAAAAGGGGAAAAAAAGGGAAACACAGATATTTACATTTGTAGCTGTGGATTTTGCGCTTTCATTGTTGTTTGCGCCACAATTTCACTCATCAAATCCATTCACCCATTACACAAAGAATAACTTTAGACTTTATGGACAGAGTGATGGTACAGTCTGCCATCCCCTGGCTGTCCGTAAGTGATGCCGAACAGTGGTGGAAAAACACACAGATGTTCATAGTAGTAACTGTGGTTTGTCACTGCGCTTTCATAGTTGTCTGCGCCATAATTCTTCTTGTCAAATTTCATTAGCCCATTGCCTAAAGCCCTACTGTAAGACTTTATGGACAGAGTGATGGTTCAATCTGCCATCCCCTGCCTGTCCGAGTAAATCCCCGAACTTTTTCGTGCCCTTTGTAATTAGGGCTGTTTCAATCTCCACACACACACACACACTCTCGCGACTCAATACATGCAGCGACATCTCGCAGGATTAAAAAGGAGGAGCCCGATCTCTCATACTAGTCTTAAGGTTATGGTCACTGATTCAATAAAAGCCCCCACAAAACGGGACGCAGCCCTACATTAGAATGGTTAACCATACATACTGTTGTGGCAAGCGCGTGGTGCCCCATGAGCTGACAATCGGTAGGAATTCACCGCGGCGCTCTGCAAGAAAGAGAGCCATGCCCTTAGCGTATTTTAAACACACTGTGCGAGGGTTAAAAAATATCTCAAAACCCACTCGTTTTAAGACCTGGGGTAAAAGTCTGTAACTTACATTGTCCGCATAGTCCCCAAGTCTTACTTCTACCAGTGTTGCCGCTCTGCTGAATGCTCGCGTGTTGGGAGCGGTGAATCATTTGAGCTTCCCTGCGCGCTGCTGACGGGTGTGCCAAAACACTAGCGCGCTAACTCAAAATGGCCGCCCGTAATGGCACGCGGGAGGGCAAAATTGCGGAAGTCTTCCTTCTATTTCCATTGGTACTCGGATTTTGCCTGCACAATGTAAATCTTAATGCAATGTAGATCGGTTGGATCGCTATTGACAAATTATGACAGTGGAGATTTTTCAACAATTAATTAGTGCAAAAGCCATAATAGTATGAACAGGTCGAATGTAGAGGACCTAGATTGAGAGGTATGTGCGCTTAGCCAAAATGCGGGAAACATGTATAATAGGTGGATAGAATTCAGCTTTGAATATATACACAGGTTTCTGCCCAGAGTTGGAAAAAGATATAATTGGGTATACAGATTAAACCGCGAAATTCGCTGTGGGATATGCTATGGAAGACATAGTTATTATGTGGGTTGAGACTTGACCCCTGTGCTCAGGTTGGGCACAGTAGTCATACAACAGTGGTGCTGTGTTCCAAAGGGGTTTGGTCTCCACAAGCCAGTCGTGTTGGTAACTTAATGGGACCTCTGTTATTATCTTGGCCACGGATAGGGGTGGTGCCTCAGGGAGTGGGGGTACTTATTTTGGGGTACGGGGTTCTATAACTGACCCCACGGAATTTCATCGTTCAACCCATTTTTGTTGGACTGGACACGAAAAACCCATCTCTGTTCCTTTTCAAGGAGATGTCTTTCGTTGTCGATCTGTTCAATTACAGTCCACAGTATGTCTTCAGGTTTGTGACCACTTTCCAGGAAGTGGTTTGTTAATTTGGTGCTGGACTTTTTGCACTTGATTGTGCTTTTGTGTTCACCTATTCTTAACTTCACTGCCCTGCTCGTCATGCCAATGTATTCGAGTTTACAGGGACATGTGATGAGATACACAACATTGGAACTGTTGCAGTTGCTGAATGTTCTTTGTTCCCATGTTGTCCCGTTGTTGAAGGTCAATTTTTTGCTTTTCCTGGTCAAACAGCATACCTTGCATCCGCCACAAGGGTAGTGCCCTTGTACAAAGTTTGGATTACCAATGTTGTTCACCCTGTTGGCCTTGGGTCTGGTATGGACCAATATGTCCCTGACACTCTGTGCTCTTTTGTGCGAGAACATAGGTTTTGGAATTTCCAAGCCCCCACTGTTGAGGATCTTCCAGTTCTTGTTAATAATTTTGCTCACCTGGTCAGAGTTGGTGTTGTACGTGGTCACACATATTGGTCTCTGCTCTTCCACTTTTTTGACTTTATCCTCCAGGAGGCTTTCTCTGCAATTGTTCCTTGCTCTCTTGTAGGCTTGATCAATGATCCTAGGGGGGGTAGTCATCAATCTGCCATTTTTGGGGAAGATGTTCAGATCCAGGAATACCAGATTGGTTTTTGTTGTGACGCTGGTGAATTTAAGGAATTCATCCTGGTAGTTGAGCCAAGTCAGGAACTGTTGGGCGCTCTTATCATCACCATCCCAGATGATAAGGATGTCATCAATATACCTCTTCCAGGTCAGGATCTTTTGCCGGAATGGGTTACTGATGTTTAGTATTTTTGTTGCCTCCAGGTGGTGAACATAGAGACCAGCTATGCTTGGAGCAAATGTGCTCCCATGCTGGTCCCATGCTTTTGGAGGTACAAAGATTGATGACAACAACCCATTTTAAGAGCACTTCCAAGAACTGTCTCTTGATGTATCAGAGCTTTCATCCGAGACACTTGAGGGATAACCTCCCCTACGGCCAGTTCCTGCGACTTCGTAGGAACTGTACGGAAGTTGCCAATTTCAAAACTCAGTCAGAAGACCTACGAAAAAAGTTGAATGAGGAACTACCCCCCTAGGATCAAGCCTACAAGAGAGCAAGGAACAATTGCAGAGAAAGCCTCCTGGAGGATAAAGTCAAAAAAGTGGAAGAGCAGAGACCAATATGTGTGACCACGTACAACACCAACTCTGACCAGGTGAGCAAAATTATTAACAAGAACTGGAAGATCCTCAACAGTGGGGGCTTGGAAATTCCAAAACCTATGTTCTCGCACAAAAGAGCACAGAGTGTCAGGGACATATTGGTCCATACCAGACCCAAGGCCAACAGGGTGAACAACATTGGTAATCCAAACTTTGTACAAGGGCACTACCCTTGTGGCGGATGCAAGGTATGCTGTTTGACCAGGAAAAGCAAAAAATTGACCTTCAACAACGGGACAACATGGGAACAAAGAACATTCAGCAACTGCAACAGTTCCAATGTTGTGTATCTCATCACATGTCCCTGTAAACTCGAATACATTGGCATGACGAGCAGGGCAGTGAAGTTAAGAATAGGTGAACACAAAAGCACAATCAAGTGCAAAAAGTCCAGCACCAAATTAACAAACCACTTCCTGGAAAGTGGTCACAAACCTGAAGACATACTGTGGACTGTAATTGAACAGATCGACAACGAAAGACATCTCCTTGAAAAGGAACAGAGATGGGTTTTTCGTGTCCAGTCCAACAAAAATGGGTTGAACGATGAAATTCCGTGGGGTCAGTTATAGAACCCCCGTACCCCAAAATAAGTACCCCCACTCCCTGAGGCACCACCCCTATCCGTGGCCAAGATAATAACAGAGGTCCCATTAAGTTACCAACACGACTGGCTTGTGCAGACCAAACCCCTTTGGAACACAGCACCACTGTTGTATGACTACTGTGCCCAACCTGAGCACAGGGGTCAAGTCTCAACCCACATAATAACTATGTCTTCCATAGCATATCCCACAGCGAATTTCGCCGTTTAATCTGTATACCCAATTATATCTTTTTCCAACTCTGGGCAGAAACCTGTGTATATATTCAAAGCTGAATTCTATCCACCTATTATACATGTTTCCCGCATTTTGGCTAAGCGCACATACCTCTCAATCTAGGTCCTCTACATTCGACCTGTTCATACTATTATGGCTTTTGCACTAATTAATTGTTGAAAAATCTCCACTGTCATAATTTGTCGATAGCGATCCAACCGATCTACATTGCATTAAGATTTACATTGTGCAGGCAAAATCCGAGTACCAATGGAAATAGAAGGAAGACTTCCGCAATTTTGCCCTCCCGCGTGCCATTACTGGCGGCCATTTTGAGTTAGCGCGCTAGTGTTTTGGCACACCCGTCAGCAGCGCGCAGGGAAGCTCAAATGATTCACCGCTCCCAACACGCGAGCATTCAGCAGAGCGGCAACACTGGTAGAAGTAAGACTTAGGGACTATGCGGACAATGTAAGTTACAGACTTTTACCCCAGGTCTTAAAACGAGTGGGTTTTGAGATATTTTTTAACCCTCGCACAGTGTGTTTAAAATACGCTAAGGGCATGGCTCTCTTTCTTGCAGAGCGCCGCGGTGAATTCCTACCGATTGTCAGCTCATGGGGCACCACGCGCTTGCCACAACAGTATGTATGGTTAACCATTCTAATGTAGGGGTGCGTCCCGTTTTGTGGGGGCTTTTACTGAATCAGTGACCATAACCTTAAGACTAGTATGAGAGATCGGGCTCCTCCTTTTTAATCCTGCGAGATGTCGCTGCATGTATTGAGTCGCGAGAGTGTGTGTGTGGAGATTGAAACAGCCCTAATTACAAAGGGCACGAAAAAGTTCGGGGATTTACTCGGACAGGCAGGGGATGGCAGATTGAACCATCACTCTGTCCATAAAGTCTTACAGTAGGGCTTTAGGCAATGGGCTAATGAAATTTGACAAGAAGAATTATGGCGCAGACAACTATGAAAGCGCAGTGACAAACCACAGTTACTACTATGAACATCTGTGTGTTTTTCCACCACTGTTCGGCATCACTTACGGACAGCCAGGGGATGGCAGACTGTACCATCACTCTGTCCATAAAGTCTAAAGTTATTCTTTGTGTAATGGGTGAATGGATTTGATGAGTGAAATTGTGGCGCAAACAACAATGAAAGCGCAAAATCCACAGCTACAAATGTAAATATCTGTGTTTCCCTTTTTTTCCCTTTTCTTTACAGAGACCACATTTGGGTCACTATTTTTGATAATTTTTGCTTCACCGGGGCCAGCTCATGCCCTGAAGCATAAGCTGACAGTGGAATTTTACTGTTAGTTTTTAGGAAGACAGGCTGACAACACTTAGCAACTGAGCTGATTTTCGTAGGGACCAGTAGAAGGTCCTGATGAGTAGGCAGTAGGGGACTGCCTACGAAACATGTAGACCAGGTTGTAGCGATCGGCTCAACCCCAAAACCCCCTTCTTAACGTCCCCAGCTAGAGAAGCGAATAAATTGTTTTTTTCTACTAGCCAGAGGATTTTTAATTTTTGTACTCACACACATTGTTAGGTCCCTACACTTTCACTGACACCACCCACCTTGCACCATCACATAGTCCTGTCACCACTTCAGTGCTCCCGCGTAGTCGGTCAGGTCGTAGCACGCCCCGCCCCGTAGAGGGACGGGAAGACCCCAATGATGAAGCATGACACTACTGGATTTTTTTTAGTGTGTGAGGGGTATTTTAAAAGCACATAGCGCTCTCATCTTTACCACCCTAAGAGAGAGTATTTTCACGATATTTTCATCACTGTAAAACCAACAAATATAAAATATATGTCCACACATTGATAGAATCTTTTTGTTTATGTATATCAGTTTGGAGGGTGATTCTATCAACACCTCTGCACTTCCCTTTTTGTTTTGGCTGTTCCCATGAGGCACAGGGTCAAGACTGATTTGAATATGGTTGGGTCTTAATTGGGGTGGAGAAGTGAGTTAAAAGTAGGATGATCCCAGATCTGTGACTGGGGGAAGAGTGTCAGAAAAGTTTCTGTTCTCTGTCCATCATCTCCTTGTTTGCGTTGTACACAAGAGCCTCTGGATCACAGGAATGGGAGGAAAGGCAAAAAGAAGCTTTCAGGGTCAGGCCAAGGTCAGTGCATCCACACCCCAAGTTCCCCTCCTCCAGGGAACATGGAGCAAAACCTTGGAGAAGTGTGCTGTGCTTGAGGGAAAACAAATCCAGAAAGAGGAGGCCCAACCTTCTGCTAATGTCCCTGAAAATGGACCTGGTCTGCTGTAAATCCCAGGAAGGGGGAAATCTCTGACTCAATGTGCCTGCCACCACACTGTCCAGACCCCTGATGTGAATAGCGGTCTACGATAGGAGACTAGTTTCTGCCCAACAACCCAAACCACAGGCCAGCTCAGTCATTGATCGGCAAAAGGTACTCCCAGGATGATTGATATATGGCACTGTGTTGTCTGATCTTATCAGCACATGCCGGTGGAACAGGTAATGACTGACGCAACAAAGAGCACAGAGAACCGCCATCAATTCTTTCCACTTGGATGACCTTCGTTCTCCTGCCCAGATAATTTTGCCTTAGCCAAGAGGGTCCCCAATGATGTCCCCCCCCCCCCCACTCCACAGCACTGGCATCTGCTGTCTCTACCACTGGTGGTTCTGGACGCAACTCCACTCACTTGCAAAGGTTTTCCGTGACCATCCACCAATGCAGAGATAGTTTGTTGCACATCGGGATGGATGTGTAGGTAAGCTAGCTTTCATCCTATCAAACATGGCTAACTAGGCATTTGGTTCTACCAATGCAATAATCCTCTGCAGGGTTTCCATTTTGAAGAGCATCTTCCTCACTGATCTGTTCAATGATTTCAGCTCTATCACCACACGAAAACCCCATTGGCTTTGGGGACCAGGAATACAATAGAGTATATCCCTAGTCCTTCCCAAGTCTTTGGAACGAGAATGATGGACATCTTCTTGGCCAGGGGCCAGAATGCCTTTCTGCAAAGCCACCTCTTGCTTGCAGGATATTGGAACAGGGATGATGAGGGATCCTGGTGGTGCTGGAGGAGCGTTTGACTCAATATGGTACCCCCACTGCAGAACCTCTAGCACCCAGTTGTCGGTGTTTGTGGAGCACCACACCTGTACAAAATATTGAATCCAGCCACCAACTTGTACTCTGGACCATCTACTATCCCCATCCTGGAATAGTCCGGAGCGCTGATTGGTGTTCTGGAATCAGGAATCTGGTGTTCTGGAATCAGGAATCAGGTTTTCCCTACCTCTCGCTCTCCTCGATGAATCACCCACAAAACTCGCTATATATATATATATATATATATATATATATATATATATATATATATATATATATATATATATATATATATATATATATATATATATATATATATATATATATATATGTACAGGGTCAGGAAGGATCTCCTCCAAGCATCTAACTGACATAAAGCAAGGAATATTGATAGAGAATTTGACCACAGACCTTAGTGGATACAGTGTTCTGTGATGTATTGGTACAGCCATTACAAATTATTTTACTGAAAACAATGGCTCTGCTAAGTCTCATCTGATTGAGTGGGATGCTTTTAAAATAATAATCTGGGGTACGGCCAGGAGCAACTGTGGGAGCCTGGCAGGAAATACATAAGTCACTTACTTTGGTCGAAGATTTCCTGAGTGTTTTAGAGCAGGAGGCTAATACTGATCCATCTAAACAGTAACATTTACGGGAAGCAAGGATTAAACATGCCGAACTCCTTGAACAACTTCAACTGATGGGGAACGAGATAAGGATGTCCTTTATCACCGATATTATTTGTTCTATCATTAGAGCCCTTACTTATTAAACTTCGCACTCAGGCCGCAGCTCTGGGGATCCAGATAGGCCAATCGACACATATTGTATCGGCATATGCTGACGATCTTATACCTTTCCTGTAAGATTTAGCCTCAACTATAGCACCCATTATGTACATATTTCAACCGTTTGAACAGGTCTCTGGGTAGGTAATTAATGCTCCTAAGTCACATTTTTCTTGCGATTTAGGGAAAATCCGGACCCTATACATTTTGGTAAACTTATCACGTCTACTGCACCACACACCTTTAGATATTTGGGCATACAAATATATAGATCCCCACAGGATCTGCTGGATGGCAACATAGTAACAACGATTAAATCCTTGGGGCGCATGTCTCTTTCTGGACATTGCTGCCCCTGTCGGGGAAAAATGGATGGGAGATCTGGGCTGGGATTTTACGGACAAAGAATGGGCAACCATATTATAATTTCCTAAAAAGGCATCTAGGAATGCTAAATTTAAATATGTACAGTGTATGATCTTGCATAGGGCATATCTTACGCTACATAGTCTCAATAGTATGTATCCAGAATCTCTACTTCTTGCCCCTGATGTGAGGAACCGAACGCAGACCTACTTCATATGTTATGGGACTGCCAGCAGCTGAGGGGTTACTGGTATAAAATAAGATGCTTAGTACAAGAACTGACTTGCACAAATGTTTGGACAACACCAGAGAGCTGTTGATTGGGGTTACATCATTGCCCGAAAGGGAAGAAAGTCCGTTAGAAGTTTGCGTTTATGGACATCCTTATAGCAAAAGCATGCAATTACTCTAAGATGGAAATCAGCTCTCCCCCCACACCATTAATTTGGCATGCAGAGATGACCAGATGGGGCAGCGTGGAGAGTGCTATAATACGTAAAGAAGAATCCAGAGGCTAATGCAAAATACCCATATCAATGGAATGGGAACCAGATGCTGGAATCACTAAAAGCTATAGACTCCTTAGAACCCATAGTCTCCCAAAGTGTAGTCCCACCGTCCCCAGTAATACTTCTCTCTACGAACGTATCTGATTAAGGTTATATAATGAGGGTAACCGCAATACCCTGATGCCATTAATAGATACGTTATTCCAAAATCCTGTAGTTGTTCACGAGATCCCATCCCATATTAACGAATGCAAACACAGGCGAAGGACAGAAAAGTGGTTGGGGGAATTTCTATACATAGAACCGTAAAGTTGTATTGTTATGAGTAGAAAGGAACAAAGGAACAATGTAAATGATGTAGATATAGGTAAATTGTGATGGTAATGTTATCTGGAATACAATGCATACTTGCGATACTGATGAAAACTTAAACACTATATTGATGAAACACTGCCTAAAATGTATGTACCATCCAATGATAATGACATTTGTATCTAAAATTGCGGTTAAAAAAACAAGGAATATTAATGCTATCTCAGAGTCCTTCCACTCACTAAAAGCCCCACCCGGGACATGTTTATGAACAGGAACCCCCACATTCACAGGCTTCTTGAATTGGTGAAAACACCGTCCTTAGAAGTATCCGCCGCCTCCTCAGAAGGAAATCCTATGTTATCCTCCCCATTGATCCAGCATTGGTAGGATTAACATTTCCAAGCCCAGCAAGGAGAAAATAATTAAACATTATAGGGAGCAGATGCCCAGCAAACTCTTCATAGCATTCCCTATCCCAATACGAAGGACTGGAAACAAAACAGGAAGTACTGGGGGAAGGCTATGCTCTTGTAGCTCCCAGTGGAGGGGTGTGGGTTGTAGCATTTCCCCTTTTGTTTCCTGTCCTGGGATTGGGTAACTAACCTCATGGTAAAGGACAGGGTGGAGGACAAGGGAAGCAGAGGTAATGACTATGCTTAAACGATTAGTCCGTTTGACAAAGATCTAAATATTAAGAAATAAGTGGAATAAAGGTAGTTCCGATGTAAAAAGTTAATTAGTAAGAGAGCCTTATTGACACCGGCCATTAACTCACATTCAAGTAAATCTATATATTTTTTAAAACACATCAAAACGTGTGCTCACCTGCAAGTTGTCCAATTATCAGTGTTAAGAGAATACTTGTAGGTATTTTAAAAACACACTGAGGCAAATCTGGAAGCAGTTAATGCTAATATGCTACAGCCAGACCTTTTCAGTGCCTCCAGAACTTCCCTTGAAGTTCACAGCAGAGATCGGAATAGAATAAAGAAGCACGGTCTCATAGTGCAATAGCTTTTTAAAATTAAAAATATACTACCATGTTCACAAAAAAAAAAACTAAGGCAAACTGTACATGCACACCTTGTACACAACGTTAAAAATGCACACAAGTCCATTTAAAAAAAAAGCACGGTCAGTACATGCCCAAGGCTTTGGCCTGTGCAATTATGCACTTTAAGGAGCGAGCTCATGTGGGGGTGCTCCCCAATATTAGCAAAAAAACCCAAACTCTCGTAGGAAAGCACTCCGTGTGAAAAATACGGTCAGACATTCATGTGTGCTATCCTAATGTTTGCTGCCACCATAAAAATCATGACAGAACTAAAATAATGTCTACACCATTTACACAATCAGAAAGAATGTTTCCTTTTTCAGATGAAGTGCAATGGATTGAATCTTTAAAAACTAATCTTTTGGCCACCAGCATCCAGAAGTCCCTGAATTATTATCCCATTGATTGGCCCTCCCATTATTCAAGGAGGTCCAATCAATACAGCATCTGTGCTGCTCAGCTTTGCCACGAGGAACACATTCAGGACCTGCTCTTCAGCAAAAATCTGCACTTTGTACTGAGAATCAGGACTACAGTGAGAGTTGTATTGTATTTGGTAGATTCAAAGATGGTTATGGCCTGAGTTTTCGAAATAACTGCTGGTTTGGGATCAATATCCGATATATACATGAATATGGAACATACACTTTTCATGAAAAATAATGTATAACTGCACCCATGTACAAATGCAAGTGTTTGCCGTTACCACAAAGCAATTTGTTGCGATTCCCTAGTTGATTATCGCAGAGACCCATGTACTAATGCCTGGTTTACACATTTTGCGATTGCCAGAGGGGTTCAAATAGGCCTACCTCGTGCATTTTAATTAGGGAGGACCTGATTTCTGACCCATTGGGACTCACACCCAAAAATAAAAAACACAATTACATGTGTGGTGGCCTGCTGGTGTCAGCACACCACCATGACTGACTACTTTTAAATAAAACAATAAAAATGCAGCCCGTTTTCCTTACTAGATAAACGTATGCCATTCTAAAAGATAAATGAAAAGATTTTTTTTTTTTTTTTTTTTTTTAAGAGCTGGCGGTAGTCCACAGCCCGTTCGTAAAAAAGTTTTTTTTACAAACATTCTGGAATGGGTTCCTTTGAGGCCCTTTCCATCTGCTAATGGGTTAACACCTACTTGAATAGGCCGTAAAATGCAAATGTTTTGCAACGCGTTTTGGTTGAAAAACCTTCACACGTAGGACTGCAGGTTGAGAGTCCCTAAACACACCCCCTTCCTATTACCAAATCGCAAACCCATTTTTCTATTCTGAAATCAGTTACTGGATTTGTAAATTTCAAAAACAGTCTTAGCATTCGCAAACGGGCCGATTCTGTGATTCCATTTGCGAACACAAAAGATTTGTACACGCGGCCAAAGGTTTCATGCTGCAGCAAAAGCCCTGTGCCATGGGGAACCTTACACAAGCTGAGCAACATTGTTACGTCTTTAAACGCCACAACAGTCACTGAGCAACATTGTTACCTCTTTAAACGCCACAACAGTCACCACGCAAGAGACCAATTAACTACTAAATGTCCGAATTGGTTTTGCGTCCAGTACGGAACAAAGTTGAGAATGTGTGATGCGTTTAATTTGGAGACATTTCTTTGCTGATGAAGGTGGCTACCGAGCAAACCCATCACATTCACATTCAAGCTAGGAAAACGCAACCAAAACGCGCCTCTCCCAGTGACCCTGCTTTACTTGGGCGACTTTCACAAGCAAATACTTGCTTCTCGGATAGTCCAGTCCGCCATCTCTGGGTTATTTCTGAAATGCGAAGTTCACAAATCCGTTTCACAATAATGATTACAATGCTAAAGCGTCCTCTGGATTTCTAGTAATAGCCAAAGGCTACGTGTGCCTGTCCTGACTGGCCTTGCTAAACACGGATCAGTAATTCCTTCCATACATACCAACGTTTTAGACCAGTCAAGAGGGAGAGTTCGAAAATAAATTCGGGTGGGAGTCCCAATTGACTTATCTTGAAACAAAGGGAATTTTCGGCGGGAGACAGCTGACAAGTCATTTTTGGGTTTTAAAAACGGGAGTCTCCCACCTGAATCGAGTCGTTTGGCCTGTGTGTATCTCTGGTCATGGGGAAAGATTTGTAGTTTTCTCTCAGTATCACTGAACATAAGGGATGCGTAGCAGCCACGGTCCCTGTGAGGCCAGGAGAGGGAGCGCGGCAGCAAAGGCCGCTGTGAATTTCAAAGCCCGCGCTTACCTGCTGGGGTGCCTGCTGCTGCTGGTAGTATCCGCCGCCGGGATAGGCCATGCTGAGTAATGGTTGGGGTGCGGGTCAGGGAGTTAAAAGTACAGCAACTGAAGAGCGATGACTGGTAAGGAACAGCTTTCACCTCCCTCGCAGCAGTCTAACCACACCGCGCCCACTGGAGCGAACCACTGCGAAAAGGGAGGGGTGGTGTGAAACTCTCGTCTCAGACGCAGAAGCAACCGCTGAGGGAACGCCTCTATTTATCCAATAGGTATTAAAGAGACGGTTTTGCAAGTATTAACAACGTATGATGGTTGTAAACCTGCGTGCAGGTCAGGTCCTGTGAGCCCCCTGCTACGGAATGGTATAGCCCACTCATCACTGTTTAGCAAAGCAGCTTCTTTTTACAAACAACTTTACTGAGGAATTTATTGCGTACAAGTGAACAAAGCGGGAACATCAAGATACTATTAGTGGAAAAATAATTGTTATGTTAATTTCTTTGGTGGCTCTTGTAGCGTGAAGTATATTTTTAATTGGAGGCGGGTGCAAGGACAATGTGTTTTCTTGTTCGACTAGGCTTTAAGCTAATTTCCTTTCAACCAGCATTCCACCGTGGAATTTTCGCTGTTTTGTCCTATATCTTGCCAACATTAATTGAAACCGTATTATTTTGCACTGTAATACGGCTGTAGTGTTCAAAGAAAAATCGTCCTGCAAGTGCCATTAAATGTACAAAATTACCTAGCTCCTGCCAAGTAGTCAGTATCAATCCTGATGTAAATGTACGATATGCCTATATTTGCATTGTCCCTACGCTGAACCTTCAAGCTTCTCAGCTCCACGTGTGCGTAGCTAGTACAGTCCAGTTTTCATTGCTTTGCATTCTGGGATTTGAAGTCCCGTTCAGCCTATTATACAAACATGACTACAAACCCCAAAATGGAAAGCAAAAGTGTACCCTGTATAAGCAAGTCGAGCATTAACCTCACAACTACGAGTGTTCTCCCCACACTTTGAGTGATTTTTTTTATTGCAAGCAAGATAACGTAGGCAATGCTCAGATCTCAAATCCAGTTTTAGGCCTGACTTGACAGCTCAGATGTTGCTTGACCTTATGTGACCAACAAAAAAAGAGTTTGAAAAGCACTGTACAGAGGGGGCTTTCGCTCCGCCCAAATATTGGCGGACAAGAGTACAGCATTCAATTGGGTAGAAGTTATGCATTTCAGCCCAAAAGTCAGCTTTTATTATGGCCTAGAGAACTCCCTGATCTTCATGCCTTCCACAAAACCCACAACTCAGTAAAATGTGTCCAGTTGTGTCCAGTCTCAATGAAAATGGGCACTCGTACTACAAATCTCCACAATGTCTTACACAAAACTCTCTGGGATTATTTAGCAATTTTATATAGCGCAGACAAGGCATGAAGGCATCTGAACGCTTCACAACAGTAGAAGGATACAAATGTACAGCCAGTTACAGTTACAGTAATTGCATTCAGACATTTGCCTGGGTAGATGCGACCAGGACAATTGCAGCACAACTTTCAATGTTGTTTAACGAAATAGAAAAACTGGGCACTATCCCTCCAAGCTGGCATGGCTCTATATTACGTCCAATTCACAAGGGGGGTGACCGAACAAATCCAGGGAACTATCGACTCATCACACTACTTGAAATTGAAGCAAAATATTACGTTTCCATGATTCTGGCCGACCTAACTGAGTGGTCGGAGAAGCAGAACCTTATCCCAGTCAATCACACCTGATTCAAGAAAGGAACCAGAGCCACCATGAACATACTAGTGGTATCTCAGATCGCTGACAAATGTAAATGTGATAGGAAAAGACTACACCTCTGCTTTGTCGACCTAAAGGCAGCCTTCGACTGCATGGACGGCCACAGGCTATGGACAAAGTTAATAGACTGGAAAATCCCAAGAAATATACTACGAAGAATAATCCAACTATACGGCAACACCTCCTGGGTAAGAGTCAAAGTAGGCGACGGACAAGCGTCTTGAGGAAAATTCTGCCGAATAGGGTTTTGAAACAAGGATGCGTGGTGGCCCTTCACCAATTTTAACCTTTTCTCTAGCAACTTAGCTCAGAGGTTGGATCAAACTAACACTCACCCCCCACGACTAGGACCGCTACCACTGTCAAACCTCTCTTACTCTGACGATGTACTGATGAGCCTCACTCAAAAAGATCTCCAGAGAGTGCTGAGAAAAATGCAGAATAATGTAACAATAAATGAACTGGAAATCAACAAAAGCAAGATGAAAACCATGCTGATTCAAAATAGATCTAGCCGCAAACTCAATATCTGGCTGAACGACCAGAAGCTGGAGGAAGTTTCAAACTATAAATACTTAGGAGTCTACTTAGACAACAAATTCAATCAACAAGCACAACAGAATTACATGGAAAAAAAGGCTGTTGCGTTAACATTTAAAAATAGAAAAAAAATTCATAAACTGGTTGTGTGAATCTGCCTAGTGGCGCCTCATACCTATAGTTGATACCACAATTTTCGGAACAATAACATTTGCCTTCAGTACTCTAGCAAAAAAACTGTTGTGTCCATCTTTTAAGCCACTACTAGCAGTGATGGCAGCAAGGCTCCTGCCAACACCAACTGGTGACAGCAATATTCAATACGGAAAAGATTCCACACTACTAAACGATCTGCAGGTTACCACTTATAAACGGACCTTCCAGCTGCCAAAAAGTGCATCACCAGCTCAGGTGAGGCTGGAATTCGGACTAATAAATGAAACACCACGAAGGATGTTTTCGACAGCAAAAAGCTGGTACAAAATAAAACGTAACTGAGAACACTGTAAACTCAGTAAAGCACTGTGAACGGAAGTTGAGAAAGATAAAGAATCATCATATAATAGTTTTCCCCATGAAGCCCTTCAAAACACCAAGACAGAAGACCTGTGGAAAAAAGTCTATCCTTCTCAGAATTCAGACGTATCGCCAACAAAATGGCAAGACTTCAATCATTTCTAGAAGACAAAACAACATTCATCAGGTGAACCCACAAATGGATGGTAATTAATAAGTACAACTTTTTAAAACAAGCACCCTACTTAAGCGCCACTTTCTCTGTTTTTTACAAGAAACAACTAATGTCACTCCAATTTGCTGACTTACCAACAACAGCAGATCAACCCCGCTGGAAATACAAAGACCCCATAACATGTAGACTTTGTGGTCAAACAAAAGAGGATTTTATTCATCAGATTTGTACTTGCTCATACTTTTATCTGTTAGGAGTCACTTTACTGCGGCCTGCCCTCAATAAGAGGAACATCTTGACATGTATGGCTGCCATAACCCAATGCCTTAATCCATTAGACACTCAACTGAACTGTAAGCTGTTAAAGTTTTTAAAGTATCATGAATTAGCCTTAAAATCATACCAGTTCATCCGACAATTTAAACAAAACTTTTTGTATTACAGCGAATGGCAATTTTAATTCTCATTTAAGGAAGTTACATGTGTATTTTACTATGTACACAAAACAATGTTTAAATGTAACATTGTTACGGTTTTAATTAACCAAACAATACAATTTCTTCTTCTTCTTCTTTTTCTTCCATTGCAGCAGATTGGTCAGAGGTTGTACACAGTTCAAGCATTGATTAAGATGGTGGGGGTCACATACCGAAGGTAGTACGTATCCTAGTGGACAGAGTATGCTCGAGGGTGATTAACCGAGGTGTCAGTCAAATAAGAGGATGTCGAGGTCCTTTTTGAAGGTGATGAATCCGGTGGTTAGGCGGAGGGCAGGAGGTAAGGAGTACCTGTGTCACTACCGGAGAATGACTGGCGCATGTACCCTTCTTCACTGAAAGTGGGTGGGTCCAGTAGCAGGTATTTGGTATTTCTGGAACCCCATTTGCTCCAGAGATTTCCAGTTTCTTGCTTAGATAGGAGGGTGAAGAGGAGTGCAACGCTCTACGGCTACTGCAGGCAGTTTTGAATTGGGCTCACACTTCAATGGGAAGCCATTGGAGAATTAGCAGGGACAAATTTCTTGAGAACTAAAACAAATTGAGCTGCTGCATGTAGAGTTGCTCTCAGTGGTCATAGGTGTACTTTGGGAATGCCTGAAAGAAGAGCAATTCCATAGTCTAGTCTGGTGAGAACGAGAAAATGCACCACTGTTTGAGGCCTTTTTCCACGATGAGTTGTCTGATGCCCCAAAGCTTCCTAAGTTGGTGTGGTGCGCTTTTGACTGTGACTGTGATGTGTCTGTGAATATTGAGATTATTGGCCAGGGTGATGGCATGTGATCTAGCACTCTGAACAATGGCAGGGCAGCCATCCAGGGCAGGAACATTAGCCAACCATTCCTGTATTGGGGTTTTTGCTTGCAGAGAGGAGAAATCAAGAGAAATTCTGCTTTAGTTGAGCTGATTTTTAGCTGGTGGTTAGACTGTCAGTTTTGAATCTTTAAAAAAAAAAATCTTTGTTTACCAGTTTCTCAAGCATAACTATACAGGAGTTAAGTCGATATCACAGTTCTGTATGATACAATATGAAAATAAGTGTTAATTAAAAAAAAACGCCTGAATGGGACTATAAAGAGTACTTCTCTGTTGTCAGCCAACTTGACATCAGTTGGATCTTGTAATAACATTTCAGTAATTCTTCTCCAACCCCCTCCCCCCATCTTATGCTTGGCAGTAGGGCCCACAAGGCGGTAGCAGGTATACAGGCATCGCTTAGTGTTTGAGGTGGTCTATGTTCTGAAGGAGTCCTTTCTTTATGCATTGTTGAGCTATATGAGTCTCGTGACTGTCAACCCACTCCGTTGAGACAATCACGTGTTCCTGTTGTGAAGTGCTTGATGGTTGTGTGGCGGCTGTATATGTTTTTAGTGGGCTCCATATGTCTTTTAGGCGGGAGGTCCTGGGTAAAGTGCTGCTAAATAGGTTGCAGTTTATATTGCAGTATAGTGTTTAGCTAAGCTTGTAGCGTAGGGGCACTTTTTTTCCCCACCGGAGCGCAATCTCTCTCTTTGCCAACAACAGCCCCATGGCGGTGAATTTTCAGCACCCTTTTGGAAAGTTGACCACATATCCCATTAGTGCAACTTCAGGAGTGGGAGTGATGTCCATATCTGCCATGTTTCCCACTACCCAAAATATTTCTGCCCAGTATGTTTTAATTTTGTCCATGTTCCATGTGAGATGCTTGAAGTCAGCATGCGGAGCCTCGCACTTCAAACTTTAGTGTGGTCTGGAGGGGTCTATTTTATGAATTTGCTCTGGAGTGACATATAGCCTGCAAAGAAATTTGAAATGTATAAGCTTGTGACAACTGTTTAGAGAAACTTCCTTCGTCTGCAAACAGCACACATACCATTGGTCATCTAAGATTGACTGACCCAAATCTGCCTCTGACTTTCCCTGGGATCTGGTGTCGTCAATAGGGATGGTGTCAGCGCAAGTCCTGTACATCTTGGACGTGAGATGTTCTCCCCCTGCACTCCCGATGACTGTGGAGAGTGGTACGAATGAGTCTGGTTCTAGTGGGAAGTTTGGCAGATGCGGTCTCAGCGCTGAGCGCAACTGGTTAAGGATAAACTTTTCCATGAAAGTCGCCTCTCTGAATTTCTCGTTTTCCGTAATAATGAAGAGCTGTCCACCGGTGAATAAGTCCCCGTATTTATTGATGTCATATTTAAGAAGGGTTTTTTGCACCAGCTGCTTGCCTGTGAAGGGGATCCAGTTTTTATTAGTAATCGGTAGCTCTGGTGAGTATAGTTTGGGAGACCTCATGAGTCTGATCAGTTTATGCCAGGCCCAGCTGGTGGTGGAGGCCGTTTGTATATTGTTGGAGTCGCGGGGAAAGCCCCGGGGGAGAAGTGTGCTTAAAGAATCAAGGAGGACTAGGTCAGCCTCCGGGTGCAAATACGGGATTCTGGCATCTGGGTGGAACCAGAAATGGGCATAGCTGCACTGAGCTACCAGATGGTATAAATCTTAAATTGGGAGCTCCAAATCCGCCCCTGCTAAATGGAAGTGTCATAACCTCCCATCGTGCCCTGGGTCTCTTACCACCCCAGGTCAGCCTTATAAGGTGGGTGCGCAGTGTCGAGAAGAAGCTGTTTGTAAGCGGTATTGGTATATTATTAAACAGGTAAAGGAATTTCGGAAGTACCACCATTTTAATTAACGCTACTCGACTGGCGATCGATAGGGTAAAGCCGCAGCCATGTTTTGACTTGCTCCTCCAATTTAAGCACCGCTTGGCCATAATTTAGGCAGATTATTTGGGCAGTGTCCAGATGAATATGGATGCCCAGATATTTCGTTGCACCATTCAAGGGGAAATTCACAGTTCCAGCGAGTGGTGCCAGTGGTAAGGGGAAAGATAACTGATTTGTGCCAGTTGATACCCAGCCCGAGAAACATCCTAACCTAATAGTTTTCCTGATCAGGGGTTCGAGATTCGCCTGTGGCTCCCGAACATATAAAATTACATAGTCCTCATATAGAGAGACCAACAAAGGGCCAGTGTGAAACTGAAGGCCTCTCTGCAAGTGTCTGTCCTGAAAGTGTCTGACCAGTGGGTCCCTTGCCAAAATAAATAACAGCAGCGATAACGGGCAGCCCTGTCTGGACCCTCGTGAGAGGGAGAAGGATCAAGACAAGGTGCCGTTAAGGCGGAGTCTGGCAGTTTGACCCAGATACAGAAGAGTAGTGAGGCTGAGAAAACACTTGGGCATACCCATCCTACGCATTACAATAAAAAAGAACGGCCATTCAAGTGAGTCAAAGGCCTTCTCAGTGTCCAGAAGGAGTGCAGCTGTCGGGATTTCGGGGTTAATTCTGTGTAAAACCGCAAACAATGTTCTTAAACTTAACGAAGTGGAGCGATGAGGTACAAATCCTGATTGGGCGGGAGAGACTATTTTATCCAGCAGCAAGGAGAGGTGCAGCGCTATTGTTTTGGCTAGGATTTTGTAATCTAAGTCTAATAGTGATAGCAGCCTCTATGAACTGCACTGCAGAGGGTCCTTCCCAGGTGTAGGGAGTAGGACAATCACAGCTTCTCGTAGCATGGTTGGGAGCTCGCCACGCTCCAAGTCTTCACTGTAGACCTCAAGCAGTTTAGGAGCTAGTTGGTCTTTATAGGTTTTGTAAAAATCGCCCGTGAAGCCGTCATGGTCTGGTGCGGTGAAGCCATTGAAAGCTTTGATCGTGCCTATGATCTCATTGGTGGAATATGGTTCTGCTAAGAAGTCCTGCATGTATTTTTCTGGGTACACCAGGGCTATTTCTGAAAAATAGTCTACCAGAATTGTGCGTGGCTTTGGAAGTGTATAATATGTTGTAATACGTAAGGAATTCATCCTTTAGGATTTTTTCCATTCGGGCCAAGCGTTTGGTGGACTACGCTGCGCCATCTTCGAGGTCCGATGTCCTTCCTTCTACAGTATCCAATCAGCGATCATGGATGTCCAGTCTGGCCCCATGGCGTCCAGCCTCTATTGGAGGGAATCAAATCTGCCATCCAAGGCTTTGGATCCAGCTCTGAGCTCTGTAATGAGGGAAGACTGGGTGGCATTTGGGTGGGATGTGTGGGCCTTGTCCGGCCCACCTTCAGCCATGGTGACATCCTGTTCACTGGTCTTCTCCGTCGGTTTATCAAAAGATAGCAGGCGTAGTTTGGGGTCTTTAAGGCCCATTCCTCCCTGGGTAGTTTCTTTAAGGGCGGTTGTGTTGATGTTCAGGAGTATTCCGGCACTACAGCTAGGTAAAAAGTGGGGCGAAAGGTGGGCCTCACCATCAACCAAACCACGGTACAGAACCAGAGGTATGGCCAGCATCAGCTAGTATGGCCACGGGCAGCCTTGAATAGTCGCGTGAAAGCGCAGAAGGTGTTGGAAAGGCTACAAAATACAGCCGTGTTGTGGGGTCCCTTTATTTTGGAAAAACGCAGAGAGTAAGCCTCTCCTGGTGGCATGTGTACTTGTCTGTGTCCCTCATGATGAACATCAAAGACAGCTGGTGTTTGACTGAGTTTGCTTCCTCACTTTAAAAAGTGACAGATGTCTCCAGGAGCTCTCAAAGGTTGCTCCTGTGTTTCTGGGGGTTCACCGCTTTTGTTTTGCTGTAATCTGCAGCGTGGCTTGGATTCAATGAATACCAATTGCTGAGCACTGAGAGGTGCAGTATTGAAAGAGATGGTGATGTGAGAGCTTTGTACACCAGAGGATCTCCAAGGTCTTTTGGGGCGTCCGGTTCACCTAAAATGGCGGCCGCTGTGCCAGCACTCTTCGGACCAATACAACGGTGCCTGGGCTTCAGTAGATGTGGCCCTCAGTCCGGTGCCCTGCTGCTATCCCCACCGCACGCTGTTGCGTCTGCTGGTGGTGGGCCCCCGGAGCCACGTCTCCCCCCAGTAATGGCGGTCAATTAGCTAGGTAGCTGGCTCTCAGTCTCCCTAGCAGTCCCTGTCACCGCTGGGGCCGCAGGGAGTGTGAATGCCCTCGCGCGTACACTCCGGACAGAGATCCAAGGAACGTCGAGGGAAGTTAGCGGGAGAGGCTGGGGGTTTAGAGGCCGCCGAGCACCGCAGTTACCGAATTTGGAGCCAGGGCGGGGATCTCGACTCTTCCGACTTTGCGCCCGCCATGCACAACTTGAGGCTATGGATCCAGAGGCCGCGCTCGAGGGCAACCAGTATCGGTCTGTTTGGCTCCACCCCCAGCAACAACAGGTTGCCAATGCCGCTGTATTCTGGCATTTTTCGGAGGCGATGGTCACCACAGGTCCTCCACGCCATCCGGGCGACAAGTAATCATGGTTAGTGCTGGGTGGCAGGTGTTGTAGCTGTGACAGAAGGCTCTATGCTGGATTCAGCTTGCGGAGCTTCAGAGCAGGGTGGCTATCTCGGTCGGCTGCCTGGCCACGCCCCTCAGATTTGAATCTTTAGGAGTATGATTCAAAGGAAGGTAACTTCTTTATGGGATGAGATTTTCATGTATATTTGAGTGTTGTCAGCGTAGAGGTGGAAAGGAATCCCAGAGTTTAGGTTCTAGGTAGAGTTTTAAGAGGGTTGAGGAGAGGATCGAGCCTTGACGGACTCCTTGATGTACACTGACTGGTCTCAAGACCGAGTTGCCCATTTTCACAATTTGGGAATGGTTGGTTAGGTATGAGGAGAACAAGTTGAGGACTGTGCCTCGACATTCCATTCATTGTTCAAGAGTGCAAAGGAGGTCCAGATGGTTGACAGTGTTGAATGCAGCAGGAGGACTAGGATGCAAGAGTTACTAGAGTTGAGACGCTATGCAACTTCCAAACACTTTGCCTAAAATGGGAGTGTGGAGACTGGGCGGTAGTTGTTCAAGTTCTCTGGATCGAGCATTTGTTTTTTCAAGAGAGGAGAGTTTTGACCCACTTCTAGTTGTTCTGAAATTAAGGCCCTGTTGGAGAGAGAAGTTGACTATGTTGGTCCATATGGGGAGCACGTGTATGGCAAGGGATTTGGTAATAAAACCTCGACTGGCATCCTGAAGGTAGTTCGAGGGTTTCACTTTGAAGATTGTTTGCTTTAGGTCTGGTTTGGAAATTGGGGAAAAAGAACAACATAAATGCAGTGCCTTGCATGGTAGAATCTCTGTTTTTGGGGAGCCACAGGTGCGTAGCGAGATATGGATGTCTCTAACTTTTTTCATCAAAGAAATCCACATAGTTGTTGCAGCGGGCAACTGATGACTAAGGAGTGAGGTTCTGTGGTTTTCGGGACCGGACTCCATTTTGTTTGCGTTGTTCATAACGCCATTGTGTGTTGCCCTCACGTAGGCCGTGGAGGTAACCAAACGAACAAAGTTGCATGGGCCTCATTGTTCATGTATGCATTAAACAGGCCCTTTTCTGACTTGTGAGTGAACTGCAGGACGCTTACCTCTTTACCTGAAACTGACCCTTCACGAAGCCAATTTCTCTGGCTGATCGTTGTCTGAGATTGCCAATCAATGTTCAGGACCTCGTTAACCTTTATTTCCTTGCACATATCTTATCCTAATCAGCATCTGAATTGTTTCTCTCCTTACGACTCTTCATTACATGGGTAGTGCTTTCAATTATGGGTTTGTCCGGCTTGTGGAAATTGAATTTGGGACAGTCCTAATAATTAACTTTTGGGTTGGGTTACTGTAAATTGGGTTTTTTGTTAATGTGATACTCAGTTAGAAAATGTGTCCGATTGGTCAGAATTTTGCGCAGTGGGTGTACATTTATAATGAGAATATTGTGTATAAAAGGTGATGTCTTGCTCTATTAAATTTGAACAGTTTCTTGAGTTGTACACCGTGTTGTATTACTGAGATTAGTGTTACTAGCTGCAGCTAATAAATTTGATCTCTGACGCCACCTAGAAGTATTCCGTGTCTCTGTTTGCCAAGACAGGAGAACCCGAAGACTTTGGGCGTGTCCCTGGCGCCGCTGGGTTCTAAAACCCGGTTCTTCAGTTGGCGCCCAACGGTGGGGCGACTTCAGCGGTACCGGTCCAAGCCCGAGGATCGTGAGGAGCCATGTGAGGAAATTCTGGAGGAAGGCCGCCACTTCATTGACCCCTGCATGTCGACGTGGACCGAAGGTCTTTTCTGCGAAGCTTCCCGCTTTCCAACAGCTACGAAGGACTGCTGCCCTGACCATTGCCCTGTCTTGGACCCTTGATTGATCCTTTGTAAAGCGAGACGATAGACGGTCTTCTGGTGGCGTGACAGATATTTGGTTAAGTATAAGTGGGTCGCTCCCACGACTTTGTTTTGGTTCTTGGTTTTGATTTGATTTTTGCAAAAATCGAAGCCGAGGGACTCGTATATTTACGAGTGTATCGATAGTTGACAACCCCTTGAAGTTTGAAGCTAGATTAGTGAGCTATAAGATGCCTGGTCTTAGCAAAATTGGGAAATGGTTTAGTTGTGGTTGCAACAGGGATTCCCGATTGGAGGATTCGTGTCCGATACCTCCGGTTGGAACTCCGACTTATGAGCTCTATTCAAAACACGGAGTGGGTCCTATCACTTATAATGAAGTGTGGGTCCTCTATACAAGGAAAGATGGTGTTTTACGATGGCCCCAACATGGTAGTTTTGAAGTAAATGTTTTAGATAATCTGGAAGTTGCGCTATTTAAGAAGAAAGCCCGGCCGGCAATGTTTGACTCTTTCCGCCTTTGGCGAAAGGAAGCCAAACAGCGAGAAATTAAGCAAGCAAAGAGAGATAGGAAAGATAAGAATATGTCAGTACTACAAGCTGCTGGGCAGTTTAAGTCAGATGAGGAAGTTCGAGTGTGTGAAGTTTTAGATAGAAAGCGTTGCATGGCCATAGATAAATGTTATCCGGCCTTGCCGTCTTCTCCTCCGAAAGTGACGTAAGACCCTGAAAAAGATCCTTTGATGTCTCATTTACTGAGATTGCCACCCCCTTATGGGCAGGGTGCTACTGCGCCTCCATTACCCCCGGCTGTTCTACCCTTTGTTGTTCAACCTCCTGCTGTTGTTCAGCCACCCGGTGCTCCACAGATGGTTTTGTCTCCTACTGCGCAACCCACTCTAGGGTCGCAAGCTTTGCTTCCAGCTTTGCCTCAAACTCCTTTCCCTTCTGCTTCTGCATCTCAGACTCCTACTGCTCTTGTTCCTACTTTGTAACAAGATTTTAACTTTCCTGTTTTTACGCCTATTTCTTCTCCTTCTGCTCGAAAACGAATGACAGAAACTGTTGTTAATCTGTTGTCTCCATTGTATGGGCCACTGAGTATGACCCCTGTTTCGGAACGTAAGCAGAGTCGTAGTCATATTCCTAGTTCCGAAGAGCGAGCGGTGTTGGATTTATTGGCTCGTAGATGGTTTTGAAATGCTTCCAGGTATAATTTGCCAGCAGTTATGGATGTTTTCTTTCAGTGGGAGCCGCCTAAGCAAAGGTATGTTTTTGATTTGATGTGTGCTTTTCTGCGGCAGGAATGGGAAGATAATGAGTTGGGTCCGATTCCGCAGGAATTGCTTGATGTTCAGTCAGAGTTTGCTAAAGGGACGATAGTGGAATCTGATGTTACTGATGCTGTAGAGACGCTACTTGCCTTCAGAACTAGACTCCCGTCTCAGCCATTGTACGAACCTGATCCTTCTGTTAGGAGGAAAGTGAAGCAGTATCCTATGAGAGAAGTTCCCCCTGTATGGAGAGAGGCAGTTGCTGCTAATGTTAATTAGGGTATTCAGGCCATAGAGGCCCATTTTCAGCGAGTATGGGTACATGTTCCATGGAAGAGAGCAGAGGTCTTGGCTCTTAAGCAGACCTTACCTGACCCCGTAAGAATCCTGCTGGTTATTACAAGGAGTTGTCCCAGACAGTTGAAGCATGTATTATGAATTTAGCTGACATAGATATGTTGATGGGTAATGTAGTTCCTCAACCTTTGTGGGCAAAGATTCGTCATGAGAGTCATGCGGCATAATTAGGAGATACGTGGGCTAATATTGTTGCTGCAGATGGTCGACAGGTTGGAGGTGCCAAACCTGAGCCTTTAGTTGCAGAATTACCTGGTAGGATTATTAATTTAATGAAAACTACGATGCCTGCTTTACGAGTGAATTGGGACAAGTTAGCAGCATGCAAACAAAAGAAAGACGAGAGTGTGTCTGATTTCTTCACGAGGTTTGAAGAAACGTTTATCGATCATAGTGGTCAGGACATGAGTACGGAAGGTGGTCAAAGGTTGTTCGTGGACAAATTTGTCTTTAATTTGCTTCACGAACTTTCCAATAAGTTAAAGGACTCTGAGAGTTCATGGGCTGTTTCTTCGTCGGCCCAGATATTGGCTACTGCACAATATTATGAGAATAGGGATAAAGATGAGAAGGATAAAGCAGAGAAGAAAACTAAAGATTTAAAAACGAAAGTTCTTTTACAGCAAGCTTATCCGCCTCGTCAGAATCAGCCTCAGTTCCAGCAACCTCCACAGTTTCAGAGATTGTTACAGAAACCTGAGCCTTATGCTCCGCGATTCTTTCCTGGTCCTAATCAGTGTGCTTATTGCAGAGAGGAAGGTCATTTTAAGAATAGTTGCCCGGCTTTGTTACAGCGTGCGAATGGCGTATCTGGTCAGAGAGGTCGTGGTGGTTTCCAGCAAGCTCCTAGGGGTAGGGGACATGGTGTGTTACCCCAGAATGAGCGTTCCTCTTCCCTTCAGAATTCTGCGAATTATTTTGACAGACAGAATGTTCCGAGTGGTCAGTCTGCACAGTACTATGTTGAGAATTATTCTGTTGAGAGTGAGAGTGCTGGTTATAATGATAGTTAGGACAGCCATGGGCAATGAGAGGGAGTAGTATCAGTTCCAGTAGACCAGAGTGGACCTTATGTTGAAGTGACTACATTAGGTGTGGTACAACCTTTTCTTTTGGATACTGGTGCGACAAAGAGTTCTATTATGCACTCTAAACTTCCTGGCGCACCTTTGTCTGGCTTGACCAATGTTTCCGTAGGATTTTCAGGTGCCCCAGTTTGTAACCCGATTTCTAATCCTTTGCCTCTTTCTATTGGCCCTTGTAAATTGGAAACTCCTCTTATTCTAACGACTGGTTGTAATGAGAATCTGTTCGGTTTGGACTTGCTGAAAAGATTGTATGCGACATTACATTGTTCTCCTTCGGGAGTACATCTTACCCTAGGTAAGAAAGTGATTTCTCCGATGTATGTGTCTAAGGATTGTCTTCCACTGGAATTGCGTTCTCTTCCTGATACACTTTGGGCTACAGGTCCTAATGATGTTGGTCTTTTGCAGATTCCACCTTATGTTGTCACCCTCAAATCGAATGCTAGGCTACCTCGTATCCCACAGTATAAAATATCTTGTGATGGCGAGAGAGCTCTATTAGCGATTGTCTATGATCTGGTTGAGAAGGGTGTAGTTGAGGAAACGAGAGGTAATGTGTGTAACAGTCCGGTTTTGCCTGTCCTTAAGCGTACTGATGCTTCTCAGCCACCTGTGTACCGGTTTGTGATTGACCTTCGAGAGGTAAACAAGATTGTGGTGCCACAGTTTCCTGTTGTCCCTGATCTCACTGCTTTGTTGACTCTGATTCCTGCTTCGGCAGCCTGGATTTCTGTTATTGACCTGAAGAGTGCTTTCTTTAGCATTCCGATTGCTGAGGAGAGTAGGGATATTTTTGGCTTCTCTTTAGGAGGACGAAGCTTCCGGTTTAAGAGAGCTCCCCAAGGTTATTGTGAAAGTCCCTCCATCTATAGTCAGGCGTTGAAAACTCAGCTTGATAGCTTTGTGTTGCCTACTGGTGCTACTCTTATCCAGTACGTTGATGATCTGTTGGTTGCTGCTGATGACGAAGAGATTTGTAAAGAGGCTACTCTTTCTTTGTTACGACATTTGTTTGACCTTCATCATAAAGTGTCACCTTCCAAGTTACAGTATTGCCGACAAGAAGTAACCTACTTAGGTCATCTCTTGTCGAAGTAGTGAAGAAGGTTGACCCCAGAACAAATTCAAATGATTGCGCAAATGAGTGTACCATCCACACAGAGAGAAGTGCGTGCTTTCTTAGGTATCACCTCGTATTGTAGACAATGGATCCCTAATTTTTCCCTGCTAGCGAAACCTCTGTTGGCGCTGACTCTTAAAGATACTCCGCATCCTCTCCCTTGGTCTGATGAGTGTCAGAAAAGTTTTTCTGAATTACGTGATGCATTGTGTTCGGCTCCGGTATTGGGTACTCCTGACTACAGTAAACCTTTCACGTTGTATGTTCACGAGAGAGAAGGTTGTGCATTGTCAGTGTTGACTCAACAGTTTGGAGACAAGCAACACCCATGTGCATATTTTTCAGCGACGTTAGATCCGGTAGCTAAAGCGTTGCCGAGCTGTTTGAGAGCTACAGCGGCAGCGGCTGTTTCTATCCGACAATCTGCTGGTTTGGTATTGGATAATACGTTGATTGTGATGGTCCCACATGCAGTGGATACCTTATTGAACAGGACCAAGACACAGCACCTTACTAGTGCACGTCTTTCAGGTTATGAGTTGACACTTTTGGCTAGCCATGTTCACATCAAAAGATGTAATGTGTTGAATCCAGCTACGTTGTTGCCGATCTCTACAGAGACGCATGCTCAAGAACAGCATGATTGTTTTCTTCGTACAGAGGAGGAAACGAAGTCTAGAGTTGACCTAAAAGATACTCCTCTTGAGAATGTTGATGGGACCTTATGGGTAGATGGTTCGTGTTTTAAACTTCCGAATGGTGAAACGACTACAGCATATGCCGTCACAACTTTACACACAGTTGTTGAGACAGCACGCATAGCACAGAATTCTGCGCAAGCAGCAGAGTTGATTGCATTGACACGAGCGTGTGTGTTGTCAGAAGGAAAGCGAGTGAATGTGTATACTGATAGTCAGTATGTGTTTGGTGTTGCCCATAGTTTTGGACATTTGTGAAGAGAGAGAGCATTCCTTACTTCCCATGGCACAAAAAATCAGCATGGGCAGTTAGTGAATGAACTTTTGGAATCTCTTGCTCTCCCAAAGCAGATTGCAATTGTGAAGTGTAGTTTGCATAAGAAAGTTGTGGGCGATGTAGGTCGAGGGAATGCGTTTGCGGATGAAGTTGCGAAAGACATGATGAGCCGTATGTATGTGGGAGGTCCTGCAAGATGGGTTGTGGAAAGTGGAATGTGTGAAGACACAATAGAAAGTGTGAAGATGACTCAGGCTGAAGCTACGGAAAAAGAAGTGAGTACATGGAGAGAAAGTACGGGTATGTTGGATTCGGTTGTTGGGTTGAGTTGTCAGAACACCAGCGATGATTGTTGCGTGATGCGTATGTGCTCCCAGTGGTTACTATGGCTCATGGAATGGCTCACATTAGTTCGAAGGGAATATGTAAGTTGTTGGCTCCAGTATGGCAGAATGCTGGAATTCCGAAATGTGCTGAGAATGTTGTGAAGCATTGCATGATTTGTCTGAAGTATAATCCTGGCAAGGGAACTCCAACTCCAGCTGGTCATTTTGCTCCTCCGACGTATCCATTTGAAGTGATACAGCTAGATTACATTCACATGGAGAGATGCAACAATCTGAAGTATGTCCTTGTGGTTGTTTGCGCCTTTTCCGGGTGGATAGAGGCCTACCCCCTAAAGTATAATAATGCCTTATCTACAGCTAAGGTTTTGCTCAAAGAGTATTTTCCTAGATTTGGTTTGCCGAGAATTGTATGGTCGGACAATGGGAGTTAATTTGTGGGTCGAGTCATGAAGAAAGTGTGTATTGGACTAGGGATAAATCAGAAGTTCCACGCTGCGAATCACCCCCAGTCAGCAGGTCTTGTCGAATGCTATAACGGCACATTAAAGCTGAAACTCGCTAAGATTCAAGCGAGCACTGGTCTTACATGGCCGGATGCCTTGCCGTTGGCTCTTTTGTCAACAAGGACGACAGTGCATTGTCGTGTGGGACTTAGCCCATACAAAATAGTTTTTGGTCGTCCAGGGAATGTTTGGGGTGTGCCTCATCCTAAAAAATACAGTGACCTTGAGTACCCTATGTTGGTGGATTACTTACATGACTTGACTGCTAAATTACGTGTTCTCCACCAACAGGTCTATGACAGTTTGCCGACAGCTACTGCAGATCCAGGGCACACGATCCAACCTGGTGATTTTATCTTGACGAAGATTTTTTAGCGATCCAAGAATTTGGAGCCGAGATGGACTGGTCCCTATTTGGTATTGCTGGCCACTAGAACTGCTGTTAGAGTAGCTGGTAAAAAGAACTGGGTGCATGCCACCCATACGAAAAAAGTTCTGTTGCCCTTACCGTATGATAAGTGGGTGAGGGATGGAGTAGCTGACTTAGATTGTGAGAGAGTTCCTAGATTTGTGCCTTTTAGTGATGCTCATTTGACATGGACACGATCAGAGCGCGAGGATGATGATGTTCTGCAAGCTGCTGTGCCTCCTCGTCTCTGAGACTCGACACGACGAATCCGGAACTCCTCTTTAAGAATCAGACTGTGCCTGGCAAAGAGCGCTACAATCTGAGATCGAAAAAGGACGTTTGAAATGGACAAATAAATCTGAATTTTTTAATATAGTGAATTACACCTTGTCAGATCAAGAGACTTTTTTTTACTTTTTCGAGTCACCATCCGGACTCAGCTGCAGGGTCACGGTATAAGTTCTTAAGGGGTGAGCCGCGTATTGACACAAGGTCTGTGGTTTAGGGTCGTTAGTACGATCTTGACGCACACTTAAGTGAAGAAGGAAAATTGCCGTGAGCAGCACGTTAGAGGATGGAGTATTTTGAGTCCGACAAGGGTATTAAAAGAGTCGATTTCAGAATGCAAATATGTATTTTGGTTCGTAGCAAATGTTTTTTAATAATGTGTTTTCGTATGCTTTTGAACATTACATTAGTTTGTGTGGGTTGGATTTTCTATGCATCACAACAGACGCTTGCATCTACCTCCCAACCTACTCTTTCTTTTCCTACTGTTTCTCCACATGAGTTTCATACGTTGCCTGAACATGAACAGACACGAAGATTAGAATTTGTGAACAATTCGTTTATACAGATGTTACATCAGCATCAGCTAGTTGTAAATACCACGAATTGTTGGGTGTGTGGTCTTATGCCGCATACGACTGATAAGGGAATGCCATATTTGGTTTTGCCTTTTTCGCCTAATGGGTCAGTATGGGCACTCCAATCAATGTTTATCTATGCGAATGAAGCATCAGCTGTACGTTCTGTCAAACATAATGCGAATAATAATGCTCTGACACAGGGAATAGTAGATATGGTCAGAGATATTGATGCATATAATGCTATCCCTAAAGATGAGGTACGAGCATATGTTGGTTGGAACAAGACGAGATATAGCATTAGTCTGACAGAGAAAGAGAGACAGAAAAGGTCTCCTCCTATTTGGATTGTACCCCACCGAGGTCATCTTTGTGTGCAAGGCAATGGTCAGAATCCGAGAGCTCAGTTTGGTAAGAGTGTGTGCGTTCACACCTATGTCTATACGTCCCAGAAATCACCACCGTTCGTGCCAGCTAAAGGCACGTATTTTGTTTGTTATGATAGAGCATATACATGGTTGCCTTCTGACTTTTCAGGCACATGTTATGTGGCATTTTTGCTTCCCCCTACATACACAGCTGCTTTCAACTACCATAAGACAAGATATGGTAGAGGTGTTATTGATGCAAAAGGCACTGCCGCACAAGAAGTTGGAGACTTCTTTAAGGGTTTCCTGCCCTTTTGAGGTCCTATGGCTAATGGTAGGACAATTCGTCAGCTTACGAGAGTGGTCGAGGCCACTATAAATGAGACTGCAGGTGCTCTTAGTAATATTACAGCTGAGCTTCAAGCGGATCGCCTTGTGACATTACAGAACCGCTTTGCTTTAGATATTATACTTGCAGATAGAGGTGGAGTATGTAAATTGATCGGGTCTAGTTGCTGCGTTTTTATTCTAGATAACGCCCCGACAGTGTACCAAGCCATCTTGAGGTTACATAACTCCGCTGAGTCTATACATGTAGATGAAGGGAACTGGTCATTGATAGAATGGTTTTGGGAACTGCTGTCCAAATGGGGATGGAAGATTCTGATGTTTCTTGTTATGGCTTTAGCGATCCTTTTCTCGTGTTGCTTATGCATCCAGTGTGGTCCTGCCATTTGTGGCCTTGGTGCTACGATCTGTGTGAGAAGACCTGTCCCGAGAGAAGTGAAGGATAATAAGATGATGTTACAGCAACACCTTGATGACCTGATGACAATAGATATAGACCTGGATTCAGATTGACGTGAGTTTAGGTCATTGCCTACGTAATGGCAAAAGGAGGGTATAAGGTTCCGTGGTTTTCGGGACCGGAATCCATTTTGTTTGCGTTGTTCATAACGCCATTTTGTGTTGCCCTCACGTAGGCCGTGGAGGTAAATGTAAAAAAAAAAAAACTAACGAACAAAGTTGCATGGGCCTCATTGTTCATGTATGCATTAAACAGGCCCTTTTCTGGCTTGTGAGTGAACTGCAGGACGCTGACCTCTTCACCTGAAACTGACCCTTCACGAAGCCAATTTCTCTGGCTGATCGTTGTCTGAGATTGCCAATCAATGTTCAGGACCTCGTTAACCTTTAGTTTCCTTGCACATATCTTATCCTAATCAGCATCTGAATTGTTTCTTTCCTTACGACTTTTCATTACATGGGAAGTGCTTTCAATTATGGGTTTGTCCGGCTTGTGGAAATTGAATTTGGGACAGTCCTAATAATTAACTTTTGGGTTGGGTTACTGTAAATTGGGTTTTTTGTTAATGTGATAATCAGTTAGAAAATGTGTCCTATTGGTCAGAATTTTGCGCAGTGGGTGTACATTTATAATGAGAATATTGTGTATAAAAGGTGATGTCTTGCTCTATGAAATTTGAACAGTTTCTTGAGTTGTACACCGTGTTGTATTGCTGAGATTACTGTTACTAGCTGCAGCTAATAAATTTGATCTCTAATGCCACCTAGAAGTATTCCGTGTCTCTGTTTGCCAAGACAGGAGAACCCGAAGACTTTGGGCGTGTCCCTGGCGCCGCTGGGTTTTAAAACCCGGTTCTTCAGGAGCTAAAGTGGTGGAGGAGTTTGTGGTCTGTGCAAGAACCTCGAAGAAGCTTTTTGGTCTGTTATTTTCAGAATTCACAAGTGCTCTGATATGGGAGGATTTGGCTCTGAGGATTCAGTCATTGTATTTTTTTCGCGCTTTGTGAATTTGTTCATACTTAGGCGAGAGGGTGCTAGCCTCCATTCTTTCTCACATTTTCTTATAAGCTTTCTTTCTTCGTAAACTTCTTTGGAGAACCAAGGCCTAGAGGGGTTTGGTCTGGATAATTTGCACTTTTTGGGTGCACATGTGTTGGTAAGGTACTCCATGCAGTTTTTGCACTTGTCGGTGGCCCCATTAATGTCAAGGTAAGGTGTAATCGAAATTAGGGTAGGGTAGGGCAGGCTATGACGGCTATGGCTTCACTATCAAGGTATGGTATGTCCCTGAACCATATTTTCTCTTTCTTGGGTTGCCCGTATGTTTTGATATAAGAGTCGTATAGGCAGAATGGGATCTTCTTGTGGGCAGACCCTTCGACTGGAATGGGGTCTTATGAATGTAGGTAGAGGGAATTGGAGATTATCAGATACAGAATGGCGCCTTTGTGGTGTGTGGGTTTATGGCAGTGTTTTTGGAGATCATTATCTTTGAGAAAGGAGGTAAAAGTGTCCACATAGCTGTTACCCTTGTTTCACCAATGGATGTCAAAGTCTACAAGGAAGATAGTGTTGTCGGAGCAAAAAAATTGAGAGGTGAAGAGATCCATGCATTCCTCAATGAAGGAATTATTTTGACCAGGTGGATGGTAAATCACATTCAGGCTGATGTAGTGGCAGTGGGCATTTTCACAGACATGCCTTCAAAAGTCTGAAACTGATCCGTTGAAAGGGTCATGCATCCCAGGAAGTTTCTGTGAATAAGTGTGAGAACCCCGCCTTGTCTATATTCCCGGTTGCGACACTGAATGGAATAATTGGATGGAAGTAGAAGGTCCAAAGCATGGTTAGATGAGTCGTTGAGACGCTTTTCAGTGAGGATCAGGATATCAAGATTAATGGCCCGTATCAAGTCTGATATCTCTAGACAGTGTTTGACTGCAGGCCGACAATTGTGTAGCATGCAGTTCAGGAAGTAGCTGTTATCGTTCTGACTTGGCTGTTCAGGGAGGAACGTTTAGATTAGTATCAAGATTCGAGGGGATGATCATGCACAGGATGGTGTGTGTGAGTTTGACTGGGGTATGATATGGTGGTAGAAATTGGGCAGCCCACTGCGGGAAGGGTGGAAATTTGATTTGCTTAACTCTCTAGGAGACAGGATAGGACTGAGTTGTCGAGGGGAGATTGTGTCAATTTGCGTCTGGGTAGATGGCAGTCTCTCGCCATGCTGGACGGTTTGTAGGGGAGGGTCGGCATGGCGTTATGTGGGAAGCAGCGCGAGGACAGACAGATGCTTAGATGTGGGCAGAGAAGAGGGTGGAGGAGGTGGCCAAAGGGGAAATTAATGGTTTGTGGGAGGTTGGAAATGAAAGGTGTGGAGCTGGTCTGTGGGGGGGGGAGTGGGTGTTCAAGGTCTGCTCTTGGTGGTAAGCAGTGGCTTGATGGGGGTTGTCTGGCTGGACTATAAGGGGTGGAGAGGAGGTGGGAGTGTTAGGGATGTGTTGTTCTTAAAAATACATAAGATCAGCATGTTTGTTTGACAACATAAACTAGGGGATTGGTGCCAAGACTGGTTCCGAGCAACCCCATATGATATGTCAGCCTATAGACCAGCTAGCTCACAGTGCCACCATAAGTCCCCTAACCTTACCAAGGAGCGAATAGTTTCTGGCAATCATCGAACAAGACAACCCTTGACCCTTCAGGGATCGTGGAAACAGTACAGTACTTTTCACTGAGTCAATCGTGCTCACTCAGTCTCAGAGAGGTACACACAATAAATGTTGGGGACATTTTTAAAAAGCATTTATTGAACCAGCATCATTCTAGTATAAAACGTTTGCTGCAGCAATCATGAGACAGAAGCAAATGTAAAATATTACAAGCACTAACAGAGTAAATAGAAGGTAGAATTCTACCATGGTGCTAAAACAGTGAATATATGCAGGCATATAAACATGACAGTAATCAAGCGTACTCCTACGATGCTGACCCTACCTAAGTGTACCTAAATGTACCTAGCATGTATGTGGGGTGTAACGCCAAGAATCCCCTAGAAAACAGCCAGCCCCATTAACTGATGGAAGAGAATGAAAGACCCTGTCTTGGTCTCGAGTTGTACACACCGCAGGGGATGTCAGACTGCTGCGTGTTGAAGCTTCAGTAGGTTGGGACCTCAGTGTCTTGTGTCAGCATGGAAGCATCTCCTCTGTTTATCTAGTGAATGTATGGTTCTTTTATACCATAAAGATAGCCTTGAGTTCTTACCACAATTGATATGTTCTGAGCATGATTATGTAAATGAGCCTAAATCAATACTTGCAATTATGCAAAGTAGTTCTGTCGCCCTAGGATGAAGATGCCCATGACTTTTATACAGAGGATGATAATCCTGTTATGTACGTCATGTGCGGGAGACTTTTCTAAGAATCCTCATGCATAATAAATGAGGGTAGTTTCAAGGAAACTGATGGCCATTTATTGAGCACATAACTGATTAAAAGGTCAGTGCTAGAACCGCTATGCAGAGCAAGGTAGGACAAATGTAGGTGAAAGGCTGTTTAGCTATTTAGGCCTAGGTTGGGAGACATAACTGATGGCCGGAGTAGGAGAGTGTGGGGCATCGTTGGAGGGTTTGAGGGTGAGATAAATCAAGTTGATCGTGGCAGGATTGTGTCGTTGGCTCGGGACATAATTTTCTCTTTGCGGATGGAGATAGAAAGGTTGACCGGGAGGCCAAAGGGGGAAAAGCATTTGAGTTGGCAACCAAAGGGTATGTTAGAGAGAGAGAAGGATGTGAGAAAATTGCTTAACAACCTGATCTATAGGTAAGTGTTGTGTGTGAAGAAGAGGAGTTCAGTTTTGAGGGTGCATTTGCTTTGGCAATGGTATTGGTCTTTGAAGAGGGCTTCCGGGTGGTCTCTCAAGGTCCTATTATTCAGATTTTTCATTGCTTATTTGGAAAGATTCAGGAGGTAATTGATCTTGAAAGTGTTGGTGCCAGACATGATAAGGCAAGATGGGGGTGAGCTGGAGTCAACAAGCGTCACTGTCATGTTGGAGGCTGATACCAGATAAGAAGTAACAGGTACGATTTAGAATCATTGCTAGGGTAAAGAAGGGCATCATGCAGTCGTCCACAGCCTTTTGAAGCACACTGCGTTTTTAGGGGTACAGGGACATAACCGCAATGTCATCGGTATGTTGATCTTGTGGGAAAGGATGGATTTTTGAAGTTGGTTGGGATGGTTTTGTTGGGTCAGATGGCAGGACATTGAAGGCCAAGGTTATCAGGATGGCTTCTGTAATTTGTAACTCACCAGAGGATAAGATCATATCCATTTCAAGATGGCAGTCATTTTGTGAAGGAATAAAGTCCTATTTTCATTGCAGTGATTTTCAAATGGGAGTTACTGGCATAAAATGGGCATTACTAGGGATAACTTTACCCCTTTAAAGATGGCTGCCTTTTTGAGGAAGATCATAGTCTTCTTACTATTACTGATAATAAGTGGGTGATCCACACATATGGAATTCTAGGCTCACTTGTTGGAAATGTTAGTAGCCGAATGGACTTTGTCTTCCATCACAAGAACATTTTTATATTTTCAAGACTTAAATAGTACTACATAGGTAAAATTGTTCCTGACACTGTTAGAAGAGAGGTATAATAGTGAGTGGGAATACCCACATTTTAAACATTCTGGCAGTTACCCTGTAGCTTTCACTAAATGCAAGAAATCCATGCAGTGACCATGTTTTGTGCCTGACCCTCATAGCGATCAATCTTGAGCTCTCGTGTTCAGGCAATGTGAGTTATCTGTTGTTATAAACCAGGTCGCCTGGGAACACAGACAAAATTGTGGTCACCAGAAAGTTCCTCAGCAGGAGTGTTAAAAATGTCCAGCAACAGTAGATTACATGGGAAAACATTAAAAAACAGGAGGGTTCTGCAACCGTGTTGCAGAGGGTGCGGTTCCCTTGTTGGAAAGGGGTGACGGGTCAAACATTTTAATAAAGGATCGGTGACAAACCCTGGCAAACAGTCTTAGAAAGATAAGGTCTATAGACTGTGGCTCACTGGAGAAGTTGGACAGGTACACAACATTGGTGAGAGAACATTATCCATGCCAGCGGCCATCTTATCTAGATTGATGCAGGTTTCCAAAATATCAATAAAAATCAGTCTTGGAGGAGTACATTTCTTTGAAGGCTCACAACCCTCCCTGATATTGGTATAATTGTTCCAAACTAAAATTAAAAGGACAAAAAATCATCCTAAATCGCTCTTAATCATAATGTACAGTTTTAGAAAGATTCCAGCCCATTCTTATGCGCAAGTGATATTTAATATTGCCATGACAGTACGACTGTCTGCTGGACCTCTTATTACCACTTTAAAATACACACCCAGAGGACTATTTCTTTTTCACTTCATGCTATTGGCTGTTTGGTATATCATTCCATCATCTATGACCTGTTTGCTTTGCACTGCATGGGGGGCTATTTTACATTTTGAAAGTACACTGATGCATCACAAAATCAATTCTTTATGACATAGATGCATTCTATACAGAAAGTAGTATTTAAAAAAATATATTTTATCTCCTTGATATTGTGCTGACAAGGCAACCCAAACACAGCACATACTGCATATACAATTCATAAATAAATTTTCTATAATAACCAAATAACCACATGCAAAAAACTATTAATTAAAACACTAAAATGACCGTGAATTATTCATGAATCTTTCACCCTTCTCTGATCATTCTATCACACATAAAATGTAATAAAAGTTCGCACATAATCAATCTAACATTTGAAAATACCTATTTTAAAACCAACCCAGTCCATTTTTCTAGCTAATTGAATACAATAGCAAAGATTTTCCTATCCTATAGCATAGTCTCATAGCATTACAGTCTAGGGGCCAGATGTATTAATATTGGATTTTGCGATTCCATAATAGCAAATTTTACCTATTCACTATTATGGAATTGCAAAATGCAATATATGTAGGTTTCTCAATAATAATTGAGATTCCTACATATTCCTTATTTGTGAGTCGCAAACTGTGAGTCGTAAATAAGGAATAGCTTCCCATTCATTCCTATGGGCCTAGAGTCCCATAGGAAAGAATGGAAATTGCATTCACAATTTGTGAGTAGCCAATAGGTACTCGCAAATTGTATGTACGCCACATGGCCCCAAGAGAAATGCAAAAAAGTGAATTTTTCTTGGAATTCGCAAATTACCACCAACTTGGAGTTGATGGCAATTTGCGATTCCTTAAAGCCAGATCGCAATTTTTGTTTTGCTTCCTGCATTACATTTAAGGAATCGCAAATTGTGACTCCTTAAATGCATTCGCAAAATAGGCAATCACAAAAATTACGATTCCCTATTTTGCAAATGCCTTTTGGGGGTTTCACATCCCAAAAGGCTTTTTCCTGTTCGCAAACGGGCCGATTCTGCGAATTGGCCCGTTTGGGAACGGGAAAACACTTGATACATCTAGCCCAAGCAATGTTTTAAAAAAATGGCAAATTGGCATACATACATTTAAAACTCTAAAAATCAGGAGTGACAAACATATCTTCTCCGTAGCAAAAATTCTGCAAAAACAATTAGGTTACCTAAAGTCAACAGAAAGAGTTTACAACAAGCATTGGCAGTTGGGTTTGTCATTGTTTTACTTGTTGTTCAGCAGTTGATCTGCTGTCCAACATAGCTTAAAGTAAAAACAAAAAAACAAAAAAACGCTCTGACATGGGTAATGTGGCCGCATCATAGTGCTTGTTTTAAAACTGTGTGATAGCGCTTTTAAAAAATAACTTTCAGTTTAACTGCTGTGTAACATGAAAAAAACACTGACAAAGCTAAAAGCCTTTTCATAGGTGAAATATGTTAGCTTTGCCATTGCTTGTTTTTCTTTTTAGTAGGACCACGCTGCTTTCGCTGCTTACATTACACGTGACAGTGGACCGTGGCAGAAGAATGCATTGCTAGGAGTTATGTCAGGCCCTTTGTTTTAAACTCCCCAGAGAAGCGCTTTCTGCACCACTGTTCCTGTTTGAACCGGACTACAAATAGCACTAGGCTATGGTTGTTGCATGTCTCTGCAAGGAGTTCATCCGGTGCTTCTGGTAGAAAGGGGAAAAGAAAACTATAAGTTCAAACGTGAAAAGGAAAAGTCAGGTCTGGAGGAGCTGTTCAAACCTATCACAGACACGTAACATGTGTGGCACATATTTTTGCAGAATACTGATTTAATGTGCGCCATTTTAAAGAGAGTGCACAAATCACGCTTTTAACCAAACATCCTAGACTTTAAAAAGAGAACATCACTATATATAATAAAAGCGTGCTCTGGGAAAATGTGCCCTTACACTTTTCATTGGAGGACGTCATCTAGGATAAGTGGGGAGGGGGTGAGGGGTAAGGGAGACGTATGCAAGGATGAAGCGGGGTGGTGGGAGGGAAGGGCATGTAACAAAATCAGGAGGCAAATGGGAGGGACGGGACAGTGTTTTAAACGCATGCACTCTTATGTAGTGCTAGTTTAAAACATTTTAAAAAGTACCTCTGCAAGTTGGCAGCCAGTGGAAGGACACTGGGCGCAGGTAGAAAACAGTACTTCGTCCGGGCGACCTTCAGCAAAGACCGGAAAAATTGAAGAGGAAGAACTGAAGAGAGAGGGGAAGAAGGAGGCGCTGCTCAATGAGAAGCAAGAAAAAGAGAGCCAACGAATGGTAAGTAAAGGTAATATTGTTCGGGCTTGAACCCCTTTTTTAGTTTTTTAAAAATTTTACAAGAGATTTCGCAAGCACAGGCATGTGCTCTCTCTTCATGCTATTGGCTGTTTGGTATATCATTCCACCGTATATGACCTGCTTGCTTTGCACTGCATGGGGGACTATTTTACGTTTTAAAAGTACACTGATGATTAACACAATCAATTCTTTATCGCATAGATGCATTCTGTACAGAAAGCAAGTGCTGTGCTGGAAAAATCTAACAAGGACACAGAGGTGTAGCCATTCAAACATGATTGGGGATCCTCCAATGTATAAAGGCTGGCACCTGGCTGAGCCTGACCACCTTCTATTAATATTAATCTTACTTTCGCACAGGTTTTTTTTATTTTTATAATATTAAAACAGGGCATACAAAATTAGAAAGGAACAATAAGAAGAATAAAACAAGCATTGGAAATGCAATAGGTCTCGCATTTGTTAGAGTTAGAGCTATTGGCATTGTAAATGGTAATGTCTTTTACCTATGTGTTAGGGAGTGTATGAATGTGGTGTGTACTGGAATTATGTGAGAGGGATTGGATTAGTTAGTTATGGTATTGTGTGGCGTGGAGTTGTGCTGTGGAATTATGTGGCATGGTGTGATGTAGAATTATGTGGATATTAATTATATGGTATTGCATGTTTTGGAATTATGTGGAGTGGGATTGTGTGTTCTGGAGTGTAATGATAAGGAATGGTATTTTGTGTTGTGGAGTGGTATGTGGTATGTTAACCAAACATCCTAGACTTTAAAAAGAGAACATCACTATATATAATAAAAGCGTGCTCTGGGAAAATGTGCCCTTACACTTTTCATTGGAGGACGTCATCTAGGATAAGTGGGGAGGGGGTGAGGGGTAAGGGAGACGTATGCAAGGATGAAGCGGGGTGGTGGGAGGGAAGGGCATGTAACAAAATCAGGAGGCAAATGGGAGGGATGGGACAGTGTTTTAAACGCATGCACTCTTATGTAGTGCTAGTTTAAAACATTTTAAAAAGTACCTCTGCAAGTTGGCAGCCAGTGGAAGGACACTGGGCGCAGGTAGAAAACAGTACTTCGTCCGACCTTCAGCAAAGACCGGAAAAATTGAAGAGGAAGAACTGAAGAGAGAGGGGAAGAAGGAGGCGCTGCTCAATGAGAAGCAAGAAAAAGAGAGCCAACGAATGGTAAGTAAAGGTAATATTGTTCGGGCTTGAACCCCTTTTTTAGTTTTTTAAATTTTTTACAAGAGATTTCGCAAGCACAGGCATGTGCTCTCTCTTCATGCTATTGGCTGTTTGGTATATCATTCCACCGTATATGACCTGCTTGCTTTGCACTGCATGGGGGACTATTTTAAGTTTTAAAAGTACACTGATGATTAACACAATCAATTCTTTATCGCATAGGTGCATTCTGTACAGAAAGCAAGTGCTGTGCTGGAAAAATCTAACAAGGACACAGAGGTGTAGCCATTCAAACATGATTGGGGATCCTCCAATGTATAAAGGCTGGCACCTGGCTGAGCCTGACCACCTTCTATTAATATTAATCTTACTTTCGCACAGGTTTTTTTTAGTTTTATAATATTAAAACAGGGCATACAAAATTAGAAAGGAACAATAAGAAGAATAAAACAAGCATTGGAAATGCAATAGGTCTCGCATTTGTTAGAGTTAGAGCTATTGGCATTGTAAATGGTAATGTCTTTTACCTATGTGTTAGGGAGTGTATGAATGTGGTGTGTACTGGAATTATGTGAGAGGGATTGGATTAGTTAGTTATGGTATTGTGTGGCGTGGAGTTGTGCTGTGGAATTATGTGGCATGGTGTGATGTAGAATTATGTGGATATTAATTATATGGTATTGCATGTTTTGGAATTATGTGGAGTGGGATTGTGTGTTCTGGAGTGTAATGATAAGGAATGGTATTTTGTGTTGTGGAGTGGTATGTAGTGGAGTTTAATTATGTGGTGTGCAGTTGAATGTTGTGGCAGGATGTGGAATTGTGTGGAGTGTACTGGATGTATTTGTTGTGTTGTGTAATTGTATTGCTGAGTTGTAATATGTGGTTTGGTGTCCAATTATGTGGCGTGGATTGGAAATGTGTGGAGTTGAATTGTGGGGTATGGAAATGTGTGGATAGCTTTGCGTTTAGTGGAGTGCATGTATGTGATGTGGATTGAAATTATGTGGGTTGGATTGGAATTGTTTGTTGTGTAAATGTGTGGCATGGAATGTGTGGTGTTGAGTTACGTGTAATGGAATTATGTGGCATGGCATGCAGTAGTATTATGTGTATAGTAATTATATGGATTATATAGTAATTATATGAATTATGTGGAGTGGGATTGTGTGTTATGGAGTAAGTAGTTGAGGGAATATGGTGCCATTGAGGGAATAGTTTCTGTCGAGGGAATATGGTACCAATTAAAGAATACTGTGCATTGAAGGAATAGTGTGGGCTGAGGGAATATGGTTGCATGGAGGGAACAGTGTGTGTATCGAAGAAATGGGGTGCCATTAAGGGAATAGCGTTAAGGGGGTGCGGTTGCATTGAGGGAACAGTGTGCGTTGAGGGAATAGTGTGAGTTGAGGGAATATGATACCATTTAGAGAATACTGTACATTGAGGGAATAGAGTGCATTGAGGGATTACGGTGCTATTGAGGGAATAGGGTGCCATTAAGGGAATAGTCTTAGTTGAGGAAATAGCGTGTCATCAGTGGAGGAAGGTGCCTTGGGCTGAATGAGGTGCCTTGGAAGGAAGAGGAGCCTTGCTAAAAGCCAGCTGCTTTGGGGTAAAGGGGCGCCTTGGAAGAAGTACAGCGCCTTGTAGGATACCATGCCTCCCTTGGAGGAACGAGGCGTTTTCTAAAGAATAGGAGGTACAGGTAGAAAAAGGCGCTTCTGAAGGGGCCAAGTGTCTTGGGGCGGGGAAGGTTTGAATTACCTCGGAACGAACATGCTCTCGTAGATGGGATGCGGTACTCAATGAGGGAGCATTGTTGGAGGAATTTGGTACTCACAGTGGCACTTTGAGCGGAATGCAGTACTGAAGGGAAGACTCTCCTGGAGGGAATGGCGTGAGTCAGAGGGAAGCAGCTAGCTTCAAAGGAATGATACGATTTGAAGTGAGGCGCATAGAAATGAATGATATGCTCCGAAAGTAATGATGCGCCTTGAATGAGGCGCCTGGAAAGGAAAAATGCTGTGCCTTGACAGGGACGATGCGGCTTGAAAGGAATGCTGTGCGGATTGTTGCGCCTGAAATGTTACGTCTTGAATGGAACTATGCGCCTTGAGAGAGATGATGTGCCTCAGTCGGGGTGATGTGCCTTGAAGTGAAGGATCTTCTGTGATAGGAAGAATGTGCTTTGAATGATGCGTCTCAAAACCAACTATGTGCCTTTATGCAGGATGGCGTTTGAGACTGGTTGGCACAGCTGCTCTTGCCTCCCCTACTGAGTAGTGGGGAAGGGAGAGGGGGTGTGCATGAGAAGGAAACAGCGGGGATAAAACAACACAGACAAGTTGCGCCCAAAATCACTGCGGCTTGGTTAATAAATGCAAATTAAACGCACTCCATGAGTAGTTACGTGACTAATAATAAAAAAACAAAGTGCTTACCCACTAATTCGGGCGCCGCTCTCCGAATGGAAGTAAAAAAATAAATAAATAAACAAAGCGCTGGGTGCACATACAACTTAGAACATCACGCTTCACAGTCGGAATTACAACAAGGGTGCCGTGATTAATTTGGGGACGTCTTTCTAAACAATGAGGTGTGCATATGGAGGCGGCAAATTGGGTGCGCGTTAACTTTTGCAGCACTTTAAATCCTTGGTTTCTCTTCTGCCCTTAAACTAAATAGCCTGCTTTATTAAATGCCTCCTTTTCCGCGTTCTGCATCAGTCATGCACGCACTTGACAAACTTGATTTTTGAGTACAGTTAGCCTGCGAGAAACGGAAAAGACGCAGTTCTAGCGAGGGCATCGGAAATGCCAGAGAGGCAGGAACTGTTCAGGGGGAAATATGGCAGCCTGTTAACAGATTGTGAGAGGGGCTGTTAAATTGTCTTGTCTGGAACGAGGGTTAACACTTAAGAAGTGCAACGCAAGAGGAGTTGGACTAGTCTGCCAAAGTGCAGACCGCGTTTAAAACGGGAGTGACGCGGGAAGCTGCTTTCTGACCCCCCCATGCTAGCTTGCCAAGTCTGCGGCTCCGTTAATGAAAGGGAGTATGAGATGTGCGCGCGCATCCAGGGTCAACATCCAGGGTTCGAGGAACGCCGACATCATAAGCAACAAGCATTGGCCACGCAGCAGTGAAAGCGATGCGGCTGTGAAAGTGAAAGCGACTGCAGCTGTTTTCAAGCACACACAGGCTTGTGGCACCATCCACATTGCGGTAGCGAGCAACAGCCAATTAGCATGTGCGCCGATGCTCGCTCCTGCAAGGTGGATGCCGCCACAAGCACGAGTATGTGCTACCAAAAACAGCAGAGCGACGGCTAAAAGTCCTCCTAAGCAGCGCATGCGCGCTGCATAGGCGAGACCTAAAAAGGGTTCACTATACAAAACCCAGCATGGTTCGGCGAATTGTATACATCAATAACAAATGTTGCGACAATATCAATAAGGAAGATAATGATATCAATTAAAAGAAAGTTTATTACAATGCTCTATCGATAGGGTATCTTAGACATAGTCAAAGAGAGAGTTCATAAGGGAGAGGTGTGTATGGAAGGTAGCGGGTAGCTGTTCAGTTGGAGTCATTGGATTCTAAGGAAAGTAAATAATCTCTCAGGGGCTGCCAGACATCTCTTGAGGCCTTGAGGTTCACAGCTGTTACTGTGCATAGTCCTCACTAATCTTATAGCAATGTGACATACTGTGTAGCCATCCCGTTACCCCAGTGTAATGCTAATTCACGATTTGCAAGAAGGAGCGCAATAGAGACAAACCTGTGAGCAGATTTAGATATACCATGTGTGTATCCCAGGAGGGCCATCGCGGTGTCCGGCATGATGGTGGCGTCAATCATCAAGGAGAGGAGGGAGAAAATAGAGTGCCGGATCGGACAATATATGGGCACATTCAGGTTAAGTGCCCAAAGTTGGCACCTGGGGCATGGCACTTTGGGCAATTTGTGGAATGCGTGGAATCAAAATGTGCAATGTCGGTGGGGGTTACGTAAGCCCTGTGTAGGAACTTGAAGTAAAAAAAAATAAAAAATTGAGTACAGAAGTTTGTGCCTGTGATTAACAGAGACAAGCTTCTTTAGAGAACAGCAATAAGACCATTCCTTATAGGTCAATGAATGACCCAGGCCATTGCCTCAGGCCTGTCTTACTCTTTTAGTGGAGTCAGGTTGCAGGGATATACTGCACGGTATAGTCTAGAAACAAGCCTGTCCCCATCTGTGTTGGATATGAGTAATGTCAGTGGGGGGAAATCCTCAAGGGCAAGGGGATACATGGGGATGCGTGAGGGCAACTTGTTATGGAAATGCCGTAGAAATAAATGATCCATGTATGAGGCGTAATGGAAACAGATGTTGTCGGTGTGTGTAAGAACATGGCCACCAGAGAACACGTGTCTGATGGTATATAGGCCATGTTGCATTAGTGTGTGTTTGACAATTTTCTTGCTCATGAGGGGGAATCAAGGGTTATCTGCCAATAGAAGGGCAGGAGAATACAGGAGCCCCATCCCCCCAAGAGTCAGCAACATTTTCTCCATGCCCAGCAGGTGGTGGATACAGTTGAGGTGTCTGCTACATGTAAGGGAATGCCTTTCGGCAGGACAGATGGGAATGGTATGTCACTGAGTTTTTCTCAGGTCGGAGTTATAGTACTCGGGCATCCAGGTGATACCAATCATAAGAGTAATGGCAAGGGGGCCACAAAATAGTACAGATGGAGATATCGGACTTCGAAACCCCCACGGGCGTAGGGTAATGTTCAAGAGGCTACAAAGGGAGTTAAAAAACTGCAATGCAAGTGGAATGGGAATGTTAACAAAAACATACAAAAAACAAAGAAGGACAGCCATTTTAATTATCACCCCCCAGCCTGCCATGGAAAAGACAAGTTTAATCCAACGTTCTATTTGTGAGAAGAGTCTGTCCATATTTGAGCTAGATTACTCGATCCTTATCCCTGTGCAGGTGAATACCCAAGTACCTCATAGAGTCCCTAAACCAAGTCAAAGGCTATTGGTGAGTGGAAAAAGCTTGGATTAAGTTCAGTTAATATGAAGACCCGAGAGGCTACTCAACCAAAGGATCTCACATATCAGAGGAGGAAGATTGTCAGAGGGGTGCAAAGCGAACATCAACATGTTGTCTGCATAAAGAGATAGTAAAAGTGTGCCATGTGTGAGCTGGAGACCGCAATGCATAAGTAGCTCCTGTAGATAGTGAACCAAGGGGTCCATTGCTATGATAAAGAGAAGTGGTGAAAGGAGGCAGCTCTGCCTGATGCCCCTAGTGACTGCAAAAGCATCTGTAAGAGACCCATTCACCCTAAGGCGTGACATAGGATTGACTTATAAAAGTATAATCAAGGTGATGAAGCACTTAGGTAAATCCAGTTTCTGTAGTATTGCCCAGAGGAAGAGCAACTCCAGGGAGTCAAAAGCTTTCTCAGCATCAAACAAAGCTACAACTGCAGGAGTGGTATGGGAAACTCGGTTCAGGATCGCAAACACCACCCGCAGATTAAGAGAGGTAGACCTATGCTGGACAAAGCCGGACTGGACAGGAGAAGTAATCTGTTCCATCAACAGGAACAGCCTGGTGACAATGACCTTTGCCAGAATTTTGTTGTCTACATTTAGAAGGGAGAGGGGTGATAGGAGGAGCATAGACAGGGGTGCATGCCCAGTTTCAGTAGTAATGTGAGGACTGCCCCCAAAGCAAAGGTGGTAGGGAACCTGTGGCCAGTGATTCTGTATTCAAGGCAAGAAGACGTGGCGCCTGCAGTTCTTTACGTGCTTTATAGAATGCTCCTGCAAGCCCGTCAAGGTCTGGAGCCTTAGACCCGTCTAAGGAATCTATTGCTTTAATTATTTCTTTGTGTGTTAACTGCTCCGCCAAGAAGCTGCGATGTTTGTCAATAATCCACACCAGCGAGATTTCAGCGAGATAGCCTGCAATTGCAGATTCAAGGCGGTAAGAATGAGAAGTGTACAATTATTTATAATATTCTTGAAACTTTGCCAGTATGTCCTCATTATCAGTTATGGTGACGCCAGCACCAGTATGGAGTTAAGTGATGTAGCCGCTAAGAGGGTTAGGATGCAGGTGTGCTAGACTGCGCCCCGGACTCTCGCTCGCCCTCTCCATTATGCCTGGCAGTGAAATGCCTCCCCTTGTACACTCTTTCTCTATCCCTGTCAACTCGATCCTGCGCAATTGTGCGTGAATGTCTCTCAGTATGCCCACATACTTGGACATAGATGCCACGAATATATATAGACCTTGAAAGACTCCCAGAGGGTGGCCTGAGGGGCCACTGTCCTGTCATTCAGGCAAAACATTCCACTACCGCAGCGCCCAGCTCCGTTCGGAATACCTGATCATGTAAAGTGTCACTGGAAAATGTCCATGAGTATCCTCGGTCACCCCCATGTGGTATACATAGTTCCAGTGCGACTGGGCAATGATCGGACAGGGTGCATGAAAGATGTTGCACCTCCGTTGTCTAGAGTAAGGCATTGAACGAAAGCAGCCTATAATTAATCTTGTTAGAAAGGCGACCCCGGGGGAGGCAGAAGATGTCTGACTGACCACCCCTAGGTCCACCTCTCCGTCGAGAAGTAGCCGAGCGTTGCTGAGAGGCCTCCTGAAGGAGGGTCCTCTCCGAGAATCGCACAGCAGAGTAATCACAACACTACAAATGTACACCACACAAGAGGTCAAGTTCTTAAGCTTTTATAGGTAGTAGAGGTTGCTGGTTTTTGGCAGTATGTACAGACGGATCGAGGGATCCGTGAAGTCTCGAAAAAGGGGGGTAGGTAGCGGGACAGTCTAGCTCTTGGCGGAGGAAGGGATACCCTACGCACAGCTCTCAATCCTCGAGCTGGGGGGTTCTGCGGGGTTCGAGCCGCGGCAGCGGCAGCCGGCTCTCGGATGGTTCAGCAAGGTAGGCCGCGGCAGCGCCAGCAGGCTCTCGGGTGGTTCAGCAAGGTAGGCCGCGGCAGCGCCAGCAGGCTCTCGGATGGTTCAGCAAGGTAGGCCGCGGCAGCGCCAGCAGGCTCTCGGATGGTTCAGCAAGGTAGGCCGCGGCAGCGCCAGCAGGCTCTCAGATGGTTCAGCAAGGTAGGCCGCGGCAGCGCCAGCAGGCTCTCAGATGGTTCAGGTTACCGGAGATGAGTTTGTCTGGTGTCGGCCGTGACAGGGTCAGCAGAGCTTCCAGTCCAGGATACAAGTGCCGTCCTACTCCGGGGCTGGCCCAGATATAGGATGGAGGTCCTTTGATGTCCGGACCCTCGCGCCTGGGGGCCAGAGGGGCCGGGTTGATGGTGTCCAGACACCCAGCAGGGGGGTGGAGCCAGCGCCCAGGGAGGCCGGAGGGCGATCGATACCAGACGTCCGGGGACGGCTGGAGGGACATCGAAGCTCCCCTTCCTCCGGGATCTGTCGAGTGGCCACTCGACCACCTGGGTGGATCTTGGTGCCTCGATGTCGGGGCCTCGCTGGGGTCGGGCTGGGGCCGAGACCACGTGGTCGTGACGTGGTGGGCCCAAGATGGAGTCGGGCACGGCCCCGTGCTCAGGTCGGGATGGGCCTACGCTGGGGTCAGGCCGGTGATGGGGGACCGGGATGGTAGCCGGACCGGTGGTGTTGGGGCGTGCAGGATCGGGCCGGAGGGGCCGTCCGAGATCCGGTGGAGGTCTGGTGTTGTCCGGGGCCCGCCATGCGGGAGCGGTAGGACCACGCCATGAGGCCGGGTCCAACACGCGTCCCCCCCAGCTGAAGGCAGGGGAGAGTCACCCATCTTCTTGGGGATTCTCCTCGCCGAGGCGGAAGAATCGGGACAGGCCGTCAGCATTGGCGTGGTCGTTGCCGGGGCGATGCTCCACAGTGAAGTCCATCCCCTGCAGCGAAATGGACCAGCGCAGCAGTTTCGGGTTTTCTCCCCGCATCTGCATCAACCACCGCAGGGGCCGGTGGTCGGTCTGTACTCGGAAGTGGGTGCCGAAGAGGTAGGGCCGGAGCTTCTTGAGGGCCCACACCACGGCGAAGGCTTCCCTCTCGATGGTGCTCCATCGCTGCTCTCTTGCCAGTAGGCGTCGGCTGATGAAGGCCACAGGCCGGTCGATTCCTTCGGAGTTAACTTGGGACAGGACCGCCCCAATGCCGTGCTCTGAGGCGTCGGTTTGGACCACAAACTCTCTGCTGTAGTCGGGGGCCTGGAGCACAGGGGCGGTGCACATAGCAGTCTTCAGAGTTTCAAAGGCTGCCTGGCACTCGGGGGTCCAGCGCACCTTCTGTGGTAGTTTCTTTGAGGTCAGTTCTGTGAGGGGCCCCACAATGCTCCCGTGGTCCTTTATAAATCGCCGATAATATCCAGTGAGCCCCAGGAAGGCTCGGACGGCGGTCTGGGTGACGGGGGGGCTCCCAGGCCTGGATGGCGTCGATCTTGGGTTGAAGGGGAGCCACCTGGCCGCTACCCACTTGGTGTCCCAGATAGGTCACGGACCCTTGGCCTATCTGGCACTTGCTGGCTTTGATGGTGAGTCCGGCCCGCCGAAGGGCCGTCAGGACTGTCCAGAGGTGGGTCAGGTGCTCATCCCAGTGGAGGCTGTACACGGCAATGTCATCGAGATAGGCGGCGCTGTACTCCTCTAAACCGGCCAGCACCTGGTTCACTAGTCTCTGGAAGGTTGCTGGTGCGTTCTTCATGCCGAAGGGCATTACTTTGAAGTGATAGTGGCCATCTGGTGTCGAGAAGGCCGATCGCTCCTGTGCACCAGGGGTAAGGCCAATCTGCCAATACCCCGCCGTGAGATAGAAGGTGCTGAGATATTTGGCGGCCCCTAGGCGATCGATCAATTCATCCGCCCTGGGGATGGGATGGGCGTCGGTCCTGGTGACGGCATTCAGTCACCTGTAGTCAACACAGAACCGGAGCTCCGGAGCTGCTCTGGGGGTGGCGGCTTTAGGGACCAGGTCAACGGGACTGGCCCAGGGACTGTTGGAGGGTTCGACTACCCCCAGAGCTAACATCTTGGCCACTTCGGATTGGATGCAGGCCCGAACCCGGTCGGGCACTCGAAAAGCTCGGTGTTTTACAGGCGGGCTGTCTCCTGTGTCTACATCGTGGACGCACCACCGGGTGACCCCCGGAGTGAGGGAAAACAGATCCGCAAACTGCCCCAGCAGCTTCCGGCAGTCCTGTTGCTGCTCTGGGGTCAGGGAGGAGGAGAGCGTGACCCCTTCGATGGAGCCGTCTTTCTCGGTGGTGCGGAGGAGATCTGGTAGGGGTTCGGAGTCGTCCTCAGCTCCGTCATCGGTCGCTAGCAGCAGGCTCAGTTCAGTGCGTGCAAAGTGTGGCTTGAGCTGGTTAGCGTGTAGAACCCGGAGGGGGTTCCGGGGGGACTCCATGTCCACTAGATAGGTGACTGGGCTCTTGCGTTCCACCACTTTGAAGGGCCCCGTCCACTTGTCCTGGAGGGCACAAGGTTCAACCGGGGACATGACCCAGACCTGCTGGCCCGGTTCGAATTCGATGGACGAGGCGTTCTGGTCATACCAGCGTTTCATCTCCTCCTGACTAGCTTCCAGGTTGGCCTCGGCAAGTTCCCGGAACTTCCGAGTCTGATTGCGGAGGGTCAGGAGGTACCGGTAGACATCCGGTGGAGCCTCTCGAACTGCTGTCTCCCAGCCTTCTTTGACCAGGCTGAGGGGGCCTCGGACCGGGTGTCCGTACAAGAGTTCAAAGGGGCTGAACCCCAGGGACTTCTGGGGTACCTCTCGGTAGGCGAACAGGAGGCATGGTAGCAGGACATCCCATTTGCGCCGGAGTGGTTCTTCTAATCCCTTGATCATCCCCTTCAATGTTCTGTTAAATCATTCTACTAGTCCATTTCCTTGGGGATGATACGGGGTGGTGAATTTATAGGCGACCCCGCACTGTTGCCATAGGGACCGCATATGCTTCGAGATAAAGTTGGAGCCCCGATCACTCACGACTTCTTGGGGGAAGCCGACTCGGGAGAAGATGCTCATGAGGTCCCGGCCCACCACGGGGGCCGTGATGGTCCGGAGGGGGATGGCTTTGGGATAGCGGGTAGCATGGTCCACCAGGACGAGGATGAAGAGGTGCCCCTGCGAGGTTCGAGGGTCCAGGGGCCCTACGATGTCTATTCCCACTCGCTCAAAGGGGGTAGTCACCACGGGGAACGGCTGGAGCGGGGCTTTGACTTTCCCCCCGCTCTTCCCGCTGGCTTGACAGGTCGGGCAGGTCCTGCAGTGGTTATGCACATCGGAGCGCATTTTGGGCCAGAAGAAATGGGTCACCAGGCGGCTGTAGGTTTTGTCCTGCCCCAGGTGCCCGGCGAGGGGCACATCATGTGCTAAGTTCAGGAGGAATTCTCTGAATCGGAGGGGTACGACCAGTACCCAGCCGGCCCCTAGTTCAGCAATCTTTTGCTCACTGTAGAGAAGGTCGTTGTCCCAATAGATCCAGTGGGACCCCGCGGGGTCTCCAGCTGCTTGGGTAGCGGCTTGCTGTCGAATCCCCTCGAGGGAGGGGCAGGTTTTCTGTTCCTGCCGGAACTGTTCGCGGGTGGGGCCACCTTCTTGGCGCCATTGAGCGAGTTCTGGGAGGTGGTCGAGCTCGGCGAGATCTTCTTGGTCGGGCCCTTGGGGGCCTTGTTCGGGGTCGGCGTCCTCGGGGACGACGGCCGGCGGAGGTGCGGGCCACTCCGGCTCCTCGGGGGGAGCCTCCCCCGCGGGGGTGGAGGCTCGGGCGGTCATGGAGCGGGTGGTCGCACAGACCCACACGGGAAGGCCTAGCATCCCCAGGTGCTTTCTCCGTTCGACGCTAGCCCAGGGGGAACTTTCTAGGTCGTTCCCAAGGAGGCAGTCCACGGGGGCATCGTCGCGGACAGTCACTTTCAGCACGCCCGACACTCCCCCCCACTTGAAGGGGATGCGGGCCATCTGGCACAAAGTCTCGGAGTTATCTGCGGACCGGACTGGACACAGAACGTTAGGAAGGATCTGTTCCGGGGTCACCAGATGGCAGCGGACCGCTGTCACGCTGGGCCCAGTGTCACGGAGGGCTTCGGTCCGGCGTCCATTGATGGTGACCCACTGGCGGTATTTCTGGGTGTTGCCGGGGATTGGGCCTCGGGGGATCAGGTCGTGAGTACCCAGGCAGGCTAAGGTCATGGCGGCGGGTTCCCACTCGGCTTGCTCGGGGTTGTCGTCCTCCTCCTCACTCCTTTCTTCACCCAGGGCAGCGGCCGCGATCTGGCGGGTCGGGGGACCGGTGGTGCCGGGTCGCTGATTCATTGGGCAGAGGGGATCATTTGCATAATGACCCAGTCGCTGGCATCTGTGGCACGTAACGTTCGGGCGGGGCCCCGGTCTGGCTGGGGGGCCCCCTCTCTGGCCCAGGGATGGTGGCGTGGAGGTAGGGGAGGACCCCTGGGGGACGTCTCGACCCCGGCTCTGGCCTACTCCGCCGCCTCGTGGTCGGTGGTTCCCCGGGGATCCCCGGCCGTAGTCTCCCATTGAACCCCGGGGAACTCGGGTGCTCACCCATCTATCCGCCTCGACAGCGAGTTTTCGGGGCTCAGTCAGTTTGCTGTCGAGGAGGTGTTGCCGGAGTTCGATGAAGCAGTTATTGGACAGATGTTCCCACAGAATGAGGTCGATCAACTGCTGGTAGGTGGTGACCTGGCAGCCTCTGATCCACCCTTCGAAGGCTCTGCTGTAAAAGTTCACGTACTCCACCCAAGTGGTACCAGGGATTTTTTTACAGTCTCGGAATCGCTGCCGGTACATTTCGGGGGTGAGTCCGTAGCGGGTGAGAAGGGCGGTCTTCATGTGTTCGTACGAGGTCATCTCGGCGTCGGGGAGCTCCAGCAGGGCGTCCCTCCCTTCGTTGATAAACCTTCCCCACAGGCCGGCGCCCCAGTCCTTGAGGGGTACTCGATGGGCGGCCATGGCGACCTCGTAGGCTTTGAACCACTGTTGGATGTCGTCGTTCTTATAGTACTCTTTGACGACCTCCTTGGGTATGTGCACCTTCATGTCCACCGGCGGGGGGGAGGTCTTACCCCCGGCGATGGCCGATTCATTTGCCTTGGCTTTAAGTTCTATCTCTTTGAGGACGCGCTCGTGCTCGAGCATGAGTTTTTTCTCCTCGAGGGCTAACTTCTTTTCTGCCAGTTGGATTTCTCCTTCTTGTCTGAGTCGGGCAAGATCCAATTCGTGGAGCCGGTTCCTCTCTCGTTCTCGGGCGTCTTCGTGGGAGAGACCCGTGTCTGGGTTTGCGGGCCTCCCTCCCGCTGGGTTCGTCTCGGCCTCCAGGCCTCCGTTCGGGCCCGGGTTATCTTCACTCGGGGGTGGCGCCTCGCCGGCGTCCACCCAGGCCTGCAGGGCCGATTTAAAGTCTTCTTTGGTGCTTAAGCCAGTGGTAGCGATGCCTAGCTCTTTGCAGAATTGCTTTAGCTCTTTGTGACTGTAGTCTTCCATTTTCTCTTTCTGGAATTCTGTGCTCATGGTCGCAGCGAGTTTCTTTTGTTAGCGAGTGAATCACCCGCTGTACGATCTGCGTGGGCTCGGATCCCGGCGCTTGCCACCAATGTTAGAAAGGCGACCCCGGGGGAGGCAGAAGATGTCTGACTGACCACCCCTAGGTCCACCTCTCCGTCGAGAAGTAGCCGAGCGTTGCTGAGAGGCCTCCTGAAGGAGGGCCTTCTCCGAGGATCGCACAGCAGAGTAATCACAACACTACAAATGGACACCACACAAGAGGTCAAGTTCTTAAGCTTTTATAGGTAGTAGAGGTTGCTGGTTTTTGGCAGTATGTACAGACGGATCGAGGGATCCGTGAAGTCTCGAAAAAGGGGGGTAGGTAGCGGGACAGTCTAGCTCTTGGCGGAGGAAGGGATACCCTACGCACAGCTCTCAATCCTCGAGCTGGGGGGTTACGCGGGGTTCGAGCCGCGGCAGCGCCAGCCGGCTCTCGGATGGTTCAGCAAGGGAGGCCGCGGCAGCGCCAGCAGGCTCTCGGATGGTTCAGCAAGGTAGGCCGCGGCAGCGCCAGCAGGCTCTCGGGTGGTTCAGCAAGGTAGGCCGCGGCAGCGCCAGCAGGCTCTCGGATGGTTCAGCAAGGTAGGCCGCGGCAGCGCCAGCAGGCTCTCGGATGGTTCAGCAAGGTAGGCCGCGGCAGCGCCAGCAGGCTCTCAGATGGTTCAGCAAGGTAGGCCGCGGCAGCGCCAGCAGGCTCTCAGATGGTTCAGGTTACCGGAGATGAGTTCGTCTGGTGTCGGCCGTGACAGGGTCAGCAGAGCTTCCAGTCCAGGATACAACTGCCGTCCTACTCCGGGGCTGGTCCAGATATAGGATGGAGGTCCTTTGATGTCCGGACCCTCGCGCCTGGGGGCCAGAGGGGCCGGGTTGATGGTGTCCAGACACCCAGCAGGGGGGTGGAGCCAGCGCCCAGGGAGGCCGGAGGGCGATCGATACCAGACGTCCGGGGACGGCTGGAGGGCCATCGAAGCTCCCCTTCCTCCGGGATCTGTCGAGTGGCCACTCGACCACCTGGGTGGATCTTGGTGCCTCGATGTCGGGGCCTCGCTGGGGTCGGGCTGGGGCCGAGACCACGTGGTCGTGACGTGGTGGGCCCAAGATGGAGTCGGGCACGGCCCCGTGCTCAGGTCGGGATGGGCCTACGCTGGGGTCAGGCCGGTGATGGGGGACCGGGATGGTAGCCGGACCGGTGGTGTTGGGGCGTGCAGGATCGGGCCGGAGGGGCCGTCCGAGATCCGGTGGAGGTCTGGTGTTGTCCGGGGCCCGCCATGCGGGAGCGGTAGGACCACGCCATGAGGCCGGGTCCAACAAATCTGAGTCCAGACATTGTGTGGAGCAGAACAAAAGGTGTATCCTGAGGCTTTAGGATGGAATGCAAGCCAGACATCGCTAAGCGTCAACCCTCTTCCACTAATCAGTGCGCACGCGCAGCCCACATTGGATGACTGAGAATGGCTGCCGCTGCTGGTGATCCTTTGACAAACGATTCGCTGGTGAGATAGTGGCCACAGAAGTGCAAGCAATGGCAAGGGAAAGATGACGGCCGAGCCTTGCCTCCTCTTGTTGCCATATACCGGCTTTTATTAGATTTGCTTGATGCAAAAACTGCCAACAAATATTTCGCCACATGATAACAACTGCCTGTTTAGATATAAAAAGCCTTGAGAAAGCCCTGGTCCTACTGACCACCAAAGCACAAAAAACGTGTCTCCTGCTGCAATACCAAAAATCGATTTCTGTAATGCTCTGGAGGATCATGCTAATTTATGAACCATGACATGAAGATGAAGTTTGAACGCAAAAAAATAAAGAAATAAAAAATAATATACACTGAATTAGGACTTCGCAATTTTTTGATCAAAAGAAATCTAATATTAATTAAGGAGGAGTATATACTCGTTTGTTTCCTTGCTAAGTGCACATGTGTCTACGATGGAGCGAATAGCCTCCTGAGTGTGGGGTTTATTAGTGGGTTGCATGCTAGTGGAGTCTAAGGCAGGGTCCAGAATGCCGTTGAAGTCACCACTCAGGATAATTAGATCCTCCTGTTCTTTGGGCAGGGTAGCAGAGACAGTATAAAAGTACTTAGAGGAGTTGGTGTTGAGGGTGTAGATATTAAGAAGACGTTTGCTGCTAGGACGCCAGTCACCATGACATATCTACTCGCCGGGATTCATGGCTGGAGAAGGAAGAAAAGGCCCGCTTTTGTGTATAAAACCCCCTGGAGTAGAAACTGTAGTAAGAAAAATATCTGTGTGTACCCCAGGAGGAAACAAAGGTATGTGAGGTTCGAGGTGGGAGATGTGCCTCTTGAAGGAACGCTATTCTTGCTCTGTGCCTTGAGAGTTAGGAGAGAACATGTTTACCCTTACGGGAGCATTAATGCTGCGGATATTCCATATGAAAAGGGATATGTCAGACAACCCTTTATTATTCTCAAGAGTGGACATTAAGTAGAGGTTTGAAGTGGGGAATGTACTATGTCGACAAACAGCAGTGTGCACATGCAATATGTAACGGAATAACAAAGCAAAACCACCATAATCGAAACCTTCACCTACACTGAGTCATCCAGTGATTCCCCAACATGAAAAACAAAAAACTAAACAACCCCATAAAACAATGCGGTGTACACCATTGGGGGAGGCAACGCCTCGGGTGGTGTGGGCTGCAATATCTATGTAACGATTTGTAGGCATCAGAGATATAACTAGGGTAGTGGTGGCAAGGCCTACATCCAGCTAGACCTATAGAAGAGATATACTGCACTGGAACGGCCAGCCCGAAGTAGAGAGCAGGAAAGGGTCAGCAGTAGTCAAGGAGAATCTCGCTCAGCAGGTGGGGAGGAGACAGGGTGATTTGGAATAGTGTGTCGAGATGTAGTTCCAGATGTGATATGGTGCTTAAAGAAGTCCATCCCCTCCGCCGGTGTATCAAAGAAATGGGCTTTGCCATTAACCTCAACCCACATCATTGCAAGATAAAGCATTGTGTATTTAAGGACCATTTTGCGCAACATTTGCTTAGAATCTGTAAACTTACGCATCACCTCTTGAATAGTGATAGTAAAGTCTGGGAAGAACAAAATAGAGGATCCTTGATATTGTAGTGAGCCGCACTCACGGGTCAAGCAAAGAATAGTGTCCCTATCTCAGTAGATGAGGAGTCGCACAAGAAAGGGTCTTGGAGGGGCGCCCAATGGGGAGGGGGGCGAAGTTGTGGCGTGCACGTTCCACAACAAAGGTAGATGTCAAATTATTGCAGTCATAAAATTCTGACAGGAGCTGTTCCACATAACCATCTGGCCGCCCCACATGAAGAACCGGGTTTTCTTAGAACCCAGCGGTGCCAGGGACACACCCGAAGTCTTCGAGTTCACCTGTCTTAGAATACAGAGACACGGAATACTTCTAGGTGGCGTCAAAGATCAAATTTATTAGCTGCAGCTAGTAACAGTAATCCCAGCAATACAACACGGTGTACAACTCAGGAAACTGCTCAATTTTCGTAGAGCAAGACATCACCTCTTATCCTACATTTGCTCATTACAAATGCACACCCACTGCGACAAATACTGACGAATGAAATACATTTTCCCACACATTATTACATCATAAAAAGCTCACTTTACATTGTACCAACCCACGAGTTAATTATTAGGAATGTCCCAAATTCGATTTCCACAAGCCGGACAAACCCATAATTGAAAGCACTACCCATGTAATGAAAAGACATAAGGAAAGAAACCAATTCAGATGCTGAATAGGATAAGATATGTGTAAGCGAACTAAAAGTTAACGATATCCTGAACATTGATTGGCAATCTCAGACAACGATCAGCCAGGGAAATTGGCTTCGCAAAGGGTCCGTTTCAGGTGACGGGGTCAGCGTCTTTGCAGTTCACTCACAAGTCAGAAAAGGCCTAGTTAATACGTACATGAACAACGAAGCCCATGCAACTTTGTTCGTTCGGTTACCTCCATAGGCCTACGGAGGGCAACACAAAATGGCGTCACGCACAACGCAAACAAAATGGAGTCTGGTTCAGAAATCACGGAACCTCAGACCCTCCTTTTGCCATTACGTTGGCAATAACCTAAACTCATGTCAATCTGAATCCAGGTCTATATCTATTCTCATCAGGTCATCAAGGTGTTGCCGTAGCATCATCTTATTAGCCCTCACTTCTCTCGGGACGGGTCTTCTCACACAGATCGTAGCACAAAGACTACAAATGGTGGGACCACACTGGATGCACAAACAACACGAGAAAAGGATAGCTAAAACCATACCAAGGAACGTCAGAATCTTCCATCCCCATCTAGACAACAGTCCCCAAATCCATCCAGTCAATGACCAGTTCCCTTCGTCTACATGTATAGACTCAGCAGACTTATGTAACTTCAAGATGGCTTGGTACACTGTCGGGGCATTATCTGGTATGAAAACACAGCAACTAGACCCGATCAATTTACATACCCCACCTCTATCTGCAAGTATAACGTCTAAAACCATACGGTTTTGTAACGTCATAAGACGATCCGCCTGAAGCTCAGCTGTAATATTGCTAAGAGCACCTGCAGTTTCATTTATAGTGGCCTCAACCATTCTCGTAAGCTGACGAATATTCCTACTATTGGCCATAGGACCCCAAAAGGGCACAAAACCCTTGAAGAAGTCTCCAGCTTCTTGTGCGACAGTATCTTTCGCATCGATAACACCTCTACCATATCTTTTGGTAATTGAAAACAGCAGTGTATGTAGGGGGAAGCCAAAATGCCACATAACATATACCTGAAAAGTCAGATGGCAACCATGTAAATGCTCTGTCGGGACAAACAAAATACGTGCCTTTAGCTGGCACGAACGGTGGAGATTTCTGGGACGTATAGACATAGGTGTGAACACACACACTTTTACCAAGCTGAGCTCTCGGATTCTGACCATTACCTTGCAGACAAAAATGACCTCGGTGGGGTACCATCCAAATAGGGGGAGACCTTTTCCGTCTCTCCTTCTCTGTCAGGCTAATGCTATATTCAGTCTTGTTCCAACCAATATATGCTCGTACCTCATCCTTAGGGATAGCATTATACGCATCGATATCTCTGATCATATCTATTATTCCCTGTATCAAGGCATTATTACTCGCATTATCTTTGACGGAACGTACAGGAGATGCTTCATTCGCATAAATAAACATCGCTTGGAGCGCCCACACTGACCCGTTAGGCGAAAAAGGCAAAACCATATATGCCATTCCTTTATCTGTCGTATGCAGCATAAGACCACATACCCAGCAATTTGTTGTATTTACTACTAGCTGATGCTGATGCAACAACTGTATAAACGAATTGTTAACACATTCTGATCTTCGGGTCTGTTCATGTTCAGGCAACGTATGAAACTCATGTGGAGAAACAGTGGAAAAAGAAAGAGTAGGTTGGGACGTAGATGTAAGCGTCTGTTGTGTAACATAGACAATCCAACCCACACAACCAAATATAATATTTAAAAGCATCAAGAAACACAATATCAAACAACATTTGCTACGAACCAATGTACACATTTTCCTTTTAGCATCAATTTTTTCAACACCCTTATCAGATCCAAAAGACTCCATCCTCTAACGTGCTGCTCACGGCTATTACCTTCTTCACTTAAGTGTGCGTCAAGATCGTACTAACGACCATGAACCACAGACCTTTCGTCAATTCGCGGCTCACCCCTTAAGGCTGTACCGTGACCCTGCAGCTGAGTCCGGATGGTGACTCGAAAAAGAAAAAGAAAAATAGTCTCTTGATCTGAAAAGGTGTAACTCACAACAAAAAAATGTAAGGTTTATTTGTCCATTCATTTGTCCCTTATCTTGGTCTGTTCTTGTTCAGGCAACGTATGAAACTCATGTGGAGAAACAGTGGAAAAAGAAAGAGTAGGTTGGGATGTAGATATAAGCGTCTGTTGTGTAACATAGACAATCCAACCCACACAACCCAATATAATATTTAAAAGCATCAAGAAACACAATATCAAAAAACATTTGCTATGAACCAATGTACACATTTTCCTTTTAGCATCAATTTTTTCAACACCCTTATCAGATCCAAAAGACTCCATCCTCTAACGTGCTGCTCACGGCTATTACCTTCTTCACTTAAGTGTGCGTCAAGATCGTACTAACGACCATGAACCACAGACCTTTCGTCAATTCGCGGCTCACCCCTTAAGGCTGTACCGCGACCCTGCAGCTGAGTCCGGATGGTGACTCGAAAAAGAAAAAGAAAAATAGTCTCTTGATCTGAAAAGGTGTAACTCACAACAAAAAAATTTAAGGTTTATTTGTCCATTCATTTGTCCCTTATCTTGGTCTTAGATTGTAACGCTCTTTGCCAGACACGGTCTGCTCCTGAAAAAGCACTTCTGGATCCGTTGTATCAAGTCTTAGATGAGGTGGCACAGCAGCTTGCAGGATGTAATCGTCCGCACGTTCTGACTAAGTCCATTCCAAATGTGCATCACTAAAAGGTACGAATCTAGGAATTCTTTCACATTCAGAATCGGCTATACCTCTCCTCCCCCACTTGTCATACGGTAAGGGCAACGGAACCTTCTTACAATTGGTGGCATGCACCCAGTTCTTTTTACCAGCTACTCTAACTGCAGTCCGAGTTACTAGCAAGACTAAATGCGGTCCAGTCCACCTTGGCTCAAAGTTCTTAGTTCGTTGGAAGTTCTTCGTTAGCACATATTCTCCAGGTTGAATCGTGTGGCCTGGATCCGCAGTCGCTGTCGGCAAACTGTCATAGACCTGTTGGTGGAGAACACGTAATTTAGCAGTCAAGTAAGTAATCCACCAACATAGGGTACTCGATGTCGCTGTACTTCTTGGGCCTTGGGACACCCCAAACATTGGCCGGACGACCAAACACAATTTCATATGGGCTAAGTCCCACACGAGAATGTACTGTCGTCCTCGTTGACGAAAGAGCCAATGGCAAGGCATCTGGCCATGTAAGACCAGGGCTCGCTTGTATCTTAGCTAACTACAGCTTCAAAGTGCCATTGTAGCACTCAACAAGTCCAGCTGACTGGGGGTGATTCGCAGCATGGAATTTCTGATTGATACCCAAACCCGCACACACTTTCTTCATGATCTGGCCCACGAATTCACTCCCTACAATACGAAGTAATACCTAAAAAGGCACACACTTCTCTCTGCGTGGATGGCACATTCATTTGGGCAATCGCTTGAATTCGTTCTGGGGTCAATCGTCGTCCCTCCTTCGACAAGAGATGACCTAAGTAGGTCACTTCTTGGCGGCAATACTGTAACTTTGAAGGTGACACTTTATGATGAAGGTCAGACAAATGTCGTAACAAAGAAAGAGTAGCTTCTTTACAAATGTCTTCATCATCAGCAGCAACCAGCAGATCATCAACATATTGGATAAGAGTAGCACCAGAAGGCAACACAAAATTATCAAGCTGAGTTTTCAACGCCTGACTATAAATCGAGGGACTTTCACAATAACCTTGAGGGGCACGCTTAAACCGGAAGCTTCGGCCTCCTAAAGAGAAGCCAAAAATATCTCTACTTTCCTCAGCAATCGGAATGCTAAAGAAAGCATTCTTCAGATCGATTACTGAAAACCAAGCAGCTGAAGCAGGGATCAGAGTCAACAAAGCAGTAATGTCAGGGACAACAGGAAACTGTGGCACCACAATCTTATTCACTTCTCGAAGATCGATCACAAACCGATACACAGGTGGCTGAGAAGCATCAGTACGCTTAAGGACAGGCAAAACAGGACTTTTACACACATTATCTCTCGTTTCTTCAACTACACCCTTCTCAACCAAATCATAGATAATCGCCAAAAGAGCTCTCTCACCATCACTAGATATTTTATATTGGGGAATACGAGGTAGCCTAGCATTCGACTTGAGAGTAACAACGTAGGGTGGAATCTGCAAGAGACCAACATCATTGGGACCTGTAGCCCAAAGTGTATCAGGAAGAGAACGCAATTCCAGTGGAAGACAATCTTTAGACAAATACATCGGAGAAATCACTTTGTTACCCATCATAAGATGTACTCCCACAGGAGAACAATGTAATGTCGCATGCAATCTTTTCAGCAAGTCCAAACCCAACAGATTCTCACCACAACCAGTCGTTAAAATAAGAGGAGCTTCCAATTCACAAGGACCAATAGAAAGAGGCAAAGGACTAGAAACCGGATTACGAACTGGGGCGCCAGAAAATCCTACTGAAACATTGGTCAAGCCAGACAAAGGTGCGCCAGGAAGTTTAGAGTGCATAATAGAACTCTTCGTCGCACCAGTATCCAAAAGAAAAGGTTATGCCACACCTAATGTAATCACTTCAACATAAGGTCCACTCTGGTCTACTGGAACTGACACTACTCCCTCTCTTTGCCCATGGCTGTCCTTACTATCATTATAACCAGCACTCTCACTCTCGACATAATAGTCATCAACGTAGTACTGAGCAGACTGAACATTCGGAACATTCTGTCTGTCAAAACAATTCGCAGAATTCTGAGGGGGAAAGGAACGCTCATTCCGGGGAAACACACCATGTCCCCTACCCCTAGGAGCTTGTTGGAAACCTCCACGACCTCTCTGATCAGATACACCATTCGCACGCTGTAACAGAACCGGACAACTATGCTTAAAGGGACCTTCTTCTCTGCAATAAGCACACTGATTAGGTCCTGGCAAAAATCTCGGAGCAAAATACTCGGGCTTCTGTAGCAATCTCTGAAACTGTGGAGGTTGCTGAAACTGAGGCTGATTCGTAGGAGGCGGATAAGCTTGCTGCAAAAGAACTTTCGTCTTTAGGTCTCTAGTCTTCCTCTCTACCTTATCCTTCTCATCTTTATCCCTCTTCTCATAATATTGTGCAGTAGCCAATATCTGGGCCGACGAAGAAACAGCCCATGAACTCTCAGAATCCTTTAATTTATTACAAAGTTCGGGAAGCAAATTAAAGACAAATTTGTCCACGAACAACCTTTGACCACCTTCAGTGCTCATGTCCTGACCACTATGATCGATAAACGTTTCTTCAAACCTCGTGAAGAAATCAGACACACTCTCGTCTTTCTTTTTTTTGCATGCTGCTAACTTGTCCCAATTCACTCGCAAAGGAGGCATCATAGTTTTCAATAAATTAATAATTCTATCAGGTAATTCTGCAACTAAAGGTTCAGGTTTGGCACCTCCTACCTGTCGACCATCTGCAGCAACAATATTAGCCCACGTATCTCCTAATTCTTGCGCATGATTCTCATGACGAATCTTCGCCCACAAAGGTTGAGGGACTACATTACCCATCAACATATCTATGTCAGCTAAATTCATAATACACGCATCAACTGTCTGAGACAACTCTTTGTAATAACCAGCAGGATTTTTACGGGGGTCAGGTAAGGTCTGCTTAAGAGCCAAGACCTCTGCTCTTTTACAAGGGACATGTACCCATACTCGCTGAAAATGAGCCGGTGCCGCCTGAATACCCTGATTAACATCAGCAGCAACTGCCTTTCTCCATACAGGGGGAACTTCTCTCATGGGATACTGCTTCACTTTCCTCCTAAAGAAGGAGTCAGCTTCGTACAATGTCTGATGCGGTAGCCTAGACCTGAAGACAAGTATCGTCTCTACGGCATCTGTAACATCGGACTCCACTATCGTCCCTTTAGCAAACTCTGACTGGACATCAAGCACTTCCTGCGGAATTGGACCCAACTCATTATTTTCCCATTCCTGACGAAGGAAAGTACACATTACATCAAACACATACCTTTGCTTCGGCGGTTCCCACTGAAAGAAAACATCCATAATCGCTTGTAAATTATACCTCGAAGCATTTAAAACCCATCTTCGAGCCAAAAGATCCAACACTGCCTGCTCTTCGGGACTAGGAAGCTGACTACGACTCTGCCTACGTTCCGAAACAGGGGTCATATTCAGTGACCCAAAGAGTGGAGGCAAGAGATTAGCAACAGTCTCAGTCATTCGGTTTCGAGCAGAAGGAGAAGAAGTAGCCATAAGAACAGGAGAAAGAGTATTTTGAGGCAAAAGAGGCATAGGGACTAGAGTAGCTGGAGTCGGAGATACAGAAGTAGAAGACAAAGGAGTTTGAGGCGAAGCTGATGATAAAGCTGGCGGCCCTAGAGAAGGCTGCACCATAGGAGGGAGTACCATCTGTGAAGCAACGGGTGGCTGAACAACAGCAGGAGGCTGAACAACAAGGGGTGCAACAACCGGGGGTAATGGAGGTGCAGTAGCACCCTGCACATAAGGAGGTGGTAATCTCAGTAAATGAGAGATCAAAGGATCTTTTTCAGGGTCTTCATTCACTTTTGAAAGGGAAGGTGGCAAGGCCAGATAACATTTATCGATAGCCATGCAACGCTGTCTATCTAAGACTTCACTCGCACGCTCTTCTCCATCTTCCCTAAACTGCGTCGCAGCTTGTAGTACTGACATATTCTTATCTTTCCTATCTCTCTTTGCTTGCTTAATTTCTCGCTGTTTGGCTTCCTTACGCCAAAGGCGGAAAGAGTCAAACATCGCTGGCCGGGCTTTCTTCTTAAATAGCGCAACTTCCAAATTATCTAAAATATTTAATTTGAAACTACCATGTTGGGGCCATCGTAAAACACCATCTTTCTTTGTATTGCGAACCCACACTTCATTATAAGTGATAGGACCCACTCTGTGTTTTGAATAGAGCTCATAAGGCGGAGTTCCAACCGGAGGTATCGGACACGAATCCTCCAATCGGGAATCCTTGTTGCAACCACAACTAAACCATTTCCCAATTTTGCTAAGACCAGGCATCTTATAGCTCACTAGTCTAGCTTCAAACTTCAAGGGGTTATCAACTATCGATACACTCGTAAATATACGAGCCCCTCGGCATCGACTATTGCAATAACCGAATCAAAACCAAGGACCAAAACAAAGATCGTGGGAGCGACCCACTTATACGTAACCAAAGTATCTGTCACGCCACCAGAAGACCGTCTATCGTCTCGCTTTACAAAGGATCAATCAAGGGTCGAAGACAGGGCGACAGTCAGGGCAGCAGTCCTTCGTAGCCGTCGGAAAGCGAGAAGCCTCGCAGCAAAAACCTTCGGTCCACGTCGACATGCAGGTGTCGATGAAGTGGCGGCCTTCCTCCAGAATTTTCTCAAGTGGCCCCTCACGATCCTCGGGCTTGGACCGGTACCGCTGAAGTCGCCCCACCGTTGGGCGCCAACTGAAGAACCGGGTTTTCTTAGAACCAAGCGGTGCCAGGGACACACCCGAAGTCTTCGAGTTCACCTGTCTTGGAATACAGAGACACGGAATAATTCTAGGTGGCGTCAGAGATCAAATTTATTAGCTGCAGCTAGTAACAGTAATCCCAGCAATACAACACGGTGTACAACTCAGGAAACTGCTCAATTTTCGTAGAGCAAGACATCACCTTTTATCCTACATTTGCTCATTACAAATGCACACCCACTGCGACAAATACTGACGAATGAAATACATTTTCCCACACATTATTACATCATAAAAAAGCTCACTTTACATTGTACCAACCCACAAGTTAATTATTAGGAATGTCCCAAATTCGATTTCCACAAGCTGGACAAACCCATAATTGAAAACACTACCCATGTAATGAAAAGACATAAGGAAAGAAACCAATTCAGATGCTGAATAGGATAAGATATGTGCAAGCGAACTAAAATTTAACGATATCCTGAACATTGATTGGCAATCTCAGACAACGATCAGCCAGGGAAATTGGCTTCGCAAAGGGTCAGTTTCAGGTGACGGGGTCAGCGTCTTTGCAGTTCACTCAGATGTCAGAAAAGGCCTAGTTAATACGTACATGAACAACGAAGCCCATGCAACTTTGTTTGTTCGGTTACCTCCATAGGCCTACGTGAGGGCAACACAAAATGGCGTCACGCACAACGCAAACAAAATGGAGTCTGGTTCGGAAATCACGGAACCTCACACATTGGTTGTCTCTTTAATTCCTAATAAATTAATATTGTTTCTCCTGGACCGTGCCTCCAAATCTTTATTTTTGATGGCTACTGTTTTCAGAAGATGTTCCGGCTTCTCACTGTACAGATTTTGTACCATTCTCAAGGCTTGAAACATGCTTTTTGGCCCCATGAAGTCTGGTAGTCTGCCGATCCAGGTGCTCGCACATGCGAACAATGTGGCTAGTAAGGGGATCAAACATGGCATCTATAGAGTGAATCCCGTCCCTCAGCTCTGCCATAATGGCCACAGTCCCCCCTGCAATATTGATGTTTGTCTCTATATCCACCAGTTCATCCATGTTGGAATGGGTGCCTTGGTGGCGGGGAGTTTTGGCTTGCTCAAAGTGCAATTTGTGTTGTTTATGGTCACCTCGGCCCATCATTGAAAGCAGGGGAAGCAGGAAAGGAAGAAATAAGTAAGGGAAGTTGGCCTCTACATATATTCATGAGTATATGGTCCCCGCAAGCCCAGTAGGACCATCCTGAATTTGAGGCCTAAAAGAGGGCCGAACAGAGGGATCTGCTATTTATCAGGCCACAGTGGTGCAGTGGTCACCGATAGATCGGTAATGGTATAGAGAGCCAAGGTGAGTCATCCATCAAATGGTCAAGGGGGGGTGAGGCTAGACCGCAACATCCAGGGCACCATTCACATTCGCTGAGTGTATGCACTGGGCCTCTATTTAGATCCAAGAGAAAGGTAATAGGCCCGGACTGCAACCGTTAGTGACCACAACATCAGTCAATATGATTTCTCCACTTTTAGAGTACCCATAAATTCCTCATGCTCAATTCTTCTAGCATTGAAAAAAGGACCTCATGTGCCACATTGGTCAGCTAAGAAAGCCTGACAGCATCTATTCCCAAAACACCAACCTCCAAAAAGAACTTCATGTGCCCTTACAAAAGAAACCTCCAAAATGAACTCCATCTGCCCCCACATAAGAATATGTTGAACACACCACAACCAATACAGCTGTAACCCCAAAGCAAGGTCCTCTGAGCCCCAACCTAGAACCTCCTTAAGCTACTCGCTACTCATACAAAGCTCCTAAACCACCAAATCAGAATCCAAAGACCCTCTTTTTCAAGTAATACGTTCCAAAGCATCTAATAGCCCTATTACACCTTAGGCTTAGCTACCTTCACAGGGCTCTGCAGTTAACTCACTTGCTGCACCAAAGCTACTGCTCCAAGGCTAACACCTTCAACCTAAAAAGCAATTCAGTGCAACCGACTGGCACTCCAGCTATCTCCTTCTTGAGCTCCTTTAAGAGAATGTGAACAGGCAGTCTAAGAAACAAAACTAACCACAGGGAGGAAAGAGCAGTGGAGACACATCATACACAAGGAGCTTTTAAATTGAAAGTAGAATCACATTCAGAACCCTGGGACCTTTCATCTAACACTATATCCATCAATTAAAAAGGGAACATTGGTCACTTAAACCACATACAGGATAATAGACACATTCAACAGAAAGTGGCTGCTTGAAGAATACTTCTTGCTGGCAATTGCAGTATAGAGTGAGATATGGGCAGTAAGCCACAATTGAAGGAATTTGGAAACTGAGAGCTCACGCTTGTTACAGAGAGTTGCTAGAGTCTACCGTTAGCTGGCCATCAGTCTCTCAGTAGAAACAGAGAACATCATATTCACCCTCAAACTTAGCAGACATAGTTACTACATCTTTCATCTACAATACCTTCCAATGCCCCAGTGCGGAGAGTGGGCACCCTGTATTTGTTGAGGGACTTTGCAATTTTGCAACAGACAATAGCTCAGCAGGGTTGACCAATTGCTCTTCTCTTTGGCCCTGTTACGAGTTCTGCAGATATAGGTGAGGGGATATGAAAAGGCAGGATTCTCCAATTCTCCGAATCGAAATGGTATCCTTGCATCTATAGCCTTGGTTTACAAATTGTTTCCCAAGAATGGTTATTAGCATGCGTAGCTGGGCATACAAAGTCCAAAATCCATGTGCTATTCCCACTTTTGGGGGAAATAACATGACTAAATTATCCACACACATTTACCTCCTGCCTGCAGCACAGAGTAAATATGTGGAGGGCTACACCTCTCAACCCTAGTGTGGAAGGAGGGGAGATGTGGTGAGCAGTGCAGATTTTACTTCAGCTGGGGTGGGGGGGGGGTAGTTTCTGCTCCCCCTATGCTGAAGTATGCAGGCAATGGCTGGGGCAGAAGCTGCTCATAGCCCCCACGGCTCCACCTGCAAGTTTGGGTTTGTTGTCTCTGAGCCCTAAATTATAAGGCCCGTAGTTTGTAGACCAAGAATTCTGGCCCTTGAGAGACAGGGACACTCATAGTTTCCCAGGGTGGTATCTTTCCTGGGAATACCACTTCAGGCAATTCATAATAGGACCATCAGGGTATTACTATGTACTTGATTCACTCAACCACTCCTAGCACATTATAAATTAGTCAACAGCCTCATGTTGCTACAGTAAATTTCTTTGACCTATTACGACTTTCTTGCACATTCTATCGTCACACGCAGGGCTCCACCCATAGACGATTAAACTGTTTTTACTTGAACCTACAAAGAAGTTTGAATTGCTAATGGATATTTATGGTTAACAATCTGACAAAGTAGTCACATTCAAGCTAAGGCTAAGTATGGCCTACTTGATTTCTGCTATTAGACTACTGCAACAATTTTCTAGGTGTTTACAGACTTTTTTTTTCCAGATTACTTTAGTTCAATTATATATTATCCTGTATATTTTGTTAAATATAAAGATGTCCATGGACCTTAGCAGATAAATAATGTTTCTCCTCTCAGTGACAAGAATACCTGTAAAACTTGTGTTTATTTGATAAGCAGACTAAACATCTTTATCCTCTTTTGGTCTTCTAGCCAAAAACATTCACTCTGGGACATTTAGGACAGTTGAATTTTCTAGGTCATTTCTCAATCTTGTCTTCAAACAACTTGAAAGTGTATTTTTTTTAAGATGGTGGTACTTAAGAACATGCATTGTTTAAGAAACATTGGCATAGCCAATAGGTCCCACCTTTGTGACCTTATAAGTGTTTAGCCAGAGACATTGACTCTGCCTATGTCTTTAAGCTGTGCTGTTGAGAAGTGTGAAGCATGCTGAAAAGATATAATGAAGAAGTGTCAGAAGCATTTTTGTTACCCTATATATGACCAAGAATGCATTGTGTACAACTGAACGATCATAGTTAACAACTATTTACAATGCAATAGGTCCCGCATTTACACAGGTTTATGCTATTGGCATTCTAACGACAATGCCTTTTATTTATGTTTTGAAAACTAAAACATAAATAAAGGGCATTGTCATTTACAATGCCAATAGCTCAAACTGCATAAATGCGAGACCTATTGCATTGCAAATGCTTGTTCAAACCTTGGGGTCGATCATCGTAGCTGTTGGGCCTGTGAGCTGGAGAAGCCCCATGACCAATTAACACCAGCAGTCACACTACACGCAGTTCAGAGTTTCATGAAATCACCCCCACCCACCCCTTCGACAAACTGAGTGTGACGAGCGAGCACCCGAGAGCAGCAGGAGGTACAGCATCCAGGTCTTACGAGAAACGCACATGGGCAGCCACTACCGTGGTGCACCGCATGAACCTTATGCTAGAGAAGTAAGACGGGGGGGCCTTATCACCCCGATGAAGCGGCACCCTGTGGAACACAGCAGAGAGGGACTCCACCCAAAAGGACTTCTGTAGCACCACAAAACTGCACAAAAACTGCTAACATATACTCACGCCCGCATGACTTTTTGTGAAATCACCGCACCGATTTTCTGCCGAGTGTAACGAAATCAGTAATAAGATTGCTGCCCCGGGGTGTTAAGATGTTATGCTGTTCACCACCAAGTGATGAATACCTCCCCCCCCCCCCCCACACACACCCCTCAGTAACAACAGCAGGCAGCAAACAGCTCCCCTTCAATCCTATCAGGCTTGTTACTCCTTTAGTCCGGCAGTATGTTCAGTGTGGAATATGCAATTGTATTTATATAGCTCTCACTACCGCGTTGAAGCACTTTACGGCGAGTATTAAAGGAGTAGAGGTGAATTCTCTGTTAAAGCGCGCACATTTTATTACAGCTACATCTGCAATTGCGTCTAACTGGCCTCTGAAGTCATTCTTGATGCCAAATGCACTTTTAAGCTATGTCTTTCAAACTACAAAATATCCCAAGCCCTTGGGGCTCCACACACAGAAACCAGCCCCGGAAAGACTTACCGTGTGTGTCATATTTCATTATAGCCCGGGTCATTGAATAACGGACCGGAACGCGTGATGTTTCGGCAGAAAACCTGCTACGCATGTACCTTGGAAAAAGGCCCGTAGATTCATCCATGTACCAACTTAGGATAGCGAAAACAGGAGCGCCTAAAATGCAGACTCTAGCAGGAGATTTAAGAACACCAGAGACGTCACAGAAGTCACGGAGAACAAGTGCAGTGCGCCCTAAAGCTACAGTGCCCGGACAACTCGTGACGCAGCATTTTCTCTCCGATTTAAAAAAAATGTGCAATGCGAACGTCTACTGCTCCCGAAAAGCTGCAGTCATGATGGGTTTTGCCTAGTCCTTTACCTTTTACAAGTTGTACAGCATATATCATTTAAAAACAACACAGCACATGTAGCATCTGTAAGAGTCGAAGCGAGGAGGTGGCTCAACATATAACACTGCTGACTTTAGAGCTGGAGAACAGGGTTCGAGCTTAGGGTGGGCTGTATCACGTAATCACATATAAATAAACAGAGATCTCGGAGGGGCGTGGGGGAAAGACAAATAAAACAGAGCGCATTACCACTGCATCACGCGGCTCCTTTGCCAAAGAGCACACAATGGAGAGCTCCTCTGCAGGGCGTTGCCATTGTGCTAATACAAGAAAAAAGTGCTTAGCGGCTAATTAAAAGACGCCGCGAGTAAACGATCCAGGCAGGGTAGGCGGGGCCAAACGGAGACAAGGCGGTAACCAAGAAACCTCTTTTTCAATCGGAGGCCAGCATTTAGCATAAATGATGAAGCCAGCCAATCAAAATGATGGGCGGCACTTCAAGTCCCCTACAGAAATCTTATCGATTACAAGACGCCTCGCAGAGCAAGGAGCGCATGCGCACTCCAACGCTAGGCGAGACCTAAAAAGTATTAACAATAAATAATGTCTTGATTTTTTTTTTGTCCTTGCAATGCTGGCACCTTCTATCTGCCTGTTCCAATGGTTGCTTGTTATGTTTTTACCTGTATAACAACACTATCAGCGGACAGTTGCTAAGGGAAAATCAACCGATGCCAGATTCTGAGGGCAGACTAAGGTGGTGCTGAGTAATACTGAGGTGGTGGTGACTAGTGCAGAGATTCAGAGGTGATGCTGAAGGATACACAGGTCTTGCTGAGTGATGCTGAGGTGATGGTGTACTGATGCAGAGGTGGGGGTGACCTCGTGCAGAGGCAATGCTGAGTGATACTGAGGTGGTACTGAGTGATGCCTAGGTGGTGCTGACTGATACTGCGGTGTTGAGTCATGCGGTGATGGTGGTGCTCCAGTGGGGCTCAGGGGTGCAGAGCTTGTGCTCAGGTGGTACTGAGTGATGCTGAGTTGGTGCTGTGCTGAGGTGATGCTGAGGTGGTGCTGCACTGATGCTGAGGTGGTGCTGTGCAGATGTGGTGCTGTGTTGGTGCTGAATTGCTTCTGAGGCGGGGCTGCGCTGGTGGTGGTGCACTGATGTGGAGATGGTGTTATGCTGATGCAGTGTTATGCTGAGGCAGAGATGGTGTTGGGCTGGTGCTGAGGTGGTGCCGTGTTGGTGGTGATGCACTGATGAGAAGGTGGCACTGTGCTGATGCTGAGATGGTGCTGTGGTGGTGCTGTGTGGATGTGGTGCTGAGTGATGCTAATATGGTGCTGAGTGATACTGAGTGAAGGTTTGGTGTAGCTCAGGTGATACTGAGTTGGTGCTGCGCTGGTGCACTGATGCTGAAGTGGTGCTGTGCTGATACTGAGGTGGTGTTAAGGTGGTGTTGAGTGATGCTGAGAAGATGCTGTGCTAGTGCTGAGGGGGTGCTGACTGATGCTTTTGCGGTGGTGAGTGATGCTGTGGTGGTGCTGAGTGCTGCTGTGGTGGTGCTGAGCGATGCTGTGGTGACACTGAGTGGCGCTGTGTTGGCGCTGATTGATGCTGAGTGATGCTGAAATGGTGCTGAGATCCCGCTGAGTAATGCTGAGGTGCCGCTGAGTGAAGTTGTGGTGGTGCTGAGTGATGCTGAGGTGGCACTGAGTGAAGCTGAGGTGGCACTGAGGTGGCGCTGAGAGATGCTGTGGTCATGCTGAGTGATGCTGTGGTGGCACTGAGTGATGCTGTGGTGGCGCTGAGTGATGTTGTTGTGACGCTGAGTTATGCTGAGATGGTGCTGAATTATACTGTGGTGGTGCTGGTGGGTGCTGAATTGGTGCTGAGGTGGCACTGAGTGATGCTGTGGGAGGTGGCGCTGAGTGAAGCTGTGGTGGTGCTGAATGATGCTGTTGTGGCACTGTGTTATGCTGAGGTGGGGCTAAGTGATGCTGTTGGTTCACTGAACGATGCTGTCGTGGTTCTGAGTGATTCTGAGGTGGTGCTGAGGTGGCTCTGAGTGATGCTGAGGAGGCACTGAGTGATGCAATGGTGGCATTGACTGATGCTGAGGTGGCGCTGAGGTGGCACTGAGTAATGCTGCTGTGTCACTGAGTGATGCTGAGGTTGCGCTGAGTGATGCTGTGGTAGCGCTAAGTGATTCTGAGGTAGTACTGAGTGATTCCGTAACCTAAAAAGGAACTGAGAGGAAGAGATCGAATGTGGAGTGAAGAGATGGTGTGAGGGCTCACTCTGTAACTTGCATGTCAGAGCCTTCGATCCCAATCTATTATATCTTTATAAATCTTGTGCTGCTCTCCTCTTTCACGCAGCTCAATGCAGCTACACCTCTAACTGCACTGTATTGCGTGAAATATTAGTAAATGTGCCCCTCAATGATGTGGCACAGGTGTAAAGACATACATGCTGTCTTAGACTTGCACTCTGCTGCCTTTGAGCCAGGGTCGCTCCTGAAATAACACATACATTTCAACAGAGTATCACTGTTTGTTAAGGAATGGCTAATTTTCAATGAATGATGGAGCAATCCATCCAAGGATGCAGTACCGAGCATTTGTCGGGCAGGTCACAGTGTACTAGAGTATTCTGGGATTAGTGCACAACGTAATGTAATTTTAATTGTTTCTTATTGTACTCTTCATTCTCCATTAATTGGAAAAGGTGAAACGAAAACTTTATAGAAACAAGGTACAATAAAATGATCGCCCTCGGTTCTTAGGCGATGCCTTCTTACCAGTTTGACACACTATCAGCTCTTGAAGTGCTTCTGCCTCGGGGCGTTGGGCACCACAGAGTTCGCAGGAATAACAGCAGTGCCTAGAGGTGGACGAGCAGCACATGAACAGGGTGAGCGCAGCCAGAGTCGAGCCAAGGGCCTGCCGGGGCCGTGCACAAGCTGAGCCCTGGAAAGGTCTGCTATGTAAATCAAACAACAAACCTCACGCAATATCAAGCAATCAATCAGGGGTTTATAAAGCATGCTACTCACCCGTGAGGTTCTCAAGGTGGTGGTGGTGGGGTGGGGTAGCTGGTCCGGGTCAGTCCAAAAGCCAGGTCTTGAGGTCTCTCCTGAACGTGTGCAGGGTCAGGGAGCGTCTGATGTTCAGAGGGAGCTTGTTCCAGGTTTTTGCTGCGATGTAGGAGAAAGCTCTCCGACCGGTTCTGTTTCTGCGGCTGCAGGGGATCTTGGCCAAGGCAAGGTCAGCGGCGCGGAGCTTGCTTTTGGGTATGTGGAAGGATAATCTCTGGTTGAGGTATTTGGGTCCGGCGTTGTTGAAGGATTTGTAGGCGTGGGTGAGGGGTTTGAAGGTGATCCTCTTTTCGATGGGGAGCCAGTGGAGGCCTCGTAGGTGTTTGGTCATGTGCTTGTGGCGCGGCGTGCTGAGGGGGAGTCTAGCTGCTGCGTTCTGGATGGTTTGGAGTTTGTGTAGAAGAATTTTGTTGATTCTGGCATAGAGGGATGTTTCCATAGTCCAGTCTGCTGGTTATGAGTGCGGGGTGACAGTCCTTCTGCAGTCGGGGGATCCATTCGAAGGTCTTACAGAGGATGTGCAGGCAGTTGAAGCTAGTGGAGGCAACAGCGTTGATCTGACGGTTCATGGAGAGGGAGGAGTCAAGGATGATGCAGAGGTTTTGAGCGTGGTCAGTATGGGTGGGTGGGCTCCAGAGGGCTGAGGGCCACCATGTGCTGCCCCAAGCAGAGGTGCAGGGTCCGAGAATGAGGACCTCTGTTTTCTCTGAGTTTAGCTTCAGGCAGCTGTCCTTCATCCAGGCTGCCTGCCACACTCTTCAATCCTTCCTCGTAAGCGAGAGGATGAGCTGGGTGTCGTCCGTGTAGGATACGGTGCTGAGCCCATGCTGTTTGGCGATGGCGGCGAGAGGGGATATGTAGATGTTGAAAAGTGTGGGGCTGAGTGATGATCCATGGGGGACTCCGCAACTGATTTCCGTGGGTTTGAAGAGGAAGGGAGGGAGTCTGATCCTCTGTGTTCTACAGGAGAGGAAGGATTGGATCCATTCAAGGGCAGCTCCTTGTATTCCCGCGTCGTGACGTCTGGCTGCTAGCGTGTGATGTGAGACTGTGTCAAATGCTGCGGAGAGGTCTAGAAGGATGAGGGCCGGGGTGTGTCCCTGGCATGCGGATGCCATCGGTGGCGGCGAGGAGGGCCGTCTTGGTGCTGTGGTTGCTGTGGAATCCAGACTGGGAGGCATCTAGTATAGAGTTCTCTTCTATGAAGGCGGCCAACTGAGTGTTCACGAGTCTCTCAGTGACTTTGGCCACAAAAGGAAGGAGAGATGTGGACTGGTAGTTTTTCAGGTCCATAGGGTCGGCCGTTGGTTTTTGAGGAGGGGTTTAACGGTGGTGTCGGGGCCGGAGGAGGCATTGGTCCAGGTTTCCGTGAAGAATGCGACATCGGTCGAGAGGGTGTCAATCATGTCCCAGATCTCTACGGCGTGTCGGTGCAGGGAGCGCACGTTGAGATCACCACTGTTGACAGTGCTCTTTGGGAACAGTTATTGGGATTAAAAACCGTCGTGGATAATTAAAAGCCCCGTAAGAAGACTAAAAAGGCTTGACTCTTTGTGGGGGTATATGCCCATTTTGAAGGATTTCAAATTATAAGCTGTTTTTGATTGAAAGGGCCCGTAGAAGGAAGGTTCGGCAACAGTTAATTCGTACCTGGGTTCTAGTACATTTGCCCTCGTAGTCCTGATGAGGCCTGGAACAGACAGAGGCTGAAACGCGTCGACCCACACGATTTTGAAGACTCCAAAACAAGAAATCTGTTTGAATAACATTGTTGTTGAAATGTCACATTAGAGAGTGTTAGTTAAAGAGAATTGGCTAAAATCTCGTTTATTCTCTATATGTTTGTGTTGTTTTGTTTTGGTGATCTAAAGTGAAGGAATGTCAGGTGAAGGAATTATGTTTTGACATCCTTGTTCAAAAGAAGTGGGGCAACAAGAACCGTAAGTTTGGTTCTCTCTAACAAAAAGTGTATATATATGTAAATTTGATGTATATGTGTTTTGTTTGTATATATGAATGGTGTACAGCTTTGTTCAATGTAAGAGACCAATATTTAAGGTCCAATATGGTTTAATTAAAAGAAAAAGTTGAACCATACTTTTGATATTTATTATGGCTCTCTACCTGGAGATACTCTATATCCATCAGTATCTCAATTAAATTGTGCGGAGAAGGATGAATCCAAGATTGGATAATTAATGGTATCCAGTCTTATAAACAGATAGTTGAATTATTGTTCCGTAGGCTTTATCTTGTTGTTTCTGCGTCAAAATACCCAAAAGCCTACTGGTTACTTGGGTGACCCCTGCAGTTTATTTGTATTATGAAGGGGAGGCGCGTACAGCTGGGAGGCGGGAGCAGTGCGGTGGGGGAGGAGTCACTGGTCAGCGGCAGTGGGAGCTGCGTGAAATAAACAGAAGGGGACAATGGGAAAACGAGGAATATGGCAAAAAAGACAACAACAGGCGCAATCAATTAAATTTAGCACGCAATTTAGCACACAAGAGAAAACCAGCGAGAGCTGGAATCAGGGTGGACTTGAGCCCTGCAATTGAGTGGCAGGCTTCAGAGGAGACGCAGGGCACAGCGGAGCTGCTGGGGAGAGTGAGTTCCTAGGACCGAGGCCTGTGGACTCATATGCACTCCCCCGCAGCGGCTGCCATTATGAAGGGGAGGGGGAGGGACGTGCAGCTGGGAGGCAGGAGCGTGGCAGTAGGGGAAGGAGTCACGGGTCAGAAGCCACAAAAGAGTGCCATATCTACTATGTGGCCTTTTTGATTCTGAAGGTGCAAAAACACGCCCATCGCACCCCCTGTATGTTTGTCAGTTTATTTGGCATGGTCCTGAGGAAGGTGGTCCGTTGTTCGTTTCCAACCCACCAAAACACGCGTCGACCTTCTGATAAACCCTATTGAATTTAGATCGTCAATAGAGACTGGAGATAAATTAGTTCTAGGTCTCCCTGTGATCCAAATATAAAGCATGGTTGGTAGTGGATGATGTGAGAATGTGGCTTAGGTGTGACTGAGAAAGTTTGAGAATTGATGTAAGCTGAGTATTAATAATTATACAGGAGTCTAAAAGTATAGTTTACAATTGTTCCTGTGATGTTTAGGTGCACATAATCATGTACAAAAAACATTGAATATAAATGTAAATGGATAATTTTAAGATGCTGTATGTATAAAACAAAGGGAAATGGGAAAAAATTCATATGTATTTTTGAATAAAAAATTATGACAAATCAATGGTTAAAGCGTTAAAGTGTATAAATCATGTGTAGCCCTTATTTGATGTTGTTTACATAAATTAAAGCAATATAGGTTGTGAGGGAGCTTGTTGCACATTTCTTACGAGTGTACAATATGTGCATCCACACTCACAGCAACCCAATGATGTCACCACAAATAGACTCCACACAAGTTTTTATAAAATGAGTATACTCTTTATATAAGAAGGTATATGATATGACCATACGATACAAAACCAACCTATAAGAATGGGTATTATTCCTTCCGGTTGGTTGGTAGGTTCTACTACCAACCACCGCTCTAACCAACAGTTAAGCTCACTTCTAACCGTTTCCAAAAGGTTAGGCAAGTCGTATTGCTAGAATCACACATGTTGCAAAAGAAAAGAAATACTGCAATGCGTAACGATATTCTCTTGTACTGTGCAACAGAGAAACAATGCCATACTTAGAGCCACAGTCATGTACTTTGCAATAGAAGGAATCATGCAATGCGTATCCCTACCTGCATGCCCTGTTCCAGGAAGAAACAAAGCAATGCGTCACGCTACAATCACATACTGTGCAATGAAGAAATAATGCACTGCGCCATGTTATAATCAGGTACTGTGCGATGAAGAAATAATGCAATGCACCACGTTACAATCATGTACTCTGCAAGGGAAAAATAACGCAGTGTGTAGCGCACCAAGATGTAGTTCATCAGGCACAAACGAGGTCAGGCGTCATACAACAGTTCAATAGTTCGTTGGCAGCAATAATGCAAAGTGTAATACGATCCGTTAACAGTGCCCCCAATATGGATCAATGATGACACAAAAGTACCGCTTCTCACTCCACCCCCAGTACTGTCCCTCCTTGGGCCAGCACAGGAGTATATCCGAGCCGAAGCAACAGGCTCGCGCTGCTGACAGAAGCGAGAGGCAGAGAGAGTGTCCCTCCGGGCCCGCACCGCACCCCAGGTTGTGATCCACGTTACCTTGGGGGGCGTGACCCCACTCTCCTCTCCTCCTTCAGCGACTTGTGCCTTGATCCAGAACTCTGTCAATGGGTACGGCAAGCCTGGGCCGGCGGTTCTGCTCCTCCAGGGCTGCCGGTCAGGGCTGCTGCTGTTTCACTCCGAGGGCCCAATGTCCTGGCCCTTCTTCCGGCAGTGTCAGTGAACACCGAGATCTGCCCTCAGCACTGTGGATACTTACTTCGAATTCTGTGCACACACTACCCGGGCACTCCTCACCAGCACCTATGGTTGCACCTCGACACGCTCTCTGCGTATCCGAGACTCGCCTCTTCTCTAGTGCTCACGATGACCTGGCAATCTTCACCAACGCATCTGCTTGCACCTTGACACGCACCCTGCTCGTCCAAGCCTCACCTCTTCTCCCGGTGCACGCGATGACCAAGGGCTCCTCACCAACCCCCTGACTGCACCACGACAGGCACCCTGTGCGTTCGAGACTCACTTCTTCACTCGGTGCACACCACGACCAGGTTCTCTTCACCAACGCCTTGGCTGCACCACGACACGCACCCTGCGCATCCGAGTTGCACCTCTTCTCCCGGTGCACACACTTACCAGGCGCTCTTCACCAATGCCCTGGCTGCACCATGGCATGCACTTTGCGTGGCAGAGTCTCACAACTCCTCCCGGTGCACACGATGGCCAGGCGCACTTTACCATCGTACTGGCTGCACCATGACATGCACTCTGAGCGTCTGAGGCTAACTTCTTCGTTCAGTGCACACAACGAGCATGCGCTTCTCACAAACACCCTGGCTGCACCACGACACTCACTCTGGGCGTCCGAGTTTCACCTCATCTCCCCGTGCTCACAGCGACCAGGTGCTCCTCACTAATGCCTTGGCCTGCACCACGACACACACTCAGCACGTCCTAAACGCAGCTTACTCCTGAGTGCCCACGATCACAAGGCATAACTTCTGAGGGTCTCAAGCTGCAAAAGCATGCATACATCTCGTTGCTTGGGACTTCTCTGGAAAATGTTTTGTTTCTGTGTTTCCAAACATGAAGCCAGCTCACCTCGAGCCTTTGGGGTAACAAGACGCAGCACAAAGCACAGTCTTCTTCAAGCAGGGGGACACAGTGCTTCCAATTACAGCCCCAACAGCCTCTCCCTTGGTTAGAACAGCAAACTGCAGACCTGCCCCAGATCACAAATCAAGGATTGGTCTTTCCACAGCAGTCTCTTCAGTTGCTCCTTCTTTAGCAGAGGTTCCTCTTGACCACAGAATGGGTCAAAGCCTTTTCAGTCGTAATCCATTTCTGTATCATTCCAACGTTCAGGGGTTTTAGCTCTCATAGTTATACCCCTTAATGTCTTTGAAGTTCGTTTGTGCTCCGGGATCCCTGACCCCTCCCTAAATCAGTTCTGGGTGTCTCCCTCCTAGTGTCACCTTTCTCCCTTTGATACTTGGGGTCTGGATCCTTAATCACTCAGCAGGAGATGGGTCAATTGGTTTATAGCACCAGCCTTTTCACCTCCAGGGCTTCTCCTCGCCCTACTCTCCAGATGCAGTGCAACCAGGCGCCATCTCAACCCCTCCCCGGGTCAAGACCTCTCCCAGCTCCTCTCACCTTTCAGATCCACACAGTCAATCCACATTTCAGCAGAGACACACAGAAATGTGGGGGTGCAGGGATGGCTCTCACTGGCGGAGACCTGTGAGGCACCAACAGATCTGGCGAAGGTCAAGCGGCGCTCTCCCTAAGCACGGGTGTGCCGGCTCCGGGGTGCATAAAGCTGCGCCCTGGACGCAAAGCACATGCAGGGACCCAGGCACTGATGCAGGCAGAGGATCTGCTTGTGACCCACCAACAGACACGGCAGAGGTCCACTCCGCCCTGCGCAAAGGTAAGCGCTCAGACTGGTGGCAAGGGGTGGCACAGTGAGCCGTGTGCCAGGGCTGCCTGGCCAATGGTGGCACAGGACACAGTGAGCCGCAGCCCAGGGCTGACTGGAGGTAACCGAAGGTGGCACAGGACACAGGGAGCCGGGGCCCAGGGCTGCCTGGCAATCCGAATGCAGTGGGTCTATTTATAGAAAGGTTTATTCTGAAGAAGCCATACTACAGAAACTGTTCCCTTATTTCGGGATTGTGAAACAGGCGCTCATGGTTTGCATCAGTTGTGAGAATCCAGATTTTAGTCAGTACCTAGACACACTGGTCAGTTATAAAGAAACATATCACAAGTATTTTTATCGGTTGATCGGTGCATAAAGCTGCGCCCTGGATGCAAAGCACATGCAGGGACCCAGGCACTGATGCAGGCAGAGGGTCTGCTTGTGACCCACCAACAGACACGGCAGAGGTCCACTCCGCCCTGCGCAAAGGTAAGCGCTCAGACTGGTGGCAAGGGGTGGCACAGTGAGCCGTGTGCCAGGGCTGCCTGGCCAATGGTTCTGCCCAGCCGTCCCCTGCCTCCTATTACAGAATTCAGCTTCACTAAAGAAGTGGGCTCGTTTTGGGCTTGACTATTTTTAACTCTGCCCCTCAGAGGTCCAGCTCGAGGGATCTCCGAGGAGCACAGGTGTGCTGCAGGCCTGGGATCACGGTGCCAGTCTAACCTTGGAGGGTAGGTCCCCACAGGCACCACCTGTGAGCAAAACAAACACTTTTTATCAGTATTTGCCCCACACCAGGGGCCGGGGAGGAGGGGGCAGTGAAGCGGGCCTCAGAGAAGTGCACAGGGGCATGGTGATGGTGGCCACACATGGCCTGTGTACAACCATTTTCATCACCCTCAGGGTTTCGAGTGGAGGGGCAGGAGCCCACTGCGTAGTAGTTTCACATTAAAATGCACTGTCAAACAAATGAAAGTGATATTATCTATTACACCGATTGGAACGAATTGTTAACTTTCACTGCGGCTGTACGGGTAACAAGCATTTGCAATGCAATAGGACTCGCATTTACGCGAGACCTATTGCATTGCAAACGGGAGTGCCGGCGGGCGAGAAGGCACAAACAAAAGTAGTGCATGGCATGGACTGCGGGAGAGGGGGAAGAGGGAGGAAAATAGTGCTCACAATCAAAATAAAACATACTGTGCATCACTCGAAGTAAAGGGGCTAGTAGCCATGGAAGGATACAAATGACGACATGGCTGTCATAAGGAGGGACTAACAAGCCTAAAACCAATCAGAAGGCAGCATTTAGGAACAACAAAGACACAAGTCATTGAGAAAGATGGGTTGTGCTTCCATGGAGCTTCCACTCCATACTGAATACTGCATGCCTTGCAAAGCGAGTGCCGCTATAGGCTTGACCTAAAAAACTGCTAACTGGGTGGTGGCAACAGCTTTGGAAAGTAACAGCTAGCAAGAATATGCTAATGGTAGTCAGTGAGATTCGGGGGTTGTGAATCTTACATTTGCCAATTAAAATGCCGTAGGTTGCAAGACCAAAACCAAGGTTAAAGGTTGGACTGTTCCCATGATGAGGAGGGTCAGTACTTAATTGCATTAGGTGGGCCTCTGTGGTTAAGTAACAGCAACAGAGTACCTATCTTCCAAACTGAAGGTCTGTGCGAATCTTGAGTTTCATCCCGATGGAGTAAAATTTGTTTTGTTGGTGTAAAACTTCCTCCGACAGCCCAACAAAGTAGGTGGAGTTAGAAGTTAGCTATTCAACTGTCAGCCCTATATACAGAGGATGTTTTTTTTAAACTGTCTATCACCACCCGATATTTACTGGCAGTGAGGGACAGTAAAAAATGAAAAATTACCTCCACACCATGGTAAAAGTCTCCCACGGCATGGGATCATTGGTTTATTTGTTTTCCAAAAACAAACTTCCACTTTAGGAGATTGTTTTTTAGAAATGTGTAACAGCCAGCCATCATGTCCGACGGAACTGTCCGACAAACCTACTTTACATTGACAAGAACAGCCTCAATGTATAGAGGACTCCATGAGGCTGCGCGACATCTCTATATTTGGCAGGCAAAGTGAGGTTCCGTGAATTCTGAACCCGTTTCATAAATATCGTCGTGTCATGACGATTTTGGTATCAGCGGACCGAAAATGGCGAGTGTAAGATGTACGAGTGTTTTCGTCATGTTCGAGTGACGAGATCACCATGAAATCAGGGATTCCGTTCTGAACCCTTGGGTTTCATTTTGTGCACGGCAGCCATTTTGTGGTTGCCCTCACATAGGCCGATGACTAAGGCCGAACGAGTCCTTGGGACACGTACACCTTCAGCTGACTTCTGTGTGACCTGGGCAAGCTGACTCCGTTGCCCGAGGCCAAACTTGTTGAACCAGTTCCTTGTTCGGCAGCTGGTCAAGATTGAGGATCAAGGCACAGGACATCATAAACCCTTTATTGCACACAACTATGTCTTATCTTACTTACACCTGTCTCTGCTCCTTTCTTTATGGTCTGTTTACGATGAGGAGGTGCCCATTTTTATTAGGGGTCAGTTCGATTTATCTGATGAAGAGTGTTTCGCCTTTCCGGGTAATTGATGGTGGGCTGGACAATGAAATGTGGGTTTGTCATACAATGCTGTTGTCATGTACACCTGGGATTGGTCAACTGTAAATAAGGAATGTTTGCCTGAAGCACAATATTTGGTATAAAAGGAATGACTTGCTTTGTAAAATTGAGCAGTCTCCTACGAATATACGTCATTGTACTTCGTGGACCTCTGTTACTGGTTGCAGCCAATAAATTTGATCTTTGACGTCACCAAGAAGATTCCGCGTTTCTGTAGTTCTGAGACAGGTGAATCCGGAGACTTCGGGTGTGTCCCCTGGCACCGCTGGGTTCTAAATAACCCGGTTCTTCAAAAGTCAGGGTGGTAAACGTAAACGTTTGTGCCACCCTGTCTGTTTTTACTTCATATGCCAAGCCCTAAATCAGGCTCTCCGTCTAGATAGGCACAGTGTGTGAAAAACGATGCTTGGGTAAGCTATCCCGAGGGATTGCCAGTGGTTAGACTATTTGCAAGTATTCATGCCATCACATTTTGTGTGTTTGATTGCCACTACTGTGCCTGGAAACCTAACCTTAGACTGGTGCAGCTTTCCACGGCTTCTACTGCCAATATTTGTGAATTCTAAAAAGTAGTACATTTGCATCCATTCAAGGAATTCTTTTTGGTTGCTGATTTGCTACATTTTTGATAAACCAGTCACTATATATATTTAAGTCTTGATCCACAAAACTGAACAAGATAAAACTTCTTAGAAAAATCAGCACAACGATAAAGACCAACACAGACAAAGGAGACCCGACTCAAGGCCCCCATACCTAACTACCAAGTCTAGTATAGATTTATTTGTGGGGTGCCCCACCCCAAACACCTCTCCTCAATGCTGCACACTGGGAAACATCCTTTACAACGCAACTTTAACCACGCAGTGCCTTTACGACGCAACTTTTACAACGCAAACCATTACAACGCATTGCGCTGGGGGACGCTCTAGGATAGGGAATAGGTTTAATTTACTATCCAACACCTTCCCTACTATCCACGGGGACTGGAGTTGGAATAGTAAATTAAACTATTCACTATCCAGCGCCCCAAAGCACTATGCGTTGTAAAGGCATGCGTTGTAAAAACAGCGTTGTAAAGGCATGCGATGTAAAAGCATGCGTTGTAATGTCATACATCCCTGCACCCTTAATGATGGTTGTGCCTGTGGTTCGGTTTACGTTTTTAATCTTTCAAACACTGTAACCCTTTTGACGACACTGTGAGGGTAATGACGAACTTGAATGTTTAAGATTAACTCACTTCCATCCATTTGGACGCCTTTTACTCCCCCCAAAAAAGGAAGGCTTTATACCAATATATAGTGGTCGAAATTTCCATATGACAAATATTACAAGCGCTATATTAACTACCACTGTATCATCAAGGTAGGTAGATTTGGAGTTACAAGTACAGGGGCGGCTCCTCCGCTATGGCGGCACCCCACTCCTTTTAAGCAGTGGTTATAGAAACATAAAATGATAATAACACTGTTTGTGTTATTAGAATTTTATGCTTCCTGCTCACTGCTTTGGGGTGGGTGGGTGTCCGGGTCTGCTCTGCCCTTGCAGCAGAGCGGTACAAAAGACGGTGGTGATGGACGGAGCATCGGAACCAATCAAACACTCACACCCAGTCAACAGATCTGGGTTTAATCCATCACCGTTCTTTAGCCCACTCTGCCACCCCAGTTCAGACATGGCCATATGCAAATCAGTCTGACCCTGTGCCTCATAGGAACAGTCCAGCCCGAACTGCCAAGCCATGCCTTCCCTGGACCGGAAACAAGCTTCCTAGGACCAGGTTCTGGCATTTCAGCCGTCTTCAGCCAGGCTTGCTTGAATCCAGTGGCAAAGTGAGCAAGGGACTCACGTCTGAGCATACCCTGCCCTCGGAGCAGGGCAGGAGTGGTTTGCGCACTTGCCCCTTCTCCATGCAGTCTGCATTACAGACTGCATGGAGAACATACCCAGGTCCCCCAGGTTCCCTGGTTGAGTGTCGAACCAGAACTCTCAAAACCAATGACAACACTGCTTTGCAGCGTTGTGATTGGTCAGGGAAGCCTGGCTGTATTTCTTGAAGAAGAGAGCAGGAGTGGAGACACGGGACCCGGCTCGGGCAAGGTTAGTGTTTTGTTTTATTATTGTATATTTTTTTTAACATTGCGTATCGTTTCCTGAATTCCCGCCCTGCGCGCCTGCACCCACCCCGCCACCCGCGAGTCATGCTGGCCACCACTGTACGAGTAGAAAATCTACACCTAGCTACATAATTACCTTGATGATATAGTGGAAGGTGAAATATTGAATCAGTAGTTTTCTAAGTTAATATTTCTACCACAATATAGTGACATACAATTGTGAAGGAAAATGAACCGAAATGCATGGTAAAATAGCTTTAGAAAGTCAGTTTGTAACTGCAAAATCAGAAAAACACCTGTGACTTCCCCCGGATCCATAAGATCTGAGAGTGGGCAACCTACTGCTGCTGCCAGAATATGGAATCGGATGGTAAACATAAATGGGAAAACTTTTAACACAATCAATGGGCCTGCATAGCTAATCAGAGCTTTCAGAATACCTCAAACTATAGAAAACGTGTTTCTGTCTCTTACACTTACTTCCTCATCCATCTAAGCACCAAGTGTTGCTTTCCATAACGCGATAACCACACCTTGTCCTCATCCTGAGTAGCATGGAAACACTTTATTAGAGGCTCAAAGCAAAGGCAGCGTATTTCCAGCCACACACTCACACAATGTGTTTTGCTTTCCTGTGGATAAGAGCTTCAGCGCCCCACATCGGGGTTGTAAGCGCTACATAAATGCGTTAAACATACAATTCAACAATAAATACAATAACAGTTTCTTACATTTCGCTTAAAAAACACATTTTAAAGCATGGACGATGCCCATTTAATATGGTAAAGATTTAAATTTTGAAAAACAACTCATTAAGCTAGCCGAATTTACCCAATGGCCACTGCTGCGTGCACCCTAATCTACAAATGGAGCGTGACACAAGGTGTCGGACTCCCTCTCTCCAGCTCGTATCAGAGGGCATTTGTATATATTCTTACCTTCTGAGGTCCGGTAGTAGTCATTGTAAGTGTCAAGAACCACTACACCAATCACCAGAACTCGCCGGACCTCCACGCACTGCTGTGTCTTCTACTAAAGGCAGGAATCCGTGCTAGGCTTTTAAAGCTCACGCCTAAGCAATATCAGAAACTGAAGGCTTGTTTGCAAATCATTTAGCAATTAAACTGTGACTGCAGTACAACACCTTGTTATAAGCCTTTCTCTGTTTGCACTGGACAGAAACAGCCCCTCCTTCCTTCCTTTCTCTACGCCTGTGCCCTGCCCAAAGAAGCTGTTTGCAGAAACATTCCTCTCTTTCTCTAAAACTGTGTATTATGGGTCAGGACGTCTAATAAAACAAGCATGGAAAACCCAATCGGTCTGGCCTGCGCGAGATCTATTGGCTTAACCATGGTGTGCTACACTGCAGCATGGCTAAATATTTTTTTTAAAGTGCTATGACGTGGTCATCGCTGGTCACATTAAAGCGCTTTTATTTTTACTTTCAACCATGCTCCACAGCAGCAATGCAAATGTTGAATATGGCAAAGAAAACATTGACAAAGCCAAACAGCTCTACTATTTGACTTTTCAATGTTTTTAAGCCATGTTGTTCAGCTGTGTGGCTGCTGTGAAGCATGACTGAAAGTAGAAAAACAAAAAACCCTATTACATAGCCAGCGTTGACTGCGTCGAGCCCTTTTCTTTATACACTTTTAGCCAGAGCAGTTGGGCTGCTGTACAAAATGCTTAAAAAACACACATTGACAAAGCCATTGGCTTTGCCAATGCTTGTGTTGCATGGTGCTTGGAGGTACGTACAGGTGGTTGGGTCAACATATCACAATGACATTAAGCTTTGTGGGCACTGCATTTCAGATTATCTTTGTAGTCCTTGTGTGTTGTGGTCAGTCTCTTCTAAGAGATGATCATTCTGATGGCCCATACGGCGAAGGGCCGTGTGGGCCATCAGCAGTGAAGGGCGTCTCTAAATTGGGCCTCAAAATGTGGTAATAGTTGGTGGTTGGATGGCTTCACTGTGGACTTCTTTGATCCAGATCTGTGTAAAGTACTTTGAGGACGGAAGAGCAGAATTCCTCGGCCCCCTTGACTCGCTATCCAGTGGTATCTCTTTACAGTACTGAATGACTTTATTGGCCCAGCACGTTGATGACTGGGGCACACTTGAAAAAACAGTCCTGTTGAAGGTAAACAACAGGGTAATTTGCCCAAGCCGTAATGGCTGCCTGGCAGAGATCTTAAATAACAGGAAAAAACAAGCATTTGCAATGCAATAGGTCTTGCATTTAAGGGGGTTTGAGCTATTGACATTGCAAATGACAATGCCTTTTATTTTTGTTTTCGTTTTTAAAACATAAATAAAAGGCATTGTAATTTACATTGCCAATAGCTTAAGCTCATGTAAATGTGAGACCTATTGCATTGCAAATGTGTTTTTTTTAAGTTGCCAGGTCTGGAAACAGTTATTAGGGTGGGTATACACTGCCAGAGCTTGTAGAGAGTGAATAGTCCATTACCAAGGTCGCTGTGTATGGAATGAGATAAGCTAAGCACATTGCCGCTATTAGATTCTGGGTCCAGTTCAAGCTGGCTTGGTAAGAATTGCTGCTGTATGAAGGTATTAGAGAGGGACGCTAGAAGGGGCGCTCCTCGGAAGTGACAGTAGGTGTGGGGGGTAGGGTTCCTGGAAAAGAGTGCTGGTGAGAAGAGGGTTGCTGGAGATTGGAGAGTGCCTTGGGGAGGGGTGCTGAAGGTTGTGGTAGTGAGAGGAAAGGTTCTCATAAAAGGGGGCGGGCTGTGTGCGTGGCCCGGTGTCAGCTCCTTGCCTGAGGTTTCTGACCCCATGCTCCATGCGATATGTCAGGCTGATCCTATCTGGGAGAGTGGGACAGGCAGTCTGTACATCCTAGCGCCAGCTCCAGCGCACCACAGTCCAGCTTCGGTGTAGGCTGAAAGCTGCGAGGCTCCAGAGGAGGAGGGAGTAAAGAACCCAGGACAAGGCGATATGCGGACTGACGCGGAACTCTTAGCGCCTTCCAGGGCTCAAGATGCAGGTCACACAAGATGGGAGTAAGCGAACTGGAGCCCCTGACATGCGAGCTGCACAGGCACAATCCTCGGCAATTCCAAGCAAGTGCCGGTGACACTGTGCACACTGGATACTCTCGCATTTTCTAGATGTTGCTCTCACAGCACTGCGCATAGTAGTGCTGTTTGCTAGCATTCTGTACACTAAAAACTAGAAGGGGCGTGGCTAATATGATGAAGGGCATGGCTTAAATCACAGAAGCTAAAAGTCGGTGCTTTGCATAGTGTGCCGCCCGATTTGTAATAGAGGAGTTCTGTAATTGCATCAAGATATATGATTTTACAAGGAACCTCATACTTACAACGTGTTAGGTCTATTGGCTTTATCAATGGATTTGTGGACTTTGGTGCCGTATGCTCGCACGTTAAACTTTTGGCGCATGCATATAATCGTTATATAAAGTAGTGCCCACATGTTAAGGCGCACTATTTTAAATACGCTGTGTAAGCATAAGGAGACTGTAGTTAGGCAGTGCTGCTTCCGGAATAACTGGAAGTTACGTATTGAGTGAAGAGCCAATAACAAGCCCGCTACCAAGAAATAAACAAAAGTTAACTAATGGCAAGCGGCGATAAATTACCAAGTAATAGGCGACATTTCCCCTCACATATAGATTACTAGATGTCTCGTAGATACAGCGCATGCGCGCTGCCTATGCGAGACCGAAAAAGGATCTCTTCTGCATGTTCCACTTCACTTGGGGGAGGATTTAGCTGGGTGTTTTATACATATGGAGCAGAAAAGTGGACGCCGGTTTAAGAGTAGTATTCATCACTCATTGCACCACACTCTGTGTGCATTAACTGGATAAAATTGAGCGCTTCCTTTGCCATCATATGCAAGACTAACTTCTAAAGTAAGTGGGCCAGTGGACAAATGAGCTACAGAGAAAGGCACAACATCTGTCTTAAAATGAGAAATATGCGAGCCTGCAACATCGAATCTAATATCTTTCCCTGTGACTGCCTTACTGCTAAAAACTTTGAGTGACTATCGTCTTACAATGTTAAAAATTAATAAATCACAGGAACAATAACAATTTGATTACCTTGTTAAAAATGGAGTGGAAGTAATTTGTCACTTACAATACACACAATCAATCAATCAGCATTTGTAAAGCACAGGCGGTAGTGAGACAAAATATCGAACTTAAAATATCGATATACAATAATATCGATGTTTTAATTTCGATAGTAAAGAATATCGATGTCCAAAATATCGACAGACAGAATATCGTTTTTTTAAGGTATGTATGTTACTAATATCGAATGTTACTAATATCGAAATTTTGTTTAGTGTTATGTATTTTAATGTGTTGTTTATATGTTTGTTAAACATGTTTTGTAATGTATGTTTGAAAATTTGTAAATTTGTTTACATTTTGCGTTTTAGTATCAGAGCGGGTTGTGGGTTTATAGGGGAATAGGGTGGGAAGTAATTTAATAATAATTAATTAATTAATATATGTTTGTAAATATGTTTAATTAATACTTAATTGGTAATTAATTAATATTAATTAGTTAATTAATTATTATAATTTTGTACATATTTTTAATTAATAATTAATTGGTAATTAATTAATATTAATTAGTTAATTACATTAATTAGAGTAATTTTTTATATATATAATTTTTTGTTATTGTTAATTAATTAATTGGGAAACTATAATATTAATTAGTAAATTAAATTATTTACAGCTAATGTGCTTATATATTTACTTTATTGTTATTGTTAATTAATAATTAATTGATAATTAAATAATATTAATTATGTAATTAAATTATTTAGAGTTCATGTGCTAATATATTTAATGTGTTGTTATTGTTAATTAATAATTAATTGGTAATTAAATAATATTAATTATGTAATTAAATTATTTAGAGTTGATGTGCTAATATATTTAATTTTTTGTTATTGTTAAATAATTAATTGGTAATTAATATTTATTAAGTGAATAAATGATATGATTTATTTCTGTGTAGTGGGTTGTGTGTTTATAGGGGGATAGGGTGTGATATATTTAAATGTAATTAATTAAAGAGATTGTAATTTTCTTTGGTACTTATTGTTAATTAATTAGTAATTAATATGTGTTATTTAGTTCATTTATAATTACATCAATTTAGTAATATTAATTGTTATTAATTGATTAATTGAAATTTATATTAATTGTCTTTTTTATATGTGTAGTGTGTTGTGTGTTAAAGTGGGAGTAGTGTGGGAATTAATTTTTACCCCCATGCTATCCAACGCTTTGCCTACTGTTGCACCCTCTGGAGTGTGAATAGTACATTTTTACCCCTACGCTATCCACCGGGGAAACAATCTTTACAACGCAAGTTTTACTACGCATACCATTACAACGTAAGTATAGGTAAGTATATAATAATATTTTAAATTTTATATGTTTTAGTTTTTTTAAGGGGTATTTTTTGGGTTCAGGGTCAGTTTTCAGTTTTTGGGTGAAAGGGTATTTTTTGTGTTCAGGGTCAGTTTTCAGTTTTTGGGTAAAGGGGTATTTTTTAGGTTCAGGGTCAGTTTTCAGTTTTTGGGTAAAAGGGTATTTTTAGTGTTCAGGGTCAGTTTTCAGTTTTTGGGTAAAGGGGTATTTTTTGGGTTCAGGGTCAGTTTTCAGTTTTTGGGTAAAGGGGTACTTTTTGGGTTCAGGGTCAGTTTTCAGTTTTTGGGTAAAGGGGTATTTTTTGGGTTCAGGGTCAGTTTTCAGTTTTTGGGTAAAGGGGTATTTTTTGGGTTCAGGGTCAGTTTTCAGTTTTTGGGTAAAGGGGTATTTTTAGGGTTCAGGGTCAGTTTTGGGTTTCTGGGTAAAGGGGTATTTTTTGGGTTCAGGGTCAGTTTTCAGTTTTTGGGTAAAGGGGTATTTTTTGGGTTCAGGGTCAGTTTTCAGTTTTTGGGTAAAGGGGTATTTTTAGGGTTCAGGGTCAGATTTTAGTTCTTGGATAAAGGGGTATTTTTTGGGTTCAGGGTCAGTTTTCAGTTTTTGGGTAAAGGGGTATTTTTAGGGTTCAGGGTCAGTTTTGGGTTTCTGGGTAAAGGGGTATTTTTTGGGTTCAGGGTCAGTTTTCAGTTTTTGGGTAAAGGGGTATTTTTAGTGTTCAGGGTCAGTTTTCAGTTTTTGGGTAAAGGGTTTTTTTTAGGGTTCAGGGTTAGTTTTCAGTTTTTGGGTAAAGGGGTATTTTTTGGGTTCAGGGTCAGTTTTCAGTTTTTGGGTAAAGGGGTATTTTTAGGGTTCAGGGTCAGTTTTGGGTTTTTGGATAAAGGGGTATTTTTTGGGTTCAGGGTCAGTTTTCAGTTTTTGGGTAAAGGGGTATTTTTAGGGTTCAGGGTCAGTTTTTAGTTCTTGGATACAGGGGTATTTTTTGGGTTCAGGGTCAGTTTTCAGTTTTTGGGTAAAGGGGTATTTTTAGGGTTCAAGGTCAGTTTTGGGTTTTTGGGGTACAGGCGTACAGGGTAAAAATAAAATAAATTTATATTTAAATTAAATCAATTAAATGAAATTAAAAAAATTAAAATTACATTAAATTATTAGATTTTTAATTTATTTTAAATGTATATGTATTAGTTTTAATTTTTTAATTATGTTTTAATGTTTTTATTTAATATTTGTAAAATTATATGTATTTTAAAATTAATTTTACATTATTATTTATACATTTAAAAAAAGATATTTTTAATTTCGATATTTTTGTACTACGATATTAATTTTTCGATATTTTTGTACTTACCTTTATGAAGATATGACTCCGATATTTTTCATTTCGATATTTTTGTGTCGATATTTTTGTATGTAGATATTCTGTCTGCCGATATTATGTCATAGATTCGCACAGCCCTGTCAGCCCTAGGGGTATCTGGGTGCTGAGGATGCTGTGTCTCCGCCAAAAAGTCAGGTGTTGAGTCTCATCCGGAAGTCCACCAGGGATGGTGCTATTCACAGTTGGAGGGGCAGGTCATTCCAGGTTGTGTCGATGATGTAGATGAAGGAGCGCCCCCACTGTGGCTGTGTCGTATGCAAGGGGTATGGGCGAGGGCGAGTGAGGATGAACACAGTTGTCTGGAGGGTTAATGGAAGTTCAATCACTGGTTGATGTAGGAAGGTCCTTGATCGTGGAGGGCTTTGTAGGAGTGCGTGACGATCTTGAACCAACATCTATCCTGGATGGGGAGCCAGTGGAAGTTTCTGAGGTGGGGGTGAATGTTTGGGAAGGTCCAGGATCAGTCTGGCTGCAGCGTTCTCTATGGTCTGGAGTCGTCAGAGGAGTTGGGTGGGGATGCCGGAGTAGAGAGCGTTGCCGTAGTCGAGGTGGATGGTGACGAGGGCCTCAGTGAAAGGGTTTCTGGTGTTGATTGGAATCATCTGAAGATTTTGTGGAGTATGCAAAGTGTGTGGAAGCAGGAGGAGGCGACTGCATTGACTTATCATCTCATGGTCAGTTGGCTGTCGAGCCTAATCCATAGGTTGCATGCCTGGCCCATTGGTGTTGGAGTTGGTGTCAGTTCAGCTGGCCACCAGCTGTGTTCCCAGGCGGAGGTGTTGTTCCCGAAGTTCAGTACTTCTGTCTTGTCGGATAAGAGTCTTAGGCAGTTGCCTCTCATACATTTGGCTACATTGGTCATGGCACTGGAGAAGATGATTTTGGCATTGGTGGGGTCCTCAGTGAGTGAGAGGATAAGTTGGAGCAGTCCTTGACCTCCCTGGCTTAAGTGAGCAACTCTCTCCCTTACTCCTAGCTCTGCCTCCGACTCTCTGAGCTAATTGACCTAGCTGCAGTCTCCTGGGCTCCTGGCTCGAGCCTGCTGCTGGGGACCTTTGCCTGCCGGTAACACAAAGATTAGAACCTATAGATGATACAAATATACCCATTACAGTGCAACCAGGCGAGTGCACAGCGCTTTAAAGTCATGATGCGCATAAAATGTCCATGACAGGGTAAACAACAATAAAAGACCTGGGAAGGGGGTAAGTGTATGTTCAAGGAAGAAACGCAGGGATGGGTGGGCTAACTAGAAACATGAAAAAGAGGTGGGTGGGAGGGAAACGAAGCAAAAAGGGCAAAAAAGTAAAAAAGTTCCTCATTCACAGTATGAGCAGCGTAGAGACACTAATTAAGAAGACTTAGTCTGTGCTTGATCCATGTGCCAGCAGGAAGTGACACCTGACCCTCACTGTCCAATTAGGAAACAGCAAAGAAGAGTGACATTGAAGCCAAACAAATGGTAAGTATTGGGTGGGTTCCAAGCCCTTTTTATATTTTTAACAGTAGTGTCTCTAGCACATAATGGCCATGCAGGCTCGACCCTAAAAAAAGGCAGGGGATCCAAAGGGGACATCTAGTGCAGTTGACATTTATTTCTCTTCCATCTTTCATATTTTGGGGTGATTTAGAAGGACCGCTTATGGGTCTGTTCTGTTTATGTTTTATTGTGTTATACATATTTATATGGTGCACATTCTACCACTGGTATGGAATTGCACCACCAATGGGGTAAAACATTTTATGGCCAAGTTGCGAGGCTTCTACTACAGGCCTGAGTCTGTCGTCGTTTGTGAGTTGCAATGACTTTTATGTAGATGTGTACTTATTGGTTAATTTGTAAAAAATAAATGAGTGTAGGTGTCCGAAGCTCTGCTCGGAAGCCTGCAGCTGGTGCAATTATATGTTGGCATGCTGAATACCTAGGCTGTGTATGTCTGAATCTACCTCATGCCTCTTTAGTCCACACACTCCCTGCCCCATTGTCTCGCTTTTGCAGGTTCCTGCTTTCTACTTTGTGATGGTTTTTCTGACTGTCTCTTCCTCTGTCTTTCTGTTTTGAGTGTTTTTCCTTCTCTAGCTCTCTGTAAATGTCTGATGAGGAAACATGAGTGTTGATTCCCAAAAATAAGTGCTGGTGGCCCCCACTTGCAACCACATGCTCAAATTAAGCACTCAGTGTACTATTGTATAAGGTTGAGTGATAAAGGCATGCATGTGTTTATGCTGAAAATCACCTAAATTGTACCCATCTACTATGTTGAATGTGTATGTGGCATTCTTTATAAGTTATTTTGAAAGTTCATGTGCGTTGTTAATTAGTCATAAGCACTAGCAGAAGACCACTAATCCAAGGCTTAATAACTAGCCGGCTGGATTACGGCAATGCATTGTTTGCTGATATAAATGCTTCTAACATAGCCAAACTACAGACCATTCAGAACAGCGCGGCCAGGCTCGCACTGGACCTTCCACCAAGAACCCCGTCTGCCCCCTGTTTGAATCAACTACACTGGTTACCAGTTAACAGACGCATAAAGTTCAAGGTCTGCTGCCTAGTCCACAAATCTTTAAACGGACAAGGACCAGCATATATCAGAGATAAACTGCACCGATACAGCCCAACGAGAAATCTTCGCTCCTCCAACCAGCTACTGTTAAAGACGCCTAGAGTCCGCACAGTGAGGAACGGTGATAGATGCTTTTCAAAAATTGGTCCTTCCATCTGGAATTTACTTCCCCTAGATCTGAGAGCAGAACCCAATTTGACTATCTTCCGTAAGAACCTAAAAACTCTGCTCTTCAAACCTTAGTCTACCACCTTCCATACCTACCGGTTCTGTTTTATCCATCTGTCAGCGCTATGAGACCTAATGGGTGAGCTATGCGCGATACAAAAACAAATACAAATACAAATACAAATAAGTGCTATTGTGAGTTATTTTACTAAGCTATATTGCAGAACTGCACTATTTTGTTTATACAGAATTATGTGTACTGTATTCTGTTAACGGTTAGCAAGTTAAGGCTTATCTAAACTGTGCTAGGTGTGTGGGATATGTTCTGTTCTAAGCATATTGTTAGGATACCATGTAGAAATTACATGTCACACTGGTGTTGACTTGCCTTCGGTGCTGTTAATAGCAAGTCACTCTTCATCTTTTTGAGAGAGAGATGATAATGGCGACTTTCTTCCGAAGTTTCACCATTGTATATATGTACGTTTGTATGTTTATGGTAGTTCTATAGCGTGAGCCTACCGCAAAAGCTGTGGAGCATTGAACATATTCTTCCAGATACACTAAGAGGAAGGTAAAGTGGCACCAAGCAAGTTGTGAGAGACAGCAGAGGCAACATTGAGGTACCTAAAGGTGGACAAAGCAAAGAAGTTTCAGAATTTTTTGTTTACAATCAAAAATAGAAAAAAATGAAACAAACAAAATCTTAATATAAAAACTCTAGCAAGAACTCAGAAGAAGAGACTAGCAAAAATCTTAAATTCCTTACCTTAGAATTAGCCCAAGACATCAGACTGGATCTGTAAATATTTCGTGAATATTACCCCTGCGTGGAGGTAGGTGGCATCGTTCGGCTCTGGATAGCGTTGTTGGCGTCGTTTGCACTAGAAGTGACGTGCGCTGTGCCTATATAGGCACCACCCCGGCGCACCAACGTTAGTTACGTTTTGTGACTTTCCACACCAGAAGCATGGAGCCATGAAGTACATTGACCACTGGTGTGGAATACTAGTTCCCGGAAATGGGAAAGCCCTATCCCAAGAAATCAATTTGCAGAGAGTGGAGGATGGGTGGGCCGGTAAAGAATCTGCAGCTGGATAGAGTCTCTACCATGAATGAACATGCAAACCATCAGAGGGCAGCTTCTTAGCCAATACGTATCAGATTTTGGTACAGAGCATGATCCATCATGACATACCCCACAAAGAGTTGGCGTTCCACCTAGAACTCTTATGTCCGGTCAAGGTAGAATGACAAAGCTCTTTTTGGGTCCAGATGATGAAGTCGCTCCTCTTCCTTGGAGGGATACGGTGGAATGTAAAAGTAGGCAGAGTGATGGAATAACCTACATGAAATGGATTGAATACATTTGAGACAAAGGAAGCTCTTGTAAGCACCAGTTTGTCTGGGTAGATGATCAGATAAGGAGGCTTGGATGGCAATGCCTGGAGCTCACTTACTCTACGGGCAGATGTTACAGTCACAAGAAAGGCCATCTTGATGGTAAGGATCATGAGTGGACAATTGTGCAGGGGCTCTAAGGGAGTGAGGACAAGATTGAGGTCCCATTGGGGCATGAAAAAAGGAGAAGGTGGGACAAATGTAAACCTTTCAGAAACCTATTTACAATAGTGGATTTGAAGAGGGATGGCTGGTCAGGCAACCACAGAAAGGCTGAAAAAGCAAAGAGATAGCCCTTTAGAGTGCCCAGAGCAGACCCTGCTGTGCAAGGGAATGGATGAAGAGGAGAACATGAGAAAGGGGTGCAGAAAGGGTACCGATCTCTCTTTCTGTACACCATGCCACACATTTTCTCAAATGGCGAGCATAAACCGTCTTGATGGAGAAACGCCTGACTGCCAAGATAACGTTACAGACTTTGGGAGGAAGGTCGAAAGCTGTCAACTGTCGCCGCTTAATCTCCATGCAAGAAAGCAGACTGTTGAAAGGTTCTAGTGGAGAAACCTTCCTCTGCTGCTGCGAAAGAAGATCCTCCCGAAGGGGCAGTCTGATCTGAGGACTGATGGCCATGCTCAACAGCTTGGCAAACCAGACTCCTCGAGTCCAATCTGGAGCCACAAGGATGACTTGGGTCCAGTTATTTCTGATCTTCTTGAAAACTTGGGGCAGTGGTGCTATGGGTGGAAAGGTGTGCAGGACGCCTGAGACCAATCAAGACAAAAAGTGCCTTGGAGCAAAAATCGCCTTTGAAACTCCAGTGTGCAGAACTATTGACATTGCATGTTCACAGTGGCAGTGAACAGATCCAACCAAGGCTCTACCAAATGCTGAAAGGGACCTTGCACCATGTCCAGATGGAGATGCCATTTGTGATCCGTTATGCATTTTCGCTAAGTTTGTCCACTCTGGCGTTCAGAGAGCCAGCCAGATGTTGACCCACCAGGGATATGCCCTGATGTTCCATCCCTGTCCAGAGACGTGTGGTCTACTGACAAAAGGTCCACCCTGTTTGTTGGAGTACCACATGGTGGTGGTTTTGTCCGTGAACCCCTGCACTAGTCTTCCTGGAGGGTAAAAAGGCTTTCAATGCAGGCCGGATCGCCCAGAGCTCCAACAGTTTGATGAGGAGTTCAGATTCTTCCGAAGACCAGATGCCTCTGATCTCCAACTCTCCCATTCCGGGAGTGATGCATCTGTCACTACTGTAAGATCTGGTTGGGGAAGGGATAGGGGTCTGCCGCTTACCAAATTGCAGTTCGTTAACCATCACTGCAGATCATTTGTAGTTCCCTCCGAGATCTCGGAAACATTCCACTGTTGCTGCTCCCACTGGAACTCCAGGTCCCACTGCAGAGCCTGCATATGCCGAAGGGTATGCGTCACCAGCAGGATGCAGAGGATGTACGTCATGACAACCCGGGCTTTTACACCGCGCTGCCATTACGACGCATCCATTACAACGCAAGTCGTTACAACGACTTGCGCTGTAGGCGCTGGATTTGGAATAGTATGATTTACTATTCCAACTCCAGCCTACGCAACAGTAGGGAAGGTGTTGGAATAGTAAATCTACTATTCCTCAGTATCTAGCGCCATCCAGCGCAAGTCGTTGTAACGACTTGCGTTGTAATGGCAGCGTCGTAATGGCAGCGCGGTGTAAAGCCCGCGTTGTCATGGCTGTCTCACGATGCAAGAGGACATAAGGCCCAGCAGTCTCAGTGTCACTCTCACCGAAATCCTGGCTAGAAGCTAACACATTGGTATCATAGACTGAATATCCTGGACTCGCCGTTCGAGATGATAGGCCTTAAACTGCACCATGTCCAGACCAGCTCTGAGCATCTGAGAGGGGTCAGGTGTGACTTTGGTTAGTTGATAGTGAACACCATAAAATACAGGAGGGCCACCGTAGTCTGGAGGTGGGAATTGACAGCCTGGGGGTGAGCCCACCTTCAACAGCCAAAGTAAGGCTTTCCCTTCGAGAAATGAAGAGGCCCAGCATTGAAATCAATCAGGTGATAGTGCAAATTGACACTTTTCTGACAAGCTGGATTCAGCGCAGAAAACTCTTCCCCAAATGTCATGCCCTTTATATTCCTATCCTGTGAAATGGAAGCAGAGGCAATGGTAAGCCAGACTCAGGGAGAGGAGTGAGTTTTCCCTTAAACCCAAAATGTGTGATATACTCATAAGTTCATATTTACTGAAAAATATCCAAAGTATATTTTACATATCTGACATTCCAAAAGCGCAAAACAATGGCTTACTTAACTTTGTAAATATTATTTCAGTAAGTTAGCTCTCATCATAACACACTGCAGCAAGGGTTGGGAAGTTCAGGTCACCCACTTTCCCCTACTGGCGAATTGTGAAAACAGGTGCTTTTGTCAGAAATTCCTTTCTTTTTAAAAAAAAAAAAATGTTTTATTGTCAAAACAAAAGGGAGAAACAATACAGATTTTGGTTTGTATTGTGGCATAACAAAACACAGTAGTGATTCATTGCAACCAATATGTTGAATTAAGTAGTACAATGGTAATACTGATACAATCTAACTTCCATACACCCGTAAACTCCAATCCCTGTTCTACTCAGTCCCACTATCTAGTCTGATACCCTTATGTGTCTGATAAGCTGCACCATATAAGATCAATCCTCTTCAAGGAACGGATTGTGCTTGCTTTAGCCAGGGCCTTCTCTATTTCATAAGTTCCCTTAGCTATTGCCCACCATTCAGCTACAGAGGGGGGTTTTGGAGAGCTCCAGGCCCTGGCTATGGCAAGTCGAGCAGCCACCAGCATGACTGAGAAGAGGAATCTCAGGCCATGACTATCCTCTTTATAGCCCAGCACAATTTCCGTAACTGTTGGAGAGTAATCTATCCCTAGATGTAGCCTCATGACGTGGCATTTCTTCTGCCAAAATGTGAATTGTGCGACATTGGTGTCAATGTTCTGTTTAAAACTTTTATACACTCTTTACTTTCAGTTATTATTTAGTCCCTGCCTTTTCCTTCTTTTCTGTTTGTTTTAAAACTAGCAAGCGCCTCCTACTTTGCTGGGGGCTCCTTTGACTCTCCGGTCCACCACCGGAATACCTCAGTTTGAGAGGAGAGAGTCAGGCGGAGGGTCCATACATCAGGGTCGACTCACTTCTGGCTGACATTTTCAAGGTTAGCGCTCTAGTTTTTCCGACTCCCAGCCAATAAATCGTAGGGATGGACCGGGCGTGCAGTGAATCAAAACCTTAGTGGGCTGACATTCCTAGTGAAACTCATAGCGCCCTGTAAGCTATTTTTTAACATTGGTGTCAACGTTCTGTTTTAAACTTTTATACTCTCCTTGCTCTCAGTTATTATTTAGTTCCTGTCTTTTCCTTCTTTTCTGTGCAATCACACTTTTTTGGAGACAAACTGGTGGGTCCCAAAATGAACAGACCCTTAACAGCTGTTCCGGGTCAGTATCCGCACAAAAAATTATTTCTGCTTGGAAATAGAAATGGAGTTATCATGTACGAGTTTATACCTGGTCAACTCGGAAAAACGTTTTTGGAAATTGTGTTATTTCAACAGCAGTCACATAATTATTCTTCAGTTACTAATTTACCATTTGTAACTGTAACAAGCTGTTTATTTGTGTTCTAAAAAGTAGTTTCTCAATTTTCGAAGCATTTTTGAGATATTAACCTCTTTAGTGCGTTGGGGGGCCGGGAGCCGCCTGACGCACCAGTGATCATTTGCGTCGGATAGATCCCGGCCATCAGATTCAGCACACATGGCACAAGAAATCCCTTTGGTAGGGGCACCAGGGCGATTTCTTTAAGCCCTAAACAGCCTCAGGAGCTTCCCCATCTCCCGAATGCTGTTTGGCTTGTTTCAGGGAAATGACAATCAGCACGCACGTCGTACGGACGTTTATTCTCTGAAACTGAAATGAGCTCATTTCAGTTTTACTTTCTACGTGCTCAGGGGGCTATCTCAGCCCCCTGAACACGTAGAAAGACAGGAGAGGTGTCATTGGAAGGGGGAGAATCTCCTCTTTTCAATGATACCCCCAAACTGGGATCCACCACTGGACATCAGAGAGGGGGAGAGGCCCCTTGGGCAAGGACCTTTGCTCCCCCCAAATTATTTCTGGCATATTCAGTCTTTCTGCCCCCAGATAGGGGCAATAGCCCCCAATCTGCCCCCGCGGGGGGGGGAGGAGGGGGGGAGGGACAGAAAGCACACTAGCCACCAGGGTTTGTTTTTTAGCAAATTTTGGGGTTTGGGCTGCTCGAGATGGAATACCCCCACCTAATTCCACAGTCTTTCTGCCTCCCCCTGGGGTAAGATTGGGGCAATAGTCCCCAATCTGCCTCCCCCCGGGGGGAGAAAGCACGCTAGCCACCAGGGATTTTTTTCCATTTAGCAAATTTTTGGGATACCCCCACTTAAATCCGCAGTCTTTTTCCCCCCTCTGGGAGGCAGATTGTGGCAATAGTCCCCAATCTGCCGGGGGCAGAAAGTGCACTAGCCACCAGTGATTATTTTTTAGCTCGTTTTGCAATGGGGGCTGCCCGAGTTGGGCATGCCAATGCCCCCACCCACCTAATTCCACAGTCTTTCTGCCCCTCTCAGAGGCAGATGGGGCAATAGCCTCCGATCTGCCCACCTGGGGGGCAGAAAGCCCACTTGTTGAAAATGGCAATGTATGTGTACATAAGCGGCGTTCATTTGTGTTCACTGTACCCCTTGTTGTAAGCAGAACAAATAATTACGAAACACTGACTGTGTTATCCCGCCAGCATAAGACCCATGCACACATGTACACGACAGCTATTTTAGGCACCATGGCCTCTCTGACCGTTTGCTAAACCCCCGACACCCCTCCCCGCGCGCACTGCTCATGCATCGACCACAAGACCCTCTCCCTCTGCGTGACCCTGCTCTAAAAGTAGCACTCCTGCTTGACCCACCCCCCCCCCCATTTCCTCCCAAGAACACCCTTCCCCTCAGCTGACAAACCCCCCCGGCTGCACTTGACCTATCGACCCGGTCCCAAGTCCTAAAACCAAGCCTCGTGGATATACATCCCTCTTTTCCCTGCCCAGCATAACAAAACCCGTGATACACCAACCGAAGTGTCCGACCTTACCACCTGACCAACCTTTGACCTGATCATCCCCTCCTGCCCTCGTGTCCTGTAGGAATGTCCAGCTGAGAGATCACAATCTCTTGTTACATTCAGGAGGGGAGGATGACATCTGAGCGATTGGTATGGGAATAGGCCTGAAGCGGGGATTCCAAGCATGTTTTTCCTACTTCAAAGCGCCTTTATTATAATAAGGAATGTTTGTGAATCGTAAACCTGTGTATAAAAGACGAAGCCTCAGAGAAACTTGTTAGAGCACCTCCTGAAGACACTATGCGAGTGTCCGAAATGACAGGCTCTCCTCATGAGAAATAAAACTCTATTCTTGTATTCCTGCTTCCAGCGCCCGTCTCTTTATTTGGTAATCGTTCAAGATGGGAACTAAGAGGCATCCTGCGCCAGCAGCCTGGGCATCAGGTGTGTTATGGGCTGACTTTTCCTCAATTGACGCCCTAACGCGGGGTCCATCAGCGACATAAGGTCCGGTAAGAGAGGTCCTGACGATGGGGTGAACATCTAAATGATTGGAGTATACCTGCCTTGAGAGGGCCCTCGTCCGGCTGCCGATTGAATGAACTTCACCGATTCTGAACGGACCTCTCTCAAGTGACCTACTGTCCTGACTGGAATCCCACAAGAATGCTGCGATAAAAACATAGAGAAAAGAGGCGCTGGAGAAAGGAAGACGAAGAATTGCCCACATGATCCGGTCCGGGTAAGGTTAAGTAGGACATCTTTACGTCTGATTGGTAGGATGGCTTTATCCATCTGATTGATTGATTGATTGTTGATATTGGAAACGGTATTTAGATACTGGTATTGTTCATTGATTGGTTCATTTAGCCTCGGTTGCTACTTGAAGTATTGGTTCTCTTGGAGACATTCTCTGTTTGCAAACAGCGACGAATAGGAACGTTCCTCAATCTTTGCAAATAGTGAAGGATAGGTAATGCGGACTTTTGTCCCCCGTTGTAATCCGTCATGCCTATTTTTTCTCCCCACTGATTGATTGGTTGCTCTGTTGCTCTTTGAGACATTCGCTGTCTGCAAACGGGGAAGAATAGGAATATTCTGTCTCCCTTTGCAGATAGTGAAGGGTAGGTAATGCAGACTTTTGTCCCCGTTGTAATCCGTCATGCCTATCTTTTCTCCGCATTGATTGTTTGTTATCAATTTTTATCGATTATTGCTCTTTGAGATATTCCCTGTCTACAAACGGGGAAGAATAGGAATATTCTGCCTCCCTTTGCAGATAGTGAAGGATAGGTAATGCAGACTTTTGTCCCCGTTGTAATCCGTCATGCCTGTTTTTTTCTCCCCACTGATTGATTGCTTGTCTGAACATTTATTGTTCAAGGAATAGTTCTTTTGAGGCATTCTCTGTTTGCAAATAACGTGGAATAGAAATGTTCTGTCTAGTCTTTGCAAATAAGGAAGGGTAGGTAATGCGGACCTTTGTCCCCCGTGGTAATCTGTCATGCCTATCTACTCCCCACTGATTGGTAAACCAGTTCCACCGGACCATTTATTGGAGGTAGGTCATCTGGCTCGACCAGGAGGGTACCCCTAATACAAAAGGACAAATATAAAAATGCGGATTAGCCGCTGTATCGTGCTAGCAAATAAAAGAAAAAAATATATATATATAAAAATCGTTAGGGAAAAGAAAAGGAATCGAGTGAAATCAGTAGGCCGCTGATGAGATCTCTTTTCAACCTCGCTGAAATGGAAACATAGGGAACAACCCCTCAGGAAATATGAAACTGGTGAGGAAAGCCGAACTTAACGCTATGACTTCGAGACAGCTTGGCTTCGCCACCCACCCCACCCAATTAACGACAAACCTTAGGCGAATAATAGAAAATATACAACACTATAGCGAAGTAACAGGTGAAAACGTTTTATTTTTTAACAAACAAAAAAAAACATTTAAGCAACTATTTACATGACAAACTGCTGCAACGACAAACGAAACCCACAATGCATTTCGCCGTCTGCCTGACGCCGTTCCAGTCCTTCCTTCCCCAAAGTAGCAATGTTGGGCTACTTTGGGCTACTTTCTAGTAGTTTTTGGGCGTTTTAAAGTCTACAAAAACCGTCAGGGGCGGTGGGGTGGAAGGACCACTAGGCGAATAGCCCGAAGTCGGCGCCACACGCCAAGGCCTGTCCCCCGGATGAACCAAGGGACCCGTTCCTGGGGCCAGGGCGAAGAAGCGTCCGGCCGCCATCGGCTGTGGGCCCAGCCCGAAACCTGCCATGCGTCCCCACTTCTTTAATAATGGCTGCGACAACACTGGGGGGGGGGATGTCTTGCACATGCCTCCGACCCCCCCCCTCGTCCTCATCGCCTGGTCCGGCCATAACAAATGTCAAGCAAGACACCGTGGGGTGGGAGAGGCGGCGCGAACGAGCCTCTCCCACCTCCCCAGGTGAAGGCTCCCCAGCTGCACCCCCAACGCTCCTCGCACCCGGCAAAGGGTTCATCCACTGTGGCGATGCTGCGACACCTCGCCCGGCAGGTTGGAGCCCGTCTGCTCATTTGACCCCGCGATTGCCGGTAGCTGCCGAACTCTCAAAATGGCGGTCGACCTTGCAAGAGCGGGCCCAGCATGAAGGAATGGCCCGGTTGCTTGTTGATTCCACCATCATAAAAGTTCTCCTCGACCTTGAAGATTCTATAGGAGCCACGGGAGTCCCCGACTCCCGCAGATACCCCCGATGGGGAAAGACTGCCATGATTGCCCACGGAACGATGGAAATGTAGCCGCAGGACGTCGGCGCTCCCATGCTGACGCCAGCCTCAATTTGAATGACTAAAATCCTGCAGACTACAGTTCGGAACAGTTCCGGTGAATAACCCAGTATGACCCGGTAGGAAAATTGTGGCCTCCCTCCCCCCTTTGACTGATGGTTCAGACCACCGATCCTTTCTTTTGCCCTTCAACGGAACTTTTGGACTGCCAAAAAGAGGCTCTGGGCCAACCACGAGTTAGTGGAGATTTAGACTATGCCTGGATCTGCCTGGCCGCACCCAAAATGGCGCCGGTACAAATGAAACTTTCAACTCCTTGTTGTACTCCGATTGCTCAGCCTTGGTGTCATGGGATATGTATGAAGTTTTTAAACATATGGATTGATATAGGATGTGTACTGATTATATGTTCGGACAATGGATTGATATAGGATGTATACTGTCAGTTCGGACAATGAATTGATATAGGATGGGTACTGATTATGTGTTCGAACAATGAAGGACAATGAATTGACATGAGATGGGTACCGATTGAACATTCGGACAATGAATTGTTGTTAAGTTTTGGCGCCTCATGATTATTGCAAGTTCGAATTTTGACACTTATGATACTCGCCCACACTGAATTCTCGACATGTCTTTATTGCACTAGTCGTACTTTTTATTATAAAATAAACAACCCCCGACTCCATTAGGTTTTTTCGCTAATAAAGTATCCCCACATCTACAGTTCCAGCCTGCTCCGTGGCCGGCCCACGGGGTTGTAGACCCGTATTTGTGCACCGACATTCTTATTAAAGATTTTTGGAAAAAACGTACGAAGTTGTCACGTGTAAATTGGTACGTTTCGAATAAATGACCACTGTTTCCGATATAACTGAATTACAGGTGAAATGGCTCAGCTCGATTAGTTAAGGTTAAAAAGTATAATACGCAGAAATATTGCAAATATGAATGATCCAGGTTTTTGTTGTATGTACTTTGCACATTTTTGTACAGCCCAAAGCAACCGCTACAAAGACGCTGGAATTCAGCCTATACTTTATATGCTACCCGTATCAGGAAAATTGTGCTAAAATGCCCCTAAGTCGCCCCGAAGGAGTGCCACCTGGCCTCCCTACATACGGTCCGTAATACCACACTTGGGTGACCTATGCTATCCACCGGCTTCCGATAATCATCTCTCCCACCCTAAAAGGTTCATCTGGGCTTAAATGCCGAGTTGGCAAGAACTGCGTTCCGTGGAGATAGACCGAGTATGTAGTAAGTAAAAGCCTTTTCGGGTTTATGCGCGCTGATGTGTTTTTAAAATGCTGCCCCCGCCCCCTTCTTTTTCCCTCTTTCTGCAGGTCACTTTGGAACATCGATTAAAAATACAAAAAGGAAAAAAGTGATCTAATGGACGAAGAGACGGGAAAAAGGCATTCGATTATGGTGCCTACGCACCCCGAATAATACAACCAAAAATAATGTGCACTCATGATTAAGCACTCTACACTGAACTAAATAGGGAAAGGTTTAAAGAATATTCTGAGGTGAGGTTTAAACTCTAGTACCCTCCGTTTGGAGGACTAGGAATGTTGTCAGTGGTTAGAAATTACTACATCCTTTCCACACCCTCATGGACCGGAAACTCAGAGCTGCCCTATTGTTCTCCCAACTGACACCAACTGTTGTCTCAGCCTGGAAACACATTTACTAAAATGACTCGAAAATACCACCGTGAGCATTAGCCCGACCAGGTTAGTTCATGACCAATTGCCAAAGGCGTAAGTGTGTAAAACAACAAAGACCAGTAAAGACAGCCGAAAATAAAAGGAAAGAAAAGGGTCAAAAGAGCGTAGGATGCTAAGATACGCAGCATACAGGAAGAGATCATTATGGCCAATAACGGTTATATGTCTTGTCTTGGATTTTTGTATATAATACATGTACTGTCTCCCTCACCTGAGTATGTGTGTACGTAATGTATGGAGCTACGTCATCCCTCTGCCTGTGTTTCCGTATTACTTAACCCCTGTTGTTCTGTGTTGTGCGCGCACTGAATGACCCATTATTGTACACGTCTCTCTCTCTCTCTCTCTCTCTCTCTTTCTCTCTCCATGTCATACGTGTAGCGAATGGACCATTAAGAGTGCGCTCTCTCTCTCTCTCTCTCTCTCTCTCTCTCTCTCTCTCTCTCTCTCTCTCTCTCTCTCCAAAAGCCCCCTGTTCCCTCTTTCCTTGTATGGTGACGTTGTGCCCCCACCGGCACAAAACTTAATTGGGTCTCCTCGAACACAAAAGTGTTCGGCAAAATTGACAGGAACTAAAACGATTGTGACTTGCCATATTACTACCTCTCCTTTCTGCAAAACGATAGAACCCGAGTTGGTAATGAAGGAAAGGACAGGTAAGACGACGGATGTCCCCTAATCTGGCCTTTTATAGGGGGACTATAACGTCAATGGCCTTCTGTTTTTCGGTTCGCTAAAAATGCAATTCCCAATGCACAGATTACTTTGCTCCTCTGCACTTAAGTGCGGATGTCCAGAGTACCCCACTTCTCCCGATCGACCCCAGCTCCCTGTCCAAAGCGTCCCCGTTTCCCCCGATCAACCCCAGCTTCATGTCAGCTACCCTCGAAGCGTAATTGATGACCTTGATTAACGGTCGCTCCCCAAGAAAAGCATGTTTTACATCTGCCCCCTCCCCCTTCTTCATGACGATAACGCCCCTGCTTACAAGAGTTAGCCGACCCCGAAGGGAAATGTAAGATTGTTGATACTTGGGTTAAAGGGAAGGGCGAGTCTCTACATAAGGACTTGATTTTGAGTTTTGATATAATACACTGTGTATAAAGGTCCAATTTCTCTCCACATACGTCACGAATGAACGCCAAACAGGTTTTATGAATTCAATGGTAATGCCCTCCTACATACTCCATAAATAATGACTTCTGACTGTGACCGATGAACTTATCCCCCACCTATATAGGATTGGGGACGGAATTGAGATGTATAAATGTCTTCTCCTGCCAGTCTTTCTAAAACTTGTTTTTACCCATTCAAAGATACAATCACCGGAGGAGAGGAGCTGGACGTGACGCACAGCCTGGCCACAGATCATGAAGCACGTGTGACCGCGACCAAAGGTGGAGCCACCGAGCAACGAGACGCGGGACGAGGCACCACTCTCAAACTCGGCAGATTAAGGAATAAAGGGCTGCCTTGAAGCCCTCGATTTGCTGCCCCACTCGTGCCTGAAGTCCCCGTCCCTTTTTTGAGCCCGACTAATGGGCCTGCCTGCTCGTCATCCTTTGCTCCTTTTGGTCCCTTGGTGTGCTCAGAGATATGATCCCACTCCTCCCTCTCTTCCCTTGACTATTCAACAACATCACCCTTTTCGCATAAACTTTTGACTATGGAATGAGGTTTTGCCACGGAAAAAGAAAGACACGCATGTGCCCAGCATGAGGCACCCCTAAGAAAATGAGTTAAGAAACAGGACTGTGATCTAACAGCAGAGGACTGATCGCACCCTGCAACGTGTAAGGATGAATCCGAGCTGGACCTATAGCTCCACCGCCGGTGCTCAACAGCGCCAACAAAAGAAGACGGACTCCGTTAAAAAGACATTGAGACGAAAACCCCCTTCCTGAACTTTCTACTCACCCCCTTGACCAAATTGCTTGTATCAACCTGAATTCCTCCCTCAGCCATTTTGTATTGCTTTCTAAAATGTTTCATCGGTCACCCATGTATCTAGTTTTCCAACACTTTCTTATAGCACTGATAAGACCCGAAGGTATCAGAGTACTCTTACTGTATGTTGATGTCACAGGAGAGAAAGTCTGAACTTGATTCTATAATGTTTCGGAACCTCTTTTCTTGATTGACTCCGACTAATGTAAATTAACATGTATTACATTCTGCCTATCGCATCGACTATGTAGAAATTGAATTTGCTTATGTAAAAAAGCGGCGACTGTTGAAAATGGCAATGTATGTGTACATAAGCGGCGTTCATTTGTGTTCACTGTACCCCTTGTTGTAAGCAGAACAAATAATTACGAAACACTGACTGTGTTATCCCGCCAGCATAAGACCCATGCACACATGTACACGACAGCTATTTTAGGCACCATGGCCTCTCTGACCGTTTGCTAAACCCCCGACACCCCTCCCCGCGCGCACTGCTCATGCATCGACCACAAGACCCTCTCCCTCTGCGTGACCCTGCTCTAAAAGTAGCACTCCTGCTTGACCCACACCCCCCCCCCATTTCCTCCCAAGAACACCCTTCCCCTCAGCTGACAAACCCCCCCGGCTGCACTTGACCTATCGACCCGGTCCCAAGTCCTAAGACCAAGCCTCGTGGATATACATCCCTCTTTTCCCTGCCCAGCATAACAAAACCCGTGATACACCAACCGAAGTGTCCGACCTTACCACCTGACCAACCTTTGACCTGATCATCCCCTCCTGCCCTCGTGTCCTGTAGGAATGTCCAGCTGAGAGATCACAATCTCTTGTTACATTCAGGAGGGGAGGATGACATCTGAGCGATTGGTATGGGAATAGGCCTGAAGCGGGGATTCCAAGCATGTTTTTCCTACTTCAAAGCGTCTTTATTATAATAAGGAATGTTTGTGAATCGTAAACCTGTGTATAAAAGACGAAGCCTCAGAGAAACTTGTTAGAGCACCTCCTGAAGACACTATGCGAGTGTCCGAAATGACAGGCTCTCCTCATGAGAAATAAAACTCTATTCTTGTATTCCTGCCTCCAGCGCCCGTCTCTTTATTTGGTAATCGTTCAAGATGGGAACTAAGAGGCGTCCTGCGCCAGCAGCCTGGGCATCAGGTGTGTTATGGGCTGACTTTTCCTCACACTAGGCACCAGGGATTGTTTTTTATTTATACATAGGGATGGCGGCTGCCAGAGATGGGCATGCCAATGCCCCCACCCCATCTAATTACACAGTCTTTTCTGCCTTCTGAGAGGCAGATGGGGTAATAGCCCCTGATCTGCTCCCTGGGGGGCACTAGGGATTTTTAAAATATATATTTAAGGATGGGGGCTGCCCATAATGGGCATGACAATGCCCCCTAAAAAAAATCCACAGTCTTTCTGCCGCCAGGAGGGAGCAATAGCCCCTGATCTGCCCCTTTGGGGGGGGGGGGGAGTCAGAAAGCCCACTAGGCACCAGGGATTGTTTTTTTTTTAAATCTAGGGTTGGGGGCTGCCCAGAATGGGCATGCCAATGCCCCGACCCCTCCCATAAAAATTAGCCAGTCGTTCTGCCTACCCGGGAGGCAGATGGGGCAATAGTCCCTAATGTGCCCGGGGGGGGGGGGGGGGAGAAAACACACTGGGCACCAGGATTTCTTTTTTTTTATAGGTAGGTAGGTGTGGGGGTGCTTAACAGGGGCATGCTAATGCCCCCACCTCTCGGATAGTCTATCTGCCCTCCCGTAAGACAGATAGGGGGCAATGGCCCCCTGAATACCCACTAAGCACCAGGGATTTGTTTATGGACATGACAGTGGGAAGCCCCATAGGCAAGGGTCACTCCCTTTATTTAGGCACACATTTTGACTGTTTCTGTGATATTTTTATTCTCATCTGAACCCAAGCGGGGGCAAAACACCACTAGAAACCTGGAAGAGTTTCTGTGTGTGTAAACTGGAGTTTGGCTGACAGTCTGCGTGTACTGACCTTTGGCTGGCATTTTGCTGGTGGTGTGTGCGGACCTGCACGTGGCTAATGGTGTGGGTGGACTTGCACTTCATGACAGTGTGTCTAGATTGGCGCTTGCCTGGTGGTGTGCGTGGAGCGGTGCTTGGCTGGCTGTGTACGTGGACTGGTGCTTAGCTGACTGTGTGCATGGATTGTACTTGGATGCATGGTCGGACTGGCCATAGCGGGCACCAGGCGTTTCCCTTGTGGGGCTGGTTTTCTGGCCATGGGGTGTGGTTTTGTCACTGAGGGCCGGTTTTGCAGCAGTGATGCAATATCAGACCCCAGTAACAAAAGCGGGAGCGGTGCTTTTTACGAGCACTCCCCCCTCCTAGGACCGGTCGGGCCGCAAGCTGCCAGGGCTGGTTGCTGTTCTCTGCTTGTGCGGGGATAACGCTTGGCTGGCGGAGTATGTGGGTGGTGCTTGGCTGGAGGTGTGCATGGATATTGCCTGGCTGACTGAGTGCATGGATAGAATTTGGCTGGCAGTGTACGTGGATGGCGGTTGGCTGGTAGTGTGCATGGATGGCGCTTGGTTGTTGGTGTGTGGATGACGCTTGGCTGGCGATGTGCATGGATGGTGCTTGGCTGGTGGTGTGCAAGGATGGTGGTGTGTTTGTACTGACTCTTGGCTGGTGGTGTGGCTTGCATGGACACACCAGCATTTTCAAGAAATCCCAGCAAAAACTCAAATGTCCTTACAAAGTCACATTTTCCTCACATTTCTGCGTGGGTAAGTTGTAGGATCGGTATGCAGGCACAAACTTCCTACTACCCAGCTTCCCCTTGGTCTCCCAAGAAAAATTATACCTCACTTGTGTGGGTGCCCAAAGTAGCGTCTGCCTAAAACCGTATAACCAAACTGCCATTTTAGTGCCGCTTTGAGCCCCCCTCAATCTCTACACGTTTTTTGCCCTTCCATGCCGTAGGCACTTGGCCCATCCACACAAGTAACGTTGGGGGTCCATGTAAGTCACACCTCCCTGAACTCCCCTGGGTGTCTAGTTTTCAAATATGTCTGGGTTTGGTAGGATTCCCTAGATGGCCACTGAGCACAGGGCCAAAATGCCAGGTGAGCCCCTTTGCAAAACCAGATCATTTTTTGATAGGTAATTTTGATGTCTCCACAATACCTTTTGGGCCTTTGGCCCACCCACACAAGTGAGGTACCATTTTATCGCGAGACTTCGGAGAATGCGGTGGGTGGAAGTTTGTGTATCCACACAGATTCCAGAACTTTCCATCACAGAAATGTGAGAAATTTTTTGGGGAAGTTTGCAAAGGATTCAGAGCCTTGCAAGTCACCCCATCCTGGATTTCCCTGCGTGTCTAGTTTTTAAAAATTTATAGGTTTGCTAGGTTTCCCCAGGTGAGCTACGGTTCACAATCCACAGCTAGGCACTTTGCAAAAAGAGGGTCTGTTTTCACTGTAAAACTGTGGTGTGTCCACATTGCGTTTTGGGCCGTTTTCTGTCGTAGGTTCTAGGCCTACCTACACAAGTGAGGTACCTTTTTTATCAGGAAACTTAGGGGAACACAGAATTGTAGAGAAACTGTTATTACCTATTGACTTAAGTTTCTATGCATTTCTGCCTTCAAAATGTATGACAATGTGTAAAAAAGAAGTCTCTTTGAAAAATGTCCTACAATTCACATGCTAGTATGGGTACCCACAATTTCGAGATGTGCAAGCAACTACTGCTTCTAAACTCTATATTTTGTTCCTATTTCGGAAATACATAGGTGTCTTTGACACCTATTTTTCACTTTTATATTTTACCAAATGAATTGCTAAATACCCGATACACAATGGAAAACCATTGCAAGAAGCAGCTCAGTTATTGGCTCTGGGTTCCTCAGGTTCTTGGTGAACCTAAAAGTACTATATACCCCCACAACCAGATGGGTCCACCAGATGTGGTGGTATAGTGCTTTAAAAAATCTGTCATACGTAAATGAAGTTACAGGTGAAAAAGTTGGCACAGATGGCTGTTTTTTTCAACTCATTTTCAATATTTCTAATTTTTAACTGTTAGTTTCTATGTAAAGCCTTGAAGGATCTACAGAAATGACCCCTTGCTGAATTCAGAATTTTGTCTATGTTTTAGCAATGTATAGCTTTCCAGGATCCATTATTGCTTACACACCCATTTCTACCAGTAACTGGAAGGAGATTAAAAGCACAAAATGTAGCAAAAATAGGCTCTATCCCAGTAAAATGACAGAACGGTGTAGAAAATGTTGGTTTTCTGACAAAAGTCTGCCTGTCCCTGAAAACTGGGAAGATTGTGATTTCAGCACCATAAACCCTTTGTTGATACCATTTGCAGGCAGTGGCGGCTGGTGACATTTGAAAGTGCTGAGCCGTAAAATATTTGTCGTACAGCACTGTGGCGAGCGAGCGTAGTGAGCAAGCCCGAGCAACCTACGGGGATTCGGATTTTGTTACGGGGGCGATATTGCCGATCCGGTAACAAAAACGGCCCCCAGGGACCCCAAACCAGCCCCCACCCTAGCTGTCTACCGTGGAAACGCCCGGCGCCCACTATGGCCAGTCAGGCCCTGCATGGTTCCTTAACTTTTTTATTATTATTATTAAGTGACCAACTGCGTCTCTGCCGCCTGATAGATTGGATGTTAACAAAATACACTTTCTATGAAATATTACCATGTACATAAGCCAGATCTCGAAACCAGACTATTCCACAGAATGAAAGCATTCCTATTAAAAGAAATAGAAATACAGATTGCTTGCTTGGGGTACCTCTTCCCACCGAAGTGCCTACTTGAATCATCATTTCAGTCAATATATTTTGTTTACAATATTTGAAATGCCATGGACTTAGCCAGTCGTGCCGGCATGACGGGCGGGTGGGGGGGGGAAATGGGTAGTTGCAGGGGAGATGGGGGGAGGCGGGAGGGGTTTAATAATTAAAATGAAACTCACCGTCCTGCACTGCCACAGCTCCAGGCCGGGTCCCGAGTCCCGCCATCCTGCGTTTTCCTGCAGCTCTCCTCAGGAAAGCCAACCAAGGGCAGCCTCCCTCCCCTCCACCAATCACAATGCTGCAATGGCAGCGTTGTAATTGGTGCGGTGCAGGCGCACAGCACCCCAGCCCGGCGCCTAATGGGAGGCCCTTTTCTCTATGTAGAGTGCTCATGACTGCTTTGGTCGGCCCCAGGCCGACCAAAGCAGCCAGGGCCCACAATAGTGCGGAAGCCACTCTCCCCCTGCCCTCGAGCAGGACCACCCACTTGCCTCTCCACAACCAGGCACTTCTGCTTTCTCGCAGTGCGAGAAGCAGGAACATAAAATGGTAGTTTTATCATTTTATGTTTCTGCTTCTAGCACTGCGAGAAAGCAGTGGGGCGATGCCCTCACGTCCCTATGGAGGAGCCACTACTGTTTGCAGGGGAAAAACGGACGCTATCTTCTGCAGCTCCTTTTCCCCATTTTTCCCCAAAACCCCAACATTTTGCTGTATTTCGGCTAATTTCTGGGTCCCCTCCAGGGTAGTCCACAGTACTTTTAAAATCCCCATGATGTTGAAAGAGAAGAACGCTAATTTGATGTGGATACCTTTTGTGGACTAAATGTTACAGGGGCATAAGCGTGAACTACCCCAAATAACAAAAAAACAGGCTTCGCTCAGGGTGTGGGGAAGGGGAAGGCCTAGCAGCAAAATGGTTAAACAGGGTTGCCACCAGAAAATATTCCTGAAATTGGTGATCCATAAGGGTTAAACTAATTGTCCGTCTAAAACCTTTAGTCTATAGATAATGTATTTATTAGCACTCTATAATTAATATTAAAAAAACAATACTTCCCCTCCAGGTTAGATTTAAAACAAATGTAGATGTGATAGAAGATATTTTAATAACAATTACTAACACTTATGTTAGATGTGAATATTCACTCACCTTCTACCATCGTACTGCCATTGTTAATTTGTTTCTTAATTTTCAATGTTGTTTTTATTAAAAGAAAACACTTAAATACAAAAACAATTGTAATATGATTGGATAACAATTGCATATGCATGGCTTTAATAAAAAAAAGACAAAATATAGTAAATGAAAACAAGGAAATTAAAAAAATAAGTATCGGTTGACTTAAGTACCCAGTTCCATCTGCTTGATCTTCGCGCCCTCCACTCGAGAGGCTGTGATCAGAGCTAAAAAAACAAGAAGTGACCATTTTATCCTTCGGAATCTACTATTATAATGTTTGAGTGAGCAGAAATTATTCAATTCAAATCTGATGAAAACACTCAAAAATAATACAAAGAATCCAGAAGAGTTTTGGAATTTTACTTGCTCCAATTCACAATTAGGTTTTGTCAAGGTCAGAAGTGTTCAGTTCCTACCTGACATATGTTCATGAGTAATACATCTTTTTCGCTTTTAAGGCTGTGACAGGTGCTAAGCCCTACCTGCTGTGATTCAGCTTTATGGCCGTTATATCTGCATCACAACTGTAAGTTACTACCAACAAAAACTGTTTACCAAGGACAAATAAATTGTCTGTGAGGAGAAAAGTAACTCGGTAACATTTGCTTGCAAACACATATCTCAGTTGCCACTCCTCAGAACATTTCCTCCTGGCTTTGCACTCGCATTCTCGGTGAGTCAGACACTTTCTGTACCCAGCAACAGATAGCGTCCAAAAAGGCAACTCATGGATGAAATGAATGTATTAATGTGCACTTTCTCTAAAAAACATAAAATGAACCTCACAGGAACAACGCATAACCTTAGATGCGCAAGGCACATTTAATCAGAATGCAATGGCCTGTGAAATACATTTTGTCCGAGTTTTACTGCATTTTAAAGCAGCAGTACAAGAAGGTCACACTGTGAAAAAACATTTTCTAGCTCTTGGTCAATGTTAGTTCCCTCATACGTTTTCTGAATGCATATTTTTTTTAAAAGAAAGTACTATACTTGTAACTTATTCTTCCCTTCTGTATTTTTAGTGTTGATTTTATTTTTAAATCAGAATATTAGATTGCAGGTATCAAGGCTGCAAAGACAGGGAGAAACATCGGCTCTGAACCCAGTGAGTTCGTGTCTTTGCGATATCTCTTCCCCTGTCTGAGCGTAGTTTTTACCAAACGTATGCCCACATGCATCAAGGTAAATTGCATTTGCAAACGGTGCGAATCGCATTTTTCGGCCGTTTGCGAATGCAATTTCCTGATTTGGGATGCACCAACCTTTTTCAGAAATTCGCAATTTGAGAAATTGCACAATTGCGATTTCTTAAATTGCGAATGCATTTAAGGAATCTCAATTTGAGATTCCTTAAATGCAATTCATCATACTTTTAGAAATTGCGAATTTGGAAATTAGAAATGCAAATTACCATGAAGTTGACCTTCATGGTAATTTGCGAAAATCTAGAAAAATGTTTTTAAATGCATTTTTCTTTGTTACATGTTACACACACACGTGCCCTTGGGGCATGTGTGTGTGTAAGATGTATCCAAAAGCAAACTTCAGGGTGCAACAGGGTGTCTTTTGGACACCCCTGCACCCTTGAAATTGCATTCTCAATTTGCGAATTCACAATGATGAATTGCAAATTGAAAATGCCCTCCCATTCATTCCTATGGGCCTCTAGGCCCATAGGAATGAATGTGTAGAAATTCCTTAATTGCGATTCTCAATTAGAGAATCGCAATTAAGGATTTTTAAGAAATCGCAATTTTTTTTGCGAATTTCTTAATGAATTGCATTTTGCAATTCCTTAATTGCAATCCCCTAATTTTCGCAATTAAGGAATCGCAAAATCGAACAATGATGCATGTGGGTGGTAGAGCCTAATGGACTCTAGCTGCTAAATTTGTTGTCCATACATTTACCAATTAATAATTTAAGCTTGTGAGCACAACATGATCTTGTTGTCTGCCAGCACCTCCACCCCCAACTCCACCCTGACACCAATACTTACAAGGCCCTTTCCTTTTAAGTCTTTGACCCTTAGACGTCAACACCTCCACCCTACCTCCTCTTTGCAGTGGCCCAGGGGGGTCGGGCCCTGCTTTGGCTCCCAAGGTCCGTTTCTGACTGCCTGTTGAAGGTGGGCGGACTGCCATGTACAGGCTGTTGGAAAGGGACATTGTAATCCCTATGACGGTGCCTACCCCTGCGACAGAACTGTTTGCTATAACTTGGCGGAAGCTTTACCACTCCTGTGAAGCCACAGCAATCTGAGCTCCGCTTTCAGCAAGCAAGAGCATTAAAATGCTCTCGCTTGCTGAAAGTGGAGCACAATTGCTTTGACGGAGAGGGAGCTGCATGTTAGTAGCTCCCTCTCTGTAAACGCAATGACGACATGGCAGGGACTGTGAGGAACTTGAATCTGCCCCCATGGTCCCCAACAGAGTGGGTGATCTGGGTGGGACCAAGACACCCACAATAGCGGCCGGGCTCCGGGGAATTGGGTCCCCAGGTCCAAAATCAGCCCAGGGAAGGGGCCCCCTCTCCTAATAATAAAAAATAAATAAAAAAAGAGACCCACAAGTTGCCAGAGGCCTGCCCCCATTTGCCGCCACTCTGCAAATGCACCTCTTGGCGCATTACTGGTTGGGGAATGAAGTCCCCTTGACTCTAGAGGGTCCTTGGAGTCCAACGACCCTTGCTGTTACCTCCAGTAAGTGCCAAACAGTGGGATTGCTGAGAGGTTGTTGGAAGCCACGCCCCCTTTTCCCACCACTTGGCCAATGTGCCTTGTGGCGCACTGCTAGTTGCGGGATGAAGTCTTCTTGGCTGTTGAGGGTCCTTGAGGGCCAACACGCCCTCATGTTACCTCCAGTAAGTCCCACAGAGCGCAATTGCTGATAGCACATCGGAGGCCACGACCCGTTTCTCCACCACTCTGCAAACATGCCCCCTGGTGCACTGCTAGTTGGGAATAAAGTCCCTATGGCCCTGGAGTGTCCTTGGGGGCAAACAAGCCCTCCTGTTACCTGCAGTAAGTCCCACACAGTGGAATTGCTGAAAGGTCTTCGGAGATCACACCCATTTTCTCTACCACTCTGCAAACGCACCTCCTGTCACACTGCTGCTTGGGGAATGAAGTCCTCTTGGATGCTGAGGGCTCTTGAGGGCCAAGGCACCCTCCTGTTACCTCCAGTGAGTCTGACACAGCAGGATTCCTGAGAGCTGGTCAGAGGCCCTGCCCCATTCTCCACCACTCTGCAAACGTGACTACTAGTTAAAAAATCATTGAAATTCACTTAAAAAACAAAGGTTACAGGGACGTTACAGTTAGGAAATAGAATTTGTAAAACCACAGAAATTCACTGAAAAAAACAAAGCTTACAGTGAAGTTATAGTTAGGCTCAGCTTTCAGTTGTACACAATCAGTGATATTCAGAAGTTAGAGTTACCTGAGCTAACTATAACTTATGCCCCGGCAATGCACTGCTTATGACCTACATACTATATCACTCTTGGCATGGTCAGTGAGATTGCTTATGACATTTCAAATGACATCACTGATGACATCACTGATGACATCATCTCACACCTCCATACAACCTTCTGTACTCCCACTCCCACTTCTGCACAACCACTCTCATACCCATTCACAGACTCATACCAGTTCTCACACACCCACTTACTCTTCCATAGAGGCACTCACACACCCACTTGTATAGCCACTCACACAACCATTACTCACCTATACAACAATGTATACAACTAGTCACTCACCCATACAGCCACTCACATAGCCACACACACTCACAGGTACAGCTACTCACACACCCACTTATTCACCTACACAGTCACTCACACACCCACTCATTCACTCATAGTCTTTTAACACAGCTGCTCACTCACCCATACAAGCACTCACACACCCACTCACATTTGCACACAACCACTTACATACCCATTCCTACATCCATGCAATCACTCATACATCCACTTGCTCACCCATACAGTCATTCACACAGACACTCGTTCTCCTACACAATCACTCACAGACCAACTCACTTAACCAAACACCCACTTAAACAGCCCCTCACTCACCCATATGGCCACTTACACACCCAGTCACTCACTCATATAGCCATTCAGACACCCACTCACTCACCCATACAGTTACTACACACCTACTTACCCACCCATAGAGCCACTCACACTGCCACTCACCTATCCATAAGCCATTGACACACTCACTCACCAATACAGCTACTCATACAGCTTTTCACTCACCCACACAGCTACTCACACAGCCATACACACAAGGATACATTCTATCACACAGCTGCTCGTATAAAATATATATTAGAAATAGTATCACTCATTAGTAGTACACCTATTATACTATTTTAACTTTTGTAGTACCTTAGTACATATATTTAACAATCATAAACTCTTACAAAATACTTACACTCACCGGATGATGTCATCAGTGATGTCACTGACCATGTCATGAGTGATGTAAAATGTGAGGTCATAAGCAGTGCATTGTCGGGGCGTAAGTTATAGTTAGCTCAGGTAACTATAACTGCCGAATTTCACTGGTTTTGTGTGAGTGAAACCTGAGTCTAACTATTATGCTCTAACATCCCTGTAACCTTTATTTTTTTAGTGAATTTATATATATATATATATATATATATATATATATATATATATATATATAGATATATAGATATATAGAAATAGATATATATCCGGTCTCCAGTAGGTAGTTATAGTTAGGACCAAGTTTCCATAGGAAGAGCATTTTTGATAACTTTGGCGTCGTTTGATGAATTACAATGAAATTTTCCAAACTAATTCTTTGTTCATATCAGCTCCTATGTTGAAAGTTTGGGGGTGATTCGTCAAGGGGGGCTGTGAAAAAAGGGGGGTCCCAAAACGTGTTTTCCCCCTACAATTTCCATAGGAAACTTTAGACAAGGCTACAGGTCAAACAAGTGAACAGAATTACCCCAAATTTGGCAAGGAGCAGGGTCTTGGTCTAGAAAGCACACTTTTGTTTATTTGGTGTAAACCTGTTTAGTAGTTTTGGAGAAATATCAAAATTTACAGATATCAATATTTGGGAATTCTGCCATCTGATTGGCTGAGGTGTTACGAGCATGAGCTTGCTGCTTATTGGCTGCGAGCTGTTGCAACTAGGAAGTGTTGGCAGCCATTTTGTGATTCTGTTAAAACGAGTAAGGGGAAAAAGGGCAAAAAGAGTAAGAAACAGGAGGATAGAAGCACTGCAACCTCTGTGGGGGAGTGCGTAGCAAAGTAGTCACTCCTACCGGTCTGAAAGTGAGGTGTTGCTCAGAGTGACATGGTGCTGAGATGAGATGCTGCTACACTCGGGTATGAAACAGAGAGCCTAAACCGTGAGCTCATTGCTGTAAAGTGATGTGATCTGGTCTTTGTAGCATATGTGTGCAAGTAGTGTTAGTAGGCGTTTATACCATACAGGGAGTGGGAAGCGAACTACTGACCCCTACCGTGCGTTTATACTATACCGGAAGTGGGAAGCGAAGTACTCACGCCTACCGGTGTGAAGACTCGGGGATCAAACTGAGCTGATTGCTGTAAAGTGATGGGCTGTGGGCGCGGTAGCATACTGGCCGCTGTAGTATAACTGTGTAAGTAGTGTTAGTATGGGTTTATACTATAGAGGGAGTGGGAAGCGAATTACTCACCCCTACTGGTCTGAAGACTCGGGGATTAAACCGTGAGCCTAAACCATGAGCTCATTGCTGTAAAGTGATGTGCTCTGGGTGCTGTAGCATACCTGTGGCAGTAGTGTTAGTTTGCGTTTTTACAATACAGGGAGTGGGAAGTAAACTACTCACCCCTACCGGTCTCAAGACTCGTGGATGAAACCATGAGCTCATTGCTGTAAAGTCATGTGCTCTGTGTAGTATTCCAATGTAAGTCATAGTAGAATGTTAGTATGTAATGCTACTAGAATGTAAGTATGTAATGTTAGATTGTAGGGCTGTCATGAGGGGAATCTCTGGGTGTTTGTACACGGTGCTGGAGAAGACGGTTGACTTGCTGTCTGCTCCTGTTGGTGGCTGTTTAAGCTGTCTTGTTTTCCTGCAATAAATCTACATATCGGGTCCACTGCTGTCTGCCTCTTCACTACATAAATTTGGGACGAGCGGGAGAAGGTAAAAAGAAGGCAGCACTCACCAATATTTCGAGCTTTCTTTTGTTCTGCTGAAGACTCGTTTTCTTTGTGAAGCTGTTTCTACTCACCTGAGGGTCGTCGGCTCATTGAACTATGTCATCCGACCTCTGGTAGGATTTATATTTTTTGATTTTGGGCTTCCTCTGCCTCTTCACTACACTCTGGTCGCTGTACTACAGGTGTGCAAGTAGTGTTAGTATGCGTTTATACTAATTCTGTAGTTATGCAGTAACCAATGCATCATGGCCCTATTGAGCGCCACCTCCCAGGCGCAGCTCATACAATGTCCCGGGGTGTGCAGCCGCGGGACATTTATGTTTGCTATTACAGAGCGGGAGCATGGTTTCCACCCTGTGATAGCAAATCCTTGTTTGCCTCATTAAAGCGAGAGGAGGAAATCTCGTATTGCTTCAATAAAGCGGATCCGGATGGTAAAAATGGAAAAAAATGAAGCGGGGTCTCATCCGTTCACTTAAATGAGCCGCTCGGTGGGTAATTTTCCGGGGGCCAATCCTATTATTATATTTCGGGGTCTCTGCAGCACTCAGGACCTTAATCTCACATATAAATTAGGTGCGGGAGGGCACAGAGACGTTTCGTAGCCTAGGGGATCGCCACGTCCCCGGGTATTGTTAACTAATTGTTCGGGGGCCTTCGAGGCCAACTCAAGCCCGGGGACCGCCACCCATCGGGGCTTTATTTAAATATGCAGGGTGGGCCTCGCCTGTCCCTGAAGCCTCAGTGGCCCGAAGCAGTGCCCTATTGGTTCTGAATTCACACGGGCAGTACTCATGGTGTTATAAAGTGATACACTCATAGAACCCTTGCAGTTGTAGAATTACCCAGGCTTCATGTATGTAATAGTCTGTTGGTTTATATTTGGTAGGTGCACCGCAATATTCCAAATGTTTTCCCTCATAACCTCCTATCAACCACCGATTTTCACAATAAACTACAGACAACTGTTGTCATAAAAAGAAGACCTATACACTCACTTATTTATTGGTAAAAAAACCTTTATTAAAAGAACACAAATAAATTGAAACGCAACTTTATTTGAACAAACAACAGTATAACATGAAATAAGTGGGTGGGAGTCCTCCGGAAGCAGCGTACAAAACCTGCAGGCCAAAAAAGAAACATAAGTATGTGTGCCATGTCCAAGAGAAAAAGAAAGGTAGTCAGAATGAAAGGAAGAAAGTGAGAATGGGACAGAGAGCAAGTGGGTGGCAGGGAGAAGGGGAGGAAGAGTCAAAAGAACAGAGGGAGGAGGAGACAGAGAGTTGGCCTACTGCACCCAGCCCTCACTGTCAGTCAGTCAGTCAGTCAAATATCTTTATTCGGTAAGTTAAAACCATAAAAGCAGTACACAATTCATTTAAACATACATACATTATACAAATAAAATTTGCAGGTATACCGATTTACACGTGATTGTAATTCATAAGTTCATTCTTAAAACAATTAAAATCTTTGATGCAAAGAATAAATACTGAGCATTATACATTCAAAGAAGTCCACCCCTGTTTCCCATTATACTTAACACATTTTCCCAGAACGTGGTTGAAAAAAATATCAACCTAATTAATTGTTTGTCTGGGTGAGTCTTATTTTGTTAATACGAGCTGCCGCTACCAAGAAACTGGCTACACTATATGTGACCTGCACAGAATTAAGCATTTGCAAATGTAAAAGTGCAGGCCTCACCTGGACAAAGTTAAGAACTTTCAAAATAGGATATACATTTTTTTTCCGTGCCAACAAATAATGATCACAAAACATAACTAGGTGAAGCGTGTCCTGTGTAGAAAAACTATCACAGGTACAAGGTGGGGTGTTAGCTGGGGTCCCCCACTTTGTATAGGTACCAAGCACAAGGTGAATGAGGTTGAACCTGAACCTAAGTAAAAGGAAACGATGGTATGGTTTGGTCACATATTTTAAGTAAGGTTCCATAACTGGGGAAATTGATAACTGATATATTGATCTCACCATTGGCTTGCTGAGTTCAAACTCCTCCCTTTCTGTCTCCAACAGGTTTCGAAAATGCAACTTTACCCACCCTACATCCTCTTTCCTAAGGCCCTGTGGTGATAGATACATGTCCGGACGCCCCAGCCTCACGCATGCCGCTCTAACATACGCAAGCCAGGGTATACTATCCGCTTTATCCAAGGCCATACAGTCTTTGAGTATGAGGTGGTTCAGCGTGATTTCCTCATTTGTCCAGGTTTTACCCCATCGTAACAGGGGGGTCATTTTTAGGAGATCAGTGATATAACCCAAGCCCACTTCACAGTGGATAGAAAATGTAGGGGATGACCTTGGGAGTGACAAAAGAGATCGTATAAAATTGTTTTCTATAGTTTGAATGCCTGGTGATGGTACATAACCCCAGATATCAGACCCATAGGATGCAATTGCCAAACATTTTGATTTGTACATACGAATCATAGCCTCCATAGGTCTCGAGCCAAGTCTTTTAGAGAAATTCATAAGACCTGTGGTGGATCTTACAACCCCATTGCCCTTGAGTTTCAACTGAGGCCCCCAGGTTCCTCTTTCATCAAAGGTGACACCTAAATAACAGAAAAAGGGTACCCTGGAAATTGGTGTTTCATTACATCTAAAAGATTTGATCTTCATACTTTTCCTGCGTGGACCAGTTACCATCACGTGGGATTTAGATGTATTAATTTTTAAATCCAAGGCTTCCATAAAGGAGCCAAAATGGTCCAGCAGTCTTTGTAAGCCCGTGCCTGTACGTGAAAGTAGGACAGCATCGTCCGCGTACAGGAGGACCGGGATGGATACCCCTCCCATACGCGGGACGTCCGGGGTAGCTAGGTTCAAAGATTTACCCAGGGAGTTGATATAAAGTGTGAAAAGGAGAGGGGCCAGAATACAACCTTGTCTGACCCCTCTCCCTGAACTAAATTGCTCAGTACACCTGCCTTTCCTCGTTACCCTAACAGAAGCGAACAAATTCTGATGGAGATCGTGTAAAAAGTTAACCAAGGTAATTTCCAAACCCATATCCCGCAAAATAAGCCATAATTTAGAGCGGTTAACCAAATCAAAAGCGGAGGATAAGTCCATGAAACCTAAATATAAGAGCCCCTTCTTCGTGAAGATTTAGACATTGGTCCATGGTCCCCCTGTGAGCTCTAAAACCATACTGGAGGTCAGAGAGGACCCCACTCCCCTCAAGCCAATCCCCGAGTCTTTGAAGGATGACTCTGCCCAAGATTTTAACAGCAGAGTCCAACAAGGAGATTGGCCTGTAACAGGCAGGGTCCCCCCTGTTCCCCTTCTTGAAAATCGGTACAATAATGGAGGAGGACCAGGAGGATGGGAAGCCTGCTGAAGGTATTGCATTAAAGATGTTGGTTAATATTTTGGACCAAAATTGTGGATACTGAATATAAAGATCGGCAGGGACCCCATCGGGTCCAGGTGCCTTATGTTTACTTGTATCTTTAATCGCCCTTTCCACCTCGGAGATATTAAATTCCATAGTCATGGTGTTACGAGGAGACGCCACGACTGGGGAAGTTGGGTCCCCTAACTCAGATTCATAGATTTGTTTAAAATGATTGAGCCATCTTTCGTCTTCAATCACACAGTCCATATCTGTTTTCCCATCTTCGGTGAAAAAAGACTGATTAATAATGGCCCAAAATGCTTTGCTGTCTCTCAGTACGTCTGTAGATAATAGTTTGTCCCAGGCTTCCTCCTTGATTTGTTTCTTGCGCTTAACAAGTGCAAGTTTATATTCCTTTCGGAGGCTCGCCACCAGTGTCTTATCTTTAGGTCTGTGTTTAAGTGCTTTCAGTAAGGCACTGTGTGTAAGCGAGCATTCCTTGTCAAACCATTTATATGTCTTCTTAATACCTTGTGGGCCATTCCTGGGCTCCAAATTCTTGGAGATCCTTGAGCATATCTCAACATAGGCAGCCACAACATTGGGCCCTGGTGAAGTGGAATCAAGACAGACTGCCATCTCTGCCTCAGTTTCCTGCGCTAATGTTTTGAAGAAATTTTCAGGGACAATCTTCTCCCATTTTAATCTCCTACCCTGCTCCCTAGTTGAAAGGTCTCTTGGGGCAACCACCCCTGTGTGTCTTCCAGTCAGGAAACAATCCAGATCCACGGTCAGTAAGACAGGATTGTGATCGCTAAAAGTAGCGGTCACGACCCTGTATTCCCGTGCTTTTACCAGCACCCCAGATGATACAAAGATGTAGTCAATGATGGCATTTGCATCTCTCCCAATGAATGTGGGCGCTCTGGTCTCATTGTTGCCACCCCCCAGTTCAAATAAGTTTAAATTGGCAAGAAGACACTCAAGCCCCTCCCCCTCCTTAGTATGTTCAAAGTGGGGAATCCCCTCGACAGGTGATCCTCCGTATATATCGTTATAGCAGTCCCCCTCACAGGGGTGGATGTTAAAATCGCCCAGGATAACCATCTCTGGGACGGAAGTGCAATCATGTTTATAGACTGACAAAAAGTCTGTCAGGGCAATCAGGTGCTCATTCACAAAAGAGCCCTCCGTGGAATTATAAAAGTTAATAAATAAAAAGGTTTGGTGGTCCGAGATAACCCACTCAATTATTAACGTATTCAAAGGTGCAGGTTCTATTTTATTAAAAACCCCAACCAAATTAATTGAAAACAATATAAGTAGGCCTCCCTTTGCTCTTCCTCTAACACCCGATACAGCTGGGGTGGAGAAACTGTGAAAACCATCCAGTGAGAAACCGGTTGATATATCCCATGTTTCTTGGAAAGCCAATATATCATATTGTTTAACAAACCCCTGCCAGATTGGATCTACAGCCTTAGCGGTTATTCCCGCCACATTCCAAGTAAGGATTTTACAATTTCTTTGTTGAGGGTTATGCAACCCCCCGGCCTCAGCTACCGCAGGACAGTTGTCAAAGGTTGAAATTAGATTTAACTTCTGCAAGCCCAAGATACTATTTTCCTTTTGCAGAGGAGTGGGGGAGATATGAGGCCTCTGTCTGTCTAGTGGGCCCTGTATATGTCAGTCAACTCAGTCCGTCGTTGACAGACATTCATAGCGATTAACAGTAGGAAAGTTATGGTAATTATCATACCCATTTGCAGTCTGGTGATAATAATGTGGGTGACTATTATGGGGCCCTGCGACAAACCCACCTTGAAGCGGTCTGCCTCTTCTTCTCCTAACCAAGTTCCATTCCTCCTCTCCACCCTCATCCCAGCCATGAGGTTGCGCCTCCCATGGGGGATTAAACCTCTGTCTAGCTTTTTGGTCCTGTGGACGCCTTAACCAACTCCATCTTTTACCTGCTTGATTCCCAGGTAGGTAAAAATAAGATAGGGGCCTAGCAGTAACCATGCTTGCTTGATATCTAGAGGATCCTCTACATATATGTTCTACCACCTGAGTGTTCTCAAAAGTGACCACAACACAATCCCCTTGTAAGGTTTTTCTATTCCCTCCCACCCATGGGGTTCTCTCCACCATTAGAATGTTACTTGGAATATTCGGCGGTAGGGGGTGGTTTTTGGAGAGCCAGTGGCACACTTTATTTTTCAAGGCCTGGTAGGATTCTACTTCAGATTTCAGTAACTCCAGTGAGAATCACTACATAGGGACAGGCATCTGGGGGAAGGTGAATATTTCTGCGGTCCACTGCCTTGACTCTTGGGACCAGGTCCGGTTTTAGGGTCGGCGGAGTGGGATCGTTAAGTTTATCTTGGGGAATTGATTTAGATTTATTTGGATTCTCTGGTTGTTTTAGATCGGGGATCTTTGCTTTAGTCCCTCCCAAGTTTGGATTAGTACTAGGGTTCGTGGGGACATTGTTTTTAGGGATAATTACATTTTTGCCAGCCAAGGATGGCTTATTAGCTGTAATCGCGACATGGGGTGTCTTAGCATTCAAAGTAAAGCTTGGGGCACTTATGTCCTTATGAATGATTGTCAAGATGGTTTCTAAACAACGTAATCTAACCTCTATGGGTTCGAGTAAGGTTTTTAGCATATTAAAGATATTAATATTATTATCCGTCCTTAACCCGCTCCCACCTTGACTATGATCGGCTAGATTAGTGATTTCGCCACTAAGTTCCAGGATTTCCTCCAGACTATTATCAATAATAGTGTCATCTGGAAGACTTAGAGGCAGGCCAGATTTTATCGAGTGCACCCCCCCTGTATCATTTGCGCAGACTGCCAAGTTATTATTCACAATTTCCGAGTCTAAGATGGTATTGTCTAGGTTGTGGACAGTTTGTACTTTCTTCCCTTTAAGGGTAGATGGTTTATTGGCCTTTTGTTTAGGGATGGCCCCCTCTTTCAAGCCCCTTTGATTCATGGCACTTGCCAAAGATGAGATGTCTGAATCATTTCTGTCTAAACCTCTCTCTGTCAGAAAATTAAGATTAGGGGTAGCTTCCAAGTCCTGTTGTGAATTTAAAACGTCAAAATCCCCGGTGTCCCCTATATTATGAACCATAACAGAAGTATTGGGGCGGGACTCAATATTGGGCGTGCGTGCCTGAGCAATCAGGCCAAGGGAAGATCTCTTGGCCCTGGCTAGGTCTTGGGACACCCTCCTATCCATTATTACTATCCCCTCATCAATAAGTGCATTGGTGCAAACAATAAAATCGTCCAGAGTTCCGGTTAATTTTTTTGCTCCTGCAACGGCCATGCTTCTGGTCTCCCGACAGTTCATGACGAGCCCCACTGCTGGACTCAAGGACCGTTTAAAGTGTTAACTGTGTAATAACAGGCCCGTTTAATAATAGCTTAGCAGTGAATGGCGACAAAACAACCCCTTATCCTGTGATGAGATAATAACAAACTTACAGTTTCTGTATCCAATAGTTATGTGGGCTGAAACAAAACGGGCAGGGTTTGTGGCCCAGCCCAGGCTCCTCAGGCCTCTGACGGCCACAGACGGTCCCGCCCTTGTCCCGGGCTTCTCCCGGCGCGCTCCCGCGAAGCGGTAGCACTGATCACCTTTGTTCAAAAAAATATGGCAACCTCATAGGCTGATAGGCGGGTGGGCGTGGCCAGCGGGGAGAGCAGCCCAGGTGACTTCAATCGGGCGCGCAGGGACTCCTGGACACTGGAGTCCCTGCCAGAGTGCTCGCAGCACCGCTGACGCTGTCACCTGCCCCGCGCTCCTCTCTCAAAGCCTCCCTGACAGCCAGCAGCTCCAGATGCCAAGAGCGCTGCGGGACCCGCGAAGCGGGTCCGGCAAGGCGCTGTAGAAATCCTGGGGTGCAAGGACTTGCTGTAAATCCAGGAGAGGTTAAAGGGCCAGGTAGGCGATTGCACACAACTCCCAGAGGGTCCCGGTGGGCTGGAGACGAGGTCCGCTTTTACTCCGTCGGCGGGGGGCGTGGCCAGCGGGGAGAGCAGCCCAGGTGACTTCAATCGGGCGCGCACGGACTCCTGGACACTGGAGTCCCTGCCAGAGTGCTCGCAGCCCCGCTGACGCTGTCACCTGCCCCGCGCTCCTCTCTCAAAGCCTCCCTGACAGCCAGCAGCTTCAGATGCCAAGAGCGCTGCGGGACCCGCAAAGCGGGTCCGGCAAGGCGCTGTAGAAATCCTGGGGTGCAAGGACTTGCTGTAAATCCAGGAGAGGTTAAAGGGCCAGGTAGGCGATTGCACACAACTCCCAGAGGGTCCCGGTGGGCTGGAGACGAGGTCCGCTTTTACTCCGTCGGTGGGGGGCGTGGCCAGCGGGGAGAGCAGCCCAGGTGACTTCAATCGGGCACGCAGGGACTCCTGGACACTGGAGTCCCTGCCAGAGTGCTCGCAGCCCCGCTGACGCTGTCACCTGCCCCGCGCTCCTCTCTCAAAGCCTCCCTGACAGCCAGCAGCTTCAGATGCCAAGAGCGCTGCGGGACCCACGAAGCGGGTCCGGCAAGGCGCTGTAGAAATCCTGGGGTGCAAGGACTTGCTGTAAATCCAGGAGAGGTTAAAGGGCCAGGTAGGCGATTGCACACAACTCCCAGAGGGTCCCGGTGGGCTGGAGACGAGGTCCGCTTTTACTCCGTCGGCGGGGGGCGTGGCCAGCGGGGAGAGCAGCCCAGGTGACTTCAATCGGGCGCGCAGGGACTCCTGGACACTGGAGTCCCTGCCAGAGTGCTCGCAGCCCCGCTGACGCTGTCACCTGCCCCGCGCTCCTCTCTCAAAGCCTCCCTGACAGCCAGCAGCTTCAGATGCCAAGAGCGCTGCGGGACCCGCGAAGCGGGTCCGGCAAGGCGCTGTAGAAATCCTGGGGTGCAAGGACTTGCTGTAAATCCAGGAGAGGTTAAAGGGCCAGGTAGGCGATTGCACACAACTCCCAGAGGGTCCCGGTGGGCTGGAGACGAGGTCCGCTTTTACTCCGTCGGCGGGGGGCGTGGCCAGCGGGGAGAGCAGCCCAGGTGACTTCAATCGGGCGCGCAGGGACTCCTGGACACTGGAGTCCCTGCCAGAGTGCTCGCAGCCCCGCTGACGCTGTCACCTGCCCCGCGCTCCTCTCTCAAAGCCTCCCTGACAGCCAGCAGCTTCAGATGCCAAGAGCGCTGCGGGACCCGCGAAGCGGGTCCGGCAAGGCGCTGTAGAAATCCTGGGGTGCAAGGACTTGCTGTAAATCCAGGAGAGGTTAAAGCGCCAGGTAGGCGATTGCACACAACTCCCAGAGGGTCCTCACTGTGTTGTATATGAATTTAGGACCGTAGTGTAATTTTCCCGATTCATGCCCATATATAGGTATAAATCACCCTATCCTTATATAGGCATAGAAATCATAACCATATTTAGACTTAGCCTATGCAGTCCAAATACGCCATGGCTACTTCCACTACTTCCAAAAATCCACAACGATTTCTTGGAAAAACCCCGCCTTCAGCAGTCAGGCACTTCCCCTTGCTTGAATACTGATTTATCAAAGAACTGAGTCTTTGATGACGTTATTATGTCCAACCTTACGTCAAACTAGGCACCTTCAAGGTATAAATATGCCCACACTTGCCCAGGCAAACACACGGTGGTTTGGAGCAGTTCGACTATCTACTTGCCCGACGCCCTGCTACAGCAAGTGCCGAAGGAAGCCGACCCTCCAGCAGACGCACTGAGAGAGACTCTGTCTTTTCTCTTGCTGAGAAATCCAGCTCCAGTGTTTCTAACCTACCCTTGCGGGTTGTTGGGAAATCGAGTCCTGAGAGAGAGGTACCAGACCTCCTACATTCTAAACCAAGGTACGGAGCTGATTAGACCCTTAGAGAATTCTTGGATTAGATTCTTGGCAAAATAATACCGAAACTAAGCTACACCTCATTTACTTCTTCCCTTGTACTAGACCTAGGTTAGGTACACTGGGGTAGGCGTATTTTAGAAACACTATTTGAGTACTTTTTAGTCTTTATTTATTATTGTATGTATTTTATGTATTCTATGGCTTAGAAACCATATCATGCTTTTACAGTATTCTTTTACAATACTCTTCGTACTGTACGCATTGTACTTTGCAACCAGTATTACGATTGTAGCAGTTAATTTCCTCTGCATGAGAAAGAAGACTGTTCAATAAATACCCTTTTATTGAAAACGCCTGTCTCTCTATTTCTCTGCACCTCTGGTGAAATGAAGTATGCACAATTGACTGAGTGAAATAACTATCTATTGTTTCCGCGACTCTAGAGATACATTTCTTATTCTTGGGAAACAAAGTTGTCATATTTATGCGGTTGTCAGAAACAAATCCCTTCTTGTTTATTCTAGAAAGTTTCTAGTGACCTCTGAGCTAGCTGGCACACACAATTAAGTCTAGTATATTCGATAGAGACCTAGTAGACCTCAGTCCTACGTCAAATCTATAGGATATATTATGCCAATGCGCAGAGCCTATTGGGAATATAGGAACTACACTACATGGCGCCCACCGTTTGGTAAGGCGATAATTTAACACTAGATACTAGAGTAACTCAGTCGTGCTTTTCACACAGACCACTTTTTCCCGTAAAATACTCCAAAGACGTCTGGAGTGGGTTAAAGGATATAATATTTGCCATAACTGAGTAGGACGAAAATCCTATGTATTAGTTTTTGGTTTGTTCAACGTTGAAGGATACAGTGTTCCAAAATATTGTGCACCTAATCTTTGTTTCCTTGAAACTTGCTCTGCACACTTTCGGTCAACAAAATGACGGATAGTGACGACGAAAGGGAGAGAGCTGCAGCAGCAGCTCAGGCAGTTTTAGGCGACACAAATCTCCAACAGAATGACCCAGATGCTATACTCATCCCGGTAAATATAAGGAAAACAAGCACTGTAAAACTTATAGAAAATGGAGTATCATCGAGAGGTGGTAAAGTAAGATTTGTTATAGAGGCACATGAATATCTGCAGACAGAGGTATTCTATTCATGGATTCTGTTTCCTGCAACAAATACAGTAACACACGAGTTCCACTACTACAAAGTAGAGGAACCTCCTGTGGAATACGTTCCTTTCGAGGACATTGAAATTCCACTAACTTACCAAGAGCATCAGCTCTGGTTTAATGGCACCATACAACATCGAAATAATATTACCAGGCTCGATCCACTAGGTAGACCAGGAGCAACATGGCCGGTACTAGCCAGCTATACCCCACATCCTGACATTGAAAGGATGACTGGTCCAGAATTATTAGCTCAGCTAAAACAGCTAATAAAAATACACAGACAATTGGTTTAATATGTCATGCAGACTTTGGCAGTCCAACCTACTATAAGAATTCCACAGCACACCCCTCATCAGGGGAACACAAACAAAATAACACCACAGACTACACAGTCAGTCATTGGTAAATTGCCCGCAAAACGGGATCAAATTCCATTCTGGTTAGCCCAGAAAATTACTCAAATAGTTTCACGCTGTGATTAACAGGACAGGGTCTAGACAGACCCTTACCTGTCTATCACAAACGCAATGACTATTCAGTCTAAAGTGCTTTAGCCTCACCCCCGCCCCTCTCAATCAGGTGTGTAAATGGGTTAAGAAAGACAGTCAGTAATCCAGTTGTATTTAGGATATTGATGGCACTGACTGTACTAAAGCGAGTGGCAGCCCAACAAAATCCTCTGCCTTCGCCAAAGCCGGATTTCTTTGCATCTTTTTGTTCAGGACAGGAGGCAGTGCTTAATTTGTGCAAAAACAACAATTGATTGACAGAATGCAGAACAATGTCATACATTCACCCCAGTACAGAAATCTGGGCCTAAATCCATCGTTTTTTTGTACTCCACACCACCCCAGGTCAGACATAGCAATATGCAAATCAGCCTTGACCCTGTGCCTCATGGGAACAGTCCAGCCCGAACTGCCAAGCCATGTCTTTCCTGGACCGGAATCAAGCATCCAAGAACCGGTTTCTGGCTATCAGCGTCATCAGCCTGGATAGCTTGACCCCAGTGGTGTGGAGAGCATGGGACTCACGTTTGAGCATACCCATCCCACTCGGGGTGACAAATGCAAAAACAACAATTGACGGACAGAATGCAGAACAATGTCATACATTCACCCCAGTACAGAGATCTGGGCCTAAATCCATCGTTTTTTTGCCCTCCACACCACCCCAGGTCAGACATGGCCATATGCAAATCAGCCTTGACCCTGTGCCTCATGGGAACAGTCCAGCCCGAACTGCCAAGCCATGTCTTTCCTGGACCGGAATCAAGCATCCAAGGACCAGTTTCTGGCTATCAGCCGTCATCAGCCTGGATAGCTTGACTCCAGTGGTGTGGAGAGCATGAGACTCACGTCTGAGCATACCCATCCCACTCGGGGTGACAAATGCAAAAACAACAATTGATGGACAGAATGCAGAACAATGTCATACATTCACCCCAGTACAGGGATCTGGGCCTAAATCCCTAGTTTTTTTGCACTCCACACCACCCCAGGTCAGACATGGCCATATGCAAATCAGCCTTGACCCTGTGCCTCATGGGAACAGTCCAGCCCGAACTGCCAAGCCATGTCTTTCCTGGACCGGAATCAAGCATCCAAGGACCGGTTTCTGGCTATCAGCCGTCATCAGCCTGGATAGCTTGACTCCAGTGGTGTGGAGAGCATGGGACCCACGTCTGAGCATACCCATCCCACTCGGGGTGACAAATGCAAAAACAACAATTGACAGACAGAATGCAGAACAATATCATACATTCACCCCAGTACAGAGATCTGGGCCTAAATCCATCGTTTTTTTGCACTCCACACCACCCCAGGTCAGACATGGCCATATGCATATCAGCCTTGACCCTGTGCCTCAAGGGAACAGTCCAGCCCGAACTGCCAAGCCATGTCTTTCCTGGACCGGAATCAAGCATCCAAGGACCAGTTTCTGGCTATCAGCTGTCATCAGCCTGGATAGCTTGACTCCAGTGGTGTGGAGAGCATGGGACTCACGTCTGAGCATACCCATCCCACTCGGGGTGACAAATGCAAAAACAACAATTGATGGACAGAATGCAGAACAATGTCATACATTCAGCCCAGTACAGAGATCTGGGCCTAAATCCCTCGTTTTTTTGCACTCCACACCACCCCAGGTCAGACATGGCCATATGCAAATCAGCCTTGACCCTGTGCCTCATGGGAACAGTCCAGCCCGAACTGCCAAGCCATGTATTTCCTGGACCGGAATCAAGCATCCAAGGACCGGTTTCTGGCTATCAGCTGTCATCAGCCTTGATAGCTTGACTCCAGTGGTGTGGAGAGCATGGGACTCACGTCTGAGCATACCCATCCCACTCGGGGTTACAAATCCAAAAATAACAATTGATGGACAGAATGCAGAACAATGTCATACATTCACCCCAGTACAGAGATATGGGCCTAAATCCATCGTTTTTTTGCACTCCACACCACCCCAGGTCAGACATGGCCATATGCAAATTAGCCTTGACCCTGTGCCTCATGGGAACAGTCCAGCCCGAACTGCCAAGCCATGTCTTTCCTGGACCGGAATCAAGCATCAAGGACCGGTTTCTGGCTATCAGCCGTCATCAGCCTGGATAACTTGACTCCAGTGGTGTGGAGAGCATGGGACTCACGTCTGAGCATACCCATCCCACTCGGGGTGACAAATGCAAAAACAACAATTGATGGACAGAATGCAGAACAATGTCATACATTCACCCCAGTTTAGAGATCAGGGCCTAAATCCATCGTTTTTTTTTGCACTCCATACCACCCCAGGTCAGACATGGCCATATGCAAATCAGCCTTGACCCTGTGCCTCATGGGAACAGTCCAGCCCGCACTGCCAAGCCATGTCTTTCCTGGACCGGAATCAAGCATCTAAGGACCGGTTTCTGGCTATCAGCCGTCATCAGCCTGGATAGCTTGACTCCAGTGGTGTGGAGAGCATGGGACTCACGTCTGAGCATACCCATCCCACTCGGGGTGACAAATGCAAAAACAACAATTGATGGACAGAATGCAGAACAATGTCATACATTCACCCCAGTACAGAGATCAGGGCCTAAATCCATCGTTTTGTTTTGCACTCCACACCACCCCAGGTCAGACATGGCCATATGCAAATCAGCCTTGACCCTGTGCCTCATGGGAACAGTCCAGCCCGAACTGCCAAGCCATGTCTTTCCTGGACCGGAATCAAGCATCTAAGGACCGGTTTCTGGCTATCAGCTGTCATCAGCCTGGATAGCTTGACTCCAGTGGTGTGGAGAGCATGGGACTCACGTCTGAGCATACCCATCCCACTCGGGGCGACAAATGCAAAAACAACAATTGATGGACAGAATGCAGAACAATGTCATACATTCACCCCAGTACAGAGATCTGGGCCTAAATCCATTGCTTAATTTGTGCCGGTGCTATATTCCAGGGCCGGCACTATAACTATCTTTTACTCGGACAGCTGTGGTGCAGATCATTTTTCAAAGAGGAATGCACGCAGCAGGGCTGCTGTATTTTTCTCAAATCATCTTCGAGCTGCTTTCACTTTTACCCACTTCATCATAAGGCCTGCAACCTGCATGAGCCTCTAATTAGATAAGTATTGGTAGGGGCTGGCTCATGACTATGCTGGGGCGAGGCAAACTTGGAAACGCAGGTCTAGGACGATAAAGGAACGTAACGAGCAAATAAAAATATGCATACATTACGCTAGCCTGTGTGCTCAGCTTAGCGTCTAGTAATAACATATTTCACAGAGGCCTACGATGGTGGCTCCCCAGCTGAGTCAGCAGTAGGGCGGAGCCCACAGTTCTTCACACCCCTTAGACACTGCCTGTGTCATGAGTGCTTCAGAAATGTAAGTGGTGGGTGAGGGTAGGTGGACGAATACATGTCACTGTGCCTTTTTTTCCAATTAGGAATAATACCTTCACTTTGGACCTCTTGTTTCCCTCGCCCCGTCATGTGCAGTGGTGACCTGACATTGCATGCATCTCTCTTCCTGGGACAGCCTCTTGGGTACATAGTTGCTGGACCTGAGCTGGATGGGACTGCTATGATCGACTTCACTATGAATCTGCCAGTGAATGCCTCTTTCTGCCTCCTCCTAGACTGGGCCTTGGTGAACATGCTTGGTGACACAGAAAGGGAGAAGCCTTTCAATAACTAACTAATGTCAACTTTGCTGCGGTAACAAATATGTGCGTGCTTTCTCATGATCGATGGCTGCTTACTTTAAAATATCAAGTAAGGCCTGGAGAGCCAAAGTGTAGGCCAACACTACCATCACAAATACTATTTCCAGTGCATAATTTGAGTTTGTGGGGAGTGACCTGACCCCAGGTCACTCCCCATGCCGCACGACCCCCCTGAGTGCCCGAGTGCTACCGAGGGTTCGCCGCTGGTGTGCCCCTGGTACTGCCTTCCTTTTCTTTGCTGTGCTGTAATTTGTTGTTGGTTCTGTATTTTATTTTACTGTTATTGTATATTTTTTAGGCGCTCCTTTTGCGCCCCTACCCTCTGTGTCCCCCCCGCTCCCCGCTTCCTGACGCTGCTCCCCCGCGGCCCGCCCCCTTTTTCCTTTCTGTTTCCCCTGCCCTTGCCCATTGGCCGCCCCGCTCCCGCCTCCCAGCTGCCCCTCCCTCCCACTTGGCCTCTTATGGAGGCCGCGTGGCGAAGGTGAGTATGACCTGACCCCAGGTCGCTCCTCGCACCGCGCGACCCCCCTGAGTGCCCGAGTGCTACCGAGGGTTCGCCGCTGGTGTGCCCCTGGTACTGCCTTACTTTTCTTTGCTGTTCTGTAATTTTTTGTTGGTTCTGTATTTTATTTTACTGTTATTATATATTTTTTAGGCGCTCCTTTTGCGCCCCTGCCCCCAGTCTCCCCCCCGCTCCCCGCTGCTGCTCCCCTGCGGCCCACCCCTTTTTCCTTTCTGTTTCCCTTGCCCTTGCATATTGGCCACCCCGCTCCCGCCTCCCAGCTGCCCCTCCCTCCCACTTCGCCTCTTATGGAGGCTGCGCAGCGGGAGCGCCGCTGGCGCGCGAAAAGCAAGCCCGTCTGCGCCCCCGCGCCTGGACCACGACCGGACCGGGCCCAGCGCCGGAACCCCTGGACCCCGCGCCCCCGCAACGCCAGACTGCACTATGACTCCAGCACCCTCCACGCACCCAACACCGGACGAGACCACCCTTGCTACCGGGCCACCCCGAAGCGCACCCAAGGGCCCTTTGCCTGCTGGAACTGCAGATTCACCAGCATCCAGCCCACCAAACCACCAACCAGAGAACCCAACCACCTCCGCTGCATCCTCCTCAACACTCGCTCCACTCGCAAACAGGCCATCGAAGCCTGGGACCTCCTAGACTCTACCGCCCCGACGTCGCCTTCCTGACGGAGACCTGGCTGAACGCCACCTCAGCACCAGACATCGCCATAGCCATCCCACAGGGCTACAAGATCTCCCGCAGAGACCGCACCAATGGAGTAGGAGGGGAAATCGCCATCATCCACAAAGACACCATCAGAATCTGAACCAACACCGACGACACCCTCACCTCCGCCAAGCACATGTACTTCCAGATCCACACCGACCCCAACACCACCCTCAGAGGAACACTCGTCTACAGACCTCGACCACAGTTCAGCGACAACATCACCGACCTCGTCAGCACCCACGCCCTTGCCTCCACAGACTACATCCTCCTCGGGGACCTGAACTTCCACCTCGAGAACAACAACGACGCCAACTCCACCGCCCTGATCGACAACCTCACCAACCTCTGACTCAAACAGCTCGTGACGACACCCACCCACGCCGCTGGACACACGCTGGACCCCATCTTCTCCACCTGCCCCCACGTCTTCTTCAACCACACCACCGAACCCCAGTGGACCAACCACAGATGCGTCAACTTCACCTTCAAGAAACCCACCACAGACCACCGCACCCAACAGCTGCCACGCCGCTGCTGGGTCAAGGTCACCTAGGACCAACTGACTACCACCCTCGCCCTGAGACCACCCACAGACCCCACCGACCCAGACACCACCGCGACCAACCTCAAACAGTGGATCAACAACTGCGCAAACACCCTCGCCCCTCTCAAGACCTCCACAACCAACCACACCAACAAGAAAGCCACCTGGTTAACCAAAGACCTCCGGATCTCAAATTGCACCTGTCGGAAGCTGGAGAAGAAATGGCTCCACGACCGAACACCTGACAGCCACACAGCCCACAAGAGCGCCACCCGCAGACACCACCAACTCATCAGGGCCGCCAAGAGGACCATCTTCAAGGACCGCTTAGACAACAACGCACACAACACCAAAGAGCTCTTCAGCATCGTGAAAGAACTCTCCAACCCCAGCTCCAACACCAACGACATCCCAACATCACAAGACCTGTGCGACTCCCTGGCCACCTTCTTTCACCGCAAGATCACCGACATCCACGACAGCTTCAACTCTGACACCCCAGCACCCACCACCGAGTCCACCACCCCTGCGACCACCACCCGCACCAGCCGCCTGACCGCCTGGTCCAACGTCTGCGACGAAGACACCATCAAAACCATGAACTCCATCCACTCCGGAGGATCCCCATCTGACCCCTGCCCTCACCACGTCTTCAACAAAGCCAGTACAACCATCGCGCCCCACCTCCGGAAAACAATCAACAGTTCCTTCGAGACAGCAACCTTCCCGGAAAGCTGGAAGCACGCCGAGATCAACGCCCTTCTGAAGAAGCCCAAGGCGGACCCCAAGGACCTCAAGAACTTCCGGCCCATCTCCCTGCTCCCGTTCCCAGCAGAAGTGGCAGAGAAGATTGTCAACAAACAGCTAACCCGCTACCTTGAAGACAACAACATCCTGGACCCCTCCCAATCCGGTTTTCGAAGCAACCACAGCACCGAGACCGCCCTCATCGCCGCCACTGACGACATCAGGATCCTGATGGACAAAGGAGAAACAGCCGCCCTCATCCTTCTGGACCTATCAGAAGCCTTTGACACAGTCTGCCACCGCACCCTATCAGCACACCTCCATGACGCCGGAATTCAAGAGAAGGCCCTGGCCTGGACCACATCCTTCCTCTCCGGCAGAACACAGAGCGTCCCCCTCCCACCCTTCCGCTCAAAATCCACCGAGATCATCTGCGGCGTCCCACAGGCATCCTCCCTCAGCCTGACGCTGTTCAATATCTACATGGCACCGCTCGCCCACGTCGCACAACAACATAACCTCAACAACATCTCCTATGCCGATGACACCCAGCTGATCATATCCCTCACCGAAGACCCCCACACCGCCAAAACCAACCTCCACAGAGGAATGAAGGCTGTAGCCGATGGATGAAGGACAGCAGACTGAAGTTGAACTCAGACAAGACGGAGGTCCTCATTCTCGGACCCACCCCATCAGCCTGGGACGACTCTTGGTGGCCCACATCGCTAGGCACAGCCCCAGAACCCACAGACCACGCACGCAACCTGGGGGTCATCCTCGACTCCACCCTCTCCATGACCAGGCAAGTCAACGCCGTCTCCGCGTCCTGCTTCAACACCCTCCGCATGCTCCGCAGGATCTTCAAATGGATCCCTCCCGACACGAGGAAAAACGTCACCCAGGCCCTCATCACCAGCAGACTTGACTACGGGAACGCCCTCTACTCAGGAACAACAACCAAGCTCCTGAGACGACTACAACGAATCCAGAACGCCTCGGCACAACTGATCCTCAACGTCCTCCGACGCAGCCACATCACACCCCACCTGAGAGGCCTGCTCTGGCTCCCCGTCAACAAGAGGATCACCTTCAAACTCCTCATCCACTCACACAAAGCCCTACACAACACGGGACATACTTACCTCAACAACCGACTCAGCTTCCACACCCCCACCCGTAACCTCCGCTCAGCCAACCTCACCCTCGCCACAGTTCCAACGCCGGCAGCAGATCCTTCTCCTACCTCGCCGCCAAGACCTGGAACGCTCTCCCCACCAGCCTACGACAGACTCAGGACCTGCTGGCCTTCAGAAAACTCCTCAAGACATGGCTCTTCGATCAGTAGCGCCCCCCCCAGCGCCTTGAGACTCTCACGGGTACGTAGCGTGCTTTATAAATGCAGTGATTGATTGATTGATAGAGGCAATATTTCCTAAAAGTACACTTCATGAGAAACACAGGATTCTAACAATCTGTTTACCAATGGGGATTGCACCACACGTGGAGGACTGCGACACTTGGGGTACAGTCTTTGCTTCAATCAACACAAAAATACATGGTGTCCCGCCTATGGCGGTAATACCAGACGCAATAAACAAACGTTTGATGAAGGGTCCAAGGGCTAGATTAACGACCCAACCAGACACGTACCCTAATACTACGTATTTATAACAAAGAAATGTCTGTGGGTCAGAGAGAGGATAGGGGTTCCACTGTGCATACAGGAGTGTGACTAAATGAATAAATAGTGCAAAAATGTGCAACAAACAGCACTCAATTCCTGAATTGGAAAAAAGTGCCCATCAGTTCCCACACGGTACCGCCCTATTCATCATCTGGGCTCTCCATACCCAGGAGTGAGTGAGTCTGTCACTAGATGTTGTTATGACAGATGGATAAAAGAGTTGTGTAATGGGTAGGACCGAAAAAGTTAGTGCATCTGGGTAACTGAATTGCAGTGCTTGAATGTGTAGTGAAAAGAAATAATATAGTGTTATAAAATTGGTCAGAAATTGAGTAGAGGTAAACAATTTTAATGGTTTCTCTCAATTCTCCCATCATTAAAAATGTGTGATAAACTGACAGATTTAACAAAATATCTGCATGCAAGTAGGGTCAACATGTTTCAGCATCTGTGACTATAGATACGCCACTGCTTTCTTCAGGACCTAGATCTAACAGCTACTGCAAAAAATTAAGAAAAATATCACCTGTATAATTTCAGGTCTTACTCAGTCTCCTCCAACGGGCTAAGGACGAACTTACGCCCAAACAGGAAACACAGGGAACCACAGAGAAACAAAACAGTTTGACCATTAACATTTTGATCAACCATTGAGTGTTGTTAACACAGCATATTTACAGAGTATGGTAATTAATTCCATTATCGCAATTGAAGCTCGCTTACCTATTTGGTAGGAGGAAATTGCATCACCCCACCTGGCAGCAGCTCAGGTGTGTGGAGCACCTCTCTGGTGAAGAAACAAGACAAAACAAACAAGACTCACATTCACAAATCACAGGTAAGTAGATCGTTTTGTTGAAGGATGGTCTTAGCTGATCTTACAGCCTTGTGGCGCCTGTCTTATGTCACAGACCACTCGTGCCGACCATTCAGGAGTTAATCAACCCTATTCATTATTGTTACCAGGAAATAGAAATCAACTGTTTTGGCATCGAACTGCACTCATCTTTACGGTAACGTGACAAAAAGGTAGGACAAGTACAACCCTTTCGACACGAGAAGAACTTATAACGTGAGAACGCCAATGCCATTTCTCTGAGCTATCCCTTTTTGTCAGGAAAACAAACAAAGGGGCCATGTTACCAGGAAAAACAAGGGGCCATGATCTGGCGCTATAAGGAAGGACTCTCTATTCATGGCGATCCTGAGCTCGGGCATTTTTCTTAAAGAGAACTTGATTTATCTCCCGCTATTTAGTCACTGACCTTTCCGTCGGTACACCGGGCGTCCCTCTGAGCAATCTGGAGGGGCGCTGGTGTAAGTTTGCTCTCCGTATTTGTTTGGAGTGTAGATTTCCATCAAGTCATGTGACTAACGAGTACACGTGACCAAAAAACTACAAGACGAGTACATGTTACCAAAAACTACAAAAACATCCCATGTGGTGTTGGGAGTTGTATTTTCGAACCATCCATAAACTGTTAAACTCCTGTGTCGTATTCGGAGTTTAGATTTTACCATGTTCACTTGTCAAGCTTTTGATGTTTATAAAAACCAATCACCGCATTCCTATCCATAGTAATAGCGGCACCCCAAAACCGATGGTTCTCTTCTGTATTAAACATGCCACATTATTAGTAAGCCCAATACTGGTCATATTTATGGCAGACCCTCAATGGCTAATGGCCAAGCGCTAACTGTTAAACAGGGTGTAAATCGCTAGTAATGTAAAAAATGCGAACGTGGAATGCATGTTCCATGCCACAATAACCCAGGTGTCCATGGGAATTGTAGTACATTGAACTGCCAGTCATGAAAGTTGTCGGACCACATTTCCTGATAGGAATATTTCTTTTTTTCTTTTATTATCCCATTTATCGTTAGGTACAGACTCATTAATTACCGACATAGATGTTGAGGGAATAGTATCTAGAACAGCATTACTGTGGCAAAAAGATCGCTGCCACTATAGTACTTTTCAGAGCAAACTGAACAAATGATCCATGTTTATGCAGATGTGCCTGAAGTTCTTAGGGAAAAAGGTCTATTCCTACAGCCATGACCCTATAGTAGATGTCAAACAGTAAGGGGGACTCGGGCGGAGGTATAATCTAAGTTTGGTTTTCTAGATGCTTAGACCGAGATAATGCATATAAAGGACTGTGATGATTATGACCCTTAGAAAGATGGTGTGTTTAGAGGGACATCCACGGTATGTCTTCATTCAGGCCTACCTTATCGTAATACCAGACGTTCTAAGACAGATTCAAAATGAATACGGTCCAGAACCGGCCTTAAATCTTGGTATGAAATACTGTAAGATTTCAAACAGGTCTCGGCTATACTATTAGCCAACATTAAATGTAAAGCAGCATCGTGGCGATCCGCCAAAAGATAAAAGAAACAGATATTACTGAGCAACCATATGAACTTGCCAGAAAATATTGAAAAATCCTATGAAGAATCCCATGAAGAATTAGGTAGAGATAGTTTGGGTGGGAAACCAGTAAAACCCCAACTAACTGAAAATCCTGAAAACGTTTTTATTAAAAATAGTCTCACTACTCCTAAAAAGAAGTGGGAAAACACCAAACAGACACTTCCTAGAGAGAAGCGTTCCCAGTCCAGAGGAAGGTCTCCTCAACAGGAGCCCTCTGAAAAGAGATATAACCTCAGAAATAGGGATAATTTGAGAAAACCTGATAGATATCAAGATATTGATATACGTTTATAACAAAAAGAAGAACGTATGAAGTCCAAAGACGAACAGCACGTTCCAAAAAATAAGAAGACCCAATTCACCAAAAATAAGGTAGCAAGTCTAAAGATCAGACATGCCGAGGATCTTGAGGACAGAACTCAAGAACGGGGAGTGGGCCCAGACAATGCTAGACAGCGCAGCAGAGGTAACCATAGCACAGCACGCAAGATCCTGAAGGATCATCTGGAGACAGTGGACTTGAATAAATGCATTCAAATTGAAACTGCCGACACCAGGGTTAGTGTACCCCATAAGTTATATGAAGTAACACTCCGGATGGAGGGGGACATAACTAGGAAAATAAAATCACTCTTTTGGGAGAAGCTATCTAAGGGTTATGACATTTTTCTAGCCGAACAAGACTGGCCACCTGAATTTGTCAGGGAGTGCCCACATGGCGAAGAGATAATTATGCCAGCCTTCTCTAATCACATTCCAATTCATAAAAAATACACCTATGCCAGAAAATGGGCTGTAGCCCAGGCTCCAGCACTATACAAAAATCACGTAAGATGGGATGAGGACTCTCCTCATCATAAAATCCAGTTAAAAAATCAACCTACTGCACAAAGGCAGTATCCAGTTAAGCAAGAAGCTAAACAACAAGTCAGGGAGATCTTAGATCAACTTGAATACCATGGGGTGATTGAAACATGCACTTCATCTATGAACAATCCTTTGTTTCCGTTCTCCAAGCCAAACAATACATATCGTCTAGTTTTGGGCTACAGACACTTAAACTCTTGTTGCAAAACTTTTGCAGTACAAAATGCACACAGTGCAGCACTGATGAATAACCTCATGCGTAAAAACTGTAAAACCACATTAGATATTTCTAACGGTTTCTTCTGTCAAAACATTGCACCATGAAGCAGGTATTTGACCGCTTTCTCCATCATGGGGACACAGCGACAATTTTGCCATCTCCCCCAGGGATTCAAGAATAGTCCAGGTTTATTTTCAGCCAGGGTAACAGAGTTACTACAAACGTATGATGATGAGGCATTATCTTATGTCGAAGACATCTATCTTACAGACGATGATTTGGATGTGCACCTGAAAAGAGTGAACACCATAATACTTGGGGTCGCTTCTGAAGGGTACAAATTCAATTTTAAGAAATCACGAATTGCCCACCTCAATATCCTATTCTTAGGATATGAGTTATCAAGTGAAGGCAAAAGCCTGGCAGCCAACTTTCTAGAGAAATGTGCGCTGCTTCAACCTCCAAAAACGCTGAAGAACTTACAGTCAATTCTAGGTTTCCTGAATTTTGGAAGAACCTATGTTCTAAATTACGCAGAAAGGGTTAAACCTCTCTACAAGCTAATAAAACCTGATTTCAAATTAACTAATTGGACTCAGGAACACACAGAAATTTTGCCTTCAGTATAAACAGACATGTTAGCAAAAACACAATTACGAACAGACGACAACATACGCAACCTTGTGATTCGGATCATCCCAGGGAGATGCTGATTCACATACCTAACCTTTAATGAAGGTGAAAAGGTACCAATAGCTTACAAATCACACTTGTACACGCAAGCTGAAATGAAATTCACTTCTACAGAAAAGATTCTGACAGCGCTTCAAACTGCAGTAGCAAAAGAGAGAGCTCTAGCGCAGGGTAAACGCATAATGATCGTTACACCTGTATCTGCTTTAGAGGCAGTGACAAAAGCGAGCATTCTAAATGCTACAGCTTTACATCCAAGATGGATACAATGGGTTAACTCTCTTGCTGCAACAGATGTTGAATACGTTTTTGGCCCATACTTGAAGACACAAGAATTTCTCAAATACGAACAAGAATGTCCTCTGCCGACTGAAATTCTACCTCTAGAACATTACGGCTGTATAATCTATACAGACGGATCAGCACAGCCAGCAATAGGGAGTAAACAAGCCTATAGTGCTGCGTGCGCGATCGTTAAAGGTCACTGGCGCGAAGGTAAATTTCGACCTATGGTCACTAAAACTCAATCACTCGGAGACTGTACAGCTCAGCGAGCTGAACTACAGGCTTTCAAGATGGTGCTTGAAAATACCGATCGCGAATTCCCCACACTCATAGTGTGCGATTCGTATTACTGCGTTCAGTCTTTCAATGAATATCTGCAGAACTGGGTTTAAAAAGGTTTCAAAGATGCAAAAGGTGGCACAATTAAGTATAAAATGCTTTGGGAACAAGTAGTTCTTTTGCAAAAAGAACTTCAAAAGACTCATGTGATTCATACGGATATATGACGTTACAACGCAGGCTATTACAACGCCTGCCTTTACAACGCGGTTTTTACATCGCATACCATTACGACGCATAGCGCTTTTGGGTGCTGGATAGTGAATAGTTTAATTTACTATTCCAACTCCAGTCCCCGTGGACACTAGGGAAGGTGTTGGATAGTAAATTAAACGTATTCCCTATCCTAGAGCGCCCCCCAGCGCAATGCGTTGTAATAGTTTGGGTTGTAATGACCGCTTTGTAATGGTAGTGTGTTGTAAAAGTTTCGTTGTAAGTGATGTTTACCGATTCATACACTGAGTCAGCAGTGTGATAGCGTTCAAGTTGCAGGGAATTCATGGGCTGATGAGGCCGCAAAGGCAGCTGTGCAAACGGCTTCCGTAGCTGCAATCACTCATTCAGAAACAAAAATAGACGGTGAAACAATGCTAGCAGTAAATGCCTCAATGAAAGGCAGCTATGCAGCGTTACCTGTAAATGATCCACTCGGGTATACTCGAATCCCTGGAGTGGGGGATAGAGTAATTCCAAACAGGAACCAGAGAAGTGCTTTGGTTTATGAAGCACATATGGGAGAGGGTCTGACACATCAAGGGATCTTAAAATCTCTAATAGAATTAGAAGAGATGTACTGGTGGCCGGGAATGAACGTCGAAGTTTACAAATTCGGAATTAACTTTGATACCTGTTACAGAGATCATAGCTTTGAAAGACACCAGATACCTGACTACAGTGTAGCCAGCCCAATTCAGACACCTTTGTTAGACAGCATTAGACTATCTACACGCAGACGTCACCATGGACGAATGCAGTCCCACAAATATTAAGTCAAGATTCATTTGGATGTGGCCCCAGCGCTCGACTGATGCCCAAACTGTTATAAAAGATTTGCGAGTCTTTATTGGCACATACGCAATCGGCACGCTACATTCTGACCAGGGTCCTGCGTTTAGCTCTTGAGCTTACAAGGAGGCCATAGCTAGCTTGGGCGTTGCATTGCGGTACTCAAGTCCATTCCATCCTGAGGGAAATGCGGTAGTGGAAAGAATAAAACGTGACATAAAGCAATCTATAACGGCCAGGGTATTAGGTTCGGGTGACGGGTGGGTCAAACATCTAATAAGTGTCCAACGTAGTCTTAAGAATCTGCCAAGAAATTCTCTGGGGGGAATCACTCCAAATGAATTTCTATTTGGTACTAGAATGTTCATCCAGGATCTTGATTTGTAAACTTCAGTGGTGGAACAGAAACCCTTTGATATCAAAGACCGTTTGGCTGTTTTACAGGACTTAAATGAAACAAGAAGAAGTCAGAGTAACACAACACAAAAGCCAACGACCACTCAAGAAAAGCCACCTGTCCCAGCAAGACCTGTCTGGATTCCAAAGATTGTGGATCTAGTCAGGAAAAAGATCACGGTGAAGAAGGAATATGGACCTTCTTACAGAAAAACAGTACCTGTCTTAGTACTCCTTGGAACAAGATCAGTGTTACTACCGCCCCTTGCTGGAAAAAGGGAGAGCAGAATCGTGTCCATCGACCTGGTGAAACCACATCATGTGGCCGATAATAAGCAGTAGGCCCAGTGGACTCCCAAGATGTAGCAGACAACCAAATCTTGCTACAATCCAAGAGGTTCAAACTGAAAGACTTATCACCTTTGATAAACCTGCAGTAAGAAAAGAGGGACTATACAACAAAGCCATGGAACTTGTACCTCTTGAAACCCAAATAACAGTTCATCAAGAAACACCTGTCTACAATGATATAGCCTCTGACTATACTAATATGACAAAGGAAGAAACAGCTCCAGCGATTTCGAAAAATCCGGATGGAATCCCAACAATTGACAGAACTGCCTCTGGCTATTTCATCAACTTTGATAAATTTTCTGAGGATCCCAGTGAACCTGAAACTACGCCAGCTAATAACACTTTCAAACAAAAAATAACAGAACTCTTTCATCAACTTGAAAATACATATCTGTTTTCACCATGGGTTGAATTTCGGATTGTGTTAGGTGTACTTTTTCTCCTGCTCTGGCTCATTCCTGTTTTAAGTTTGGGAAAAATGATAGATGGAAAATACAGTACAATGGACACAGCAAGTAAGAACATCAACTTGCTCCTGAAACCTCACAAATCATCTCATCGTGAGCGAAGAGACCTGTCATCAGTGAACATCACAGCCATTCCTATACCTGGTTGTATAGCATGGGACACAACTGATTATGACATTTATGGCCCGGTGGAACTGTTGAAGATTCTACACCAGTTTAAGGTTTCTTTGAGTGACTTTGTCTCACCCAGCACATTTTCTGATGATTGGGACTTTGAAACTGTTAATAATATGATGACGGATTTAGAAATGTCAGCTAAATTCACAAAACATGAATACTTAGAAGGTTCATCAGATTATGAACAAATGTATTGTTTTAATCATTATGGTCACCATTATTTGCACAAATCTGCAAACCCTAGAAATGTTTTTACTTATAATCAATAGGAACATTGTCCAAAGCCGCCAAAGGGCAGCTCAAAAACATTTTATGAAAAGTTTCCATACTTCTCAGGTTTTAATGTCACAAATCCAGAAACGTTTTATTTAAAAATTGTGAATAAGACAGGGATGAAAAACATGTTGACCAATACTAAACAAATTTATTCTGCGAACTTTTTTTTTTTTGTTTAAATATCCTTTATTAGGGGTATAGGAGAAGTAAAACATGAATAGTACAGTACATATAGCATTACATCTCAAAGATGTCTGTCAGGTATACGGGGCCTAGCACCCAATGCTCTGGTTCACTTTCTTCATACTTCATGACTATATTTGCCATCACAAACGTTTCAAACCATGTTCGTGTAACAAGGATATAAATTCCGAAATAAACATCAAGGGAAGGAGGGGAGGGTAGGGAACAGGGGACATAAGAGGGAAATCAGGAAGGGGTGGATATGGTCGGCTAATGCTGGAGTAAGATGTGTGTGTCTTTGTGTGGGTGTGTCGTCATGAGGGACGTGGGTGTCACTCAGAAGTATCAAACGAAGTGGGCATGGCCTGGGGGGGTGGGAGTTCGTCGATCACTACAGATATCGGGCATGAAGGGGAGAATGTGCTGGTGGGGGTGCCATCATAGGCGATCTCATGGAGTATGTACAAGGGGTGCATCGTCGGTATTGTCCGGGTGGACGACTCCTGTCGTGGTTTGTGCGAGAAGGTGTTCCCTGTGAAAAGAGAGGAGCATTGTGTCCCAGAATTGCGCAATCGGGAACTGACGGAGGCCTGCCGTTTCCTCGTTATGGAGGGCGGTGCTTTCCGCCTTAGCCCAGGTGTCTAGGGATGCGTGCCAGTGTTCTGGTAGTGGCGGGGCAGACCTCTTCCAGTGTTTCGTGAGCAATCTTTTTGCCGTGAGGAGGGCAAGGTCCCAGAAGCGAGAGGGGGCTTTGTTTAGTGGAGTCCGCTTATACAGGCCAAGTAAGCATGCCTCCCACGTGTGCGGGATCGTCATGCCCGTGCATTTGTCTAGTGTCGTCAATATCGCCCCCCAATATGTCTGAATCTGTGGGCACTGCCAAAGCATGTGTAGTAAATCTGCCCCCTCCAGCGCACATCTCGGGCACGTGGCCGCCGCTCCCGGGAAATAGCAGTTAATCTTACAGGGCGAGAGGTACGCTCTGTGTAGTATGTAGAACTGTATTAGTTTAAAACGCGCGTTCCGTGGCACTTGTCTGGGGCCTAATAGGATCATCTTCCACTCCTTATCCGTCCAGTCCCTCCCTCTGTCAGTGGCCCAATGGTCGCGCAGTGGTTGCAGCGATTGTTGTGTGTGTGACAGCAGCGCCTGGTGCAACCAGTGCACCACATGTGTGCCATCCCCCATGACATGCAGGCTCTGGATCAATTGGTGTATCGGAAGTTCCTCCGTGATGTTGCCCCACCGCTGTGTGTACGCTAAAAGTATTGAGGCGTGCTGTAAAAATTGACCCGCCGGGAGACCTGTGTCTGCCGCTAGCGTTGCAAATGGTATCAGGACACCATCGGCGTACAGGTCTGCCATAGTGTCCACCCCTGTGCGCGTCCATGGTTCTAGCGCTGTTTCCGTGACTACAGAGGTGGACCAGGGGGTGCCCAGTAGTGGTAGCGCCGGGGCGTATGGCTTGGTCGCCCTCGTGAGCCGTAGGCTTCTGACATAGCAACGTATCGCCACGGCGACGTGTAACTGAGTGGATTTCCTCGGGTTTGTCAGGGGGTGGAATGTTGCATGTATCCGCGTGAGGGAGTATATGTCCGTGTTCGTAGCAGTGTCTCCTAAGTGGTTGCCCGCTAGCCAGGCGGTGACCCATTGTAGCTGGGCCGCCAGATAATAAAGTTCAAGGTTCGGTACCGCAAGGCCTCCCTCATCTACTGGGGCATATAGTTTCTGGAGGGCTACTCTAGGCCGGCCTGCGTTCCATATCAGGTCTCTGACCATTGAGGCCAGTTCCCTAAAGGTGCGCGCCGGTACGTACACCGGCAGGTTGGCGAAATAATATAAGAGTCTGGGGAGTACAATCATTTTGGTCAGTGTCACTCTACTCAGGACATTGAGTGGTAGGGATTTCCAGAAGGTGATCTGGGATTTTATAGACGTGATGGCACGCGTCAGGTTTCCATCTAGAACATCTTGTGGTGTCCTGTGGATATGTATACCCAGGTATTTGAACGTCGTGTGGTGCCATGGCAGCTGTTCCCCATTGATCGTGACCCCGGGGTCAGGGAGGTCAGGGTTGAACGAGTAAGCACCTGACTTGGCCCAGTTAACCTTAAGGCCTGACATGGTCTCGAAGGATTGAAAGATCTCCGAGAGGCGCCGGGGTATGTGGGTGAGGTCCCTGATGTATAATAGGAGGTCGTCCGCATATAGCGAGACCGCGTGTATGCCGTCTGCGAGCGGGATCCCCCAGTGTGTATCCTCTGCGCGCAGCAGTGCAGCCAGGGGTTCAATGGCTAATGAGAACAGCAGCGGGGATAGCGGGCAGCCCTGCCTGGTGCCGCGTTGCACTCTAATGGCGTCCGAAAGTAGCCCGCCCGTGCGGACTCGTACCATCGGGCGCCTATATAGTAATCCCACCAGCTCAATGAAGTCATCCCCGAGATCAAATCTGCGTAGCACTGCCAGCAGATAAGGCCACTCGAGCGAATCAAACGCCTTTTCCAGGTCCAAAACTAGACAGCCCGAGCTGGGCCAATCTTGTATTGCATACTGTTGGACTCTGAATAATCTACGGATATTTTGGGAGGTGCATCTGGAGGGCACAAAGCCGTTCTGGTCATCGTGTATTAAGCCGGGTACCAGCCCTGCCAGTCGTCGGGCCAGAGTCGAGGCAAGGATCTTGTAATCAGTGTTAAGCAACGCCAGGGGCCTATACGAGCCGAGTTGTGTTTCGTCTCTGCCTGGCTTCAGGAGGGACACCAATGTTGCTTCATTCATGGACTGGGGTAAGGCTAAGTCTTCCAGCGCCGCAGCAAACACCCTCAGGAGCTCCGGGGTTAGGATGTCAGAGCATGCCTTATAGTACTCCGCTGGCATCCCATCAGGGCCAGGCGCCTTGCCGTTCGAAAGGGTAGAGATGGCGTCGCGGAGTTCCTCGGCAATCAACGGCGACCCCAGGTCCTCACGTTGATCATCTGTCAGGGTGGGCAGCACGATGTCTTCCAAATATGTGGCTATAGCCGATGGTGTGGTTAGTAGTCGGGACTTGTATAGCGCACTGTAATGAGCCACGAAGGCCTCGTGTATCTGCGCCTGTGTGTATACCACCGGGCCTGCCAGCGATTGCACCGCCGCCACCGGCGTGACACGTTGTTCGCGTTGGATCAGCCACACCAACAACTTGCCTGGCTTGTCTCCAGAGTGGTGAGTGCGGGCTGCGTGGGCCTTGTAATTGATATTTTTCAAGCTGTCAATCAGAGTAGCATGCTCTGCCCGTGCTTGTAGTAACTCCGCGGTGGGGCCAGCTGATGCAGTCTGCTCCAGCCGTAGCAGGTCAGATTCAACACGTCTGAGATCCGCCTCCAAGCGTCGCCGGGAGTGTGCTTGAGTGCCCAAACATTGTCCCCTGAGGACCACCTTGAACGCGTCCCATTCAATCTGAGGAGTGGATGCCGAGCCCGTGTTATCTTCGAAGTATTGTGCCGTCTGTGTGCTGATGGAACCCCTGAACGTGGCGTCCAGTAGGAGGTCTGGCTGTAACCGCCACGTGGGTATTGGTGGTCGAGGGCGATCCCACCGCAGGTCCAGGAGGTGGGGGTTGTGGTCGGAGTGTGTGCGCCCCTTGTAGCATGTGTCCGTGACAATGGGCAAGAGTTCACTAGAGACCATGAAGCGATCAAGGCGGACATGCAGGGTGTGTGCCCCCGAGTAATATGAGTAGACCCTGGAGTTTGGATTGCGAGAGCGCCATGCATCTTGCAAGCCCCATTGTATGGACCATGCCTGTAGCGCCTTCGTGGTGGCCTGTGCTGGTGAGTTGGGTAATGAAGGACGAGAGCGGTCCAGTGCCAAGTCTAGCGAGCTATTGTAGTCCCCGCCAATGACCCAAGGGACCCCATGCCAGGGAGCTAGTGTGTGTGATAAGCTTGTGAGAAAATCCGCTAACCCCGTGTTGGGCGCATAAATGGAAGCGATTACCATCTGGTTGCCATCCAATTTACCGTGGATAGCCACGTACCTGCCCTCGGGGTCTATATGTACATCTTGTGTGGTCCAAGGGATGCCCGGTCTGACCCATACCAGTGTACCCCTGGCGTATGAGGAGAACCCCGTAGCATAAAGTTGTCCGCGCCACCTGCGCCGTAGCGTAGCAATTTCAGTGTTGTTAAGATGGGTTTCCTGCAGGAGGGCAATTTGAATGTGGTGGCGTTTGAGGTAAGAGTATATTTGGTAGCGCCTGGACGGTGTGTGTATACCTCTCACATTCCATGTGCATATCTTAAAGGGGAACATTATGGCAAGTGAACCAACCCTCCCGTCTGTCTCTACCACCACCCCTCAATACATGCCCGCATATCATCATGAAATCAGTCCCCGCCACCCCACAAACATTTGACGTGGCGCTCCAGTGCCCTGTGACCATGGGAGGGGGGAAAAACATGGCTATCGAAACCGTAAACCATTGAACAGTATGAACTTGCAAAATACCAAAAGGTCGGATGCAAAACGTGCTCCCGTCCATACTCTCTAGGAGAGCAACAATGTTCAAGTCTAAGGGGGTGGTTGTGCTACATGCACAGGATCAGAAGGATTATGTCAATGAGTTTGTGTAGTGAAGGCTTATTGCCTTCCCGGGGGGAGCGATTCAGTCAAAGCCGCCCTCGTGTCGGATGATCCCAGCACATACATGGTAAGATGCCATACATTACGTGTTCCAGTCGGGCCACCCTCAGGCAGGGCAGAGTGTCTCCGCAGCTGCGCTCCGTCCAGTGTGGGTTCCCATTGCCAGTGCTGGGAGTCATAACCATCGATGAGACCCTCGGGGGATGCGTCCCAAGGGTGCAGTACGGGAGACGAGGGGGCTTGTCCGCCGCTGCGCTCAGGGTGCATCGCAGTCGTGGTGACGTTGGTACTCTGTAATGGTCACTTGTATGCATTTCCGTGGGGAGTTGCATCCGGCGCCTGCTTAGCTGATGTAGTCTGCCGTTTGGGGGGTGACATCAGGTCGAACATCCGATGTCGGGGAGTCAGGCACTCCATAGATTGCTTCGTCGTCGCTCTGAAGGCCTTGTGTGCCGCCGCTCGCCACCTCGCTCCGCGCCGGGGAGCCGCTGAGTTCCATGACGAGGCGGAGGGCGTCTCGCTGCTCTTGTCGTCTGGCATCCGCAGGAGGGGAGGGCCGGGTCGCCACATGTGAGTTCGGTTGAGAATTCCGGCGGGGCCGTCGTCGCCGTCTATGATTGCCGGGATATCGCCGCGGCGCAGGGCCTGTCGCCGTTTTGGGTTCTGTGTCTACCCCGCCGTCTAGCCAGTTTTCAACTTCCATGGGGTCTGTGAAGAAATGGGTCCGTTCACCCGCCACGACCCTCAGCTTCGCAGGAAAAAGAAGGGAGTATTGAAGACCCATCTGTCTCAGTCGCTTCTTCACTGCTAGGAAGTCATGCCTCTGTCTCTGGACCTGTACAGTATAGTCGGGAAAGAACATCACCGTTGCGTTCTCTACGCGGACCTCTTGGAGCCTGCGGGTCTCTCGGAGTATAGCGTCTCTGTCGCGGTAGTTCATTATGCGGATTAGCATGGGCCTTGGGTTGGAGCCTGTCGTCAGAGGTTTGGTGGGGACCCTGTGCGCCCGCTCAATCACGAAGTGTGGGGAGAGAGATCCTTCCGGCAGGAGGCCTCGTAGCCATTGTTCCATGTGGACCTCTGGGGACCTCCCCTCCCATTTCTCCGGAACCCCGACTAGGCGCACGTTGTTCCTTCGGGTCCTGCCTTCCGCATCCTCAGCTCTGTCTTCCAAGAACTCCACCCTGTTCAGCAAGTCCTGGATGTGTTTATGCGACTGATCCGTGCGGGGTTGAAGTGTCTGCATCGCGTCCTCCAAGGTGGTGGTGCGTTCCGCAAGCTTCTTGTGATCCGCTCTCAGGTGCGTGAGATCGATGACTACGCTGTCAATTTTGGTGGCCAGGGAGGTGCGGGTTAGGCTCAATGATTCCTCCAGTCTCTCCATTGCCGCCAGCATAGTGTCTAGTTTGGCCGCCATCTGGTCCGAGTCGGTGTGCTTCCCGGTTTTATCCATCTTGGCCTTCTGGCTAGCGCTGCTGGAGCCAGTTCTCGTTTTGGGCCCGTTAGACATCTGCGTCACTCCCTCGGGTTCGGCCAGGCAGGCCACGTCGTCCTCAGGGTGTTGGGTCGTGCGGTCCGCAGTCCAATCGTTGGGTAGGCATGCGCTGTGTAACGCGCGTGGACCCCGTGGCGACACTACTCTGTGGTCCGCGGCGTCTTGCGCTTGGCAGGTCGGTGTGGTCCGGCCAGTGCGTGAAGGAGAGCAGGCGTGTGGTTCGGGTTAGTCACTAAAGCAGGCCACGGGGGATCTCAGCGGCGCACTCCTGGCGCACGTTGGCACGCAGTCGCTTCTGGGGTGGGTCCGGGGGTGATGCCACGGTCTTACCGGCACTCGTCGCCACGGGGGCTCGCCTCACGGGTCTTGTCGCCAGGTCTTCGTGGTGGCCCCGCTGCACTGTCGGCGTTTACCCTACGAGGGAGTGAGGCAGCCGGGCTGCAGTGCATCCATGCAGCCAGTGGGTCGGGCCGCATCAGCCGCCGCTTGGTCACATGAGGTAGGGTGCAGGAGCTCCACTCCGTGAGGCTGTGTGGCTGGCGGGGTGCCCTGGTGAGCAGTAGGTCGCTGGTGCAGCCACTGTGAAGAGCGGGACGGATTCGCGCCTCTCCTGGCGTTTTGCGGCCTGTGCTTCTGCTGGGCTGTGTTCCGGGCCTGTGTCCTCGGCTGAAGCCGCGGTCTGTCCTGCGCGCTTCCCCAGGCAGGGAGCGAGGAAGGCGGCAGCAGTCCGGCGAGAGCTCCGGTGCGTCTCAGGAGCGCCGATTGCACTCAAAGTCGGCCAGCAGGCCGGTGGCGACGTCCGGTGTTGGCGCCGGTGAATTTCGCCGACCGCAGGCGGCGATTATGCGGATAATTGCCCCGGGAAGGCAGGCCTGGCGCGGAGCTTCACTCCAAGGCGGCCATTCCCGTTGCGTGCGTAGCCACGCCCCCCTTTATTCTGCGAACTTTTATGCTCAGCTGTCTACATTAGGGTTTAACTTTAGGAAAGACAACATTGAGACAAAAACTGTCTGGGGCACAAAAGAGTGGCAGGTGCAGGGTTTAGAAGCCTTGTTCAGAGCCTGCATTATCCCAGAACAAATAATATTTTTAAATGACACTGTTCAACAAATATCATGTCTTGGCTTAGCTAAGATAAAAGATTTAAACAAACCATCCATACCTAAAGCGACACCTGACAGTAATGGCACTGCAGATGAGGAGGTAGACGTGAAACAGATTTTACAACAGAACAGAACTAATCTTGATTGGAAAAAATGGTTATTCTGGCCCACAGAAACGAATAACTGTCAAGATAGATTCCTGAACAAAACACAAGGGTTCAAAGTGAATAGGCCAGATCCAAGATATTCCCAGAGACAACATCCAGGGATAGTAACAACTTACAGTGTGGGAAAACTATGCCTTGAGTGGCTACAGAAATTCACACTTCCAGAAATTAGACAACACTCAACTTTACCTAAAAAAGGCGTTGATTTATGAGACTTCTTACTTGGACCTCGTAAATCACGTCAAAAACGTTTCATATATGCCGGTATATATTCTGCTTACAATGAAGCATGTAAAGTCACGCAAATGGAAACTGCAGAAAAAATACGAGAAATTGATTGTATTCATTTAGAGAAAGCTCTCTCTGTAGTGGACAATGGGTTAACGACTCTGTCCTCCAGAATGTATTCTTTGGACAACATTTTATCATCTGCCATTGACATAATAGAGCAGGACTTGCTAATGTTACAACATGGCCAGTCTCAATTACGTTTTATAATGCTGATATGCTGGACATTACAAAATCTACGTTCAGGCTACGTGCCATGGCATCTAATCAATACCACATCATTGTTTACTGTCTTTAACCTTACAGATAAACAAATCTCTTTGGCACAAAGAGGAGCAGACTATACGGTGCTGAGCATTGTAAAACTGGAAAGATTACCATTAACCGTTTCTGAGAACCATGTCTTGGAATGGATAATACATGGCACCATCACGATACCAGTGATGATTTTCCAATTTCAGTATTGCTTACAACATATACCAGCAGGCCTTTGTGAAAGGTTGCGTAAAGGATACATTAGGTCAACCTGGAATTTACCATACACACACAAATGTTGGAGTGGGGGAAAGGAAGTGTTTCTTAGTAGTAAAAATTGTAAAACCTCACTAAGCGGTACACTTTTATATGAAGGTATTACTTTACACGGAGCCTGCGAAGGTTCTTCGAATAACCTTTCTTGCAACATGCATGGTTCACCAGCAGCGGTGATAGAACCAGTTTTTAGGCAGCTATCCAATGATAGCTAAATAATGTTGAAGGATCACAGCTGTTGTGGCATGTTGCCAGGAAAAGCCTATCTAGTTAGTGTGTCAGCCAGGGTCACTTTTTGTATGCAAGTATTGTGTCCAAAAAGCAAGACAGACAGGGAGTAGGCGTAATGGCCTTAACTGAATAGCTCTTCTATACAAACTGATACTTTAAGCAGAATGAAAGCCATTCTTTTGCAAAAAACTGTGCCACTGACCTCGTCTAGAGAAAGGTATGATCTGCAAGTTGCAAGGACTTCTGCAAAGATACGTACCTTATTATCAACAAACTGCCCAATACATTTCGCGGAAATGTTAGGTCGTATCTTAAACATGTCTGATACGAGTGGTATGGCACATGTTTTTAAGACAGTTTTTTCTGGACTGTTAGCACCCTTACAAGCAGTCCTAGGCATTTTTCCAAATTTCGGCGCTCTGTGATCGGTGGCCTGCCTCTTCTTTTGGGACTCGTAGCAGGAATTCTATTTTTATTTCTTCTGCTCCGATATGGCAAGTCCAGTCGCCAACGATACCCAGACTACCATGGAGAATGCTCTCCTAGCCATGCGGTACCGTGACAGAATTACATAGATTCTTGGCTTGGCTCGTTTAAGAGATCTGAATACCACTTAGTTTCTTTCATTCAGACCAATCTGGCAAGATTGCATCTTACCTGTTCTACGATGCCTGCTTTGTGGAGAGGAATGCGTGTTAGATGTTTGTCTAACACTACCATCGGTTGCACCAACGGATGCAGACGCATTACTGGGTCCGGTAACGGCTCACGTGTTGTGTTGCCCCCAACGGATACCTATCCTGATGACGGCGTTCATTGAGATTACACCAGCAAATCCACTGGAGGTGAGGTACGAGGAACAACAGGCACACAGGTACCATCTGCTATGAACATTGCTAACGTGGCAACTGACGCTGACGGCGATGCTTCTCATCTGTGCACAATTGATCTACTTAATGTAGTAGTTCCACTTTCACCTACTGTGGTAGACGATTTCTTTGCCAGCCTAGACGATTTGATGTTTTCTCCTGACACCGAGAATAACCTTTGAAATCTGCACACAGCGTTCCATGAACTCTAAATTTGGCCTTCACTTTTCATAACAATCCTCCAAAGCTTTGAAAATCTATTTTTCTACGGCTAATTTTGACTTTTTCCCCAAAAACGTGAATTTTTTTTTTTATGGCACAAAGTAGAACTCTGCTTATAGTAGAACTATTCTTAGAGAACATGAATTCTTTAAATACTTCTTAGAGACAATATTTGACCTTGTCCTCAAAACCAAAACAGTATGTTATTTCTGCTATGGAATGGTCTCAACCTTTTATTCTGTAACTTATAGCCATTTCATAAATGTCATTATATGATTCATTCAGTTAGCTTTGCCAACATTATAATTCACGTTTTGAATGACGCCTATTGCTTTTAAATCCGTACTGTACAAATGCTAATTTTTCGTGTGCAATCCTATCAAATGCATTTTGTGTATTTTGGGTGGGATTGTATACACATGCTTCAGATATGTTTTAGTTCTCATAATTTAGTAATGTTAAACATAAGTGGAGTGGGTGTTGTATATGAATTTAGGACCCTAGTGTAATTTTCCCGATTCATGCCCATATATAGGTATAAATCACCCTATCCTTATATAAGCATAGAAATCCCAGCCCAGGCTGTTTCACCCCAGCCCCTTCGCCCACACTGTGCTCAATTGCAGCTCTTGCGCACCAAGGCTTCACTGCTCACCTGCCACTACTGGTGTGCATCAGGAGCACCTAAGAATGCGCAAGCATTAAAGACCCTAAAAGGAGGAATCCACTCACTGGCAAAGGAAAAAGGACGATGATTAAGTGCTTTCAATTGGCAATTGATTGCATCCCTTGGGGCACACTCTCTTGGGAAGAACAATTCCTCTAAAATGTCCTAAATCAATTTGAGGAAACGTTTATTCAAAGTTTTGGAATATCGTTTTTATTCCTTGATTATTTTTTCATTTTCAAACGTATTATGTTTAATACAATTTTCCATGTTCAATCCACATGTTAGCTCCTATGCATTTCGGGCGTTAGCCCTTCGTCTGGGAGCAAATCTACAAGAAACGACATAATTGTAGTACTCTACTATTGGTTAATTAATGTGAAACCTATAATACCTCATAATCCAGGTGTGTGATGGCTATCAAAAACTGTGGCAAGGAAAAACGGCCCGCAAACGTGCTGTGTGAACAAATGTTCAAATACGAGTCAAACTTACTCATGTGAACAATTCTCAAAATCTTGGACATATCCGAGCTGAAAAAAATGCTCCACATATACATGATCATGATGCATAGAGTTTACGCAAGTTAACGGGTAAAGACCCGACTGTAAAAACGAGTCGAAAATCTAACGCTGTACTCACTGTGAAAGATATAAGTCAATAGCCGCAAACGCTGGCTCTTCTCTCTATTCGGTGCTCAGGTCGTGTGAGGTTTGTGAGTAAAATGACGCAAGTATGGGGTGACGTAATAGTCACGTGCTTGGAACAAAAGTGATGAAATCGACGACGGGCTAAAAAATAAAACGTGATCAAGCTGAATGCCGGACAAGTGATGTTAGTGTGTCAGGGAGTTCAATAAAGTTAAATGAATGTGCGAAAACCTAAAAAAACATGATACACAGCTGGTGCATGAAAAACAAATGTAAACAAATAAGCTAGAGTGAATACTATTAATCAGGAACAATGTATACAGAACATGGTGAGCCAGGCTGGCTGCTGTAAGTCATGAATGAATATAAGTCATAAGTGACATGAAAATTCGATCCGATCATTGAGTCCATTCGGTTTGATGCTGTTAAGTGTGTAAATCCAGTGATTTTCTCTCCGTAGTGAGTGTTTATGATTGTCTCTTCCTTCAATTTTGGTGACTACTTCTAAGATCATGAATTTAAGTTGAGAGATGTTGTGATTCATTTCATTGAAGTGGGTGGCCACCGATGATTTAGGATTTTTTGTCCTTATATTTGACTTGTGTTCATTTAGTCGTGTTTTTATTTTACGTTCAGTTTTGCCAATGTAGACTTTTCCACAAGGGTATTTTATTAAATACACGACGTTACTTGTGTCGTAAGTGGCTGTTACTTTTAAAGCGATTTGGTGACCCTTCATTGGGTGTCATACCTTGTTGCCATGGATTATATTATTGCAATTACTGCAATTGGCACATGGTCTGGTCCCACGTGAAACGCTTTTTGTATCCTCTGTTTGTTGTAGGATTTCGCCCAAGTTTCGGCATCGTGTATAGGCAAATAATGGTGGTTGATCAAACATGCCTTTGAAATCCGATTCGTGTTGTAACATTGGCCAATGTTTTAATATGATGTTTTTGAACCTTGGGCTCACGTTTGAAAACTTAGATACTATGACAGTCCTGTAATTTTTCTGTTTGGGAATGGATTGTAACAAATCAATGCGATTCATAGCTTGTACTTGTGTCTTAGTTGTAGTTATCAAATGGTCAGGGTATCCTCTCTCATAAAATCTATTCGCCATTTCCTCTAAACGTGCTGTAGCTTTGACAGGATCAGAAGTGATACGTTTAACCCTCAGCATCTGTGATTTGGGCAAGTGTTTTTTCAAGGATCCCTGGTGAAAACTAGAATAATGCAATACATTATTGCGGTCAGTTGGTTTTCTGTATATGTCAGTTGAAATGTGGTTGTCTTGCAATTCTATTAAAACATCCAGAAAGGTAATTTGTTTGCGATCTATTGTCCATGTTAGTTGGATGCGTTCATTGACTGAATTCAGGGTCGTCAAAGCTTGTTCTAGACTTTCTTTAGAGTCTTTCCATAAGATAAATAGATCGTCAATGTAACGTGCATACATTTTTATGTGTTGGTTCCAATCTTGGTTTGACAGAATATTGGTTTGTTCATATTCTCCCATATATATGTTGGCATATACTGGAGCTGCACAATTTCCCATGCTTGTGCCAACTAGCTGTAAGTACCAGTCATTTTCATGCTTGAAGTAGCTATGGTATAAGGTGAAGATCACCAGTTCCATAAGAAATAGTTTCATGCTTTCGTCTAAGTCCAATTTTAGGATAGCTTGTTCCATGGCCTCTATTCCCTCCGAATGGGGTATCGAGGTGTATAATGAACTTATGTCGGCAGTACATAACCACAATGATTCATCCGCGTCTATTTTGAAGTTTTTTTAATTTTCGTAGAAAGTCTGTGGTATCCTTAATGTAACTCGTTAAAGATTGAACGGTGGGTTGTAAGTGTCTATTAAGGTATTGTCCGATGGGTTCATGGATGCTTCCTCGTGTTGATACTATTGGTCGTACTGGAGGGTCAATGGGATGTTTGTGAATCTTTGGTACTGCGTAAATCAATGGGCTCCTCGGATTTTGTTTAATCAAAAAGTTTTTTGTTTTTTGATTTATGATACCTTGTATTGAAGCCTTGTCAATCAATCAATCATGGCATTTATATAGCGCGCTACTCACCCGGAGGGTCTCAAGGCGCTTGGGGAGGGGGGGTCCGCTACTGATCGAACAGCCAGGTCTTGAGCTGCTTCCTGAAGGCGAGGTGGTCTTGGGTCAGGTGGAGGTGGGTCGGGAGGGAGTTCCACGTCTTGGCGGCGAGGTAGGAGAAGGATCTTCCTCCTGTGGTGGCTCTTCGGATGCGGGGGACGGCGGCAAGGGCGTGGTTGGTTGATCGAAGCTGGCGTGTGGGAGTGTAGAAGTTGAGGCGGCTTTTGAGGTATCTTGGGCCTTGGTTGTGTAGGGCTTTGTGTGCGTGGGTGAGGAGTCGGAACGTGATTCTCTTGTTGACCGGGAGCCAGTGCTGGTCTCTCAGGTGTCCGGAGATGTGGCTGCGTCGGGGGATGTCCAGGATGAGTCTTGCTGAGGCGTTCTGGATTTGCTGGAGTCTCTTCTGGAGTCTGGCAGTGGTTCCGGCGTAGAGGGAGTTGCCGTAGTCCAGTCGGCTGGTGACAAGGGCCTGGGTGACCGTCTTCCTGGTCTCGGTGGGGATCCACCGGAAGATCTTACGTAGCATGCGTAGGGTGTTGAAGCATGACGAGGAGACGGCGTTGACTTGTCTGGTCATGGAGAGGGAGGAGTCCAGGATGAAGCCCAGGTTGCGTGCGTGGTCTGTTGGTTTGGGTGTGCTGCCCAGGGCGGGGGGCCACCAGGAGTCGTCCCAGGCGGAGGACGAAGATCCCAGGATGAGGACTTCCGTCTTGTCTGAGTTCAGTTTCAGGCGGCTGTTCTTTATCCACTCGGCTACGTCTTTCATCCCCTCATGTAGATTGGCTCTGGCGGTGGCGGGGTCGTTGGTGAGGGAGAGGATCAGCTGGGTGTCGTCGGCATAAGAGATGATGTTGAGGTTGTGTTGGTGTGCGATGGCTGCAAGGGGGCTCATGTAGACGTTGAAGAGGGTGGGGCTGAGCGAGGAGCCTTGAGGAACGCCGCAGATGACTTCGGTGGCTTCTGATCTGAAGGGGGGAGGCGGACTCTCTGAGTCCTTCCGGCGAGGAAGGAGATGATCCAGTCTAGTGCCTTCTCTTGGATTCCGACGTTGCTGAGGCGCTGCTCTAGGGTGCGGTGGCAGACAGTGTCGAAGGCCGCGGAAAGGTCCAGGAGGATGAGGGCCGCTGTTTCCCCGTTGTCGAGCAGGGCTCGGATGTCATCAGTGGCAGCGATGAGGGCGGTCTCGGTGCTGTGGTTGGCCTGGAAGCCGGACTGCGAGTGGTCGAGGGATCCATTTGTCTCAAGTAAGGTGGCCAGCTGCTTGTTGACGGTCTTCTCGATGACTTTGGCCGGAAACTGGAGGAGCGAGATGGGGCGGTAGTTTTTGAGTTCGGTGGGGTCCGCTGATGGTTTCCTCAGTAGAGCGCTGACTTCGGCATGCTTCCAGCTCTCCGGGAAGGTCGCTGTGTTGAAGGAGGTGTTGATGATGTCCCGCAGGTGGGGTGCGATGACGGAGTCGGCCTTGTTGAAGACGTGGTGAGGGCAGGGGTCGGTTGGAGATCCGGAGTGGATGGAGTTCATCATGCGTAGGGTTTCCTCGGTGTTCATCGGGGTCCAGGCGCATAGGGTGGTGGTGGGGGGTGCAGGTGCTGTCGTGGGGTGCGTCGGCTCTGTGCTGAAGCTGTTGTGTATGTCCGCGATCTTGTTGTGGAAGTAGGAGGCGAGGGAGTTGCAGAGGTCTTGTGATGTGGTGATGTCGTTGTTTCCGGCGCTGGGGTTGGAGAGCTCTTTGACGATGTTGAAGAGTTCCTTGCTGTTGTGGGCGTTGTTGTCCAGTCGTTCCTTGAATGCGGTTTTCTTGGTGGTGTGGATCAGTTGGTGGTGTTTTTCGAGTGGCGAGCTTGAGGGTGGTCATGTTGTCTGGTGTTGGGACTCTGCGCCAGGCTCTCTCGAGGGCTCGGCCGTTCCTCTTGGAGCTCTTGAGTTCGTCGGTGAACCATGGTGCTTTCTTGCTGCCGGGTCTGCTGGGCGGGGTCCTCAGTGGGGCGAGGTCGTCTGCGCAGTTGCTGATCCACTTCGTGAGGTTGTTGGCGGCCTGGCTGGGGTTTGCTGAGCTTGCGGGGGGGTCCCGGCTCAGGGAGGCGGCGAGCTGGTCGGCTGTGATCTTGTTCCATCTTCTGCGTGCAACCTGTTGCTGGTGGTGGTGTATCGTGTTCTTTTTGTAGCTGAAGTGGACGCAGCTGTGGTCCGTCCAGTGGAGTCCGGTGGCATGGCTGAAGGAGATGTCCTTGCTGGAGGAGAAGACGGGGTCGAGTGTGTATCCGGCGTAGTGGGTGGGGGTGGTCACCAGTTGCTTGAGGCCGAGGGTGTCGAGGTTGTCCAGCAGGGTGGTGGTGTTGCAGTTGTTGTTGTTCTCCAGGTGGAAGTTGAGGTCCCCGAGGAGGATGTAGTCAGCGGAGGGGAGAGCATGCGGGCTGATGTAGTCGGCGATGTCTTCGCTGAATTGTGTGCGTGGTCCCGGGGGTCTGTAGATGAGGGTGCCTCTGAGGGTGGTCTTGGGGTCGGTGTGGATCTGGAAGTGCAGGTGTTCGGCGGTTGTGAGGGCGTCGTCGGAGTTGCTCGTGATGCGGATGGTGTTCCTGTGGAGGATGGCGATGCCTCCTCCGGTCTGGTTGCCGCGGTCCCTCCGGATGATCTTGTAACCGTCTGGGATGGCGATGGCGATGTCGAGCGCTGAGGAGGCGTTCATCCAGGTTTCCGTGAGGAAGGCGACGTCTGGTGATGTTGTGCCGAGGAGGTTCCAAAGCTCGACGGCGTGTCTGTGGACGGAGCGGGTGTTGAGCAGGATGCACTTCAGGTGGTTGCTGTTGGTTCTCGGCTTGGTGGGTGCGGGTGCGGTGCAGGTCCGGATGCAGGAGAACTTGCAGGAGTGGCAGCTGAAGGGTCCGTGGGTGCGCCTCGGGGTGGCTTGGTAGCATCCAGGGATCCCGCCGGTGTTGAGTGCGATGAGTTCGGTGGCGTCGTAGGTCAGTCGGGTCGTCTTCCGTCGGTGGGGGCCAGGGGTCCTGGCACTGTGCGCAGTCCAGGCGCGGACGGGTGCAGACGGGCTTACCTTTGGCGTGCCTTCGGCGCACAATCGGCGCACCCGCTGCGCGTCAACGCTGCGCGTATGCACGGTCGCCATTTATGGCGAAGTGGGAGGGAGGGAGGAGCAGCTGGGAGGCGGGAGCGGGGAGGGCACAGAAGGAAAAGGGGGCATGGCCGCCCGCAGGCGGCGGGAAGCGGGGAGCGGGGCGGGGGGCACAGGGGGAGAGAGGAAAACGGCACAGAGCGACAATATGGGAGACAATATGGAAAACAGGCAATCTAAACAAACAATATGGGGGACAGTACAGAATGATGCAAAAAACGAAAGAAAGCAGACAGAGTCAATCACAAACACGTTATTACGGCGGAGGGGGGGGTCGTCGGGGCGGGTTCAGCAAGGCTGAGGTCAGCAGCGGGGAGGAACGCACACGCTACAGCTGGTGGCCGTGCGGCGCGGGGGTGTCCTGAGGGCAGGTCACCTTGTCCACGATTTCTTTAAGGATCGTTGAAAATTGATGTGTTAGATTGCCTTTCAGTTTAGAGTAAGTTGCTTCATCTGATATAAGGTCTTTAAGCTTACGATTGTACATTTCTGAGTTCATGACGACTAGGGCACCGCCCTTATCCGCTTTAATGCATTTGATGCTTTTATTGTTAGCAATTGAAAGCACTTAATCATCTTCATGTATATTCGTCTAAGGGAAAAGAGACGATACCTAGGGAGCACCCATTAAATTCAACAACCATCATTCAAGTCATAACGGAAAAGCTGTGCACTGGTCTAACTAATAAAGGAGAAAGGACAACAGATCAACTGGAGCAAGCAGTCCAGGTCAGATATATCCAGCTCAGAAGAAAAGCGGACCAAACATCTCTCTCCATGGGCAGCCGAAGGATTCACCATTGGATCCCAGGACCCAAATATTTCTAAAGGCGGCATGACTAAGACACCTAAATGTGACCTTAGCTCCATCAGCCAAGTTAGCCATAAGACGACACCCCCGCCAGCCAACTTAAAATCTCCAAAGCAAGATGAAGGAAGGGCTGTTTTATCCTATTTAGGAACACAGGAGTGGGAGGACATGCTGGGAGCATACTCCCCTGACCAACAGATGACCCCTCTCACAGAGAGGATGAGGCACCTGCACCCGCCTTTATCAGACAATCACCCCTCGTGGGGAAAGAAGGAAATAGGCCCAAAGGAGCGTGGGGACCCAAAAATGCAGGATGGTAGCGCCTGGGCCTCCCGCCTAAAAACCATGCAACTGTCAGTGGAGGCGCTACAATACCAATCAGACAAGATGGATAGAGCTTTCACTATTGAACACTCTGGCAGTGTTTACATCAGGAATTGATGACAAACTGGAGGAACTTAATACACTAATAAGAAGGGCACAAACAGAGACATACCTCCAATGCGGATGCAGCCAGATTGTGGACAAGCTGGCAACTCTTCCAACAATGCTTTCCACCAGGCTCAATGAGTTGAAGTACAAATCAACCAGCGCATCCAGTGTTAGCTGCCCCGATGACGACTTCACTGCACTATCGACAGCGGACAGTAATTTAAAGCAGTCCTGCAAAAACACTAAAACCGACACACAACAAAGCATGGGCACCACTGGCAGTAGCGGCGATCTTTCAAAAACAGCGTCCGCTACCTCAGCTGAGACCAAAACGAATGCTAAACAACGCCACCAGTTGAAAAGAAAAGGTCGCAATCAGAAATTACTCCTTCTTAATCAAGCAGCCACTTATTCAATTTTCAGTAAACAAGGACTGAAGCCAACTATTGCTTCAAAAGAGGGCAACTCGCAAGATAATCTGACTCAAACAAAAAACCACCTAAGTTATAGCAGCACCCTCTTGTACCTACAACCTCGGAGGGCCTCCAGCAGGAACACAGGAAAGGTTTTCAAAACAAGTTGAGGTGGACCCTGGATTGGAAAGGGACAAAGCCATCAACAGTTCAGTTCCTGAACCTCCTCTGCAAACCATCAGATCTAACTCAAATTGACATGCTGGGCTTGCCGTCTATGATAATATCACAGCCCTAGCAAAAGTCAGTAACCAGGAGCATACCTGGCAGGAAACTGGGCATATTTCCACCTGGAAAAGATGAAACAGCAATGAGAATGATCTGCACAACTCAGATAGTGGCACCCCCGACGAAGGGGAAGCAAGCGATGATAGCCCCAGACCAACCACCTCAGGCTTCTCCCCGTGGCAACAACAGAGTCAACTAGGAATTTCAATATCAACAGTAAATATGGTAAAATACTCTAATGCCATTCATCAGAATGACCCTGATCGGCTATTACAACAAAACATCGCTGCTAAATGGGCGGGGCCACTTGAAATTGCAACCTATCCCCCAAATGATCCGCCATTGGCCCCGAGATATATATTGCTCAAACTAGAATATATTACAAAAGGATGCCACGACTTGTTGAATCGTGGTAACGTTCTAAAATTACTTCAGGCCATACCCACCTTAGCAGACCTGAATACAACAGATTTACTTGCAATAGAGTTTCTCACTGCAGATAATCCAGCCAAGCCAGAAATAACAAGGGCATTATGGAAATTAGTCGCAACAGCTCAGAGAGTACTAAAGCACTTTCTTACCTTTAAAGACTGGGGCATTAAAACCAGTCCTTACCAACCTCCAGCCTATCCAGCACTGCTACTAAATCTGAGCCCAAGGCCAGGCACCAAAGAATGCTCAAGGCCCTCAACCTCTGTTTAAAGAGGGGCACTTGGCCACCCAGCACCAAGAAGGGCTTTCAACCAAGGCTCACAACATGGACCGCCAAGGGCTGAAATGTCCCGCGGACGAAACTCCTGGAACGCTGATCCAATTACAAGGATCATAACCCTTGCGACAGCAACTCAATGACAAAACAACCCTACAGCCCCAGCACCAACAGACAAAAAGAACCAGCGATACGTCTCTGCTCATGGAACGTAAACGGTTTAGTGTCAAAAATTCAAGATCCAGAATTCCTGCAATATCTTAATAACTTTGATATCATTATGTTACAGGAAACATGGCTTATGGAACCACTTCACATACATGGGTTCCTTTGCTTTGTATTTCCGGCCGCTAAGGGTAGTAAAACGGGCCATTCTTCAGGGGGGCTGGCAACTTATATTTCAACAACATCCATATCAACAGCGGTGGCAATTGGCCCGGACACAGATGTAGCTTTAGCAGTCAAACTCACTCTTTCCTTGGCAGGGCCACAAAATGAAGCAACTCTGTTTAATGTATACATCTACCCAAAACGGACAGCAATTGACTCAGCAAAGTTAACACATCAAATAACTTCCTACTTAGGCAGCACCGAAAGCCTAAATCATATACTACCCGGGGACATGAATTTACATCTAATGGGATCATCCATAGCAAAGGAATTCTGCCTCCAATCGTTAAATTACAATTTACCAACTCAAGGATCTTGTATGCATGGGAGGCCTAACAATGTAAACAGACTCCTGCTGGAAGAACTAGAACACCTAAACCTTAGGGCCCTCAATGGAAGAACAGACAGCGGTATTCCTCCAGTGGCAAGCTACACACCGAACCAACAAGCTTGCTTCTAGACTACACGTTTATCAGCCTCTCGTTGTTTAAAAACGTAACAGGCTTTAGAATGGGCGATAAAGGGGACAGTGACTACCGTCCACAAAAAACTACTCTAGCGGCAATTGCTGCGACTAGCATTCATCCTGCTCCACATCTAGGCTCAAGCTCTACAACGAATTATAAGAGGATCAAGTTTACGACAGAAAGCATAGAGTCTTTAGCAGACACAGCAATCAATCTTTTACTTGCTCAACCGCTCGGAAAGAACCTGATACAAACTTCGGAATGCTTCACAACTAACCTCAGCAACTTAAAGGAAACAGACATAAAAACAAGGAGATTTCCGGCACAGACACAAGAGAAAAAGTTAACCAAGGTTCAAAGAGCGCAAATAAAAGCACTTAAGAGAATGATAAATGGCTCTATATGATCTCTACGCCACGATCCAGGGAACACACTGCTCTTCTCATCCCTGCGGCAACAAAGAACTCAACTAAAGAGGCTGAAATGGAACATTAATAATAACAACAAACAGGTCTTCTGGGCAAAACTCTTGCACAATATAAAGCATAATGCCAGCAATCGCTTCTGGAAAACAGTAAACACTATCATACACCCACATCATGGGGGACTTACTTCCTTTATATTAGAGGAAACCTGGACAAGCTACTTAAACTCCCACTTCAACAGCCAAAGCAACAACCAGCCCACACCGGAGCAGAGCAGAGTTGCCACAAATGGACAAAATACCAACATAAGAAGAAGGGAAAGCGGTAACAACTATTTCCCTGACAGCTCCGCCGCCGCTATCCGTGTAAGGGCAAATGACACACTCAACTTTTCCGACCTAATTCTTCATGAGGAGGAAAGTCCTCTTGTCACTGATCAGCTAACAATCAGGAAACAGTTCAGGAAAGGGAGAAAGGAAGGTGCGTCGGGCCCAAATGGAATCTCACCATCAGTGTTTAAAGAAAGGCCAGAAGATTGGGCAGAAATACTTCATCCACTATTTCTGGAAGTAAGACGATTGGGCATTATCCCAGATTCATGGAAAGGTTCAACGATCATTCCGATCCATAAAAGTGACAGCAAGGTCCTGCCAACCAATTATCGGCTAGTAGCACTGATCCATAACGAGGCTAAATACTTTGCTGGAGGAATTGACAACTTGGCTGAAAATAATGAAATAATCCCGCTAAATCAGACAGGATTCCGAATAAACTCCAGCACGATGTCCAAAATCATTGCAATATCACTGATAACGGACATGACAAAAATGAGGAAAACCCAGCTGCATATCTGTTTTATCGACTTTAGCTCCGCGTTTGATAACATGGAGAGGCCCAAATTGTGGACCAAGCTAGCCAGATGGAGCCTCCCAAACACCTCTCTATATCAATGTTATTGCTTTTACATACCGATACCTGGGTGCAGGTCAAATTAGGTTCAGGGTCCCATCTCTCAAGAAAAGTTAAAACAACGAAAGGTCTTAAACAGGGCTGCTTACTGGCCCCTATCTTATTCAACTTATTGTTGCCCCTGACCACCGGAGCACGCAGGGAAATAGCGGCGGCCATCTTTACTGAGAGAAATTCGAATCCCACAGTACAGAGTACAGAGCAGCAGCTCCAGCCACAGGTATTTGTCCCACTTGCACTAATACGCGCTTGCTGAGCGCTGAATCAGTTAAAATATTCTACTAAGGGTGCACTTTGTTTTTCTTTGTAGAATGCTGAAATCAACAATTCCATTTTTGCGCAAATGAGAGATTAAATCAAGGTAGGCAATCCCTTCTCAAATTCTCCAAGCGAGTGTTTAACATAACGTGCACACCGCTAAGCGCCTGAATATTAATCTTTCCCATATCTCAGAACCCAAACTGATGGTCACGCCGCTTTTAATGGACCATGCCAGCACTCGGCACTACTGAAAGTAAAAGGTATGCTTCCACTTCCCCAACTTGTTTTAGCTAGTGAATATATTGTACCAATTTCGTAATGATAAAAATTAAAAACATCCCTTAAATTCTTTTAGGCTTCTCTGCTTGGCCACGTTATTTCATTTAAACGGACCCCCAAAAGACCCGATCTGAAATTCAACACTGAGCAGCCTTGGTATGTAGCGCACACCGACATTACAGCTACTGTATGATAAAAAGGAGCCCACACACTAGATTAAGCAAAACATTGCTTTTGTATCCCACAGATACAAGATACATACAGCCCTGATGACAGACCAGTGACTCCAGTCTGGTCTAGAAACGCGTCGGTAGTATTGGTTGGGAGATATAAAGTATTACTGTTGCACTAAAGCTAGGACCGGCTGGTCCAGCACTAAAATATACAAGATATTAAATCATTTATCTTCCCAACCCCTAGTTTCTCTCATTCAGTGTTTGTTAGCTTTTTGTTGTTCGTAATTGATATGTTTGTATTATTATTTTTTCAATAATATCTGATGTGAGAATATTTTCTATTGTGTGTTCTAATGATTTCTAAATGTGTAAATAGTCTTTGCCTTTAATGTTTGCTAACATTAGTCCAGCCTTGTAAATATTTGTAAATATTTGCAATCAATGTCTTTTTTTCTGTCAGCAATTTTTTCAAATTATAGAAAATATAAAATGATTGACACAAAATAATGGTGTCCAGGGAAGCGATAATAAAGTGTTTCTTACCCTATATCAAAAAATTGTATTGAGTAACTGTGGTTTGGGCATTTTGTGTTGTTTACTAATGTTATTAGGTCTAGCCCTCACCACATAAAGGACCTAACCCCTTTTGTTCCCAACAGCACACTCCACAGCACCCGCCTCCCCCCGCGACGACAAATTGGCAAGAGTAAAACACTGAGGTGACCAGAGCGACCCCATGGCCGAAAATGATGACTTCTCCCCCCCCCGCTGACTTACTCTTCCCGTCCAGGACTGCGCCTACCCTTATGCGAACATCTGCAATTCTTTCTTTCCTTCCTGCTCTACTCCTCTCCACTTACCTGCTACTGACCTCTGCCCTCACCTTGTCCTGGCCCTAGTCCCCACCCTGCTTACCCGTGAATTTTCCCTTGGCATGTGAGATCTAGCTATTTTGCCTGATACCCGATGGAGCTACCTGGTTTAGCTATAGGGGAGAAAGGTCGGGGATTCCATCCTTGGACGTCCCCTACCCAGTCGGTCTTCAGCCAGACTTCCTTTCATCTCTCCTGTCATCACTTCCCCCATCCTCCCTCTATGTCTCCCCTCCTCCTTCTCCATGCTCGTTTTATGTTTCCCTTGAGACCTCGCTATTTGTCCAAAGCCTTGTGGAGCTACCTGATAGCTATAGAGGAGATGGGTTTTGGGACTCCCCCTCGACCTTCACCTACCCAGCCGGACTTTGGGCAGACCTTCCTTCGTCTTTCTGCTGTATCTCCCCTTACCCCCTTCCCCTCTATACTCCACTTATCTCGTGCAACTGTTGTATATTGAAATGGATGTAATCTTGTAATTCTGTTGAACCTCATGTAAAGCGCTCTGATACCTCCGGGTCTAGCCAGCGCTATATAAAACTCTTTAAATAAATAAATAAATAAACTTATTCATGGCAGACTTAACACAGACACTTAACACCTGTAATTCCCATGCGCCCAGATTAGGGGGCACCTCATTGTCCAATCTACTATACGCGGACGACGTAGTTCTACTTAGCCACACAGCAGTTGGCTTGCAACATCTTCTTAATAGTCTGCAGGTCTACGTAGAGGAAAACAGCCTCTCAATAAACCTAAATAAAACTAAGACCATGACAATTAATAGCAAACGAAAAAAGAGCTATCTATGGCATCTGTGCGCCAAACATATTGAACCAGCGGAGGATTAATAGTATCTGGGAGTCTACTTAGACAAAGAAGGATCGTTTATCCGTCAACAAGAAGAGATCAAAAGGAAAGGGACGATCCTTGCCTTAACCATGAAAAGCTTATCAGCCAAACTACTGGGCCCTATGCTGAGCCCTCTCTTAGTGGTAGCACGGACCAAAATTCTGCCTACTATTACCTATGGCAGTGAAGCACTGCGCTGGAGAGATACCATTCTTCTGGACAAACGCTTGAAAAAGCATACACAACTATGTTCAGCCTCCCAAGTATCCTGTCATCTGTGATGTTTACAAGCACATTTGCAGGCACAGCAGGTAATCTCATAGCACTACCTATGAGAATCTCATTTGGATATAATCCAGTTCTCCTGCCAGAGGTGATTTGAATACTCGTCAACATCAGTGGTAAAGTATCTGCCCATTTCAGAGAAGTAGATGCACAGACTTTGGCCAACTGAGATTTCAGCATGCGGTTTAACTTGTCAACTATAGTTACAGTGCAATCTCTGTTCCACTTGAAGCATCACACACAGCATTCTAAGGATCTCATTATTAAACTGAGTCCCTCGTCTGACTCCAGAGAAACTGGAAATCTGAACTGTGGAATGAGTTAGTGTAACAGCAGTTTAGCTACATTGAGGCTGTCATTTCTCCATGTTGGGTAGGCTTCCACCCATCGGGTGAAAATGCACACTATAACCTGGATATATCTCCGCCTGTTAGATACAGGCATTTTGATAAAGTCAATCTGTGTCCAATTAAAGGGCCCTTCTGATCTTCCAATGTGACTCAATGTTACAGGGATTCTCCTCCCTACATTCCTTCGCTGACAAGTCACACACCTATGGCATAGCTCTTCAGCTAGAATTGTGACCTGGGGATTAAACCAGTTCTATCTAAAAAAATCTAACCATAGCGTACCTTCCAATGTGTGCAGGACCATGGAAGTGTCGTGTCATGGAAAGCAACAGGATGTCTGGCAAGACAGCTCTTCCATCTGCTGAAACCCAAATGTTGTTTGCATTTTTACCACATCCTGCTCCGATCCACCCTTGGTGTTCTGCCTCTGAAACTTCTTCCTGCGATCTTTTTGATTTCTTCCCAAGAATCAGCCACTGACAACTACATTGGCAAGGTAGTGTCTTCATAGGATTCATTTGTATATTCGCAGTTAAATGTGCATGCCACAATATAGCGCAACTTTATCGGCATATCGATTTCTGACTGTGACATACCCATTGTCACTACTGTGGGATGCACATTGAACTGCTGCAATCTCTTGTGGTAGTTGCAAAGCTATTAACAATTTCATCACATTGCTTACGTATCTGAGAACCAGACGACGTCATAAATCTCCTCTGCAACCACAACTGCCCAAAATCATGGACATACCACATCCACAGGTGGTGTGTAAATTATAAATTGAAGTTATAATTTTTACTTTACAATTTTTAATGTTTGTGTATTTTAAGTTGGGTTTGTGTCGAAAGAATACATCAAGGGGTCCATTATGATGACGGGCGGACTTAGTCTGCCCGCCATCACATCGGGACCCGGGACCGCCCGCCATAAGGGCGGGGGTCCCGATCAGGGCATTAGGATGCGCCCGCCACACACGCGGGCGCATCCTCTATGGTTGCAATTGCGGCGGGCGGAGCAGAAATCTCCGTCCGCTGCTATGTGAAAAGTGCACGTTTTGCTTTTCAAAGTGCAACATGACAGGCACCGCGCGGTGCCTGCCATGTTGCACTTTGAAATGCAGGGGGGTACCATAGGTACCCCCCATGTGCAACCCCCCAAGCCACGGACTCCCAGGGGGCCCGCAACGGGCCCCCGCAGGGAGTCTCCACATGCCTTTCCGTGGCGGCATTGCCGCCACGGAAATGCATAGTGAAAAGCACATTGTAATATGGCGGGCGGTGTCTACAAGACACCGCCACCATGTTACAGGTTTTCCGCCCCGGCCGCTAGGAGACCGGGGCGGAAAACAGGCGGGCGGTGTTTCGCACCGCCACGGTCCCCTCCGCCATCCTAATATGGCGGAGGGGAATTGTGCTGAAGATGTCGGGCGGATTTCCTCCGCCAGGCTGGCGGTATCCACCGCCAGCCTGGCGGTGGAAATCCGCCCGACATCATAATGGACCCCCAAGTATTTGCAAAAATAAGTAATCCTTGACCTTTGATTTTTTCCATTGTACGTTAATGTTTTTGTTTTTTTAAAAATGTTATTCAAATTGCAGTGTTGAGTATCATTGATGTGAGTGCCATAAAGTGCATCGTAGTACAATACAGTGAAGGAGAGTGTCATAGAGTCTAGAGTCGTAGAGTAGAGTATTGTAGAGTGGAATAGAGTGGAGCGATGTAGAGTATAGTCAATCAATCAATCAAAACATTTGTAAAGCGCCCTACTCACCCGTGATGGTCTCAAGGCGCTGGGGGGAGGAGCGGCACTGCTACTGCTCGAATAGCCAGGTCTTAAGAAGACTCCTGAAGGTTAATAGGCCCTGGGTCTGCCGCAGGTGGATGGGGAGCGTGTTCCAGGTCTCGGGACGAGGTGGGAGAACGATCTGCCGCCAAAGGTCGCTCTTTGGATGCGGGGGATGGTGGCAAGGGTGAGGTCTGCGGAGAAGAGGTGGTGGGTCGGGGTGTAAAAGTTGAGCCATCTGTTCAGGTAAGTGGGTCCAATGTTGTGGAGTGCCTTGTGAGCGTGGGCGAGGAGCTTGAAGGTGATCCTCTAGTTGACAGGGAGCCAGTGCAGATATCTCAGGTGGGGTGGGGTGGGGTAGGATGTGGCTGTGGCGGGGAATGTCGAGGATGAGGCGTGCAGAGGAGTTCTGTATTCGTTTTAGTTGTTTCAGGAGTGTGATTGAGGCGTCTGCGTAGAGGGCGTTGCCGTAGTCCGGCCTGCTGCTGAAGAGGGCCTGGGTGACTGTCCTTCTGGTTTCGGTGGGGATCCATCTGTAGATTTTGCGGAGCATGTGGAGAGTGTTGAAGCAGGAGGATGAGACGGCGTTGACTTGCTTGGTCTTGGAGAGTGATGAGTCCAGGATGAACCCCAGGTTGCGTGTGTGGTCGGTGGCCGTCGGTGCCATTCCCAGAGTGGTCAGCCACCAGGAGTCGTCGCAGGCGGAGGGGGTGGAGCCAAGGATGAGGACCTCCGTCTTGTCCGAGTTCAGTTTCAGTCGGCTGTTCTTCATCCGTCCTCTTCATCTTCATCCATTCGCAGTAAAGTGTTAAACAGTGGAGTGACGTGTCATATCGTGGAGTATCATAGAGTGAAGCAGTGAGTTGCACAGTGTACTGGTGTGCATTAGACCTGATTGTTGTACACTGGAGTGATCGTCAACTGAAGTGTTGTGAAATGGAGTGTGGTGGAGAGGAGTGCCATCGAGTGGCATAGAGTATAGCAGACTGTAGAGTGTGATGACACTGAGCAGAGTTCAGTGGAGTAGAGTGTTGTATAATTAATTTTGAATGCCAAGCCAATGTGGAAGTAAACTGCGCATGTAGGCACTACATTGGCAGGCCTGAGACAGGTTTGAAAGGCTACTTCGGTGGGTGGCTGTTGGAAGGAACCCAGCGGGCATGAGGCGAAAGCAACACACTTACCGCCTTACAGCGAAGGAATCACCTGTGAAAGAGAGACACCAATAAAACACCCGGGTAATTCATGGTCCGGGTCTCTGTTACAGGACGTGGGAGGCGGAACCAAGAGACACGACCAATCAGGAGACAACCCGGAAGAAGAAAAGGCAGGCCCGGACGCCAACGACGTCGTTGAGGAACCCGGAAGAGAAGAGGAAGGAGGAGTGGCGCGAGGACGCGGAGAAACTGGAACTGAAGAAGGACCAGAGCAAGACGCGGAGCCGGAGGTCTTCACGGACGAAAGCGGAGAAGCTGACGAGTGGTCCGAGGAGTGGTGGACACCATCCTGCCCCCAGGAGGGCGCAACTGCCGCCGTGACTCAGGAGAGTTACGGCTCGGACGGTGAGTGGCCTGTACACGGGGTAGGACTGACCAGTCGGGAGGGAAGCGGGAGGACTGACTAGGGAGCGGGGAGGTCGGGAGAGGGGTAAAAGCACTGCCGTATAACGCCACCTCTGAAACACGACCACTCTCTTGCCTATTTACCTCGCATGTTTCCCCGCATATCCCCTAAACGCTTGTGTCCTTATCCGGAACTAGAGCGCATAATGTAGACTTTTGTGAGCATGACCTGTTTTGAGCACGACCCGACTTTAAGGCTCTGAATACTACCACCTAACTTTAGCCTAGAAACCTGAGCACTAGGTTAGTTTACTCTCTCTTCTATTAATCGCCTAAATGGTCAACAACTCCTTCCTACACCGGGTGTGGTGATGGGTTTTTCACTCTTCTAACGACCAGAACCTATCCTAGAGACCAAACCACTTACCGTCCTCTTTGTTCTCTTTTTATTCCGAGCATCCTGGGGTTGAAGGACGTACCAGAATACCAACAGCTCCAAAGAAGACGACGAGGACTTGCATACCAGCCACATTATTCCCTGGATAGTGTTGTTTTGAAATAAACACCACAATTGATAACTTACTAAAGCCTCCTAGTTTCTATTTCCGCCCATCCCTCCCACAGGTGGTGTCAGAAGTGGGATCGGGGGAAATGGAGGCTGTTATGAAGAAAATGGCGGACAATCAGGAACAATTAGGGAAAATCATGGAAACATTTCTGGCAGTTGCGGAAGAAGACCGCGATAAACTACATCGTAATCTCACGGCTAGAGTACCGCACAGGAAACTGTTATTGGCAAACTAGCAGAAACACTTGGCCAACCTAGACCACAAACCACCCTGCCTTCTGTAGTAATGCAAAAATACGTAGCAGGGGAAGACCCGGACTTCTATTTTTCTAATTTCGAGCGTATGGCCAGAGCGGCCGCCTGGCCACAAGACAAATGGAGCAATATTTAGGGCCGCTACTTTCTGGTAATCTACAAGCAGCTTATCAGGCAGCGAATCCGCTGGGACTTACTCCTTAGGATGATATAAAAAGAAGTATTCTCGAACGCATGGGAATAGACACTGAAACTTATAGAATTCGATTCAGACAGATCAAGGAAGGGCCCCAGGAAACCCCAAGGTCCTTGTATTATAGAGTAAGAGATCTGGCAGACAGATGGCTCAAACCAGCAAGTGCAACAAAAGACGAGATTATGGAGAAGGTGTATCTTGAACAATTCCTAACCTTACATCCCCCTATCCAGAAATGGGTCAGGCAACACACTCAACTAACCCTGGAAAATGCAGTCGAAATAGCTAATGCGTTTAACCGGCCACAAGAAAGTAAAAAAGGAAGAGAAGATGTGTCATGGAAACACCACTCAGACCGGGGCGCTTCTACTCGGGCGGTTAGACCTTTGCCTCCCAAGAAACCCGAAACCGTGACCCTTGTACCCGGACCTTTACCTGTTGTACCGAGACCACATATTCCCCAAGGACCTCAGTGCTACCATTGTGGGGCGTATGGTCACATTGCACGACACTGTCCCCAAAAAGAAGAACCGATGGAGATAGGACTAACTCGATCATATCTCTGTCAGACCGAAGAAGATGACCCACTACCCTATCACCGACAAGTGTCTGTCAATGGAGAACCCCGAGATGCCCTCATAGATACAGGATGTCTCCAAACGGTGATACAACCCCAAACTCTTCCTGGAGGTGTTACAGAATCACAGGGTACTGTGAATATTATTTGTGTACACGCCGATCTAAAACTATACCCCACCACCAAGGTTACGGTACAACACAATCCCCAAATAGACCCTGTACAGATGGATGTAGGACTCATACCTAAGTTACCGGAACCCTTTATATTAGGAAGGGATTACCCATATCTAGACAATATCTTGAAAGAGAGGAAAACCAGTGAAGATGAGTGGAGAGAAACAGCACCTTTTTCCTTCCTGACAGAGCAGGAGTGGCCAGCTACAAAACCGAAGAAAAGCAAAAATCAAAAAAAGAAGGAAAAGCGTGAATGGACACATGTAGCATTGACAAAAAAAAGTGATGACTGTCTCTGGGAACGTGACCTGCAATTCCATGTAGCCCAGAGAGAAGACCCCACGTTACGAGAAGCATGGAACAAAGCAGTAGAAGCTGAGGACCCCCAAAACGTAGCTCCCCAATTTTTGAAAATAAAGGGTTTATTGTACAGGAAAGGAGGAAGAGATCAGAAACCCCAGTTATTGGGACCCCAACCCTTTAGGGAGAAAATCCTCTTTTTAGCCCACAGCCATCTTTTAGGAGGACACTTTGGCGGGGAGAAAACGGAAAGCACTATCCTATCCCAGTTCTACTGGCCAGGAATATACCAACAAATTAGGAAATACTGTCAGGAATGCCCCATTTGCCAGAAAAACAGTAGATATAAACCCCATCCAGCCCCTCTTCACCCTCTCCCAATAATCGATGAGCCTTTTTCCCGAGTTGGGATGGACCTCATTGGTCCTTTACTGCCCTCTCGCAGTGGTTACAGATATGTGTTGGTCATTGTTGACTATGCAACCAGGTTCCCAGAAGCCTTTCCGTTACGCCACCCTAATACCACCCAAATTGCCAAAGCAATGATTTCCTTATTTTCAAGGGTTGGATTTCCCAAGGAGGTTATCACAGACCAAGGGACACCCTTTGTCTCCACAATTATGAGACAGGTATGTCAACAGCTGCAGATCAAACAAATCTGCACTGCGGCCTACCATCCGCAAACGGATGGGCTGGTGGAAAGGTATAATGCCACACTCAAAATGACCTTAAAAAAGTTGTTAGATCCAGAATATCAGAAATGGGAGGACATGTTGCCTTTGGCCCTTTTTGCAATAGGCTGTCAACCCCAGAAAAGCAAGGGTATTCCCCCTTTGAGCTCCTGTATGGCAGACAACCACGTACATTATTGGATATGGTCCGAGAAGAGTGGGAAGAAGAGGAGAATGGAGCTAAAGATTCAACAGAGTACGTTTGGACTCTAAAGACTCATCTAGCACAAGTCAGAAACATAGTCAGATGGAAAAGGCACAGGATAGTCAGAAAAAACAGTATGACAAAAAGGCCTCAGAGAGAACATTGAAAATAGGAGATATGGTCCTACTCATGATGCCTAGTTCCGAACATAAGTTAATAGGACAATGGCAAGGACCTTTCAAAGTTATAGAGAGAGTAACACCGGTCACATATCGCTTAGAATTAGATCCCAAAAACAAAAGGAACACCCAGATTTACCATGTAAATCTACTAAAAAAATGGTTAGGTCCTGTTCCTACTCTAGTAGCTAAAGCAGAGGACACCCTTCCGTTGTTCCAACAGAGCATAGATAGTGACCTGTCCCAAGGTCTACGACAGGACCTTTGTGACAACCTCTCTTCCTTACAGGAGGTGTTTTCCCTAACTCCCGGGAAGACCACTTTAGTACAGCATGAAATCCACACAATACCTGGGAAAAGAGTCCGGTTACGCCCTTATCGGTTACCGGAAGCAAGACGAGAAGCCATAGAACAAGAAGTCCAACAAATGCTCAAAATGGGGATCATTGAACCATCTCATAGTGAGTGGAACTCCCCCATAGTGATTGTACCAAAACCTGACGGGTCGATTCGTTTTTGCATTGATTTCTGCGAGTGTAATAAGATATCCAGATTTGATGCATACCCTCTGCCCAGAGTTGATGAGATGGTGGAGAAATTGGGTAGAGCACAATATAGCAGCACGTTAGATCTCTGTAAGGGTTACTGGCAGGTCCCTCTTAGAGAGCAGGATAGGGAGAAGACGGCCTTCTCCACTCCTGGTGGTTTGTATCACTTCCTGGTTTTGCCTTTTGGCTTACATGGGTCCCCGGCCACCTTTCAGACATTAATGAACCAAGTTCTCAGACCCTGTAGCAGCTTTGCAGCTGCCTATCTGGATGATATCATCATATACAGTAATTCTTGGGAAGAACATATGGATCATCTTCAGAAAGTGATACAGGCCCTCAGAGAGGGGGGATTGACTATCAATCCAGCGAAAAGTCATCTGGCTGGAAGGTCAGTTAAATATCTAGGATACCTACTAGGAGAGGGGTACATCAGACCACAGGAAGAAAAGGTAGCGGCCATAGCCCAGCTACCTTTTCCACGCACAAAGAAAGACCTAAGAGCCTTTCTTGGTATTCTAGGGTATTACCGGAGGTTCATTCCTTTTTTCCCAGACAGCAACACCCCTCACAGATCTCCTTAGAAAGGACAGGAGAACTGAAGGAGAACTACAGAACCCTTCAAGAGAAATGCAACAAGCATTTCAGACGCTGAAACAGGCTTTGAAAACGAAACCGGTACTACTCAGTCCTGACTATACGAAGCCCTTTGTGTTACAGACGGATGCGTCTGAATATGGCCTAGGAGCAGTGTTGTCCCAACAAGACCCATTAGGTCAGGAAAGACCGGTCATGTACATAAGTAGGAAGCTGTATCATAGGGAACGGAACTACGCTGTAATTGAGAAAGAAGCCTTAGCAATCAAGTGGGCTATTGAGTCCCTAAAATACTATCTAGAGGGCCGAGAATTCTCCCTTTATACGGATCAAGCACCCCTGGAATGGCTTGCCCGCAATAAAGGACATAATGATCGAATTCTCCGGTGGTTCCTTACCTTACAACCTTACAGATTCAACACTTTCCATCGGAAGGGCCAAGCTCAAACCAATGCCGACTTCTTGTCTAGATATCCGATAGAACCCCTTTTTGTAAACAAGAAATCAAGGGAAAGGGGATGTCGGAAGGAACCCAGCGGGCATGAGGCGAAAGCAACACACTTACCGCCTTACAGTGAAGGAATCACCTGGGAAAGAGAGACACCATTAAAACACCCGGGTAATTCATGGTCCGGGTCTCTGTTACAGGACGTGGGAGGCGGAACCAAGAGACGCGACCAATCAGGCGACAACCCGGAAGGAGAAAAGGCAGGCCCGGACGCCAACGACGCCGTCAAGGAACCCGGAATAGAAGAGGAAGGAGGAGCGGCGCGAGGACGCGGAGAAACGGGAACTGAAGAAGGACCAGAGCAAAACGCGGAGCGGGAGGTCTTCACAGACAAAAGCGGAGAAGCTGACGAGTGGTCCGAGGAGTGGTGGACACAATCCTCCCCCCAGGAGGGCGCAACTGCCGCCGTGACTCAGGAGAGTTATGGCTCGGACGGTGAGTCACCTGTACACGGGGTAGGACTGACCAGTCGGGAGGGAAGCGGGAGGACTGACTAGGGAGCGGGGAGGTCGGGAGAGGGGTAAAAGCACTGCCGTATAACGCCACCTCTGAAAACACGACCACTCTCTTGCCTATTTACCTCGCATGTTTCCCCGCATATCCCCTAAACTCTTGTGTCCTTCTCCGGAACCAGAGCGCATAATATAGACTTTTGTGAGCACGACCTGTTTTCAGCACAACCCGACTTTAAGGCTCTGAATACTACCACCTAACTTTAGCCTAGAAACCCGAGCACTAGGTTAGTTTACTCTCTCTTCTATTAATCGCCTAAATGGTCAACAACTCCTTCCTACACCGGTTGTGGTGATGGGTTTTTCCCTCTTCTCATGTTTTATTCCCCAGCCCTGATGAGTCGCAGCGATTTGTTCCACTGCGACGAAACACGTGTCGGCTGGTTGTGGAATCAATAAAATCTACACTCATTTTCCAAGGATACTGTACTGTATACTATTGTCTGTCTGGCTCTGCACATTGAATGTCTCTGTAGACCTTGCCTACTGTATTGTGATACTTTTTCTTGTGTGTGCGAGGGCATTGCTGCATTTCATTGTCTTGTAGGTTGGATTTCTAGCTTACATTAGAGCGGTTAAGGGGTCTTTTCCGCCCGCCTGTACGCATCACCACCCTATTCTAGTCTTTCTTCTTCACTAAACGTTCACACTAGGTAGCGCGCCCAGTCTATCTAAAACTCTAAAAACCCCACCTGCTGTGTCATAGTATTATTACCTAAAACAAAACTTGCATTTAGTATATGAGCTCTCATAACATAGGCTTTTATATGTTTTTAATAAACCTTCTTTGATGGTTGAAAAGTTCTTATACACAAATGCATCTTTAGAGTACACTTTCCTTCCCTGCTTAGTTATCATTTCTATTTTCGGGGTTTTAACCTCTCTCAATATTTTATATTCTCTATTCTTTGTCTCCTCCATTTCTATTTTTTCTCTGATTTGCCTTTCGCTTTCTTTATTCTTCTTCATTATTAAACAGCATCTGATTCCCTTCTATAAAGCATTTATACTTATCAAACTAATGGCAATTATTACTGCAGGTTTTATTATGACTCTAAAAAGCCCTCCTCCTACTGTTGCCAATCAATTGCTAATAACAGATGTTCTTGGAGTTTTGCCACATTGCACTCCGCTTGGAGCAAGTAGTTTGGCGAAAAAAACTCTGCCTAATGCCAGCGGAGCAGAGTTTACCAGCGTGCTCGCTGCTCAACCCTAGAAATGTTATGTAACACAAGTGCAATAAAAAAATTCTGCTATGACCCTGCCAGACAAAGTCTGGTCCACTTCTGTGCCCTTGCTTTTAGGCTCGGACTCCACTACTATGGCACCCTCTACCATGAGCCTTGATAGTAATAACCTGACACACACTGCTCCATGCTCAGCCTACACACCGTGTGACAACAGCCCTAGTCTGTCTCACAAGCGAAGTTCCCTCTACGGGCACCTGAGCCCGAGGCTCTCTGGCTTCACTGTCCAAGAGTTTCCTCCACCACATACAGCAACTCATATAGCAGCTGCATTAAGTCTCTTCGCTGACACTGCGGGAAACACAGTGCCACTCGCTACTGGTCCATCACTTCCAGATAAAACAAAAGGGGGAGTGTGTTCTGGTACAATGGCATAGATATTTTCTTCTGACCGATAGGCAGGCAGACCATTGTTTTAACCAATACCAGGATTTAGGGTGTAGGACAGTCATAAAGCCCACTTATCAACATCCCTTACTTGTTAATCATTATAAACTAGCTCCCTGATTCGTTCTGACTTCACTGACCATAAATCATCTGCTGAAGCCTGGTAGAGCCGAAAGCAAAGCAGCAATAACCCACTTTTTCACTTCTGTTTGGAGGCAGGTAAGATCCTTGAGAAAATCCCTGCCACTTTCATTAGGTTGGCATGATGGGCAGTTTAGTTGAAAGTGTCAATGCGACTGAGTAAGCACTGAGAGAGGCCAGCCCACCCTCTCGCTGCAAAACAATGTGAACATTTTACTGTACCAATTCCAAAATTAGAGAGAGGGTTTCTTCTCACTAAAGGGACAGGACACTGAAATAGACACTGTTGGACTTGGCCTTTTCCACCCAAATTTTTCGCTTTTGACCCCCTTATCTAGATTGTCTCCCCCATGGGATTAAACCTGTATAGGCCATGAGTGGTGTGAGACCCCTTGTGAAAAATGTAATTACATGACATAATGTGAGCACTTGTAAAATCCCCCATTTTAAAACTGCACCTGATTGAAATGTATTGTATTTAAAATGGATGCCATGGCCCTGGGTTTTGCCACTGGACTGACATAGGTCAGCAGACTAGATAATATTACCCAGCTACCCCTAGTTTTGGAGGGAAAGCCTGGCACCCAGGGTGCTCAACCCCTCCCCTTGAGCCAGTGTGAACCAGTTATCCCCAACATTCCGGAAGGTGCTGGCTCTGTGAGGGAGGAGGGTATAAATAGGGAGAAGTGTCACCAGAGGGTCAGTCAGCGCTGGGACAAGGAAGGGAGGGGACCTGTTGTGAGGTGCTACCGCCACATGGGCCTGTGAGCTGGGCCCTGCACCCCTATAAACCCCCCCGCTGCTGTCCCCATGGGCCCCTGACAAGGGAGGGCCCCTACCCAGGACACTGACGCTGTGGGACCTTGAACTACGCCAGCGCTGAGGGAAAGAGGTGCCCACATGAGGAGGAATGCTGTGGGCTTGAACCCCCCAGGAGGTGAGGAGTGTGCCCCTGGGGCTGGCTGTGGAACTGTTCGCCCCCCTCCGTGAGGTGCGCCTGTCAGACGCTGTTTGGGGAGGTTGGTGCCCCCAGGAAGCTGTGGCCCCTTTGAAAGTGCTGCTGCTGCTGCATTGCCCTTAAGCGCTGGACTGGAAGGAGCTGCGTGTCCCTAGAAGCCCTGGACGGCCTACTCAGCGCTGTGGGAAGAAAAGCGCTTTGTTCTGAGGGCCTGCTGTGTCCCCCCTAGGGAGCGCTATAATTTGGAAGCGCTATTCGGCCCCAAAACTGCTGTGTGGGCACAAGGAGCAGTGCGCTGTGAATAGCGCCGTGGTTTGAGGGGCAGTGCGCTGTGAATAGCGCCGTTTGTGGAGGCGCGTCTTTGCCGTTATATAAAGAAATAATTAAAAGGGAGCCTACCCCTTATTGCCGCCGTGAATCACCGCCGCGGCCAGGCGCCGCCTTGAGGGACCCCCCACTGCCGTGGGAATCGTCGTGGCGGCCCCCGGTGCCAGGAGAGGGCCGCCGATGCCAGGAGAGGGCCGCGCTAGGCCCTGAGGCCGTCAGGTTCCCCATCACATGACGGGGGCCCGGCCGCGTCATCGGCCCGCCCCCGCCGCGAACTGATTGGCCTACGCGGCCGTGACCTTTGAAGGCCGTGCAGGGATTGGCTATCGGCCGGGAAGGCCAGGAGAAGGGGAATCGAAGCCCCGGGTCCCCGTGAGGTAGGAGGGGGACCCGGGTGAAGCTCCGTTGCGGGGCCCCCGTGCCAAGGAGGGAGCCCCGAGAGAAGCGACCGGAGCGGGAGGCCACCCCGCCGGTCTGAGTCCCACGCGAGGGGCCGGTGGAGGAGGCGGGGCCGGGGCACACTGTCGGTGCCGGCCCGCCAGCGCGAGAAGAGCGTCGCAGAGCCCTGGGTCCCCGTGAGGGAGGGGGACCCAAGTGAAGTGCTGGTGCGGGGCCCCCGTGGTCAATGGGGAGCCCCGAATTGGAGCGACCGGAGCGGGAGGCCACCCAGCCGTCTGCGGCCCTGAGTGAGGGGCTGGTGAGAAAGGCGGGCCCGGGGTACATTGTCGGTGCCAGCCCCGCCCCCTCCAACGAAGCCGGCTGAAGGAGCAGAATGCCTGCAGGGCTCCCGCGCGGACGAGGGAGCCCCGATTGCGCTGCAGGAGCCGTGTGACGTAGGAGGAAAGCCAGGCAGGCTTCCCCCACGTGTGCCCAGACACCTCGTGTATCCCCTGAGGCCCTCCTGAGGCCGTGTTGAAGCCCCAGGCCCCTGTGAGAGAAGGAGGCCCGGGTGAGGCGAGTGTGGCCGTCCAGAGGCCGTTTTGGAACCCCTGGGCCCCCGTGAGGAAGAGGGGCCCCGGGTGACACCGCGGAAAGGGGGGCCTCGAGGCACATTGTCGGTGCCTGGCCCCCCCCCTGCAGAGGAGACCCCAAAGGACGCCTACAGGATCTATTGAGCCCCGCAGTAACCATCGAGGAGAGCCCGGTGAGTGGGGCCTACGCTTAACGGTGTGGGGGACAGAGAGGGCAACGGGGTACATTGCCGGTGCCCGCCCCGGGGACTGTGTTGCCTTATCAGGTGCCCAAATGACAGGGGGCACCTGCGACTTGGGCTCCAGATTTATTGAACTGCCCTGACGTTCCTGCAACTAACTGCCCTTCTAGACAACTCAGGAGCAAGCCGGTTGTCCTTATTGCATATTCTGGGGTAGAGAGTTTTATTCTCCCTTAGTGCAAATATAGGTCCCTGCTGTACGGGTTGCCCTGAGGTCCCCAGTTATTAAGGAACCCTGAGGAAGGAAATGTCTAAGGGAGTCCAGAAGTAAGGAGGGTTGACTGCTGTGTACACCCTGATGTTGATACCCCTTAGTTGATGGTAAAGGGAGCCCAGTTGAGTCCTGACAGATGTTCCTGATCTAGGAGGAGGGCCCCTATCTGATATTAATGCTGGGTGAGGTATGTTCTGCATAATGTTGGTCAATGGGTTGGCCTGATGAGTTATTCCAGGCCCCTGTTTATGCCCTGGTTAATGAGCCTGCCGTACTGATTTCTTACAGGTGCTCCTGACTAGTATGTGCTGTAATGCTCTGTTGTTTTTCCCTAACAGGGGTGGGTTGGTGCTAATGTGCATGATGTATTTCTATGCTAACGTAGAATTTTGCAATTACAACCCCCTAAGGATGAGAGCCTGAGTTGGCCCCGCCAGATTGGCCTCAGGTCTACTGATATTTAATCACAATTTTCTTTATTACAGCATGGACTTTGGACTCAACCCTTTTTGTCCCATGTAAATAATTCCCCATGATGTACTTGGCTCTGGCGCCAGTTGGCGCCTTGTTGTGAAGACCAGTGTATTTTTCCTTTTTACCTTGCAGGTTGGAGATATCACTAAATTTTATTCTTTTTCCAACCAAAGGTGGTGTCGTGACTCTTTTGTAGTGTGATTGGTGTGTCGTCTGTGTGTACTGCGTGAATGCTTCACATGTCCTCGAAGTTTGGCCTGCCCGCTTGATGCCATGCTACCCCCTTTGAGACTTGGGCAACCCCCATTTCCAACATTTGGTGGCAAAGCGGTGGGATAGGACTTGTGTTGCGCAGTACCACAGCGGCCACGGGTTACACTGCAAATAGAGCGTTGGATGTAATCCGAGCCTTGTTGTGGGGATTATTGTTGTTTGCTAAATTGCTTCCTCCTGAAGAGTGTTCTGAACTGTCCCCTTGTTCCACTGGGAGGGTGTGTCCCGGGTGTACCTCGCCACGATGGGGTTGATTTACCAGGAAGTGGAACTGATGGAGTACACCGAACAGGAGGTGATAGATTTCCTCCTGGAGAGAGGGATACCCCCAGTAGGGAACATTAGGAGGAATTTGTTTCTCTATGAGGCCCTCAAGAGGGGAGAGCCCTTAGAGATTGATGGGGACTTGTCTGACTACCCCCCCGAAGTTTTGAAGGGTCAGTGGGTTAGAGACCAGAAAGAGGGCTCCCCATCCAGAACCCTGGGAGGTAATTGCTCCGATGAGGAGGAGGAAGAGTCTAGCAGGGCAGAGACGCCAGTAGCTGTGGAGGACACCGAAGATAGGGAGTCTCGCACTGGGTCCAGTCCCGGGGGCACTGCCCCATCCCTTTCCCTGTCCCCAGAAGAATGGGTAGATAGGAGGGAAGAGAGGGAGCATCAGCTGGCGCTGGCAAAGTTCAGGCATGCCGAGGGCTTAGCGCAGCTGAGGGTAGAAGAGCAGCGACTAGAGACTGAAAAAGTCCTAGCGCTGGAGAGGATGGCAGAGGCGGAGAGGGCCTTCGCCAGGGAGAGATCAGCTCAGGTGGGTAGGTTGTCCCCTGAGAGTGGTTTTAGGAGTCTGGATTCACCGAAGAGGGTGGGATCCAGTGGTGGCAGCGAGTGTAGGTCCAGTGCAAGGAGTCCCACTCCCGAAACCCAAGAGACTGTGCCTGATTCCCCGGAAGAGGAGGACGGGTTAGTGTTTAGGGGCAGGGGAAAGCTGTTCCATCAGTCCTGGGGAGAGTTTGAGGAGGAGTGTTGGACTGTACTGGAGGATTGGGTGGTGAGGAGAGCAGTGGAGGATTGGGAAGGGCTGTGCCATGCCGTTATCCGGGAGCACATGCTGAGGAGTTGTGTCCCAAGACTGCGTCACCATCTGTTGCAGTGCGGGTTCTCAGACCCCAGGGAACTTGCACGGGAGGCAGACCTCTGGGTAAGTGCCAGAGCGTCTGGGAAGGCTGAGGGGAGTGATCCTGAAGGGAGCGAGACGGGGAGGTGTCCCGAGATGCCCCAGCTGTGGTCACCGGGCCTGGAGTGTTCTTTAAGAGAACCTCCGGTTGGGAGACTAGGCTGTCCCGATGCGTCATCCAGAGGAAGGGATCCCCTCATGTCAGGAGGACCCGGAGCATCAATAATTGGAGCTCTAGTGGTTCGGGGGTCTGACCAGTCACAGGGTTTAGATCCTGGACTGGGGTTCCAGGTTAAGGGGTTACCTGAAAAAAACAATGAAGGAGTAACCCCTCGTGGGTAGAGAAAAAATAACTCTCTAACAATGAGCACAAATGCTCTGGTTAGCACATTTTGCCCCAACCTGTTACTGGATAAAGCATATCCTTATAGAAGACCCCTCACTCACCAACCTGGTTGGTGACATGCTTCATCATCGGGGTCCCACCCCATAGGCCGAGTGCCTACAGGGTGTGCTGCGACACCTGATTACAGTGGAGCTGGTTTCGTTTTTTATGTGTTCAAGACTATCAAAATTGTGTTTAAAAAAGGGCCAACACTACTCACTTCAAGTATTTATTCTTGAGTGCTTGAACCCTTAGTAAAATTAAAGTGTGGCACCTTTGCCTAATTAGGAAGGCTTTGGTGTCAAAAGTCGTATTAAAATATATAAAAATAGCGAAAGTGTGCTATGTGAATGTGAATGTACAAAACTATTGTTTAAAAAGGTCTACATGTTTCAACCCATACATGGATTCAAGGGTTTTCGTCAGGACCGTAGGTGATTTGAACTGGGTGGTCCGCCCACGCTAAGGAGCGTCCTGCCCTAGTTCAATTTAGAGATCGTAAATAGTGATCTCGTGAAAAAAGTGCGTTTTTCTCTTTTGAAAAAACCTGTGAAAAGACAGGAAAACAAAGAACAGGAAGGGGTCACACACAGGGGTAGACAAAATGGATTATACCACATATAACACATATATTCATGATCAGTAGCACAATCATAATATCCACGTGTGGAATCATGCCAGCATATCACTATCGTGATTAGAACATATCTATTGCGTGGGTGGCAACAGAAATACAGTGATAAGATGCCGGGAGGTGCCTTTCAATTGAAGGGCAGGTGCCAAATGAGAGGTGTCGATATGGTTTGGCGTCTGGAATATGTGAAAAATCAGGGGTCGGTAAATGGGAGAGTGACCTATTAGCGTGCTGCGCTGTGAACGGCTGCCAAATGAATGTGAGCAGTCGTGAGAAGAACCGTCTCAAATGTATGGAGGCGGCTAGTTATTTAGTGGGGTTGCCTGACCTGGAGGGTGGGGTACCTGTAATTCAGGTCCCTACCAATTTGACTCCCAGGGGTACTACTCCCAGTGGGAGGGTGCGGAACTCTGGGAGGGGGTGCAGAGGGAGGAAGGTCTCTTCTCTGTCACCAGCTCAGCCACAGAGCGCAGATCCTGGGTTGGGTGGCCAGGGACAGGGTTTGCCTGCCCTGGTGGGAGGGACCTCTGTAACCAGAGTCCCCCCGGAAGTGACTCCCAGGGGTACTTCTCCGGGTAGGAGGGTGCGGAACTCTGGGAGGGGGTGCAGGGAGAGGGAGGACTCGCCCCTGTCACCAGTTCAGCCTGTGGGTTTCGACTCCAGGTTGGGGAGAGAGTTGTGTGAGGGTGTCCCCAGGCGTAGGAGATGGAGGAACCCTTGGAGGAGAAGTAGGGGGAGGAGAGCCTCGCCCCTAAGGGCTGGTCAGTCTGAGGGTGTAGACCCCAGGTGGGTGGACCAGTGGCAATTTGGAGAGAGAAGAGTGGTCCAAGAGAATTAGAAGCCTGAGGCTAGAGCCTCCCACTCTAGGAAGGAGAAACATCCCACTAGGGAACACCAGTGGGGTGGTTTTGTTGGTGAAGGGAGGGTTGCGAAAGAGAACCATTGGGTTCCAGAGTGGAGGAGAGACTGCAGGTGCTCCTGTAGTTGCAGGCCTGCGTCCACCTTTTTCCGCCCCAAGCAGGGAAGCCCATCAAGGCATTGATATGTCTACCCTGGCTTTTGGCTGGGGGGGAGTTGTGTTGGACTTGGCCTTTTCCACCCAAATTTTTCGCTTTTGACCCCCTTATCTAGATTGTCTCCCCCATGGGATTAAACCTGTATAGGCCATGAGTGGTGTGAGACCCCTTGTGAAAAATGTAATTACATGACATAATGTGAGCACTTGTAAAATCCCCCATTTTAAAACTGCACCTGATTGAAATGTATTGTATTTAAAATGGATGCCATGGCCCTGGGTTTTGCCACTGGACTGACATAGGTCAGCGGACTAGATAATATTACCCAGCTACCCCTAGTTTTGGAGGGAAAGCCTGGCACCCAGGGTGCTCAACCCCTCCCCTTGAGCCAGTGTGAACCAGTTATCCCCAACATTCCGGAAGGTGCTGGCTCTGTGAGGGAGGAGGGTATAAATAGGGAGAAGTGTCACCAGAGGGTCAGTCAGCGCTGGGACAAGGAAGGGAGGGGACCTGTTGTGAGGTGCTACCGCCACATGGGCCTGTGAGCTGGGCCCTGCACCCCTATAAACCCCCCCGCTGCTGTCCCCATGGGCCCCTGACAAGGGAGGGCCCCTACCCAGGACACTGACGCTGTGGGACCTTGAACTACGCCAGCGCTGAGGGAATGAGGTGCCCACATGAGGAGGAATGCTGTGGGCTTGAACCCCCCAGGAGGTGAGGAGTGTGCCCCTGGGGCTGGCTGTGGAACTGTTCACCCCCCTCCGTGAGGTGCGCCTGTCAGACGCTGTTTGGGGAGGTTGGTGCCCCCAGGAAGCTGTGGCCCCTTTGAAAGTGCTGCTGCTGCTGCATTGCCCTTAAGCGCTGGACTGGAAGGAGCTGCGTGTCCCTAGAAGCCCTGGACGGCCTACTCAGCGCTGTGGGAAGAAAAGCGCTTTGTTCTGAGGGCCTGCTGTGTCCCCCCTAGGGAGCGCTATAATTTGGAAGCGCTATTCGGCCCCAAAACTGCTGTGTGGGCACAAGGAGCAGTGCGCTGTGAATAGCGCCGTGGTTTGAGGGGCAGTGCGCTGTGAATAGCCGCCTTGAGGGACCCCCCACTGCCGTGGGAATCGTCGCGGCGGCCCCCGGTGCCAGGAGAGGGCCGCCGATGCCAGGAGAGGGCCGCGCTAGGCCCTGAGGCCGTCAGGTTCCCCATCACATGACGGGGGCCCGGCCGCGTCATCGGCCCGCCCCCGCCGCGCACTGATTGGCCTACGCGGCCGTGACCTTTGAAGGCCGCGCAGGGATTGGCTATCGGCCGGGAAGGCCAGGAGAAGGGGAATCGAAGCCCCGGGTCCCCGTGAGGTAGGAGGGGGACCCGGGTGAAGCTCCGTTGCGGGGCCCCCGTGCCAAGGAGGGAGCCCCGAGAGAAGCGACCGGAGCGGGAGGCCACCCCGCCGGTCTGAGTCCCACGCGAGGGGCCGGTGGAGGAGGCGGGGCCGGGGCACACTGTCGGTGCCGGCCCGCCAGCGCGAGAAGAGCGTCGCAGAGCCCTGGGTCCCCGTGAGGGAGGGGGACCCAAGTGAAGTGCTGGTGCGGGGCCCCCGTGGTCAATGGGGAGCCCCGAATTGGAGCGACCGGAGCGGGAGGCCACCCAGCCGTCTGCGGCCCTGAGTGAGGGGCTGGTGAGAAAGGCGGGCCCGGGGTACATTGTCGGTGCCAGCCCCGCCCCCTCCAACGAAGCCGGCTGAAGGAGCAGAATGCCTGCAGGGCTCCCGCGCGGACGAGGGAGCCCCGATTGCGCTGCAGGAGCCGTGTGACGTAGGAGGAAAGCCAGGCAGGCTTCCCCCACGTGTGCCCAGACACCTCGTGTATCCCCTGAGGCCCTCCTGAGGCCGTGTTGAAGCCCCAGGCCCCTGTGAGAGAAGGAGGCCCGGGTGAGGCGAGTGTGGCCGTCCAGAGGCCGTTTTGGAACCCCTGGGCCCCCGTGAGGAAGAGGGGCCCCGGGTGACACCGCGGAAAGGGGGGCCTCGAGGCACATTGTCGGTGCCTGGCCCCCCCCCTGCAGAGGAGACCCCAAAGGACGCCTACAGGATCTATTGAGCCCCGCAGTAACCATCGAGGAGAGCCCGGTGAGTGGGGCCTACGCTTAACGGTGTGGGCGACAGAGAGGGCAACGGGGTACATTGCCGGTGCCCGCCCCGGGGACTGTGTTGCCTTATCAGGTGCCCAAATGACAGGGGGCACCTGCGACTTGGGCTCCAGATTTATTGAACTGCCCTGACGTTCCTGCAACTAACTGCCCTTCTAGACAACTCAGGAGCAAGCCGGTTGTCCTTATTGCATATTCTGGGGTAGAGAGTTTTATTCTCCCTTAGTGCAAATATAGGTCCCTGCTGTACGGGTTGCCCTGAGGTCCCCAGTTATTAAGGAACCCTGAGGAAGGAAATGTCTAAGGGAGTCCAGAAGTAAGGAGGGTTGACTGCTGTGTACACCCTGATGTTGATACCCCTTAGTTGATGGTAAAGGGAGCCCAGTTGAGTCCTGACAGATGTTCCTGATCTAGGAGGAGGGCCCCTATCTGATATTAATGCTGGGTGAGGTATGTTCTGCATAATGTTGGTCAATGGGTTGGCCTGATGAGTTATTCCAGGCCCCTGTTTATGCCCTGGTTAATGAGCCTGCCGTACTGATTTCTTACAGGTGCTCCTGACTAGTATGTGCTGTAATGCTCTGTTGTTTTTCCCTAACAGGGGTGGGTTGGTGCTAATGTGCATAATGTATTTCTATGCTAACGTAGAATTTTGCAATTACAACCCCCTAAGGATGAGAGCCTGAGTTGGCCCCGCCAGATTGGCCTCAGGTCTACTGATATTTAATCACAATTTTCTTTATTACAGCAGGGACTTTGGACTCAACCCTTTTTGTCCCATGTAAATAATTCCCCATGATGTACTTGGCTCTGGCGCCAGTTGGCGCCTTGTTGTGAAGACCAGTGTATTTTTCCTTTTTACCTTGCAGGTTGGAGATATCACTAAATTTTATTCTTTTTCCAACCAAAGGTGGTGTCGTGACTCTTTTGTAGTGTGATTGGTGTGTCGTCTGTGTGTACTGCGTGAATGCTTCACATGTCCTCGAAGTTTGGCCTGCCCGCTTGATGCCATGCTACCCCCTTTGAGACTTGGGCAACCCCCATTTCCAACAGACACTATGTCAGAAACATTTTCCCTTTGGGTTTCTTAATGCATACAAATACACGCCACTATCATACCCACATGACCTAATCACTAACAGTAAGAATAGAAACCAAAAAATATTGTATAAAATATTTTATTACCAGGATCCTTGTAAGATTCAAAATGTTCAAAATTCATATCAAATGTTCACATAAGTTTAAAAACATATCATTACAGAAAACCTGGGAGAGTATGACAAAAATGCATATCATCAGAACCTCATAAGTCTGGCAAGAACACCAAGTACAAAGAACAAAGATTATTGTCCCTGTTCCAACACTTAATAGAATTCTTTTATCCTGATGGAACCTGATACTGCTTTGATGCTTTTTGAACACAAATCAACGCTTTTTGATGGTATAGTTTGATCCACCACCTTTCTCAGGCTTACAAATACAGTATAGTGTCTCCAAACACTTTCATCTAAACAAATGATATAAAAATCCATTTAAAAATTTTCAAAGTTGACATTTTATACATCATATATCATATTTCATTTAACCAATATATCAATTTAAAAAAGAGCAAACAAACTCTAATAGATTCAATTAAAAATATATATATTGAAATCCTGGTTCTACCCATGGTGATTTACAATCTATTTCCAAACATGCCCACTCTCATTCTGCATCCTTTGTAAAACATAACCTCCATTTTTATCACTAAAGGGTATTACCCACAAAAAAAGATGATAGGCCAAAATTTAAGGGGGGATCTGCCTTCCCTGTGGCATCTCTCTTCTCACATTGACCACACAGTATTAATATACTTGAGATAGGGGCATTCACTTCTTCCCTAGAGGTAAATAGTGACAGAAATGGGGATACACCAATGTAAAATACGTTCCCTCATTATTCTAGTATTCACTTTATTAGCAAGGTAAAGGACACAACTCTACCTTTATTGAGTGTTCTTATGTCAATCTAAGGAAATAGAACTCAATCAGGGAGTGCCACAGGGCTCCAGTCTCAGCCCCACTCTTTTCAATCTATATGTAGCCCCCGTAGGAGGAATTACTGAGACGTTTGGGGTTGAGACAGTGTCGTATGCGGATGACACGCAATTGGCTGTAACCCTAACACAACCTGAGAACCAAAGCGCCTCCAACTTTGCAGCTTGCATGCAGAAGGTAGCACTCTGGATGGCAGACAATTGCCTCCGTTTATATGGCAACAAAACAGAGGTACTGATCATAGGCAAAGCCCCATCAGTATGGACATTGGCGTGGTGGCCGGAAGAGCTGGGTGATCTGCCCACACCTAGCCATTTAGTAAAGAACCTGGGGGTCGGGCTAGACAAAAACCTCACCCTCGACCACCAGACCAAACAGGTAGCAGGAACCTGTTTTGGGATACTACGAGTCCTCAGGAAAACGCTCGACCTTATGCCTGTATCGGTGCGCCAGACCATAGTCCACAGCCTAATAACATCTAGACTGGACTATGGGAACGTTCTGTATCTTGGAGCCAACGAAAAAAGTCTTTCCAGACTCCAACGAATACAAAACGCAGCGGCCCGTCTGATACTACAACTACCCAGGAGAGCTCCATCTAAAACAGCTCTGAAAACCCTCCACTGGCTCCCGATTAGGGAACGGGTGTCTTTTAAGTCCTTATGTACAGGTCATCGCATTTTGCATGACAAAGGTCCTAGATACCTCAGCCGCTTTCTGAAATGGTATGAACCCACACGACAACTGAGGTCATGTGGGACGGGACAGGTGCATGTCCCGAGGGTCCAGACAGCCAAAATGGGCGGAAAATCCTTCAGAGTCCAAACGGCTAAGAAATGGAATCAACTGCCAGTGGAACTGCGCACCGAACCCTCAGAAACTAAATTCAGGAAAGACCTGAAAACAATACTCTTCCCCAACAACCAAAATCGAATGAAGCATCAGCAACGAACAATGTCTATTAGCATTTACAGCGCGGGGACACACTTGCTAGTGTAACCAGGCGCTTTACAAAATACTAATAAATAAACTTCACAAGATTGAAAAAATGTATAAGGGTGAGAACAGACTTTCCCTTTTCCCCTAAAAATTGGAAAATGATAAATGATAAAACAGATTGTTAAAATCCACCATATCTCCTAATTATAGGAATCACTAAATGAATTAAATCAGATAAAGTAGAAAAAACACTACCCATTTAAAGTCCCATATAGGTCTGGCCACTGGAGCTATGGCACAGAATATGACAATCTCCTGTCTAATATAAAATCCATAGTCACTGTCGCACCGCTTGTATGCAAATGTGATAATCCTTGTCATGCATCCGATGCCTGTATAAGTAAAAAATGCCATAATAAATCTTGGCTACCCTCACCATTGTGAAGACACAAAATAAACTAAGAATGGCACCCAGACTTCCCAAGTTTGGTTACTTTAGGTTGGTTGCAAGTTCAGTTATATCCCCGTTAACACAGGTTATAAAACTATCCTAATGGGCTAGGGATGACTCGTAGTTAACCAGTTTTTGTCACACCGCAAAGAGAAATGCTCTCAAAGTGGGTAGGCAAAAACGAAATGAGCGAAAATTAAGTTGCGTCTAACAATCGGATTGTAGTATAACCCCTATACAATCAATGGGGAGGTAAACTTAAAAGCTTTAAAAACACCCCCCATGATTCACTACAAATGGAGTACTGGCGTTATGCATAATTAACCCAAGGCCCCCCATCATGAATACTAATAGAGGCTGGGTGCCCAATTAAAACACAAGTCTAGGATACCCCCGGCCACAGAATAACTACCCAGTACTTGCGGCTGCTTACCGGGACCAAAAAGCCTCCTGGTGTACTCCCGAACTTCCCAGATGCCTCAACAAACGCAGCCGAGCCAGCGGATCGGCTTTAAATACACACGCCCTTCCAACTATGCGAATGGAAATAGACTGAGAAGGCGGATTCCATTATCTCGTAACAGCCGCCATCTTGGGAAGAATTTCGGGCTAATACCACGATCTACGGGGAATGTATTTCCTGATTATCTATAAATATGAAATGCATGCTGCAATTTTCTATCACAAACCCCTCATTAATAATCAGTGGTATAGTGATCTTCTCGGTTTGGGAAAATATTCCCAAAACAAGTAGAGGGAGCAATATGATGCATGCTAATTTTTTTTTTAATTATGCTGTCTTCCCTTAGTTAGTCCTTATCATCTAGTGGGCACTAAGAAAGAACTAAAATCAGACAACAGATTAGTCATCTTGGAATAAAACAAGGGCTAATTATCTAACTGAGCCTTCTATGGTTGCCCTAGATATTCTCACAGATACCCCAAAATATAATGTACAAAAGAATCTTTAGAGAGCAGGCAGTGCGAATAGTCTCTTCCCTTACTATTTCCTTCAGTGAAAGATTCATTTTATTTTATTCTTTTCTCCCATTACTCTCATTTAGTCCTTGTCTAATGGTATTAAGAATAGAAATATGCCATTGTTCTCTGGCTTTTCTTTTGTCTTCCATGATTCCCCCTCTCCTGTTAGGGCCACTTTTTCTAAGATATACAACTCAAAGTCAGTCTCTTTATGTCCCTGTTTTATAACATGCGCTATCAATGGGGCATTAATTTTTTTAGTTTTGATAGCAGATCTATGTTCTAATAACCGTATCCTAAGTTCTCTACTAGTCTCCCCCACATAGGCATAGCCACAGGGGCATTGTAACAAGTAGATTATATTTTTGCTGCAACAGTTGTTCAATGTGTGTGCTGCTATGGTTCTACCATTGTGTATAAGTTCTTTCGCCACTATGCACTGTGAGCACATAGTGCAGTTCCCATACCTAGTATTGCCCTTCACTGTGGAGTTATCAATAGTTCTCAGTTTTTTGACTGGTTCCTCCCTATATGTATAGACCAACTGATTGCGTAAATTCATGTTTCTTTTATATGCAAAAAAATGTTTTTTTCTAGTCTCACATTTTCTTCATTGTTAAGTATGTTCCAGTGTCTGTTTAAAACATTTTTGATTTTTATTAATAATCTCATAAAACTGGCTGACAAACACTCCTTTAGACATCTTTTTGGTATTCTCTGATCCCTCAAACATCGCCTCCCGGTCAAAGAACCTTGCTCTTTAGAACGAGTGAGATATTAACTTTCGAGGGGAATCCTCTATCTCTCAGTTTGGATTTTAAAATTTCCGAATGTTTATAAAAGTCCTCCAGCTCCATGTCAAAACTCTATTTCTAAATACAAATGAGAAGAAGAATTGTCCTCATGCAATGTTATGTTATGTTATGTTAAAAAGTTTTATAGCTGCCCCAGCAAAGGGGCGTCCCGGCGCTACAATAGATCGAATAACACACACAGCAGTACAAGTCGTAACAACCGTCACAGGACCAGTAGACTACATTGAGGGAAAAGGAACGTTTTAATAACTTTCCTAAAGCCGAACAAACAGTCCAAGCCCCGGATTTGTACCGGCAGAGAGTTCCATAGCCTGGCGGCCAGACAGCGGAGAGAGTGCCCACCTGCACGACATAGTTTGACCCGTGGGACAACAACCAAGTGTTGCCTGAACGAGCGAAGCTGGCGGTGGGGGGACATAGGAAATGAGAAGGTCGCTCAGTATCTCAGTGCTGGCAGTTTTCACTATCTTAAAGGATAGACATAACGATTTAAAATGGATCCGCTTCGCCATAGGAAGCCAGTGCAGCCCTCGAATAGTGGCACCCACAGGACAGGAACGCGGAAGACCCACCAAAATTCTAGCTGCAGAATTTTGGACACCGGAGCCGGAGTATTCCCACCTTATTTGCCCCCAAAAGAAGGGAGCTAGCATAGTCCAGGCGCGATAATATAGTCGCCTGCACGATTAGCTGTCGCAATGACGGATCAAAGAATTTCAGAAGAGGTTTAAGACCTTGCAACAGACCGACACAGGTGGTGGCTACTTTCCTTGTGTGGGTCTGGAAACTAAGAGTTGAATCCAACCAGACTCCGAGATTTTAAACTACTGTGTTGGGCGTAGGCATGTCTCCTAGAGCCGACGGCCACCAGTGCTCACTCCACAGTGTGGCATTTTTCCCAACCAGCAAAACCTCCGTTTTGTTAGCATTTAATTGCAAGCAATTGCTGGCCATCCATTCGGCTACCGCCGCCATCCCATCTCTAAATCTGGAGGCCGTTGTAGAGGGCCCCTCAGTCAAGGTAACAACAAGCTGCGTGTCGTCTGCGTATGAGACCATAGTGAGGTCCCACTGTTTAGCGACAGCAGCCAGAGGCTGGACATAGAGATTGAACAGCGATGGGCTCAATGCTGAGCCCTGAGGAACCCCCTGCCCGATGGAGTGGGTCTGAGAGAGGAACGGGGGCGGACACTCGGAAGGATCTATCAGTCAGAAAAGATCTAAAACCATTCCAAGGCCGACCCGGTGACCCCTGCTACCTCTAATCGCTGAAGAAGGATGCCATGTGACACCGTATCAAAGACGGCGATGAGATTAAGCAAAAACAGTGCGGCACTTTGACCGGCATAAAAAATTGACCGAAGATGTTCAGTAGTGGCCAAAAGAGCCGTTTCCGTGCTATGGCCCGGTGGAAATCCATTCTGCGATGGGTCCAGGATATTATTAGAAGTCAAGAACTGAGTAAGCACGTTGTTGACATGCGCTTCTGAAATCTTGGCCACCCAAGGGAGGAGGGATATTGGTCTAAAGTTCTCGGGTTTAGAGGAGTATAACGTGGGCTTTTTCAGAATGGGTGACACCCATGCCTGTTTCCATGAAACCGAAACAGTAGCAGTAGCAAAAGACAAATTAATTATTTGACAAAGCGGCTCCCGAAAAATCGGAAGTGACTCACTGAATTGTGAAGGCCTCAAAGGATCAGAGGGTGAGCCAGTTTTAATTCTACCACTCAGTCTGGTAAACTCCTCCTCAGAGATGTTAAGAATTGCTGTTAACATCGGATGAGTCCCATCATTGAAAGGTGAAGAGATGGAATCTAAAGGGACGTGTGGAAAAGATTGATAGATGGTTCGTACTTTTGCCACGAAGAAAGTCGCAAGCTCATCACACTGCTGCGCAGACACTATGACAGGCATTGTCGCTTTCTTAGTCCTGAGATCTTTAAAAATCTTAAAAATGCATTTTGCTGGGTTGGGACTTGACCTTATTTCATTTGCATAAAAAGCTGCGCGAGCTGTACAAATAGATCTATGATAGAGCTTAATTTTAGCATAGTTTTTTCTCATATTCATAGTCCTTTCTCCAGTCTCGTTCCGCTTTTTTGTATGCTTTCCTACGAACAATCAGCGAGTCATTGTACCAGGGACTGGTGGTAGAGGTACGCCCCTTGACCCATTTAGCAGGAATGAAAGTGTCTAAACCCTTTGTAATCCAGTCGCAGAAAGAATTATAGTCCGACTCGGGATCCGACAAAAATCCCAGGGGGTTGACAGTGAAGAAGGCATGAAAATCTTCTAGCCTCATTTTGCGCCATGGACGTCTAAAGACCGACTTGCCTGTATCTAAATTAAGAGGCTCTGTGAGCGGTACAGACAACTCTACCAAGGAATGATCGGTCCAGCCCATGGGTTTAGGCAATTCTACCTTCAGGGATTGCATGTTCGAAAAAATGGGGTCTTACAAATGACCAGCTACATGCAAGGGGCCTGACACTAATTGGTCCAGCTGCAAAGCATCCAAATCTGCTAGTAAACTGCAGATAGCACTATCATGTATACGGTCGAAATGAAGATTGAAATCGTCAAAGATACTAAAATTGGCCGATCCCACCACAAGCGTACTAAACACCTCCAGGAAAGCATCTTTAAATTTAGCAGACGGCCCTGGAGGGCGGTAGACCAGAAGTCCAGAGAGGGTCAAGTGCGGGCTTATGGACACTCTATAGCGAGCACATTCGCAGCCCTCAATCTCTTCCTTAATAAGCCAACAGGAGTAGCAGGATTTAAAAATTACAGCAATACTCCCACCCCTAGAGTCCCTATTAGTAGTGCAGATGGAATATCCCGAGGGGAGAACGAGATTGGGTTCTGCTGTCATATCATCCCTCAACCAAGTCTCGCACATAAAAAACTAAGTCAGGACTGAAACAAGGTAAACAATTTCCATGTAATGTTTGGCTAGTGACCTCTCATTCAATTGAAATATTTTTAGCTGTGCCTGCGATTGCCTATCCAGTACTTGCAAAGAGGAAACAGGGGCAGGGATGACAAAGCTAAACACTGGACATTTCAGCTGTGTAGCCCCCACGTTAAACGGAGGTGCACCACATACAGTGATCCCAGATTTTATTCTCAAGAGTTCCTCCCTACCGTAAAATAGTGGCCTAGGCTGCTTCCGACCTAAGGGAACCATTTAAAGCCTCCCTGTGTCAGACAACTAGCACGCTGCCCGCTCCTCTACCTCCAAGATGGCGGCGGTTTACGGCGGCGGTCCCGAGTGTTCCCAGCGTCCCTGCTCAGTTCCTAGTCGACTGAGTGAGGTAGGCTAGAACAACAAGTACAATCTAAATAATGTGCATGCAATTTAAAATACGAATAAGGCAAGAACAGAAGTAGTTAAAACCAGAACGCTCCCGGCTTCCACCTCAGGAGTCACAAGCTAGTGTGGCAAATGTGAGCGCGAGCAGAGAAGGGCGTCTTTTAAGCCTCCCTGTGTCAGACAACTAGCACGCTGCTCCAACTCCAGAGAGTGCAACAGTAGGGAAAGTGTTGGATAGCGAAGGGGGAAAAATTAATATCCCCACTCCAGAGAGTGCAACAGTAGGGAAAGTGTTGGATAGCGTAGGGGTAAAAATTACTATTCCAACTCCAGAGAGTGCAACAGTAGGGAAAGTGTTGGATAGCGTAGGGGTAAAAATTACTATTCCAACTCCAGAGAGTGCAATAGTAGGAAAGTGTTGGATAGCGTAGGGGTAAAAATTACTATTTCAACTCCAGAGAGTGCAACAGTAGGGAAAGTGTTGGATAGCGTAGGGGTAAAAATTACTATTCCAACTCCAGAGAGTGCAAAAGCAGGGAACGTGTTGGATAGCGTAGAAGTTAAAAATAACATACTTATAAATAAATTACTATTTAAAATTATTTAATAAATTAATTATCAAATAAATCTAAACTATTTACAAATACCAATAAATAATGATTAAAAACATAATTACCAATGAATAATTAATATCCAATACATTAATTATTAATACAGAGCTATAATTTTAATAACTACTTAATTACATATCAATTACTTTACACACTATTCCCTATAAACGTACAACGTCAATAATAAAATAATACACTTAACATAATTATCAATTAATAAAAATTAATTACCAATTGATAAAAATTAATTACCAAGTATTCATTAATTAACAATAGTATAATTAGCAAAAACAATGAATGAAAATAAATTATTACTCAATTACATTTAAATTACTTCCCACCCTATTTCCCTATAAACCCATAACCCGCTACAGAACATAATTATCAATTAATCAATCAATTAATAAAAATTAATTACCAATTAATTAAAATACATTTATTATTCCTAAAAATTAATAAATAATTTAGTATAATTAAATTACTTCCCACCCTATTCTTCTATAAACCCACAACCCGCTTCAGAACATAATTATCAATTAATCATTTAATTAAAATATATTACCAATTAATATAAATTAATTACCAATTTATTAAAATTAATTTATAATTCCCAAAAATTCATAATTATTTTAGTATAATTTAATTATTCCCACCCTCTTCCCTTATAAACCCACAACCCCCTACGGTACTAAAATACAAAATGTACTTAAAACAATAATAAAATACATATTAAATACATAACAATATACATAAAAATCATATAAAAATTGATATTCCGAACATCGATATTAGTAACATCGATATTACTTACATCGATATTAACAAAATCAATATTACTTACCTTCGATATTCTGTCCCTTCTATATTAAAAATTTTGATTTTACTTACCTTCTATATTCTGTCCCTTCGATATTAAAACATCGATATTATTGTAGGTCGATATTAAAAAATTGATATTTTGTCTGCCTACCGTTTCAGCCACTGTATCAGGTGCTAAATTATATACAGGTATTCTCGGGAAAACAGTTTGGCTTTATTGTGGTTCTTCCTTGTTCTACACCTTTAACTAGTCCAGTGTCTTTCCCATAAAAATCCCATACTTCTGATTTTACAGAATCTCGTAAATCGGGAATTAAATCCTCTACCATTCTTACAAGATATGATCCTCTAGCTGTTTCCTGTTGGGCCATTTTAAATTCAACATTTTCATCATGTGTTTAAAATTCATCAACATCCGGTGTGCAGTAAATGGTGAAATTTAACTTTCACAAAAGATCCCTTCCTAACAGATTTACAGAACTTGAATTACATACCAAAAATTTATGATACTCCTCAAATGAATGTATTTTAACAGGCACTTTCATTGAAACAGGTTTAGCTATTTGTTTATTTGTGACACTTACAACTTGGATCTTCTTTCCTGAAAGTGGTAGGTCTGGGGCGTCCGCTTTTCTGTGTCGATGAGAAATGCCATTAATCTCTCCATCTATAGATGAATCACTTTGGTCTACTTCTAAGACTGTGCCAAGTACGCAACCTTCCTCCCCACTCAGGCACCATCATTGGGAACTGTCTGAGTCAAAGCTCTCATTCTCCAACATGGGGAACTGTTGAAATGGGTTCTGATTTTGGAATGTATTTGAATTTGCTCTTGGTAGTTGATTCATATTGAATGTGGGATTACGGGCATTCTGTGGGACCCTAGGAGCGTGTAGGACCTGCACCATATGAACTTGTGACTGCAAAGACATCTGCATTAGTTGGACTGGAACCTGAACTGGAACATTTTGCATTTGCGTTTGATTTAACCCTTGCATTTGCCTATCACCACTCACTCGATTTAGATTCTGTCTACACTCTCTCTTGAAATGCCCGAGCTTCTCACTTTAGTGACAAGGAGTTGATTTTTTCAGCATTGCAATGCCTACTCCAGAATTCAGATCAACCAGAACACCTCAGCCTCCAACCTGTGGAACACCAACTCCACCTGGTGCAACTCGACCTCCAACTTGAGCACCAACACCTTGCATTCCACCAACATTCCCACCATGCAATAGATTCTGGAATCTCTTTTGAGCCTGCTTATTGTCGGCCAACATATATTTCTTTTTAAGCATCTTCTACTTTATTTCTTGTTCATTACTGCAGTATTTTGCATGCCTCAGAATCTCATCTAAGGGTTTTGTCTGCTAACAAATCACGTTATTTTGTATGTGCATACTGATGTCTGGTCGTAACCGAAGAGCGAACTGTGTCACAAAACTACCTATAGTTCCCTTTTCGGGATTTTCTTGTCTGCTATGCTGTTAAACAGCTGCAATAATTATTCACATTAAGCATGCTCTAATTCCATAGATTATTTAGTAATTCTATTGCTCTTTAACTAATCAATGTCCCTCACTGGAACATTTCCTTTTAGAAAAGTAATTACCTTGTCATACTTCGTCATCACCACAGGTGAAGGTGCATGAATATGAGCATCTCTTGGCTCAGTATGTGGCAATTGCACAGCCATCTTATATTCAGCCCAAAGATCACTTGGCACGTGTTATGATGTAATCTTAACCTTGTGTTCTGTTTAGAATGTAAGGTTATTGGCACTCAATGTGAGTCAGTTGCTGCTGCCTTCTTGAGGTGGTCAGACGCCAGGTTGTACTTTCCAGTAAATCCTTTCTTAAAAGTCTATTGGGACTCCTGTGGTCATTGAATAGGCATCACAACATTTGGCGATGATCTTCTTCCAGCAGACTTTGGGAAGTACAGGCTGGTGATTTTCTTGGCACACCGAGTGTTTTTCCTGGATCTTCTAGTGGGAGATACTGCATCCTGCGACTACTCCCAGACTGCTGTGTTGCCTCGTCAGGTGTATTCCTTCATGCAAAAGATACTGTTTTTGGGAGTTTTCTTTCTCCTGATGTTGCAGTTGGAGCAGCGCGCTGTGGCTTGCGACAGTGAGATTCTCCTGGCTGCCGTTATCTGAAGTAGCTCTGCACCAATATCACTGGAATGCTGAGTGGAGCGTCCAGTGTACGTCATTACATCTTTGGCTGCGTTACGTGACACCAACGTGACACTGCCTACGTGCCTCTATTTTGATTCTGTCAAAGTTGCATTTACACATCGGGTAGACAGCTGGTGTGATTTGACTTTGCCGGTTTCCTTAATCTGGCACTTGATCAGCACACCTTCTATATAACACTTTCCTTTGGCTACGGTGATACAGACATATCTATGGTGATCTGCACACCCACCTCAAGGTATGCATTGGCCACGTTGGTGCAGGCATATCTGCAGTGATCTTCACACTTCAAGGTAACACCTGGTTTTAGGCATTTCATCATCGTCTGAGATATTTATCTTGTGAATTAAGTGCTGTTACTCACTAGAGCATCATGGTCATGCAATCTAATATCATTGTGCCGCCTATGTTTTTAGCCCATCCTGGCACACCGACAATAGTCTGGTAGGATTGGGTGGAAATGTTAGAAAACTATATTACTCTTTGAGATGGACATAACTTTTCACTGGCAAGGAAGAAGGCATCATTGCTTAGTGCTTTGGGTAATGAAGGCCAACGTGTTTTTAAATATTTACCAGTAGCTATGGTTCCCCATCGTCAGCCTATGGATGACGTTTATAAGGGAGCTATGAAAAGATTAGAAACAAGGTTTGCTAAGGAAGTTAATCTAGTAATGGCAAGATACAAATGTTATACACAACCTCAGGTGGATAATGAATCTATAGAGGAATTTGTTTCCAGGTTGTGTGAACTATCTGTGAAATGTCGTTTTGGAATAATGACTGAGGAATTAATCCGGTACCAACTAATTGTGCATTGTTGTGAAAGGATAATTCAAGAGAGACTTTGGGCTGCCAAAGACCCCTCATTAAAGGAAGCTGTAGACATGGGTAACTCAGAAGTGTATCAAGGAGAGGGGAGGAGGGATAGAAACAGCAGAAGTTGCCAATCTGGATTGTGCTTTGATAGAAGATATAGAAATTAACACCGTCTCTAAGAAAAGCACAAAGGGAGTGGGTGTGTTTGGCACAATTTCAAAATGCAAAGGGAGAGAAAGTGTGCAGTGTGGGAGTCAGTATCATGTTGCTGACTCAAAGCGATGCTTTACTGTACACCAAGCTTGTAGAAAGTGTGGCGGTAAGGAGCATTATACACGCATGTGTCGGCAGAGTGATAATGCAGAAAAATATAATCCTAAACTAAATGTGGTACAACACTGCATTGATGAAAAAAAGGCACGGATAGAGTGTTAGGGGTGGATGAGGGTATGAACAGAATAATTTCAGAGGTGGGTGAAGATTTGATGAAATTAACAAGGCCAACATCTATATTTAACGTGTTTGGACAAGAAGTTAGTTTCATGGTTGATTTAGGGTCCATGTTCACCTTCATTCCTGATGCGTTGTTGAAAGCATTGTGGGTAAATGTCTCATTATTTGACAAAGATATCAATCGTGTTGGCAATCAAGGTCAATCCAGTGACATTTTGGGATAGATGTTCGGTTCCTTACGTTTTGGGACAAGGAACACTGAGGGCAAGATCTATATTGCTACGGTAGGTCCGTCCATACTTGGTTGGATGCACCAGTATGATCTTCATATTGTAATCAATCTGAGGGCCCCTAGTCAGGTTATGGATGTGGATGATGATTTCCAGTACAGGCTATATTACAGGAAGCACACAAAGTATTCAAAGACAGATTGGGGTATATGAAGGGGTACACTCACAACATTATTCTTAAGCTTGAGGCTTGCTCTGTGCAACATAAACTCAGAAGAATGCCATTGTCGGTGAGACAGGGTATCAAAGACCTGTTGCAAGACTTGTTGAAGGGAGGAGTTACAGAACCTGTAGAAGCATCGTCATCGATTTTCTCCAGTGGTCATAACGCAGAAGAAAACTGATGGCCGCTTTAGATTTTGCATTGACTTGAGATCACTTAATCGAGACTTACGGCCACATGCATCAATCTAGGATTTTGCATTTCCTAAATAGCGAAAATTAAGGAATCGCTATTTAGGAAATGCAAAATCCTATGCATCAAGAAATCCTAAAAGTTTTTAGGATTTCTTAATTTTCGGAAATTGCGATTCCTTAATTGCGAATCGCAATTAAGGAATGGCATTACATTGATTCCTATGGGCCTAGAGGCCCATAGGAATCAATGCCGTTTTGCATTTTTTTTTTTTGCACTCGCAATTTGTTGATGCATTGCAAGGGTGCAGAGGGGGTCCAAAGGACCCCCCCCTGCCCCCATAAATCTATTTTAAAGTGCATGTTTCACACACACAAGTCCTAAGGACATGTGTGTCTGTAACATGCAAGTTTTAAAAATGCATTTTTTTGCTTTTTTTAAATTTTTTCGCAAATTAACACGAGGGTCAACCTCGTGTTAATTTGCACTTCCTATTTCAAAATTCGCAATTTTAAAAAAAATTATGCATTGCATTTAAGGAATCGCACAAATGCGATTCCTTAATTGCATTTGCATTTTTAAGAAATGCAAAAAATAGCGAATTTTGACAATCTGTTTCATGCATCCCAAAAACTTATTTAGGAAGTGCAAACGGCCGAATTTACCGATTCACACCGTTTGCACTTCCTAAATAGGTTGATGCATGTGGGGGATTGTGACTGACACATTTCACATCAATGTGCTTCCTGCAATCAGTAGGCAGTGGTATGTACTTCTCTAAAATAGATCTGAGAAGTGCTTATCACCAGATCAAATTGAGAGGGCAGCCAAGGTGCCATGGGTCAGATCATTGATCCGGGGAAAGCTTGGAGCACCATTTGTTTAGATTTCATTGGTCCTCTATCTGCTTTCAGCTGATATGCATTTTTCTGCTGTTATTGTGTTGCTGTTATTGTTGATAGTTGACCAAATCTACTATTGAAGTCTTGAAGAAAATATTTTATGAGGAGGCTGTGCCCCACATGTTGCTAACTGATAATGGAACACAGTTAATTACTTGTGAAATGCTATGTTTTCTTGAGGAGTGTGTGATTAAACATTCTTGCACCTCCCTTTATAATCCAAGGACAATGGAATGGTGGAGAGGGCCAACAGGTTGGTGAAAGGGATAATTCAACTTGCGCTGTCGAATGGACAATCTCCCAAACAACTTGTGGAGGAGATGTTATGGGCATATCGGACCATCACTCATAGTGTCACCCAAAAATGTATTTTTCAACTCATGAGAAGACGTCTGCCAGGTTCTAGATTGAAACCTGCTTGGTTGAAAGATTGGATACCTTGTGGAGGTGAGTATGTGCATGGGAATAGCTCTACCAACTTCAAGGTTGGTGCTTGGGTCAAATTGAGATCGAGTAGGGTGAAAGGTGGATTGAGCAAATGTAGAGGACTTTTTCGTGTTGAGAGGGTAGGGAAGTATTTTGTGGTCATTGAGGATGGAGAAAGGTGGAATTTGCGTAGAGTGGCTTTGTATCAGAGTAGTGAAACGTGTACTAAGCAAGGAAGCGATGATGAAGGATGGACTGTGTGAGTTTTCGAAAAATGAAGGTGGGTCCTCGTTAATGGGAGATGTTGGTGTTAGAATGGATGTATGACGTTACAACGCATGCTTTTACCACGCATGCTGTTACAACGCAGTTTTTACAACGCAAACCTTTACAACGCATAGCGCTTTGGGGTGCTGGATAGTGAATAGTTTAATTTACTATTCCAACTCCAGTCCCCGTGGACACTAGGGAAGGTGTTGGATAGTAAATTAAATCTATTTCCTATCCGAGAGCGCCCCCCAGCGCAATGCATTGTATTGGTTTTCGTTGTAAAACCTGCGTTGTAAAAGCACTGCGTTGTAAAAGTTTCGTTGTAAAGGATGTTTCCCATTAGAATCCGTAGGCCACCCTCTTATTTGCAAGATTATGTTAGAATGTGAATTGCTTCCAGCTAAGGGTTGGTTATGTATATTTATGTTTCTTTACTTAGATCAGTTTAAGGTAACGTTATTTTGTTCTTGTTTTTTTGTGTTTTATTGCAAAGGGAGAGGATGTGTTATGATATAGTCTTACCCTTGTGTTCTGTTTAGAATGTAAGGTTGCCAGCACTCAATGTGAGTCAGTTGCTGCTGGCTTCTTGAGGTGGGCGGACACCAGGTTGTACTTTCCGGTACATCCTTACTTAAAAGTCTATTGGGACTCCTGTGGTCATTGAGTAGTCATCAGAAGAGTACCACAATATCAAAGAAAGTATTCAAGTCTGCCCACAAAACAGTTTACATTTTTACCAAACAGCCAACTTGTTTATACCACTGGGCCGGATTATCTCTTACTTCGGAAAGTTGTTTGCAAATGTCACAAGATCACCACTACTCCATGGTACTTAACATACCCTCCACCTGGTATTTCCCTCATAGTGAAAGGTAAAGCCTCATCTTCATTCCGGGGTCCTGGTGGCAGCTTACCCCTCACTTGTGTTCCCTGTTTCTTTGCTCACTTGCTCTCCAACCTGTCAAAATCGCTCCACTTGCAGGATGCATTTTACCAACTCCACAATGGGTTATCTCATTGCTGAAGACCGCATTATCACAATAGCTTCATCATCTAGTTGTGCCCTGAAACTGTTTATAAACGAACACTCTTAGAAACATATGCATCATATTTTCATTCCAACTCAGTTAATCTGTCGTGTGTGGCAGCTGCTCACTTTATGATTTCTATATTATATATTAATTCATTTTGATGATATTGATTCAAATGTGAAATGTCCAGACATCCTCTAAAATTTCTTTCAATTCCACCTTTAATTTGGGCGAATCTAGAGGCCTTACTCTTTCGTGGCTAGTAGATAGTCTCTCTGTTTTTCTCTCTGTGTTTCCCATCCTTTTAGTTTGTGGAGTTTCTTGAAACCATGTACGGAAAATTCACCTTACAGATGGTCTTGTCTCTCCCTCTGCAATAGGTGTCATAAAGACATCAGAATGAACCCTGAAGTGGCTACTCCTCCAACAGCACCTGGAGCCATAGTGGTCCAGTTGTAATTGGCACTGCCAATGTCTGAGCTGATACAACCTGTGACTCTGGTGCAGGAACAGAGACAATAAAAGCAGTGACACTTGGAGCTATCACCATAGGGACTGCTTCAGCAGGTGCAACTGCAATCAGAAGTACTGGAAGTGGTCTCTTGCAGTGGGGGCACGCATGGGACGTGCTGCAGGGTGGTGGGGCGGGTCAGGGGAGGGGCATGGTGGGGGTAGTAAACTCAGACATATGATGGAGCGGAGGAACGTAATAATTGCTTTCCTCCGTTCCGTCGTATGTCCGAGTTTACTACCCCCCATCCTGCCCCTCCCCAGACCCTCCTCACCGCCCCACAGCACACCCTATGTGAGCTGCCACAAGTCTCTTGACATGTTCAGATCAACAATCTGATGTCGGAATTTACCCTGTCGCAGATAGTCCTCCTACAGCAAATGGAACAAAGGAATTTGGAACAATATTTATTGGTGCAGTACCAAATGGCACTGCCTGGGTCTCTGGTACAAAAGGGGTGGTGATGGACAGAGCATCTGAACCAATCAGCCAGAAACCGGTCCTAGGATGCTTGATTCCGGTCCAGGAAAGACATGGCTTGGTAGTTCGGGCTGGACTGTAACCATGAGGCACAGGGTCAAGACTGATTTGCATATGGCCATGTCTGAACTGGGGTGGCTTGGTGAGCAAAATAACGATGGATTAAACCCAGATCTGTGATTGGGGGTGAATGTTTTGCCATTGTGCAACATTCCGTCCATCATCTTGTGTGTTTTGCCTTTCACCCTATGTGGGAAGGGTATGCCCAGACGTGGGTCCCTTGCTCACTAAGCCACTGGAGTCAAGCAATCCTGGCTGAAGACGGCTGATAGCCAGAAACCGGTCTTAGGATGCTTGATTCCGGTCCAGGAAAGACATGGCTTGGTAGTTCGGGCTAGATTGTTCCCATGAGGCACAGGGTCAAGACGGATTTGCATATGGCCATGTCTGACCTGGGGTGGCTTGGTGAGCAAAATAACGATGGATTAAACCCAGATCTGTGCCTGGGGGTGAATGTTTTGCCATTGTGCAACATTCCGTCCATCATCTTGTGTGTTTTGCATTTCACCCTATGTGGGAAGGGTATGCCCAGACGTGGGTCCCTTGCTCAATAAGCCACTGGAGTCAAGCTATCCTGGCTGAAGACGGCGGATAGCCAGAAACCGGTCCTAGGATGCTTGATTCTGGTCCAGGAAAGACATGGCTTGGTAGTTCGGGCTGGACTGTTCCCATGAGGCACAGGGTCAAGACTGATTTGCATATGGCCATGTCTGAACTGGAGTGGCTTGGTGAGCAAAATAACGATGGATTAAACCCAGATCTGTGACTGGGGGTGAATGTTTTGCCATTGTGCAACATTCCGTCCATCATCTTGTGTGTTTTGCGTTTCACCCTATGTGGGAAGGGTATGCCCAGACGTGGGTCCCTTGCTCACTAAGCCACTGGAGTCAAGCTATCCTGGCTGAAGACGGCTGATAGCCAGAAACCGGTCCTAGGATGCTTGATTCCGGTCCAGGAAAGACATGGCTTGGTAGTTCGGGCTGGACTGTTCCCATGAGGCACAGGGTCAAGACTGATTTGCATATGTCCATGTCTGAACGGGGGTGGCTTGGTGAGCAACATAACGATGGATTAAACCCAGATCTGTGACTGGGGGTGAATGGTTTGCCATTGTGAAACATTCCATCCATCATCTTGTGTGTTTTGTGGGTCTTTGCTGTCATATTTTTTTTAAATTATTTGCTCTATTTATAAATAGAATCACAGGTAGATGGTACAAAAACGAAAAAGCATGTACAATAAATAGCATTTCCAAAGAGCTAATTTGATCATTACGTATTATCCCAAGAACAATTGGTATTCCAAAGTTAGGAAGGAACCAAGTCCTAAAAATGGGCATGTAAAAAATAGCAAAAAAATATCTTGTCTTAAGCTCTTTACCATAGCTCTCTGGTTCACTTTCTCGTCCCATGAAACCTTGGTATAATATTTCTGAGATTTCCTCTCTCTCGCCAGTACTCTCCATAGATGTTCCTACTGTTCCCCATCGTCGCTGTTATTCTTGAACAGTTTATTCTTCGCCCGAAATACAGTTTGAGATATCAATTTAATAGGACAATCGTGTATATGATGAACAGTACTGCTGGACCTATACTCTATTCAGCTGACGAGTACATTCCATCAACATGCAGCTTTTCACAAAAGGCCAGATCAGGCAGAAGAACCAGGATCACAATATGATAATCGCGATCGGCCAAAAGTTTCTGGAAACGTCGCAACAACGAGACTCCCTCCAGCAGAAAACTTTTCATGTTGATGGAATGTACTTGTCATCTGAATAGCATATAGGTCCAGCAGTACTGTTCATCATATACACAATTGTCCTATTAAATTGACGACTCCTCTGAGGCCTAGACCTTTATAAGATATTCCGAAGACTATCATCAGCATTTAGACGGTGGCGGCTTTGGACTTCATATTTGTGGGTCGAGTGTCGTACTCTGTTTGATTAGCCGTGGCCTGTACCTGGACGGCCTAAAAATTCTTGTTTACTTATCTCACCGGATGGGAATACAGCCTCTTGAACAGTATCTTTCTTATATCCTCTTCTACCTATGGAGGCACTTTTACTCTTTCATCCAGTGCCCTGAAGAAGTCCTGCACTAGGAACCCTTCCCTCGTTGTCTACTGGATTTGGACTTTATAATTGTTCCTATTGATCTATTTGTTGTTGTGTGGTACACCTGTGTTTTTGGTTTAAATTGTTGAGTTTCTGAGGGAACAAGCATTGTGACGGTGGGTGCTGTTTGGTGTGCTCACGGACCCTTGTAAGGACAGAAGGGGTAATACTTTTGGAGCAATAGTAGGTTAGGTGCTGGCAGTGAGCAGGTTCCATTGTTAGTCCAAGATTTGCTTGCTTAGTTTTTCTTTTTTTTTTTTATTGACTCATCCTTGCCTTCCATTGGCTAAATCTTTGTGGCACTAGCATTTTTGTAGAATAATGGATTTGGCCACTAGAGAAGCAATAAAAACAAACTTTTTTTGCTGATTAATTAAGTTTGAGTTAACAATCCCGAATAGGGCTGCCAGTAGATCTGGGGCGATACTAATTGAGAGTTTCAAACTAACCCATTGGGAAATCTGATTCCAATAGTCTGTCAGATTTGGGCAAGTGAAGAAGACAGAAGTCCAGTCTCCTATCGGATGACTATATCTAAACCATTGTCCTGGAACCTCTGTAAAAAAAAAATTGTAGCTTCATTGGGGTGAAATATAGCTGCCATTTACAAAAGAGCACCATGCATTTACAGTTGGCCCCTTTTATGGCCTTATGGGACCATTCATTGTATGCTATCCACAATCAAGCTTCTATCTTACACCACATGGGCTTCTGTATTTTTTGAAGGGTGCTAGGAACTCTCTGATGGTAAAATTGCAGCTGAAAAATTCGATACCAGTTCCCTATCCCCAACTTTTCCCTCACATAAAATGTGTGGCTGATTACCATGGGGAGTGGACCTTCTGGAAGTTGTAATTGTCTTACTAAATTACATAGCTGAATATATGAGAGGGATAGTGCTGTAGGAAGTTTTGCTCTACCCCTTTTTAATTGCTCCCATGTCTTCAGAGTCCCGTTGATCAATAGATCTTTTATTTGGTAAACTCTTAGCCTTTGCTCTTTTTTCTCCTTATTGTCTGAGAACCCAGCTGGAGTCCTAGATCCTTGCAATGTCGTATCCTATTATCCAGGTGTATTGAGGTGAATTGAAAATCTTTCTTCATTTGTGTGAAATTTTATAAAATGATATGCGTGATCTTGTATCTATTACGTTTGGGTAATCTGGGGATCTTAATAAAGGGTACTATCTGAATGTTGTTCTCTAGTAACATTTTCTGGAAATAAAAATGTACTCCATAATATTGTGACGTAGCTACACGTTAAACCTATTCATAAATGCAGTTTGAACATATTTTTTAATATGGGGTAGCCCGAGACCGCCTTCTTCGAAACTCAGCTGTAAAGTTTCTAGTTTGGTGCGGATTTCTTGCCAGTCCATATTACTCTTTCAAAACATTCGTTCGTTTTCCAGAAAGTAATTTTGAGGAACTTTAATGAAAACATTTGAAAAGATAATAATGAATAGCAGGAGTATCATTATTTACATCAGGGCGGTACTCCCAATTATAGAGAGGGGTAGAATTTGCCAATTATTTAGAATATTCTTAACTTTAATTAATGTTGGCGCATAGTTGAGTAAAAATAGGTATGAAAAGTCATGCAAAACCAAAATACCCATTTAGCGAATTGGGGTTGATTTGGAAACCTGCATTCGCAAATCGCTGGGTAAAAGCTGATCAGACAATTAAACAGTAAAACTTCTGAATTTGTATTATTATTCTGTAGCCCCCTAGGTCAGAGAAGCTTCTAATTATACCAAAGGTTCGCTTGATGTTTTGAGCATCTGCTGCTAAATACAAAATTAGGTTGTCCACAAACAACTTGAGTTTTGGTGACCCTACTATGGGTGCCTTAATTAAAGGGTTCTGACGTATCAGAGAAGCTAGTGGTTCAATAAATAAAGCAAATAAAATCTAGGACATTGGGCACCCTTGGCGATTGCCCATTTGAAACGTAATTGTCCCAGCTGTGTGCACATTAATTATAACTTTAACCTTGGCTGTGTCATATAATTTCCGTACCACCGTGATAAAGCTCAAGGGAAACCTACATTTAGACAGAATGGCAAACAAAATATCTCAATTAACTAAATCAAAAACTTTTTACGTGTCAATCATGATGATTGATGCTTTTATGTCGTTATGTGAAAAATAATCAATAGCCTGAATTAAACGTTTATTATTATTGGCAAGGGTCCTCCCTGGCAAAAAGCCGAATTGATCTTTATTCACTAGCTCTTGCGCTGGTGTATTTATTCTAGCTGCCATAATTTTGTTGAACAATTTATAATCATTGTTCAGTAAACGAATTGGACGATATGATCCGGGATTATCAGAGGGCTTACCCTTCTTTAGGAAGCTGACTATAACTGATTTGGAAAACGTCTTTGGAATCTGGCACCCTTCCAGAATTGCATTAAATAATAATACCAGCAATTATGTTATCTGCTGCATGAATACTTTATAGATTTCTATAGATAGCTGTCTCTACCACAAGCTTTTCTCCTGGGTTGTTTTTCATAGCTTCCTGGACTACAATATCCAAAATTGGCCTCAGAATCTGAGCCTTTTGAATATAGGTTAATGTAGACAACTCTATTTAATTAAGGTAGTTGTCAAGCAATTCGGCAGATATAGGGGCTGGAGCAGAGTACAGCCTACTATAATGTGCCAAAAAGACCTTATCGATTTCCACCATTTGCTGTACTACTTGACCTTTCTCTTCATCAAAAAAGGATTTGATGGTGGCGTTGTTACATCTTTTTTTACTGACTAGGCCAAGAATGTGCCCACATGTTCACTTTCCTCATACTATTGTTGTAAACACACGTTCTGGTTGGATATTGCCTGGAGATCATAAAAACGGTTTAATGCTCTAGCTAGCTTTTCTTAATCTGGATTCTGTTGCCTGTGAGTGGATTTGATTTGCCTGGTCTACCTCTTTTTGTAGTTGTCTGGCGGTTTCCTTTCTAGTTTTCACGATGTTTGCTTTACGATATATTGCCTCCCCTCTAATGAAGACCTTGCAAGAGTCCCAAACCAGAAAGGTTGGGTCTGATTCCACATTCCACTGGTAAAATTCAATAAGCAAAGTTTGCATATTTTTGACTCAGCCCTCTTCAGTCAAAAGAGTTTTATCCAGCGTCCACCTCGACCCTTTATTTTAATTACTGTCATGGGGACTGAATGATTCGAGAAAGGGTTTGGAATAATCCAGGACTTTCACTTCTCCCCTTGGTGGGAAACTAAATGAAAAAATTAATTCTTGGCACTGTATTATGTCTTTTCAAGAGTCAAGTGTATTCTCTTGTGACCGGATGCTGGGTTCTCCAGGAGTCCACCAGTGCAAAATCTCAAATTATTTTTCTCAATTATCTTAGAGTTTTGGGTTTCTTTTGTATCTTATTTTTGTGAGAAGTGTCTTGCCCTAAGTTCCGATTAAAATTAAAATTAAAATTTCCTCCTATGACTACAAGCCCAGATAATGGATAATATATTGCCTACTTTTTCCAATGCTGCCGTCTCATCTTCTATAGAGCCATAGTAGCTAACTATGTGGAGAACCTGTTCCCTGATCTTGAGGCTTACAATAGCCCATCTAACTTCCGGATCACTCACAGTTTGAAGAACTGCCTCCTGAAAATAACGTGCAAATAGTATTGTTACTCCCCTGACTGCTGCATCAGCTGATGCCAGGAAGGCCTGAGATATAAAATTGGGCCATCAACGTGGAGTCGAGTGGCCCATAAAATGGGACTTCTCGAGCAGAATGGCCCTTAAAATGGGTTTCCTCGAGTAGAATAACTTGTGGTTGGATTGTCATAAGCCACTGAAGTGAAGATTTTAAATTAGTTTGGTTGTTTGCCCCATTTATATTGCATGTGGCTACACGCAATATCTGATTCTCAACCATTTGAGCTAACTCGCTCTTTCTGCTCGACCTCAATCTGTGTATTGCTTCCCCATTTAATGTGACCAGTCTCCCTAAAATACTTGGTTTATCTATGCCTAACCCTAGGTCTTTGCATATTGCTCTTCTGCCTACCTGTGGTTGCCATTTCCTTTTTTATCCCCCTCCTCTCTGTGCCTCTCTATCCTCCCCCTCCCCTTACTCTGAGCCCCACCTGTCATGGGCTTGTACTCCACTGTGACCTCATCCACTACCCCACCTCCCCCTCCACCTAGAGCAGTACCTTGGAATGTTACTTGGTGCTCCTTCAGGGGAGGGTGGAGCAAAAAGCCTTGATCTCATAATACCCTGCTAAAAAAAGACTTTAGCTAAGTGTATTCTCGAGTTACCTTAATTTAGGATGTAGTTAATCTTTAGCTGACGATTATCCCTTCTGGTATCATGCCCAATTTAGATGCAATTTCCTGTTCCCACGTCCCCTTTAACTATAAACAAAAATGATTTAGCCCAAACAGTTGTCTGAAATATTTGGGTTTGACCATTACACAAAACTTTTATTTTGGATTGTTGAATTATGCAGGCTGGAGCATTGATTCTTTTCACTTCATCTATAAGCATGGGCGGATTTTGCGGATTGGCAATCCGCGAACTTGCGTATTTACGGATTCGCAATCCGCGAAGATCCGCGAACTCTAGCGGATTTGCGGATTTTTCCGTTTTTTGTGTTGGCGCGTGTTCGCGCCGATTTTGGGACAAGTTCGCAATTGCGAACTTACTTTTCGGCTTGCAACGGCCGCGACTATGTTGTTTCTACGTCTGGTTTATCATCACAGGTTCACAGCACCCTCTGTTTCACCACTGCCACCCTCTGGGACACCCATGCCACCCTCTAGTACATCCTCACAGGCACCTATTAGGTTTATTTATTACTGTAGATTATGGTGGTTGAAAAAAGCTAGCACACCTGCCCTTCTTCAACTGCCATCAATTAATTTGTGTTTCATTAATGTGTCAGTAATTTTGAAAGTTCCAGTCTGGCTGGCACCTGCTTCCTTCCTTATCTGTAATTTGCTTTTTGTTGCAGTGAAATTTTTTTTTTACAGGACCTTTATGGTGCTATTCTATGAGCCTGCTGTTTGGGTCATAGCAGGGTCATAGAATTGTTGCAAACTCTGGAGGGGCCCATCAGGAAGCACTACCTTGAATGTTACTAATGTTAAGTTTGAACTTTTGCACCTGCTCATTGCTTTCATTTTAGCTAAAATCGTTTTTTTTGCAATTTCGCGCGTTATTTGGGGCGCGAATCCGTGCGAGATCGATTTCGGAAGCCGCGAATACGTGCGAATACAAAATTGTTTTTGTTGCGACGTGTATGTTCGCGTGATCTTGCGCGTGTTCGCGAGGCGCTTCTAGCTATTCGTTTGCCAAGTTACCCTATCGGTCGTACACGGGCGCGGCCATCTTGTTGGCGTGACGTAATTCCGTTTCCGCCCGCTATGTGTAATCTCGCAAAGTGTGCTGCTCGCTAGTACAATTTCGCGCGTACTCGCAAGGAAAATCTCGCGCGAACTTACCCACGCGGTCGTGAACGGGCGCGGCCATCTTGTTTCTCATTCATTGCTATGGTTCTGGGCATGCTTTCTGCATCCTCTCTCAATCTCTGCCATCCTTTGCTTGTTTGAAGTTTTTTTGATCTAATTTTACTTATTATCTAACCCTCTATTTTTCTAGCTCTATATTTTTGTGTTTTCTGCAGCTTTTATTTACTTTTAAACTACTTTTTTAAACTCTTTTCTTTTCTTCTTCACTATTCTATTTCTTCTTTATCATTTAAGTTTATTTCTGCCCAGACCATGGTAAAGGGAGCCGGGAAGCACCCTGAGAAGGGGAAGGGTCCCGCACCCCGTGCCCGGCTCCCGTGCGGGCGTTTAAGGGGGGAGCAAGTGGTCCCGAGGGAGATCTTCAGCGCGGAGGAAGTGGCGGCACTGATCTTCCATGTCCAGCGCCGCCTCCCCAAGACGATCCTGGGAGGCGGCAAGATCGCGACCGGCTATGGCATCCGGGAGCGCCGCCAGCGGTGGGAGAAGGTGTGCCGGGCCATGTACAAGATCTCTGGGGTCCGGCGCACATATAACCAGGCCACCCACCGCTGGACCGATGTCATGGACCGGGAGCGGGACTTGCTGGACGCGCTCGGCGTAGAGGTCCCCGGGCTTGGTGAGTAGTAGTAGTAGTACATTTACTACTCTGTTTTATCCTGCTCTGTTATTTGCAAATCTTTGTTCTTTACCAAGAGCAATAATGCTGCCGATTACATTGAGGTAAATTATATTTCAAAATCTTCTATGCATTTCATTTTCAGGTGCACTGCTCTCCTTCTCAGTAGCCTTGCTTGCTACTATGCTTCTTTGTTTTGTATGTTGTGTTCAGAAGCATTTCATTGGCCTGAGAAATTATGTATGAGTGTACTGTAAAGAAAAGAACTGCGTAATGCTAGACAGTAAGGGTCATATTTTCAATTACCGGCGCATCCCTGCAAAGTAGCAGGGATGCGGCAGTAATTGTGTGCCATGCCAGCACCACCCATTGGCCCAAAACGTCACAGAAGCCTTACGCATCTGTGCCGTAAAGGCAGCGCATTGCTGGAGTTGCGTGCCAACGATGGCGCAGCTCCAGCAATGCTCTGGGGTACCCTATCTCCCCAATGCTGCATCAAGCCGTACGTCGGCTTCAAGCGCGCAGGGTTTGAGTCATGCATCATTGTCCTAAAAATGACTGATTGACATCTTGTAGATTTCCCTCAGCCACTTTTAGGATTCGTTCCTGCGCAGGTACGCCCTCCCTTGCGCCGGAACGCCCCCTGATGGCGCAGGGCTTTACAACGTGATGCATCGCCCATATGCCCATATGTGTTTTTTTTTTTAATATATACGCCGCACCAACACCATGGCGAGTCTTTTGTTCTGCCGCTGCGTCAGAAAAGGCACGCAACAATGGAGGAAAATCAGCCGCAACTTCCGCAAGGGACTTATAAATCAGCCCCAACAGACTGAAGTCCAGTCCTTCCTTTAGACAGTCACATGGCTATCAGAAGAAATAGTGGCGGTGGTGGCGGGTGGATTGATAGTTTGAGTATTCACTGATCTGCAAGCAGGATGGACTTTGTCTGTCACGTGTTGCGCACTGCTGCCTGCAGTGCCAGGCCTAGGCAAACCTCTTTAGTAGTCTGTTTATAGAGTTACATAGGAACTTTCTAAGTCAACGTTCCGCAAATCAGGCAATACGACTAACGTAGTATACCACATGAGATAGATCCCGTGGAATAGTTGTCTATCTATTTGCTATTTTTCCAAAATATGTTGTTATTGTTCTTTTGAAATGTTTGATTTGGTTGAAAAATCTCATCCATGTTTTATGGTTTTTCTTTCTTTCATGTTGTACATCAGCTCCCCCCAAGGGCAAGAGGACACAGGAGGAGGGTGCTGAGGATGCAGGCCAGGATCGGGCAGGCGAGGGCTCCTTTGCTGGCCCCAGTAAGTTTACATTTTAATAAACAGTACCTATTTTTTCCTAGCGTTCCTCATTCGATTTTTTCTAAATCGTCTTTGATCTTCTTGTAGACTGGATATAAATTCTTATCCTGCCTCGAATATGACTCCCTGTGGTATTACTAGACTATTCTTATTAGTCTGTCTGTGTAGCTAACTAAGATTGGACATTTGGCAATTCCATTGGACTCCCATTATATTCAGCAATACCTCTATGCACTGTCTCCTTACTGACTAGATAGTGTGGCAGAGTCATTCAGCTCCCGAAGTCACCGATTATAGATCCCCAATGATCTCTAGATTATCGTACGCAGGACAAGAGAGTAGTACGGAGTCACAGCACAGTCAAGAAGTGTCAGAGGCACTCATGCTTGCAAAAATTCCAAAACCTTTAGCTCATCCACTCTAGTCTAGAGGAACAAAAACCACAGAGTCTATTTAAGTGTAAAAGCTTTATTAAAAGTAAACACATTTATTAAAATCTACTTTGTCATAAAACTATTTAACTGTAAACGGAAAAGTGGTTAGTGCTGACGATTAATTGGACACATTTCTTGTGGTCGAGCCGAACTCTCACCTAGTTTGAACTTGATCCTGGTCGTGTTCTTAGGACTCAGGAGTCAAGCTTCTGTCTGTTAGGAGAAAAAGTGGTGCGTGTTAAAAATCAAAAGCAAGCATTCATCAGTTGTGCATAAAAGTGCAGCAAGACAACAGCCTTCCCTGGAAAATGGGACATTTTTACTATGGAGTAGACAGTCACAAATTATTACATTGTATTCTGTTTTTTTAACATTTCTCCTAGACCAAATATTATATAGTAGTGAGTGGTGTATTCTAACTTTCTTAAATGTACTTTGTAGGTGTAACATCTGGTGACGGGGCCAGCGCGGAGGTGGCTGTGTTGGACTTGGAATCGGAGGCCTCTGGGGAGGAGGCGGCGTTAGAAGAGCTGGTGGCCGTTCCTGTGGGGGATCAAACGGTGGTGGCGGAAACAGGTAAGCTATATATTCCTTACTTATTGAGATTGAAGACTGCATAGTGTGCTTTCTGCACGGGTGTATTACAATTACAAATCAACCAGGTAGTAGCCTCCTCGAAATGTACTTCGACTTAGCTGTGAAGTTTTTGGTGAGAAGAATCCCAATAAGTTCTTAGACGAACGTGATGGATGGGATGAACGAAAAGCGAAAGAAGGGTGTAAGTAAGTGGGACGCGAACTTGTATGATGGCTGGCAAAGAAGAACGATATGTGTTTGCTTGGACCCAGAGGTGGCTGGGAAGGAAAGAATATGGTATGGTGCATGGCTGGGTCAATGATGAAGCAAGGATGGGTGGAAGGACAGCAGCCTGGGTGGGTGAAACAGAAACTGTATGTGTGCGTATACTTTGACTGAATGGATGCCTGGAGCATGGTATTCTCTGACTCTTACATAGCACATGTGTATCTAGAGAGAGTAGATGGTCGCCAGGTGAAGTAAGTGTTACCTTGAAGAGCATGTACCACCGCACCCGCACGTCCGTCCCAGTGCAGGGAAGGCAAGGAAAAGAAATTGTAAATGTGTCCAATACTACCATGAATAGTAGCAGTACTTTGTATTGCGTTTGCATTCACAGCATATATCTGGTTATTACGGTGGACACTCCGTACCTCTCTTAATAACTTTAGTTTACTTGTAGTACGTCATTCATGTGTGGGTGTATCACTGTTCACTCAATATTAAGCAAAGCACCTAAAGTCATCTCATCTGTCATTAAATACGTCCCATGTGAAGTGATAGATAATCAAATTAGTTAGCTTCTTCAGTTTCCTTTTCTAGTACTCATTTTCACTGTAGGGTGAAAGGTAAATTAATTAAGCAGTAGCCCTTGTAACAGAGTATTCTCAGTGCCACCCGTAATAGAAAAGTAATAGCTTCACCACCTGCATGTACTGGACCGGTACAGTAACGCAAGTCTGTCTCCATCATCATGGTGTGCAACTTTTTTTCTCGGGTGCAACTTCACTGTGCTGTGTCCATGTCATTCTGCCGGCTTGCATAAGATAACGTACCCATTTCCCTAAACAAGAGAGAAGAAGAAGAATAAGACTGGTGTACTGTCATAGTCGACTGTAATGGAAGTCCATAGTGGTCGTAGGATTAGTTCATTAAACTACCACTACTGTTAGAGCAAGGATGCAGAAGTGGGAGGTTACATAGATACTGTCCTCAATAGTTATGTACTGTGCTTTCAATTTGCTACTTGTACTCTGTGACCCAACTTTCGGCTCAATCACTTTGTGTTATTAATAAGGAGCATTGGTTACAGACTATGTCTTTCTTTCTTCATATAGTTGCTCCTTCCAAATCAACAACAAGGAGGGAGCAGGCTAGATTGGCCCGGCAACGGAGGCTGGAGGCCACAGTCGCCGAGTATCGGCGGCTGGTGGCCCTGGAGGAGGAGGAGGACACGCAGTCGAGCGGGGCAACATCTTCGACTGTGACCACTGCATCCTCCTCCGTGACTAAGCCAGCGGGACCGAGCCGGGCTAAGAAAGCCGACCGCCACCGCCAAGCAACCGAAATACCAGCTGCCCCCCACAGGAGCTGCAAGGAACGCCAACGCCGCCTACGAGTCCGCATGTCCAACCTGGAGCAGGAGGTCCTGAGGTATAAGACCTTGGTTAAGGGCCTCCGCTCCGAGCTTGCCACCCTCCGCAAGGAGTATGATGCCCATGCCGCATCATGCACCAGCACCAGCACCCTCCAGTAGTGGAGTGTCCCTTGCCCTTTTTTTATAGACTTTTGGGGGGTGGGATTTGGGAGTTGGGATCGTTTTGGGACGTTTCAGAGACAATCGTTGGGGTTAGGGTGGGTGAGGGAGATTATTTTGTTAGGGATAAATAAATATATTTTTCAACTTTATCTGACCATACCTGTTTTTTACTGCTTTTCAGTCTGGTGGGTGGGGGGCGGGGGTGTAACAGTAACTTTGTTTTCCTGAACAGTCGTAGGACTTTAGTAGTACAACCGTCAATCTCTTGTCTACTCCGAAATAATACTCCATTATACTACCTCCCACCAAACGCTTATCTTACCTGTAATTTGTGTTAGAAATTAGGGCTAGGCCCAGGGCTGGCTCCAGGTGAAATGGGGATTAACGTTGTCATTCCTGGGCGGGTGACATTTCCTCATTGCGGTGGTACTAGTGGTGTGACACAGTGGCAGTTGCATGCCTATGGAAAAAAAGAAAACGAAACCTTGTTTGTACTCCTTACTGTAGCATTACAACGGTTACTGTACGATCGAGAAAATAGCAGGTGACAGTACACTAGAACAGTGCCATAATGTAGCCTAACAAATGGTAAAGTATTGCAAGTATAACTAGTACTTGCGTTGAATTTATTTGACATTGGCTACTACTACTAGAAGATATAGTACTGAAGCTGAGTAAGTCTAGAAGATATCCTCGTATTCCTTCACCAGCCTGTTGCTGCTATCACCTTATCCTCCCCAGCAAGTGTGTGGAATTATTGATGTCATTTTAGTCAGACATCAAGCAAAACAACACAGCCCGGGGGAAGAGGGTTAGGGTTTGTAAAATGGATGGGAATGGGGGTTTCTTTTTGGGTAGGTTTTGTTGAGAGAAGAAAAAAAAAGCAGAGCATGGACAAACAATAATTGAAGATACAGAGTTTACAGACAATCTTTGGTTACAAACTAAAGGTAAGCACATGCAGTCACACTCATAGAATAAAAGACAACAATGGATACTGTATCTGTATTGCGTATGTTGTTGGAGTTGTCCTGTTGAAATTGGTAAGTAAGTTGCATGCAGCAAACAATTCCTCTTATTGGCGGCACTCCTCCATTCCAGCTGACGCTTCGTCCATCAATGTGGTGGTGACCACTGACAGAAGAGACACCCTGTCCACTGCCTGCCTGGCGGATGTTGACTGAAACCCGGCCTGTAATTATTGAACGGAAAACAGGAAGTGCTATTACAATACCACTGATAAATAAATAAAAGGTATGTACGCTGTGTGGTTCAAAAAGTGACACTTTGATTTCCCTAATAGACAGTACAATATTTTTGAAATTGCGTGCTCTGTCTGAGTCACCTTTTTAAGGATCAATAAGTATGGCCAAAATATTATAGCGGATCTTTCCCCTCAAGGTGGGTGTACTACTGTGTTTTAGAACAAAATTTGACCTTCCCAGCAATGCTCCCACCAAGACCCTTACTAAAGCCAGTCGCAAAAATGTAGAAGAACCCAATCATATCTCCAAAAACGATGCCTAGCAGAAAAATGGTTACAAAACGTACTTTGAAAGTAACAGTAGACCCAAATACAGACCGTGGATTGTATTCAAACCACTTGCCTGCAAGCAAAAGTATCCATAGCCAGCATCGCTCCAACAGTGCTCTACAACAACAGAACCGCGTTGCAATAGAACCCCCCTAAACACATGCAATCCTGCTGCTAGGGCTAACCCTAACGAACCCTAACTTACAAAAAGTGCCAAAACTGGTGTTTCCTTATGGATTTTGTCCAACAAACTTCTAGCCGGTATTAGACCTTCCCAGGAATGCCCCAGCCAAGACCCGCCAACCCACCCGCAAAAAAACACGCGGCAACACCCCCAAACAGCGAAAAAGCTAAATCTCATACTTACAATATCTCTCGGCCTTCGGTCCAAAGTAACGCGCTGTGCAGCTAGGTCATCATCAATCATCATAACTCCTGTTTTCCACCACGGATTTCCTGAAAAGCAAATGCAATCAAGATTAGACTGTCGCAGCAGTGCTTCGACAGAGACCCCGGCCGCAACCCACCCACGAACAGCAGGAAGCCCCCCAAAACGCTACATTGAGCAAGATGTCTGAAGAAATGGCAAAAAAAAGGCTTTTCCTTAAGGATTTTGTCCAAAACACTTCTATCCGGCATTAGACCTTCCCAGGAATGCCCCAGCCAAGACCCGCCAACCCACCCGCAAAAAAACACGCGGCAACACCCCCAAACAGCGAAAAAGCTAAATCTCATACTTACAATATCTCTCGGCCTTCGGTCCAAAGTAACGCGCTGTGCAGCTAGGTCATCATCAATCATCATAACTCCTGTTTTCCACCACGGATTTCCTGAAAAGCAAATGCAATCAAGATTAGACTGTCGCAGCAGTGCTTCGACAGAGACCCCGGCCGCAACCCACCCACGAACAGCAGGAAGCCCCCCAAAACGCTACATTGAGCAAGATGTCTGAAGAAATGGCAAAAAAAAGGCTGTTCCTTATGGATTTTGTCCAAAACACTTGTATCCGGTATTAGACCTTCCCAGGAATGCCCCAGGCAAGACCCGCCAACCCACCCGCAAAAAAAACCCCGACACAACACCCCCAAACAGCGGAAAAGCTAAATCTCATACTTACAATGTCTCTCGGCCTTCGGTCCAAACGCGGCGCTGTGCAGCTAGGTCGTCATCATCATCAATCATCATAACTCCTGTTTTCCACCACGGATTTCCTGAAAAGCAAATGCAATCAAGATTAGACTGTCGCAGCAGTGCTTCGACAGACACCAAAAATTACACACAAACCCCCGGAACCCCGCCAAAGGGCACCTCAAAGGCAAGCAAGTCAGCAAAAACGGCAAGAAATTTCCACCTCATATTTGGTCCAAAACACTTTTGTCCATTATTAGAGCTTCACAGCAATGGGCCCAAAACCGTCAACTCACCCGCAAAGAAGTACAACACCCCCACAAGTGCTGAGTCTTTCTTCATTGTGCGTAATCCAGCACTCTGCTTGGAGGGAAATCGCAGTCTGGAGGAGGAGGATAGAGGAGCATGTTCTTCAGAACTTGTGAACCTGAGGAATGTAGACTGCGGCACCTTCAAATCAATAAGCAAACAAGTGAAGACAGTTCTGATGATGGTCTTGTTTTTGGGATTAGGTGATTAAAGTTTGAATTAAATTAACTGTGCAAAACAAAGAAAGAGAGACACAAAGCACACAGGAATAAAAGTGAATAAGGACGAAAAAGAAAGTTCTTGATTGATTGTCTCATTTTCAGGGCTCGGTGTCAGGGAATAAGAACAAGATTTCGTCATCATACTCTGCGAATTCAGGCTGGATGAGGTCAGTGGCACCGAACAGAGAAAAAATCCCCTCATCTACGTTGCTGTCCTCCTCGTCTTCATGCGGCGTGCTTTCTCGTACTTTGTAATCTGGTGGTATGAGGTGCTGATTCATCTTGATCATTGTCAGCCGCTCCACATTTTTGGGCGAGAGGCGGCTCCGTTTGGGAGTTACAATGCCACCAGCAGCACTGAAAACACGTTCAGAAGACACACTTGCGAGTGGGCAAGACAAATAGTTTATAGCCAGGTTGTAGAGCTGTGGCCACAATTGTTTTTTGCCATGCCAATACTGCAATGGCTCCTCATTAAGAAAGACCACTGTTGAGTCATTCAGATAGTCCTGCACCATCGACTCAAGGTCATCAACTGTTCCTCCACTTTGCTTACTTTTTGCTGTGCTGGCTGTGACATTTTTTCGAGAACCATACCCCATCAAACTTAGCCAATCCTCCTCCCCAGCCACTGTTAGTGTTGTCATTGTGTGTGGTGCAGATGATCCAGTTGCCGGTGTCTTTAACGGCTGAGAGGTCACTTGTGCCCCAGCCACAGGTGCAGAAGTGGATTCTTGTGACTGCGGATGGCCTGCTGATGCTGATGCTGATGTACTGGCTTCTCCTTCAATAACCTGCCGTTCTTTTTCAAACCTCTTGGCTGACCAGGCTAACCAATGTTTGTACTTTTGAACATCTGCATCAGCGAAAGGAAAGAATGCGTTGTCTGCCAGCGCCTTTTTGTAGCGTGGATCCAGAATAGTAGCACAAATGTAATGCTGATCTGAGTTGATGTTTTTAAGACGTTCATCACCACGTAGGCGATGTAATAATTTCTCAGACAAAATGAAATGGGTTTTTTTTTTTTCATCTTTTTGAAACTCAGAAGAAACCGCCATCAGTTGGTGCTCCAGTATGCACAACAATGGGATAGCTTTTCCCAAATTACAGTCCTCCTGGCTGACTGCACGCGTGAAGAACTCAAAAGGACGAAGCATGTCTGTCAGGCTTTTAACTATGGCCCATTGCACCTTACTCATCCGCAGGTCCTCCTTCTGAGATGTAGCCTCTGTCAAGAAATAGTAATCGAGTACCGTATACTGCTCATACAGACGCTCAAGCATGTAGAAGGTTGAGTTCCAACGTGTTGCCACCTCCTGGATGAGTGCTTTCACTGGCATTCCACGTTCAAGTAGCAGTCTCCGCAGATGCTTCCGGGCCTTAAAAGAATGGCTGAAATGGTTGCACATTTTGCGGCAGGTGGCCATTACCTCGAACGCTGGACTCTCTTTATCACTCAAGAATTTTTGAACTACCAGGTTGATACAGTGCGCCAAACACGGCACTCTAACATGGTCACCCTTCGACATGGCCTTAACTACATTGGCGCCATTATCCGTGGAAACATAACCAATCTTGCGTTTTAGGGGGGATAGCATTGTCAAGACCTTTTTGTTAAACTCTTCCAAAAGGTTTTCTGCTGTGTGACTTTTCTCCAAGCCAAACATGGCTAGTGTTGCATGTTTCCGAGCAGCTTTGAAAACTTGGTCCGGGTCAACACCTGCGTTTAGCTTTGCTATAACACCTGAAAAAGAGACCCAGTGTGCAGTGATGCACATGTAATCATCGCCTGGGCCACTGGTCCACATGTCTGTTGTCAGATGTATTGTGTGAACAGCACTCTTCTGCAAAGCTGCCCCAATCGCCTGCAGCACATCTTCATGTAGTGCTGGAACCGCAACTCGGGCAAAATAGAACCGGCTCGGAACCTTCCATTTAGGGCAGAGCGTTGCAACTAATTCAAGAAAACCTACCGCTTCTACAAAAGAAAAAGGTAGAAGGTCCACAGCTAGCATTTTAGCCAGCTTAGTGTTATACAGACGCGTCAGTGGGTGGTTGCGTTCATATGGCACGTCTGAAGTAAGCATTGTTCTAATGTTGGCCTGGACCAAGCATTTACGGGCTGATAATGACTTCGTTGACCCAATTTTGCTCGCTGGTGAACTTTTGTGCGTTGGTGTCTCACTCGCTCCAACACTCTTAGTGTGCCTCACATTGGGTGTGCTGCTGACAGGGGTACTGGGTGTAAGGGAAGTGTTTGACACGTCTTCTTCCTGCTCGTCAACATCAGATGAAACATCAACGTTTCCTTGATTTTGGCCTTTCTTGATCGCAGCTAGGTGCGCAAACCATTGGACAGCGTGCTTTCTCTCAAGATGACCACTCTGGCCGCCGGTACCATAGTTGGTACCTGACTTACCACGACTAACTGCAAGCTTACAAAGGGTACAAATGGCAAACTTTGGATTTTTGGGACAAACAGTAAAGAAGTCCCAAACTGGGGACTTGAAGTGTCTGTGGGACCTGGAGGAGGCGGCGATACTGGTGGTGGTGGTCATGAAGCTAATGCCAGATGAAGTGGAGGATCTGGATTGCCCAACTTTTGTACGTTTTCCACTTTCACCGCCACTAATTAAGGTCGAGGTTGACGCAGGTCTCTTCTTGCCAGAAAGAAATATGGAAGCGGGACGAGTTGGTGTACTACTTAACTCCAATGATTGTGGTGTTTCCACTGCCTCCTCATCGACATCATCATCATCATCATCATCACGCGCAGCAGCTCTTCGGGCTAGGGTCAAAATGTCTGTTTGCTGCATGCCCGCTGGGGCTGCAGTGACCTTTATGATGACTGGGTCGTCGTTGGCAGAGTCTTCATCAGCAGCAGTATCCGCCACTTCTTGTTGAGCCTCATCACACTCCATAAGTCTGAGACTTTGGACGAGCTTCCTTTTACGCTTAAGTACCTTTGTTGGATCATGGTGTGCCTCACTCTCAGACGGCTGTGGTGCTGGTTCCCAAGTTTGATCCGTATCATCAGAAGGAGGTGTGCTTGAAGAGGATGTAGACACCACCCTTGATCTCTTCCTTGCTAGGGTTGTGGAAGACAATGAAGGATCAGCAGGAGGAGTGGCTTCCTCAAATGATACCTCGCCTTGATTGTCGATTTCCTGATGTGCCCCTACTTCGGGAGGAACAACTATTGTGGGCACTTGTGACCCTCCATGCACCTCTGCTTGCGCATCTCCTTGCGCTGCCTCTCCTTCCACATGTACTTGGGCTTGTACTTGCACATGTGATTGTTGTTGCGGCTGTGGTTGTTCAACACTCGTCAGATGAGCTACAACAACCTGTGTTGATTGAGGGACATTGCTGCTGCTTTCTTGCGATGAGCCAACATCACTGGTCGATGGTGATTGAACAACTATACTGGCTGCCTCTGCAGCACTCAAGGGCTTGGACTTAAGTTGGCGTGGTGGTGGTGGTGGCACTGAGCCCAATGGAGCGGGGGTGCTGCTGCCAGCTTGGTCCCCAGCAGATCCCGCTGCTGCTGCTGCAGGCATACTTTTTTTTTTACTCCCAAAAAAAGGGGCGGGCGGCACACCAGTCTCCTTGGTAACTTGCTTCTTCTGCTCCTTACTGGCACCTTTCTTGCTAGAGGAGCTACGGGTTACTTTTTTTGGGGCCATCCTCTTCAGAGCAGGTCAGCAGGCAGCAGTTGCACGAGTTGCAGAGGGTTCTGTGTCCAGACGTGACGTCGCGTGACGTTATGCTGCACACACCGCTGCAGGACTTCTTCCTGGCACTGGTGGTTCTCTTGAGTCTTCTTGTGCACCTAAAAGCAATGGAAGACAGAGGAACATCAGTTCAGTTATACACCCCAAAAATTCGACAAAACACAGAAAAATGAGCACAATCCCATGCCATCCTTGATGTTTACATTGAAGACACCCCACAGAAAGACTACGGACATGCAAGTATGCAACACTCACTACCCCTGGGCATAATGGATGAAAAGTAGGCAAAATAAGTGCAGGCCTCAGACACTGCCTCTCCTCAAAATGGCCCCTTACACCCCAGGCACATGTTGCCTGTACCAGCCAGCACTCAAGATGGCCACCACCACCACCACCCACATGGCCAATCCACATCAACAGTACACCCCCAAAAAACAGAAAAACAGCCAGAAATCACCACAATCCAACGCCATCCATGATGTTTACATTAAAGAGAGTGAGACCACACCACAGGCACACTCAGTCCATGCACCACCCACCACCCCTGGGCAAAGGGCCCCACCAGCAGCCCCCCAAAAACGACAAAAAACAATAAAATAAGCCCAATCCCAGCCCATCCATGGCCTCAATAATGTTTAAATTCAAGAAGACACCCCACAGAAAGACTAGGCCCATGCAACACTCACCACCCCTGGGCAAAGGGCCCCACCAGCAGGCCCAAAAAAATGACAAAAAACAATAAAATCAGCACAATCCCAGCCCATCCATGGCCTCAATGGTGTTTAAATTCAAGAAGACACCCCTCAGAAACACTAGGCCCATGCAACACTCACTACCCCTGGGCATAATGGATGAAAAGTAGGCAAAATAAGTGCAGGCCTCAGACACTGCCTCTCCTCAAAATGGCCCCTTACACCCCAGGCACATGTTGCCTGTACCAGCCAGCACTCAAGATGGCCACCACCACCACCACCCACATGGCCAGTCCACATCAACAGTACACCCCCAAAAAACAGAAAAACAGCCAGAAATCACCACAATCCAACGCCATCCATGATGTTTACATTAAAGAGAGTGAGACCACACCACAGGCACACTCAGTCCATGCACCACCCACCACCCCTGGGCAAAAGGCCACACCAGCAGCCCCCCAAAAACGACAAAAAACAATAAAATAAGCCCAATCCCAGCCCATCCATGGCCTCAATTATGTTTAAATTCAAGAAGACACCCCACAGAAAGACTAGGCCCATGCAACACTCACCACCCCTGGGCAAAGGGCCCCACCAGCAGGCCCAAAAAAACGACAAAAAACAATAAAATCAGCACAATCCCAGCCCATCCATGGCCTCAATGGTGTTTAAATTCAAGAAGACACCCCTCAGAAACACTAGGCCCATGCAACACTCACTACCCCTGGGCATAATGGATGAAAAGTAGGCAAAATAAGTGCAGGCCTCAGACACTGCCTCTCCTCAAAATGGCCCCTTACACCCCAGGCACATGTTGCCTGTACCAGCCAGCACTCAAGATGGCCACCACCACCACCCACATGACCAGTCCACATCAACAGTACACCCCCAAAAAACAGAAAAACAGCCAGAAATCACCACAATCCAATGCCATCCATGATGTTTACATTAAAGAGAGTGAGACCACACCACAGGCACACTCAGTCCATGCACCACCACCCCTGGGCAAAAGGCCACACCAGCAGCCCCCCAAAAAAGACAAAAAACAATAAAATAAGCACAATCCCAGCCCATCCATGGCCTCAATTATGTTTACATTTAAGAAGACACCCCACAGAAAGACTAGGCCCATGCAACACTCACCACCCCTGGGCAAAGGGCCCCACCAGCAGTCCCAAAAAAAAGACAAAAATCAGCACAATCCCAGCCCATCCATGGCCTAAATGGTGTTTAAATTCAACAAAACAGTTGTATCATGCACCCCTAACCAACCCTGGTCCTACTGGATACTGTGGCTACCCACAATATAATTTATTTAATGTTCTGAAAAAGTTCCAAAATTTTACTTGCAGCAACTGTAATGCCCCAAACAAACTTACTTGTGAAAGTTGATTTCTAATCCAAAAGTGATCCAAAGACAGTCAAAAAGGCCTCAAATCCAAATATCCAGCAGCACCCACAAAAAGTAATCCTTCCAGCTCCAGATCCAAATGAAAGTGACCAGGAGATGGACAAAGCACTGGGAGGAGCCTGCTGGACAGGAACAGGAAGTTGGAGACTGTGGGGCACTTCCTTCCTCCCCCCCCCCAAAATGGACTCCTTGCAAAAAAAAAAGGCCATGCAAATGTCAACCTGAGGAGTGATTCTGATAAAAATCATAATTTTCTGAAGGTTTATCCTGTTTGCTGGTGATTTTCTTGTGCGAAATTGCAAAATCTCTATTTCGCAAGTGCGAGATTGTTCCTTTCCGCCGCAACTACGTGTTCGCAATTGCGAACTCTCGCGAGGTGTGCTGTGCAAGGTGGCAAGCCGCGAGTACGTATTCGCGGGCGACAAACTCCCGCGGGAACACGCAGCAAGATCTAAAATGGCGCGTCACTCGCAAAGAAAAACAACTCGGCAAACGCTAATATGACGGAAAGTGAACGCCGTGCACCACGCCGCGCGCCGCAACCAAGCAAAAAATCCGCCGCGAGCGGATTCACGGATTTTCGACAAATTCGCGAGCGTTCGCGGATTGCGGATTTGCCGAAAATCCGAAAAATCCGCGAGCGGAGCGGATTTTACGCCCATGATTATTCATCTATTAATCCAGCGAAGCATCTTCTTCTTTGTGATGCCAGTATCAACATGTCTGATACTCAAAATGAAAAGCTATCCAGAGCAGAAAAAGACTTCTTTTGGATCACCTGACTCAAGATTTGTTCTTTAATCTGGACATCCCCGAAGTACACCAGGATTGTTCTTAGCTATTTTCCATTTGTAGGTCGGATTGCAGGTACCCTATGTGCTCTATTAATGGTCAAATCTCTGACTTTTTGCGCTTTTTAATGGAGAACCACTTTGCGCACCAGCTCTGCTAATAATTGCATGGGTGACTGGCCTGCTTCTCGATCTTCCGATATACCCACAAACCTTAGATTGGTAAGTCAAGCTCGATTTTCTACATCATTCAACTTCAACTGGAGGTCTTCCAGCTCAGCTTTTAATTGAGTCAGGTTGCGTTCTTGATTATTGCTATTGTCTTCTAGGAAAGATACCTTCTGCCCTACCTAAGTCAAGCAGGTCGATAGCTGATGAAGATTGTCCTTAATCTGACCCAGTTGTTCATTGGTTTTGCAATGTGCAGATTCTTGTGTAAGCTTAATTTCGCGAAGTTCGTTTAATATCTGATTTAATGTTATCTCGATTGTGGAGGGTGGTGCTAGTACTGCTCTTGTAAGAGTCAGAGCTCCTGTTTCTGTCTGCACGTTGACTAGTGGGGAGTCTATTTCCACCGCTGCGATAGTGACCGAATCCGCATGAGGATTCAATTGGGTGTTAGCTGCCTCAGGCAAATTCTCTTTTTGAGCTCCCTTCAGTTTCCCGAGGTAAATAAAGGATGTGCCTGCTTCTCATTTTCTTTGAGCATCCCCTTCGAATGTGTGATCGGCTGCTTTGTGAGATCTCTTTCTACCGAGGGGGGATGCTGAGATTGTCTGAGCTTTTTGCTGGCTCCATCCTGCCTTCAATCCCTCAGGAAAGATTTTGTCCAACTCTGTCTGGCGATGGGGATGGAGTTGAATAATTTGGTGTCCTGGATTCGTTTTCATCATTTGTTTTTTTGTCTCTGGTTTCTTCCTTGTTGCACACTTTTTCACTGATGGATCTCTTGCGATGCGCTTCATTGGGGCATTAGTTGTTATGGTGGTGTGTGGTTTCAAGTGGCTTGATATATGTGGTGGGGGGACGCCGGAGTTGTCACGAGTCTGCCGCAAGCCACACCTGCAGTACACGGATTGCTTCTGCAACCGGCTTGCTCTTCGTCCTCTTGAGGGGGGCCTAGAGTTCCCTCTCATGCTGCTTCAACCCCTCCTTGTTGAAAGTCAAATTATGCAAGCCAAATGAAATCCCCTATCCAGGCACACTCTTGCAACTGTGTGACCTAGGTGGTTTGCTACTTCAGCCGTGCCTTATCAAGGTTTTAGGAGGTAGGAGTTCCGATCCTTTTCTTCTCAAAAGCAATTTAGTAAGCTGCAACAGAGCACCTCCTTCCTGTCTCTCTGTCCCTTTACCTGCTCCTGCTGGTCTTTGTCTACTGTGCCCCTATTGTCCTTGGAAAATGCCTGACCCCATGGAGATTCACTAGCTATTACCAGAACCTTGCAACAAGAAAAGAGCGCAGGAAAAACAGCGAAAAGGTCATAGATTCACCCTGCTGCCCCCCTGTGTCTGATTTGGTGTTGCTACTTCCAGGTGGGTCTTGATTGGAACTCCCATCTACTGTCCCTTGTGATCCAGCCTGTTTCTAGCTCTGTCTCTGCTGACACCAGATAATTTTTTCGCTCCACTTTGGGCCAATGAGTGTTAATGTGGATCAAATCCTGCAGGGTACAGATCTCCATACACCTGTATTCGCTAAACACTCAGGTAAAGTCCATATCGAGCCCATTACACCACTTGACTGCGCCAAGGCCAATTCTGGTTCCCCTGAGTCTTGTTCAATCTTGCAGTCTCACAGCATGAAACCTTCTGTCACTTTACGTTTGCCAGCATACCACTGCACATCGCTGCTCAGCTCTGCCTGAATCCGCCGTTCACCTGGAGTTACAGGCTATTGCTACGGCTTCCGGGCTGTGAGTTGCTGACTGAGGGTTGAGAGATGCGGCATACCATAGCACCAAACCAGTCTCGGGTAACTTGAATCCTGTAGCGATCTCCGCGGCGTCCGGTGCTCACTTGCACCTCAACAGGCCAGCCGTCTTGCTCCTTCCCTGGAAGTGAGCTCAACCACCAAGCATGACTGGAGCTCTACGTGGTCTCACATGCTGTCACAACTTGTGATACAATTGAGGCAGTAACACCCAAGGGAATTTACAGTAGGGGCTGCTTCAATAGGTGTTAGAACAATTGGATGTGCTAGAAGCGCTGCGAGGCCTCCGGGTGGTTATGCGCTATATAAGTGGAATTTTTCATTTCATTTCAGAAGTAGTCTCTCAATCTGAATCATACTTGGATCCACAGGGGCTGAGCCACTGTAACACAAGTGGGTGTAACACTATCTGTACTTGTGGGAGCCCGATATGGAGGTGGACGTGAGGTGGACAAGGCATTTAAAATATCATCCACTGAATCGCTATCAGTCTCTATTTTTCTTGCAGCTTTATCATCATAATTTCCCTGCTTTTCGTTCTTTTTTGTATTTTCTGTTGCTGGGTATAGTCTGGCTCCCTCAACTACTGATTTTATCCATCTTTGCTGTCCTTCATCCCGTTGAGCATCTGCATAATTTTGCACTGCTCTCTTTGCTCTATTCTAGTACCTTTCTTTCTCTTAGGCATGCGCTGCTCACTCCCAAGCTTTATTGCTTCCTAATGTGTAGGTCAAGGAGGTGGCTTCATTTCATATACTTTCTCCCCTACATTTTCAATTATCCTTAAATCAAAAGTTCCATATTGTGGAAATATGAATGTGCCTTAATTTTCAGTGTTCTTGTACCTTTGGCAAAGCCACTAACAAATATGAAGTCCTACATTTGTCACCATATTGACCTGGCGTACCTTCTGGTGGAGCCTCTTCACCCTTCCAAACTGGTACTCGTACATCACCTCTCATAAAATCTCCAAGATAGTGTGAGAAATTGGGTTACTGGTTGACTGAGGTGTGAGCCCTGGTCAAGCAGCAACCACACTACTAGTCAAGGTAAGGTAAAAGCAAACCTCAAATTAACCTGTGCGCAACCTCCTGGTAGTTCGGCACAGAACAGTCAAGCTTAATTTGGAGGCAATGTGCAAATTATTTGGGCAAGAGTTCTAACAGTAAAACAGAGAACCACCACACAAAAGCACCCCACATCAAGTTAGAAAACATAGATCTTAACCCCTTAGCTGCGGCGGCTCTTCCGCCGCAGTGCTAAGGGGGAGGGGGGCCGCGCGGTGCTCACGTACTAGTGACGGAACCGCTCCGTCATGGCCCTCGGGTGAGCTGTGCTTATGACGGAAGGGTTCCGTCACGGCCCCGCCCGCCTAATAGAACGTTAGCGCAGGCGCGGAATTCGCACCTCGCAGGCGCGGCGAGCGGGCCGTGACGGAACCGTTCCGTCACCAGCACAGCCCACCCGAGGCGAGCACGCAAGGGGTTAATTTAGTAACTGAAACAAGACCAAAACAACAAAAATCCAATCAGTAGAATCAGAGTTATGAATGTTTTTGTAATAGTAATATTCCCTGAGTATCTGGGGGTTTCTTCGGACTTCAATTAGGGTCCCAGTCCATAATAATTCCACCACTTTTTTCAGATTTTACTGTATTTGTGAGGGCACCTGCTTGCCTTGTAGATCTTTTTTCAAACTTGCCGCAACAGTCCATGCCTCATGTCCAGGCCTCCATCGGGGGAGAGGTCCAGTGTCGGGATATATCCCTCTTGGCAATTACCAGACCCGCCAATGTTATATTCCCCCTGGGTCCACCCATTTCATCTAGGAGACCAACTAGTACAAGTTGTAGACGTGCCTCGATTTGCATGCCTACTATGGCAGAAAATATGTCAATAATGGCAGTTCAGTAGGCCTGGATCACCAGGCAATCCAGACAACATGAAAGAAATCCCCCATAGGGTCTTTATACCTGTGGCAGGCTGGGGAGTTATTAATGCCCTCCTTCCACATTTGAAAAGGTGACATATATGCTTGGTGGAAATACTTAAATTGTAAGAAGCAGAGTCTAGTGGACATTGCCAGCATTCAATGGGCCATACAGGCATCTCCCCAATCTGTTTCATCCAATTCCCCCCTTCAAAGAGTTCAGCGATGTGGGGGAGTGCACCATTTGGGACTTGTAGATCTGAAATTCCCCTCCTTACCCAAGGGGCCCATAAGAATCCTGTTTTCCTAGGGGTTAGATTCAGGAATGTGCTTTAGTGTGTCTTGATAAGTGTGTAGGGCGTGTCAGAGTTGCAAATAACAGTAGAATTGGGAAGCCACCATTCGGAATTCCATCTGAAGCTCCTGAAATGATTTAATGTGGCCTCCGCCCCAGACATCTCCTATTCTTGAAATGCCTATAGAGTCCCATCCCTGGAACCCCTCCAGGAAGGACACTTGAGGCAACCAACTGCCCTCGCTCAGCGGGGTGTCTCTTGTCAGTATGTGATCCCACTTTATCCATTGGAGGGTGAACCTCCATGCTCCAAAAGTCACCTGGGTCACTTCCGGGAGTCCAGAAGGGATAGGGGACACATAGAGGATGTTTGTGACATTGTCTAGCCCCAATATGGCCAACTCACTTCTGCCGGCAGGATCGGCCTACCCTGTGCAGCCAGTCATTGATGGGGTGACGTTGTGTTGTCCAGTAGTATAGACGTATGTATGCCACGGCGAGTCCGTTATTGCACATCGCCCGGGTGCATTATCCAAAGGGTACTTTAGGGTTCTGCTAGCCCATATAAATTTGAAGCCTAGTTTTGTAGAACATAAAGTAATATCAGAAGGATCATCATCTTGAACAGTGCAATTCTACCAATGGTGTTAAGGGGAAGGTTGTTCCAGGGCGCAAGGTCCTCCTGGCCCCTCCACATCACTGGGCCAAGCTTGAGACTCTACGTCAGGCCTGGTTGGCAGGAGATGTGCACTCCAAGGTATGGGAAGCTAACCCAACGTATCACAATTTAAGACTGCCAGGCTTCATCCTGGTGATCACCCTTTAGAGGTACCAGCAGAGATTTTTCCCCAAGTGACCTGTACCCCTGACGCCTCCCAGAAGATTCCCAGGCTATGAAGAATTCTGGGCCCTGTCGCAGCTGGTCGAAACATGAATAGCATGACGTCGACCACATACAGTGAAATGTGGTCTTCCAATACCAAGCTCCAGTCAAAAGCCCACACCTGTGTGTCGCACAGGATCCACGCCACCAGAGCTCAATGGATTGTGCAATCAACAGTGGGGAGAGGGGCACCCTTTTCTGGTGCCCCTCCCCATGGGAAATGCACTTGATAACACTCCATAACACTAAAGGACCCTAACAAAGACACAGAACTGGTGTCCTAAACCCATTTTAGTAAGCACTTCCTCAAGGCTATGTGCACCCTTCAGATGCAATGTTTGGTGCCACAACAAAGGATAAAACCACATTGATCAAGTTCAAGTTCAAGTTCAGGAATTTGTATAGCGCACTACTCACCCAGAGGGTCTCAAGGCGCTTGGGGGAGGGGTGCATTATTTATCGAAAAGCCAGGTTTTAAGTTCCTTTCTGAAAGAAATGTGGTTCTGTGTGAGGCGGAGGTGAGAAGGGAGAGAATTCCAGGACTTGGCCGCCAGGTAGGAGAAGGATCTTCCTCCCATGGTGGATCTGTGGATGCGCGGAACTGCGGCGAGGGCTTGATTGGAGGATCTTAGTTGGCGGGTGGGTGTGTAGAAGGACAGTCGTGTGTTGAGGCATTCTGGTCCTAGTTTGTTGAGGGCCTTGTGTGCGTGGGTGAGGAGACGGAACGTTATTCTCTTGTTAACGGGAAGCCAGTGGAGGTCTTTCAGGTGACCGGTAATGTGAGCTTGGCGAGGTATGTCCAATATGAGTCTGGCTGATGCGTTTTGGATGCGTTGGAGTTTTTTCTGTAATTTGGCTGTGGTTCCGGCGTAGAGGGTGTTTCCATAGTCCAGTCGGCTGGTGATCAGTGCGTGGGTGACAGTCTTTCTTGTTTCGGTGGGGATCCAACGGAAGATTTTTTTGAGCATACGAAGTACGTTGAAGCAAGAGGATGAGACGGCGTTAACTTGTCTGGTCATCGAGAGGGAGGAGTCTAGGATGAAGCCTAGGTTACGTGTGTGGTCTGTGGGTATGGGTGCTGTGCCCAGGGCCGATGGCCACCATGAGTCGTCCCAGGCAGAGGGGGATGATCCTAGGATGAGGACTTCCGTTTTGTCTGAGTTAAGTTTCAGGATGGAGCAGAGACTGGAAGACATTCAGTAGCTGGTGGAGTTATGAATATTTAAAGAATAAACTGCAATATGACGCCTAAAAGCACAAAGCATCAACCCCAGCTATCTGGTTGCACTGGACAGGGTCAAAGTCAAAAGTTCAGGTTGCCCTTGAAGGAGCACGGGTCATATACAGCCCCACATTAGTCCTGCTGAGGCTTTACCATTTCAAGTTTTGTGCCAAGAGTCCGGTTTGCGTTGGTAAGTGTTGCGAAGATGCCATCAGCGGTGGTGGTCGGCATGGGACAAAGAGCAGACCGTGCATCACAGATGGGCGGGCTTGAGCTTTGAGTTGGCAGTCCCCCGCTGGCTTTCAATGTTGCTGTATGAAGGGACTCAGAGGCTCATGCTGATTTTCGGTGCGAACGGCGCAGTTCCGATACGAACGGGCTCGCTCGTGGTCACAAAGTGCCCAAAAGCTTGATTTTAAGAGCTCGATAGCAACACCAAGGGTCCTGGACCTGAGAGGCACCACTTGGGGATCAGGAACTCAATGAAGAGACAGTTCTAGGAGCTGTTGGGGAGCCTTTTATGTCCCTTAGGCTCAGATCTGGAGGCCAGCCGACTAGCTCTTTGATTCACTCTGAGGTCCTGGGTTCAAGATGAGTTGCAGGTCCAGTTCTTTTTCCCTAGGCAAGAGGGCAGCAGAGACGCAATTCCTTTAGAGCAGCTTTCCAGCAGAGTAGTAGTCCTTGTAGCAGCACAGCAGTCCTTCTTCGTGGCAGAGTAACCAGAAGTCCAGAAGTGTGCTGAAGAGTTAGTGTCTGAAGTCCTTCTTTTATATACAGTTGTGCCTTTGAAGTGGGGGGAAGCTTCTAGAGACATTCCTTTGAAGTGCAGAGATGACATGCCCTCCTATCCCTGGCTCCAGACTCACTAACGCCCTTTGTGTAGAGACAGAACACAGACTATTCAAGTGTAAGTGAGGCTGGGCACAGCTCCTCCTTCAAATCCTGCCAGTGATCGCCCATCTAGTCACCCCTACCCCCCTTTATGTTTTGCTGTCTAGGAGGAATACAAAAAACCCAACTACCAACTACACCCAATCATGTGACTAGAGACAAATGGCTAAGGCAAGACAATGTCAACATTCTAAAAGTAATTAAACAACACAAAAGCCAAACTCTGGAATATCAATTCAACAAATTAGTTGTTGAATTGATATTCCAGAGTTTGGCTTTTGTGTTGTTTAATTAGTTCTGTTGAATTGATATTCCAGAGTTTGGCTTTTGTGTTGTTTAATTAGTCTGGTTGGACTCAGCCTTTCTGAGTAAGGAGTCAAGGCCCTTTTTGATTCTTGAACATTCTAAAAGTGGCATTTTTCAGAGTTGTAGTTTAAAATACGACTTTACCACAAACTAAACTTATAAAATGTAATAAGGCAACTCTAATGCTATCTTATGGGGGAGATAGCCCTTGAAGTAGTGAAAAATTAAATTATTTTTTCAGCGGCGACTGAAAGGCTCTGCAGTTAGCAACTGTGGGGCGAGGGTGGGGGAAAATTGGTGAAAACAAAATTCACTCACTTCCCGGCCGGCCGCCTGGCCTGCCAGTGGCTCTCCTACGTCCTCTTTTTGGCATCTTGGGGAGACAGGAAGCAGGAAGCACGAGGGCTGCCAGGCTCCCTGCAGCCAATCACAATGCTGCAATGCAGCCTTGTGATTGGTCTGAGTACCATGACACGGTGCTCAGCCAGGGGCTGGACGGGTGGGCATGTTCTCTACGCAGGCTGTAATGCAGCCTGCATGGAAAACACAGTATGTGCACAAAACTGTTTTGGCCAGTCCGAGAGGGCCGGCCAAGCACTCATGCTCACATAGAGAGGGCAAACCACTCCTCCCCCTGTTCTGAGAGCATCCCCGCCCCACAAAGACACCACAATGGGGAAAACTAAAATGATAATAACCGTGGGTTATTATCATTTAATTTTTCCATTTTTTACGCTGCAAAAAGCAATGGGGCGATGCTCCTCCGCCTTAGTGGAGGAATTGCCCCTGGAGTTTTTTCACTACCAGCACATGGAAAAAGTAAAAGTGCATGTCCTAATCTTTAGATAAATTGCAATGAGTCCTCTGGGCTATCCAGGGCCTACCCTAAGGATGACTTATGTGTATTAAAGCAGAGGATTTGCGCCTGTCAAAAGGTTTACTTTGCCAGGTCGATATGGCAGGTTGAAATTGCGCAAACAGGCTCTGCAATGGAGGCTTGAGGCATGTTTAAAAGGCTACTTAAGTAGGTGGCACAATCAGTGCTGCAGGCCCACTAGTAGCATTTAATTTACTGGCCCGGGAACATGTAGTGCACTGTACTAGTGACTTAGAAGTAAATTAAGTATGCCAATTGTGTATAAGCCAAGGTTACCATGTTTTAAGGAGCGAGCACAAGCACTTTAGCACTGGTTAGCAGTAGTAAAGTGCTCAGAGCTATAAGGTCAATAAAAACAAATGCAGCAAAAAGTAGGAGGAGGAAGTCAAAACAAGTTTGGAGCGACACTGCAAAAAGGGCCAGGTCCAACACAAAGATTATACAATAATCAAAAAGTAATCAAATTCAGGTAATTTCAATGTTTTTGTTCAGTTTACAGTTCCGTACACATCAATAGCTTCCTTCAATCCTGTCACAATTTTATTTTTATAAGCCTATCTCAGCCTAATTTTTGATAACTTGTCAATCAATCTCAGTGCAGCTCTTCACACCAACTGACCTATACCAGCGCAGCGCACTCTGACATAATTCTTTACTCCTTGCAGTGGTTTGCAAACCTTTACAATTTTCAAGTACACAAAATTCCATAACTCTAGGCAAGCACAATAAATAAATAACGTTTGTCTGCTCTGCTAGAGAATTCAATGTGGTAATTCAAACAAAACACATTTCGGAGTTAAAGTTTAAACTTCGACTGACTTCCTTATACACACACACGCATGAACACACGCACGCACACCCACCCACACACACACACACACATGAAATCTCGACCTGCGGGAAAACCCCCTGACTGATATAGTGTCCCCTTTGCTCAACAGGTTCCCCTAACACCAATCAATATTAGTACACTCACAGCCTATGTTTTACAGTGCCTATCTCAATTGTGCAGTCGATGGTACCTCACGAATTTGCACCTCAAAACTTTGGCAGGCAAATAAAACCACAACGTATTATTTCTTAACTATCCAGGATCTTGGACTCCTTCGAGTCCGATAACAACTTTAACTGCTCAACATTGTAGGAAGTTGGGTCTCTATATAGTGCACTAAAACAAAGTACACTGTGCAGAGAGTCCAATTCATTCCTTACTGGTACACAGAGGCTAAAGTAGAAAAAACTAATGCTCTTTTTGTAGTAGTGTGTGCTAGCAGTTTTGGCTTATCAGAGGGTAGTGCTAAACATTTTTTGTACTCACACAGGCAATAAATGAGACACACACTCTAGAATAAATCAGAAACTAATTTATAAAAACAATATCGATTTTTATAGTTTTTTTAAGACCAGGAACTTTGATATACAGTAATACTTTAGATGTTACGAAATATATCACTTTTGTGTGCAATTATGCACTATTGAAGTCAATGGAGAAAAGTAGAAAAATGCATATAAAATAAGGCAATGCTTTTATGAAGTTCACCATCTTGTTTTAGGTCAATACCAGGACCAGGTCCAATCTTCCAGCAGCAAAAGGTCAGAAGCATCTCGGATTCGGCCGGGAGCTGGGTGTTTAGGCTGTTGATAGCTGGTGCGCTATGACAAAGGGGGCCACCTGAAAAGGCAATGCACAGAAGTACTCCTCCCTTGTGACCTCCTCAAGGGAGGAGGTCACAACAGGCCTCAGGACTACGGGAGCATTGTTACCAGGGATGGTGAGGCCAGGTACAGAGTAGATAGGTCAGCTGGGCATCGTGCATTGAGATGTCCTTGCGGTCAGGAGCAGGCAACTTGGAGATGCGATTTCAAGACAGCTAGCCCACTCAGGAGGTGGTTCTCAGGGGTCTTGACGTCGCTCGATGGGTACTTGCTTCTGGAGTAGTTGGAGTCGGGAGTTGACTCTTTGTCTCGCTATATCCTGAAGGGGTCAGGTACCCCTGGTATATTGGTACAGTGTGGCTGCGGTAGGTCCTGGTGTCTCCAAACTTTGGTGGGAGACAGATCTGACCCTCCAAAGATGATGTACTTCTTCTGGCTTCGGTACTGCATCGGAGTCACTGGGGAGCAGCAAGTCAACACAAACCGGACTTAGCGAGTTCGGTGCTTGCTGTGTGCAGGGGAATTATACCGTCTCTCCAAGGGAGGTTCTTGGCAATTTCTTGAAAGCTGGAGGTATTCTGGGGTTCTTGGAGGCCTCACAGTTGCAGGACGAGACAGCAGGCAGGGTTTGGTGCCAATATTCTCTGCAGCAGGGCTTCAGTTCTCGGGCAGCGGCTCCTCTTTGGTGATATCTTAATTTTGCCCATTGATTCTAATTTTCCAGATTTAGGGATGCCACCAAAAAACTAGATTTAGGGGCACCAGAGGGAGTGACAGGTAACAGTCAATGGCCTACCTACCTTTAGGGTGTGTATACCCTCTAAGGGACCACTTCCTGTGGGAAGGGACACTTCCCTGATAGTTTGTTTCTGAACCATCTCAAGAAGGTGGCTTTTCAAAAGTAGTGTTCACATCGCCTGCTACACCTTAGGTGTGGTGCTGGCTAAATGTGGGCACTCCCCCTCATCTAACAAATTATTCCACCATTCCTCCTGTCAAATGTGGAGCAAGAAATGAAGGTTGGGATCCTCCACTATCTGGAGATGCATGGGTTGCATTTCAAAGGTAGCATTGCCTTTGAAGCTTCCTGCTCAGAAAGGCCATCCTGTCCTGGAGGAGGTGTGACGCACCTCCATCCAGAGCAGGCTTTGTCTCTGAGATCACTGGCTCTCACCCCATGAGGTCACAAACATGTCTGGTGGTAGCAAGTAGGCAAAAAAAATTAGAGACCACACAAGGGCTTGGTGGGGTTTTAGGGACCCTGTAAAGGGTCTCCTGTGTGCATTTATTAATAAATCCATCACTGGCATCAGTGAGGCTTTATTAAGATGAGATATTTGGTACCAAACATATTGGGGTACAGTAAAGACATCATGGAGCTAGGAAACTTGTGGTGACAAGTATCCTCCCATGCACTCTTTATGGCTTCCATGTGCACTTATAATATCCAAGAATGGCTTAAATATTGCAGGGTCATATCTGCTCATGATAATAAGTCCACACATGGGCTATAGTGCATCCTGCCTAAAGGCTAAAGGCCTGCAGTGGGCCAACGTACCTATACCTCATGCAGTGTACATGGGCATGGCACACCGTGCCATGTCGACTCTTAGGATTTCTCTGCACCAAGATGTGCAGCCTGCAATGACAGGGTGCATGGTCTTTGTGAGGGGTCCCTAGGGTGGCACAACTGGTGCTGCAGCCCTAGTGTACCCTCTTCAGTACCAATGCCCTAGGTACCAGGGGTACCATTTACTAGGGACTTACAGGGGGTTACAAAAGTGATTCCAATTATGGTAGTTTTGGGAAAGAGATCTGGCACTGGGAACATGGTTAGCAGGTACCCAGTGCATTTACAGTTCGAAATCACAAGACATAAGGCACAAAAAAGTGGGGCTAACCATATCAAAAGAGGCACTTTCCTACAAACATCAAAATATTAGACACAACTACTCTATTAGCCTCTATCAAAATGCCAAACATATAACTTCAACAGAATTTCAAACTCTTAATTAGACAATTGTGACTCATAACCCTAGTGATATTCACACCTTCACCACTGCAACCAACTTGGAAACCGCAAACTGCTTCAGTCTTCAAGTTCGAGCTTTGGACTTGAGGGACATGGGCAATTCTAAACTTGGACAAATTATTTCAGCTCCTTTTCTCCTGTGACATAAACCGTCCTTTCGCTACCACTTGACGGAGCAGGGTTTTTTATATCTCAATTTCGGGTGTAATCATTAACTAACTTCCGCCACTGGTTGTATGGACCTTTTGTTCGTCAACAAGAAGAAATAAAAAAGAGCAAACATCTACGTCCATCCAATGCCATGATAAATCATTAATGACTTTCAGTACAGTCAATGATATTTGTGAGCTAAAGGGTTTTATTTCCAATTCTTTTAGTATTTGATCATTTATTCAGTAAGAATAAGACTTTGAAGCAACAGCATTAAAAATTAACATAATTGATATTTTAATTCAAGGTAAAATAGAATTTTAGTCAAGATTATGGTAAAATATTGTAATAATACAGCAAGCGCGTTCCATAAATGAAATTAACTGATCTAGATATATTGGAATAAGGTAAAAATAAGGCGTCTGTTGAGATGCTCAATAAAGAGTTCTGATGAGAGAATCAATGCATAAGCATAATGCCTTTGCATGTCAAGCTGGAAAGTATTCTCAGCTATAAATCAGCAGACATCAAATATATAGGCTAAGCAATCCCCCATTAAGAGAGATATAAGAAACTCAGAGATGAGACCCCAGCCAGAAGCTCAAAGTAAAAAGCCCTCCTGAGCGGAAAACTCAAAGAAAAGTTCCCTTTTGCTTTAAGGACCATGGACTAATATAAACACACAATATTCTAGATGGCAACACTATTCTCTTTTGTCTCCTGCATCCTCCAACAGGGTTTCAGTAACCGTCTCGGAATAAGCAAACTCACTATTTTTTCATAGTCATACAATGATCCATAGACGTTGGACCATGAAAAGATACATCGTTCACATTCTGCAGTCCAGACTGTTCTTCTCATGAATCATCCTTCCTGTTGCCTCCTCCTCTCCTGGTGAGTACCTCACTATCAGTTGTCCAATAGAAAACAAATGCCTATTTACTAACTAGCAGAAGGCTTTTGGAAAGTTACAACATGTGCAGCAAAAGAGAAATAAACATCTTGTGGAAAATAATAGTTCAACTTGGAAAAATAGACCTTACAATATTAATGCACTATTTTCAGTTAACATGGCATCGATTTATTTCAATTGCAGGGTTATCATTAGGTATAATTAACTACTACAAAGTTTGCATTTAGTATATGTGCTGTTTAAACTTATGCTTTTACACATTTTTTAATAAAAGCGTTTTTGTTCGCAAATGAAATTCGCTCTTCCAGTAGCCTAGCTGTACTGTTTTAAAACTGTAAATTCGACTTGACAAAATAACCCCTTTTGATGTGCTTAAATCTTCCTTTTCTTAATTAATAACCCCCTAAGCAGGCCCTACAGACCATAGGCCATATACAGTAGGACGGACATGTAAATGTTTAATGTTAAACATGTCCTTACAGTGAAAAGGCTCCAAAAGCTATTTTCACTGTAGCAGGCTTTGCTGTTCCATAGGAAAGTATTTGGATACAATATTAAAATGAATAGTGTTAATTGAGATACAATATTACATGTAAAAGGGTTAATTGGGACACAATACATTTAATAATCATCATCATAGATCACCATCTATGAAAGCAAACTACTACAGATTTCCCTTTTATGACTTTTTGAAATATTTATTATACTTCTAATTCACTTGTGAAGTCGGATTTGTAACAAATATGTTAGCAAAGGTACTTTTAGAAAAATATATTTTCCACACCTAAAGCCTCTGGAGACGCATTTGCATGAGCTCCAACTTTCACCCAGGAGCTGAATATTCTCCTTGATAAGGTGTGAACTTGGTACCAGAGCTGAGTCGAAGGCTTTCGATGTGGATAAGTGTTCTGCTCTCCTGGCAGAAAGGACATCTGATCTGTGTCCAGGAACCTGATTAACTTAAAAGAGGACTACTCTTTCACAGACAAATGTTAGCCGACACCTGGGCGGTGCCCTTCTTCGTTCCCCAGTCCCCCAGTCCCCCAGTCAGGCATACAGAGGAGCTGCCACCAGAATTGGTTTAGAGTGATCCCAGCGAAGGGGTTTCTCAATTCCCTGGCCACACCTCTTTGATGGGCTCACAGATGCTGCACAACAGGAGAAGTCCTTCACCATCGTAGATTTAGGCAGAGAGTGGGACTTTAGGAAAGTATGCACTAGGGAATTTAGGAAGTGCTGCAAAATTGATTAGAGTCACCCATGAGAACTTATACTCTATTGGTTAGGGAGGAGCCATGAGTCACCCCCAACCAGAGGCTGGTGACAGACAAAAATGTGGCACACACAATACTCTCCTCAATACACTTTCTGGATCTTTGAATGAACAGAAGAGTACTGAACCTGCTGTTGTTGACCTGACAAAATCTGCCCTTTTACCCAGGACCAAGAAGTCAAATCCAACAGATAGAAGGCTGACCTTGTGCTCAAGCTACCGGCACACAACAAGCTACATGAGGCCTTTCCTGCAACTTCCAGCTGATCATTTCCAACTTGAGCTGCAGTGGATCCCACTGCTGGCCTCTGCTGGAGTAAATTGTGATACCCAAGTGTTGTCAACAAAGTTCTGGACATACAATAGCAAAAAGGAGCCAAGAGGGATATGGAAAGGTATGCAAGGGATCGCCCTCCACTCTAAGCAATCAATAAACACCAAGATCCCTATACCTGGGACGATTAATACATTTAGTAGACATGAGTACACATCACTCAGGTTGTATTTTTTATTAACATACCAGAGTGACCCCCTGCTATCTATCGCAGTGAGGTATAGATCCTCTAATGTCTTATTGTCCCCACTAGATCTACTGTTCCAAAAAGGTTACTAAGTTCTCAACTCAAACAGTGTCCAGGACAATGTCCAACAAATGTCTGCCTTCTTTCCTGGCAGTACATATATCCACACTCAACCACATGTGCACAAACCTTAAGGAAAAAATGTGTGGTGGAGCGGAAGGCACCTCACGGGCGAACAACCCTCGGGGATGTTGGCAGATGTTACCAACTCAATGCCCCTTTCTCCTCATCGGTTGCCTTCCAGTCCCAAAAGAAAACAAACTGGGTACAACACATAAAATGAAATGCGTGTAAAGGTGCTAAATAAAGAGTTTTACAACATTAACTCATAAAGGACAGAGTGACATAAAATCAACAGACACACCCACTCAATTACTTTATTCTTCGTTTTAGTGTGCACTGATGAATTAAAAAAGAGGTTGGTAGCTTAGTATCGCCTACCAGTACCTAATACCGACATGTTTCACTGCCCCAATAATTTCGGCAGATTCATCAGGGTATTCAACACTCGGTCACTGCACCAATTTTTAGAACATCCTTTTTGGACACCCAGGCCAGCATGGGCAGCTCACACCGGCTGGCCGAATCACACTTCGATTCGTTTAAAAACGACGGAACCAGGACCATATATCATCCCTGGGATGATATATGGTCCTGGTTCCGTACTGTACGATTGATATCTCAATCGTTTTTAAACGAATCGAAGTGTGATTCGGCCAGCCGGTATGAGCTGCCCATGCTGGCCTGGGTGTCCAGAAAGGATGTTCTAAAAATTGGTGCAGTGACCGAGTGTTGAATACCCTGATGAATCTGCCGAAATTATTGGGGCAGTGAAACATGTCGGTATCAGGTACTGGTAGGCGATACTAAGCTACCAACCTCTTTTTTAATTCATCAGTGCACACTAAAACGAAGAATAAAGTAATTGAGTGGGTGTGTCTGTTGATTTTATGTCACTCTGTCCTTTATGAGTTAATGTTGTAAAACTCTTTATTTAGCACCTTTACACGCATTTCATTTTATGTGTTGTACCCAGTTTGTTTTCTTTTGGGACTGGAAGGCAACCGATGATGAGAAAGGGGCATTGAGTTGGTAACATCTGCCAACATCCCCGAGGGTTGTTCGCCCGTGAGGTGCCTTCCACTCCACCACACATTTTTTCCTTAAGGTTTGTGCACATGTGGTTGAGTGTGGATATATGTACTGCCAGGAAAGAAGGCAGACATTTGTTGGACATTGTCCTGGACACTGTTTGAGTTGAGAACTTAGTAACCTTTTTGGAACAGTAGATCTAGTGGGGACAATAAGACAGAGGATCTATACCTCACTGCGATAGATAGCAGGGGGTCACTCTGGTATGTTAATAAAAAATACAACCTGAGTGATGTGTACTCATGTCTAACAAAGTTCTGGACCCTTTGCTGTTGCCAAAGTGTACTCCTGATAACTCTTCCTGACATCTGGGTCTTAGAAACTTTTTGGCTTCAAAGTCTGGTGGAGGACCGGGACTAACATGCCAAGTCGATCCAATGAAGGTATGTTGCTGCTGGACAAAGACCCAAGTTGCTCTTCCTCTGAGCTTTTGAGCAGCAGCAAATACGATTCTGCTGCACCTTGCAGAGAAGGTATCTGGCATCATGGAGATTTATTTGGCTACAGCCTGCAGCCTTGCCCCGCTGTAACACTCGGAGTTCCAAACAAGTGAAAAAGTCAGAAGGTAAAATTTTTCTCCAGGCTTAGGCACAACCAGTATCTGGATGGTGAGGGACCTTCCTTGGGTGTGAAATTCAAATTTCTCGCGCTCTGAGCTTTCCTGCTAAAAGTCAACTGCATCAACTAAACCTCATCCACTGGGTATCCAACGATGCAGAGCCCCCATTGCCACAGCAGGATGCTTTGTTTATTTTTTTGCCAAGTGATATTTATTAGTTTTCAACAGGGATACAAGAAAGCTTTCGTCCAATATTTTATGCATGATATTACAACACCGGTTACAGAAACAGCTGTGGTGGAATGCCACTCCTAAACACAGATACAATATTTTTTAACTGGCATTGGTAGTTTATGACCCAAATACAAAACTTTCAATATCCAACAGTAAAGCCACAAATTACTTAAGATTTGCTAAACTCGTTGCTTTGTATTTGGGATTCAGATCAGGGTACAAGTCGTCAGATATTAATGGACTTGTGCGGAGACAGGGAGTGCCAGGTAGGAGGAAACCTCATAGAATGTATATGCATTCGTGCACCGCCTGCCCATCCATCGCCGGACAAGGATATTTAATTAATTAAGTTATACGGTATGCATAGTAATTTCATGACTAAGTGTGTTGGAGGTGTAGGGCGAGGGTGTGTTCTATGATGTAGCTGGGTTAATTGTGTACAGCTTAGTTTCAATGACGATCAAATATTCTAGCCATTGTACGGGGTTGGTTCACGAGGGGAGTCTAGATGCATTCAATAAGTGTGTCTCGTGTTCTGTGATAAGAGCTCTACGGAGATCCTGAAGCTA